>NW_022681458.1:59647711-60897711 GCF_009764315.1 Trachypithecus francoisi
CTTAGTTTGGCTGGATATGAAATTCTGGATTGGAAATTCTTTTCTTTAAGAGTGTTGAATATTGGCTCCCACTCTCTTCTGGCTTGTAGAGTTTCTGCTGAGAGATCTGCTGTTAGTCTGATGGACTTCCCTTTGTGGATAACCCGACCTTTCTCTCTGGCTGCCCTTAACATTTTTTCTTTCATTTCAACTTTGGTGAATCTGACAATTATGTGTCTTGGAATTGCTCTTCTCGAGGAATATCTTTGTGGCATTCTCTGTATTTCCTGAATTTGAACGTTGGCCTACTTTGCTAGGTTGGGTAAGTTCTCCTGGATAATATCCTGCAGAGTGTTTTCCAACTTGGTTCCATTCTCACTGTCTCTTTCAGGTACACCAATCAGACATAGATTTGGTCTTTTCACAAAATCCCATATTTCTTGGAGGCTTTGTTCATTTCTTTTTACTCTTTTTTCTCTAAACTTCTCTTCTTGCTTCATCTTATTAATTTGATCTTCAATCACTGATACCCTTTCTTCCAGTTGATCAAATTGGTTACTGAAGCTTGTGCATTTATCATGTAGTTCTTGTGCCATGGTTTTCAGCTCCATCAGGTCATTTAAGGACTTCTGTACACTGGTTATTCTAGTTAGCCATTCGTCTAATCTTTTTTCAAGGATTTTAGCTTCTTTGTGATCCTCATTTAGCTTGGAGAAGTTTGATCATCTGAAGCCTTCTTCTCTCAACTTGTCAAAGTCATTCTACTTCCAGCTTTGTTCCATTGCTGGCAAGGAGCTGCATTCCTTTGGAGGGGGAGAGGCACTCTGATTTTTAGAATTTTCAGCTTTTCTGCTCTGTTTTTTCCCCCAACTTTGTAGTTTTATCTACCTTTGGTCTTTGATGATGGTGACGTACAGATGGGGTTTTGGTGTAGATGTTCTTTCTGCTTGTTAGTTTTCCTTCTAACAGTCAGGACCCTCTGCTGCAGGTCTATTGGAGTTTGCTGGAGGTCCACTCCAGACCCTGTTTGCCTGGGTATCAACAGCAGAGGCTGCAGACCAGCAAGTATTGCTGAACAGCAAATGTTGCTGCCTGATCATTCCTCTGGAAGCTTCATCTCAGAGGGCCATGTGAGGTGTCAGTCTGCCCCTACTGGGGGGTGCCTCGCAGTTAGGCTACTAGGGGGTCAGGGACCCACTTGAGGAGGCAGTCTGTCCGTTCTCAGATCTCAAACTCCATGCTGGGAGAACCACTACTCTCTTCAAAGCTGTCAGACAGGGACATTTAAATCTGCAGAGGTTTCTGCTGCCTTTTTATTGGCTATGCCCTGCCCCCAGAGGTGGAGTCTTCAGAGGCAGGCAGGCGTCCTTGAGGTGCGGTGGGCTCCACCTGGTTTGAGCTTCCCAGCAGCTTTGTTTAGCTACTCAAGCCTCAGCAATGGCAGGCACCCCTCCGCCAGCCTCACTGCCACCTTGCAGTTTGATCTCAGACTGCTTTGCTAGCAATGAGGATAGCTCCATGGGTTTGGGACCCTCTGAGCCAGGCACGGGATATAATCTCCTGGAGTGCCATTTGCTAAGACCCTTGGAAAAGCAAGGTATTAGGGTGGGAGTGACCTGATTTTCCAGGTGCTGTCTGCCATGGCTTCCCTTGGCTAGGAAAGGTAATTCCCTGACCCCTCATGCTTTCTGTGTGAGGCGATGCCTCGCCCTGCTTTGGCTCTCACTCGGTGGGCTGCACCCACTGTCCTGCACCCACCGTCCAATAAGCCCCAGTGAGATGAACCTGGTACCTCAGTTGGAAATGCAGAAATTACCCATCTTCTGCGTTGCTTATGCTGGGAGCTGTAGACTGGAGGTGTTCCTAGTTGGCCATCTTGGAACCCAGAAACTGCTAAACTGCTAATTTTTATAAAAAGATTTCAGAGAGAGGTAGAGAGAAAGAGAAATTAAATATATTTAATTTCATTTTAAAACTATATGTATTTGTAAATTAAAGATGCCTGTTTATTTTTTTTCCATAATTTACTCCAATAATGTTGTTTTAAAAGTGAAGTTCAGCAGATGAGAAAGACAAAAGAAAACCTTAAAATTTAGGCTTACAAAGATATTTTCCTTAAGATATGTAGACCCTATACCATTGAAGCTCTAAAGCCTACAGGATAGGTATTCAGGGTTGATATTCTTCCAAGCATATTGACTGTGGAAAGAAAAAGAAAGCAGTATTTTAAAAATCTGGTCAATGAATATATATTCTACAAGGAAGGTTACTCTTACCAGTAATCAAAGCCATTCTGTTTTGATGGTCATTGGCTCCCCAGGGAACAAATCCTAAAGAAGACTGATGGGACTCCTCTATTTTCTATGGTGCTGGCATGCTTTGGGAGTTTCTGTACATTACAATAATTTAGGTTGTGCTTGCCTAAGAATTACAGAGTGACATTTTTTCTCCTACTACAGACTGTTGTTGAAAATCTGCTCATCCTCCAACTCTTGACAGTGAACATTCATTGCCTACATAAGATTAAAAACTAAACTAAAAAAATGATAATTTACTTTTTAAGAATCCTGCCTCTATGTCCTATTTTCATTGTACCTTGGTTATTGTTTTGGTTTAGGATTTTGGTTATTGTTTAAAAGAACATAATTTACAAGAGTCTATTAGGAACTATAAATGTCTCTGTCATTTACCAACTTAAGGTATCTGAGTTGTAAAGAAATGAACTTAAACCTTGGAATTTAAACTTTAAGGTTTTACATTAATGCTTCTGTTCCTAATACTCTGTACAAATCTGTATAAACTATGTTTGGCTTACTTTAAAAAGTTAAAAATTTTAAAAAGAACTTCACATATTCTTGTTTCAGTCAATTCTACCAGATTATTCTTCCCCTCCAAATTAATCATTGCTGAGTTACTCTAGAGAACAGAGTTGAACTTACTAAGGTGAAGGCTCTTTCTGGAATGTCAAACAGGTATTCACCTGAGGCCCCTCTTACATTTGGACCAACGTGAATTACTGTTTCAGTGAGATTTTTAGTGTTGATAAGTATCTATATAATTTTGAAGTCTAGTCCATAATATATTAACAATATCTCTATTTATCACTATACAGTGGATCAAAACTATGAATGAACTGCTAAGCTATCAAAATGACTTATAAACCTCTCATATGATAGAAATGTAAATTTTACTGATGATACTTCTTTGTAGACTCTATTTTAATGCTAAACTTTCTCTGTATCTTAGTCCACCAAAACATAGAATTGAAGTCTTCCATTGTTTATGTTTAAATACCTGCAAATATAATGTCAAAAGTTTATGCTGCAGCTCGTCTTCTCCTGCAGATTGATGACTGTTTGTGTTATATACAAATCCTAAAGAAGACTGATGGGACTTCATGAAACACACTTTTTTGTGTGTTTCATCCACTGGAGACTTTGAAATTATAAGACTCAACTCAATCATGTAAGCTTGTTAAATCACATCCTTAAATGTGATCCTTAAGTGTGAAAATGTGCCCATTTTCAGACCAGTCCTTGTCTTGATGTGAGTTGGAATTTTTGTAGGGACACAGGAAAGGGTTGAGAATTCAAGACTTACTAAGAAATTGTTCTGTTTAATCACTATATTAAATATGTTTTCTGAAGAAATTTTGATCTTCCAAGAAGAAGTCATCAAGATCTCTTGGCCAGACTGCATATGGTAAATATATCTGTCTGGTACTGTGAATTGATTGACATTGAATACACTGTAATGGAGGATGGTACTTGACAGTTATTCAGTGTAACCTCATCATGGTAGGGACACAGTAGAGTAGGATAAGACCAAATGACATTGTGAGCCATTCTAGGTGAGGAACTTTCTGACAGTGTTACGTACCACATTGTTTTTTCCACAGGTCAGTTTAATTCCATCCGAAACACCTGCTGAAACTCAGTGCATCTCAATATAGCTGAAACTGCGCTTACCTCAGTGAATGAGAAAAACTTCACTTAAAAATCAGGTGTCTCGTCCGGGCGCGGTGGCTCAAGCCTGTAATCCCAGCACTTTGGGAGGCCGAGACGGGTGGATCACGAAGTCAGGAGATCCAGACCATCCTGGCTAACACTGTGAAACCCTGTCTCTACTAAAAAATACAAAAAAAAAAAAACAAAAACTAGCCGGGCGAGGTGGCGGGCGCCTGTAGTCCCAGCTACTCCAGAGGCTGAGGCGGGAGAATGGCGTAAACCCGGGAGGTGGAGCTTGCAGTGAGCTGAGATCTTGCCACTGCACTCCAGCCCGGGCGACAGAGCGAGACTCCGTCTCAAAAAAAAAAAAAAAAAAAAAAATCAGGTGTCTCTCTTGCACCCAGTAGCTCTCTAGCAAGGATCTAGACTACTAAGAATTCCTTGAAGACAACCTAGGACAATTTTTTTGTTGTTGTTATTTAGTACATTATTTTATGTCTAAGATCAGAAATTCATCTTGCTGAGTTACTTGCTTTGTTTGCCTCAAATAAAGAAATAAAGAGGAAGAGTACAAAGAGAGGAATTTTATCGCTGGTCCTCCAGGAGTGACATCA
Organism: Trachypithecus francoisi; assembly: GCF_009764315.1. Classification (NCBI taxonomy): domain Eukaryota; kingdom Metazoa; phylum Chordata; class Mammalia; order Primates; family Cercopithecidae; genus Trachypithecus; species Trachypithecus francoisi. The sequence continues at coordinate 59,652,252 of NW_022681458.1, forward strand.
CATATCAGTAGGACTGTGATGCCCACCTGACCCAAAAAAACAGCAAGTCTTGTTAACTATTTCAAAAGGGGAAGGGGTGTACAAACAGGGAGTAGGTCACAAAGATCACATGCTTCAAAGGGCAAAAAAGGAGAACAAAGACCCCATGCTTCTGAGGAAACAGGGCAAGGACAAAAGCGAAGATCACAAGGCAAAGGGCAAAATTAGAATTACTCATAAGGGTCTATGTTCAGCTGTGCCTGTATTGTCTTGATAAACATCTTAAATAACAGAAAACAGGGTTCAAGAGAAGAGAACTGATCTGACCTCAAATTTACCAGGGTGGGATTTTTTCCCCACCCTAATAAGCCTGAGGGTACTGCCGGAGACCAGGACATATTTCAGCCCTTATCTCAACCGCATAAGACAGACACTCCCACAGTGGCTGTTTATAGACCTCTCCCCAGGAATGCATTCCTTTTCCAGGGTCTTAAATGATTAATATTCCTTGCTAGGAAAAGAATTCAATGATATCTTCCCTACTTGCACGTCCATTTATAGGCTCTCTGGAAGAAGAAAAATATAGCTCTATTCTGCCCAACCCCACAGGCAGTTAGACCTTATGGTTGTCTTCCCTTGTTCCCTAAAATCGCTGTTATTCTGTTCTTTTTCAAGGTGCACTGATTTCATATTGTTCAAACACACATGTTTTACAATCAATTTGTACAATAGTGGTCCTGAGGTGACATACATCCTCAGCTTACAAAGATAACAGGATTAAGAGATTAAAGTAAGACAGGTGTAAGAAATTATAAGAGTATTATTAGGGAACTGATAAATGTCCATGAAATCATCACAATTCATGTTCAGAGACTGAAATAAAGACAGGCGTAAGAAATTATAAAAGTATTAATTTGGGAAACTGATACATGTCCATATTAAAATGAAATCTTCACAATTTATGTTCCTCTGCTGCAGCTCCAGCCAGTTCCTCCATTTGGAGTCCCTGACTTCCTGCAACAGTTGCTATTTGGAGCATAGCTTCTAAGACCAATTTTTGTTAATTTTTTGTCTACATTCTAGGAACTCATGAGAGCCATGTCTTTATTAGTTGTCTTGAAAAAAACCAGAAACAAAGAAACAGAGAAAAGTGAGAAAATGGAAACAGGAAGGAAGGATGGGAGAAAGGAAGGAAGGAAGGAGAGAGGAAGAAAATGTTTTTTCTGGTCATTAATTTTATATCTCTTAGATTCCTCCTTCCTTTCTAGGAGTTAGTAGCATTATTTATTATCCTATATGTTGAAGGCATTGAAATTAATTGTATCAAAATTTGTAATGCCTTGTTAATATATAATTTTCCAAAGGTAAAAGTATCACTCTCATGCAAATATAAATTGAACATATGCCAATGTTTCTATTTAAATCATTAATAATGAGGGAATCAGTAAGAAGTTATGATTGGTTGAAAGAGCATTTAGAAAGTTAGATATACATAAGCAATGTTTCAATAAAATGATTGGGTTAGAAGAAAATCTAGTTGATGTCTAATGAGATTATGAATTTACAGGGTGTCTATACTGCCAAATAAAAATTATTTTTATTCACACCAGACAAAAATCTGCAAGTTAACAAAGCAGTCTTGCTAAACCTTGGCCCTTTAATCAACATCAAACAGTAAAATGAACTAAATGCCTTATTCTGGATACCTTTTGGTTGGCTTTGCCTTTATGTGACAGAAACAACATGCCACCTACATTTCTGCCTTATTTGCAAATCTCAAGAGAAACTTTCTGACACCTTCTGGGTACTGTGTATTGTGGTTCTGGGTCTGCTAGTCTGTGATCTATTCCTTGCCTTATCCCTGCCCTGAAGTGCTCTGTATAATCATAGCTGAATTTTCCAGATTCCTGTCAGCTGGCTTGTGCTTGGATCTGGCCAATGGCATATAAAGTCAGGATAGGTGTGGAGGAAGGTAAAAGCCAGGGTATTCCTCTACCCCTCTGTCTGCCTTGAGGAAGCCTCTCTTATATTAGTTGTGTCTCCTCTGTGGTTCAAGATGGCTGTGGGCAGTCCCCACTGGTGTTTCTCTTTTCTGCAGAAACTCCCAAAGCCACTGGGGTCTGGTGATACTGTCTCGCTCTTTTGACCCTCCAAAAGCTTCCTGCAGTTGTTTATTTGGGGGATTCTCATTATTCCCTGGTTGTTTTCTCATCTCCCATCATCCAAGTAATCAATTGCAAGAATTAAACTAAGTTTTAAGTGTTCAGAGTTGTTTTCCTAGTTAGACTTTAACTACTTTATTTAGTAGTGTTTTATTTTTTATTCTTATTGTTAAGCCTTGCTAAGCAACTCAGAAGTTTATACCAATGATGATGCATTCTCAAAACTACTTCTGTCAATGTCAATATAATGCTTCAAAGATATAAAGAAAGAATTATTTACAGTGATTCTGAGAGATTATGGCTACAAAAGCTATATTTCTACAGAAGCAAGGGAAATTCTGTAAAATCAAACATGAGTTTTTTGTCATTCAATTTTAGTTCTGTCTTGAAACTTAGGTATTATACATGCACAAAAGAAGGCAGGGAGGGAAAGAGAGAGAGAGAATCAATCAAATTAGAGTCTAAAATATTTTTATAATACATATAACAACCTTCACAATAAAAATTATATTCTCAATCAATTCTTTTGACCTTGATTTGATTGCTTTTTATGCCACAAATTGCATCTCCAAAAAAATTGGTCTTTCAAGAGACTCTTCTTTAAATGACCCAATTTTTCTATCACTGAGTATCAAGAGTAACAGAAGGACTTCTCTGCTCTCTGATAGTATCTGCCATGGAAATATTTCTGTTTTTAGATATTTTTATGTTGTGTGATCTATTGTAATTGGAAAAACATCATGTTGACTTTTCTTTCTGTGTTTTTTTCCGTACGCATGTTTGTGTAAAAATCTATTTTTAAAAGTTTTCTTCTCTGCTAGTGCACTTTTGAAGTGTGTTGGTACATGGTACTGCATTAATTAAGAATAAATATCCCAAGCCATTTGATATATTTGTGTCATCCCAAAATTCATAGGTTCAAATTCTAACCCTTCCAAGGTGATAGTAGGAGGTTGGGCCTTTGGGAGATGATGAGATCATGAGGACAGAGCTCTCGTGAATGGGATTAGTGTCTTCATAAAAGAGGCCCCAGAGAGCTGGTTTGCTCCTTCTACCATGTGAAGTTACAGTGAGAAGACAGCCATCTATGAACTGGGAAGAAGACCTTCACCAGATATTGAATCTGCCAACATCTAGGTCATGAATTTCTGGCCTCAAGGACTGTGAGAAAGAAATTTCTCTTGTTTATAAGCCACTCAGTATATGGTATTTTGTTATAGCAGCCTAATTGGTCTAATATACTACTTTAAACCATTCCTTTGTTATTTTTGGTGGAACTGGTGCTGAGATTGCTTTGCTCAGCCAATATAGTAATAGATTTTACTGGTTTTCACCCCCTTAGTGCTTCAGGGGCACCCAAATCTCAGACTTCTTTGCCCAGCCAACCTTTTATCTACTCACTTTCATTCTTTCTAAGCCACAATTTAATTTGATTTTTGTAAAAGTACTTAACACACTTTTTTCTTTCCTCTGATTTTACAAAAAGAAAAAAGAAAAGATAATTTCATCCATCATTCTTTCATCATATTTCTCTTTCTCTTTTCACTTAATATGTATTTTCTTCTGTTTATCTACCTCAAACCTGAAATATGTGCCTATTTTCAGTTAGTTAAGTACATAAGCATGATATATGTGACAAATATATATATATATATAATGTTAAATCTATTTGTTTTTACCCTTGGCTTTACCATATGCCTAAAAGAGCCTAGAACTGTATCTCAACATCAGTATCAACTTTGAATGCTTCATACTTTTTCAAAATCTTTTAAATTCAAGATGAATTTTGACATCTTGTTTTTCAGTCTTTTAAATTTGTCATGGTCAGTGATTCCAAAACTACCAAGTAAAGGACCTGACTTCTAAGTTAAGTCACTTTCCTTGTGACTTGGACATTTTACTTAAATAAGGCACTACATCATTAAAATTCTTTTTATTATTATCAAAAGGTATTAGTCAATTCCCCAGAAGTAAATAATCACAATGTTTTAGCTCTTTTAGTCCTTCCTTCTTTTGGAGGAAGATTTATATTTCCAAATAAAATGCTGTACTCTTTCTTGATTTATCAATTTCTGACTTTATGGACATCCACAATGATAACAGAGGAAATAACTCTTGTACATTAACTTCATCAACTTACTTACTCTAATCTTCTCAAAAGAGATATTGTTTCTTATTTTGTTTTAAAGTTACTAGTGTTTATGGTAATAGGACTTTGTATATATTATTCATCTGTCAATCAGATAGTGAACTGTGACTGTTTCCTATCTCATACAACTTCTTTCTTACTCCTAGATTCATAATTATTGTATCTTTTCATACATATATTTTACAATTTTATAAATGTTTGATCTGTCAAAGTGAATTTCCAAACATTCTATCAGTTCCATTGGTCATTAATTCAATTTTTTCCCTTACAGGTTTCTATCACACTTCCTTTCCTCTGTACTCATACTTCAATTTGGACTAGTTAGTTTCTAGGATGGACACATACCTCTTATTGTAAGACTTCCCTTCCCAACTTATCTGTCTAAGATTTTCTGTTGTGTTCGTGTACTGGTCAAATGCATCTCCCCAGTGGCTTCTTGAAAAAGAGTGCATGAAAATTCAAATTTTTGAAGTTGTTGAATATTTGAAAATGCCTTTATTCTTTCCTCAAACTAGACTGACAGTTTGGCTGATTATAGAATTCTAGGTCAGACCCAGGACCATCTGCATAACATTCAGGACCCAGTGAAAAATGAAAAATGAAAATATGCACTTTCTTGCTCAAAATTATCAAGAATTTCAAGATAGCGACGGCAGAGCACTAAGAAAAGTGTGGGGCCTTCCCAAGTGCAAGGCCCTGAGTGACTGCGCAGGTTCATGCCCATGAAGCTAGCCTTGGTAGGTCCTTTCAGCATGGAGATTCTAAGTTCTGGGAAAATGACTCTTCGATAATTTTTTCTAATTCTCTTCTGTATTCCTTAAGTGTAGAACCCCAATTAGCTGGATATTAGATCTCCCAAACAGGCTCTCTAATTTTTGTCTTTATTATTCTAGTATCCCTCTTGCTGTCTTTTTGTCCACTTCCTGGGATAGAAATTAGACTTTTCCCTCTACCCCTTCTGTTGACATTTTCACGTAAATTCTTTTTTTTTTCATTATTATACTTTAAGTTCTAGGGTACATGTACACAACGTGCAGGTTTGTTACATATGTATACATGTGCCATGTTGGTGTGCTGCACCCATTAACTCATCATTTACATTAGGTATATCTCCTAATGCTATCCCTCCTCCCTCCCCACAATAGGACCTGGTGTGTGATGTTCCCCTTCCTGCGTCCAAGTGATCTCATTGTTCAATTCCCACCTATGAGTGAGAACATGTGGTATTTGGTTTTCTGTTCTTGCAATAGTTTGCTGAGAATGATGGTTTCCATCTACATCCATGTCCCTACAAAGAACACGAACTTATCTTTTTTATAGCTGCATAGTACTCCATGGTGTACATGTGCCACATTTTCTTAATCCAATCTGTCACTGATGGACATTTGGGTTGATTCCAAGTCTTTGCTATTGTGAATAGTGCTGTAATAAACATACGTGTGCATGTGTCTTTATAGCAGTATGACTTATAATCCTTTGGGTATATCCCCAGTAATGAGATGGCTGGGTCAAATGGTATTTCTAATTCTAGATCCTTGAGGAATCACCACACTGTTTTCCACAATGGTTGAACTAATTTACAGTCCCACCAACAGTGTAAAAGTGTTCCTATTTCTCCACATCCTCTCCAGCACCTGTTGTTTCCTGATTTTTTAATGATTGCCATTCTAACTGGTGTGAGATGGTATCTCATTGTGGTTTTGATTTGCATTTCTCTGATGGCCAGTGATGATGAGCATTTTTTCATGTGTCTGTTGGCTGTATGAATGTCTTCTTTTGAGAAGTGTCTGTTCATATCCTTTGCCCACTTTTTGATGGGGTTGTTTGTTTTTTTCTTGTAAATTTGATTGAGTTCTTTATAGGTTCTGGATATTAGCCCTTTGTCAGATGAGTAGATTGCAAAAATTTTCTCCCATTCTGTAAGTTGCCTGTTCACTCTGATGGTAGTTTGTTTTGCTGTGCAGAAGCTCTTTAGTTTAATTAGATCCCATTTGTCAATTTTGGCTTTTGTTGCCATTGCTTTTGGTGTTTTAGACATGAAGTCCTTGCCTATGCCTATGTCCTGAATGGTATTACGTAGGTTTTCTTCTAGGGTTTTTATGGTATTAGGTCTAACATTTAAATCTCTAATCCATCTTGAATTAATTTTCATATAAGGAGTAAGTAAAGTATCCAGTTTCAGCTTTCTACATATGGCTAGCCAATTTTCCCAGCGCCATTTATTAAATGGGAATCCTTTCCCCATTTCTTGTTTTTCTCAGGTTTGTCAAAGATCAGATGGCTGTAGATGTGTGGTATTATTTCTGAGGGCTCTATTTTGTTCCATTGGTCTATATCTCTGTTTTGGTACAAGTACCATGCTGTTTTGGTTACTGTAGCCTTGTAGTATAGTTTGAATTCAGGTAGCATGATGCCTCCAGCTTTGTTCTTGTGGCTTAGGATTGTCTTGACAATGCAGGGTCTTTTTTGGTTCCATATGAACTTTAAAGCAGTTTTTTCCAACTCTGTGAAGAAAGTCATTGGTAGCTTAATGGGGATGGCATTGAATCTATAACTTACCTTGGGCAGTATGGCCATTTTCACAATATTGATTCTTCCTATCCATGAGCATGGTATGTTCTTCCATTTGTTTGTGTCCTCTTTGATTTCACTGAGCAGTGGTTTGTAGTTCTCCTTGAAGAGGTCCTTTACATCCTTGTAAGTTGGAGTCCTAGGTATTTTATTCTCTTTGAAGCTATTGTGAATGGGAGTTCATTCCTGATTTGGCTCTCTGTTTGTCTGTTACTGGTGTATAAGAATGCTTGTGATTTTGGCACATTGATTTTGTATCCTGAGACTTTGCTGAAGTTGCTTATCAGCTTAAGGAGATTTTGGGCTGAGACAATAGGGTTTTCTAAATATACAATCATGTCATCTGCAAACAGGGACAATTTGACTTCTTCTTTTCCTAACTGAATACCCTTGATTTCTTTCTCTTGCCTGATGGCCCTAGCCAGAACTTCCAACACTATGTTGAATAGGAGTGGTGAGAGAGGGCATCCCTGTCTTGTGCTAGTTTTCAAAGGGAATGCTTCCAGTTTTTGCCCATTCAGTATGATATTGGCTGTGGGTCTGTCATAAATAGCTCTTATTATTTTGAGATACATTTCATCAATACCGAATTTATTGAGAGTTTTTAGCATGAAGGGCTGTTGAATTTTGTCAAAGGCCTTTTCTGCATTCACGTAAATTCGTACTGTTAATTTCCAAAAGCCCTTTCATCACCATTTGTTCCATTTAAAAAGTTGCATGTTTTTGCATCATGGATCAATCTCTTTTCTCAAAGTTTTTGTTTGTTTCTTAATGGTTCTTTTCAATTTCTATTTCAACTTATTAAGTCATTAATGTTTCAGTGGTGAGCGCCAGTAAAGAAATTTTTTAATCTACCAGGATTTAATGCAAACCATAAATACTCTTTTGTCTATTTCTTTTCGAACAATATAAAAATTATACCACAGTTAAATAATATAATATGACTAAGTTATTTCAGACGGGTAACACTGACCAGAAACACTTGATTGGTTCCTTGTTTAGATTCAATATGATATTACTGTTTTCTCATCTTCAAGGAGAAACAAATTGATCTAAAAAACTAAGATCTTCTAACTCTTTGAATATTTACATCTCTGTACTGTACTTGTTGATGAGGAACTCTTCAACAAACTGGAAATTACATAATGTCCATTTTTGTAGAAAAGGTTAATACCTCTTGAAGTAAAGAAATAGTTTACCTAAATTGTGACTTTGGGGTAAGGGAGAGAATAGTTATAAATTCCTTTGTACTTAAAAGAGTTTTTTCAGCCACATATTCTCTGCCTCAATGGGATTATTTTGCTCCTTTACATGTAGACTGTAGACACATTTTTAAGAGTAATACTGTTTGCCATACTGTTTTTTCTTGTATATATTTAAGGTATGATATTTTGTATACATATACAGTGAAATGATTAGTACACTCAAGCAAATTAACATATCCATCATTTCACCTAAGTAGCTTTTTTTTTGGAGGTAAAAGTACCTACAAGTCTACTCTCTTAGCAAATTTCCAGTATACAGTGCAATATTATTAACTGTAGTCCTCATGCTGTACTTTATGCCATTGATCTCATTTGTTTTCATTTTGCTCAGTTATAGAAATTGTTTGGGGAATTATTTACCCTATAAAATAAAGGTATCATGGAGCTTTACATTTCTATATGCCTATATGAAAAAAATACTGGAAAAGTCTTTACGTCCATAAACTCTGCATTTTAGACTAAGTTTAGGGTTTAATTTCCTGAGCATCAACTTGCAGAATAAATAAGACTTCATGATTTAACAGATTTTATTATCAATTTTTTATTGTTTTAGAGTCAAGCAGGACTTACTGAAAATGACTCAGTAGCTTCTTGTTCTGACAGTTTCTGTTTATGCGATTTCATGCACTTCTGCTTATGGCCAGATTTTAATGTTAATATTAATATATATTATAGGTATATAATTTCTTTTAACTTTACCTCTTCTGATTCTTAGTATGGATTTCTTATGACCATATCCTTTTCACTTTTGTATTTCAATCAGATCACAAATGGGAACATTTATAGTAATGTAATAATTATAAATTATTTTAATAAATTTTATTTATGAATTATTATTTGTTATTCATGCTGTGTCACATGAGGGATATCCTGTGCATTTTGTATCCTAAAATTTAAAAAGGCATGCATAGACACGCAGGATTTCTCCATATGAGAACATTGTTAGTTATGTAGGTGGTCATTTTGCAAGATTCAGTTATGTAACGATAGCTTAGAAAGTATTCAGAGTACTCGGTTATAAAAACTGCATCATTTAACATTGAGTAACTTTTCATTTGGAATGCAGCAGTTCTATATTTGAATAAAAATACTCAATTTTCTACAACTCAGTACTCTTTGTTCAGAAGTAGAAGTTATTTGTCTTCTGCAATTGCTTGATTTAATCACAGAACCAATAAATTGCTTTCAAAGATGGTATTGCTATTTTTGTTTCTGTCTTCTTTTAAGTGTCCTGATCATTAGAAGATAAGGAAGTCCCTTTAAAAACTAAGAATATCAAAGTGTTCTCAGCACATTTTTTCAGGCTGACTTTTAAAGTCTTTTGAATTATCAGAGATTTGTGTTACTCTCTTTGGCAAAAGATCATTAGGAACTTAATGATGCTTTGGATTTTTTTTCATGTCTTTGATAATATAACTTAGAATTTGAAATATTTTAATAAAATTGATGAAAAATGAAGGTATATATCAATAGCATCTATTTAGCCCATAGCCTTTTTCTTTCTTAAATTACTGATTATATCTTTTAGCTTTCGACTTGCAAATACCTTGAAGTGCAGGCACAAGTATACACTTGTGAAACCATCACCATAACAAGAAAATTAACATTATCCATTACTCTCAAAAGTTTCCTTGAGGCCGGGCGCGGTGGCTCAAGCCTGTAATCCCAGCACTTTGGGAGGCCGAGGCGGGTGGATCACGAGGTCAGGAGATCGAGACCATCCTGGCTAACACGGTGAAACCCCGTCTCTACTAAAAATACAAAAAAAAAAAACTAGCCGGGCGCGGTGGCGGGCGCCTGTAGTCCCAGCTACTCGGAGGCTGAGGCGGGAGAATGGCGGGAATCCGGGAGGCGGAGCTTGCAGTGAGCGGAGATCGCGCCACTGCACTCCAGCCTGGGCGACACAGCGAGACTCCGTCTTAAAAAAAAAAAAAAAAAAGTTTCCTTGAACCTATTCCTCCCTGATTCTCACTTTCTCCATTCCTAAACAACAAACAGATATAGTGCTTTCTGTCACTATTAGGACTGTTTGCATTTTCTAAAATTTTACATAAATAGAATTCTCCTCCTCCTCAATGATTGCATCTAGTTTTGTTATAAAAAAATTTGGTCACCTAGAATGAGTTGGGAAGTATTTACAGTTGATCAATGTTCTGGAAAATATGTATAGAATGTTATTATATCCTTATTATTATTATTATTATTTTTGAGATGGATTTTTCACTTTGTTGCCCAGGCTGGAGTACAATGGTGGCGATCCTGGCTCACTGCAACCTCTGCCTCCTGGATTAAAGTGATTGTCCCGCCTCAGCCTCCTGAGTAGCTCGGATTACAGGCATGCACCACCAAGCCTGGCTAATTTTGTATTTTTAGTAGAGATGGAGTTTCTCCATGTTGGCCAGGCTGGTCTCAAACTCCCAACCTCAGGTGATCCGCCCGCTTTGGTGTCCCAAAATTTACCAGAGAAATCTTCTGGGCCAGGAGTTTTCTTATGTGAAGGGTTTTTAGTTACAAATTTCATTTATTTGTTTCTTCTTGATACCTGGTAGTTTGTGTTTTTTAAGAAAATAATTCATTTTATCTAAGTTATTGAATTTATTGGCATAATGTTGTTTATATTATTTTGTTTTTATAATAACAGTTAACATTTTTGTCTACTAATTTTATCATCTCTGTCATATTGGGTTAATTTTAACTCATTTATTTTTATCCTCATCATGGGTGAATTTTCCTGCTTGTTTGCATGCCTGAAAATTTTTTATCTGATGAAAGACCAATTGGGGAAATACCACATAAAAAACTGAAATTATAATGAAAGTCAGAGAAATGCAAATGTCATCAATGAGAAACAAATAAAATGTGGTTTAGTTTCTATGTAGGGAGCAATCACAATGAACAGACATCTTCAAAGGACTTATGAGATAGGTAGCATCTCAGATATGCCTGGTAACCAAACATGATATAGACAGTAACAGATGGTAGGAACATGGAGAAAGAGATTTCAGCAAGAGAGAAACACTTGAATCTAAGATGATGTAAGGGTTTTTGAGGAACAGCGACTACACCAGTTTGCTTAGGAATTAGGGTGTGCATAAAAGAAGCAATGGGCAATACCTGCAGTTTGACATTTGAACACATTGTTTGCATGTCATACAACCCTCAGAGACTGCAAATACCTTGAAGAAGGTATTGTGGTACACACACAGGTATCCACACATTATATATGCATACACATATATATCAGTGTGGTTTTATGTGTATCCTTATATATACACACTTATATACATATATACTTATATATGTACTAATATATATATACAAATATATATTCTTTTACACAGCTCCAGGTGCAGTAATAGATACCCAAATTATGTATCTAACTGCACTGGGTTTTTAACACCATTTTAGCAACGTTGTCTATACTGGTTGATATAACAGCAGTTTACTTGTTTTGCTACCAAACACGGTAGCCGGTAGAGTCCTCATCCACGATTTTCTGGGTCAGAAACTGCTCAGATCAGAACATCAGTAACATGCCTTCACCCTAAGCTTTGGGAACCAGAACAACTTATCTATGCCAGAAATTAAGAACATTGTTTTCTACTCAGCTTGCCCACACTGATTGTTGAAAGAAGCAAAATCATTATTAAAAAGAGTTTTTGCTAAATTAAGGGAACTTGTTTATTTTATGCTAAATTAAGGGAACTTGTTTATTTTCAACTCTGAGAATTTGCCTATTGGATGGCTTAAGAATTAGGCAAATAGGATGCGATTGTCTTCTTTAAAATAAAAAAAAATTGTACAGATATATACAATAAAGCCTTAACACTTTGGAACCCACCAATACTGAACATATGGTCATTTGAAAATTATTCATTAAGATGTTTGACCTTGTATTAACTAGGAAGTAAAATAATAGCTGAAATAATATTTTTGAGGATTATTGTATATATAATTTGATTACAAAAGTATATTTGCAATTAGGATAGTAATGATATAAATGATTACAATTAGGATAGTAGTGATATAAATAATTCCATTAAGCTGGTGTTCTAGTTGTAAATAATATTTTTACAATAAAAGGTTTTCCTTTTTATGTAAATAGAAATGTGCACTCATTAATGAAAATTTAGTGCAACAAGCAAAGAAAAAACAAGTCCTAGTAACCCCCCAATATACATTGCTATCCAGTCCTTTGGGGTTGGCATAGTGAATATAGGTGTGTGTGTGTGTATGTATGTGTGTGTGTTTGTGTCTATGAGGAGATATATGAGTTTACTGAGTTATAACTATATGTAATTACATTTTCTAGTAGGGTGGTAAAACCTTACTGAAGTATTTTTCCCCAGTGGAAGTTTTATATCCAGTTATAGGTTTATATATCTAATTGTGAATTATCAAGACATAATTCATAATGTTTTGTTTTTCAACCACATTGAGATCTCTGTGTGAAAGGGCATGTTCATTGTGCAAGTATTAGAGCCTCTTGATTATCACAAGTCTTATCAGTTATAGTTGCAGATGGGATGACTCCCCTAGGAACAGCCACAGGCTGTTGTGAGTTAGGAAATGCACTTGTTGATGGTCTCCCAGGGTACTCATCGTCTCGTTTCATAATAAAGATTTATCCATTCTTGACTACCTTGTTTTGCTTCATTCTCTATTCATTTATCAGTGTGTTTTGGGTTCATCCGCATATAAAAGAAACCACAAAATAATTGTGGCTTAAATGCAATTTTTGTTGTTCTTGCATCAAAAACAAGTCCAGAGACGGACGATTTCATTCAGGTGGACCTGAATAGCATGATATCCAGGCCACTTCCATTTTTCTTTTCTACCATTCTTAGTGTGCGGCTTTCTTTTGCCAGGTCATTTATGATCCCAGATGGCTGCTGGCCTTTAGACAGTTCCGCTGCATTCCACGCCATAAGGAACAGGCAAGAGATGCAAGAGAACTCCTTCCAGTGCAGTTAGCTCTCTCCAAAGAACTGTTCTGAGAGTCTCACCAACAGCCTCTATGCACAGCTCTGACAACAATTTAGTAATGTGACCATACTCTTCAAGAGAGTTTAGAAAATGTAGTGTTTTTAGTGGGAAAATCGCTAACAAATAAAAATAGAATACAGTTTTTCAGGGAAAAGGAAAGGCAACCCTTTGAAGTACTTATTGTTTTTAAACCACATTGTACAACCAAGCTGAACTCAATAATTTTCACAAGAAAGACATTTGATAGTATATTTCTAAGCCATTGCAGGACTATGGAAAAACAAAAACAAAACCTCTTTCTTTTCCTTTCGTAAATAAAGGACAGTGTGACGAAGAATAATGTTCCTGGGTCATAAGCATTACAAAAATCCCAAAACCCTCTGCATCTTGATCCATTATCATCACATTCGGTGTTTCAGACAAGCCTCAAAGCCAGGCTTCATTTTTCCTTCCTAAGGAAACTGTTTTGCTTGTATTTTTGTTGTGCTTTGTTTTGCTTATTCTGTATTAATAGGACATATGTATTGATACATACAATTTATTTTTCAATGTTATTGCCTGCTGATATTTTATCATGCAAAAGTAAATGGCACAAAAAAAGTAATTGTTTACAGCTTCCTGAATAAGAAGTTTTCATCTAGGTGTGTCTTTTTTTCCCATAGAGAAATGAACTCTTTCTTTTGGGTGGAGAAATGTCAGATATCTTTGCTGAAATTCTTAACTTGCCTTTGTATCTTCACCCTTGGTATTGAAAATTATCCAAAATAAATTGGTAGGAAATCTGCTAAATTGTCTCTAAGGTAGTGCCTAAAAGTAGCCACACTCTACTCTCTATTTTGCAATACCTCTGAATAGAATGGAATTAAATTCTGTCTGATGACTTAGGAAAATAGACAAGTAGTCTTCATGTTGCTTATCTATAATATGGAGCAAGTAAGGAATATGTTCCTTTTGTACTTGGTAAAGAGCAGTATCTTCAGAAACACACAGCTTACAATTTAATGCACAGAAGTTGCCAAAGCTGTTACAAACTTGTTAAGGTAATTTGTATGACCTTACTTTGTCAGCTACCTATTACTGTATAACAATTATCCCAAGGCTTGGGGCTTAACACAATAACATGAATTATCTCATGGTTTCTGTAACCCAGGAATCTAGCTGAGTCCTATACTTTAAAATTCCTCAGAGCATCGGGACATATCATCCTACGGACTCAAACACGAGAAAATATTTTCAAATTTTCCTCAAGTGGAAAACAAGTGCAGTAAATACACTGAGGATACATACATGTATTTTTTCCTTGTCTCAAATTAACTTTTTACAGAACTTTTGCCTTTCATCTTTGTCTTTATTGCTTCATACAGTGAATAATAGCTAATCTAGCAGTCAGAAGAGCATTCTTTATTTTTTTTTTTATTTTTTGAAGTCTTTTAATTTTATTTTTAAATTTTTTATTTAGCAGCTTTGTTGGAGGGTACAGGTGGTTTCTGGTTACACAGATTAAGTTCTTTAGTGGTGATTTCTGGGAATTTTGTGCACCCATCACCTGAGCAGTGTACATTGTACCCAATATATAGTATTTTATCCCACACCCCCTCCCACTCTTCCTCTGTGAGTCCCCAAAGTCCATTATATTATTCTGATGCCTTTGCATCCTCACAGTTTAGCTCCCACTTATAAGTGAGAACATATGATATTTGGCTTTCCATTCCTGAGTTACCTCACTTAGAATAATGGCCTCCAGCTCCATCCAAGTTGCTGCAAAAGACACTACTTTATTCCTTTTTGTGGCTAAGTAGTATTCCATGGTATATATGTACCACATTTTCTTTATCTACTCATTGGTCAATGGGCACTTAGGTTGGTTCCATATTTTTGCAATTGTGAATTAAGAAGAGCATCCTTTGAATATTCTCCTAGTGCCAACACTGAAAAACAGAAAGTAATAGAATAAATTATAGGAATATACTTTTCTGAAAATGTCTATATTGTCTTGAATTTTCAGGAGGACTATCTCTGAAATATTGTACTTAAAGTAGCCTATACTCCTAATATTATTGAGAGCTGTACTTCTAATATTATTGAGAGCTGAGGAGTATTACCTATACTCCTAATATTATTGAGAGCTGAATATAATGCTTAATAATTCCTTAAGTAATAAAGACTGGTCTTAATTATATCAAAAAAATCTCTGAAAATATTGCTATTTGTTGACCTAGAAACAACTTTATTAAAAATCTTAACTTAGTGTACTTAATACTGTATTATTTGCCATATAGTTACCATAAATTTCTTGCTGTTTCTCTCTTTGGCTACTTTTTTGAAATAGACTAAGATGCTTAGTGAAGCAGCTGGAAAGAGGTGACGTTAACGTTGTTGACTTAAAGAAGAATATTGAATATGCGGCATCTGTACTGGAAGCAGTTTATATTGATGAGACAAGGTAAGTTTTAGCCTTCCTCTCTTTTATCTTCTTTGACTCACTTCCCTTTTTGTTCCTCTTTCTTGACCCTCCTTTATCTCAAACAGGAATTTAGCATATCTTCATGTGAAACCAAAATCAAATCTTATTAAAATTTGAAAGGTTCTTCTTCACGTAGCTAATTAACTGGACTGTGATTCTCCAAAATTAATACACATTTTAATCCAAATGTTTGAATGTCATAAAATAGTCAAACACTAAAGTGAAAAAAAAATCTCCTCTTCCCCCACCCTCACTCTCCTTGGGCTCAGACTTTTAAATGTCAGAGTTATGTGTAGGCTTATATTGGTTTTCACTGATGTCAGGATTTTCCCTATTATCTCACATTTCAGAGTCCCTTTAGGAAAATGGGTGTTACATGCCCACACATTGTCATGAGATGTGTCTATCAGGCCCTTTATGCAGGGATTGCTAAGGGGCATCCCAAATGTGTGTTTTTGATCATCCAAACCTAGCCTCATAATTAGCAGTGGTAAGGAGATTAGGAAAGGGGGACTTATTTGAAGAGGGTTGCCAGCTTAGTGCTGTGACCCTCAAAGAGGCCATTCACCCGCTGGAGGATATTTGGCAAGTCCAGGAGATGTGACCAGTGTCTCTTGGTGTTCAAAGATATCTGGTTCATAATTCTCCTTTCAAAAGGGATAAAAGTGACAGGCTAATCAGGGCTACCTGTGAATTCAGAGGTAAGAGGGAACCTGTGGGGAGAGAGGCATGCATTTCCAGCGTTTGACATGGAAAAGGTGCTAATTTTTTTCACAGCCATAAAGCAGGTAGAATAGAAGTCTCTTAAAGTACCAAAGAGTACTTAAGTCAAATAGTGAAAAAGAGGCTACAAAGAATAAGTGATAGTATAAGAGCCAGGGTAGGAATTATAAAAATTCAGATAAAATCGTAGAAAATATATATTCAAAGTACTCTCTTGGTGTTAGCAAGTTGTCTCTGAAGGACCCACAAATGGTCCCCAGGAGAAAAAAATAGGCAGCATTTGGGCATTTGTCACATAGATGGCAGCAAAACCACCAGTCTGGCCAGACCCTTTGGTCCTATAATTTCCTGCCTCTCGCACCGCATTGCTAAACAACCAGAAGCAGCAGTGAGTGGGAATATGGAGGTGAGGATACCCAACAGGCCCCTTCCACTCTGCAGGTGTCCGTGCCTGTGCCAGACCTAAGCTTGGGGAACATGAGCAATGTTAAACCGGATGGGCAACTAAATAACACTTAGTTTTTATTTACCTATGTGTACTGGACTTCACAGGCATGCAGATACTCTCTCTCTCACACACACACACACACATATTGTTTAATAAGTAAAAAATTCACATGATGAAATTCTTGCCTCTACCCTGGTCACAGTCTACTCTGTTTCTCATAAACTTCTTATATATCTTTCCAGTGATTTATTACATATTTTTATTTTGTATTTTCCCCTCATGTTTCATGGAAGGTAGTATACTACATAAACAGTCTTTCATTCTGCTTTTTTTTCACTGAAAAAGGAAACTTAAAAGTATCCTTTTATTGTATTCTGTTTTTTAAAATACTTAACAATGAGAATTTTTACTAATAGCTAGCAGAAGAGGCCATATTGAGAGCTTTGTTGCACAAGCGATTCTTTCTTTGTCCACAGAATGAAACTCCTCTACTAAAGCATAGCTTGGAGAAATTATTTGAGGAAAAGAAAATAGGCCAGGCACAGTGACTCACACCTATAATCCTAGCATTTTGGGAGGCTGAAGTGGGAGGATCACTTTTGAGCCCAGGAGTTCACAACCAGCCTGTGCAACATAGCAAAACTTCATCTCTACAAGAAAACACAAAAATTAGCCAGGCATGGTGGAGTGTGTCTATAGTCCCAGCTATTTGGGAGGCTGAAGTGGGAGGATCACTTGAGCCAGGGAGGCTGAGGTTGCATTGAGCTGAGATTGTGCCACTGCACTCCCGTCTGGGTGACAGAGTGAGATCATGTCAATAAATAAATGAATAAAAGAAGGAAAGAAGATAGAAAAAAAGAAAGAAAGAAAGAAGGAAGAAAGAAAGAAAGAAAGAAAGAAAGAAAGAAAGAAGAAAAAGAAAGGAAGAAGGAAGGAAGGAAGGAAGAAAGAAGGAAGGAAGAAAGGAAGGAAGAAAGAAAGGAAGAAAGAAAGAAAGAAAGAAGAAAAAGAAAGAAAGAAAGAAAGAAAGAAAGAAAGAAAGAAAGAAAGAAAGAAAGAAAGAAAGAAAGATGATTTTCTTGGTGAATGTTCACTGAATGTATATGAATGTACATGATTCTAAGTAAACAGAATCCAAGGTGCAAATTTTAAAAATACCTGATGTTTTTCCCTTGCTCCCTCATTTTTATGTGGCTCTTATTGTTCACAGATGACTGAATTTAACAGGTTTAAGATTTATTCAATCTGTCCTTGAACAGATATTTTCTTTTCTATTTATCTATAAAACTTAAGAACCAAAGAACGATTTGAAGATTTCCATTATTCATCTTCTAATGGCGTAACGCTAACCACCTGGTTTGTCTAAGTGACCTGTCTGTCATTTGATAGAGTATTATATGCTTTATTTATTTATTCATTTTTCTGGTGCATTTCCAGTCCCTGAAAAGTATGACTCCATGAATATTTGCTAACTTAGTTCCCTATGATCCCTAACTTATTTTAAATGTATGTTATATCTAAAGTATAGCTCTTTTTCATTTTAAAATTGCTCTTTTGAGGGGAAAAGAGGTTGAGCACAATGCTGCCCTGCTTCGTGGTAGAAATTCATTTATTTTTTTCCTTCTTATAACAAAACATTCCATCTCTTAACACCACATTATTCCTAATATTTACTCCAAATTTTTATTATTTTACTGTAATTCTTCCATGGCATCATAAGTTTTAAATTGGATTAATAATAATACCCCATATTTGTATCATCTTCAAAGGGCTCTTTGTTTCATTATCTCACATTAGTGTCACCACAATCCTATGTGATTGGCAGGACAATTATTACTTTCTGCGTTTTACTAATGAGAGAATTAAAGCTGTCAGAAGGAAAATGGTTTGACACAGGTCATGGATGGAAGTGTTGGCAAAACTGAGACTAAAACCTAACCCATGACTTCTTATTTAGTACTCCTTCCTCTATACCTGGCTCTTCTCAGAGTGTTCCTATAAAACAGAATGGTTTTTAATGACCTCTGAAAGATTTAGATGACAACATATAAAACATTGTGATAGCTGGAATTGTAAATCCTGTAGCTAACATGTATTAAGGGCCTAGTATGTGCCAAAAAATCTTCTAAGCATTTTATATGTACTATTTTATTTAAACATCATAAAAGTCCTATGAGGTAGAAACTCTATTATTATCAGATTGTATATGAGAAGACTTAAATCACAGAAAAGTTACATAGCTTACCAAAGGGAAGACAGGGAGTTGAAGAGTTGGATTAGGGCCTTGGCAGTCTCACTCTAGGGCTTGGGCTATGAAGTGCAAATCTCATCCTCATCCCTTTTCCAACACTTGACGAAAAGGTGACTTCAGAGACACTGAATTTTGATGAAAGTGCACAGGTTGTCAGGATCATCAGCCCCAGTGGTGCTGATTGTGTGCCATCTCTTTCCAATTCTGCCTTCAGTAATTTCACGTGCTAGCTTGAAAATGGTTACAGTGGTAGTATTCACACCCATGAAAAATAACATGCTACAAATCACAATTTATTTTTTTCTGGAGAGTCTGTTGTTAAACATTTAACTTCATACCACAGGTCATACCTAAGATTACCTCTTATAAATCTCCTAAAAGCTGTGATTTTGTGATCAAAATATCAGCTTAAGCATTTTTAGAACAATAATAATTTATGTGGTTGATTTTCTATATACTTAGTAAGACACACAGCAGTACACTGAGGATGTTTCCATTGAGATGTCCATACAATTATTAAAGTACCATTTCCCTTAAAACTATCAGTAAAACAGAGATCATGTAAAAGGAGTCAAGTCCAAGAAGTATTTAGTTGCTTTTAAACTTTAAAAACCTTTTGACTTCTGAAATGTTTTCTGAGGGAAAATTCTCTTTCTAGAAAAAAATGATTCCATGAGTATTCCAGAGAGGTATTGTTTGAAAGTTGGGCTGGACTGAAAGAAAAAAGTCAGCACAAAACAAAGCAGTATAAAACACAAATCATTAATTGGTTTAAAACACACACATACAGAGCCTTAATGACTGCAGAATTTCAGTTAAGAAAGCAATCAAAGTAAAAATCTCCCTTTAAAGATAATTTTGGTGAGAAAAATAAAAACAATTTCTGAATTCTGACTCTTAGTGGAGATTATAGCACAATACCCTAATGAATTTGACTGTTGGGTTTTTAAAAGACATTTTCAAATGCAAATGCCAATCCTTTATGAGTCTTGTGTTTAGATGTGTCTCTAGAGGCTATTGTTTTTCAAACTTACAAAGTTTTAATCCAGAAACATGTGGCCTAAAAAATATGTTCAATTGTCCTTATTTGGATTGGGATACTGCCAAGCAAAACAGCGTCTTTGGCCTCATGAAGAGCAGGGCAGGCAGCTGCCTGAGAGGTATACTTTCAAGATGGGAACTGTGCTTACTAATAACTCCTAAAAACACAATGTATAACTTTCTTTGGTTAATGTGAACCAATCTGTCTCATAATTACCATGATTAGAGCAGAGACTCTGGATTCAGAAAGACTAGGCTGTTCAAAGTCTGGATTCTCTATTTAATACTCTTTCTTTAAGGAAGTTACTTTACATCCCTGGCTTTATCATCTACAAAATGGGAATAAGGACAATGTTCACTTCATAAAGTTGATATAAGAATTAAATGTATAACAATGCCTAACAGAGCAAAATTTAAATAATAACAAGATATTTCTATTTTAAATAAAATTCTTATTATGTATGAGCAAAATGCAAATAACTCTCGGATACATAACACATGAAGGTATATGATTAACATATTCTAGTGAAGGTATTAAATGCTTCCCTGAGAGCAGTTTTTAATCCTGAGAAAATGAAAACAGGTGGGCTCTGGTCACCAAGGAATGAGAGCATAAAATGATGGAAAAGAGTGCCTTTCCCTTAATACAGAGTAATTATCTCTGTAAAAACATCCTCAGTTGACTTTTGTGCCTTGCTAAATCTAAGGGTCCTTAATTTGGGGATAGATACTGCATTGATATCAATCAGTACTTTGAGAAGTTAGTCTGGTAGAAAGAAATTGAGTGACATTCAGGGTACATTAGAGGCTAAGATCTTTGAAATCACTGAGTAGAGGGACTTTCCAAGGAATCTTCACTCATTTAACAAATACCTGTTGAGTACCTGAAATGAATACCAGACACACTGGTAATCAGAATCAGGAGCAAAATTGTGCAGCCAGTTGGTGGCTAGAAATGGGTCTAGAATTGTGAAGACAAACCTAGGCACAAGAACAAATGCTCAAATAAGAAACAGAGAAATTTAGAGAGAGACCCAAGCAACAGTGATAGATTACAAGCAGGAAACACCAAGTATCAGCAGTAACTCATAACCAGAGGGAGTAACATGGGGTAAGAATTTATATAGAGTCAGACTTCCAAACCAGATATGTCTAGATTTCTAGACTTGCAGGTATTTTTGAGTGTTAATGAGTTTGTTCTCTGGCAAAGCTCTCCCTGCCTATTCTTAAAGACATGGTTTCTAACAAGAGGACTAAAGGTAAAATATGTCTGGAATATGCTAGATATATGTGCATGGAAGCCCAGAAATATAGTGCCAATTAGAGATGTGAATTATAACTCAAGGGTCTCATAATTTTTAAATACCTTTACTTTGATGCTAACCTTCAATAGTTGGAGCTCCTTTGCTATTTGAATATATTCTCCATCCTAAAGTTCTTGAGAATGGCCAGTGAATGTTTACTTATTTCACAGTCTGTCCTGGCTATCACTTTCTGCAGCCAGCTCTCTGGCTCCAAACTGATGAATTGTTCCCTTGCATTTTTTTCCCTTACCTATTTTTTCCCTCAACTCCAGCTATCTATAGCCAGGCTTCCAAGCATGAGCTCAATCCCTTCCTCCTGTTCTCCAAACTGAAGCTAAAACCAGCTATAATTGCTGTAAGGCATTAGCGATAGATGCTTTAAAATCTACAACTTAAGCCCTTTAATAGAGGTCCCTTATCAAGCATCTTGCTGCATTCTCTAATGCCTGGTGCCCGTCTCACAGAAACCTTCCACTACAGAAGTCCTCTTGACATGTCTTGCTGTCCTGAGTTCAGGACCTCAAGTTCTATGACCAAAATAAAGACCGGGGGCAATCAAAATTAATGTCATTCATCTCTGAGGATTAACCCCTATATTAAAAGACTGTTCAGTCTAAACTCACGTTTAGAAAAAACACGACAATTTTCTAAAGGACACAGAACCCGAGAGTGATGCAGCTGTGCTCATGGCGAAGACAACCTTGTGCATTACTTTCTGGAGATGTTTAACCTCTTGGAATCCCATTGTCTCAGTCTAAATGCCAGAGGACAGCCCTTACTTTGTTTTAGTGTAACTAAAAGAGCCATTCAAAATATTTTTTATGAAACAAAAGAGTTAGTCTGTACTGAAGGTAAAATAAAGCCTATCTGTGTAGAATAAGCCAATTTTTTGACTTTTCAAATATCAAAGTTTTTTTACTTTCAACTATTAAGGTTTAAAAAACTCTGGGAATTCCATATCAAAATGGGCTACCGTGTTATCCTAGTAATTGAAATAAAAGGAGGGGATAAAATTGGAGGTGTGGAACAGGAGGGTAGTTAAGGACAGGCAGATAGTTAAGGAAAACGTGAGTATTTAAGGCAAGGCATGGAGCTACCAAAGAGGAGACTAAAAAGAATAGCCACCAAAGCAACAGGCATATAGGACAAATATGAATTGCCAAATTAGCAGAAAGCAGAGTTACTGAAAAGAGTAAATCAAATGTGACAGGGTGAACCACTGGATGAGTTGGGAAATTCCTAATGCCCTGAAGTAGAGTTTCAGCAAAGAGAAAAAGCTACCAGCCAGAAGATGATACTATGAAGAATTAATGTGGAATGGCTTCATGAAGAAATTAGTATAGACTATTTTTCCAGAATTTGCTAGAGTACAAAAAAACAGAGATAGACCAATCTACTGATTTGGACATATACTTGAAGAATCCTTTTTGTATGTTTTTGTTCACATTGTTTTTGGGATGAAAGGCTGGTATCTGTAGCCCAGAAATGAAAAGTTTAAAAAATATTAAGCATAACAAGAAAAAAAATGCTTCCTAGAAAGATTAGGTCAATAAGTTATCCTTGGGGAGTTATCTAGGAAGAGAGAAATAGTCAAACATTGGTTGAACTAGAAGTACCATATGAGCCAGCCATCCCATTACTGGGTATATACCCAAAGGATTATAAATCATGCTGCTATAAAGACACATGCACACGTATGTTTATTGCGGCACTATTCACAATAGCAAAGACTTGGAATCAACCCAAATGTCCATCAGTGACAGACTGGATTAAGAAAATGTGGCACATATACACCATGGAATACTATGCAGCCATAAAAAAGGATGAGTTTGTGTCTTTTGTGGGGACATGGATGCAGCTGGAAACCATCATTCTCAGCAAACTATCACAAGAACAGAAAACCAAACACCGCATGTTCTCACTCATAGGTGGGAACTGAGCAATGAGATCACTTGGACTCGGGAAGGGGAACATCACACATCGGGGCCTAGCATGGGGAGGGGGGAGGGGGGAGGGATTGCATTGGGAGTTATACCTGATGTAAATGACAAGTTGATGGGTGCTGACGAGTTGATGGGTGCAGCACACCAACACGGCACAAGTATACATACGTAACAAACCTGCACGTTATCCACATGTACCCTAGAACTTAAAGTATAATTAAAAAAAAAAAAAGAAAAGAAAATGTTGCTGTGGCCAGGTGCGGTGGCTCATCCATGTAATCCCAGAGGCTGAGGTGGGTGGATCATGAGGTAACCGGATCACAAGGTCAGGAGTTCAAGATCAGCCTGGCCAACACGATGAAACTCCCTCTCTACTAAAAATACAAAAATTAGCCAGGTATGGTGGTGCATACCTGTAGTCCCAGCTACTGGGGAGGCTGAGGCAGGAGAATCGCTCAAACTCAGCAGGCAGAGGTTGGAGTGAGCTGAGACCATGCCACTGCCCTCCAGCCTTGCTGACAGGGCAAGATTCTGTCTCAAAAATAAAAGAAAAAGAAAAGAAAGCACAGATGAACTTGAAACTAACCAGTGCACAGCCAAGGGTCTTCAAGTAAGCAAAACATGAGTAGCATTGTAAAATCAGAAAGATTCATTGGCATTTCATTTTAAACTCAGCTGTTTAGCATGAGTAAATGTGCTGCAATAGTTATGGCTAATGTATGAATAATGAGCTGCTGAACTTGGGGAATGATGTGGAGAGCAAACTCTTTATGTTTAATACATACAACCTGCACATCATGATGGCACTCACTCATGTGTGCTCCTTTGGCATTTAGAGTCAGAATAAGAGAGAGGAAAAAGAGAAGTAGATTGGGCTAATTAATGAATGGCTTTTATTAAATATTTCAATTGTAAGTGATAGGAAACCCAACCAAGCCAGTTTAAACAAATGATTAACTTATTGACTTTCATGGCCCAAAATATTGATGGCTAGTGGTGACTATAAACATAGGTTGAACTAGGGCACATATGACGTCAGCAGGTCCACCTCTGTTTTGCTTGCTCTGGAATGGCTCTTTTGATGCTTTATCTAGTAGCAAGATGGTGACAGGATTTCTAAGCTTCACAGCCTCACACCATCAAATCAGGAATGAGAAAAGTTTTCTTTCCCAAATGATCCGATAAACATATCCTTATGTTTCATTGGCTCTAGTTAGGTAACATATTTATCCCTCAACCAATCATTGTGTCTAGGGGGGCCAAGGTCAAGCATCCCATGAGCAAGATAGGTGGTCAACTCTATTTAAATCATATGCTTAAGAACTGAGAATGGAGGAGAGTGCTTTCTAAAACCACAACTGTGTTCTCTCTGCAGTGAAAACTAAAATGTCTCTGCTAGTGTCACAAGCAGGGAGACTTGGATCGAGGTTTGTGTGGGATGTCGTGGAAAGCCCTTGACTGGCAGTTCAGCAACTCCTTTCTTGGCTTTGTTCCTACTAATGATTAGTCTCTACTCATTATTTTTTTTCACATGAAAGATAAAGTCTCCAGTCTCTTTTTGTTCTGGAATTGTGTGATTTTTATCCATGGCTCCAAAGTCCCCTTGTAAAGACTTGCTTATGACGCAATTACCCTGACAACCAGGAGGGTGACAAGAGGAAACTGCTTATCATTTGCTTAGCATTGATAAATATGGGCTCTTGTATTCTTCAAATTACTTCCATTTGGAAAAGTCCCTGAGGAAATCAGTTTGAGGAAAATGTGCTAAGACGTTGCTGGAGCTCAGTGAATCATTAAAAATCAAGTAATGATTTTTCTGAATTCCATTTTTATGGTGTGAGTTGTGGGGAGGGATGGCTGTTTGGAGTGTTGTGTTTGTAGGCTGTTCTCACCCTGTAGGTGGAGTGTGAAAATCACTTAGAAAAAGTTGCAATACTTTTTGGTTGGTTTTCCTATTTTCTGTCCATCTGTGGTGTGTTACTTTCTACAAACTTTCAAAAACAGCCTCACTCGTGAAAAGGGGGAAAAAAGCCTGACCAGATCTTTTGAGAAATGACTAATAAAAAAGCTCTATGTGTTGAATAAGATCTGACTATTTGTGATGTTTTGATTCAATGTAATATAAATGAATATTTCCTGAATTTTAAAAAGATGTTTTAAATGTTATTCTTTTCTAATAATAATAATAATGATGATGATGATGAAAGTCATTTGACAGTTAAATCCAAGGCAATGTATTATTCAATTTGCATACATGATTCTATATAATTCTCAAAAATGCCTATAAATTTGATACTTATATTATTTCCACTATAAAGTTAAAAAATTTAAGGCATAAAGAAAGTAATTGACTTGCTTAGGATTATATAATTATTAAGCATCAGAGACAAGTTCAAATTTAAAAGGAATATATCAGACATCTATTTTTCTCTTTTTTCCTAGCCAACAGAACCCATGTTTTTCCTAATTATTTTCTCCCTTTTTTAAGGCCAAGTGATTCAAGAGACACCAACATCAGCCCTAGGCTCAGGATGGATGACTCCTAATTGATATAAACCAGTTACTATTCCCCAGTTCACTAATCAGTGAGTTTAGGCTTGGACATGTGATGCAATTCTTGCCAATGAGAATTGCATAAAGGGCAGAATGAAGATGGTGTTAGCAGAAGGTTTCCTCTTCATAGAAAGGGTGTCTTATGCTTCTAGATGGTGTATCCATATCTGATGCTTACAATGAATACAGCCATCTTACTTCAAGCACAAAGCTAAACCTAATACTAAATCTGTTCATGTAGAAAGATGAAGGAAACCTTAGTCCTTGGTGATATCGTTGACTTCCTGATTTTAAAAAAATCCCTTACTGGAGTCAACTTACGTTTAACCGTTTTTTTAAAGGAAATCAATCAATTTCTTTATTATTTGAGCCACTTTCATTTAGGTTTGATGTCACTTGTCATTGACAGCATTCTTACAGCCAGGAAGATTGGCCTTGCTCCAAATGCATATTCTTCATTTCTAATTCTTTCCAGGAGTCACTTTATCCTCACATTAAATCCTAATGAAAATGTTTGATTTCTAAGTTAGCCACTAATAATTCATAATCTATTTTCCCATGAAACAAGGTAATAGGTTAAGTTTCCAAGGTAACCCTCAAAACATTGATCCCATCATAAAGTCGAACAACATAGGTGTTTCTTGAGCAAGTATCAAGTACTAGAAATAAGGGACTTACATTTTTCTACATACAAAGATGTTTGTACATTCTTTACTATATTTATATAGCCTACTTCCAAATATATTTTTCTTCTGTCTACTCTGCATCTCTTTTATCTCATTTCCGTCCCCATCAGTCTAGCTGGAGTCACCATTATCTGTGAGGCTGTCTCAGGCCTATCTGTCTAGACACACGTTAGTCAGTTCCACACAGGGACTTTGCCGTCCTGCAGGCTCCACCCAAGAGTAGGGGCTGGGGATAGGGTGGGGCATTCAGCTGGCTTCTGCTTCAGGATCCTGGAAACTTATCTGGGGCATGCTCCCACCCTCCTCACAGTTTGTCCTGGATTAGAGGTCAGGCAGGATCCAGTGTTCCTTCTCAAGATCTCTCCTGCCTTGCCTTTCTGACTACTCTTCATTAATCTGGTGTATCTTTGGATAATCACAGGAGTGGAAACTTTGCTCTGACTCATCACATATTCTTCTATTATCTTTTCTTGGGTCTCTCTTCCTTCCATGCGACAAGGATTTTTCCCTCCTTCAGGTTATTGTGTGTCATTTACAACTTGAGTCAGTGAGTGAATTCATGGCTGACCATCTATACAAAGAGTTACAGGCTCACAGAAAATACTTTTTAAATTGTTTTTCTAAAATTTTTTACACATGAAAAATATCTTTTTCTACATTAAACAGGACGTAACTAAAAACATTGACATATACAACATATGCATCAAAATAAACAAATAAAAGTGACTTTATTCCTCATCTGGGCTAATATCTAACTAGTGGAAATACCTGAATATTTTTAAAATCCCTAAAACCAGAGACCCTATGCCTATGTTTTTTATACTTTTATTCATTTATTCAACAAATATTTATGAAGGACTCACTGTATACACTGATACTTACTTCGCTATTCTGTTTGGCTACTGTTACCTCCCAGTTGTCATCATCCCTACTACTTTGGCCTCATGGGTTTAGAAAGAAATATATTCCTTACCTCCCCTTACATTCTTGTCTTCCAAATATACCCCTGCTCTACTGAGGACACATTTTCCACCCATGGTCTGTTGAAAATTGCCTTTTTTAGTTTGCAATCAAATAACATACAGATAATTCCCGTTTGTAACATCATTATAAAAGATTCATTAATTAAAATACTTATAATTCACCAAGCCTCATCACTGACGGTGAAATAATGTGCATAAGGAAATAAGCAATGCCATTCAGTACATGTCAGAAAATAAGTAAATCGCATTTTCTTGGTATAGAGCTTCCATTAATTGGCAAGCTGTGAATGAAGGAGAACAGTGTTCTCAAACCTTAGTAGTCATTGAAATCACTGGAAGGGCTTGCTAAAATAGGGTGCTGGGCCTCACTCCCAGACTTTCTGATTTAATCAGTCTTAGAGCATAGGAAGTTTCATTTTTAACAAGTTCCCAGGTGATGCTAATTCTTCTGGTCTAGTGACCACAATTTGAAACTACTCTACTAGATGATGTCACAATGAGACCACACACACACACACAAAAAGAGAAACAGAGAGACCATTAGAAATTTGATGGTTAGAAATTTAAGGTCTTATCAAGACTATGCCCCAAGTGTTGTTCCAAGTTGTAAATGAGATAACTTTGTGCTATAATGTCCCCCCACTCCAACCTCCAGGAAATCTCATCAGGAAATAGGGGCAATAAGCAAGAGGTGCTGAATCGGAGATTAGCAGTGCCTCACAGCAACAAGTCTTGGGTTCTTTGGAGGCCAGGCCTGTCCTTTGGTCTGTGGTTTGGTCACCTCTCCCAGGTCTGGGAAACCATAGGCCCTTAGGCTTCATCTAGGAGCTGCAGCCCCACCCTTTTTCTCCAGGCTGCCTCTCTTAGTAATCCTTGGAAGGACACAGATGAAGCATGGAACGCCCTTCTCCTATGTCTTATTTCCCCAATTAGAAGAGGCAACCTATTTATTCTTTGGAAAGTGGAGCAGGAAGAAGATCAATACTAGGAAACTATTGTTTTATTGTGAAAAGATATATATATAACATGAAATTTACCATTTTAACTATTTTTCAGTGTAAAATTCAGTGGAATTAAGTAAATTTACAATGTTATGCAACCACCATCATCATCTGTCTCCAGAAGTTCTTGATCATCCAAAACAGAAACTCTGTAAACCTTGAACAATAACTCTCCATTTCCCACTCCCCTCAGACCCCGATAACTGCTATTCTGCTTTCCGCCTCTATGAATTTGCCTATTCCACTAGGGAACATCCTAAAGTAAGTAAAAATTAATTTTGGAGATCTCTCCCACTGTCTCTTCACAACCCTTACTTTAGGAGAATCCTTACTTTATTCTTTGGCTCCCCAGAGTCCACCTTGACCAACTTCTTCCCACAATGTCTCCAACACTTCCATTCCCATGAAGCCCTCCTTGTTCTACGTGTTAGAAAAAGGGAATCTGCTTAGACTAATTTATGCAGATGTGTAGGTAGTGGGAAGTTTACCAAGGGCTTGCTTTGTAACAGATGAGCAGATGCTGTTCTAAGGGCTTTCTCTGCATTTATCCAGTTTATTCTCACAATGTCACCACTAGGCATACTATTAGTACCATCTGTTTTGTACTGACAGAGGAACTAAGTCTGACGCAGACGAAATACTTTTTCCAAAACTACACAGCCAATAGGTGATGAAGCCAGGAGTTTGACTCCAGAGGCAGTCTTTCTAACTACAGAGGATGCTTATTAATCAAAATTTGTTAATCAGTGGAGCATTAGGCTCTGTGCCTAATGGAATAGTTTCAAAAATGTTTTTGAGCCAAGAGGATTTCCTGGTGGGAAGCCAAGAGTCATCAGCAAGGCCTTGGGCAGTTTTCTGCCTCACCCATTATCCCCAGTTCCATCCCCAAATGACTCCAAAAATACAGTCTTGATCCCAGCTCTCCAAGCAATTTGACTCTTTCTCAGGCCCTTCCCCTCAACATTCTTTGGGTCCTTTCTGCCTCTCCTGGTGGACAGAACCTCCACTGCCTCCACATTTGCTTCCTAGATTGGGTACGAAGGAGGCACCAAGCACTCTGTAGGCCTTACCTTGGAGAAAGCCACATCTAACTTCAATATTATCCTTAGTTGACCTCATTTACGCCAAGATTTGCCTTTTGGGAATTGAGCTAAGGTCGGCATGACTGACTTCTCCACCCAAAAGTTCAGTCTTCATAGTCACTCATATACAATGGTCATCTTCTCACAGTTAAAAAAAAAAAGCTGGGTTGGGGAGAGGCTAACAATACCAGAGGAACACTGAACAAATCTATCAGGAAACTGTTTTTTTAAAAAAAGCTATTGAGATAAATTTGTAAGCTTGCCATTTTAAATCCTTTTTGCAACAAAACAGGGAATAAATAAACATGCTTCAGTGGTGGTCTGAAAAATAATTCAAAAGTATTTAGCACTATAGTAAGTAGGTTACTGACAAGTAGATATGGCATTTCAAGTGTATTACCTATCTCCATCCTTACATTTATTTTACTTCAAAGTGTCCTGAAATTTTGTCATCCAGATATATTTCTCTATGAGAAAACAATTCAACATACTAGCATTGTAAATTAAATTTAAGCTTCCTCCAACTAAAGATTTACTGATATATCAAACTCCTTTAAGACTTTTTAAGTTCAATTATTTTTAACCCTAAGTTTCAAGGCAGAGATGAGATACAGAAAATGATTACCGGCATTAGCATTGACCGAATGTGAAGGCAGTCTGGGTACTCACTAAGAAAAATATGCATTTAAAGTGGAGGATAACTTATCAGTTAGTAATTCAGACCCTGAAACCAGACATACATGATCAAAAAATGCAACATGGACACTCCTGGTTGAATGACTTTGCACAAATCACTCAAGACATCTGTGCCTCAGTCTATTTATCAGTAAAATAGAAGTAGCAATAATAATTAGATCTTCCTCGTGGTGGTATTATGAGGATTAAATAAGCTAAAGCTTGGTTTCTTGCCTGGTTCTTAGTAAGACAGCAACAACGCAACTGGCATTATCATCCATTTCGATCCTCAAACAGTTCTGAAGTCTGAGTGAAGGATTGGTTTTACCTTTAGAGTTTTGGTTTGTTTTTTGTTTTTTGCGGCGGTTTTGGGATAATGGTGGAGAAGGGTACAAGCAGCTCAGAACACAGACATAGGTTAATGGAAGAAATAATACTAATGGACTCTCCTAGGAGGAAACCACTTACTCCAAAAAGAGTATTTGTACTATGGAAAGATCAACCACCTTTAATTTCTCCAGCTGTCCTGGAAGATATTTGCAATGTATGAGTTCAGTACCACCCTTAGCCCCAGGCCAGTGAAGCTGCTTCCCCTCGCACCCTTCCCCACTTCAGGGAGGCTGACAAGGGTTCTCTTTGGTGTTCCCCTCACCATGGTGTGTCCCCGCAAGACCAGGAAGAACCTGAAGTCCATGACCCTCTTCCCCCTCCAGGTACTATAGGACCCTGGAATTCCCTGCTCTTCCCAGTATGTTCCTTTACCATATTTAGGGCAGAAGACCCCGGAATTCTCTACCCAAAGGTCCCCAAGCCTGTCTCCTACATTTTACTGGGCTTTCTTATTAGGTCTTTCCTCCCAAGGAACCCAGGACACTATTGGTGTTTGTACCCTTTCAAACCAAGGAGTGGCCAAGAAGCAGCTCCTTTCAAAGCTAGGTAGGTTGATGGAGACTGTACTTCGGTGCTGAGGTTTCCACCTGTGGTGCAGAGTGGAGCTGCAGGTTGCTGGCCCAGTGTTGTCACACAAGGAGCTGAGAACTTTCAGTTCACCCAACTTGTCTGCCTTTTATGAAACTTATTAAAAGGTAGAAGGATAGAACATATAGCAGTTTATTCACCTGATATATAACTTTAAAATATTTAGTTAAATGGTATTTGGATGAAATATGATCCTACCCTGACCCCATCCAATCTTAAGGGAAAGAACTGAAATGAGTTCGTTGCTGGGTGAAACATGTCCTTTATAAGAATAGTAAAGCAGGAAAAGAACATTTCAAACTTGAGAAACCAGTATCTCCTAACTGCACCTAGCACTTGAATTTTAGCACTTAGAAGGTGTAATTGCGGGTACCAGTTGCCCAGAAATAACCACATCAGTACATGAGTGTAATCATTTTCCAAGAGTCCACTGTGGACAGAAATATTTTCACTGACATGTAATTGTAAGAGTCAAAATCCCATGACCTCTCCTTCTGTGGCCACCTCCTTCTTTACTTCCCTTCCCTGCAAACTTTTTATTTCAAAATATAAGCCCTTTGGGAGTTATGTCATCTGATTTCAAGAAAAAATTATGATTATAAATAACTCTGAAGGATTAGTTGAGTCACAGATTGGATGCAGGGTCAGTTTTCACAGTTCACCGGGCCCCATCTGCACCCAGGTCATGTTTAGAAACCCTTGACTTTACACTTTATTGAGTCCACTGGGACTAAAACTAAAGTCGTATCAAACACCAGTGGGAGCATTTTTCAGAGGTAAACAGTGATAACATTTTACACATATATTCCTTATCGTTTCTTTTTCTGTATAGCACATTTTAAGAATTCCTTTTTTTTTTTTTTGACAGTCTTGCTCTTGTGGCCCAGGCTGGAGGGCAGTGGTGCGATCTTGGCTCACTGCAACCTCTATCTCTGGGTTCAAGTGATTCTCCTGTCTCAGCCTCCCCAGTAGCTGAGACTACAAGCGTACACCACCACGCCCAGCTACGTTTTGGTATTTTTAGTAGAGACGGTTTCACCATGTTGGCCAGGCTGGTCTTGACACATTTTAAGAATTCCTAAGGAAAATGTACCAGTCATCATTTTTCCATGTTGTATGTTTCTTAAACACAAAATCTTCATTTTTAAAAAGCATTTACAATGTAAATGATTATGCACACTCTGCCCTTTAACATTAGAATAAAGAGCAATGAAGTCATTAGATGTTTGTAAAACAAAATTAGTTATGATAGTTGAGATCCTATTTTATCATCCTCCTTGCACAAATTTCTTTCAAAAATGAAATGAGAACAAAATGTAGTCATATATGTTTTACATGTGCCATAATCTTATACAAGTATTCAGATATTTTCATGTCTTAGATAAACATATAGGAGAATTCTTTATAATAATTCTCTGTCTATGAAAAGTCCGGGATGACAATGACTAGTCCATATTACATTATAGTTTTTGTTACTGCACTGTCTACCATGGTCAAATGAAACTTGAGGAACTGCTCATGTTGCTCAGAAGGAAGAAGACACAGAGTACAAGGCGGGTATGAGGGAAAGGGAAAATGAATAAGTAAGAAGAGGTAAATGTAGGGGAGTAGGGAGAAATATGTCTTTAGATTTATTAGTTTATTTTCAAAATTTATTCAAATTTAGGTTTGAACTACCTGTTTTTCAACTTTCTTCTCTCCAAACTGGACTAACTATCTTAATGAACCTGTGTATACTGACCTGTGTCTTCATTAGAAGTTTCTTACTCTTCTCTGTCGTGTTTAGAAACCCTTGACTTCATGCTTTATTGAGTCCACTGGGACTCAATGTATGAGTTTGCAATGTATGAGTTCACTCTCTTCTCTGTGTGATAAATGAGCATAAAAGAGCTAATATTTGACAGAAATACTGAGTTTCTTGGCTAAAGGCATATAAACAACTCATACTTTTTTTAAGTTTTCTTTCCTGTGACTTTAAAATGCAATCAAAAACGTTTATTTTTCTTTTCTACACCAAATATATATGTTTCCCCACAATTTGTTTCAATAATATGACGCATGATTATTCAGGAACAACTTAATCTAAAGGCAATGAAGGAGATGATTGGCAGCAGTGAATTTGCTCCCAAGATGTTGCTTCTGCATAAGCAGCAATAAATTTGATTATATCAATCAAATAGCACAGGATTATACACTAAAACTTCTACCATTTCCATCCATACTCCACTCATGAAGGTAATCAGTTACAATTAGTCTAATGTAAATATTTCTAGACATTTTATAGCCATTCAATGGATATATATTGACCCCCTGCTCTGTGTCACACATGATTTTAGAAGCTGATGATACAGCAGTGTACAACAGAAGGCCAAATTTCTGCTCTCTAGGTCTTTGCAGCCCAGGCTGCTAGACTGTAAGCATAAAATGAACAAACAAACCAGTGGACATATGGTATGGCATCTAGTAGTGGTCAGTGCTAAGAAGACTATAACAGGGCAAGGCTGGGCACAGAGGCTGACACCTGTATACAATCCCAGCACCTTGGGAGGCCAAGGCAGACGGATCACTTGAGGTCAAGAGTTTGAGACCAGCCTGACCAACATGGTGAAACCCAACCCTGTCTCTACTAAAAATACAAAAAATTAGCTGGGCGTGGTGGCATGCCTGTAATCTCAGCAACTTGGAAGGCAGGGGCAGGGCAGGAGAATCGCTTGAACATGGGAGGCAGAGGCTGCAGTGAGCCGAGATCACGTGACTGCACTACAGCCTGAGCGACAGAGCAAGTCTCTGTCAGAAAGGGAGGGAGGGAGGGAGGGAGGAAGGAAGGAAGGAAGGAAGGAAGGAAGGAAGGAGAGAGAGAGACAGAAAGAAAGAAAGAGAGAGAAAGGAAGGAAGAAAGGAAGGAAGGAAGGAAGGAGGAAGGAAGGAAGGAAAGAAAAGAAAGGAAGGAAGAAGACTATAGCAGAATAAAAAGGCAAAATAAAAACGAAAAATGTTTACTACTGGGAGCGGGCACATAGATGCCCTCTCTACCTAAATGCAGTAAGGAAATGATTCACACAAACGATTCACACAAATATCTGAGTACAAGATTCTAAGTAGAGTGAATAGCAAGTACACAGGCCCTGAAGCAAAAGCAAGCTTGGCAGCTTTGCCTCCAGCAAGAATAATGTCACTGGAGCAAAATGAATAAAGGGGAACTGGTTAAAAGGTGAGGTTAGAGACTTAGCTCGAGATGATTTATGTGGAGCTTTATGAATAAGGCATTGTGGTCTGACTTAAACCTTAAAAGAGGCATTCTGGCTATAGAGGGAAGAAGAGACTGACAGGGGTCAGGAGCAAGAGGGGGAGGCCAGTTAGCAGGCCGCACAGGAGGCCAGGCAAGAGATGATGGCAGCTTGGCCTCTGACTCATTCATTGCAGGTGGGAATACAAAATGGTATCGCAAGACAGTTTGGCAGTTTTTGAAAAACTAAGCACTTATGATACCATCCAGCCATTGTGATCCTTGGCATTTCCTCAAATGAGTTGAAAAAAGCTGCACCCGTTTATAGGAGCTTTATTCACAATTGCCAAACCTTGGAGCAATCAAGATGTCCTTCAATAGTAGAATGCATAGACAAACTATCTATGCATACAATAGAATATTATTTAGCAATATAAAGAAATTAGCTATCAAGCCATGAAAAGACATGGAGAAAAATGCGTATTACCAAGTGGAATAAGCCAATACTAAAAAGTCTAGCCTTTTACTATATGATACTAAGTACCTGATGGTCTGGAAAAGGCCAAACTAAGGAGACAGCAAAAAGATAGTGGTTGCCAGGGACCAGAGGTGAGGGAAGGAAGGAAGGTTGAATAGATGAAGTATAGGGATTATTTTAAGGGCAGTGGAACTACCCTGTATGATACTGTAATGGGAGATATATGTTGTTATACATTTATCAAAACCCATAGAATGTACAACAGAAAGTGTGAGCCCTCATGTAAACTATGGATTTTAATTAATAATTATGTATTAACATTGGCTCATCAACTGAAATAACTGTACCACAATAATACCAGATGTCAATAATAGGGGAACTGTGAAGGTGGGGGTGGAGATGAGATGAATGGGAATTCTCTGTACTATACACTCGATTTTTCTATAAGCTTAAAAAATGAAGGTGCCTGAAATTGTGGCTCTCAGGCAGGGATAGCATAGTACAGAATTCTCTAGCTAATCATGCTCATTCAAAAAGGAAAAATTAGAAACTTCTTGAGTAGAATTAAAAGGTCAAGGTATGCTGGCTGGCTATGGAAGCTTCCCCCATTTCACATGCTGGAGTAGCAGAGATGTATGCACAGGCAGATGAAGATCTCAAAGGCCATTGTAGTAACTGTGCTATAGTGCAGAGAAAAATTGTTGAGAAGCAGACCTGCAGCTGGTATTTCTGTCAGCTGAAGAGAAAGTTAAGTCAGTTCTTGCACACAGGGACACACAGCTGACCTCATACCCAGATTCACTTCTTTTCTGCTGTACACATTCTCCTGGTCCTTGTCTTCAACCTTCTGATTTGGAAAGAAGTTCTCTCATACAAGAACGAACCATTTTCAAAAAGAAACCAACACGGAATCCATACAAAAAAATACCACAAGAACAAAGGTGGAAAGGATAGGGAAAAACACATGTCCAAGAACTCATGCCAGAGGAACGTACACATCTGTGAGCTCATCCGATGAACTCAAGAACTTCATGACATCATCAATTCTGTAGAAACAATAATACGATTAAAACAAAGAAAAAGGTTTCAAGAGGTAAATAATATGATAATACAAGGAGGTGAAAAGTGTACACACAACACAGTCAGCAAAAAGGAGGAGGAAAATGAGGCTACCCTGTAGAGACAGCCAAGCCATAAGCCACAAACCTTAAAAGAGACATTACTGAAAATACAGTAGAGTGTTTTACAAATAAAACACTCTAAAGGTTAAAAAAAAGAAAAAGAAAAAGGTAAACAAAACACGATAAGATCAAGACATTAGTTTTTCAAAAAAAAGATTTAATGGAAAAATGATAGATATGGAAACTAGATAAAAGAGACCTCTGATATGCATAATCTGTTTCCCTGAAGAAGAGAACAAAACAAATGGAACAGAAAAAAATGTGTAGTCTGAGAAAACATTAATAATATACCATTAAGTTCGGGCGTGGTGGCTCACACCTGTAATCCCAGCACTTTGGAGGCCAAAGCGGGCAGATCACCTGAGGTCGGGAGTTCGAGACCAGCCTGACCAACATGGAGAAACCCCATCTCTGCTAAAAATACACAATTAGCCAGGCATGGTGGCACGTGCCTGTAATCCCAGCTACTAGGGAGGCTGAGGTAGGAGAATCGCTTGAACCTGGGAGGCAGAGGTTGCGGTGAGCCGAGATCGCGCCATTGCACTCCAGCCTGGGCAACAATAGTGAAACTCCATCTCAAAAATAACAATAATAATAATAAGTAAATAAAATAATATACCAGTCAGACTTTGAGTCATATGTTTACAGGAAAAAATGATGCCCAATTCCATACCAATTAGGGTCTTCGAAAAGTAATGAACTTCCAAAATAAAAGACCATTTTTGCAATTGTGCTCAGTTAACTAAACTAACTAAACTCAAAACACCATTCTTACAACTTTTTTTATTCCTCCCACAGCATGCACATTGGTCTTTTAGATACATAAATCATATCACATCCTACTTGAAACAATTCAATGACCTGCCATTGCAAATATGACAGAATCCTTCCAAGGCCTGCTATTAGCTGACTTATACCTATGTTTGCCTCCCAACTTGAGTCACTCTCTCACTCAGTATACTCTAGCCACATTTGGCCTCCTTTCTGTTCCTCAAACATGCCAATACCGATCATGCCTTGGGCCTTTGTACTTGCCCTTCTTTCTATCTGGAATAGATAGAACAGACTTCCCCTAGACTTTCCTATATCTAATACTTTCTCATTGTTCGGGTCTTAACTATCTGATCATCTTATCTAAAGTAGTGTTTCCTCTCATAATTAACCTATATAACAATCCTTATTTTATTTTTAGTCTTTCTTTTAAAATATAAGTTCCACCTGAGAAGGGATCATTCTCATTTTTTCCATTTTTAACCACTTCATTTAGTTTTACAATAATTCTGTAATGTTTAAACAGTACGGTGTTTAGATTTATAACTGCAAAAAAGGCATTTTAGTTCATTGCAAATAGGATTTTTACATGAGAAATAGGACTGGTATGTTCTATTAAATAAATATTAATAGAGAACTGAGTCTTTATATTCTACTTTATTTATAACCTACACTGGTAGTTATCACACAGCATTCATAAATGATGGAAAGATTCTTATCCAAACCAACAGGTACACAACACATACACACACACACACACACACACACACACGAGATAGAGAGAGAGAGAGAGAGAGAGAGAGACAGAAAGAGAGAAGAGAGGAGAGAGCGAGATATGTATTTTAAGGAAGAGGCTCATGTGATTATTGCTGCTGGCAAGTCTGAAATTTGCAAAGCAAACTGGCAGGCTGGAAACCCTGGCAGGAGTCGTCATTGCATTCTTGATTTCAAAGGCGTTCTGGAAGCTGAATTCCTTTCTCTTCGGGGGACCTTAATCTTTTTTCTTAAGGTTTTCAACTGATTAGATGAGGCTTACCCATAATTTAGAGGGTAATCTGCTTTACTCAAAGTCTACTGATTTAAGTGTTAATCACATCTAAAAAATAGTTTCACAGCAACATTTAAATTGGTGTTTGACCAAACAACTGGCCACCATAACCTACCTATGGTGACACATAAAATTAAACTTCATGGAGGTAGTTGTTGCCTTTTCAAGATTCCCTTTTCAAGTTATACAATAGCATATTCCATGCTCTTCCCTTAACACACTCTCGTCCTTTATTTGTGTGTCCCTAATTAATCCATATCATTCTTTCTCCCTAAAATTATATTCACTCTCTTCTCAGTAAATGACCTCATACATCATGACTAAGGATTTCCAGCCTCCTAAGTACCACTCTACTATGTGGAATATCACTTTCATATGCTGGTTTTGTTATGTTTCATGATCTCTCTTGGATCATTTATGAGAATAGGACATATAGCCCTAAAGCCATCAACATGAAATTTACTGTGGAGGAACTGGCACCATCAGCCAGGTTTCTGTCATTCTAAGGAGATTAGCTGACAAAACTAGGCTGCAGTGGAATGCTTGGAGCACGGTGACATCACAAGATTACACCACAATGATTCCTATTCCACCTGTCCTACCTACCCTGTATTTGATCACTACATAAGAGATAGTAGAAATGGCATAATCTTTAAAGTAGTGAAATTTTCAAACCATGTAGTTTAGTGACTTGCGGAAATGGGCTAGGGAATCTAATTTCAAATGGGCAAAAAGAAAAACAAACTATTTTGCTCTAATTTTCTAGTTCAGTGTTTTAGGGGTAAATCAAAACCATCCAAATGTAAGATCAGAAAGAAAGTTAAAAATCGTATAAAGTAAGTATTAATCAGTATTAACATTCAACTCTAAATCTTTTTGATCTTTATAGGTATACATGTATCTTTGTGACTCCAGAACTTATGTTTATTTTTTTCATAAGGTATTTCATAAATACATTCATGCTTATTTAATACCATGGAAAAGAAATATTGGCAAATGACCATTTTCTGCAGGTTTATAGGAAGCAGCAGCATATACGGGAGGTCATTTAAAGGAACATGAAGAGTTCCTCTTCTGCATATTACCTTTTGAGCCTCTCTTTGGCCAGATTGACTTCTTTGTGGAGACCTCCTGTTTTTTGTCCTTTGTTTTGTCCCTGCTTCTTGAGATGGCCTGTGCCTTGTTTCTGAGGCGTTAGCATGTACAACCATTTCTGTCCACCTTCCAACATCAGCTCATAAACCTTAGGCCTAGGTCTGTGCAAAGAGATCTTCAAAAGCAGATGAAACCCAAAGGTTAAAGCTAACATGTGCCAATGAGTTTTTAGATTGGTGCACAGATAAGGAAAGAACCGAGTGAAATGGCAGGCAGAGCGGCCTGTGTTCCTCGTAGAGGCAAAGCTCAACTGTTCTGTAAAGCTGTTTCTGTATTTGGTGGGGAGCCTCTGGGATGTTGCCAGTTCAGACCGTTAGGAAGTTCTTGACGGCTGAAGTTGACTGGCCTTAAAATAACGATGTTTCCTGAGTTTCCGCTTTAATGGCAGCTGTTATTACTCAGCAGTCCAGTCAATTTTATCTACCTGGAGCTTATACAGAGCGTGGTCATTGTTTCAGTTCCTGTTCACTACCTCACTCACTGGGTTTATTTCCTTGGCCAGCAGTTCTAAACCCATGAGATCTCCACCCACTGGTCACCTGAAATGTGCTTTAAACATAATCTATTTATTTTCATGTGTTTTCATTCTTTTTTTTTTTTTTCACTTTTAAAATCTGTGATATTGATAGAATGGATATCATTGAGAGCACTTAAGCTGTTATTTTCCTAAAATTTAGGGGTACTTATCCAATGAAATAGTACCTGTGAATGACTTTTACACATTGCAAAGCCTTATTCAAATATCATGTACTATATGTAAGATATACACAAGATTATTAAGTATACGACAGCTATTATAGATTCAATCCCCCTTTATTCTTTTCACTCCAGTTGCTTGTTTTAATAGCAGACATCTGTTTATGAATTCTCTTCCCTGTCTTTCCTTAGTTTTATTCATTATCAGAACAGCACACTAAAGATATTAACAGTCGGTACCTCCAGACTGGTGTATCATTGTGCTGAAATGTTTGGGAAGCAGCAAATGCAAAATCTATTAGTTGTTGCCTTCATATGATCAATTTGAGAAATTAAGAGCTTTCCAAATGTTAATGAATTTTTTTTTCTTTAGAGAGTACATATTAAGGAATAAACAGAGCGGTATTGGCTATATTTTCAATTCCATTGCAATCCTCGTTTTCCTGTTATTAGTTTTTCTTCACTTTTTAAAAATGTTTAATCTGTATAAATTTTTGTAGAAGACTTCTGGATACTGAAGATGAGCTCAGTGACATTCAGACTGACTCAGTCCCATCTGAAGTCCGGGACTGGTTGGCTTCTACCTTTACACGGAAAATGGGGATGACAAAAAAGAAACCTGAGGAAAAACCAAAATTTCGGAGCATTGTGCATGCTGTTCAAGCTGGAATTTTTGTGGAAAGGTAAGTGAAATTGTTGGCATCTCAAGACAATAATATTTGAAAGGCAGCAGATACATTCATTTTATAAAAGATATGAGCAGTCTATATTTCACTTATTGAGGAAAACTGTAATCATAATTATAACTAGAATGAACAAATTTGGGACTTTATGATGAACTTACCTATAACAAAAACACCTGGTCACAGATGCATTCTTTTTATTTATTTTAAGTCGACATGAAGACTGACAGCAAAGACTTTTGAATGACCTTTCTCCTCAAATGAACCTTTGTGAACAACTGTTTAAAAACAATTCTGACACATGTATATGTTACACAACTAATTTTACCTGAATAAAATGTAACATTTCATAAAATACATTCTACATTGGGTAGCAATCTACATGTCAAGATCACTTAGGCCTTCCTCTGCCCTAAAGATAAAAGACCATTCACTTCCCATCTTTCCATAATGGAGCAAATCCCTCTCGTGCTCACTTTTGATAGTTTTTTTTTTTCCCCCAACATTTCTGTCACTGAAGCAAGGGATATTTGATGGCCCCTAGAAATGCCTAGTTATCTCATCAGAGTTTTCAACATGAAATATATGTTAATATGACCCAATATTACGTTCTTTCAGTCCTTAGGAATACAGCTTATTTTTTCCATCTAGGAAACAAGATATTCCCTAGAACTAAAACTACAAAAGACCCGAAATAGATATTTTATGTTTGACAAAATTGAAAAGTAGTTATCAGAAATCCCTTAGATTAAAAAATAATTATATGAAATTATATATAGAACGATTATTTGAATATTTTAGAAACTAGTAAAGTTGAGAAACAGAGAACATTTTGCCAATATGCTTAAAATTAAATTTTAGAGAAAATGCATTATTTCTCATCTTCTGATATCTCTAGGTATTACTGTTAATAAACATTACAAACTTTAATTTTCTTCTGCTAAAGGGACAATGGAAAGCACGTTTGAATTTCTAAAAGTGTAAATGAGAATGCATGGCAAGAAATGTATTATAAAACTTAAAGATGGTTAAATACACTACGCAATTTAAAGAAGATGACTTTTCTCTAGCACCAAATTAAAAATATCTAAATAGTACATCAGAAAATCTGTGAGAGAATCACAGATGAAACATGAGAGTATGTTTGATTTGCTAAAGAAATGTATATTTTGCCTTCTTTGTTTAAAAAAAAATTGCAGAACTTGGCAAACTGGGAAAAAATGTAAACTGTGGAGGAAGATCAACTGAATTTCCATTTCCATTCAAGAGAAGGTTATAATACATAAAATATATGAATATGCTAAATTTCCATTTTTTCATATGTTTATTTAGTAGCCTATAAAAGTAAAATTTTTTAGTAGCCTATAAAAGTATAAAATTATACTTCAGGTAACTAAATTAGTAAGCAGTCTTTAAGAAATCAGTGTGCTAAGAACATATGGAAATAAAGTCTTTTTTTAATCACTGTTGAATCCCCACTAGTAGGTGCATAAAAATAGTGGGACAAGTTTATTGGAACTTTTCAAAAGTGATCATCTTCAATCCTGACAGCTGAGTCTACTTGAATTCTTGTTGCTTCTTCCTTTAAACACTTCCTCCCAAGATTCAATTCCCCAGCAAGTCCTGGCAATTACCCACATGCATTCTGAATCCACTCACTTCCTCATCTCCACTCCTGCAACCACAATCTAAGCCTCCACTATCTGCCTTCAGAAATATGACAGTAACTTTCTAACTGGGCTCCTCTCCTCCTCACTTGCCCACCCCAACCAAGCCACTCCACAGTGATGTTTTTAGAATACAAATTAGTTCCTGTCATTCTTCTTCTTCTTCTTTTTTTTTTTTTTTTGACCGAGTCTCGCTCTGTCGCCCAGGCTGGAGTACAGTGGCGTGATCTCGGCTCACTGCAAGCACCGCCTCCCGGGTTCACGCCATTCTCCTGCCTCAGCCTCCCGCGCAGCTGGGACTAGAGGCGCTGGCCACCACGCCCAGCTAATTTTTTGTATTTTTTTTTTGGTAGAGACGGGGTTTCACCATGTTAGCCAGGATGGTCTCGATCTCCTGATCTCGTGATCTACCCGCCTAGGTCTCCCAAAGTGCTGGGATTACAGGCTGTGAACCACCGCGTCCGGCCTAGTTCCTCTCATTCTTAAGCTTCAAACCACCAGAGGGTTTCCCAATTCACTTGAGCCTGGTTAGGTCCCATTTTGCTTTCTAGCCTCATATACTGCAACCTTCATCCTTGACTGAACACCTATACCAGCCTGATTTCAATTTCAAGAACATTTCTAAGCTCTTTCCTGCCTTGGAGCCATTCATCCTGTTATTTTCTCTGTCAGAAGTGGTTCTCCCCACCCTTCAACATAGCGGGCTGGCCCTTTTACTGTTCCAGAGGTCTTCCCGGATCACTCTATGCTGTTCCTCACTATTGCTGCCCCCAGTCAGTGGTTTACCTCCCAGCACTTATCCCTGTTTGTAATCATATATTGTCTCTTATATTTCATTTCTTCTCACTACTGGAATAAGCCCTGTGAAACAGCAGCAATATTTTCCTTGCCTTCCACTCAATAAGTCTGTTGCCTCTCAGAGTGCCTAGTATAAAATAGTGTTTTTTGTTTGTTTGTTTGTTTGTTTGTTTTGTTTTGTTTTTCTTTGAGATGGAGACTGGTTGTGTCACACAGGCTGGAGTGCAGGGGCGTGATCTCGGCTTACTGCAACCTCTGCCTCCCGAGTTCAAGAGATTCTCCTGCTGGGATTACAGGCTCGTGCCACCACGCCCGGCTAATTTTTTTGTATTTTTAGCAGAGACAGGGTTTCCCATGTTGGCCAGGCTAGTCTCGAACTCCTGACCTCAGGTGATTCACCCGCCTCGGCCTCTCAAAGTTTTGGGATTACAGGCGTTGAGTCACTGAGCCTGGCCTTAAAATATATTTTTTTAAGGAGTTTTTGAATTATATCTTGTAACTATTATGGAAACTTCCAAAAATAATCCACTACATTTCCAGTTAGACTTTCACCACCTTTAGAGCCCAGGAAATTCACTGTCATTTTTCGGAAACTTGTAATATACCACCTGTTTACTAAAGTGTGAGACAACTGGGTTAAGATATCTCTGATGCTCATTCTAATTCAAGGATGAGTCATCTTAATTTTCCATCTTAGTTTACTATTTCTAATTTTCCATCCTAGGATTCTATTCCTGATTATAGAATTAGAAAAGTATGATAATGGGAAAGTTTTGCTGTCTCTTTGGAAGGGTAATCCTCTTTGTCTTCCTTTACATTCCATGTAATGAGAAAGTATATTGGTAGTCATTTCTCAACCTATCCCAGGTTTAAGAAACTCAGTAGCACCAGAGGTCCCATTGAGGCCAGAGAGCTCTAAAGATATAAGATTTCGAACCAATGATATTGGCTGCAAAGTAATGAGAACAGTTACAAAAATAATAAAAATGATGACTTTCTTGTATTGAGGATCATTTATTCTTCATAAAAAGCTTATTATTATTCTCATTTTACAAATGAGTGACATTAAATAGTTTTCAAAGGTCACACAGCAGTGAGTGGCTAACATGTGATTCAAAGCATGTGTTCTCTTTGCCCTTCTGTGCCATGAAGTCAAGTCGAGTTAATGTTAATTAACATTTTAAAATTTCTTAATCCTGAATGATTTTTATATTGATCCTTTTCCCTGTTCATCATCCTTCAATTTCCCCTGCACCTCCATTTTTTAGTATTAATGGTAATGACTAGAAACAGATGGAAAAGACTGTTTCCAAAAAAAAAAACCTAAGTATCATTGTCGATAGTAATTATTCTAGATCTTGTATAGTATGATTAGTAGTTTCCTTGCTCTGAAAGATTAGAATAATTATACCTATATCAATGAAGTAATTAATATAAGTATTTTTAGTTTTAACTGTTCTAAAATCTTTCAATAGAGATATAGGATAATTTCTTATTCTACCTAATCACCCACATCCAAAAATAATTTATGATTATTTAAAATAAACATAAAGTGGAAGCATGAAACCTTTGTGCTTAAGGTCTCTAGAATAAAATGGAGAGATACTTCATCAAGAAAACCTAGGCAAGAGATGTAATTAAACACAATATTTTCATTCTGAACTTCCAACAAGTCAAGACTTAACAGGAAAATATGATAAATTGCTGAGCTTTGATTATCTTTAACAAATGATGACTTTTACATAGAAACTGAGTAATATGTCCCCTGAATTTTTAACATAAGGAATATTGAATAAAAAAATTTAGTATCTTCTATAGCGGTTTTATAAAAGATGTAGAATATTGTCCATGTGACCATTTCTTACATTGAACAT
The DNA here is from genome assembly GCF_009764315.1 of Trachypithecus francoisi. NCBI lineage: Eukaryota > Metazoa > Chordata > Mammalia > Primates > Cercopithecidae > Trachypithecus > Trachypithecus francoisi. The sequence continues at coordinate 59,697,073 of NW_022681458.1, forward strand.
ATTTTTCATATTTAATTAAGCTATGGCATTCTCCAGGCCTTTTGTAGGGAGAATTTACAGATATAGCCTAGAAATTCAGCTTGTTGTGGACTAACTTGATATAAAAATTAAAGGACATGATTAATAATCAATTGAATTCTTTCTTCCCAGGCCTTGGAGGAGGAAACATGTTTCTTTCAGGGTCCCGAATAGAAGCACTATTGCTATATCACACACTAGGCTATCATATTGATTCTTTTCTCACATGAATTCGTGGAGGGGGTTCTTATATTTGGTTTATGCTATTTGGGTTGCCCAGCAGAAGATAAAAAAAATCAAATCACTGATTATTAAAAACACTTTTGTTGGCTCGGTGTGGTGGCTCACACCTGTAATTCCAGCACATTGGGAGGCCGAGGTGGGCGGATCATGAGGTTAGGAGTTTGAGACCAGCCTGACCAACATGGTGAAACCCTGTCTCTACTAAAAATACAAAAATAAGTTGGGCATGGTGACATGTGCCTGTAATCCCAGCTACTAAGGAGACTGAGGCAGGAGAATTGTTTGAACCCCGGAGACGGAGCTTGCAGTGAGCGGAGATCACACCACTGCACTCTAGCCTCCACAACAGAGCAAGACTCCATCTCAAAAAAAAAAAAAAAAAAAAAAAAAAACAGAAACACAAAACAAAAACAAAAAACCATTTTTGTTATTGATACTATTATGGAAATGAAAATAACTTTGTTTTCTTTCTGAATAACCTTTCTTAATATTGAATGACAATTTGAACAAACTTAAATAATTTTTGCTGATATGAATTTCCCAATATCATTAAATAAAAGAAGGGAGCTATGTAAATTCTGATGACACTACATCTCCCCCACTATAATTTTAATGTAAAAATATAAAGGAAATATTTTAATGACATTTAGCTTCCAGACTAAAAATTTTGTCATATAAATGGACACAAAACAAGAATGTTCTGCTGTCAGGGATATGTTGGCATGTTAGAAAGTTGTTGCATATGCAAAGTGTAGTGCATCTTTTAATACGATAAAGTTCAGGGAAGGATATCTTTACATGGAAACTAAAGTCACATTAACTTTACAAGGTGATTGTGAATAGAGAATATATTACATTGTCAAATTGTAGATGTTTAGTAAAAGGTGACTATAGTTATCATTGTTGGCACAAAGGGAGTCTGTAACTAACGATAAGAGGTGAACATGTCAAAAGTAATCTCTTCCCTTACGTTTCAGAAATAGTTGAAAACTTTGACCCAATGAGTTTCATATATACACTTATTTTTGTCTTTTTTAGGATGTACCGAAAAACATATCATATGGTTGGTTTGGCATATCCAGCAGCTGTCATCGTAACATTAAAGGTGAAATCATTTCATTATTTTCATGTATAAAATGGTCATTTTAAAAATGTTGTTAAAAAGGCTAGGAGAAAATGAGAATAGGTCTTTACTGCAGCCTACATCTTAGAATGTTAAAAAGTTCAACATATTCTAACAATTTAAAAAATGAACTGTGTTCCAAATCATGACTCATTGTAGATTTAAATGACTGATTTACACAAACTATATCAACGTATATATATATGCATGTTTGTATGCACACACACTTTTTTTCCTTAATTTTATTTATTGGGATCTTGAATGTATTTTGAAATAACACTAGTACTTGTCAAAATGCACATATTTTGTTATGAATGTATTATGGAAGAGTTAAATGCATGTTATAAAAAGATGTTTTAGTCAATTTTGTTTAAATGACAAAACATACAGAAGGAAATTATTTAGGATTGTAGGTCTGAAAAATACAAAGTGTAAGATAAAATCAAGAAAGAAAAAAAAACTTATCTCTCTTATCTTTGGCTTCTCCTGTGGCTACACTATTCTAAGGCCCAATTGCAGTGCTACATATGTTAGAAATAATCAGAGTTGAAACTCGGAAGTGAGTGAAGTTGTTGGCTCACATACATGCCCCATTGTGTGTGTATGTTTGTGTGTGTGTGTGTGGTGTTCATGTGCCTTGTTTCTAAATGTTATTTCTACAGAGGCATTTTGTAGGTTCGTCCTTCTAAATTCCTTGTTTCTATTGCCTAATTTGGTTAAGGGAAATTAACATTGTCTCCTAAAACATCTTCATGTTGGTTTTTCTGCATTAACTAAGAATTTAAAGGATATTGGCAGCAGCGGATCTTGGGTTGATTTATTTCTGACGTATTGTACTCCTTTTTAATTTTAAATTTGTGTTTTCAAAATTTTTAAGCATCTTCTTTGCATTTGTTTTTTCTCTGCTGCATGTTAGATTTTAATCTCATTAATTTTAAAAGATAGCTCATTTTTCTTTGGTGCTTTTTTATATTTGTGTTTCTCTGCCTCCTGTCAGATCAGAGGGGACACTAGATTCTGATAGGAACGCAAACCCTATCATGAACTGTGCATGTGAGTGTTGTGCACTGCTGATGAGGTGGAACAGTTTCATTCCAAAACCACCCAACCCCAACTCGACCTGTGGAAAAATTTTCTTCCACACAACTAGTTCCTGGTGCCCAAATATTGAGGACCACTGCATTAAAGGATATTATCATTCCTCAGTTCTTGAGAGATTTTGCCTTCTCTATTATTTCCTTAACAGTGAGCAAGAAAATTACTCATTTTAATTTTATTTATTTTAAGAATCTTCGCTTAAAAACCAACTAACAAAATATTTTAGTATGAGAGAATGTAGTATTTTTTTCTAACATGTCGTATAGTAAAAAAGATATAAACTAACAGGTTGAGAGAGGGAATATCACCAAATAAAGAATGTTTTAGTTAAATAATTCTTATTTTCAGAGAAGCCTCCTTGTCTTGTTCATTCTCAATCTGATGACATAAAATCCAAGCATCTGCAGTAGTTTACAAATGTAAATCATCAGGGTTTATAAAAAAATTCTCAAGAAATAAAGAATTAACCTTTTACTCAGTAGGAACACCCAAGTTAGAGCTGTAAATATAAATAGCAACCTTCTAAGAGTCTGGACTAACTCTTGTTTGTTAGCTTTGGAGTTTGATAAAAGATTTTGTTGGCCTCCTTTGAGATTTACTGATGTAAAATGCCTTCTAACAGAACTTATAATAACTTTTAATATATAAAGAGATAAAGCAAGCATTTGGGGATCAAATAAGGGCCAAATGCAAGGAATTTAATAACGACATACAAGCAAACCAAAAACTATTTCATTGGTGCTTGTTTCCAAGTGATTAAAAATACCATTTGAAGCTCTTACTATTATTTTTTGAAGGAAGTATTTTTATGAGAGACTGAATACTTTTTATCAGATTTTTAATTTGGTTCTAGCATATTATAGCACATAGAGTTGACCTCCAGAAAAAATGTGTTGAACGAAATTTGAAACATGCCTACTCAAATAGAAAATCAATGCATAGCTTTATGGTTGCCCACTTGCTGTTCAATACTAAACCTACTGTATGTGTGTAAACAGTAGGCCTTCTTGCTAGCAGTTTCTGATAACCATTAGAATGGACTACAGTGCTTCCATAGATTTTCAAAGCAAAATCATGAGGTAGTTGGAGTGGTTTATATCCCTGCTCACTGCCCTCTCTCTCTGTTATGGGGTACTTTCTAGTTTCCCTTCCGGCCTGCTTGCTTCCCTAGGGAATTGCATGAAATACGAGTATTACTATCTTCTTCCTCAATCAAAAGGCCCACTTCCTTTTTCTCACCACCTGTCCCTCCAGCAAAGTATTAGTAAGTCAGCCAAAGATAGAGCAAATAATAATAGGTGAAAAGTAGTGTTAAAAAAAAAACCCTTTTAATAATTAAAGATAGTGTATACTTTATCTCTCTATGATATTTATATATTTTCTTTCTTTCTTTCTTTTTGGAAATGGACTCTCACTCTGTCACCCAGGCTGGAGTGCAGTGGCGTGATCTCGGCTCACTGCAATCTCCGCCTCCTGGGTTCAAGAGATTCTCCTGCCTCAGGCTCCTGAATAGCTGGGATTACAGGCGTGCACCACCACACCTGGCTAACTTTTGTATTTTTTGTAGAGATGGGGTTTCACCATGTTGGTCAGGCTGGTCTCAAACTCCTGACTTCGTGATCAGCCCATTTCGGCCTCCCAAAGTGTTGGGATTACAGGCGTGAGCCACTGCACCAGGCCAATATTTACATCTTATAACAGGACATAAATATCAAAACTTTATGCCAAACTGCAAACTCTTATGGTGAAATTTCAAGCAATGTAGCAAGTGAGTAAGAAAGAAAAACTGGCACTATTTCTTCTGTATTTTCCAATTGACATCACCTATGTAACTAGCAATTCTACGCTAAATTGAGGTCCACTCTGAGAAAATGATTTATGGCAGGAAGTTGGAGAGAGATTAAAGATAATGACAGTATTATGGTATTATCAAATGCATTAAATCAGTTTAGTAACTTTGGGATTAAAGAAAAGGTTTTGGTGCTTTATTCAGCATTATGGCCTCAATTTTCTGGACCCATGGATACTAAGTGGTCCTGTCCTATGAAACTTTGGTCAAAGTGTAGTTTGGCATGCTAAATTGAAAGATGACCTGCTAAATGTACAATGCCTTATCTTTTGAATAAATTCTCATAGAAACATTATTATATTGGCACCTGAAGTATTTATTCTCTTTTCTACAGGATGTTGATAAATGGTCTTTTGATGTATTTGCCCTAAATGAAGCAAGTGGAGAGCACAGTCTGAAGTTTATGATTTATGAATTGTTTACCAGATATGATCTTATCAACCGTTTCAAGGTCAGAAACATGGAACACAAGTGAAATGCTCTTGGAATTGGTTATCTGAATAAAAATGAAAATGCAGAACATTTGAGTAATTAAGCAATTCTCACCGAATTAAGGGGATGAGGTCTTTACATGATAGAACCATTCTCCACAACTCACTGACACATCTATATATCCACCTAGAGATCATGAGACCACACTATAGCCTCATTCCAGCAAGATGCCAACATCTCCTGACTTACTCACAAAACACTCACATAGGGTTTGGCAGCTATATCTTAAAGAAATATGACTACTCCAGCATTCTTAAAACACAAAATGAACCTTTACTGCCAGCTTTTCTTAAATTAGATTGAAGGGTCTTCTAATTAACTTCATTTAGAACCATCCAAGCAATAGATTTGATACAGACTACTGAGCAGACTGTAGCTTATTACTTTCATCATTTCCTATAGAATAATCACATTTTTAGAGCTGTAAAGTACTGGGAGATAATCTATTTTAACCTCCTTGTATTAAGATAGAAAAACTAGACTCCACTAATTGTAACTGGAAATATTTACCCTTTTAAGAACTAGCCTTCCTACTCTCTGGAAGATAACAAAAATTTCAATGTAATAGTACGAGTAAGTCTGTTATTTAATCTGTCCTAGTTAAATACTTGGGGGTTACAATCCTTCTTTTTGGGAATGAAAGCTAACATGTTCATGAAGTGGTTTTTCAGAACAATCGACATTTGACATAAAGAAACTATTGTCCACATCTGACTCACTAATATGTTCCATGACAAACTGTGCTCAAGTTGATTTAATACCACTTTTTTGGTCAAAATATAATTATAATATTACTTTCCACAGATTCCTGTTTCTTGCCTAATCACCTTTGCAGAAGCTTTAGAAGTTGGTTACAGCAAGTACAAAAATCCATATCACAATTTGATTCATGCAGCTGATGTCACTCAAACTGTGCATTACATAATGCTTCACACAGGTATCATGGTAAGAAAGTCTTTGTAACTGAAGTTTGTTCATTTGGAAGCATCACCTTCCATTCCTGTAAGTTCCTATTGTCTCTTTAATGCCCATAGAGGTATTCAAAGTAGTAAGTTTTATAAATAATAATTGTTTGGATTTTTGAAGCTTCGTGGGTTATAATACACATTTTTCAAAAAATACTTTAAGTCAGTGCAAAAAAGATAACCAGAGGCAAATAAAAATATATGTTTCCCCCAATTTGGACTACCAAACATTTTTGTTTGTAAATTCATTTTTTCCATAGGAATCAACCAAAAAAGGTGACCTAGAGAAAAAGTCTTTAGAATAAAAGTTATAGCACTCTGTTCTCACTCATTATGTGCTCCTAACCTGACCTTAGTCACTTTTGCTCTCTTAGTCACAGTCAAATTCTAATAGGGATTTGGGGAAATTATTCATGTGAATTTTTCCAAATTTTCCTTCCTCTTCTTTGCATTTGATGAATCAATGAATGGGTGACTAAATGATTCAGCAAAGCAAAGCCTGAAATAACAGTGAGTGTATGACAGGAGCTCTGAGAGAGCTGGGAATTTTTGTAATGTCTTAAAACTCACAGTGATTCCCAGAAGGTAAAAAGTGAGGAACTGACCTTCCTGTAAAGGTGCCAAACTGAGCTGGGTTCAAAAAAGGAGCAGGCCATGTGAGATTTCTAAATCCTAGCACCTGCTTTAATTGTGAAGTGTAGTGAGAAAATGCCATTTCAACCTAGGAGGCAACCAGAATTTTGTCATTCACAAAAAATATTCCTGCTTGAATGCATTTTTTTTTTTTTTTACATTTGCTGCAAGTGTAAAGAGAGTCAAATAAAAGTCTCCTATATCAGCTTCAGAACATCTGGTGTGAAGGTGACATTGAAGAGATGTGGGTGTCATATTAATTGGTAAACAGAGAAAATCAAATCTACAATGCAGTTTTACCCTCGGAATTATAAGGAAGACTGTTGTGGGACCTAATAAGCCATTCCAACTTCTCTGTAAGACTGGGGAATTTGGCCAAGCCTGGCATGACTCCTAGAAAGTTAAAGTTGTTAGCAAAGATCACATAGTCACTTTCTGAGAGCTATGACTTACCAAATATAAATGTAACTTTCTGATTGTATTCATCCTTTAGCAAAATTGTGTCACTGGGCTCTTTACTCATCCATTAATTTGGCCATTAAAAAAATAGTAATGATAGTAGACCTTTAGTGTTGTCCAGAATCAAGAAAATACATTTGAACTAAAGAGAATAATGAGAAATTCTACCATAGATGGAGAAAGGGAAGACAAAATGAGTTTATGAACGTATTGACTATTTTGTCAAAACTAGGTTACACTGTCAGCTTCACAATTTTTGGAAAGTTATCTTAACAAGTTTTGCCTACATTAAAAAGTAGTGATAGGTGACTATTACATTTCATGTAATCAAATATGTTGGTTCTTTGTAACAAAAAAGCTTTATAGAAATTTTCATTAGCAAAAACTCTTTAGTTCTTTCTCACCCCTCAGATTTGATATAAAGAAGACTGGGTCATCTACTTTAGTGTTTTGGTTGATGCCCTGCTATTTCAGGATGGCCCTATCAGTATGACATTTATGAAGCACTCCGGTAGCAGCCCAGTACTGTCAGGAGACTAATGCATGTTGTCATCTGCAAGATGTTTTAAGGACCATTCCTGAAAGGGATTGCAATTAAGCCATCATCCTTCTGTTTGTTAATGTCATAACGGACGCCCTCAAGTCTGGGAGTAGACAATGCAGAGGAGAGTTGATGCTCATACACCTGCTTGTCCCCGTCTCTCTCCTTTTGTCGCTTGATTCATTTGTAGCCCTGTGCCATGGTGACAGTGATGTGCAATAACTCAGTCCATTTGCTAAGGAACAAATGTTTTATAAAGTGCTGTCAAGCCACCTTCAAATGTCTCTTTGAATATGAAATTATCCAAGAGCCTTGGCTAGAAAACATTTGCATTAGAGGGTTCCTGGCACTGCGTTCTCTCTAATACTAGGAGTACAAGGAAGAGAGATGACTTTACATCCAGTTCCTTTGGAATTTTTAGTGCACTGACTACACAGAAACAGTCTTCCACACTTTGGAATGACTGCATTTTTCTCTGATTAGTCTACAGTACATTTAGCACTACATCTTTCTACAAATTATGTGGAAATTCTGTTCTTATAAATGGCTTCCAATATGATAGTGTTTGGAAGAGGAAAGAGAGTGTGGACTCAGGAAGGAGTCAGACATGAGTTTAAACCCATGCCACACCACTTTCTAATTCACTAGCTCTACATTGCTTCCCTTGTCACTAAAATGCAGTTAATAGTACCGGCCACCTTATAGAATGGAAATGAGGAGTAAATAAAATCACATTTGTAAAGCACCTAACCTAGTGCCTAAAACATAATAGCTATTAACATACCTTCATTAATTAATTGTAATATGCCAATTTTCTATACTGGTAACTTACAGCAAACTTCTTCAGCCTATTCAAAGGAATAGAGAAAAATAGTGTCAAATCTCATAAATTCTAGCTAAAAGAGTTGTTAATTATGTGTTTTTAGATACTCAAGGAATCAAGAAATAAATGTGATTTTCTGACTTGAAATTCTCCCCACCCTTTATATAATATACATATATATTTTGTATAATACACATATTTACTTTTTCTATCCCACAGGCACACATACACACACATCCTGAGTAATTCAGATATGAAAATTACATTATAAGTCCTAAGTCAAAACTCTATTTGCCTCTACCCATTCATATAGTAAAATTAGCTAGAAATTCTACTTTTGAAACCTTAGAAGAATATGTTCAGCATATTGCCTTCTTTATGTAATGAATGCTATCGTGATCCGTGGAAGAAACAGAAACTTTGAAATCAGACAGATTTGGGTTTGCATTCCTGCTCTGCCACTAGATAGGTATGTGAACTTTGAAATGTTGATCGATTTCTCTAGGATTTAGCTTTGTATATATAGGTATAAAAATATTTACATATAACCATCTTATAAAGTGGTTATAAGAGTTTAATGAGACCAGCTAACTAAAGTGTCCAGTTAATAATTCCCTTCCTTTGTTTCTGTTTTAATACATGTGGCTAATAGCAGTCAATGCCTCCTTATAAGTTGATGACTGCCCACTCTAGAGTAAGCCAACCTGAGCATTTCTCCAGACAAAATACAACCTACAGTTCTGATGAAATACAGTGTCTGCATTGCTCATGACTTATCATCTTAACCCTTTATTGCTGCCTGTTAGGAATCAGAAGAAACTTGGATTTGTATTGACCACTGCTGTAGTTGGAAAGTGTGACAGGATTTAACCTCATTCTCTCTGGCTTGCCCTCAGGAGTCATTTATAAAATCTATGAATTTAAGCACCTCTTTTCTGAGTTAGAATTCTTTTTGATACTAGCACAAAATGAATCAGCAGCTAAGAAACTAACAATCAGTCCAGAATTCTACTTTTGCTAATACAAAGTAGATGTGTTTTTAAATTAAGTGTGAAAGTTCAATGTTTCTCTCTTCCTATACTAGTTTGTACTGGAACTTAATGATTTAGTCCATAGTGCGGAAATAAGTAAGGGAAATTTGTGGAGAAAGTACTATTTATGGGAGGCAGAAATGAACCAGAATAAAAACAGGAAATGTGTTTATAATAAATTTTCACAGCTAGCAAGATAATAATTTTAAATATTTATGAGTCAATCACTAATTAATTCCATCTCTGATTTTCTAATTTAATTTTTTACTATTTACACTTTATATTCTGTATTATCATAGTAGATAATGAATGCTGCCTTTTAAAAACCACAGCTATATTTAGAAAGACATAATTTGAGCCCACCCCAAAATTTAAATAAGTGATTTTTTTTTAAAAGAAATCATTTTCTTTAATAAAACAGTGGGTTTCTAGGGTTCAAAACTAGTTTAACTTCAATTGCTATTCATTTCATGGTGTTTATAGCTCCATAGTTTCGTTGGGAACATTGGAAGCTCAGTCCCAATTCAGACCTCTATAAGGTCACTTTCTTCCTTTTAATGACTCACAATTAAATGTGTCTATGAACACAGAACAGCTAGTTATATTAACTCCCTTTGGCTCGGAAAATTATTTCTGCTTCACTCATCCAATTGTGAGGCATTTGTACTTGCATTACAATCACTAATGATATTTAACTATTATTTCCCAGATTTAATGCCTTAATCAATGCATTTAACATAGTAAGTTCCTAGCAAAATGTCATTTATTCTTTATTTTACCATATGACAAGACATGATAGGCACAGTGCATACATTAACTCAAAACTTCTTCTTAAACCCCATAGGGGAAAGGTTACTAATGCCATTCTCACCAGAACTGTAGCTGAGAGGGTAAATAACTCATTTTCCTGAGGATTAACAGAGATTTAAAACCAGGACTGATTCCATGGTCTCTTACCACTGTTACCTTTTTCTAATGCAAAATTAGCTAATTGCAATTTAACAAATACTAAGTTCCTAATATGTGCCAAATATCACGATAGGTTATGTGAAGGGAGCTAAGATTAATAAGATTATAGCTTTGGTATCTATGAGATTCAACAATTGTCACTGCCTTCATTTTTGACTCATGGACCTACAATGGCTTTCTTTTACCTTTTACACAAAATCTAAATTCATCAGTTCTCATCAAATTAGCCCATTCACTTTTTCCATACTCTCCATATTCTTCAATTTCACTTCACTTGATTCTCCAACACAATTGTACGATTGATAATTCTATTTTAATACAGACCTTATAGTATGATTCTACATTTGCTCTTTCTATTTAAAATTCTTCTGTCTCCATCCTTGCACTTAACTCTCAATCTTTTTCCATCCTTTTCCCAAGATCCACTGCCACCAATTAGCCTTTCTGTCTATACTCTTAAATTGCATCTTTATTCTGCAAACTTTTATCAAGTGTGCACAAAGTTTACATGCTCTCTTTCTGTTGTCTTTTGCAAGGTCTTTTATTGTTTTAAGTGTATAGAATAAGACCACTCAGAGTGAGCTTCATAGAATTTTGGATTCCGCATTCCTACCATCAAGTGCCATCTATTTATAGTGTTCTCTAGTAGAACTTGCTGTGATGATGGAAATGGTTTGTGTCTTTGCTGTACTATATGGTAACCACTTGTCACATGTGACCAATAGGCATATGTAATGTGGCTAGTGTAACTGGGAAAGTGAATTTAATTTTACTTAATTTTCTTTATTTTTAATTTAAATAGTCACATGTGGTTACCACATTGGGCAGTGCAGTATAAGGGTTTTACAAAATGTGAGTGATGAATAAACTATTGAATTATTTCTAAATGAACTAATAATAGCAGAGAACTTTTGTTAAAGCATCTAATTAGTAACTGAAAGATGAATGTATATAAAGTGCATAGTCATGGATTTTACATGAAAGGATTTATTCTTTTAGCATTATTGAAGTTAATTGCACAGCCATTTTTATGTGTTATGAATAGACAATTTTGTGAATTTCAGAAACTTTTCTAAATCTCTAAACATGAAAATGAAGTGCACTTTCTCTAGTAAGGAAGTGAATATTTTTAAGTTTTAGATGAAAGTTTTTTTTATAGTAGATTGTTCAACAACACTTGGGCTAAAAGACATTTTAATGTTGCATGAGCTGTATGTTAAAAATCAGGCCGGGCGCGGTGGCTCAAGCCTGTAATCCCAGCACTTTGGGAGGCCAAGACGGGCGGATCACGAGGTCAGGAGATCGAGACCATCCTGGACAACATGGTGAAACCCCGTCTCTACTAAAAAATACAAAAACTAGCCGGGCAAGGTGGCGGGCGCCTGTAGTCCCAGCTACTTGGAAGGCTGAGGCAGGAGAATGGTGTAAACCCAGAAGGCGGAGCTTGCAGTGAGCTGAGATCTGGCCACTGCACTCCAGCCTGGGTGACAGAGCGAGACTCCGTCTCAAAAAAAAAAAAAAAAAAAAAATCACTAAACTGTAATTGATTTCAGAAGAACCCAAACATGTATGGCTGTAAATTCAAAATCCAGTTAGGGTTCACTTTTTAAATAATAGGAATCTGCTCCTTTTTCAATTAGCAAGGACAATTATATTCTGAATTTTGAACTTATATGCCGTGAAACAATCATTGACCTCATGAAGCATCCATCGTGCACAATTAGTGGAGGTAAAAATAGGAAAAAAATTAAAAGAAATAAAAAATAATTTTATATGATTACCTAAACAGGGTACGCTGAAAGTCGTTTTCAGAGAAAGGAAAGATGGTATTTATTTCTTGAATATAATAGATTCTTTCTGTGATTTACTAGCACTGGCTCACTGAACTGGAAATTTTAGCAATGGTCTTTGCTGCTGCCATTCATGATTACGAGCATACAGGGACAACAAACAACTTTCACATTCAGACAAGGTAAGTTTGAAAAAGTATTAACTTTCATTAGTTAAAATTTGAAATTTATTCTTCTGTATATTACTTAAGAGAATTTTTAAAAAATAAAAAAGATTCTAATAAGAACAGGTTTAATGAATTTTTAGCAAAATTTCTTAAGCTGCTAACACTTGAATCAATCAACTGCTATTTTTCAAGAATGTTGTGTATAGTATTTTGTGGCATATCTAGCAATTTAAAGAACATGAAAATGTTTAAGGCAATCTGTCCCTGCCCAGAACTTACACTGTGAACTACCACACAAGTCAGACATCTATTCACTGATGCAAATCTTGCAACATAATGCTTAAGGTACTGGTTTCGTGTCATTATGTATTTGAAAGTAATAAAATTGTACTTCTGAAAATAAAATCCAAAAATTACATCTAATTTTCAGGCCAGCATAAAGTATTAAATTTAAAATAACTAGAAAATGAAATTATTTAATGATGGTTACAATGGAAGTTATTTAAATCAAAATACCAGAGTGAAAGTATGTTAGTCTGTTAGGGATGCCATAACAAAATACCACAGAATGTGTGGCTTAAACAACATGAATTTATTTTTTCACAATTATGGATGCTGGGAGTACAGGATCACAGTGTCAGCTGGTTTGGTTTCCTCTGAGGTTGCTCATCTTGACTTACAGACAACACCCTTCCTGCTGTTTTTCACATGGTCTTTTCTCTGAGTATATGCACCCCAGTGTCTCTTCCTCTTCTTATATGAACACCAGTCATATTGGACTTGGGCCTCTCTCTTGTTACTTCATTAACTTTAATTACACCCTTAATAGCCCTATCTCCAAATCTAGACATATTGAGGGTTAGGGCTTCAACATACGAATTTTAGGGCAAACACAATTCAGTCCATAACAGAGAGTTACCCTAAACTCTTTTTAGTTAGGGAGAGAAGTCAGTTATCTGAAAAGCAAGATTTGGTCTAGGCCCCATCAGGATCCAACTTACTTTATATGTGTGGGATCCTGAAATTTCTGTCTCACTAGTCAGGATGCTTAATAAGGAGATATATGTTAAGAGCTGATGTGTCTCTTGAACCACTGCATAAATCTCCATTCTTGTTGAGGAAAGATTAAATGTGATTTTTTTTCTAATTAACAGACTTTGTTTCTTAGAGCAGTTTTAGATGCACAGAGAAATTGAACAGGAAGTACAGAGTTCTATGAGTTCCATATGCTTCCTCCTGCTACCCTAAAGTTTCCTTGTTATTAACATCTTACACTGGTGTGAGATATTTGTTACAATTGATTAACCAATATCGATAACTTGTTATTAACTAAGGTCCATTGTTTGTATGAGGGTTCACTGTTTGCATTATGGGTTCTATGGGTTTTGACAAATGTATAATGTCCTGTATCTACCATTGCAGTATCACAGGCAATAGTTTCACTGCCCTGAAAGTCTCCTGTGCTTCATCTATCATTCCTCTCTTCCTGCCCCTTTACCTCTGGCAACCACCAGTCTCTTTAATGACTCTTTAGTTTTGCCTTTTCCAAAATGTCATATAGCTGAAATAATACAGTATACAGTTCTTTCAGACTGGGTTATTTCATTTAGAAGAATGTGTTTAATGTTCCTCCATGTCTTTTCATGGTTGACAGCTTATTTCTTATCACTGAATACTATTCCATTGCATGGACATACCATAGTTTGTTTCTGTATTCACCTATTAAAGCAAATCTTGGTTGTTTCCAAATTTGAGCATTCATGAATAATACTGATATAAGCATACATGTGCAGGCTCTTGTGTGGTCAGTTCATTTGGTTTTTTAATATATATATATTTAACAACTGATTTTCCAGATGTGGGAGTTATTGTTTGATGTGGGGAATATAGAAACAGTTTATTAAAATATTAGACAGTTTAGAACTTAAAGGACCATAAGATGAGTGAGATCCACAGTATAGATCATCTGGTCTGATTTCCATCATCTAAAAATAGAAAATGAAGATCTCGAGAGGTGAAGTGACCTGTCTATATGCACCTGGTCAGGTGATGGCAGTGGCAGAATTGAGGAGTGAGAAGAGGGACACTCACTGTCAATCCAATTTCTTATACAAGTATGCTCCCATGGCCAGAGACAGACACATGATAATTCTAACCTGTTAAAGCTGAAATGGGGTGGGCTTACACATGTAGCCCTTTAATGGAGACACAGGAAGAGTTACAATTCAAACAGTGAAGTGTTGGGGAGGGCATTCTGTCTGTCCCTGGAATGGAGGAAACCCCAGGGTCCCCTAGATTGACAGAGGTTGAAGGGAAAAGGAAAACTTCAGAGTCTGGTTATGTAGCAGGAATGTTATTTTTCTACCCATATTTGCAGAGTATAGGGAGATTTTTGCTTTTATTTGTATGTAATATCAAAGGAAAACAGGACTATGCAAATCATTTTGCTTACCACAGGGTCTCTATATCCACTGGATCCAGAACGTGGAGGATTTTAATTAAAGATTGCTCATCACTGAGCTAGGCTTTGTACAGGAAAACAGTTCTAGGGGTTTGAGAAGAAAGCAAGTGATTTGTTATCAGTGAATACCAGTTGCCCTTTCGACTTTGAAAAGTAAAGGCCAGTGGGCTGGCCTCTTCCAGCAGCAGTGTTAGATCATCACTCTAGCTTTCTCCTTTTACTATTTATCTGCGACTGGATGAAGAGTCCTGATTTACTTATGCATTTGGCTGTGGAGAGGGAGGAGGAGAAGGTGGAGGAAAGGAGGGGGATGACAAGGAAGAGGAGGACAAGGAAGGGTAGATGGGGGCAGAGAAAGAGAAAGAAGAATCATATTTTTTTCAATTTATATTTTAAAACTCTGTATAAAAATGGGGAAAAATTGTCTAACAAACTATTTAATGAATGAATTTGACATGAGCTTGAAAATTCCGTGAACCAAAATGTTGTAATGACCAAAATGCAACAATATAACATGATTTTTACCTCTCAATATTGCCTTCATCCAAGAAGAAATAAGGTAATATGTCATTTATATCAGTAATTATATTTTATTTTATATTATTCATTGTTACTTGGATTGAGAGTGTTTTTTCCAATCTGGAAACTAATTTACTACATAATACAAAATGGCTAAAATGCGATTTGGAACATAGGGCAAGGCTAAATTTGAGTTCAATGCAGATATTATAATGCATGAAATCCTTGAAAGTGTAAATAAATGGAAATAATTTCCTCTTTGTGAAAAGAAATTGCCAGGCTACATGTTACCATGGATACTGGATGTTGCTCAGAGTCTGTTCTTTTCTTAGCAGTCAAAGACCATCTCAAGCATTAGACCATGCCGCATTCTCAGCATCCTTGTTAGCTTTATGAGACAAAATCATGCACACTTTGCTACAATTAAATCTGGTTCAAAAACACATTTTAGCTTGTCTCTGAACAAGTAAATGGTGATACTTGGAGCCATATCATGTATTAACCCTGACAAATCTGCTATGGCTAGATTTGGTGCCATATAGTGCAAATGTTACTGGAAAATCACAGCTTTCCCCATGATCTCAGCAAACTTCTAGAAATGCACACAGTGTTCTGCTTGGGAAACATCTAGTTGATTATCTCTTCAATGAGGATTATACATATGCTTTGCTAGTTCACATTTCTGTATACTGAGGTATGATTACTGATTAAGTCCTTTTTAGGCCTTAACTAAGATTGTTAAATGGAAATCTATTCTAGAAATATGTGCTATTAAAGACATATGTTATTTCACCTTTATGATAGTGCTAGAAACAAAAAAGAAAGTAACAGTGCCTGGTAGGTCATTTATCATATGTTGGATGAATAATAAAGCTTGGTTTATCTGGCAGACTATCAGACACAGATTTTAAACAGGCTGCTTGTATAAAATGTCAGATTTCTTTAGTTTTTGTTTTCTTTGTTGTTTTTAAATAATTTTTATTGTGCACATTTATGGTATATAACATATTATAAAATAGAGATAGATAGTAAAATGATTAGTATACAGAAGCAAATTAATATATGCATCATCTCACATAGCTACCCATGTGTGGTAGTGGTGGTGTTTTAGTAGGAACTTTCGTTTTTTATTTTGTCCTTGTCTACTCTATCATAAATATTCAGTGGCAGGGCCAGTGCTAGGTTATAACTAGGACTTTACCCACTGAAAAGCCTGAAACAGTAAGTCTGAGTGAGGCAGTTTTAAGTCTAAGTATCTACCAGGAGATAGGAGAGTGAGAGAAGCCTTGGTGTTGGGTAAGTGGTAGCAAACTTGCTACAAGTTTTAACTTGACTTTCTTTTTTGCTCTATTGGTTGCCAACTTTCAACTTGCCAACTTATATGAATGAGTTCACCATTTTAAGAGATTGAACATAGTGATTTTGCTTCCATTCCACACTTGCATAATGATCTGGCAACCTAGGAGATAGAGGAAGGAGAAGCCTAGGTTCCATTATACAGATCTGAGAATGCTTGAAATATTTCAGACTTAGAGTTAGAACACCAAATTCATCAATGCAACTTGAAGTATACCAATTTATTTGATAATCAAATTATATTAAAATACAGACAGGTGAGAAATAAAAGCCTTTCCTTGATGTATTCATCATTTTAAAAAATAAAATGTTCCTTTTAAATGAGTGATGAAGCATACATTTTAAGTGTTCTTTAAAAATGATTTTTCCATCTTAATTTTAAAGCAAAAGGATCTATAACATTAAAATTTAATCACAACATTATAAGAGAGTAAAAAACTAGAATCATAAATAGATCAAATGATTTTCTTCATCCCCTTCCTGCTACCCAAAGTAATTTTAGTTTAAAGGAAGAGGGATGGTATCAACACTCTTGAATGGGTACAAAGGGGTTTGTTCATTCACTGATTGAATAAGATGTTAGGTAATTTTATTCTCTTTGACATAGCTAGAGTATTTTGCAGGTGTCTGGATTACAAATCAGAAGGAAAAGGCATAAGCACATTTAAACTATAATAATGATAATTAAAAGAAAACTAAGCACCAAAACTAAGTGGGATTTATCCCAGGTATGCAGGTCTGGCTCAACATTCGTAATTCAATTAATATAATCTATCACATCAACAGGGTACAGAAAAAAAATCATGTGATCTTATCAATAAATGCAGAAAAGGCATTTTACAAAAGACTCCAACCCACATTTATGATATAAACTCTAACTAGGAATAGAGAGGACCTTCCTTAACTTGATAAAGAATATCTATACTAGAGTAGAATTGTGGTTAAGAGGGACTGGGGTGGAGATAAAAGTTAGGAAGTTGTTGGCCAAAGGATACATAATTTCAGTTAGATGGGAGAAATAAATTCAAGAGATCTATTGTACAATGTGTCAACTAGAGTTAATAACAATGTGTTGTATTCTAAAAGATTGCCAAGAGTAGATTTTAAGTGTTCTCACCTCAAAAAATGGTAAGTTGTGAAGTAGTACATATGTTAATTAGCCTGAGTTAGCCATTCCACTATGTGTGTGTGTATATATAGATAGATAGATAGATATACATGTTTCAAGACATCATCTCGTACATGATAATTATATATATAATTTTAATTGTCAATTAAAAAGTAAATAATTAATTAGAAGAAAGGAATTTGTTAAAAACCTACAACTAGCATCATACTTAATGGTGAAAATTTGAAGCTTTCCCAGTAAGATTGTGAACTAGACAAGATGTCCTCTCTCACAACTACTTTTTGTATCGTACTGGAAGTCCTAGCTAATGCAATACAACTAGAAAAGGAATTAAAAGGCATGCATCTTGGGAAGAGAGAAATAAAATTATTTTTGTTTGCAGATAATATGATTGTCCATGTAGAAAATCTGAAAGAATTGACCAAAAACCTCCTGAAACTAATAAGTGATTACAGCAGGGTTGCAAAATACAAGGTTAATACACAAAACTCAATGGCTTTCCTATATGCCAGCAATAAACAAATGTAATTTGAAATTGAAAACACAAATACCATTTGCATTAGCACCACCCAAAATTAAATATTTAGGTGTAAATGGAACAAAACATATACAAGACCTTTATAAGAAAAACTGTAAAACTTTGATGAAATAAATAATACAGGGACAGATATTTCATGTTCATGGATAGACTCAAAACTGTCAGGATGTCAGTTCTTCCCAACTTCATCTATAGATTTAATGCAATCCCAATGAAAATACCAGCAAGTTATTTTGTGATTCTGACAAAGTGATTCTAAAGTTTGTATGAAGAGGCAAAAGACTCATAATAGCTAGCACAGTTTTAAAGGAGAAGCACAAAGTTGGAGGACTGACACTACCTAACTTTAAGACTTGCTACAAAACCACAGTAATCAAGACAGTGTAGCATTGGTAAAAGGACAAATAGATCAATGAAAACAGAATAGAAAGCCCAGTAATGAACCTACAAAAAATATAGTCAACTGATCTTTGACAAAGGAATAAAATCAATATAATCTTTTCAATAAATGGTGCTAAAACGAATTGACATCTACATGCAAAAGCAAAAAGAAAAGAAGAATCTAGACACAGACTGCTATGGTTTGAATGTGTTCCCCAGAATTCATATGTTGCAAACATAACCCCCAGTGTGACAGGGTTGGGAGGTGGGGCCTAATGGAAGGTATTGAGGTCATGAGTGTTCTGTCCTCATAAATAAATTAATGCCATTATAAAATGGGACTTGCCAGAGAGGGTTTGCTCTCTTGCACTCTCTGCCTTTCTACTATATGATGCTTTACACTATTTGGTGATACAGCAAGAAAGCCCTCCTAAGACAAAGGCATGTTGATCTTCGACTTTCCAGTTAAGAATTGTGAGACATAAATTTCTTTTTTTTTAAATAAATTACCCAGCCTCAGGTGTTCTGTCACATCAGCATAAAACACACTAAGACACAGGCCTGATACCCTTTACAAAATAAACTCAAAATGGATCACAGACCTAAATTTAAAACAAAAATCTATAAAATTCCTAGAAGATTACATAGGAGAAAAATCTAGATGACCTTAGATTTGGTGATGACTTTTAAAATATAATATCAAAGGCACAATATATGAAAGAATAAATTGATAAGTTGGATTTCATTAAAATTAAAAATTTATGCTCTACCAAACACACTATCAAGAGACTAAAAAGACAAGCCACAAACTGGAAGAAAATATTTGGAAAGAACATCTGATAACACATTGTTACGCAAAATACACAAAGAATGCTTAAAACTCAACAATAAGGAAAAGTAACAACCTAATTTAAAAATGAGCCAAAAACTTTACCAGACACTTTAGCTAGGAAGATATACAAATGGCAAATAGGCATATGAAAATATATTCCATATCATTCATCAGAGAAATCCAAATTGAAACAGTGAGATGCCAAATAGATCAACAGGCAATACACGTCTATTAGAATGGCCAAAATCCAGAACACTAACACCACCAAAAGCTGGTGAGAATGGAGCAGCAGGAACTCTCATTCATTGCTGGTAGGCATGAAAACTGGTATAGCCACTTCTGAAGACAGTTTACCAATTTATTACAAAATTGAAACTACTCTTACCATGTGATCCATGAATTGCACTCCTTGGTATTTGCTCACAAAAATTGCAAATACATTCACACAAAAACTTATGGCACAGATAATTATAGCAGCTTTATTCATAATTGCCAAAACTTGGAAGCAAGCAAGATGTCCTTCAGTAGGTGACTGAATAAATAAACTGTGGTATATGCAGATAAGAAAACTTTAGTGCTGCAAGGAAATTAGCTATCAATCGGTGAAAAGGCATGAAGGAAACATTAATGCATATTACTAAGTGAAAGGAACCAATTTGAGAAGGCAATTGTATTAGTTTGTTCTCACACTGCTATAAAAAGCTAGCAGAGAATGGATAACTTGTAAAGGAAAGAGGTTCAATTGACTCACAGTCCCACATGCCACGCAGAAGACATGGTTGGGGAGGCTGGGAGGCCTCAGTAAACTTACAATCATGGCAGAAGGGTGAACGGGAAGCAAGCATGTTTTCACGTGGTGGCAGGAGAGGGAGTGAAGGGGGAAGTGCACATTTTTCAGCAACCAGATCTCATGAGCACTCACTCACTATCATGAGAACACCAAGGGGGATACCTACCCCATGATCCAATCACCTCCTACCAGATCCCTCTACCGATACTGGGGATTACAATTCAATATAAGATTTGGGCAGGGGACACAGATCTAAACCATATCAAATAATATGCTTAGCTCTGTGTCCCCCACCCAAATCTCATGTTGAGTTGTAATCAACCTTTGGCTCATAATATGGTTTGGCTCTGTGTCTCTCATCCAAATCTCATGTTGAATTGTAATCCCATAATTCCCCTGTGTTGTGGGAGAGACCCAGTGAGAGATAATTGAATCATGGGGGCGGTTTCCCCCATACTGTTCTCATGTTAGTTAATAAGTCTCACAAGATCTAATGGTTTGATAAGGGAAAACCTGTTTCACTTAGTTCTCATTCTATCTCTTGCTGCCACCACGTGAGACTTGCCTTTCACCTTCCACTGTGATTGGGAGGCCTCTCCCCAGCCATGTGGAACTGTAAGTCCAATAAACCTCTTTCTTTTGTAAATTGCCCAGTCTCGGGTATGTCTTTATCAGCAGTGTGAAAATGGAGTAATACATTATTCCACTTCTGGCCCCTCCTGAATCGCATGTCCTTCTTATATTTCAAAAAACCAATCATGCCTTCCCAACAGTCCCCCAAAATCTTAACTCACTCCAGCATTAACTCAAAAGTCCAACTCCAAAGTCTCATGTGAGACAAAGCAAGTCCCTTTTGCCTATGAGCCTGTAAAATCAAAAACAAGTTAGTTACTTCCAAGATACAATGGGATTACAGGCATTGGGTAATGCTCCTATTCCAAAAGGGAGAAATTGGCCCAAACAAAGGGAAATTGGCCCAAACCCCAGCAGGGCAGTTATTTAATCTTAAAGCCCCCAAATAATCTTTTTGACTCCATGTCTCATATCCAGGGTATGCTGATGCAAGGGTGTGCTCCTACAGCCTCGAGCACTTCACCCCTGTGGCTCTGCAGGGTACAACCCCCATGGCTGCTTTTACTGACTGGTGTCAAGTGCCTGTGCCTTTTCCAGGTGCACAGTGCAAGCTTTCGGTGGATTTACCATTCTGGGGTCTGAAAGACAGTGACTGATATGGTTTGGCTCTGTGTCCCCACCAAATCTCATCTTAGATTGTAATCTCCACATGTTGAGGGAGGGACCTGTTGGGAGGTAACTGGCTCATGGGGACAGCTTCTCCCATGCTCTTCTCATGATAGCGAGGGAGTTCTCATGAGATCTGATGGTTTAAACGTGGCTGTTTTCCCCCTGCACTCTCCTGCTTGCTTCCCCTTTGCCTTCCATCATGATTGTAGGTTTCCTGAGGCCCTCGGAACCATGCAGAACTGTGAGTCAATTAAACCTCTTTCCTTTATAAATTATCCAGTCTCAGGTACTATCTTTATAGCATTGTGAAAATGGACTAATACAGTAACTCTCTTCTCACAGCTCCACTAGGCAGTGCCCCAGTGGGGACTTTCTATGGGGGCTCCAACCCCACATTTCCCCTCCACACTGCCCTACTAGAGGTTCTCCATGAGGCTTCTGCCCCTGCAGCAGACTTCTTCCTGGACATTCAGGCATTTCCATACATCCTCTGAAGCCTAGGCAAAGGCTCCCAAGCCTCAATTACTGTTGTCTGCAAACCTACAGGCCCAATACCATGTAGAAGCCACCAAGGCTTGGGGCTTTCACCCTCTGAAGCAATGGCCTGAGCTGTACCTTGTCCTCTTTCAGCCACGACTGGAGCTGGAGCAGCTGGGATGCAGGGCACAATGTCCAGGATGCAGGCACAGAGCAGTGGGGGCCCTAGGCCTGGCCCATGAATCCATTTTCCCCTCCTAGGCCTTCAGGCTTGTGATGGGAGGGGCTGCCATGAAGGTCTCTGAAATGCCCTGGAGGCATTTTTCCCATTGTCTGGGCTATTAACATTATGTTTCTCTTTATATATAGAAAGTTTTGCAGCCTTGAATTCCTCCCCAGAAAATGGGGTTTTTTTTCTACCACATGGTGAGGCTGCAAATATTTTAAACTTTTATGCTCTGCTTCTCTTTTAAATATAAGTTCCAGTTTCAGGTCATTTCTTTCTTCATGCAAATGAGCATAGACTTTTAGAAACAGCCAAGCCACATCTTGAACCTCTGCTGCTTGGACATTGCGCTCACCAGATACCCTAAATCATCTCTCTCAAGGTCAAAATTCCACAGATTTCTATAGCAGGGGCACAATGTCATCAGTCTTTTTGCTAAACATAGCAGGAGTGACTTTTACTCTAGTTCCAAATAAGTTCCTCATCTCTATCTAAGACGTCCTTATCTCTGTCTAAGACTTCCTCAACCTAGACTTCACTGTCTATATCAATATCAGTATTTTGGTCACAACCATTCAACAAGTCTCTGTGAATTTCCAAACTTTCCCATATCTTCCTGTTTTTCTGAGCCCTCCAAACTGTTCCTACCTCTGCTCATTACCCAGTTCCAAAGTTGCTTCCACATTTTTAGGTATCTTTATAGCAATACCCCATGCTCAGTACCAATTTTCTGTATTAGTCCATTCTCACACTGCTATAAAGAACTACCTGAGACTCAGTAACATATAAAGAAAAGAGGTTCCACAGTTCCACGGGCCATCCAGGAGCCATGGCTGGGAGTCCTCAGGAAACTTACAATCACCCAATCATGGAAGGGTAAAGAGGAAGTAAGCACATCTTCACATGGTGGCAGGAGAGAGTGCAAAGAAGAAAGTGCTACACACTTTTAAACAACCACATCTCATGAGAACTCACTCACTATCACAAGAACAGAATGGGGGAAGTCTGCCCCCAAGATCCAATCACCTCCCTCCCCTAACACTGGAGATTACAATTCAACATAAGATTTGGGTAGGGACACACAGCCAAACCATATCAGCAACATACTATATGATTCCATCTACATAACATTTTGAAGAAGGCAAAGCTATGGAGGCAGTGAAAAAAATCAGTGGTTGCCAGGGTTAGGGGAGAGAAAGGGACAAAGAGGTGGAGCTCAGAGGGATTTTTGGGCAGAGAAACTACTCTGTATGGTACTATAATAGTAGATATATGTCATTATTCACTTATCTAAACTCATAGAATGTATACCACCATGAGTGAACCCTAATCTAAACTGTGGACATTGGATGATAATGATGTGTGTGTATAGGTTCATCAATTGTAACCAAAATGCCACTCTTGTTGGGGATGTTGACAATGGGGGAGGTTATGCATGTGTGGAAGAAAGTATATGGGAAATTTTGTACCATCTTCAATTCTGCTGTGAGCCTTAAACTTCTCTAATAAATAAAGTTTATATAAAATTTTAAAATATCATACAGTAAAAAATAAAAGAAACTAAGTCCTTCCATAATTCTCACTGTTCAATTATAGGATGTTTACTGGTCAGATGACCTGATACTTGAGTAAGTCTTATTAGACATTCATGATGTCTAAAGAAATCCTCTGTTGGGCATTTTGTTTTTAATTCTTAGGTCAGATGTTGCCATTTTGTATAATGATCGCTCTGTCCTTGAGAATCACCATGTGAGTGCAGCTTATCGACTTATGCAAGAAGAAGAAATGAATATCTTGGTAAATTTATCCAAAGATGACTGGAGGTGAGTTTCAGAGAAAACCTAGGGGAAATTGACTGGAGGTGAGTTTCAGAGAAAACCTAGGGGAAATTTAATTTCAGGAAAGGAATAAATTATGTGATTTAAAGTCAAGAAAAAAGATGAAAGTTGATGCATTCCCCATATTACAAACTTAATTACTGTTGACTGGATGACTCTGAGAAGGATTAGTACTTAGGGACTTTGTTCAGAGCCAGACTCTGTTAAAGGGAGCTGAAGTATTTCCAGGTCAACTTAACATCTGTATGTCTGAATAAGACCACACACAACACAACAAATACTTTTACATACATAATTATACACTCTCTGGAATGGAGCTCTGCTCAATGTTTATCAGTATGGGGTATCTTTATAGTGGTGTTACATAAATTCAACATTTTGGCATTATATTCATTCTTTTCATATATTATTTTTTAAAAGATATGGAGTTAAGGGTTTTTTAAAAACAAAAAATTAAACACGTGGGAAAAAATTCCAATACACTAAAATGACCCAAGTGCAGAGGAAATCTTACATGCTTCTCCAAAGCATCTGTTTGCTTGAAAAAACTTACATGGTATGTTGATACTTATTGCTATGTAGGGAAATATGAGATGTACCCCTATCCTTCTGTATAACCTTTCTTCTCTTTTTCTTGATCCTTTGGTCATTATCATCTCCTTCAATTGACAATAGGGTTGCTGGACTTCACAAATAAAAGTAAAGGACAATCAATTGAATACGAACTTCATTAATCATATAATCTTCTTAGCCTATGTCCCTAATATTCTATGGGACTCACTTATAATAAGAAAAGAAAAAGACCTATATTTATCTTTAACAAAAATCGTATTAAAAGTCATTTAATTGACTAGAAAAGGTTTCCACTTGAATGTAAATATCAAAGCCTTTTGCTTTCATTTTTGGTTTTTAAATCAAGGTAAAAAGAAATATCGAAAAGGAAAGTGACAATAAAAATATTTTAAAACGTAAAAGATAAAAATCAGAGTTTAAAATCAGCCTAAATCTCCTATGAGTACTTTTTCAAACTTTCAAAATTTCCTGGTTCTTCAAGGCCATTTCTAGAAATATGGGCTCATTTTTGCAGCTCTAGAAAATGCTGTCAGATAGAGGGAAGGTGGAACTTTCTCTTGGAGACACAGTTCATTCCTTTCATTTTACAGTAGACCCTTGAACAACACAGGGGTTAGGGGTACCCCCATTCAGCTAAAAACCCATGTATACCTTTTGACATTTCAAAAACTTAACTACTAATAGCTCATTCTGGATAGGAAGCCTTACCAATAATATAAAAGTTGATAAATACATAATTTGTATGTTATATGTATTGCATACAATATTATTAAAATAAAATAACTAGAGAGAAGAAAATGTTATTAGGAAAATCATAAAGAGGAGAAAATATATTTGCTATTTATTAAGTGGAAGTGGGTCATCAAAAAGGCCTTCATCCTCTGTCTTTATGCTGCATGGGCTAAAGAGGAGAATGGAAGAGAAGGGACTGGTTTTGCTTCTCGGTGTGACGGAGGGGGAAAAAATATGTACATAAGTGGTCCCACACAGTTCAAACTCATGCTGTTCAAGGGTTAACTGTATTCTGTAGGAAATAGTAGCCCAAGAGGATTTACAGTCTAGAAATGCCAGGATCTAACTGTAAAAGAATTTTAAAGAGACCACTGTTGGGCTATGTAGCGATTAGATGGTCAAAGGTAGGAACAAGCAGACAAGTTCTGAGATATTTCCTAAAGCCTGAGAGATTATTTACATCTAGAGTATTAGTTTATTTTCTTAATCAGTGATTACCATTCCCATAGATAATTTTTATAATATTAATTTTTGTTGTTATTCGAAGAAATAAATCTTTTTTCCTCAAAGTTGACTTGTTGCTATTTCAGTGCAATTTTATTTCCTATTATATTTTGTTATTTACCATTCTAACTATTTTATTCTAATAATTTACTGCTGTAATTGTCTAAGTTTCTGTTTGGTAACTTCAGAGTCATTTTAATTGAATGTTTTTAAAGAATTGTTTTGATAAATAGTGTACATATTATATACATTTTAGAATTTAATAGATTCAATACTTTCTAAAAATCTATAAAATACATATTTGATACTATACCTTTAATAATATTTTACTAAGAATCAAAATATGAATATCTTCTTAAAGACTCGTTTTCTGTTTACATATCTGTTTATTTCTTAAAGTACTTTTAGTAAAAATAAATGCATTAATTTAAAAGTTTTAACAAGAAAATTTTATAAATTAAGTAACGTTTTCTTATTTTGCCTAATTTAGTGACATATAATTAGTTGATTATTGATAACATCTGGCATTTATTGATCATCTATATGCAAAGCACAATACATTTATTAGATTCTATTTATTTCCTTAAACTCTAGTCTCATTTTCCTTAGTTAACAGAAATGTTTTTATTCAGTTGCTTTTCAAATATGGGTCTTGTCATATATTCAGAGAAAAAAATGTAATTGAGAATAATTTTATTAATAGCTTCCTTTCCCTTACTACTTGAATAAAAGTAAGCAAGCTATCCATTATCATAAACAGTAAGCAGAGTATTGATTCTTATGGCTTCCATCTAAAAATTCAATAGAAATGTTGAGTGCTCATGATTTTCAGCAAGAACCATCAATATGTAGTTTTTTAAAAAACAAATCATCGAATAGATTATATCATCTTTAAGTAAAATATCTTTGTGCAAGATCATAATTCAAGTTTCCTTCACATTTTTGGTTCAGCTTATCCTACTGGCCACACCACACAATGAAAATGAAATATATTTTCCAGTACAAGTTATTTTTTTAACTTATCTGTATGGAGCAAGCAAGGAATTGTGGAACACGCAAGCCTTTGCTGGGGTGCCTTATTTTCTACTAAGTGTGAGGCTGTGTGACATGGTTATTATATTTACAGTGTCTTGGTTACAATAGTCAGTAATACCAGTGGCTCTGTCTATGTTATGTAGGGTCAGATCCCAAAAGCTTAGACAATCACTACTCACTTTAGCATCTTGTTTTCTCTGGGGTTCTTATGATGGGAGCTTGGCACAGTGGAGTGGTCCACGTGTCTGCTTTGGAAGTGGGAACTTTTGGGTTGAATCTTATCTGAGCCATGTACTAGCTGTGTGACTGGGTGACTCAGTCTCCTCTGCTGGGAAATATTAATGCTCCCTCAGGGATTGTTAGGAGGATTAAATGTCTTTATGTACATACAAAGCAACTAGTTGCTGAAGTATTCTAATATCCATATGTATTATATGAAGACATTTAATCCTTACAGTTCAGTGCCTTGCTGAATAAATACTGAATGAATAGCACTGGTTTTATTAATAGTAGTAGTTTTGTTTAAAAATGCAAAATGAAGAAGGATCAGAGAGGGTCTTGAAAACTCATGCCCTTTTTATCCCTATCTCTTTTCTGAGACATCAAACCTTTTAGTTTGGTTGACCATGTGGATTTAGAATAGTCTCAGACCCCACTGGATTACTTTTTTCCCCCCAAAGCATTGAAATACTATATAATACTGTATTTGGAATAGTTTTTCTTTAAAATGGCTAAAGTTCCTTTCAGATTAAAAATAATAATATTTAGGAATTATGACTGCAGAAGAGTTGTGGGAGTGAGAAGGGAAAGCACTAGCTCTTCAGGGAGGTGTGAACATCATTGCCATTCACGCTGCTGGCAACTTCTTAGATCCATGACAGTTAAAAGGTAAAATAAGGTCAAACTTGTGTGTGGACTTGCACATTTAAAAGGTAGCATCTTTTGTGTTCATATCCATTAAGAACAATAAAACATGGTGAGTGATTATTTATAGAAATGTTCCAATAAAGGACTGAATGAACCTTTCTCCTTTTGGTGACTCTATAGGGACCTTCGGAACCTAGTGATTGAAATGGTTTTATCTACAGACATGTCAGGTCACTTCCAGCAAATTAAAAATATAAGAAGCAATTTGCAGCAGCCTGAAGGGTAGGTTTTGTTTGTTTGTTTGTTTGTCATGTTAAAATTCCAGGGGCTTGGCCTCAGGAAAGACTGTAATTGGTTCCTTTGTTTTGAATAATATAAGCATGTCCTTGGTTTGACAGGATTGACAGAGCCAAAACCATGTCCCTGATTCTCCATGCAGCAGACATCAGCCACCCAGCCAAATCCTGGAAGCTGCACTATCGGTGGACCATGGCCCTAATGGAGGAGTTTTTCCTGCAGGTGCCTCTTTCACACTCTGTGCAAATGTTTTTGGAAATAGTGACTGTGCATATTAGTGTACACCTTTTCTGTATGGAATCCAGGGCTTGTGACTTACTGTTATCAATTGGCCACCACACATTCTTGGGGGTTTCAACAAAATTTATTAATCTTTCAGAAAAAATGTATTAAGTCTATGTAGTGTGATACATGTTTTAAAGAGATTCAAATTTTGGATCTCAGATGCTACTCTCAGGAAAGAAAAACAAAAACAGCTAAGAATTGTTATCTGCTGTTAAGACGTAAGTGCCACAGCAGAGACAGCAAATAGCTTTCATAATAAAAAGAGTAGATGAGGATGTATAACCGTTCTGCATAAATCTTGTTGGCCAGAATTTTAATGGAGCCCGAGAAATATTGCTTTAGCTGGGTGGACACATGCCTAACTGAAATAGGCAACAATAACAGCAACAAAAATCTAATGTTACGTCAGAAACAAGTCTGGATAAGGATTGTGACTGGTGTTCTCTGCCATAAGTACACATCTTTTCTTTATACACGTGCCTGTTTTGCAACCCCCACAATCCAAGCTGGAGTACTACAATACAAATGTGATGCTAACCACTCAGAGTTAGCATCAAATTGCACAAATTAAGGGCTCAGTCTTCCACAAGATTGGCTCCACTTCACATACCAGCTGTAAATGGGGTTGTGGGACACTGGCACTTCTGACCAGCCAGGTACAAGTTCAGCGGTTCCCACAACCCTCTCTAGGTTCAATAACTTGCTAGAATGACTCACAAAACTTTGAAAGTGCTATCCTTACAATTACAATTTTATTATAAAGAATACAATCCAGGAAAAGCCAAATGAAAAGGCCCATAAGAAAAGATCTGGGAGGGTCTTGGATGCAGAGCTTCCTTGCTATCTCCAATGGAGTTAGCCAGTGCCACCATCCTGCCTTGTCCATGTTTTCACCCACCAGGAGGTGCTACTGAGCTTTCCTGTCCAGAGTATTTATCAGAGTTTTATTACATATGCATGGTTGATTAAACCACTGGACATGTGATTGAACTCAATCTCCAGCCTCGCTTCCTTCCCAGATATCCCCTGACTAGCTTAAAGTTCCAACTTTCTAGTCATGTGGTTGGTTTCTGGTGAAGAGGCCCTATCCTGAAACTATCTAGGGGATAGGCCAAGAGTTGCCTCATATGCATAGACTCTCCCATCACTCAGGAAATTCCACAGGTTTTTGAAGCTCCGTGCCAGGAACTGGGAATGAATATCAGATACTTTTTTTTTTTTAATTTTATCACAGTCCCATCTAGAGAAGTTCTTTCATTTCTGTATTTTCAGATTATTTCATTTCTCAGTATTGTTCTTTGTTTTGAATGTTTGTTCATTGATTTTATAGCTGTTCTGAAGATATAAACACCAAATAGATTACTATGTTTGGATGACTCAGGTTTCTCTCTCCCATTGTTGATGGATATAATGTGTGGTTTCATTTTTACATTGCAACTCATATTCCTAGAGAAAGTTACTGAGTAGCATCTTCTAAATTCAAATATTTTGATCCTAAAAATAGTATTGGAAAAATGTTTTAATAATTTACTTTGTGCTAAAAAAAATACACTAAGTGTAAAAACCTACCAAATTCTAAAGGTCAACTGCTTATTATGGTACATTAAAAATTATAATAATATACTCAACCAATCAACCAGAAAATGATAATTGTATAGAGACCTTAGAGATCTTTCTGAATAGCCCCGTGATATTAGAGATGCAAAAACAGAAACATAAAGAGATACAAAGGTTTTTTAGGTTACGAAAAAATTTTTAAATATCTTAAGTTGAATGATTTTGAAAACATAATATTTGAAAATTGTTGGATGCAACTGAAGCAGTGCTTAGGGGAAATTTTATAGCTTTACACATTTATATTAGAAAAAAACAAACATGTAATAAAGTAACTTATATCTGTTTCACCTTAAGAAGCTAGAAGTTAAGAAAACTGAATCAAAATAAGTTGATGGAAGGATATAATATTTATAAAAGTCAAAAACAGTGAAACAGAACAAACAATAACAAAAGTTAACAAAGATAACAGTTGGTTCTCTGAAAAAGTAATGAAATTACTTGCAGGATCAAAAAGAGAAAAACTATAAATGAAAAAGAGAATATCATTATAGGGCCTATATTCATCAAAAGGATGAGGAATATTATGCACAATTTATGCCAATAAAATTGAAAACTTAGATGAAATTGTCAAAATTTTTAACAGATATAAATTACCAAAACAGACACAAGAAAAAATCATGTAGCCTGAATATTCATATATCTGTTTTCAAAAGTTGAATTTGTACTTTAACTCTTCTTATGAAGAAAACTCCAGGCTTAGATGACTTTAATTCTATTTCTGATTTCAATTCTCAATATTCAATTCAATTGAGAGATGGAGAATTCTCTCAAACATTTCAGGAAGAAATAATGCCAGTTTTACACAAATTCTTTTATGACATAGAGGAAGAGGAAAATTTGACAGCATAATTCTCGACAATACCTGACAAAGACTTTTCAAGTAAAGAAAATTACACATCCACATCTGTCATAAAACTAAAGGGGAAATTTCTTTTAATTTTTAAAGTTTTTAGCAAATCGAATCCAGCAATTTAGGAAGAAAGTGCATATCATATCATAATGAGTCAGTTTAATATTTAAAAATTAAGGTAATTCACCATATTAAAGGAAATAAAGGAAAAAAAATATATTATCAACCCTATAGATGTGCAAAATGCATTTGACAATATTCAACAGCCATTAATTATAAAAACTGTTAGTAAACTTGAAGCAGAAGACTTTTCTCAACCTCATCAAAGTTTTATAGCTAATGTGATATTTCATGATGAAATATTGAACATTTTTATTCTAAGGTCATTATAGGTAGCCTTACCTCTTCCATTCAACATTGCATTTGAAGTTCTAGCCAATGCAGGAAGGTAATGAAAAACAAAGTATAGTTTGAATAAAAATAAGTAAAACTTCAAAAAAATATTCCAATACATTCTAATAAAATAAAAATATTTTATCTATTAGTACATTTTAAAATACATAACTGTAATTATTTATGAACTACAACTTAGGGAATTAATCAGTAAGAGAAAAAGAGGAAATTCAATAAATCGATCTTTTTTTATTCTTCTATCACTTCTGATATTAGCTAGCATTTCATCTTCAATCATTACATAAAATATATACTGCTTTTGCTGAACTATACTTCAGTATAAGGGATATTTTTAATTATGATTTTATTCTACAGCTTACTATAAATAATACTTTTTTTGTCTTTTTTATTTTTTTGTTATACTTTAAGTTCTAGGGTACATGTGCACAACATGTAGGTTTGTTACATATGTATATAAGTGCCATGTTGCTGTGCTGTACCCGTTAACTCGTTATTTACGTAAGGTATATCTCCTAATGCTGTCCCTCCTCCCTCGCCCCACCCCACGACAGGCTCCAGTGTGTGACGTTCCCCTTCCTGTGTCCAAGTGTTCTCATTGTTCAATTCTCACCTATGAGTGAGAACATGCAGCGTTTGGTTTTCTGTCCTTGCGATAGTTTGTCCACATTTTCTTAATCCACTCTATCATTGATGGACATTTCTAAGTCTTTGCTGTTGTGAATAGTACCGCAATAAAAATATGTGTGCATGTGTCTTTATGGCAGCATGATTTATAATCCTTTGGGTATATGCCCAGTAATGGGATGACTGGGTCAAATGGTATTTCTAGATCCTTGAGGAATCACCACACTGTCTTCCACAATGGTTGAACTAGTTTACAGCCCATTAGCAGCGTAAAAGTATTCCTATTTCTCCACATCCTCTCCGGCACCTGTTGTTTCCTGACTTTTTAATGATCGCCGTTCTAACTGGTGTGAGATGGTATCTCATTATGGTTCTGATTTGCATTTCTCTGATGGCCAGTGATGATGAGCATTTTATAATGTGTCTGTTGGCTGCATAAATGTCTTCTTTTGAGAAGTGTCTGTTCATATTCTTTGCCCACTTTTTGGTGAGGTTGTTTGATTTTTTTCTTGTAAATTTGTTTAAGTTATTTGTAGATTCTGGATTTTAGCCCTTTGTCAGATCAGTAGATTGTAAAAATTTTCTCCCATTCTGTAGGTTGCCTGTTCACTCTGATGGTAGTTTCTTTTGCTGTGCAGAAGCTCTTTAGTTTCATTAGATCCCATTTGTCAATTTTGGCTTTTGTTGCCATTGCTTTTGGTGTTTTAGTCATGAAGTCTTTGCCCATGCCTATGGCCTGAATGGTATTGCCTAGGTCTTCTTCTAGGGTTTTTTATGGTTTTAGGTCTAACATTTAAGTCTTTAATCCATCTTGAATTAATTTTTGTATAAGGTGTAAGGAAGGGATCCAGTTTCAGCTTTCTGCATATGGCTAGCCAGTTTTCCCAGCACCATTTATTAAATAGGGAATCCTTTCCCCATTTCTTGTTTTTGTCAGGTTTGTCAAAGATCAGATGGTTGTAGATGTATGGTATTATTTCTGAGGGCTCTATTCTGTTCCGTTAGTTTATATCTCTGTTTTGGTACCAGTACCATGCATTTTGGTTACTGTAGCCTTGTAGTATAGTTTGAAGTTGGGTAGCATGATGCCTCCAGCTTTGTTCTTTTGGCTTAGGATTGTCTTGGCAATATGGGTTCTTTTTTGATTCTGTATGAACTTTAAAGTGTTTTTTTCCAATTCTGTGAAGAAAGTCATTGGTAGCTTGATGGGGATGGCATTGAATCTATAAATTACTTTGGGCAGTATGGCCATTTTCACATTGATTCTTCCTATCCATGAGCATGGAATGTTCTTCCATTTGTTTGTGTCCTCTTTTATTTCATTGAGCAGTGGTTTGTAGTTCTCCTTGAAGAGGTCCTTCATATCCCTTGTAAGTTGGATTCCAGGTATTTTATTCTCTTTAAAGCAATTGTGAATGGGAGTTCATTCATGATTTGGCTCCCTGTTTGTCTGTTATTGGTGTATAGGAATGCTTGTGATTTTTGCACATTGATTTTGTATCCTGAGACTTTGCTGAATTTGCTTATCAGCTTAAGGAGCTTTTGGGCTGACACGATGGGGTTTTCTAAATGTACAATCATGTCATCTGCAAACAGGGACAATTTGACTTCCCCTTTCCTAATTGAATACCCTTTATTTATTTCTCTTGCCTGATTGCCCTAGCCAGAACTTCCAACACTATGTTGAATAGGAGTGGTGAGAGAAGGCATCCCTGGTCTTGTGCCAGTTTTCAAAGGGAATGCTTCCAATTTTTGCCCATTCAGTATGACATTGGCTGTGGGTTTGTATGTCCTTGCACATGAGATGGGTCTCCTGAATACAGCACACTCATGGGTCTTGACTCTTTATCCAATTTGCCCGTCTGTGTCTTTTAGTTGGAGCATTTAGCCCATTTACATTTAAGGTTAGTATTGTTATGTATGAATTTGATCCTGTCATTATGATGTTAGCTGGTTATTTTGCTTATTAGTTGATGCAGTTTCTTCCTAGCATTGATGGTCTTTATAATGTGGCATGTTTTTGCAGTGGCTGGTACTGATTGTTCCTTTCCATGTTTAGTGCTTCCTTCAGGAGTTCTTTTAAGGCAGGCCTGGTGGTGACAAAATCTCTCAAGCATTTGCTTGTCTATAAAGAATTTCATTTCTCCTTCATGTATGAAGCTTAGCTTGACTGGATATGAAATTCTGGGTTGAATATTCTTTTCTTTAAGAATGTTGAATATTGACCCCCACTCTCTTCTGGCTTGTGGAGTTTCTGCTGAGAGATCCACTGTTAGTCTGATGGGCTTCCCTTTGTGCATAACCCGACTTTCTCTCTGGCTGCCCTTAACATTTTTTCCTTCATTTCGACTTTGGTGAATCTGATAATTATATGTTTTGGAGTTGCTCTTCTTGAGGAGTATCTTTGTGGTGTTCTCTGTGTTTCCTAAATTTGAATGTTGGCCTGCCTCGCTAGGTTGCAGAAGTTCTCCTGTATAATAATCTGAAGAGTGTTTTTCAACTTGGTTCCATTCTCCCCATCACTTTCAGGTACACCAATCAGAAGTAGATTTGGTCTTTTCACATAGTCCCATAATTCTTGGAGGCTTTGTTCATTTCTTTTTACTCTTTTTTCTCTAAACTTCTCTTCTCACTTCATTTCATTCATTTGATCTTCAATCACTGATACCCTTTCCTCCACTTGATCAAACTGGCTACTGAAGCTTGTGCATGTGTCATGTAGTCCTCCTGCCATGGTTTTCAGCTCTATCCAGTCATTTAAGGACTTCTCTACACTGTTTATTCTAGTTAGCCATTTGTCTAATCTTTTTTCAAGGTTTTTAGCTTCTTTGCAATGTATTTGAACATCCTCCTTTAGCTCAGAGAAGTTTGTTATTACTGATCATCTGAAGCCTTCTTCTCTCAACTTGTCAAAGTCATTCTCCATCCAGCTTTGTTCTGTTGCTGGCAAGGAGCTGCATTCCTTTGGAGGAGAAGAGACACTCTGATTTTTAGAATTTTCAGCTTTTCTGCTCTGGTTTCTCCCCATCTTTGTGGTTTTATCTACCTTTGGTCTTTGATGATGGTGACATACAGATGGAGTTATGGTGTGGATGTCCTTTCTGTTTGTTAGCTTTCCTTCTAACAGTCAGGACTGTTAGCTGCAGGCCTGTTGAAGTTTGCTGGAGGTCCACTCCAGACTCTGTTTGCCTGGATATCACCAGTGGAGGCTGCAGAACAGCAAATATTGCAGAATGGCAAATGTGCTGTCTGATGCTTCCTCTGGAAGCTTCGTCCCAGAGGGGCACCTGGCTGTATGCTGTGTCAGTCGGTCCCCACTGGGAGGTGTCTCCCATTTAGGCTACTCGGGGTTCACGGACCCACTTGAGGAGGCAGTCTGTCCGTTCTCAGATCTCAAACTCCGTGCTGGGAGAAGCACTACTCTCTTCAAAACTCAGTTGGAAAAGCAGAAATCACCCATCTTCTGTGTCACTCACATTGGGAGCTGCAGACTGGAGCTGTTTCTATTCAGCCATTTTGGAACCTCCCCTAAAACTGTTGCAGAAACATGATCATCTACATAGAAAACCTCAAGAGACCTACAAAAGGCTACTAGAATTAATAAATGAGTTTATTAGTTGTAAAACCAATTGTGTTTCTGTATACAAGCTGCAAACATTTTGAAAATAAAATTTGAAAACAGTATACTTTGTAACAGCATAAAATAATAAAATATTCGGGGATACCTTTAATTAAATGTATATGAAACCTCCACACTGCAAACTACAAAATATTGTTGAGAGAAGTTTTAAGACCTATATAAATGGAGAGATATATTATGTTAATGACTGAAAGACTCAATGTTTCTAAGATGTCAATTCTTCCAAAATTTTAATAAATTTAGCATAATCTTTATCAAAAATGTTAACAGGCTTATTTGTAGAAGTTGAAAGGCTGATTCTAAAATCTGTGTAGAAATATAAGAGTCTAAGGCAGCCAAAACAATTTTGAAAAAGATTAAAGAAGTTGGAGGACTTACACTTCCTCCTTACGTGAGTTAGTATAAAGCTACAGTGATCACAGCACTGTTATTGGCATAAGGCATAGGGATAGGCAAATAGATCATTAAAATAGAGGAGTGATTTCAGAAACAGGCTCACATATGTAAAGTCATTTGATCTTCTACAAAGGCAACAAAACAACTACGTGGGGAAAGGAAAGTCTTTCCACAAAAGGAAATGGAACAGCAACTATTGAATATTTTGGAAGAAAAGGAAACTGGTCCCCTACCTACACCTTACACAAAAACTAATTGAAAATTAAGGAGTTTAACACAAAACTAAAATTATAAAGCTCTTAGAGGAAAACACAAGAGATCTCTCTAATCTTGGGGGTAGGTAAATATTTCTTAGAGAAGACACATAAAGCATTACCCATACAAGAAAAAAAAAATGAAGTGGAAGAAAGCAAAATTCAAAACTTCTGTTTTTCCAAAGGCACTATTAAGAAAATGCAAACCACAGACTGAGAGAAAATATTTGTACTACAAATATCTGTCCAAGGACTTGTGTCCACTTGTGTATAGAACTCCAACAAATCAATAGTAAAAAGAAAATCAGGTCAATTTGGACAGATACTTTATAAAAGCAAATCTACAAGTAGGTAATACATACATACAAGTATGCTCGCTGTCTTTACTTATCAAAGAATTGTAAATTAAAGCATAATGAAATATCATATAGCCCCATGAGAATGACTAAAATTAAAATAATTGACAATATAAAGTGTTGCCAAAAATGAGGAACAACTGGAGGTATTATACATACATCACAGATGGGAGGATAAATTATTACAAACACTCTGGAAAACTACTGGACATCATCTACTGAAGTTAATATGAAGGGATATTTAATATCCCTTAGGACCCAACAGTTTTACCCCTAGAAAAATTAGTGTTTATGCTCACTAAATGTCTTATATAGGAGTAGTCATCACAATACTATTTACAAAAACTCAATGCTAGAAACAGTCCAAATATTCATCAAAAATAGAAATGGCTAAAAAACAAAACATGGTGTAGTCATGCAATGGAATATCATGCAACAATAAGAAATAGACTAATGATACAAATGACAATAAATCTCAAAAGAGTACATACTCTAAATCAATTTATATGAAGTTCAAAAATTGGCAAAATTCATATATGGTGATAGAAATCAGAACAATAGGTACCTATATGGGTTAGGATTCCTTGGACGAGGTTAAGGCAACTTTCTGGGGGTAATGGAAATGCTCTATATCTTAATTGAGTGTTATACAAGTGTTCCTGTTTATATGCTTCAGATTGGCACACAAATTTCCCTTTAATTTTTTTTTAAAAAGAGTATATCATAATGAAAGTAGCTCATCTCTGATTTAAAGAAGACCCGAAAATAATTACTGTGGAAAAAAACAAAACTAAAATCCCAGACTCTTGAAGATTACCATTAGATCTCCAAATAATATCATGATTTGTATTATCCTTTTGTTTTACTGATTTCAAAACAAAGAATACCCGACAGGATGATGAGATTAATGAATTCAATGAAATTGAGTTCAGATCTTTTGAAAGTTCACCAATTTCTGGATTTTTAAAAGCAAATGACTTTCAAATCCCCTTCAGAAACATATGCAGCAAAACAGAAAAATGTGGAGTTAAAGGTCAAAATAAGTAAGTTTGTACTGCCAA
Organism: Trachypithecus francoisi; assembly: GCF_009764315.1. Classification (NCBI taxonomy): domain Eukaryota; kingdom Metazoa; phylum Chordata; class Mammalia; order Primates; family Cercopithecidae; genus Trachypithecus; species Trachypithecus francoisi. Next base: position 59,734,568 of record NW_022681458.1, read on the forward strand.
CAAATTTGTCTTTCAAGCTAAACAAGTTTTTCTTTATGAAACTTATGCTGAAATATGATATTGATTCCAACAGGTAAAATGTTTTCTTGCATTGAACTAAATATATCCCGTAGTACTCTTACTTATTCTTAGTCATACTGCATAATGTACAACTTTGGAGGTAAATAAGCAATGAACCTGAAATTCCTTGGTGTATGTATTGCTCTGATTTGACGTAAGATATTGAACTGTGTCTATATATCTATGCAGATGTCCTAGAAATTAGCAGGACTGCAGTGGTTCTTGTATGTTTTATTTTTGTTCATCCTCACATAACCATCTGTAAAATTATCACTTTGTCAGACCCACAATACTGATGCCATTCTGCTATGCATTTAGCCAAGGTGATTGGGTTTTTCATCTCATACAGTGAAAACAGCACTTTTAGAAAGCAATTTGCAAATATGTGTCTTCATTCCTTTGGAAGGTACTAAGAATCTAAATACTATGTCTTAAATTCCACTGGCTGTGCTAGAGATTTTGAGGTAAATCAAAGGAGGTCTGTCCAGAACTCATCATGGCCCTCAGCTACAGTTTAAATGTAAACATCTTGTGTTTCTTGTTAAAGACTGTATTTTATGTACATTGGTCAAACATAAGAAGCCTAATAATGTGAATTAGAGAGATAATTGGACTTGACTTCAGAAAACTCAAGGGTAAGCCCTAGCTTTTCTTTCTTCCAGGAGTGGGAGAGATGAGTTTTCCCCTTCCTGTCTCCATATACCTTCTTACCTTTTCACATCCTGCCTACTTCCCAGGATGACTGTGAAGAACAAAGTGATAGAACAAATGTAAGAGGGCTTCAAATGTGAGGAATTGGTGGTATTTGTTATCCTGCTAGTCTATTTTAAGCTTTATAGTTTTCCAAGGCAAAGTATCAGTATACTACACCATTGCTTATGAAGTATTTTGTTGTTTGATAGTTAATGCTGATTTTCTAAAGATCTGGGCGCAATTTAAAATCACATTTCCAACACAATCATCAAGTTTAAAAAGTAGCCAATTAAGAGTAAGTATTTTCCTTTTTGCTCTGCAGAATGTAATGCTAGACTTGCAATTCCTCCTATTGGTTTTGAACAAAATTAGAGCCTGGATAGAAATTCAAAAAATCAGAAAAGTAGCAAAGGAAGGAGCTGATTTTTAGAATTTTCCAAGAGCAACCTTTCAAGAAAGGTTCGTGTGTGCGTGCGTGTGTGTGTGTGTGTGTGTGTGTGTGAATATTTCAGAAAAATGCAGATAAATTTTGTGATGTGTTAACTTCTAAATAATTTTCTTATTAGTTTGTCTACCAAACTCATTTTATTTAACAAATGGATTCAAAGAGACACTAAGAAATTTTTAAATGCTGTATATTTCTGGAAGACAAGCTATTTGTATTATTCTTAAAAATCCTATCAGCATTATCTCATTCTTTAGTGGTACTACTTTAGTTTCACCCTCTAAAGCCATGGGAAACTAGCCAGAGATCAGAATTGTATCCAGAATTTGCAGTCGTGAGAAACACTGATTTCTGACTCTTGAATAAGCCACTAATGGTAAAAGGCAGTAGAGCAGGTTCTCATTTCCAAGGCATTTTTGCAACAAGCCTGTGATATTTATCAATATGATTAATGTCTCCTCGAGTTTTCACGCAGATCAACATGGTTGCCTCTACTGACAGTAATGGGTAGATTTGGAGGATGCTGCATTTATTTTAACTATGACTGATATAAGAGAGAGATCAGAGGTGAACATACTAGCCAAAAAAAAAAAGAATCAGTAGTAAAAGAAGACAGGTTTTTGCTTTGTATTCTCCTCTTGAACACACATGTCAGGTTGGCAAGATAAGAAGTCAATGCAGTTAATTTTTTTACAAAAATAGTCGCTTCCATCAAAATGTGTTTGTATTTTAAACTAAATAACAATAACTACCTGTATTTTTCCCTTCCACTAGTTGTTTTGTGACACATTAAAAAAATATATATTTGAACAAAATCTGCATTTATTAATCATTATTACCTTGTTAGCCAAGAAGAAAAATATAATTGGAAATGCAAGTTATTTGGAAGGAAAGGTCAAAATGTTTATTTTACCTTGAATTGTATACAGTCAGGCCTCTCTATTTTTAAATGTTGCTAGAAGTAGTATAGAGTGTGTTATTTCAAAATAAATTTCATTTTCCATAGTAATACAAATGTATTTAGTTAGTCCATTCTCAGCCAAGAATCTGTTTTTTTAAAAAATCATAAACATAACCCCTAAAATTGCAGAAATGAAAAGAACTGTAGCTATGAGCCAAGATAACTTTAAATGTAAAAAAGGTTTTAGTTTCAAAAGCCATAAAAGTACTGTAAACACCGATTACACCAGGGGTTCTAATATTCCATAAAATATTTATAATGCTCACAGAAATACAGTTATATCAGATCAATATTTTACTGAAATTGAATGTATTAGTTGCTGTAATTATTAAACACTTAAATGTTTTTCGTGGTGTTCTTCGAATTTAGAAAGGCCCATTTATAGAAGAAGTAAAGAAGGGTAGAGGGCCTAAATTCCTTAAGTTTTCCAAATAAGGCTAAATTAATGCATCCTTCTCTCCTCTCCCAAACAAATTCTTCTATAGAGCAAGAGGTCTCTCAGATTTCACCCTCAGCTGTAGAATGTCTCCGAAGGCTGTCCTTAGGAAGAGTGTCTCCTAAGCCCCTGTCCCTGTGGTCAGGGGCTTCCTGCATATTTGTTATTGACATTGCTTGTTTCTCTAATACTGAAGTTTCAATGAAGAGTTTTCTCAAGATTTCTGTACTTTGCCCTGTCTTATCTTCTTCATTAAAACAAAACAAAACTGGCCAGGCACAGTGACTCATGCCTGTAATCCCAGCACTTTGGGAGGCTGAGGCGGATGGATCACAAGGTCAGGAGTTCAAGACCAACCTGGCCAATATGGTGAAACCCTGTCTCTACTAAAAATACAAAAATTAGCCCGGCGTAGCGGCAGGTGCCTGTAGTCCCATCTACTCGGGAGGCTGAGGCAGGAGAATCGCTTGAACCCAGGAGGCAGAGGTTGCAGTGAGCCGAGATCATGCCACTGTACTTCAGCCTGGGTGACAGAGTGAGACTTCTCTCAAGAAAAAAACAAAACTATAGAAATTTTTTTGGTTTCAGAGAAATGCAAACAATAACAACAAAAAGGTGCTGTTATGTCATTGGATTTCATACCTTATTAATGGCTGTCAGAGCACTTTACAATGGTAGGAGAGCATTTAAAAACAATTGCTAGTTCTCCCTTATAGACTTTCAGAGAAGAAACTTGAAGGATCTCCAGGGAATTGTAAAGACAGGTACAAGTCGTGGGGCCTGAGAACCTCAGGCTGCCTTGAGTTTCCATTTCAATGGGGCCACTTTTTCTACTTCCTCCTCCTTTTTAAAAGTGTATTTTGGCCCCCTGAAGGCAGCATCCTCAAATGACACCAAAACCTCCAAGAAAAATATAAACTCTTCTTTCACAATGCTCATTGCGATGACCTCTGCTTTTACCTTGATGGAAAATAAATATTCCCTGTCCTGGGACAGAATGAGGAAATTATAAAGGTGGCCAAATCTATACTCAGAGATTCTAACATTCCCTTTATACAGAGTTCTAGTTCCTTCATAGTTTACCTACAGGGCCCCCTACTAATCCTGCACTCATGGCCTTTATTCACCCTAAAGGGTAAATAACACTTTGAAATATTTATAAATAAATTAAATAATTAATGTACTTTAGCATTCAGTGTGCTTTGACAGTGAAAATTTAATATTCTAAATTAATTGTGGGGTACAGGAAGCAAATAGAATATAAAACCCCTTGCTCCATGTGTAGGAATGTCATCCCTGCATGTAACTGTCAAATGCCTAAGTCCTATAGGAAAAATGTTGCCATTCAACATTCTATAAAATTTAACTCAGGAAAGTGGCCGGGCACAGTGGCTCACACTAGTAATCCCAGCACTCTGGGAGGCCAAGGCAGGTGGATTACCTGAGGTCAGGAGTTCGAGACTACCCTGGCCAACATGGTGAAACCCCATCTCTGCTAAAAATACAAAAAATTAGCTCAGCAGGGTGGCAGGCGCCTGTAATCCCAGCTACTCGGGTGGCTAAGGTAGGAGAATTGCTTGAACCTGGGAGGCAGAGGTTACAGTGAACCGAGGTTGCACCATTGCACTCCAACCTGGGCAACAAGAGTGAAACTCTGTCTCAAAAAAATAAAAAAATAAAAAAAAAGAAAGTAAATTATCATAATGCCTTTCTCAGGCCAAAGTTACCATTTGGGGGCCAAAGAGCTTGTACCAAAGAGTATAAAAATACATCTATTATATTTGTGTCCTTAAAATACCAGATAACAGCATCTTAACTAAAGAAAAAACAACAACAACAACCAACCAAACAAAAAAAGTTAAATGTAGCTTAGCTGCATTTAATAGATACAGTCTTATAATATTTAGGGTTGTGCAAAAGTAATTGTGGTTTTTGCAATTTTAATTGCAAAAGATACAGCTGACTGTATCTTCTGACTCTAAGACTACTGACAATTTTAATTGCAAAAACCACAATTACCTTTGCACCAACCTAACAAATATACACAAGAATAAAATGCAGTTGTATCTGCATATATTATATAAGCATCTCTAATATCAGGTTCCCAAAAGCCTATCAGTAGCTTTGTTCCTATTTTATTTCATCAGTAGTAATATTAGTATTTATATTTTAACATAAATGATTGATGACATTATTCTTGCACCGTATCCTCAACATGTCAGAAACCAAATCCATAATAGTATTAAATCTTTCCCCCACCCAGATGATCTGGTTTCCATTAGTGGCACCAACAGACCCCTTCCTCTTTTCCATTCACACTGGAAGCCAGTGAGTCATCCTCAACTCACCCCAAGTCATGTCTCATACTGCAGACAAACCAATCTTTCAAAAGTGGAAATCCTTTATTGTCAATTCCTTGCTAGAAAAAAAGAGGGCAAAAAAGCTGATGCCTCTTTATTACATGCTAAATTAAGCACACTTCAATTTCCTGTGTTTTAAAACTATTCAATATATTAGACATTATTAGACATCATAGTATATTAGACATCATAAATACCTTTAATTTGTACATATTGCATTCATATTGTTCCTATTATAAATTATGTTGGTTTTTTTGTTTGTTTGTTTTCTTTTTCTTTTTGAGTTGGAGTCTTGCTCTGACACCCAGGCTGGAGTGCAGTGGTGCGATCTTGGCTCACTGCAACCTCCACTTCCTGGGTTCAAGCAATTCTCCTGCCTCAGCCTCCTGAGTAGCTGGGACTACAAGCACATGCCACCACACCCAGGTAATTTTTGTATTTTTAGTAGAGACAGTGTTTCACCATGTTGGCCAGGATGGTCTCAATCTCCTGACTTCGTGTTCCACCTGCCTTGGCTTCCCAAAGTGCTGAGATTATAGGTGTGAGGCACCACACCTGACCTAAATTATGTTTCTTATTAGCTAAACTTAATGACTACTAAGTGGCAGGCACTGTCTTTATGCTTCATATAATCTTAGATAACCTCAGGATAGATACTATTATATCTATTATATTTTATCCCTAAAACAAGTAAATCAAGATCACAAAATTAGGTAACAGATAAGGAGAATTCATTTCAGCAAAGGTTGTGCTATGTCTGAAGTAACAGCAATAACCCCTAGAACAGCAGCAACTCAGCTGACTATATCTTCCAACTCTAAGACTAGTGGCATTAATAATTCCCTTCCGTCTGTCCTTTAACCTGAGTATAAATAACAATTTCACATGGAATTAGTGTTGTCATTATCCAGAGGAATTAGGGGAGTTACTAGCAGAGGTCACAGAAATTCTTATTCCTTATATTTTCTCTGAGTTATGACATAGTGAAATGTTCCTGTTTGTAACTAATTTTCCTATTTCTTTGATGGCCATATCTAGATTTTCCCCAACAATTCTGATTCCAGACTCTCTGCCTATAACTCTTATTCAAAGGTATGGTTTAGGGGAACTGCTCTAGAAGATAGTCTCAAAAAATTGTAAAGCTACATGTTGACATGACATTGTAAAGATTAGGATAGAAAGATATTAATGGAAACAGAGTGAAAGGAAATCGTGGGTCCTTAGGTATTTTATCCTAAGTTATGGACTTATGATGGAAGGCTGGTGTTGCTCATGAAGGTATATAGCCAATAAATTAGGAGAAAATAGAACCTAAAACGTTCTTTCAAATGGCCAGGCAATTGAAATGAACAAGAACAAGGAAGTATCCTCTCCTCTTTCTTTCATTAGCACATCTCCTTTAATGCAAAAGGAAAGAACCAAGGTTTAATAAACCTTGTGATAGTAAAGGTTTGACCAGAACAGCAACCTTTGTTTTAGAAGATGAAAATTTAATTACTTCTCTTGAAGTAAAACCCAAATATAAATGGAATTCTTTAACATATGTGCTCAATTAATCTATTTTAGATGAGATCAAATAATAAAAAAATTGATATTTCAATTTTCTCTGAGGAGAAAATATTAAAATAAGTTTAGGCACACTGAATGTAAGAATGTTGAAGAAATTCATTATATGTTGTGGAAGATTTAATAAAACTTGGTTAATGAATAGAAAGGTGTTTCAAATCGTATACTTTTAATTTTGAAAAACAGTTCTGTCACAAAATTTTGATACTAAAGGTCTCTTGATATACTTGGCATAAATAAATTAACTTGGATGGTTAATTAAATGTCAGATAACACACTAAGATGGCTAAGTATTTTATGGTGACTTTGGAAAATTCCAAAAGCAAACGTTTGTCTCTTAAAAGTCAAGGGATTGTAATGCCAAAGCAAAGTCTCCAGGTCCTGAAAACATTCATCATTTTTCTCCTTGCAAAATGTCTCCAAAAGGAGACTATCCAAGAAAAATTATATAAACTTGAACTATAGCTTTTGTTTTCATAAATAAGACAAAAGTATTCCTAATTAAGAAATGAAAGATGTGAATTTTCTAGGCTTTATATCTTAGGTTGCTCATTATTTTAGCTTCTCCAACCCAAGTCTATATTAATGTGCTTTTCTTTCTCCAGGGAGATAAAGAAGCTGAATTAGGGCTTCCCTTTTCCCCACTTTGTGATCGGAAGTCAACCATGGTGGCCCAGTCACAAATAGGTAATACTGATGATTTGTGGTGGTGGAAAGTGAGTGTGTGCTTGTCAGTTTTCAAATGTGTAAACCATGTTGTTCAAAGGGGTAACTTCCATGAAAACCTCACTCCATATTCATAACACATTTGATTTTTAAATGGATCTATATGGTGCTGAATAAGAATTATTGAAGCATTTTCACAAAATGAATTCAATAAAGTAACAGTAAATGTAATTGTTATCATGGTTCTAATCCTTTTACAAAATATAACATTGTCTTGTGTGGGAGACTATTTTATGTTGTTTTATTGCTGATTCCTGTTTTCTGTAATTTAATTCTTTAGATAGAGGTCAACTCAATGAAAATATTAGTGCACTTGTTCTATCACTAAGTTTCCATGGTATGCCTAATATAGTAGTGCACATTTCATTTGGAAAAATTTTCTCTCATGATGTGAATAGATTAACCAACAACAGGAAATTTGCAAAATGATAATGCTCCCAACCACATTCATTCTTATCATCTGTATTTGGGTTGGGGACTTCAAGTCCAGTTCATTATTAAAACATATTATTGCTGTGTTGCATGACTCAAATACTTGTAATAATTATTCGCTGAGCCAGCATTTTTGTTACTGAACAATATGATCAATAAACACAAGGATCACTTCTTACCTGTGTAGTTATGCTGCGGCACCCACCCATCACAAAGCTTTGGGGCAGTCAGCTGTCGGAAAGCTGTGTGCTCCGACCTTTTCCCCTTCCCATCCATGTTTCAACAGCTGTTTTTCTAGAGACCATAACACAGGTGCCTATTCTTGCTTAGTACGTGTAAATGTGGCAGGCTAAGGAACTGATTTGGCAAGCTAAGAATGGAAGTTTCTGAGGCTTGTTGCTGTAATATAAATTGCAGCCATGTTAGTAAAAGTGATGCCTCAGTTGACAGTCTACACATCTCAGGCATTTAAGAACATAGACAGAACTGGCCGGAAGCAGTGGCTCACGCCTGTATTCCCAGAACTTTGGGAGGCCGAGGCAGGTGGATCACGAGTCAGGAAACTGAGACCATCCTGACTAACAGGGTGAAACCCCATCTCTACAAAAAAATACAAAAGATTAGCCGGGCGTGGTGGTACGCGCCTGTAATCCCAGCTACTCAGGAGGCTGAGGCAGGAGAATCACTTGAACCCAGGAGGCAGAGGTTGCAGTTAGCCGAGATCGCGCCACTGCACTCCAGCCTGGGCGACAGAGTGAGACTCCTTCTCACAAAAAAAAAAAAAAAAAAAAAAAGAACATAGAACTTAAAATAGTACCCTGGGTGGTCAGTTAACACTGATTTAACATAAAGGCATCCATTAAAACTATTGAAGCTTTATTAAATTAAAAATGTGTTTCATTATACACTATAAGTAATCCAGTTACTTGAAATGTGAATTACTTTCATCCAAGCATCGGATGGACAGTCTTTAAATGTGCATACTTTATAGGACATTATCCACTTAAAAAGCCCCCCTCCAGCTATTCTTCTTTATTCAGGTGGTAGTCCATTGCTCTCAGATGTGCTTCCAACAACAAATTCTTGACTTGAGGCACCCACAGCTGTCCTGGGATCTGGGATATTGTCATGTACACAGACCTTAGAATAGGCTGTTGTCTCCTCCTCTGCCTAAACACGGGATGGAAAATGCTTCCAGAGGACAATGCCCTTTTCTCTGTGTGTCATTTTCTATCTTGATGAGTACTTTAAATGTGAAAGTCTTCACTCAATGCTGACATCTCAAAGTGGTGGGATTAATGCTGTCTCCCAGAGATGTTACTTTTCTCTTCACTGATTTGACAGAACACACCCACATGCTGTGAACTAACACTTTACATCCAGAGAATAATAAACAGTAATTTCAAATATTAACACACTGGCAGAAAGCTCTGACTGATACAGTAAGAAACAAAAAGTAATTGTCGTCCTGTTACCTGAGAAAATCTTCAATTATTTAATTTCTTTGGAGCTTAGATATGATTTCTTGTTAGTAAATAATGAAATCCAAAATGTACATGATGTGCTTTTAAAAAGGATAATGATCCTTGTTGTTGAGAGGAAACTATAGTCACTATCATTGGATCTAAATTTATTGTTAGCAATAGTGTATTATTTAAGGCTGAATAGTAAATAGAAAAGTCAATATACTTGAGTTAACAAGCTTAAATTGCGTCACTTCCATGACTTCAAGTACCATTTTATAGAGCAGTTGAACCCCATCTCTAAAGATTGTTATTAGATTAAAACAATATAAAGGGTAAGCAGAACCAATATTTTAGTTGATACTCGCTATCCCAGGATTGTCAGAGGCTCTTCATTATTTCTGATTTCAGAATTCAGGAAATTGTAACACTTGAATTTCTCTCTCTCTCTCTCTCTCTCTCTCCATTTTGGCTTTTGTAGGTTTCATCGATTTCATAGTAGAGCCAACATTTTCTCTTCTGACAGACTCAACAGAGAAAATTGTTATTCCTCTTATAGAGGAAGCCTCAAAAGCCGAAACTTCTTCCTATGTGGCAAGCGGGTATGATATTTTCTTTTTTGCATCACTTTTCATCTTTGTGATGTTTAGTAACCTTTTCCTTAATGATTATCTATATTTCTCACATCTAGGCAGAGAATTCTCACAAGAATTATTAGGGAGTATTGCCACCTAGTGGCTTTATATTATATTGCATCTGCCTTTGAGAACTGAAGTTTAATACACAAAATATGAAATACTAAGGTGTGTACTAAGGAGAATCCAGTGTGGGGTGGGAGAGAAAGGAGGTGAGCAACTGCCACGTGCTCAGAACTTGTACTGAGCATCTACTACCCTGCTTTTCTAGTCGGTTTTGTAAAGGTTTTCAGGTTTTCCTCGTTCACCCCATATCCTGATGGTGTTTTTTGGTTTGTTTGGTTGTTACTGTTAGCTCAACCACCATTGTGGGGTTACACATTGCTGATGCACTAAGACGACCAAATGCAAAAGGTTCCATGAGCGATGGGTCCTATTCCCCAGACTACTCCCTTGCAGCAGTGGACCTGAAGAGCTTCAAGAACAACCTGGTGGACATCATTCAGCAGAACAAAGAGAGGTGGAAAGAGTTAGCTGCACAAGGTAGTGTTGTTTATGAGGCTTTACTGCCATCTCTCTCTGTCTTCACTTCTCTAAGAGTTTGAATTATTTCTTCTAGATTTCTTCTCCTATAGAATGTGTAAGACCTTGATGGCATTTGGAATTTGGCTACTCTTTGATTATTCATGAGAAAGTTGGCTCATTTATTAGATAAAAAGAGGTTCTGGTTTGTTTGTGCCACATGGGCTGCAGATACGTGCGTCAGTGGGTGGTGGCAAACTAGATACTGAAAGATGAGATAATGAAATGGTGACAAAACTTTGTGGTACAATATAGACTCCTGTGCTTTCGTAGAGGTGCTTTCCAGCCTGGATTTTACTTGGCAAGTGGCTTTTGTGTTGCATTAAAGGTGTTATCACTTCATGTCAGAGACTTAGGTGTGTTTTTTTCTGTTTCACTAAGTTGCTTTTTTGACTCAGAATTTTGACAAGAATTGGGGAAATCATTAGTAATCAACCACCACAGAAATCGAATGGGAAGGTAGCTCTAGTTATTTCTGACATATTAGCTGCTTCAAATTAATTAGTCCATTTAGTAGGTTTGTAAGTCGGTATCCAAACAGTTATCATCTTTCGTGCAGGAATTAGCTTTTATATCCAGATCTGGCCCCTGCCTCTTCTCACACTCATTCCCACAGCTCCGTCTCCCTCATACACTACACTCCCTGCACAATGGCCTCTTGGAAGTTTAAAATACTCCAGGGTCTTTAATTATTTTTTCAGCCAGAAATTTTTTTCCTTGTGCTTTTTGCAGCTTTAAGATACTCAGGAATAAACTTATTTTTCTTAAAATGGATAATATAACATCAAAATAGAGTGTTAAATCATATTTATAGTCAGAAGAACACAATATTGAAAAGTTTTCAATTATCCCAAAAGTCAACCATAAATATAACATGTTTCCAGTGAAAATTCCAATATATTTTTCATGGAATTTAACAAATTGATCCTAAAATCTATATAGTATTGCAAATAGCTAAGAATAGTCAAGACAATCCTGAAGGATAATATAGGAGGAGCACTTGCCGTATATCAAAATTTACTCTTATACTGAAGTAATAAAGTCAGTGTGACTGTGATACAAAGATAATAAGATGGGCCTCAGGAATAGATCAGAGAGCCAGAAATAACACATTAATTTCTGCAGAACTTGACAGATGACAGACGCACACATTCATATATTCAATCTTTTATATGTTCTCACATATTTGACATTATGATGTTCTTCATTTCTTCCTGTGTGTCTGAACTACTATTTGGTGTCATTTCTCTTCACACTGGAGTATTTCCTTAAGTATTTTCTTATAACACAGTTATGCTGACAATTAGATTTTCTTAGTCTGGGAATGTCTGTATCTTACTTTTATTTATGAATAATTTTACTTGATTTAGAATTGTTGAATGATTTTTTTTTCTGTTAGCACTTTCAATGTGTCATTATATTGCCTCTGGCTTCCATAGTTTCTGATACAATGTTGGCCAAAAATAAATTGTATTGTTGCTTCCTTGTATGTACTGAGTCTTATTTTTTTCTTTCTGTTTTCTAGACTTTATTTTGACTTTCAGCAATTCGATGATGATATATCTAGGTTTTTTTTTTTTTTCAATATTCTACTTAGTGTTCATTGAGCTTCTTAAATCTATACATTAATAATTTACATCAAATTTGGGAAGCTTTCTGCCATTTTGTTCAATGTTTTTCTTCTGCCTCTTTTTCTCTGTTCTCTCATTCTGAAGATCCTGTTATGCATAACTTAGGATTCTGGAAATTGTCCCGGATGCTCTGGATCTCTGTCAATTTCTTTAATTGTCCTTCCTTCCTTCCTTCCTTCTTCATTCATTTTTCATTGGCTGTTTTCTAATGATTTATCTTCAAGTTTACTGTTTCTTTCTCTGCCACCTCAATCCTACTGTTGATTTCACTGAATTAACTTTTTATCTCAGCTATTTTTTCAATTTTATTATTTTCATTTGCTTATTTTTTATAATGTCTATTTCTCTGTTGATATTTTATATTTTCATTCATTGTTAGCATATTTTCCTTGAATTCTTCAAAATTATTTTCTTTAATTTTAAAAACATATTTAAAAAACTTGTCTTGAATTTTTTGAGATCAATTTTAAAGCTGACTATAAATGGCCTCTCTATGGCTCTCTAATTTCTAGGATTTTTCTATGAAATCCTGCTGGTCTACCATTTACCCCAACTTGTACCCCAACCTTAGGCTGGCAAAGCTTGGGACTTTTCCCATCTAGTCTAAGCAGATTTACCATTTTATGTTCAAGTAACCAGAATTACTTGCGTCTTTCCCATTCCAAGTTGATTCTACCACATCTGGCAGGAAGGTTGGCTTTTGCTTCTATTCCCAGGTCAGAGTTGGTGAGGAAGATGGAGGAGTGGGAGTAACTTCAGGCAGGGAGGTCACAGGTTCCTGCTATTTTTACCTGAATGTCCAAGAATTTTTCAAGAATAAACGTTTCTCAAATTATTATGTCCCTTTGATTGATTTCCAGAGTCATTGAACAGTTGTTTTTATTAATGCTGTCCAGTTTTATACTCTTTTTTTAAGAAGAGAAAATACTCGACTTCTTTACATCACTATAGCAGGAAGTCTTCCTCTTCACCATAGGTTTTAAGACAATTAAATGAATTTATTAATATAATTTGCTTAGAAGTGTCTAGAGTACTAAGTGCTATATGAGTTTGCTGTTATTACTGTAACTATTATTTATTATGTTTCTGCCATGCGTTCTAGAAATAAGGGTTATAGGGCTACTATATAGTAACTAGGGGTCTCCCTAATGCTGAATTCTAAATCCAGCAAAACTATTCAGAAATAAAGAAAATTAAAGACATTACCAGATTAAGAAAATCAAATTACTATGGAAATTGGGGATACTTTCTCTATAATAAGCTGGTAAGGAAAAGCTTCACTGAGGAAGAAATAATTTAAATAAATACACAACGGAGGTTAGAAAGAGAACCATAGAGAGGTCTGGGAGGGTGGGGGGTAACAAATTTTTAAACAAAGGGACTGGCTAGCACATTATCTAGGAGACCGAGCTTGCCTGACATGCCAGAAACAATAAGAAGGGCAGTGAAGCAGGAAGAAATTGAACAAGTAGGAATAATGTAGGCAATGTGATGGGTGGGCAATGTGGTGCCTGACCTTTGGTTTTGGCCCAAGAAAGACAGGAAACCAAATGTAGAGTTTTGAGAAAAAAAAGTTGATTGATACGAACTGAGGTTTCAAAAGGATTACTCTGCTACAGAATGGAAAATATTCTTTTGTTTGAGTAGTAAAAGTAGAAACAAGGAGATCAGAAAGAAGGCTGTTTTTCATAATCCAGGAGAAGCATGGGAGCTTAGACCAGGTAGTAATGGTTGAGAGGGTGTATAATTTCTGGATACATAAAGACTGTGGCTTAAACCAGTATGCATGAGTAGAAGGAGGGTAAGCAAAAAGAGATTGGATTCTGGATATCCAGGTATTTTGAAAGCTGAACTGATAGGATTTGTTATCAGATTAGATGTAGGAAACAAAGTAAAGAGAAGAATCAAGAATGATGCCAGGTTTTTTGGTTTTCTTACACATTATTTGTATATAGGTAAAATTATATAATCATTTCATGGAACAATTTGGCACTCTGTAGGAAATTTAAAGATGCATGTGCATCTTTACTTCTTGACAATTTTACCTCTGTATTTTTACCCCAGAGAGACTTTTGTGCATATGCATCAAAGATATGTCTAAAATATTCATAGCAGCATTGTTCATGAGTGCAAAATAAAGTGGAAAAAACAGTAAAATTGATGTATATACTATAGTATGTACATATTATGAAACAGCATAAAACTGTTAAAATTTAACTAATCACCAACAGGAATGAAGGACACAGTGTTGCACAAAATAAGCAAACTGCTGGGCTTTAGTAGACGGTTTTCCTCTGACAGTGCGAAGGAGTCTGGGAGGTTTGGACTAAGCAAAATTCACCACAATGCAGCAAAGCAGCTGTACCCAGCCTGCTTCTCTAGGTTCCTCCTCACTGGGTGGGGCATCTCTGCAGGAAATCCAGCAGCTCCAGTCAGGGGCTTACAGACAGGACTCTCAACTCCCTGGGACAGAGCACCTGAGGGGAGAGGAGGCTGCAGTTGCAGGTTCCGCGGATTTAATCTTTCCTGTCTGCCGGCTCTGAAGAGAGCAGCTGACCCTAACAAGGGCGACTGTCTCAGCACAGTGCACTAGCTCTCCTAACGGACAGACTGCTTCCTCAAGCAGGTTCCTGACCTTGTGCCTCTTGACTGGGAGAGACCTCCCAACAGAGGTCAACAGACACCTCATCCAGGAGAGCTGAAGCTTCCAGAGGAAGGAGCAGACAGCAATCTTTGATGTTCTGCAACCTCCATTGGTGACAGGGTCTGGAGTGGACCCCCATCAAACTGCAGCAGACCTGCAGAAGAGTGATCTAACTGTTAGAAGAAAAAACTAACAAACAGAAAGCAACAATAACAAAAGCATCAACAAAAAAGACCTCCCACAAAACCCCATCCAAAGGTCATCAGCCTCAAAGATCAAAGGTAGACAAATCCATGAAGATGAGGAAGAAACAGTAAAAAAAGGCTGAAAATTCCAAAGGCCAGAATGCCTCTTCTCCTCCAAATGATTGTGACACTGCTCCAGCAAGGACACAGAACTGCACAGAGTATGAGATGGATTAATTGACAGAAGTAGGCTTCAGAAGATGGGTAATAACAAACTCTGCTGAGCTAAAGGAGCATGTTCTAACCCAATACAAAGAAGCTAAGAACCTTGATAGAAGGATACAGGAGCTGCTAACTAGAATAACCAGTTTAGAGAGGAACATAAATGACCTGATGGAGATGAAAAACACAGCACAAGAACATCGTGAAGCATACACAATTATCAATAGCTGAATAAATCAAGCAGAAGAAAGGATATCAGAGTTTGAAGATCATCTTGCTGAAATAAGGCATGCAGACAAGATTAGAGAAAAACTAATGAAAAGCAATGAACAAAACCTCTGAGAAATGTGGGACTAGGTGAAGAGACTGAAGCTGTGATTGATTGGAGTACCTGAAAGAGACTGGGAGAATGGAATCAAGTTGGAAAACACACTTCAGGATATTATCCAGGAGAATTTCCCCAACCTAGCAAGACGGGCCAACATTCAAATTCAGGAAATACAGAGAACACCACTAAGATACTCCATGAGAAGATCAACGCCAGGGCACATATTTATCAGATTCTCCCAGGTTGAAACGTAGGAAAAAATGTTAAGGACAGCCAGAGAAAAAGGTCAGGTCACCTATAAAAGGAAGCTCATCAGACTAACAGCAGATCTCTCAGCAGAAACCCTACAAGTCAGAAGAAAGTGGGAACAATATACAATTTTCAATATTCAGCAGTCTTTAAGAATTTTTCAACCCAGAATTTCATATCCAGTCAAATGAAGATTCACAAGAGAAGGAAAAGTAAAATCCTTTGCAGACAAGCAAATACTAATGGATTTCACCACCACGAGGCCTCCCTTGCAAGAGCTCCTGAAGGAAGCTCTAAATATAGAAAGGAAAAACCAGTATCAGACACTGCAAAAACACACCAAAATATAAAGACCAATGACAGTAGGAAGAAACTACATCAACTAGTGTGCAAAATAACCAGCTAGTATCATGGTGACAGAATCAAATTCACATATAACAATATCAACCTTAAATGTAAATGGGCCAAATGCCCCAATTAAAAGACACAGACTGGCAAATTGGATAAAGAATCAAGACTCAATGGTGTGCTGTATTCAGGAGATCCATCTCATGTGCAAAGACACACATAACCTCAAAATAAAGGAATGGAGGAAAATTCACCAAGCAAAACAAAGCAGGGATTGCAATCCTAGTTTCTGATAAAATAGACTTGAGGGCTGACGCAGTGGCTTATACCTGTAATCCCAGCACTTTGGGAGGCTGAGGCAGGTGGGTCACAAGGTCAGGAGATGGAGACCATCCTGGTCAACATGGTGAAACCCCATCTCTACTAAAAATACAAAAATTAGCTGGGCATGGTGGCGTGCGCCTGTAATCCCAGCTACTCAGGAGGTTGAGGCAGGAGAATCACTTGAACCTGGGAGGCGGAGCTTGCAATGAGCCAAGATTGAGGCTGCACTCCAGCCTGGTGACAGAGCAAGACTCCACCTCAAGAAAGAAAATAAAAAAAAGGAAAACAGACTGGAAACCAACAAAGATCATAAAAGACAAAGAAGGGCATTACGTAATGGTAAAGGGATCAATTCAACAAGAAGAGCTAACTTTCCTAAATATATATGAACCCAATACAGGAGCACCCAGATCACAAAGACACTTAGATTCCCGCACAATAATAGTGGGAGACTTTAACAGCCCACTGTCAATATTAGACAGTTCAATGAGACAAAATTAACAAGGATATTCAGGACTTGAACTCAGCTCTGGATCAAGTGGACATAATAGACATCTACCAAACTTTCCATCACAAATCAACAGAATATACATTCTTCTCAGTATTCTAAAATTGACCACACAATTGGAAGTAAAACACTCCTCAGCAAATGCAAAAGAACTTAAATAATACCAAACAGTCTCTTGGACCACAGTGGAATCAAATTAGAACTCAGGATTAAGAAAATCACACAGAACCAAAAAACTACATGGAAATTGAACAACCTGCTCCTGAATGACTCCTGGGTAAATAATGAAATTACGGCAGAAATCAAGAAGTTCTTTGAAACCAATGAGAATGAAGAAACAATGTACCAGAATCTCTGGGACACAGCTAAAACCATATTAAGAGGGAAATTTATAGCACAAAATGCCCACATCAGAAAGCTGGAAAGATCTCAAATCAACGCCCTAATATCACAATTAAAAGAACTAGGAAAGCAAGAGCAATCAATTCAAAAGCTAGCAGAAGTCAAGAAATAACTAAGATCAGAGCAGAACTGAAGGAGATAGAACATGAAAAACCCATCAAAAACACAATGAATCCAGGAGCTGCTTTTTCAAAAAAAATTAAGAAAATAGGTAGACCGCTGGCTAGACTAATATGGAAGAAAAGAGAGAAAAATGACATAGACACGATAAAAGATGATAAAGGGATATAACCACTGATCCCACAGAAATACAAACTACCATCAGAGAATACTATAAACACCTCTGTGCAAACAAACTAGAAGAAATTGATAAATTTCTAGACACATATACTCTCCCAAAAGTTAACCAGGAAGACTCGAAATCCTTGAACAGACCAATAACAAGTTTTGAAATTGAGGCAGTAATTAATAGCCTACCAATGAGAAAAAGCCCAGGACCAGATGAATTCACAGCCAAATTCTACCAGGGATACAAAGAGGAGCAGGTACCATTCCTTCTGAAACTATTCCAAACAATTGAAAAGCAGGGAATCCTCCCTAACTCATTTTATGAGGCCAGCATCATCCTATTACTAAAACCTGGCAGAGACACAACAAAACAAAGAAAATTTCAGATGAATATTCCTGATGAACATCAATGCAAAAATCCTCAATAAAATACTGGCAAACTGAATCCAGCAGCACTTCAAAGAGCTTATCCACAATGATCAAGTCAGCTTTGATGCAATAAACATAATCCATCACATAAACAGAACCAATGACAAAAACCACATGATTGTCTCAATAGATGCAGAAAGGGCTTTTATAAAATTCAACATCCCTTCATGTTAAAAAACTCTCAATAAATTAGGTTTGGTGGAACATGTTTCAAAATAATAAGAGCTATTTATGACAAACCCACAGCCAATATCATATTGAAGAAGCAAAAGCTGGAACCATTCCCTTTGAAAACTGGCACAAGACAAAGATGCCCTCCTTCACCACTCCTATTCAACGTAGTACTGGAAGTTCTGGCCAGGGCAATCAGGCAAGAGAAAGAAATAAAGTCTATTCAAATAGGAAGAGAGGAAGTCAAATTGTCTCTGTTTGCAGATGACATGATTCTATACTTGGAAAACCCCATCACCTCAGCCCCAAAACTCCTTAAGCTGATAAGCAACTGCAATAAAATCTCGATATACAAAATAAATGCGTAAAAATTGCAAGCATTTATATACCCCAACAATAGACAAGGAGAGAGCCAAATCATGAATGAATGAACTCCCATTCACAATTGCTACCAAGAGAATAACACGCCTAAAAATACAGCTAACAAGGGATGTGAAGGACCTGTTCAAGGAGAACTACAAACCGTTCTTCAAGGAAAAAAGAGGACATAAACAAATGGAAAATCATACCATACTCACGGATAAGAAGAACCAATATCATGAAAATGGCCATACTACCCAAAGAAATTTATAGATTCAATGCTATTTCCATCAAACTACCATTGACATTCTTCACAGAATTAGAAAAAACTACTTTAAATTTCATATAGAACCAAAAAGGAGTCCATATAGCTAAGACAATCCTGAGCAAAAAGAACAAAGCTGGAGACATCACACTACCTGACTTCAAACTATACTACAAGACTACGGTAACCAAAACAGCCTGGTACTGGTACCAAAACAAATATATAGACCAATGGAACAGAACAGAGACCTCAGAAATAACACCACACATCTACAACCATCTGATCTTCAAAAATCCTGACAAAAACAAGCAATGGGAAAAGGATTTCCTATTTAATAAATGGTGCTGGGAAAACTGGCTAGCCATATACAAAAAACTGAAACTGAACTCTTTCCTTACACCTTATACAAAAATTAACTCAAGATGGATTAAGGACTTAAATGTAAAACCCAAAACCATAAAAACCCTGAAAGAAAACCTAGGCAATACCATTCAGGACACAGGCATGGGCAAAGACTTCATGACAAAAACACGAAAAGCAATTGCAACAAAAGCCAAAATTGACAAATGGGATCTAACTAAACTAAAGAGCTTCTGCATTGCAAAAGAAACTATCATCAGAGTGAATAGGCAACCTACAGAATGGGAGAAAATATTTGCAATCTACCCATCTAGCAAAGACATGGAATCAACCAAAATGCCCATCAATTACAGATTGGTTAAAGAAAACGTGGTACATATACACCATGGAATACTATGAAGCCATAAAAAAGAATGAGATCATGTCTTTTGCAGGGACATGGATGGAGCTGGGAGCCATCATCCTCATCAAACTAACACAGGAACAGAAAATCAAACACCACATGTTCTCACTCACAGTGGGAATTGAACAGTGAGAACACATGGACACAGGGAGAGGAATAATACACACCAGGGCTTGTCAGGGAGTGGGGGGCAGGGAGAGGGAGAACATTAGGACAAATACTTGATGCATGCAGGGCTTAAAACCTAGATGATGGGTTGATAGGTGCAGCAAATCACCATGGCACATGTATACCTACGTAACCTGCACATTCTGCACATATATCCCAGAACTTAAAGTAAAATTTTAAAAAGTAAGCAAACTGCTGAAATATAGCAAGATTCCATTTGTAGAAAGTTTAAAAACTAAAGAATAGGTTTTAGAATATGTATATGATAAAACTAAAGGACTTTTTTTGAAATATTCAGAATGGTTCTAGGGAGTAGGATGAATTTTTTATTTAGAAATAAGTAGAATTTTACTTCCTAGATTGGGCACTAGACACACAAAAGTTCATTTTATCATTATGATTATGTCTGACATATGTGCTTTATATATGCATATATAATTCATTCATATACATGAAATATTGCATAACATTTTAAAATGATAAGCTATTAAAGTACATCTACTAAAATAGTCATCAATTTTAAAGTCAGTGAGTATCAGATATTACCATTTTAATTTTCCAGTACCTACCACTTCTAGTCTTATATGCTGAAAATGAAAGTTTCTTTATTACAATTGCATTGAGATGAAAATAAGCAGGTCATATGATGTTTAGCACTTTGGAATATTAATTAAGCATCCAGGCTTTGAAGAGAATTCCAGATGTTTGGTCATCATTATATTAACCCTTAAGCTATATTTCACAGATATCACAGAAACATCTCCCTAGTCCTAGAGCAGTGAGAGATTGTAGATCTTTAGGCTCCAAGGTATGAGGCTCCTGGGTCATCAATAATAACAAAACTTTTTTAAAGAAGAATTTTATTCAGTAACTCTTCTATTAAGGAGCTTGGAAGATCTGTCTAAGAATGTTGTATGTAGACACATTTTTGACAAGGGGCTTTTCAAAAAGTAAAATAATGCTTTTCATCATCTCCCAACTGTTTCCTTTTTTGCTTAATTTTATCCACTTACGGTGAGGAAAATGTTTTCATCAGTTCAGCATTTCTCAGTATCTTAAGTCTGCACCCTTTTCTGCACTGCTGAAGAGCTAACAGGAGATTTTAAGCGGGTGCATGGCTAGTCTTCTAGTGAAGCAGGTGGAGAGCAATCATGAGAATTGTCCCTCCCTTCTATTTCCACCCATAAAGTCCCAGGTAAATCATGTAAGCTTTCTTGGCCTCAACATATGTAATTATGGAGACAATAACATTGGCCATAATGAAAGTTCACTACTCAAGGAAACAGACATTCTCATGAATCCTTGACCAATCACCAGTTTGCTCCAGACTCTTGAAGATCTAAGAAGCAGCTTTGAGAGGAAGATACCCATGGAACTGAGGAAAAAATTAGAGCACTTTTGCCTATACTGGACCAGTAGGATGATAAATACCCCCTAATAACAAAGGAAATCATATACAGAAAAGCAATGTCTAAATTTTATAGGGTCACATAAATGTAGCTCATTTTCATTAGTGGCCTTTATATATGTGTGTGTGTGCCCGCGCGCACGCGTGTGTGTGTGTGTGTGCGCATGCACACAAAACATTCATATATGCAAGTTTATTATATATTTTACTGATAAAAAGAATGTATCATGTATAATTTATAATAATAATAATAAAATATACAATAGCCTTTATTGTAAATTTTATATAGCTGATTCTCAAAGAATGCTTTTTGTTGACTTTTGCCAAATTATTTTGTCCATAGTCATTTATGATTGCTACTGAAAAATGAGTATAGTTTAGAAATGAATGTTGGTTGATATTTCATTTATGCCAGAAGTATAGAATCAGGTGTGGTAGTGCATACCTGCAATCCCAGTGACTACAGAGGCCAAGGCAGGAGGATCACTTGAGCCCAGGAGTTCCAGGATGCAGTGAGCCATGATTGCACCACTGCATTACAGCCTAGGCAACACAGTGAGGCCCGGTCCCTGGAAAAAAACTGTTAAAGGCCAGGCACAGTTATCCATGCTTACAATCCTAGTGCTTTGGGAGGCTGAGGCCAGAAGTTCAAGACCAGTCTGAGCACCACAGAGATACCCTGTCTCTAAAAATATGATGAAAGCATAGAAGACATAGGTCAGAACTTGACTTGTGCATCAAAAATGGAAACAACTCCTTGGTCATTTGATTTGATACTGGTTTTGAATACTAGAAAAACTTTCTCAAATCATATGCTATTTATAATGTAATAGCTAAAGATATGATACAAGTTTAAATTTAATCTCTATTTTAAACATTATCTCCATCATTTTAAACAATAATAAAACAATAAGTTAAGACTTGATCCATAACTTTTGATGATATCCATGGTGTAAACACTCCCATCATGACCATTTTCAAGCTATCAATATGATGTGTCTGAGTGTGGAGTTGGGAAAAGATGTGCACATCATATATTTCCATCATACAGATATGGCAGACATATCAGGACATGTCTTAACCTCAAAACATAGATAACAGTACCATGCCTCAAAATAATTAGGCAATGGTGAATTTTACTAATAAACATTTATTATCTTTCTTTTAAATATAATTTATTTAATTCTAAACTTATGTAATTTAATTTTTAATAATGAATGTCTTTAACAACCAGCTTGCAAAAATTCCTGAAAAGTAACAATCTGATCTGATGAGCCTGTAGGGGCCAGCTGCACCACACTGCTGTCCACAAGGCCCTGTATGAGCCATGTCTGTCTCCAACTCCTTATCTGGCTTATTCAATTTCCCATTTATCCTCCCCTCGCTGGCTTTTGTATCTACCCCAGCCACGTTAACCTCCACACTGTGTCCTTCTCATCTTTATTTCCACACATCAGGTATTTCCTGCTGTAGGAGTTTTTACAGCATTTCTCTGTCAGAAACATTTTACCCCCAAACACTATGAGACTGCTTCCCTGTCCTCCTTCAAGTCTAGCTTACATTGTAACCTTGTCAACAAGGCTGGCAAAAAATTTCAAATTCCACCCACAGCCCTCCCTTGCCCTTCTGATTTCCTCCTCAAGTACTTTCCCATGGCATTTATTCCTGTCTAGCTTATAAATAGTTGACCTATTATGCTTCATTTTTATTATCTGTTTCACCCCCTTAAAAATAAGGTTCATTTAAAAAAGGATGTTTGTTTCTACCTCTGATGTATACCAAGCTCTTTGAACAGAGACTGGCACGAAGTAGGAATTCAAATGATTATCTGCAGTAGGTGGGGAAGAAAGAGAGAGAGAGAGAGCAAGAGGGAGGGAGAGAGAGAGAGGAGGGGGTAGAGAAAGGAAGAGAAGGGAAGAAAGAAGGAGAGAGGTAGAAAATCTACCATCTGAACCCCAAAATACGAAATATATGATCTTGCCATGCCCTTGGAGTCCTCTCTATGCCTTCTTGTAATCATTTATTTCCATCTCTTCCACCTATGAGCTAATTACTATTTTGAATTTTGTGATAATCATTCTTTTTTAAAGCTATTATACCTCTTTGTATAATTTTAAACAATGTATAGTTTAGTTTTGTCTGTTTTAAAACAGTATAAATGGAACTGTGCCATATACATTCCTTTACGAATTGCTTTCCACTCAACAAGATGCTTTTTAAAATTTATCCATGACAACACAAACGTTGTTCTGTTTCAGCAGGAATTTTTTGGATTTTGCAGAAAACATGAGACAGGAAAAAAATCCAAATACTGCGCAAACATTTTTTAAATATTAGTATTTTGTTTAAGTCTGTACATATCATATCCTTAGGCCACATATCAGGTGCATAAATAATATACCTTTCATTATTTCTCTATGACCATAGTTTCTAGCTATGTCCCTATGCTACCTGTTTGAAGAAAATAAAGCTTATCATTTAAGTGTTTTGACTGAATCAGAGTAACCCTGGTCAATCCAGTGTTTCTGACCTCTCTTTCCTCCTTCTTTAGATGGTGTTGCAGTCCCTGGGGACTAGCGTCGTGGTATTAATGGATTTTGGATGAGCATCAGGTCCTTGCTTGACCTCTGGCCTCTCTCTCATCTTTCCAGACAGACAGCCCCCATTGGTTTTTGGCTTGTATTACCTTCTGGCTCTCTCAGGCTCTCCTGCCCTGACATTCTACACAGCCGCCCCTCCTCTATTCCTTGCATGCTGAGAACACCCACCTTGTTCAGAATGCTGGATAAGGGAACATGACAAAGATCTTCTCTAATCCCTTCTTTCTTGCTTTCCTCTCGGAAATAACTCAAAACGCACAGGGATGGCCAAATTCAGAGAGCAGGTCCCGTCTCAGAGACTATAACTGTCTAAGTCTCTTGAATCTTCCAACTCTTTTCTCCCTTACACCTTACTTTTGGTTTCATAGGGGGTAAAAAAAATGTCACTGGAAGGGTAAGGAGTTAAACTTTTCCCTCCTCCAATTTGAAAGGCACCTTCATACCCCTTTTTGCTTCTCTTGGGGAAAACCTAGATCCATGTCCAGGGAGTGAGAAACCTGGATCCCCTCTGCAAGTATGAGTGGCAAGGTAGAACTTGATTAAGTATTTTCCAAAACCTTTTAGCCATGCATGGATGTGGCTTTTGAATTTGAAGACAAAGGATAGATGCCTTTGTTTCTGGGGTAGCTTGGTAAGAACCCCTGTGTCTCCTTGTCTAAATAGGCATGAGCCTGTGATAACAAACAAGAAGAAACAAAACCAGATTAGCTAATAATTCACAGTATCAGCTCATCAGGACACACAATAAGCTTTTGCACTTGTTTCAGGAGAGAAGTGAAAAACAATGATTACTAAATTAAGTGTATTTAAAATATTATTATTCAAAGAACATTTATCAAGTATGTTTCATCACTTTACAGAAAAAAGATTAGAAGCTTATTTTTTCTTTTAATTATAATTTCTTTTAATTTATTATAATTTCTATAAATTGCTATAATTTAATTATATAATTTTAATTATAATTAATTATAATTTCTTATAATTTCTTTTAATTAAGTGATTTAATGTGATGGAACTGAATCATGTGATATAAATTAAATGCATAATTTTATACCCATTGAGGTTAATAATGTCAAAGACATATTTCAGGAGGAAACTGAGCAACAAAAGAGACATTTTTTATTATGGGGAAATCCGAATGAAAGAACAAAGCTGGAGGCATCATGCTACCTGACTTCAAACTATACTACAAGGCTACAGTAATCACAACAGCATGGAACTGGTACCAAAACAGATATATAGACCAACTGGAACAGAACAGAGGCCTCAGAAATAACGCCACACATCTACAACCATCTGATCTTTGACAACCCTCACAAAAGCAATAGGGAAAGGCTTCCTTATTTAATAAATGGTGTTGGGAAAACTGGCTAGCCATATGCAGAAAACTGAAACTGGACCCCTTACTTACACTTTATACAAAACTAAAGAGCTTCTGCATAGCAAAAGAAACTATCATCAAAAGAAACTACCATCAGAGTGAACAGACAATCTACAGAATGGGAGAAAATTTTTGCAATCTATCCATCTGACAAAGGGTTAATATCCAGAAACTATAAAGAACTTAAACAAATTTACAAACAAACAAACAACCCCATCAAAAAGTGGGTGAAGGATACGAACAGACACTTTTCAAAGGAAGACATTTATGTGGCCAACAAATATACGAAAAAAAGCTCATTGTCACTGGTCATTAGAGAAACACAAAGCAAAACCACAATGAGATACCATCTCACACCAGTTAGAATGGCGATCATTAAAAAATCAGGAAACAACAGATACTAGAGAGGATGTGGAGAAATAGGAATGCTTTTACACTGTTGGTGGGATTGTAAATTAGTTCAATCATTGTGGAAGACAATGTGGCGATTCCTCAAAGATCTAGAACTAGAAACACCATTTGACCCAGCATTCCCATTACTGGGTATGTACCCAAAGGGTTATAAATCATTCTACTATAAAGATACATGCACATGTATGTTTATTGTAGCACTGTTCACAATAGCAAAGACTTGGAACCAATCCAAATGCCCATCAATGATAAACTGCATTAAGAAAATGTGGCACATATACCCAATGGAATACTATGCAGCCATTAAAAAGGATGAGTTCATGTCCTTTGCAGGAACTTGGATGAAGCTGGAAACCATCATTCTCAGCAAACTAACACAGGAACAGAAAACCAAATACAGCATGTTATCACTCATAAGTGGGAGCTGAACAATGAGAACACATGGACACAGGGAAGGGAACATCATACACCAGGGCCTGTCAGAGGGTGGGGGACTAGGGGAGGGATAGCATTAAGAGAAATACCTAATGTAGATGACGGGTTGATGGGTGCAGCCAACCACCATGGCATGTGTATACCTCTGTAACAAACCTACACATTCTGCACATGTATCCCAGAACTTAAACTATAATAAAAATAAATATAAAACAAATGAGATAACCTGTTCTGTTTTATGCAACGTGTAGAACAATCTTAAGGTGTTAATTGAATTATGTAAACTATTTCTTCCAAGGAAATACTTAAAGGATTATAAAAGCCAGCTTAAAAACTTGAGGACTGTAACAGAGTATAAATAGTGAATTTGCCCTTCTTTCTGTACAGTGTGTAATGTAGAGAACTTTTAAAATAAATGCAAGAAACAGTTGTTTTACCCTCCCCTGATTGACTCTCAGAGTTTCTCTTGCTCCCTCTGAAAAGTATCACAGTTTGAATCAGGCCGAGTCTTCCTTTTGCTTTCAGAGGATGTGAAAAAGTTGTTATTGAAATAATAAACAAGTAATCAATCTGAGTACCACCTTTATATTCCTCCTTTGCTTCTCTGTGAAAAACCTAGGTCTGCATCCATGGACGTCATCGGGAAATAAGGCTGAATGGCTTCTGGCTCCATTCCCAAGCTCTGATTCTGTGGACACTTAGAGAGGCTTTTTCAGTGAATATTTTCAAATCATGTTTAGTACTGCTAGATAACAAGCTGCTCAGGGAGAATGAATAGCAGTGTTAGCCTTGGCACCCCACCCAAACCAGTTACAGAGCAGTGACTCTCAAAGACCTCATTCCCCTGTGGTATTTATCCATAGTTTTTATCTCATGTGTCTCTGTGAGCTTTCTGAGCATATTTTTTTTTATTTGCCAGCAATGCCTATTAGTACTCACCAGTGGGCCTCACTCTTCCACATCTGTTGCTTAGAGAAAATAAAAATTGATTTTTTGAAAGTAACGAAAACATGTCAATGTTGCTTTTGCTTTGTATTGAATTACTTTAAAAAGTTGTGTTTATAAGGCATGTGTTCGTAAAATATTTGCTATTCCTTTCCACTATCTTTTTAATTCAATCAAAACCCTTCATGTAAAGCCTACCTCACTTTACATTATAACTTCTAAGTTCCCACAACTGAATCCTAAGCAATTCTGAAAGAATATACGTATACATTTTAGATTTCAAAAGGGACAAATAATCAAACAGAGGAAAACAAAGTCTTTCAGAAATAAAAACTAGAGCTTGCTATCATTCTCTAATTATAGTTCAAAATGCAATTAGAAGTTTAAATGAGATCATGTTAGTAATTTTATATATTTTAAATTATTAGTAAATTAAATGAATTATTATATTATACATTTCCTTTATTGTTCTTATTTCCAATTTAACCTCTTCAGCTTTGTCTTCAGGTCATGTTCTACATCATGTTAGCAGTACAATAGTGCAGGAGTATGCATTTGATAGATTGGAACTTTCAGAAGATAAGAATCATGAAGTTCTAAGAAGCGATACCCAGAGTCACTTAACCCTAGAAGAGCTTAAATAATTGTTTGAATGGTGAGTGTGTGCTTGTGTGTTATCCATGCATTCACTCATTCCTTTATTACAAAGGTATAACTCAATAGTTTTCAACCTGGGCAGCCTATCAGCATGATCTGGACTACTATTTTTTAAAGTTCAACATGACCTTTCTCCAGTTCACAGAGGAAGGTCCAGGTAGAACACTTTTGTGCATTTAAATCAGTGCAACAGGACGTGTAGGGGAAGAGCAGGAAATATCAGCTCATGGTCAGGATAAGCCAAGTACAGATCTAAATCTGAGCCAGCTTCACCTTGGCAGGATGAAGTCAGGAAATGGCAATGGGAACCTTTGTAGTTATATCCATCTAGGGATAGGACAGTTCCATTGTGTCTATCCCGCATGATATCTATATCTTGGTTCATACTGCCATACCCTGGAATGTTTGCTCTCTACTCCTGGGAAGACCAGTGGACAAGGTCATGACTGGTCCTGGAACATGAGGTTACTCTTCACACAACTTGAAGTCTAGCTACGCCTATGTTTTCCTATGTCTCTACCTTCGGTTTTGTTCTTCCCTCCTCATAGAATGCTCTTCCTGGGCCCCCTCCTCCTTTCTGCTTATTAAAATCCTACCTGTTTTCCAAGATTCAATTAAAATGCCATCTTCTCCAAGAAGCCTATCACTTAGTTTTATAAACATAGCTGTCTCTTTCATACTGTAGTGTAGTTAGACTGCTTATCATATTCTACCTTGCATTCTCAAAATAAGAAGTGAGAAATGCATTTGCAGGAGGCCTACTCAAATTAGAGTTCTAGTAAGAGTGGAGCTGGAGAGGACACATAACTACACATGCCTTATCGAGGTTCTGGTATTCTGCTTTGGGTACATGCACCATTTCTCTATGCATTGAGAGCCACTGTGTATTATGAGATATGATTGGAGTATGTTTCAAATGTAAAAACTATGGATTTTGACAAAAGGTTGAGAACCACTAATCAAGTCATTACAAAAATATTTATAGAGACCCCCTATGTGTACCAGTGCAAACAAATGCCTATCATCTTTTTTCTTGAGAGCAGAACTCAAGAGGTGCTCAGCATCAGATTTCTGGTGCCTCCTACTCAGGGCTAGGTAAGAGCTCCGTCAGTGTTGATTAGAGGAAAGTTGGTTCCACTTTGTGGAAGTCCGATGTTAATGGTGAGTCCTCATAAATGAAATAGTATCACCCACTATTTGGTACTATGTTTTTGTTTGTTAGCTAAATGACATTAAAAATCTAATAAATCACAAAAGGGCAAACTGAATGTAAGGGTTGTTCCCCAAAAGTTTCTCCTCACGTTTTATGTCTGCATTTGCTATGTTTTCTGATACCTCAAACTTAGTCACTTGCTCTAATTGTACTTTGCAATATAAGTAATGCATGCAAGAGTGCATGGGAGTTTTGTGGCTTCTGAAAACTCTGAGACAAGAAGTATGGAAATTTGGGAAGTAGAGGTAATAATGGGGAAGGGAGTATTGGGTTGGATGTTGCACTATCAAACAGAGATGATGGGGCAGAGTAAGCTAAAGTCTTTGGGTACAAGGTATGGAACAGCTCTCAGAGACAGTTCTCTCATTCTGGTGCCGCTCTCATCTAATAGGAGTTTGATGTGTGACCACAGTTTGACTGGGTTCATGGGTTCATGTCCTCACACCAAGGACAGACTCAAGACTTTGTCGTATACCCCCAATAATGGCCCAGTTCCAAGTACTAAAAGTACTTCCAAATTATTGGAAGCTCTGTTGTCTTAACCTTACACCTTGAACAGAAATCCCTTCTTTTGTCACCACTCTTCTCTTCTCTCTCCAAAACCTATAGGTTTCTGTTCCTCTTGATTTCAGGTTTCTGTCCATCTCTCTTCTCATTCTCCTTCTAAAATACTCCCAATTTTTCAGAACAATTTAGTTCTGGTCTAAAGATTAATCAATTCAACAAAGGAAAAGCCTGATGGTTTCCCTAAAATGATATCTATAATTCTTCAAACAAAAATCATGTACCCTACATAATATGCAATGCTGCATATTGTCTGGGTTGATCATGATTTGTCTGTTATTTTCAACTTAATTAGAATTTCTAAATATATTAATTTCCTCATTACCCTCAGGACATTTTTCAAAATCTTAATCACTGTACCTATGACCTACATTTGTAATTAGAAAATATCACATGAGTTACGGAGTTAGATGGTTGCTTTATTTTTTAACATTTTATGGTTTATTTAAATTATGTTTTCGCTAGAAAAGCTCATAAATTTTCTCAGTAGAAAACAAAAAAATGGGAATAGGTTTTATATCACTGGTTAAAAAATTTAAAAACAAAACTAGAAGCGTTTTTCACTAGAAGAGAAACATTTAAAATTGATGGGAAAGTATTAACATTATTAGAAGATCAAATTTGCCTTACGATTAGCATAGTATTTTAATATATCATGATAGTTCACTAATTAAACTTTCTATATTGTTTATATTCTTAAAATGCAATATTGTGTATTATGTATTGTAAATAATCTTTATAATTATGTTGGTGTTAATGCCAAATCAAATGTAGATTCATATTATACTAACTACATATTTATGTTCCAGGAAATACACTTGAGTTTTATTACAGTCACTATCCCGTTTAGTCAGACAAATAACCCTACAATTTAGATATTATCATATCTAAATCCAAGGTGAGATCTGAGGTCTAAGGCAGTGAAGTAAGTCTCCAGCATCACAGATGTATACATGTATTACAAATGAATCTAACTTTCTCATTTCTTTTCACAGTTTCATATAGCACACAGAAAATTCTATGGTATAACTACATGGTAGGAGTAAAGACAGAAAGAGGAAAGAGTTTCCTGTGAAACCTTACCCCAAAGACTAGCATAATTGCTTCATCAAATCTACTTCTGTTTAATCTTAGCACAATTTATCCAATGAGCTTACAAATGTGCTCATAAGATTAGTTATATCTCACAGATATTTTTATTTTTAAAAGTTGAAAATTATGAATTTGGGAGTGAAATTTTATATCATTTATTTATTCACCCATTGGCCATCTATACGAAAAAATTACAGCTAACTGTACAAGAAAAGAATTTAATCTGACAAAAGTGAAGCTCACTCAGAGAAGCTAAGTTATTTGTCTAACATAACAAAATTAATTTTTGAAAAGGTGGGGCTTTTCATCTACATTGCTCAAATTCAAAATCAGTAACCTGTATCGTTCTATAAGTTAATTGTGATGGGTTGGTTTAGTTAAATTCTCTAAACTTCCCTCCAGAGCAAAAAGTGTGTTCCAAATCTGATGGAAGGATTCTGACAGCAGCAGAACTTAAGGATATTTTAAGTGATATTGTGTGTGTGAGTCTGTGTGTGTGTATGAAAAAGAGAGAGAGAAAGGGAGAGTGTGTGTGTGTGTGTGTGTGTGTGTGTCCCGTCCACTGTATTTGCATGGATGACAAAAGTAAGAAAGAAGGTAGAAGGAGCATGCCTGCATTCCCATAGAGATTAT
The DNA here is from genome assembly GCF_009764315.1 of Trachypithecus francoisi. Taxonomy (NCBI): domain Eukaryota; kingdom Metazoa; phylum Chordata; class Mammalia; order Primates; family Cercopithecidae; genus Trachypithecus; species Trachypithecus francoisi. The sequence continues at coordinate 59,765,551 of NW_022681458.1, forward strand.
TAGCTGGCTTGGTGACGATAAAATGTTTTCCCAAGAGAGGCAGGACTAGGACAAGAAAGAATCTAGGTTGGTAGGAAGATGAGTTATCAGATGATGTACTCTATACTAAATTTATGAGTAGGGGTGGTCTGTGAAGCTCAGCTGTCTTGGAGTAACTCTGAGATGTTTGCTCATAGTTAGATATAGTCAGGATATTAGAAGTTATTTCCAGAGATTCCACTAATCCTCTTCATCCAAGGTATGCATTTTGTCCCTCCCATTTGTTTAATGGGAACCCTAGCAGATGGTACTTATTGAGTATTATAGATTTTTTTCTTTCTCTGTTTCATATCTCATTGTTATGATTAACAATTTTAGCCAATACTGTCTTTACTATTATTTAGTTGTATCACTCAGAGCTTATGACATTTGTTGTGTTGATACACAAAATCTATGCCACATTTGTGTGCAAATAAATAAATATAACTAATTCTTATGGTGTAACTTTCAGCATTTATGTTTCAGTATGTTTTTTTCAATGTACAATATTCTTTCCTTAAAAGTGTATTTCCCTAACTCTACTAAACTAGAAATGGAATCAATATAAAGTCTGGTAAATAGTAAAGAGAAGAAACCTAATTTCAATGAGTTTAGGATTGTTCTAAAACCCACATGTAGCCAAAATTGTCCTTCTATAGTTCATCTTAATGCTTATGAGTTTACCAAATGCTTATGAGTTAAAGAAATTATTTATGATTTTTATATTAAATTACAAAAAATTAAGATTATATTGGGAATGATTATAACTTGTCAGATACACACACATACACATACACACATGCACACAAGACTTAATAATTTTCTTGATGCCTTTTCAGGAGATTAAGGAATGATAGAGCACAATTCCACGTGAAAATCATGTTGTAACCTATGTGACAGCATTAGCCCTTCCAGGTCTGTAATTCAATCAGAAATTTTGTTGTTGTTAGCATATTTCAACATTTTTTTAATAGGAGAAAGATATTTTCTGTGGAGAAAGGAAAAGGAAACATGATTTTATTCTATTTTATTTTGAAAATAAATCACAGATAGAATATCATTTCTTTACATAATAAAATTCTACATCCAAGTATTTGCATACTATTTGTTAGCAGACAATATTAATAGGTTTCAAGATAATCTCTCATTAGATTCTGAGAGTGTCTGCTCTAGTTGATAACAACTAGAGTTGGACCCTATAGGAATCCAGGCAATAATTCAAGTAGAGTAAAAAGTAAGTTGAATTATTAAAAAAAGAATCATCTTAAGATCACCACTGATGAACACAAGAATCACAAAAGTTTCAATAGCAAAAGCAAAGTATATTAAAAATTAAAGAAAATATGTCAATTATGTTTCTCTTCCTAATTTTACCACAGTAATTTTTTACAAACATGGCTGATTATAAATGGGAATTACGTTTTTTTCACAACTTCTTTACAGCATTTTCTCTAAATTATTAAAATAAGTACCCCCTTTTTTTTTTCAGAAGAACCAGTTCACAGAAGCGTGAGTTTATCCATCAGTAAACACCTTTAAGTAAAACCTCATGCAAAAGGTGGCAGCTTTAATTTGACCAAAAGACTTGGCGATTTTGATATGCTTGCTGGAAATCTACCTTGTCCTGTGTGAGAAAGGGAATCCATTTTTGCAGATTGCACAATAAGCATCATGAGCCATACAAATAACAGCTGTAAACTCCTTAATTCACCGGGCTCAACCACTATCAAACAGATTCATCTAGTGGCTACATCAGCACCTTGTGCTTTCAAATATCTGTTTCAATGGGATTTTGTGGCATTTGTCTTTACCGAGTGCCAATAAATTTTCTTTGAGCAACTAATTGCTAATTTTATCATTTCTACAATAAAGCCTAGTCCACCTGCTTTCACCTTAGATTGTCCCTTTTCTAAACCGTCAGAAAGGTAATGCAAATTGTTTAAAAAATTATCTTTTACATTAATTCTACCATTTGTCCTAAGGTATAGATATCTTTGAAAACATATTTATATTATAGTGAGAGTGAATGGCAGGGATGAAATGTATCATCCAAAAACCCACCAGGTTGGCGAAATAGTAGAAAGATGAGTTTTACTGGCAATATCAGTTTGCAAATTGGGAAGAGACAGTCTCCAGTGTGTACCAAAGATGCTCTCTCTTCAAAGAGGGAAAGGGTAGTTGGATTTTTATGCCTCACAGAGTCTGTATTACACAATAGAGGCATACATATTTAGCAGGTTTGGGGAAAAAGCTATACATATTTATGAGCAGAGTCAAGCACATGCCCAATGGGTAAACATATATGTAATGTACATCCCATATTTATTCTGGGGTGAGGATTTAGCATTAAAGTGAGAAGGAATTTGGCTCTTTCTGTTAAAGAAATATAGGATACAAAGACAGTTTGTGGACAGTCTCTGCAAGCTGGCCAAAACTGGTTTCAGATCTTCAGTTACTTCTCAGGAAAGAATGTAAGATTGGCCCTCAGTCTTCTTAAAGTTGTAGTGGTGTGGGCTATAAATCAGTTAGGAAGTGTCTGACAATTTTTCTGATATCTCTTATTGTTAGGGAGTTTAGCAAGAGTGTGGTTTTTCTTGTAGCTGTAGAAATTTAGGAAGTTTCCATGACAGTCAAGCTCTCAACACTCAACCTGGAAGTAACTTTTGTTTCCTTAACCTTAGGGTTCATCTTAGTTAATAAATGGGCATTTATTTTGTTCTCTCAGAACATATATGGTTTACTGTACTGTTTTTGTTGGATTTGAAATTGACTTTTTTTCTACATAATTCAGCTTAAGGTTAGCTAAGTTATTTCTTCCTGGAAAAAGTCTGGTTTTTAAGAGCTGCTTTCCTACATCTTCTTTTACTGTTATCAGTTTACTTAATAGTTAACTAAGCTAGATTAGTAGGAGCACTCCAATAATTAATTAGCTAAGAATAACTGATGTCCAGTACTAAATAATGTATTTCACAAATAAGTATATGTATTTCTTCTCTCTGGCCTTGCCTTCTCATGGGAGGTGGAAAACTTGTCTATAAAATATCATCAGATTAGTCAAGGTTCTCCAGACGGACGGAAACAATAAGGAATACATGTGGAATGAAATTTATTAGGGAGAATTGCCTCATGCAGTCACAAAGGCAAAGTCCCATGATGGGCCATCTGCAAGCTGGAGAGCCAGAAAAGCTGGTGGCTTGATTCAGTCCAAATTCAAAAGCCTGGAAACCAGGAATGTGAACAGTGGAGCCCCAGCCTGAGGCTGAAGGCCTTAGACCACCCCGCTCCCAGGAGGCTGTTTGTACAAATCTCAGGGTCCAAAGGCTGAAGAACTTGGAGCTGAATGTCCAAGGGAAGGAGGATAAACAGCAGCTTCTGTGATGGAAGTTTCCTACTCAGAAAGGGAGAGAGAGAAAGCCAGAGCAAGCTGAGTGTCTCCCTTCTTCTACCTGCTTTGTCCCAGCTGCTCCCCCAGCTGATTGGATGGTGCCCACCCACATTCAGGGTAGGTCTTCTTCTCTCTCAGTCCACTGACTCATGGGTTAATCTTCTCTGGAAACAGTCACCTAGGCACACCGCAAAACAATGCTTCACTAGCCATCTAGGCATCCCTCAATCCAGTCAAGTTGGTACGCAAAATTACCCATCACAAGTCTATCCCTTGCCAGCTTGGCACCCATTATGCACCTCTTTAAACCATACCTAATCTCCAAATGAAGACTATAAAAAGGTCATAATTCTGTCCAACATGGTAAAACTATCCTGTTTACAAGTCAACATGTACTAATCCTATCCTCAGAAGAAAAGATAAAGTTCATGAGTGTTGTTTACTCTTTGGATCTCCTGCAATTCAAATCTGATATAAAATTATAAAATTAACAATATTCAAAGGCTGATATTGTCAATAAATCTTACGTTACATGATAAAGGAAAAATAGAGAAAAGAAAACAAAGATACTTGTTTAAGACATGTTAATATACATACAAATGTATTCTTAACAAAATAGGAAATACTTATGAAAATTACAGTCCTCATTTCTGTATCTGGCCACATGGCTGCATATAGTATTTATACATGTCTTCTACTACCCATTCTATATTCCCTTTGCCTTCAGTAAGCACCTCAGCTGGTCATGGTTCTTTGCCTGGCAGGGTGACCCAAACCTTCATTCCTGAAGAGTCTGGGCAATTCATAGTCCAGCCTATATTGAGTGGTCGTAGTTTCCCATTGACCTTCATCACAGGGCAGGGTAATACTAACAGCTGCTCTAAGGAATCTTCTGTATTCCAGAAATACCATTCTTTATCTCCATTGTGGAGCAGTAGGCCAATTTCCCCTTAGTAGCCTAGATCAATCACCCTAGCCAACACCCTAACTCCCTTTTTAGCCTGTTGACTCAAGAATCATGAGGAACCCAAAGCAGCCGAGTCACAGTTTTAATTCCCAGTTCAACGGAATCATTTTTGTGTCTCCTAGTAAAAGCATTCCTCCCTCTGGAACCAAGTTCCCTCCAGAACTAGGTCAGAAAAACATAATGTTGCAGGAACAGTGAGAAAAAATTTTGCTAGTGGGTCACTAGGGGTGATGGTAATTAGTTCTACTTCCATTTCTACCCATTGATTCCCAGACCTATGATTCCTGGCTATGGGAGAAACAGTACCATATATTGGATGCTGATTCAGAACATATACAGCCTTCTGGAAAAATCTGTCTCAGCCCTGTAAAATATTGTCACCTAGCTGGTACTGTAGAAGCCAGCTTCTTCAGCATAATGGGAAACATGCTAAGACCAGTGAATTCTATGAGCATGAGCTGTTTGCCGCTCTTTTTCCTTGTGAAGTGAGTTCCTTGGTCAGAAGCAATGCTGTGTGGAATAGGATGGCGGTGAATAAGCCATTACATAAGTCTACAGATGGTAGTTTTGGCAATAGCATTGTATGCAGGGAAGACAAATCCATATCCATAGTAAGTGTTTATGCCAGTAAAGACAAAATGCTGCCCCTTCTGTGATGGAAATAGTCTGATGGAATCAATCTGCCCTGGGGAATGATGCCATATTAGGGCTCACTGTTTGTCTCTGAGTGCTTAGTCTGTTAGCCTCTGAGTGCTCACTATTGGTCTGTGAGTGCTCAGTCTATGGCGAGGCAGTAGCCAGATCAGTCTTGGTGAATGGAAGCCCATGTTGCTGAGCCCATGAATCACCTTGATCCCTACCACCATGGCCACTTTGTTCATGAGCTCATTGGGCAATGACAATGGTAACGGAGGAGGAGGCTGACTGGTATCCACAGAATGAGTCATCCTATTCACTTGATCATTAACACCCTCCTGTGCTGAGGTCACCTTTTGGTGAGTATTCATATGTAACACAAATATTTGTGCATTTTTTGCCCACTCAGAGAGGTCTATACACATAACTGTTCCCCAAATTTCTGTATTATCAATACTCCAATTATGTTCCTTCCAAGTCCTTGACCATTCAGCCAAACCACTGGACCAGGTATTCTCATCCTCTGTCAACTGATTGTGGGGAACTCCCCATGAAGGCATAGTACAAACTGGGAGAGAGGAGGCAGTGGCAGTGTAGAAGGAGTGAGGACTATGGGCATTTGGGCTGCTTCATGTAACTTACCAGTGTGCCTTCAGGACCTGCTTCAGCCCGATCATGTGTATACCAGTACCATCTGACGATAGAATACTGCTGTGTCTCCCCAATTATATGGCTTAATGGACCAAATAACACCCAGTTAATGGTAGGCAGTTCAGGTCACATGGTAATTTGCTGGTCCAAGGCCAAGCATTCAGCTTTTACTAAGGCCTAGTAGCAGGTCAAGAGCTATCTCTCAAAAGGAGAGTAGTTATCTGCAGATGATGCCAGGCCTCATTCCAGAATCCTAAAGACCTCTATTGTGATTCACCTGTAGGGCCCTGCCAAAGGCTCCAAACAGCATACCTATCTGCCACTGATACAGCAAGGACCATTGGAGCTCTTGGGTCACATGGCCCAAGTGGTAGAGCAGCTTGCATAGCAGCCTGGACCTGTTGCAAAGTCTTTTCCTGTTCTGTGCCCCACTCATAACCAGCAGGGTTTTGTGTTACCCAGTAAATGGGCTAGGGTAACACACCCAAATATGTTGTCTTTATAATCCAAATAGGTCCACTAGGCATTGTGCTTCTTTCTCAGTTGTAGGAGGGGCCAGATGCCAACAACTCATCATTTACTTTAGATGGGCTACCTTTACAGGCCCTACACCATGGGACCCTTAGAAATTTCATGGAGATAGAAGGCCCTGAAGTTTAGTTGGATTTATTTCCAGGCCCCTGACAATGCACATGTCTTGCCAATAAATCCATAGTGGTTTTTACTTCTTGCTCACTAGGTCCAGTTAACATAATGCTGTCAATGAAGTGAACAGGGTGATATCTTGTGGAAGGAAAAAACAATCAAGATCCCTGCAAAACAGATTATGACATAAGGCTGAAAAGTTGGTATACCCCTGAGGTAGGAAGGCAAAGGTGTATTGCTGTCCTTGCCAGTGAATCAAACTGCTTCTGATGGGCCTTATGGACAGGTATGGAGAAAAAGCATTTACCAGAACAATAGCTGCATAACAGGCACCAGATGTGTTAATGTATTCAAGAATGAAACTACATTGGATATAGCAGTTGCAATTAGAGTCACCACTTGGTTAAGCTTACAATAAGTCATTGCCATTCTCCAGGATCCACCTGTCTTCTGTACAAGCCAAATAGGAGAGGTGAATGGGAATATGGTGAAAATCACCACCTTTGCATCTTTCAAGTCCTTGATGGTTGCACTAGTCTCTGAAAACCATTCAAGAATGCTACCTTATTTTCTATTTACTATTGTCTTAGGTACAGGCAGTTCTAATAGCTTCCATTTGGCCTTTCCTATCATAATAATCCTCATCCACTAGTTAGGGAACCAATGTGGGGATTCTGCCTGCTGCTAAGTCTGTCTATTCCAATAATGCATTTTGAACTGGGGAAATAACTACATTACGGGTTTGGGGACCACTGGACCTGAGCTAAAGCTGCATTAATCACTTGACTCCCCTAAACCTCTACTACAACTGGAGGGCCACAGTGATGTTTTCAGTCTCTTGGAATCAATGTCAGTTCAGAGCCAGTGGCCAGTCATCCCCGAAAAGTCTGATTATTTTCCTTTCCCTGATACAAGGCCAGAGGTCCCTTTGGGGAAGTATAGGAGAAAGACTAACAGTATAAATTTTATGTAGTGCACCAGGGCCTTTCCTCAACGGGACCTGGTCTCCCCTTCATTTAAAGGGCTCTGGGTCTATAAACTGGCTCAAGTCTAGAAATTGATCAAGGGGCAGTGATTCCCTGTTGTCATGATTCGAGTTAGGATTTTGTTCACTTGACCCAGAAATTTTGTGCTTCTACAGTTCAAGTAAGAGCACAGTAAGCTTCCCATATATTTTACTTATAGGAACATCATGATTAATTAGTCAATGCTGGAGGTCTACACAAGTCAGAGTATTCTGATTGTTGCTTTGCCTCTGCTGTTAATTCCAGTAACTATGTCCACCTTGCCTTTGGCATTTGAGTGCCATCACTTGGTCCCTGCCATCAAAGGATCCAATTATTCCCATTGCATTTGTTTTCTAATTGAGTGATTGTAGTTCCCACCGTAGTTCTGGAATGCAGAGAAGAACAGTCACAGAAATCTTTAAGGATGCTGGTGCTCCCCTCACAAATTTATTTCTTAAAATATTAGTGAAAGGTGTATCTTCTGGACCCTCCCAGTGTGGGTGAGTAGGTTTTATGTGACAAGTTCACTGTAGCATTCCAATTTCCTTAAGCCTCTTAATTCCCTCCTCTAAATGAGACCAAGGTAGATCAGGCCTCCCCAGCTCACTCATGGGGTGGGCTATCTTTTTATTCATGTTTCAGCCAGTCAACCAAATAAACTTATAGTGCCTTTTTTCACTCCTTGAGCTGCAATATTACATGCAGAATATATGCTTAGTGGGCTCATATCAATAAATTTGGCCTCATCCTTTATGTTTCTCCCATCACAATCCCACATCCTTAATGTCCATTCCCACGCAGGCTTCCTGGATGTCTGCCGGTATCAATTAGAACACTCAAGTAGTTCTTTTGGAGTATAGTGCACCTCCTTGTGGGTCGTACTCTGAACCTCGCCTCTGGGATTTGAGTCTAGTTATAGGTTTAGAAGCAAAGAGGGGTGGTGGGGGTGGGTCTTGAGGAGAACCAGCATTGTCTTGCCTGGCAACTGCTGCAGGGGAGACCATTACTCTTTTTTCTGGCAATGCAGTTAATCTCAGAGAGGGGTGGAAAGGAGATACCACTGTGGGTGGGGGTGCCGCTGCCTCTGGGGGTGGAGAGGACACTCACCCTGGCAAAAAATACTCATCAGAATTTAGGAGCTCAATGCCCCCAGCTCCATCAGGATCATCCCTCACATCCCCATCCCCATTTAGATAATTCCATTTTTTCCCCCAACTAATGTCCTCACTTTAACAGTAGACACCAGTAGAGGCCGAGAGTTCACCTTTCTTTATGATTCAGCCAATGGAATGCTGAAGGCTTATGTTTGATTTTCAGCAGTTTAAGTCCTATGACTACGGAAAAGGAGATTCTCCTTCAGGACACACTTAGAAACTTTTAGGGTATGTATGTGCATCTGGAGCTGGGAATTGGAATCCCCAATCTCATCTTTTTCTTTCCTCACTTTGTCCAGTGATACTAAGAGCACCCAACTAACTTCATTATCATTCGCTGGTTTTCCACAAGAGTTTGAAGGTATGCATAGAGTCACTAAACTTACCTCCTGAAAGTGGTGAATTAGGAGCATCAAGTGCATTTATTTTGTGTATCTCTATAAACAGTTCATGCCAAAGACTATTTAGGTTTAATCAGATTATAGAGTCAGTTCCAGAAATCCCAAAACCCATTAATGAAATTCATTTTAAAAATACTGTTCCTCTAGAACCATTCCTGGCATCAGTGTCTGTATTAGTCAGGGTTCTCCAGGAGGACAGAACCAACAGGATATACATGAAAGGGAATTTATTAGGGAAAATTGGCTCACACTGTCACAAAGGCAAAGTCTCACCACCATAGGCCATCTGCAAGATGAAGAAACAGTTGGTAGCATGGCTTTGAGGGAAGCTGGTAGTGTGACCACTGAGTCTGAAAGCCTCAAAACCAAGGAGGCCAACAATGCAGCCCCAGTCTGAAGCCAATGGCCTTAGAGTGTCCCAGGAGGCGGCTACTGCAAGTCTCAGAGTTTAAGGGCCAAAGAACCTGGAGTCTGGTATCCAAGGACAAAGGATAAAAAGGTGTTCTACTCAGGAAGAGAGAGAGAGAGGTCAAAAGACAAAGCTGAGCAAGACGAATGTCCCCCTTCTCCTGCCTGCATTGCTCTACCCACATCCCTAACTGATTGGATGGTGCCTGCCCACATCAAGGGTGGCCCAGTTCACTGACTCATGGTTCAATCTTTTCTGGACACACCCTCACAGCCATACCCCAAATCAGTATTTCACCAACCCTCGATCGAGTCAAATTGACACCTAAAATTAATCATCACACTAAGAAAAGCCAAAAACATAAGAGGCAGTACATTACACCCAGGGAGGGAGCACAATATACGGTTAGGATCTAGGACTCCAGAACTAGACCGTCTTGTTCAATTCTGGTTCCTTACTTTTTAGTTATGTAATCTTGGACAATTTGTTTAATCTTTTTTGTGTTTCAGTTTGCTCATTTATAAAGTGAGGATCACAAAAATAGCCTCTGTCTCAAGAGCTGTTAGGAGGATTAAATGAGTCAATATATATAAAGTGTTTAGAACTTAGCATTTTCTACAATAATTTTTTTTTTTTTTTTTTTAATTTGAGACAGGGTTTCGCTGTGTCACTAAGCCTGAAGTGCAATGGCATAATCATAGCTCACTGCAGCCTCAAACTCCTGGGCTCAAGACATTCTCCTGCCTCAGTCTCCTGAATAGCTAGGACTACAGGCACACACTACCATGCCTGGCTAAATTTTTACTTTTGTAGAGATGTGGTTTCACTGTACTCCACAGGCTGGTCTTGAACTCCTGGACTCAAGTAATCCTCTCTCCTCAGCCTCCCAAAGGGCTTGGATTATAGGCATGAGCCAATGCACTCAGCCTACATTAATTCTTATTATCCTGGGCTCACATATGCTCCTTGAGACTGAATGGATAGGCTTCCTTAAAGAAGTGTACTACAGAAAAATATTACTTGCTCATGACGATTTTGATATATGTAAGATTATGCTTAACTCATGACAAAACATGCAACGGCGCAGTCCATCAATCGAGTGAACTGCTGTATGATGAATTACCTTGATAGGTGATTTTTATCACCTTTCCATTCTTAATTAACCTATCAAGATAGTCTATAAAGTTTATCCCCAAATATCTCTAAAATCCATCCAGTTTTCTGTGTGAGTAAATCAAGCAATGGAATTAGCTTGTTCTGAATGGCTACTAGAGCTGCTCACTCTATATAGTTATAAATGAACCATCTTTATCTAAATACTTTCTATTAAGGCTTCTGCCACTTCATATATCTGTCACAGAACACTTTGGGGGGAAAAAGGATTCTAAAAAAATGTTCTGTAAGCCTAAATTTTCTCAAAAAAGGGCACTTTAATTAATCCAGTGAACTTGGTTTATGACAATTCAATTCTTTCCTGAAGGGATTTTTACCATTTAAATTTTTATCTCTTAAAGTATGCCTAGATTTAGACTGTATACAGCCCAAACTCTTCAGCTTCCCTAATTTTACTTCTTCTAGGACTGCTATTTATACTTTGACTAATATAATTTTCTCTTGTTAGTGATAGGAATCTAGGAAATTCCCAGTAATCATGCAAAAAATGTGTAACTAAATTATTTGATCTCTGTCATATGTATCTATTTTCTATATTTTGTTCTTTCTCCAAAGAAAAAAATTATACAAAGTGAAAAGGAAAGGAAAAGTGATCTAAAAGATCTCTTCAGGTAGGATTCAGTATGTCTTCACGCGAAGATGGTGAAAACCTACAAGAATCTGATGCTCCAAGTTTATTACAGTGTCACCTTCAAAACACAACCAAGGCCTATTCTTTAGAAGATAACTGGGTAGTGAGTGATCTTGGAAGCCATGCACTAATTTAGATTCATGTCAGGAAATTTTTGTAGAGTTAGCAGTAGAAATTCAGTCTAAGTTAATATCAACTCAAATATATTAACTCATCACTCTGGACATGGGATTCATTCAGAAGACTCCTGTGTTCCTACATTACCCTTCCATCTGAGATGAGGCTTCTATAAAATATGAAGGCATGTCTGTCGATTCAGAGAAACTCAGAAACATCAATAAGAAACAAAAACTTCATCAAATAAAGGCAGTACAACAACAGTAAGAGAATAGTTTCGATGTTATTTTGATGTAGAGATAATAAAATACCCACAACTTATTTTAAATAAGTTTGCCTCCATCAGGACAATCAACTTGTTACATGAGTCTTTAGAGATTAGAGATTCTACAACTTACCACAATTCTGACTAAAAGTTGTAGATCAGTAAAGTACTTTGTGACTAACTGCTTAAAGTGCTTTTTATTTTAAAGCATGAATTTACAAGTTCACTTCAATAGGAGCAACTTGCATATATACTCAAGGGAGACAATTTCTTCCACTACTACATTCACAAACTGTAAGTAGATGAAGCTACCACTCTCCACATATCCCATCAAATAACCCCCCATCATAGCCAGCCAAAGTTAGGTATCGACATGTACATAGCAGAGAAAGAAATAACATGGAAAGACTTTTGTAAGAACCCAAGAGCCTTTCTCGCCCCAGGTTAAAGGATAGCTGAATATGTGGAATTGATTTCTATCTTGGCTGATTCTTAGGCCCAATCAACATAGCTACTACCAACTCTCTAAAGCCTTTTAGAGTTAAGATTAGGTGGCTTCAAGCTAAAAGATGAGATGAAAAACATTTATTTCTGGGGGCATTTGGTAGCTCCAGTTCAACTCAGTTTACAAATTTGTTAAACATTGTTTACAAAATACCATCAGGGATATCTTTAGACTCCTAGAATTTTGGATTATGCATACCACCAGCCTCTGATGACTTGTTCTTCCATAACAGATACTTACATGGTGAATATTATTTAGGTTGGTAAAGATTGCAAGTGAATTTAGTCTCCATGAAAAAAATGAAGAGAAAAAAATCAAAGGAAACTTACTTTCCTGACTCTTCTCTCATCCTCCCCAGAAGGAAACTCACACAAAAAAGTGCCCTCTCCATTGAAAAGTTTGTTGATTATAAACACTAAAATTGGGTCTTAGAGTCTATAGAAACTTGTGATATTTGCAGTCTCTAGGTTAGAAACAGTTCATAGCTGCTGTTACGTTTGAATATGCAAAGTGTGCACAATTTGAGATCTTTGAGATCTACAACGGATGCTTAGCCATGGTGTTGCAGGATGGAGAGTCACAATTCATCAAAATAGGCCTGGCGTGGTGGCTCATGCCTATAATCCCAGCACTTTGGAAGGCCAAGGCAGGCAGATCACCTGAGGTCAGGAGTTTGAGACCAGCCTGGCCAACATGGTGAAACCCTGTCTCTACTAAAAATACAAAAATTAGCCAGACATGGTGGCTTGTGCCTGTAATCCCAGCTACTGGGAAGGCTGAGCCAGGAGAATCACTTGAACCCAGGAGCTGGAGGTTGCGGTGAGCGGAGATTGCACCATTGCACTCCAGCGTGGGTGACAGAGCAAGACTCCATCTCAAAAAAATAAAATAATAAAATAATAATAATAATAATAATCAAATAAATTCATCAAAACAAAAATGATAACAGGGTTTGTGCTCCTCTACATCTCTGGATTTTTTAAGCATAGATACTTCAGTTATATATTTATCCTGGATTTTAAATAAAATAACTTCTCATTATTCTTGGAGCCCCAATGTCTATTATTTCTCCTTTATGGTATTAACAGCCCTTTACTTTGAAATCCCCATGGGTATAGGACTTGGGCAGGCCTTGCTACTGGATTCTTTTTAGCTTATCTTCTACTGCTGGGTTTATCACAGATAACAGTAGTAAAAAGAGAATCTTATTTCTTACAAGTGCTGCTCACACTCCTTACTACCACACTACCCAGCCACCCCCGAAGAACTGAATTTCAAATCCTAGCAGCTTGTCAGAGAAGGAAGATGAAAAATGTCATGTTTACTCCATGTTTCCCAACTGGAAACGTCACTGTTGTACTTTTCCAGATGACTAAGAATGCTACTGCCCTTTCCAATCAGTAGTACTTCCCCTTTGAGTCAGGGCCTTAGCACCACGTTACCAAACTCTTCAACTTAGTAATAAAATTCATGGCTCTGGGGTTGAAAGCCCAGCTCTGTCACTTAGATGGTGTATGACCTTGGGTTAAAAAAAAAAAAAATTTTGAAAGGATAAGATGATAAAATATGTGAAGCACTAAGCACAGTGCTTGGTACAAGGTAAGCATTTTCTGAATGTTCACTATTGTTTTTACTGTTGCTACTAATATTGTTCTTAATAATTACAAACTTAAGTTATTCCTCCTTACTATGTTCTTATGCAATTTCCTGTACAGATAACGTAGGATTAAATAATTTGAGCTACAGTAACACTTCATGCTAAAATACATATAGACAGATTACTGATATGGCTGTTGAGGCCTCACAATCATGGCAAAGTCATGGCTTACATGGTGGCAGCAAGAGAGCTTATGCAGAGGAGCTCCCACTTATAAAACCATCAGACCTTGTGAGACTTACTCACTACTACGAGAACAGCATGGGAGAAACTGAAACCATGATTTAATTATCTTCACCTGGTTCCCCCCGTGACACGTGGGGATTATTATTATTATTATTATTGAGACGGAGTTTCTCTCTTCTTGCCCAGGCTGCAGTGTACTGGCACGATCTCGGCTCACCCGCAACGTCTGCCTCCCGGGTTCAAGCAATTCTCCTGCCTCAGAATTGATCCCCGAGCAGCTGGGATTACAGGCATGCGCCAACACGCCCAGCTAATTTTCTGTATTTTTAGTAGAGATGGGGTTTCTCCATGTTGGTCAGGCTGGTCTCGAACTCCCGGCCTCAGGTGATCCACCCGCCTCGGCCTCCCAAAGTGCTGGGATTACAAGCGTGAGCCACTGCACCCAGCTGACACGTGGGGATTATTATAGTTCAAGGTGAGATATAGGTGGGGACACAGCCAAACCATATCAATTTCCTAGAGCCATTCATGATAACAATGAATTATACATGTTTATCCTACATGTATATATCTAGTCCATATTTAGTCAGATAGAATTTAAAATATAAATGTGGTTGGGTATTGCATCATTTTAAGGTTATTGCATGAAGAGCCAGAATTTCCCAGCTAGACATGGTGGCTCATGCCTGTAATACCAACAGTTTTGGAGGCTGAGGTGAGCAGATTGCTTGAGTCCAAGAGTTCAAGACCAACTTGGGCAACATGATGAAACCCCATCTCTACAAAAAATATAAAAAAGTACCTGGGCATGGCGGTGTGCTTGTGTGGTTCCAGCTACTTGGGAATCTGAGGTTGGGAGGATCACCTGAGCCCAGGAGGCGGAAGCTGCAGTGAGCCATGATAGCACCCCTGCACTCCAGCCTGGGTAACCAGAGTGAGACCCTGCCTAAAAAAAAAAAAAAAAAAAAAAAAATCAGAATTTAAAATTTGAAATATGTTTTATATTCATGCTTGGGCCCATTTAAAAAAACAAGCTCACAACAATGAAAAATTATGGGTGAGTGATTTCAAATAAGTGGTAAAATTACATAATATGAATGCCTTATTGTTTTTTCTGGCATTCTTAAAGCTGAGCAACTTGAAAAATAATTTGTTAGTAGTAGTATTATGTTATAAAATCCCACATTGAAAGTAGATCCTTCAATTAATTTTTTAACTTGTAAATTGAGAAATGGTAACAAACCAGAAAATTTAAGAATTGATTTTTAAATGATTTCTGTAGTAGTCTGTCCTCACACTGCTAATAAAGACGTACTTGAGACTAGGTAATTTATAAAAGAAAGAGGTTTAATGGACTCACAGCTCCACATGGCTGAGGAGGCATCACAATCACGGCGGAAGGCAAAGGAGAAGCAAAGGCGTGGCTTACATGGCGGCAGGCAAAAGAGGAAAGAGGCACGGGAACTCCCGTTTATTAAACCATCAGATCTCGCGTGACTTATTCACTACCATGAGAACAGTATGGGGAAACTGCCCCCGTTTCAATGATCTTCACCTGGCCCTGCCCTTAACACGTGGGGATTATTAAGTTCAAGGTGAGATATGGGTGGGGACACAGCCAAACCATATCAGCTTCCTAGAGCCTTTCATGATAAAGATGAATGATACATGTTTATTTGACAGGTATATATCTAGTGTACATGTATAGGAGAGAGAGAGAATTAATGGTTTATGTTTAGAACAATGCACCTCAGGATTTTTTGTTTTTGTTTTTACATGATTGTCATCATCAAAACAAATTCAATCATATTCAGCATTCTCCATTCAGGCACAGAAATGGATTTATGTATTGACATTTTTACTAAAGGCAATTGAAGTTTGTTTTTTGTTGTTGTTGTTATTGTTTGTTTGTTTTCTTCATCCAGCTTTACAAAGAAAACTCAATCAACCAGAATAGTTTATTCAGAGTACTTAAAGGAAAGCCAAAATGTTTGCATCATTTTACAAATTATTTTTTCCAAGTTCTAGCTTTTGAAACTCACTTAGGTAGATAGTTAAAATCAATATTCTATAGTTAATTTGTCCTATTTATAAAGATAAAGAATATGTGAATTTTTGGCACATCTCTCACACTCAAGTACAGCCATCACCCTAATAGTGTACATTGTACCCTTTATGTAATTTCTCATCCCTTGCCTGCCTCTGAATCTCCTACCCTTCAGTATCTCCAACATCAGACTCAATTTTCATCCATTTTTCATCCTAATTGAGAAATTAGAGCAACCCCATGTTGCCTTCCACCTCAGCTTGCCTCTAAGAGCCAAATCTGAGCATTTCCATGACTGATTCCTGCCACTCCTTACAAGAGATAAAGTGTGATTTGAATGGTCTTAACTTCACCACTCCAGAGCTGCTGTCTCCATTGCCACCACCATCTTCTCTACCTTCAATTAATGCCCGTACATTCTTACCATCTCCCTGCTCTCAGACCCTGCTTTCTTTTAAGAAGATCTGCAATTCAGTCACAAAGTTCCCTTCTAGGAATAATAACATTTTAATAGGTATCTGAGCCTTCCTCTAAAAGAATGACACTCTGATGGAGAAATAATTGCTTTAACCAGTGGGTAGGAGCTCACAGTAGTTTTCTCAACGGGGCTTCATTCCTTTCTTGGCATATATCGTTTTTCTTTTCAACCTCCTGCCTTTGCTCAGACTCCACTATACCTCCTCATCCCTTCACTAAGAGCATACTCCTACCTGTGTGCCAACAAAATATATACAACCTTTTGACCCAATTTTAGACAACTCTTTCAAGGAGCCAATTCAACTACCTCCTACATTGTTAAACTCTTTCAGTGTAACTTAAGCACTAAGATTTCTGGCTATTTGATAAGGTATTAGCTGCCCCAAGTTGAGTATAATTTCACTGGTTTACAGATGAATATACATATGAACTTTTCGTTTTCCATAGATCACCTGTAAAACTCTCTACATATCCAGATGCCTAGCACATATGCATTGGGTGTAAGTCTAAATCTTGCTAAAGTAAATTGCTGTATTTTCCTCAAAATCAGATGTTTTTGTTTTTCTTTAGTGAACCAATACATAATTTACCTATTTCTTGATTTGTATCTTATGTAACACTTTAAGGTATTACTTTCTCTAATTTTACAGGATTGGAGCTACCATATTTGGGAATTAAGTGGAATTTTGTTTTCACAGTCTTCTTTTTCTTCTGCCTGGTGTGCAGTCCTCTCTTATCTTACTGTTGCCTTCATGCATACTGCAAAGTAAAAGAACACATACAACTGCTTCTTCTCCAAATGCATTAAAATTAAGAGGAAAAAAATAGGGAAAGTATTTCCCCTGGTATTAAAACAGATTTCTTTTTCCCAGCATGTAAGGCAAACTACATTATATGGGTGCCAGAACACCAATTAAAATCAGAATATCTGATTTATCCTACATTACATTTCTCCAGTGACTGTAACTTTAACCTTTGATCACCAATTTATTCTAGTTATCTGCAACGTAAACTATATAAATGGTCTAAAAGTAAAACGGAAGCAACTTAGAGACGTGCCTGCTTAAGGAAATACTGTTAAACATAGCAAAGATAATATTCTTCTCATGAAGAAATAAGAATGCAGTGTTACTCAGAGCTAGTATTTCTGTTGAAAAGACTGCACAAACCAAATCTGTGTCAAGTATATTTCAAACACCGTTTACTATTGCTGTTAAATTGAAAAAATTAACCAGGGCATTGCTCTGAGGAATAGCTTGTGATTCTGTCTCCCAAATTCACCTAGGCTGTGGTGCCTTGGAAGAGTCAGTTACCCCTCTAATCATGACTTTCTCATCCCTAAAATGAAAATCATAACAATGATTTTCCTACTCACATGCAGGGATTGTTGGGCTAGGTAAGACAAAAATAGGGAGTGCAAAATAAGCTATTAAATCATTTTGTTTTTTATATCTACATGAGAAATGATCTTTTAATTATGGATTTGAGGTATTAGAAAAATACAAAAAGAACAACAAATTTATTTCTGTGGTAGGAAAATTACTATTGAAAACAAAACTAATTTTTTAAAAGAGTGAATTTAAAGTCTATTTAAAGAAAAATATTAGGTAAGTGAGAGGATAGGTGGCATATGAATATGGCAGAAATGGTGAGGGTAGGTTACTCATGATTGTAGCTTGGGAAACAGTCAAACTAGAGGCCAATATTCTGGTTGTCCTTTTTCAGAGGGATCCAGCCACTTGCTGGCTTTAAGACTTTGGGCAGATAGCTTTCAAGCTATGTCTCAGCTTCCACAATTGTTTAACCTTACTTTGTATGGTTGCTGTGAAGGAGGCCAGGTGTGGTGGCTCACACATGTAATTCCAGCACTTTGGGAGGCCAAAGCAGGTGGATCACCTGAAGGTCAGGAGTTCAAGACCAGCTTGGCCAACACGTGAAACTCGTCTCTATGAAAAATACAAAAAAACAACAAACAAAAAACAAAAAAAAATTAGCTGAGCGTGGTGGCGGATACCTATAGTCCCAGCTACTTGGGAGGCTGAAGCAGGAGAATTGCTTGAACTCGGGAGACTGAGGTTGCAGTGGGCTGAGATCAGGCCGTTGCACTCCAGCCTGGACAACAACAGCAAAATTTCATCTCAAATAATAATAATAATAATAATAAATTTGCGGCCGGGCGCGGTGGCTCAAGCCTGTAATCCCAGCACTTTGGGAGGCCGAGACGGGTGGATCACGAGGTCAGGAGATCGAGACCATCCTGGCTAACACGGTGAAACCCCGTCTCTACTAAAAAATACAAAATCTAGCCGGGCGAAGTGGCGGGCGCCTGTAGTCCCAGCTACTCGGGAGGCTGAGGCAGGAGAATGGCGTGACCTGGAGGCGGAGCTTGCAGTGAGCTGAGATCCGGCCACTGCACTCCAGCAGACAGAGCGAGACTCCGTCTCAAAAAAAAAAAAAAAAAAAAAATAAATTTGCAGAGAGGATTCAGGGAAGTGAGGTGAGTGAAGCACTTAGATAGTGTCTACCACCTAGTAGGTATTCACAAAGTATTGATTATTATTGTCATATTTTCAATTGTATAATAATTTATCCTAACAGGTTATTTCTCAGATAGTGAGACTGACTGGAGAACAAAAGTCTCTAATATCCACTTGATAGTGTGTTTGTTGTAATTCCCTGCAAATGTTATTTACAGCACCAGGATGATTCTAATATGGGAAAAGCAAGCTCAAATTGCAATCTAAAAGCCTAGATTAGCTAAATTTAGAGGATTTCTGTTGGTTTTGGTGTCTCTCCTATAACAACTATCCCCTCGCTGCTCCTTGAAGAATTGAGACTCTATTTACAAAGCAAACCCATAATATTTCTTATCATTTTACAAATTACTTTTGTTAGACTTGAACTTTTGAAACTGGTTGAGATGAATACCTAAAACTCTTTGAAATGAACAGAATTATTGATATTCCTTTATTTTCACTCTTTTTCCTGGCTGACAAACAAGTTTATATGCAATTTCTTTGAGCAGGCCACTTGCATTCATTCCTAATGAGCAGCTTTCTATATATAGGACCTTGCAAACCCTTTCAGTAAAATGAAATTCAAAGGTCACATTACTGGTCTTCTTGAAATATCAGTGAATTAAAAGCCAGCCGTTTTGACTTCAGGTTATCTATTTATAATCTGCATTGTAGAAAGTCAACTGATTATTCTGGGCCTATTTCTTGCCTGAAAAATGAAGTTAGACTAGCTCAAGTTTTAATGCAGGGTTATATAGGGAGGGTCAGAATACTTAGAGAGGGATTTCTTTTTACTAGTCTTTAACTGAAATTTATCATTTCCTTCATTTGTAGGAAAGAATGTACATCAACATTTATGGTATTTTTGTTATCAATAGAACTATATATCTATTTATTTATTATATACTTATTATACACTTACATTTAGTGTAGCAACTTTGAAGTATCATTTGATATCATCATTTCAAAACAGATAGTAGACCTTCAATTAGATATTTTAATTTAAAGCATTAATAAACAAGCATATATAATACTATAGCACATCACTAGGTTTACGTAAATATGTTGATAACTGTATTTTGATTAGAATTCGTAGTAATCATATATATTTTATTTTATTTATAAATTTTACTTTGAAAAGCTGGCCATAGATTTCACCAGACCACAAGAGGGGCCTATGATTCAAAACCGTTTGGAGCCTTGGTATATGGATGTTTCTCAAAGCCTTTATATGGTACACTCTTGGGCCATAAAAGTCATCTTAGATGATATTTAATGGATTGAAAATTCAAATTATTTCCTCGTTATGGGAGAATGATATGTCAGAATAATATGACTTCCTTTTTTATGACGTACTAAGGGTCACTAACAAGTATTATTGCCCAAGTTAATTGTAAAGGCTTCTACAACTAAACATTTATCAACTAGAAGTAATGTAATTTGGATTTGCTGAGGACTCTACTATCTGGCTGTCATGAAATTCCTTAGCAATTATGTGTCTACCCCAGAAAAGAGCTGGAATTATAGTTTTCAAGGAAGACCCTTCTTCAGTGCTTCAAAACTCTTATCATGAGTTCATCATAGTTTTTAATTGTTGCTAATCACATGTACAGAATTATTGTTGGGTATAATATGTGTATCATTTGGGGATTTGTTATTTTTTATAATTGCTGCCTTGTTACCATTTGATTACTTTCTTCATTTTTCTTTTACTCATTTATTACTGCTGATTTCTTTATCCACTAGAAATAAGATAAATACTTTGGTGGTGGATGGCCTTAGGGTCCTTTATCCATTGTAAAAAGTTCTCTAAAAAATTTTGAGAACCAGTGAATTAGTGGATTACTTCTATTCCTTTCTCGTAATTCAGTCTGTTCTTTTTACTATGTTCTGTTCTATTCTAGACTGTTTTGTTCTGTTCTAATCTAGTCTTAAGTAACAGAACATTAAATCTGAAGTTTAAGCCAAGACTCTAACATGATAAATGTCAGAAAAAAACCTGATTTTTGAGACAAGAATTTCAAAGAAGATTCATAACTCAGTAATAAGATGCATAAAACCCTTTCCCAATTCAAACAAATGAAAGGATCAGGTTATTGAGCTCGAAAAAAAAGATTTATGAAGAGGATTTCTTTAAAAACTTATCTGCTGTTGGGAAAAGTGTAGAAATGCTTCCTTCTTCACCTCAAATCAAGGGAGGAGAACTTCATCAAGACCCTTGGGGAGTTTGAAGTTAAGAAGATATTGGGAATGGAATCTAGTTCCTACCTGAGAGATCTAAAGAGTTAAGTGTTGGCAGATGAGCCAAAAGAGAGACGGCTGTGTAGGTTTCAGCTTTTCTTCCAGTCATTCATGGAAACAAATGCCTCAAGAGTGTGTCATGTGAACCAAATGTACCCACCCACATTTGGAAGGGTGATGGGACCTCAGCAGACAGAAGCTGGAAATGTACCAACAAATTTACAGGAGCTGTGGACATTGTAAAGAAGCTAGAGATTCATGGGTCTTACCAACCTGGTAAAAAGCCATGGTCCTTGGCAAGAAGTCTGTTAAGAGCCCATGAGTGTGCTTCTTATAAGAAAATAAAGGCAGCTGTAAATGCCTGCCAGGTCTAGTGAGTGCAAAGCCATCCTACAACACTGCTGCTCCCCTTAGCCTTCTTCTCTCCCCTGCTCAGGAGTCCAAAGTAGCCAGTGGAGAGAGAGCAAAGAAGAAATGAGAGAAACATCAACCATACACACCCCATCCTGCTCCACACACATGCACCATTTTTGGGTTCTGTAACAAACCCAAGGTGGGAAAGGAGTCTTATCTTTGTTTGACGATGTGTATTACATGAGACCAGACCTTCTATTGTCTGATTTGAGACTTTGGCAACTTAATGTGATCACAGGATGTTTTTAGTTCTCTAAGAATGATCAGGAAAGTAATGAGACTACCTGACATTTTTATCTTGGCTGAGAAGATAAGTCTCCACCCTCCATATTTTAAAGACACAATTGCTTTGTAATAGCGCCTGATAAATTCTATATGTCCACTAGTTGCATAACCTCAACAAAAATCTGCTGTAACTGAGTTGATACAATCCTACAATACATGTTAAAGGAATTATAACAAAGTTAATTGGCACAAAGTTTAATTGTTAGAATATCTTTACTCAAACTTCAGACAGAAAGAACATTCCATTGTGTATGACTATTTCCTGAACTATCAAGATATTTCAAGTAATTGACTCAGAAATTAATTTTTGTTTATTTTGTTTACTTTGTTACTTATGTAATGAGACTCTTTTATCTAAACATTTTGCTTTATACTTCTATTTTCATAGATTCTCTACAACCTCTCCAGAAATGTTGAAAGATTTTTCCATGCTAATATTTTATTTGTCTTCAAAGTTTATATGGAAATTGAGTGATTCTAAGATTAGTTTGTCTTGATAGATTGTATCTTAAACACTACTATCCTTTCATACTCATTTTTAAAAATTCATAGCAACTAAGAAATGTGTGGTAAAAGACATTGATCATTAGAAGGTTTAGTTAAAGGAATTTGTTTCAATTAAAAAAATTCAGAAAAAAACACATGATTTTTTACATGAGATTTAATCATGTTTAAACATGTTTCATCTATTTTATTTCTGTATTCTCAGATTAAATCGCAGCTTGAGAAAGTTATGTAACCAACAGAAGACAGCTTGTTATACTATGTAGATCCACAGGCTGAAAGGAAAGTGTTTGGTATCTTTGAAAACATGTGCCACAAAATTCATTGTAAAATTCAGTCTTCAACATTTTACAAAGTTCTTCAGTCTTCTAATCTTATTAGTTTTTTCCAAAGCTTTATTTTGTTTTGTTTTGGTTTTGTTTCCTTATGTTTTTAGGTGAACCTGATCTTCATAAGAACTCAGAAGACCTCGTAAATGCTGAAGAAATATATGAGACACATTCATAGGCCTGAAACACCTTAAAGACTTCTGTCATTTTAAACATGAGAGGTAATTTTATGTTATAGACAAGAAACTTAACTTCTAAAATAAGTGCTTTGCAGAATACCATTAGAGATGAAATTATCTTATTTGAATGCCTTCTTAGATTTTTTTTTTAAATCTCTATTAATCCTTTGAGACAAAATCTTAACAGGTAAACTTTAAATATTTACCTTTTCAAAGAGTTCTTAATTTGTTAATCAACAAAAATTATATTTACTGGGACTGAAATTTTCATTCTTTAAAAATAATTTTTAAAATGGCCGGCCACGGTGACTCACACTTGTGATCCCAGCACTTTTCAAGGCCAAGGCAGGCGAACCACAAGGTCAGGAGTTTGAGACCAGCCTGGCCAACATAGTGAAATCCTGTCTTTACTAAAAATACAAAAAAATTAGCTGGGTGTGGTGGCAGGCACCTGTAATCCCAGCTACTTGGGAGACTGAGGCAGGAGAAGCGCTTGAACTTGGGAGGCAGAGGTTGCAGTGATCTGAGATCAGGCCACTATACTCCAGCCAGGGTGACGGTGCAAGACTCCATCTCAAAATAATAATAATAATAATAAATAAGCATGGGAATGTTTAATCCTCATTTCTTTTTCCATGTCATGTAGGAAATATAAATGTTTTAGACTGATTTCTTGTTTTATTTCATGTAAAAATATGTTTATACCCAGTAATTAAAACAAAGCAAGTACATATTATAAAGCAAATATCATGTTCGTTAAAATCTGTGAACATGTGCATTTATGGTTCTCTTTTTAAAAATTCAGCTTCTAGGGCTTGTTTTCAGTCTATCAAATTATTAACTCTGGGAGTGATGCCTTGAAAATTTGAATTTTTGATAAGCCAGTCTGTTGATATTTCTGTCCACTAAAATTGAGAACTCACTTGTCTTGAACCGATGGCGGAGATATGGGGAGTTAGAAAGGAGGGATGTATATTTACAATAGAGATGTCTTAATATCTACTAAAAATAAGAAGAAGTAAAGAACAAAATCCAAGTGTTGTAACACATCCTGTTGTTGGGGTGGTGGGTTGGGGCAAGAGAAAATGCTGAGGGTACCATTCCAAACCTTAGAGATTTTGCTATTAGTTCCACAGCTGTTACTTCAGATGTGAAAGTGTTAAAATGTGATTCGCTTTTAAAATAATTTCTTCCTCAATATTCTTGAGTTACAAAGACAGTTAGTTGTAAAACTGTCTTTTATTCATAAGAATAGTTTCATTAATAGCAACAATAAAGTGTCAGGCACTGTAGTGAACATCTTGTATATATTATCTCACTGAATCTTCTCAACAATTCCAGAGTTAGTGAGTGTGATCTCTATTTTGTATATGAAGCTTGGAAAGAAATTGAGTTCAAAGTGACTATTCAGCAATGAAAACCCCTGTCTATCTTTAACAAATATATTGTTTTATATGCTACATCAGTTCCTCCCCCTACTGTCTATCTAGACTATAAATTTATTACCTCGAGAGCCCATGATCATTTTAGAAGACTCCTTATGTCCTCAAGATACACAGTGAAGCCCCGGAGGTATATTTTAGGGAAAAGTAATTCAGTGGAATATTTATAGATGTTTTAAGTCACAAAGGGTTTTGTTGGCAAATGTGTATCTTTATAAAACCAAGTACAACAAAATTAAGAATTTTTCCTACAGGTCACATTCAAGCCAGTATACATCACATAGCATCCAAACAAAACTTTAGGATCAACATTTCCTAGACATTTATGATAACGGATCTTAAATATTTATGAAAATTTTCCAAAAATTGTGTGTAGATAACAGATTACCAATACATTTGTAAAAATAACTGTTCATTGTATGAAAATCCCTAAGGCAATTTATATGCATACATTTGTATATCTATATATGTGTGTGTGTATATATATATAAATGCATATCTGTAAATAAGAGTCTGGTATTTCATCAGAAAAGGTTTTGATGAGATTCAGTTGGCAGTTAATGAAGTACCTTTTTGCATTTTTCTTTTTCCTTCTTTTTTTTATTTTTTGGAGACCGAGTCTCGCTCTGTTGCCCAGGCTGGAGTGCAGTTGCGCGATCTCAGCTCACTGCAACCTCTGCCTCCCAGGTTCAAGCAATTCTCCTGCCTCAGCCCCTCAAGAAGCTGGAACTACAGGCGCACGCGGCCACTCCTGGCTAATTTTTTTGTGCTTTAGTAGAGATGGGGTTTCACCATGTTGCCCAGGCTAGTCTCAAACTCCTGAGCTCAGGCAATCTGCCTGCCTCAGCCTCCCAAAGTGCTAGGATTACAGGCGTGAGCATGAGCCACTGCACCCGGCCCCTTTTTACATTTTTCAACTAAAAAAACCCCAAAGCTAGAACAGTTTGCGGCCCCCTCAAACTAAATATAATATTTAAGCCCGAGTAGATGATTTGGCAATTTTTTTTTCTGTCAAGGCCAATTAAATTATTTAGCTTCCTTCTCAGTTTGAGAAAGCCCTGTCTTTGGCGCACAGTCTTCCAGGAAATGTGGTCTTCAGTAGCACCTTACAAATTTTGTATGTTCACTAACTACGTAACCTCAATAGAATTCTGCTGCAACTGAGTTGATACAGTCCTACAATATATGTTAAAGGAATTATCTCAAAGTTAATTGGTGCAAAGTTTAATTGTTGGAATATCTTTATTCAAACTTCAGACAGAAATTCCCATAGCTTCAAAAACAAGTAGGTCTTTTAAATGAGGGAAGTGGGCAAGGTCTAAAAACAACAAAGAGTGGTGACAATTGGCAACTGTGACTCAGGCATGGTGTCTGGGAGATAGCAGACAGTGATCAGTCCTGGAAACAGAGAGGACACAGCACCCCCAATCTGAGGGCTACAGTCAGCCACTCTTTGGCTCTGACAGATTTTTACTCTGAAAGAGCAAGGGCCCAGTGTTGCCAGCTGTTTCTAGTGGTTAAGAAAGATTCTTAATATAAACTCTTCCAATTTTTCCTGTTGACTCAAAGTTTTTTGAAATGCTTTGTGGACAAGAAAAAATATGTCTGAGGGTCAGATTTGGCTTGCAGGGTTTCTGTTGCAAAGTTAGCATACCTTCTTTGTGACTGATAGCTAATTCTTTGCTGGCTGCAATCACAGAAAGTGCAGGATGTTATAGCAGCCCGGCCATGTCTCTGAAAGCCATTGCCTGCTTTGTTCTCAATGTGTAAGTGCCACTGTGAGGCACTTTCCCAGAAAATATTGAGCTCTAATTAAATCTGTGCCGTGTTAAGATTTCATAAATCAATGTGCAACACTACACTTAGGACAAGAAAAAAGCCCTTGAAATCTACTTTTCACATTGTTGTAAAATTTCACCACCATTTTTAAGAGATTTTAGTCCACGAAAGTGTTTTGTTTTGCTTAAATTTTTCTTTTACGTTTTTGTTTATTAAAGGAAACAAAATAGAATGGTTGAATGTATAATCCCAGTCTGCTTTATTATTTAAAAAGCTAATGGCATATCATTTATCACATGATCTTTCTTGAAAGATATGTCAGGAGATTCTGGCATTTCAAAAGCAAGCCACTGTCGGACCTGTTATGCACTGGGAGGAAAGCGTTCCCTATCGTGACCATAGCCTACTGTTTAATGTTGTGTGCTATACAACAAAAGATCAAAAATTGATGATTTCTGGGCTGTATTTAGTCAGTAGACTTGCCTGGGCTTTCACACTGATTTAAAATATCTTTTGAAATGTCTTTAGGCAGGGCTTATGTTCTTTCGTTGACTATGGTCCCTGTGAGTCTAGTTGTTTTACACTCACACTGGCCCACTTAACTCATTTACACTACCTGCCAGGCCCGTATGCCTGTCTGATCTAGAGAACCAGTTTTTACTGGGATTGAACACACACATATACAAACACACGCACACACACCCAGAGCAGAAATAGGAAGAGAAATTCCAACTGGTATAAAACCACTCTCTATTAGAAAGATAGTAGATAAAGAAAGCAGGCCGGGCACGGTGGCTCATGCCTGTAATCCCAGCACTTTGGGAGGCCAAGGCGGGTGGATCACAAGGTCAGGAGATCGTGACCATCCTGGCTAACATGGTGAAATCCCGTCTCTACTAAAAATACAAAAAATTAGCAGGACGTGGTGGCAGGTGCCTGTAGTCTCAGCTGCTTGGGAGGCTGAGGCAGGAGAGTATCATGAACCAGGAAGGCGGAGCTTGCAGTGGGCTGAGATGGCGCTACTGCACTCCAGCCCGGGCGACAGATCCAGACTCTGTCTCACAAAAAAAAGTAAAAACAAAAAAAAAGAAATCCCTTATTTTTGACAAGGTATATAAAGTGCAATGTGAATTGCCACACAGTAATTGATACCTGTGTATGACTAAGTGATGACCTTCAGTTTCTATGTTTTCTTTTCTTTTTATTTATTTATTTTTAAATTCACAAATAAAAATGGTGTGAACATTTTTTTTGAAATTGTGGAATGGCTAAATCAAGCTGATTAACCTATGATTAACATATGTGATTAACATTACTTCACATGCTTATCTGTTTTTGTGGGGAGAATATTTAAAATCTACTCTCTTAGCAGCAGTTTTCAAGAATATGATGCATTGGTTTTTAACTGCGGTAACCATGTTTTACAGTAGACCTCTTGAACTGATTCCTCCTATCTAACTGAAATTGTGTACTCTTTGACGAGCATGTGCCCAACCACTCCCCACTCTTCCTTCTCTGATCTACATTTTCATTTGGATTTTATTTCAGGACAATGAAAACATCCTAAATTCTCAACTTTCCACAAAGCTATAGCTCCTCTTTCAACATAGAATTGGATTGGGCCATTTTAATTGACTCCTATACAAGGAATTAAGAAGGACATAAATTTTGAGCTAGCAACTCTGGTCAAATAAATACACTCAAGTTTTTATCAGAGTTTTTGACCAGTGCTTCTGCCACTTTTTTCCCTCCACAATTTGGCCTTCTTCAATCAAGCCAGAGAAATTTTTGAGACAAAAGTCAGACAGTTTTTAATTTTTCTTGCTTTTACCCTGTCATAGTGACTGTGCAATGCATGTGCAGAAGATGAGATATTTTAAAATTTACTTCCTTGCACTGTCTTACACAGAGTGCTATAACTATAAATTTTTCAAGGTCTCAAATAAAAAGAAGCAAAAACAACATTATGGAAAAATTTTTTTTTGCTGTGCTGGGGAATAGACTATTTAGATTGTCCTTCTTATTTTAAATGCATGGGAACAGAATGACAGGCAGGATGCTGAGGAGCTGGTTGAAGCATCAGAGCAATGCTACAATCCAACAGTGGAGCATTAGATCCCCAGCTAGGTAGCCTGATGGACACTGCATTTGTAAACTCTCATACTGGGAAATGGCAGTGAAACCTTCCTCTGAACCCGTGTACCAGCCTGCGTCCAGCCCCATGGTTTCAAAGCACGAATGCATTACCTCCATGGGTGTGGTTACAAGTAAGTTACATGCTATCTACAGTTCATGATAACAAGACCATCAGCTATTGGTGGAGACAGACACTAGAATGGAAAATGAAATTTGCCAGTGGGATGTTTATCCCATCAGAATGTAACAAAATACATTACCAATCAAGAGATAAGAGACAAGAATGTGTGTGTGTGTGTGTGTGTGTGTGTGTTCAAAAATGTCTATGAAAATGAAGACTCACTTTTCTGTACAGATAACATTATTTGACCTGACTTTTATATTTTACTACACAGAAACAAACTGCAGCCCTCAGAGGCCCTGCTTCCTTGTCATGTTTTGCCTGAGCATGTGCAAACCCTTTCCTTTGCTCAAAGCTAAAAAACTACCTTTATGTGTTATCTGACAAGAAAGGTCAAGCACAATTAGATGTTGCAACTTTTCACTGTACAAGCATTGCAATGATTGTGAGCTTCAGTGAATTTATCTTTGTGAAAGGTAAAAATTGGCTGGAAAGAATCAAGAGTAGCCATCAATTAAATCAGGCGAAGGCGGATCCATCCATCCTAATGAGTTTTCTGCTGCACCTGCAGAAAAACTTCCTGGATTCCACAATGTTAAGCAATATTTTAGAAAAGGGTTCAATCGGAAGCTTTTAAGCCTAAGTGGTGAGATTTTATAACTCACAACTCAGATCTCTTTTAATGTGTAAGCCATATTCTATATGCATAGTTAGTATGCATCATTGTAATTTAAGATATATTTGAATGTAGGCTGTATAAAATGCTTTTAATTGTTCTGTGAATAGAGCCTTGGCTTTAGTGTCACCTGAATCTTGTGCAAAACAGAGCTTAATAATTGAATTGTATCATAAACATTACAATGTAATTGATATTTTAAATGTAAGCAGTAAGATTGATCTATAATAATGTGCTGGGAAAAACATTTATAGATATGTACATCATGATTACTTTTTGTGCTTTCAAATGGACTTTTTATTTCTATTTATGGAGAGAATGTAACTACTGCTTTTAATGTCTTTTTAAAGCAAGCTATTTACCAGCTAGAAAATATTGTGCATTTAAAATAGAATCTATCTGGGGAGTGTAATTATTGTTGTTCCTATTTGAGTCAGTTGTCTTTCAGTAAAGCTCTAGAATCTCTCAAATAAGTAAATAGAAATGCTGCTTCTTAAATGTCATAGGAGGCATATCCACTTTGTTTCTATCAATATTTAAGATCTATAAGACCTTATTACTAAAAAGTAGAGGAATATAAAGAATTCATCAATTTCCGTATATGGGCTTTAACCTAATTTCCCAGGTTATGCAACTTATAAAGCACTGTGACCAAACTTCCAGAGTGCAAAAAAAAAAAAAACAAAAAACAAAGTTTTACTCCTTCAGAAGAATTGTCATGCTGCTGCTGTACTTATTTTCCTAATCTCTCTCTTTCTATCTGCTACACTCCCTCCTTCTCTTTTTTTTTCTTTTAAGCTTTTATATTTCTTCCTTTGTTTTCCTCTCTGTAAGACAGCTGCTACTTAGCACTAATTAGTAGAAAATCAGAGTGGAGGTTTTCTGTGCCTGTCCTTTCTGCAAACATTACTATTGAGCCCATCTGAAGAGAGGGATTGATAGGTTAGGCTGCTGCGCCTTGAATGTCCTGCTTTGCATTTTTAACCTCAGCTTCCCAACACATGTATCTTGGAGTTTATATGCCTTTTCATTTAACTGAAACCTCTTTTATTTAATTTTTAACAGGACAACTTACAATTCTTGTGTTTTTATTATGCTGTATTTTTCTGTATTTCTTATTACATGTGATTGCTAAATAAATCATGTTTGAGGGAAAACTTTGTGAAACATTTGGCGTTTTATGTAATTCAATTTAGTGGGGCATTGAAAAGTTGGAGAAATTGGGGGAAACCCAAAGGAGAACAACTTAAAAATTGATAGGAGTTTTGTAAGAAAGTGCTTTTTGCTCCATTAAAGAAATACTGATTGAATTACTTATTATTATACCTATTATTCATAAGCTCCTGGCTAGAAGCATGGTGCATATATGAATATGGAAACCTTTCCTCTAGAAATTTCAAGTCGTATAAAGGAGATAATCTACACAGACTATAATTTATACATAATAACTAAAATGCCACATAAAAATGTAACGAGTTGCAAATAAAATGCACCTATATATATTTGAGGAGGTAAAAAACTGCTTCTGTTTTCAGAGCTTTCAAGACTAAGTGGTGCATCAGTTGGCATTTAACAAATAAAAACAAAAGTTTATAAACATTGCCTATTTTCCATGTGTGGCCTCCATGTAAATGCTTAACAATATTATCTCAAATCCTCACAATAATACAGTAAAGTGGTGTTGATATAAACAAAGGAAACCAAGTCTCAGAGGAAAAGCTTTGTCCAAGGCCATACAGGTCTCCATTGGCAGACTCCACACTGGATTTGCTTCTGTGTTTCTCCGGCACCTTGTTTTCTTTCTACAACATCCACGTGGGGCTGGGCAGAAGCACAGCAGAAGAAAAAGCTCTGTGAGGAAGAGCAACGTGAATAAGGCAACACCAGAGAAGAATAAAGAAGCAAAGAGTGTTGAGTCAAGGTGAAGACCCAGTGAGTCTCAATTAATTGAAATAAGAGTAACTGGCATGGTATGTGTGAAACCTTAGGCTGTGTCTCTATGAAGCCAATGAATTCCAGAACAAGATGTAAAAACTTAACTGGTCATCAAATATGTGACACTTAGCTGAATTTTTTACTTTAAGTATGATTACATGATGCATTTCCACCTAATATCAAAAGCTTTCAAAGGCTATATTTTAAATATAAAAGTCTGTATTTATATTTAGAAATATAATTTAGATATAAAACGTGTATTTCCTTTGGAAGCTACACTATATTAAGCCTTCTGTCCTCTGTTTAAATGTTTTTCTAAATACAGCAAAGCTTATCTACCATTTAGTACAAGTCCTAGACAATAAAGACAATGTATATTTTAGAATCAAAAAGCAAACACCTAATAATGTCCTGCATTATTACATTATCCTTTTAATTTCTTTGGAGGTAATTGTAAATATTTAAGATACATTTTCTATATATGGGCCAACATTATGTTTAAAGCTCTAGTTGGGTCTTTTTATCCCTTAATAACATTAATTAATTTCTGGATAATTTGCTTAATATGTGCGAAGGTTCGAGAGTTTCGTTTGCATCTCAGTTGATATATTTTATCTCTGACAATTAAACAGTATAATTATGTAGTGTTTGTTTATTGTAGTCATACTAGTGCATTATATTATTTTCTTACATTATCTCTTTTACTTCCTACAACTACTCTGTAAGACATTATTATTCCTTATTATAGGTAAGGAAGTGTGGCAGAGGAAGGTAAAATAATTTGTGTAAGATCAAGCAGCTAGTAAGTAGAGGAACCCAGATTTGAAGTCTAAGGGAGTCTGACTCAAAACCACTAGGCTAGGTTGCCTCCGGCCACTGAAGTAGGATCTGTCACATTTTTTCTACTTGTTATATTCATTACCTTCCTTTTTTACTCTTTGTTCCATTTTGCAGGCTCTTGTCCCTAAAAACTACCACTTTGAGGGGGCAGAATTTTCAGTGACCAACAGCAGGATTGTGTGTG
This sequence comes from Trachypithecus francoisi, assembly GCF_009764315.1. Classification (NCBI taxonomy): domain Eukaryota; kingdom Metazoa; phylum Chordata; class Mammalia; order Primates; family Cercopithecidae; genus Trachypithecus; species Trachypithecus francoisi. Next base: position 59,797,463 of record NW_022681458.1, read on the forward strand.
CTTTGGTGACCAATTTAACCATGTATTACTGTAGACAAGCTGTCTTTTATTTTTGTGGATGGGAGAAGCCATATTCCATGCTTAATATATAACTGTAAAATGTCCTTTTCAAAAGTAACCACCAGTCCTCACTCTAGATTCTTGTTACTTAAAATATGGTCCACAGCTGTGAACTTCTTAAAAATAATCTCAGGTTTCTCTTAAACTGGAATTGGCATTTTACAAAGGTAACTATGCAATTTCTATATAAATCACGGTTCTAGACAGTCATTACATACTATGGAGATAATTCTAAGTACCTACTAGCCACTTAAATACAAGGTTGTTTTTCTTCACAGTTTTTAATAAGTGACTTTGACTCCTGTACCCTTCCTCAGATCTATCAGCAAACATCACGGAACAAAGGCTAAAGGTTCAGGCTCTTGTGTCATTTAATGAGGTATATATATCTGTATTGATGAAATGTGGTTCCTTACACGGATAATTAGAGAAGGACTTGGAAGAAAGACATTAAATGTGTGAGCATGACCATATGGCTTTTAGAGCAAAAAAATCTTTGAAAGCAAAATTATTAATAAGAGGCATTAACATAGTTGATTGATCCTGTTTTCATTGGCCTATCAAATTTTGTATTTTAATTATATAGCATACGAAGGTCAACTTTACCTTGCACAAGTGATAAATACATAACTGTTAACCTAAAAACATAGTTTGATGTGTTTCATTCTTATCTGTCAGCTTTTTTTAAAACCTTAAAATATAGAAAAAGTTATAGAGAATATGCTTCAAATGTATGGGATAGGATGAGGGAGAGGACATTAAACATTAGAGCTAATTGCCAAGTCTAGAGTGGAAGGAAAAGAGTTTGTGTTCACTTTGGAAGCAGCAAGTCATCCGAATTCAGAAACATAATATACAAGGGAAAAAAAAGAAAACAGGTCGCTGAGATTGGTTTATAGAAGGAAAGGGAGCTGGGTGTATTTTCACAGCGACATAAGCCCAGAGAGTGTGCAGGATGGGTAGCTGGGAGACCTCATTTCATCTGAAACTGTGGGGTGAACCACACGGTGAGAAAAAGGTTCATATTAGGCAGTAGGAATGAGGGAGAACTGAAAGGGCAAAAAGATGGGCAGTGTGTGAGATGACATTTGTTCTTTGGTTTACTGAAGAAGCATTGGCTTTGGGCAACTGAATTTGGTTGGGCAAATTTTTCTGCATATGGTACAACTTTCTGTCTTTTTGAGTCCTGTATTTGCATTCCATCATAAGCCAATGAACAGTGTAATTGTTTCTTCTGTGGGTGTCTTTTTTCTGCTTGGGATTTGCACATTGAAAAAGGCTGAAGCATGCATAGGATTCTCAGGAGCCTCACCTGACCACGAGGACTTTTAAATTAAACAAATACAAAACTCACAACATTCAGCTTTTCTCTAGCCAAAATCAGGCTCAGAAAGCCCTACTAATGTGGCAACATCATGCCTTCAGGTGTTTCTTGAGGAGGTACAAAACCGAGGAGCTGTAGTATTAATCCATGTGCTGTAATTTTAAATTTTAAAATAACAGAGAGACCCAAGGCATGTTTAATAAACTTCCGGAAGGTAAACAATAATAGCCACTAAATGATATTATATCTTGAAATACACAGCTGAGGTGTAGACACATACACATACATATATAAAATCTTCCTGATCTCATATATATGGAAGAAAAAATTATTATTATGAAGATCTGTAGTGAGCAAGAGTTTATATGAAGAGCAGGAATCTATTTTTTTCCAAGTCAAACTTTTTTCTTTAGATATGATCCTATAAATTATCTTTTAGAGACCACACACCCCCTAAAAAAAAAACTTTTTTTTTTCAAAATCCTTAACTTCGGATGTTGACGAAGTGTTTACTTTTACCCTCAACTTCATTGGCATTCCATCTTGCCATTTCTAAATTGTTACCTAAATATAGATATAAAATATATCCTTTTTAATGTGCACATCCCAAAAGTTATTAAAGTGCACTAGAATTCATTACTGAAAATTGATTTTCTGATGAATAATATCATACATGTATATGAACAAGTGAACATAAAAATATCTATTTATAATTAAGAATATTCCTGTGCATCATGAATTTTACCTTAGTATGTGTGTGTTTGTGTAAATATTAAGTTAGAGATTTCAGACGGGCACAGTGTCTCAAACCTGTAATCCCAGCACTTTGAGAGGCTGAGACAGGCGGATCATGAGGTCAGGAGTTTGAGACCAGCCTGGCCAAGATGGTGAAACCCTGTCTCTACTAAAAATACAAAATCAGCTGGGCTTAGTGGTGTTTGTCTGTAGTACCAGCTACTTGGGAGGCTGAGGCAGGAGATTCGTTTGAACCCAAGAGGTGGAGCTTGCAGTGAGAGGAGATAGCACCATTGCACTCCAGCCTGGGTGACAGGGCGAGACTCCATTTCAAAAAAAAAAAAAAAAAAAAAAACACATAAAATAAATTAGAGATTTCAAGTTTCTAAACTCCTTGTTTTCTAACTCCTGCTCCACTCATTGAAATCACAATCTTCCCACTGAGAAACAGGAGCAAATGACAGCTACAGTGCCTTTTAAGCGATAGTTTGAATGACATTTGTCTCAGATTACAAAAGTAACATGCATTTATTTCTTCTTTGTAAACAAACTCCATTTTGTTGTTGTTACAGATAGCATCTACATGGCATTCTTCACTTAGTCTGCAAGGTAGACTAGACATTCCATGGGTCAGGGGTTTGTTTTGTTACTTTGTTTTCCTATAGCCTAACACAGCTTGCACACAGCATAGCTTGACTGCTTTTGATTGAATTCGTTAAGTTGAAGTCAGCTATATATTCCTGAAGCCCTTTGGGGTTTACCTCTTAAGGTTGTTGTGACAATTAAGTATACTGATAGAGGTAAGGAACTTAGAGCCTATTGACTCATGTACTTCAGTGTTAGCTATTGTTTGTTCATTTATATTGGCATTTGTTCCTGGCTATGCGAGGCAAACCTATTAGGTTGGTGCAAAAGTAATTACAGTTTTTATATCTGAACATGCAATCACTAAAATTCATTGAGTGCTTACATAAGTCTGCTAAGTTCTAAGTTTCGTATCTCTACCAACTTATTTCTCACAGCAATCCTAAGAGATAAATATTACTGTTATATCCATTTTATAGAGAGGAGGACTGAGACAAAGCTAGGAGAAGCAATGCATTCATGGTCTTCCATCCTGGAAGATGCAGGCTTGGGATTCTGATTTCAGAGGTCATGCCCTCAGCATCGTTTTACTCTTTCAAAACGAAACCAAACTTCAAAAGATTGTTGAACTTGACAAAGTCTATGATTTCTTCAGCTGTTGAGAACCTGCCATGGCATTGTGCTTGGGTCAATTTAAAGTTAAAGCGTATAATTTCTCTAAGGATTATAGACGCATTTCTTCTTTCTAATCAAAGAGTATTGCATCGCTCAAGTCTACCACTTTACCTGTTTTGAACATTTGGCTTCTCTTTCTAGCTCTTTTTACTTTGTCTTTTCTGTATACTGTTACTATGCTAAATCTCCCTAATGAATTCTTTGGACATATTGCTCGTCTTCTTAAAAACAATTTCTCCTTGTCTACATCAGAGGTCAGCAATATTTTTCTGTAAAGGGTCAGACAGTAAATATTTTAGGCTTTGCAAGGCACATACCATTATACCACCCTCATCCTGCTGCTCCTCCTCCCCCTCTTCTCCTTTCCTTTTTCCTCCTTCCCCTTCATCATTTTCTCCTCCCCCTCCTCCTTCTGTTTCTTCTGATCCTTCTCTTTTCTCTTCCTTTTCTCCTTCACAACCCTTTAAAAGTGTAAACCATTCTTAGCTGGTGAGGAGAGAACATGCTAAGACCAGCTACATGGCAAGTTTGGCCCACGGGCCTGTTCTACACAGCACTACTATTTCAGGTCAAAGAACTTGGTGCCCTAGGAAAAAGAATGAGGCTGCTTCTGCCAGGGACAGTCAGCCCAGGAGCTCCAGCTTCCCCAGGCCCTGCTAGCCACCCTGAGGACTGCAAAGGTCACTATCTATCTCCAGCACACCTGCCACTCATTCCCAGTACATACATCTGTTTGGAAGGCCTGGCTACAGCACTGGTTCTCAACCCTTAGCATGCATCAGCACAGCCTTGAGGTTTGTTAAACTACAGAACTCTAAGCCCCATCCCCAGAGATTCTGATTCAGTAGGTCTGGGATGGGGCCTGAAGCAAAGCTAATGCTAGTAGACTGGAGATCTCGCTTTGAGAGCCACTGGCCGGCAGGTAAAGCTTAAACTCCTTAGCACAATGTTCAAAGTCCCTCACTGCCTAATCCAGTCCATTTTCAGTTATAGCCTTCATTACAGTATTCACTGTTCCTGATGCCTTTGCGCTGAGTGACTCTTCTGCCTAAGTCTTGCTGCTTCCTTTGCCATCTTTACCTGTCACAGTCCCTCCTTCCTCTAAGGTTCTATGCATTTGCCCGCTGTCTCGCAAAGCCTCTTCTCATTCTTCTAACCAGAACTCCATCTCCTCTTTGGATGAACGCTGATCTGCTATCCCTCTGTGCGAGAGAATTGCAGCTCTCTATCATACACTTGCTGCTGGGTTTTTAGGGAAAAAAGCACTGAGTTTTACACACATTAAGTGTTCAGTAAATATGTGTTGAATAAATGGATGTGAATAAATGAATGAAGGCAGGGAAGAAAAGTGTATTATTATTTGTCCTGCTTGGTATGTGATTGAGTCAGTCCTTTTCAGATAACATCTCCAGTTAATTAAGTAAAAATAAGACCCACTTTTCAAGCACTTTAGATCTGCAAAATTCCAAAAGCCATTTATGTTTTTTTTTTTTTCTCAGAGCAGACAAATGAGGAGTGTGTTAATTCTTAATAGCATACTAAAAGCAAACCTGAATTATGTGAGAGAAATAATAAGATCTCTTCATCTCTCTCTTGTCTGTATGCTTGGGGAGATGGGCCTCCTAGTGTAGAGATATGTTCGCAACAGGAAATCCTAGACTTTGCTAAGGAGAAAAGCCCACATTTCCTAGTCGATTTCCTACAGCCTTGACGATTAATAACGGAACCATACAGGACTTAGAACAATAATGAATCTAATTCTTAGTCATTGGTGGTTGGTAGCTGCTAATCTTAACATTTCCTAATCTGAAGACATTTCTTAACCATTAATACTTCGATAGAATGGTAAAATAATGACAAAGAATATTTGAAGGGTTCAGACAGTACCTGACCCCTTGTTGGCCCTTCATGAACAGAAAATGATATTATTTTGTATTTATCCAGATACCATTAAATTTGTTAAATTTTATGTGGAAGACCTGAGGCAAGAAATATCTCACCCAAGATATTTCATGAAATTTGGCCTTCAGTTCAATTTTGGACTTAACTTTGTCATTTACCAGTGCTATGGTCTTGGACAAGCTTACATTTTTTCATCTATAAAATGGAAATAATAAGAGTGCCTATCTAATAGGTACTTTTGGAATTATTAAATGAAATGTTCTATATAAGATTCTGAGAATATCACCTGACACATAGAAAAACAGAAATAATATGAGCTATACAAATAAAAACCTACCTAGAGCTTCATCCCTTTCTTTTAAAATTAATTGATATTTACAGTTTCAAGAGCATAGCATGGCTTTAACTTCGGTAGCAATATCTTAAAAGTGCACATGATGGAGAGGTTGCTCCATGCAGAGTAGACCAGCCATTCCATAGTAAAGATTATATTATCATTAATTTACCACTTATGTCCTTGTTTGAGAGGAAAGGCTAAATTATACATATATATTAATTAGATACAAAAAGATTAATATAGAGATTTACATATATAGGTATAGGTAGATATGTTTATTTGGTTGGTTGCTTTATCATGTAGCTATTCTATTTGGGGGAACAATTTTAATGCAAATATTAAAGAGAAAAATATCAACATAAAGATAAAATAACAGTAACCTTTATATTTCCTAGACTGTTCGTTAAATAAAAAAAATCATCAGACATCCAAGTGCACTGAGAAGCAACAATAGCAGTTTCTCAAAGAGGAAAACTATGTACACATACACACATACGCCCATACACACACACACACACACACACACACACACACACAGAGCAGCTAACTCCCCCGATTTCACGGACTTTTCATTAGCAAAACAAGCTTTCTGCAGAGGAAATGAAAAAGGAGAGGACTTTTCATAATGTGGAAACTGTCCATGTGAGAGGAACAGACGCATTCAACAAGGATGGTAAGTCAGATGCAGTCTAAAAGTCGAGTGAGTCAACACTGAAATAATCATCAAACCTTTCCTCAGATAGAAAGGGGGCAAAAGGAAAACAGCCATGGTGCAAAAGACATATTCATGTGGCGATGACTTAGCAGCAGTGGACAGGAAGCTGCTAAGAATAAGTTGCATAGCCAGAGAGGGAGAGGGAAGGAGCTGGCCTTGCCCTCCCTCAGGTCCTCTCCCTCTGGTCATCTTTCTCTTTCCACCAGAGGTGCCCTTTGTGAGAACCTCCTCACCTCTATTACTGTGTCCAGTTTACTCTGGATGTCCTCCTCTGTTCTCACCTGGCTTCTCCCTAACAGACGGAAATGCAGAAATTATAACTTTTTGAGGTATTTATTTAGTAAAGTGTTTTTTGTTTGTTTGTTTGTTTGTTTTTGAGATGGAGTCTCGCTCTGTCACCCAGGCTGGAGTGCAGTGGCACGATATTGGCTCACCGCAACCTCCAACTCCCCAGTTGAAACAATTCTCCTGCCTCAGTCTCCTGAGTAGCTGGGACTACAGGCATGTGCTGTCATGCCCGGCTAATTTTTGTGTTTTTAGTAGAGCCAGGGTTTCACCATATTGGTGAGGCTATTCTCAAACACCTGACCTCAAGTGATCTGCCAGCCTTGGCCTCCCAAAGTGCTGGGATTACAGGCTTGAGCCGCTGCACCCGGCCCTTTAGTGAAGTTTTATTCCCTGTGCTTAATTTAATAAAAATCAGGTTAAATTTCTTCTCTATCTTTCTTTTGAAAAGCTTCTTTTTAATTTCTGTATAGCAAAGCATTTTATGTATATACACATATACATATTTAGTGTACATTTTTATATATGTGTATATATACATATTTTGCATACACATACCTGTGTATATAGAGATGTATACAAACACTTATATAAATTATAGACACACACACACACACGGCTCAATAGAAAAAAATTTTAACTCCACATTGCACAATGAAAGAAAACAAGGTGATTAATTTTGGCAACTATATTTTCCCCAAAATATTGCATTAAATTATCTTTTACAGATACAGGTTTGGGTGTTTATGATGACAATGTCTAATTTTTAACACTGTTCTGCCAATACTACGAAAAAAATCACTTTGAAAAATCTTATTTAGGTACTAAGCAGTTGTAATGAACTCCTTCCTATATATTCCATTTATTCTGACAATGAAAATGTGTAGCTCAAGCTTGTTATCGTATGCAAGTCCAGGATTTAGTAGTATAATTCCTGTCTTAGAATTGACCTTCATGTCATTTTAATTTTTAGAATATTGGGTGTTCTCAAAAGCAAATAAAGGACCAATGTAATGTTTAAAACACTTGACAAATGTAACAAACAGGTGACAAATTCAAAATAGAAAAATCTATGTTTCATTAGGGCAAAAGAAGAGAGCAACATATGGTAATATAATTAGTCTGCTTAGGAAAACACATCCACAGAATATATGCTGCAGGAGAAATGTAACAGGAGACTCACTCGTCTACTGCAAGGCCTTGAAAACTGTTGGTCTCTGTAAACAATAAAGAAAGAAAAAATATTCTTCTCTAATTGTTAAAGAGATGTTCAACCATCTGCAAACTATTTTTTAAGTTCTTGTTGTTCCCTTCCTTTGATTCCTACCAAGCCATGTTGTACCTTTGCTACTTTTGAGAATAATGGGACTTTGAAGTCAATTAAACTCATTCCTCAGCTTGAAGGGAACAGCAGGTAGAATGTTGTCTTTGGCCCTCATTAAGTAGTATATTGTTCCTTTCAATGATCTAATATCTAGAGCATAATCCACAATTCTGCATGTAGGTCTGGGTGATTATGCTTTTTCATATTATTTTTATTTCTTTGGCAATACAAAGTCCAGGAGTAGGAACTAAAAGTTAGTACTTAAATCCTGGGGCAAGTAGGGAGGATACTGATAATGAACAATTTGTGAAATTATTTTTATTTTTGTTTTGCAACTTATGAGAAATCAAGAAAGGGAAACAAATTAAAGATCGATGCCTTGTTCTTTAAGAAAAGGTTATACCTAAGATTGTCATAAACTCAGCAATTCTCTCATTTTACGTCATAAAAGTTATTTTTAAAATATAGATTTAGACATACGAAATATTTTTAGATGAACCAAATACTTTTTTAAAAGTTTCAAATTTATTTCTTTTATTTCTCTTTTACTTCTTTACTTTCTTTATTATTACTTACTTACTTACTTCTTTATTTACTTTCTTTTATTTCTTATAGGTCATCTCAGTTTGAAGCAGAACTCAAGAGTTTTCTTCCCACCTTAGCCTCATTAGCAAAAGTATCTGCCTATGCTTCATGTCTGAATTGCAGGAAGTTTAGCTCTAAGTCAATATATAAGACAATATAAGAAAGAATAAAAGTCTATGGCTCCTAAGGAGAATGGGCTTTTCTATCCTAAAATCTATCACAACTCAAACAGGTCAGAGGCTAGTTAGTGGAAGGGTTTGTAGGATTATTGGTTCATTTGGGGCCACTTATTTTCTTTGGACTCTAGTTTTCTTATCTATTACATAAATCCTACCTGTCATACGTATTTAATGTGATTATTAACAGAGAAACATAGGTGAAGCCACTTAATTAATTATAAATAATTGAACAAATCTTTACTAGCAAGATGGCAACGACAATAAAATAACCTTTTTATTTTTAGAAGTCTGCTGTTTAATTCAGTAGTTGGCAGGTAGTAGACTATCAATAAAATTTGTAGAACTAAATTAAATCAAGACCAATGGAATTTGAAAAAGAAACAAAGCAGTAAGTAAACACAGTGGAATTTGAAAAAGAAACAACAACAAAAAAAATGTGTTTGAAAGACTTCCTGTTGTAAGAGAAGGCTCAGATTCCAGAATTAGAAAAACTCAAAATGAATCACTTAAAATTTACCTACACTCAAGATCCCTTTTTTAGTAGTAGAGAGAAATAAACTAAAACCACAGGGAAGAACTTGGCAAATGGTGTAATATAAATTATTAGAAAAAAAGCGATAAGTGAAGAAACAGCTTCCGAAAAACATGTCAATACTTATGTACGAAATATCTAAAGTGCTTCAGGAGGTAATCCAGTAGGAAGAAATGTGGCATCATGATGGAATCGGAGGTGGTGTTTGTTTTGTGTTGGGATTTTTCCAAGCTCAAGTAGAAGCACAGCACTAACAAGTCAACTTCTGGTTGTTATCAACTCATTTTGCACCTGGAGGAGAAAAAGAAAATACTTCAGAACACAGTGGAAACTTTCCAGAGGATTTAATACCATGTCATGTAAATCTCTATAAAGGGAAAAATCTGGTATGCAGCACTTAGTAGCAACAAAGTTTGTGTGCTAGGATAGAGTCAATTATCCAGTTAGTGATTTGTAAGAGGAAAGTTTTCCTGGAAGAACTTCTAAATTTTAAAAACAAACAACAAGCAAAAAACGGATCGTCACTATTTAGGTCATTTTCTAAAGGGAAATTTTTAAAGACAGAAATCAACTGGTTACAGTGCTCATTTTATTACATACATACATGCATACATACATACATACATATGCATGTGTGTGTTCATGCATTTCTAACTCAAGCAATTTTATTCTGTTGGCTGTCATGCAAGCACACAGGTATCTTTTCTCTTCTGAGCCCATATTCTCATAATACTGCTGCTTTCCGATCTCTTCTTTTCTCCTTTACAACTTGCCTGCAGTTCTTATAAGAAAATTAGAAAGGAGAAATAGATCTTAAGAGTCAGAGGGGCCCTGACAAGATTATCTGATCTGCTATTGTATCATTCTCCACGCTTTACTGAGCAGACAACTCAGTTCTAGACTGGTTAAAGGACTTGCCCAATGTCACACAGTTTTGATAAAAAGGAAACACTACCTTTTGCAATATTACCTTGTTTCATTTCCTTCCAGAAATTTATCATTATCAGAAGTGATTTCATTACTTTATTAGTTTACATGCATTTGACTGTGTTCAAACACTAAAATATACACCCATCAGTTTAAGGACTCTATCTTATTAATACCTAGAATCCCCAGCACTTAAACAATGTTTAGCATGTCATAGGTATTCATACATATTTATTGAATAATGAACCTGAATTTTGGTCTTGTGTTTGTAAAGGATACCTTTTAAAACTTCACCAAATAATCCTGTGAAAAACAGCATAGAATAGTTAATAATATCTGACTGGTTCTATCCAGCCCACATTACCTAATATATGCATTTTTAATTAGCAAAAATGCCTATAGAATGTTAATATTTTCAACTCCTTGACAAATATGAATAGTCTGTGGTTCATTTACATGCCTTAAGGAAAAGAAAATCCCAAAACTCTGTTCACTTGGGAATCAGATAGTGCTGAACGTTCAACAAATACCTATGCTCACTCTCACAATGAGAACCCTAATTTAGCTGGGATGTGGCAAGGCACCTGGTTAAAAATATTTACTTTCTCCAACACCATTACATCAAGGGATAGTCCGGTGACACAGTTCTGGCCCATGAGACATTAGTTGAAGGTTTCTGAAAAAGTTTTGCTTCTTTGCTATTGGTTCTTCCCCCCTTTCTTCCCACTGTTCTTTCTACTTGGACCGACCAGATGCCTGGAGCAGCAGCTTGGTTGAGATGTGAGTTTATAACTCTGAGAATGTTAAGGAAAATGAAAATTGCCTGTTGCTTGTTGGCATCTTAATTCACTGTTCCAGTTCTAGACATTTTATTTCTTGACATAAACATACCTCTACACCATTGTTTGCTGTTTTTTTCTTTTATTTGCTGCCAAATAATTTTCTACATAACACAATTTTGAACTTTCTAAGTGTAAATTTGAAGAAAAATTCTCTAGGCCTCACTTTTTCTTCCTGTAAAATGAAGGACATAGACCAGAACTCGGACTCATTTTCCAGCTCAGAAAATGCTAGCGCCTCTAGACTGCTCTCACTTCTTGAAAACAAAGTCATGGTAATGTGCTCCACAAACCTTACGAGTTTATGTCAATAAACTTCAGCTGGACTTCTGGTACCTGTCTGCCTTGTAAGTTAACACTTGTTCAGAAGAATTATGTGCTGAATACACTCTAATATTCTGTTACTTTTAGGATGCTAATATGATAATAATTTTATATACTGCTGGGATTCTCTCTATGTTCATTCCTTAAGGTTAGCTTCATTGTTACTGAAATTCTGAGAAAAGGGAAAACCCTGTTAAGTCATGTTTGTAGAGTAAGAAATTAAAAACAAAGATGAATCTATTATCATTTTAATTTACTCCATCAAGAATTTTTCCCTTGTCTGCAAGTTACAAATTCCCTTCTTTGCCTACTTTTCTCTCTAATCCACTCTCTTGTTCATCTTCCCTCTATAGCCCAAGTCTCCATTGCCTGCATGAAATATATTATTATACTCAGTAGGGGAAGTGACTGCACCCCTACACACAATGTCTGTGTCCACAAAATAAATGTCAAGGAACGACCTACAGTTGAGTGGTAGCCTCTTTGCAAAATGTCATCAGGCACCTATCATTCATATAGATTATTTCACAATTTACAGGACAATGCTGCATTACTGTATGAATTATGTGAGATGTTTACTACTTAAAATGTCATTTAAAATCGAACATTCTCCCCAGCATTTTTATAAAGCTCTTCTCTGTTATAGTTCTTCAAAAGGTTATGATGTCATAAAATCTAACAATTTTGTTAACATAGACAAAATAGACGTTTCAGCAACATAGATATTTCTTATTTAATTATTGCAACTAATGGAGCTTTGAGGACTGGTTTTTGGAATCACTGACTTAGAAAATAAGTAAGGGCATTTCTTCTACATTCTGCTTACTCAGAGAAAGCAAATACTAAAAACTGTATATGTATATAAACACTTTAATGTGAGTAGATATGCTTTTTCTATTATTCATTTTGCAATTAAACTGCTTTTTGATAGTAGCTAAAAAAACATATAAAGACTTTTAAAAAATACAACATACATGATTTATTTATGAATGCATAAATCTATCAATCACAGTTAAATGAACTCTGTAACACTTACACTTAAGTTGTTTGCTATGACAATATTTAAAACCAGTACTTCCTAAATGCCCACAAAAGAAAGTTGGAAAGATCTAAAATTGACACCCTAACATCACAATTAAAAGAAGTAGAGAAGCAAGAGCAAACACATTCAAAAGCTTGCAGAAGCCAAGAAATAACTAATAGCAGAGCAGAAGTGAAGGAGATAGAGACACAAAAACCCCTTCAAAAAATTAATGAATCCAGGAGCTGGTTCTTTGGAAAGATTAATGAAATAGATAGACTGCTAGCCAGACTAATAAAAGAGAGAAGAATCAAATAGACACAATAAAAAATTATAAAGGGGATATCACCACTGATCCCACAGAACTATAAACTACCATCAGAGAATATTATAAACACCTCTACACAAATAAACTAGAAAATCTAGAATATATGGATAGATTCCAGGACATATACACTCTCCCAAGACTAAACTAGGGAGAAATCGAATCTCTGAATAGACCAATAACAAGTTCTGAAATTGAGGTAGTAATTAATAGCCTACCAACCAAAAAGCCCAGGACCAGATGGATTCACAGCCAAATTCTACCAGAGATACAAAGAGGAGCTGGTACCTTTCCTTCTAAAACTATTCCAAACACAGAAAAAGAAGGACTCTTCCCTAACTCATTTTATGAGGCTAGCATCATCATGATACCAAAACCTGGCAGAGACACAACAAAAAAAGAAAATTTCAGGCCAATATACCTGATGAACATCGATGTGAAAACCCTCAATAGAATACTGACAAACCGAATCCAGCAGCACATCAAAAAGCTTATCTAGTATGATCAAGTCGGCTTCATCCCTAGGATGCAAGGCTGGTTCAACATACACAAATCAAAAAACATCATCCACCCCATAAACAGAACCAATGACAAAACCACATGATTATCTCAATAGATCCAGAAAAGTCTTTTGTTAAAATTCAACACTCCTTCATGCAAAAAACACTCAATAAACTATGTACTGATGCAACTTATCTCAAAATAATAAGAGGTATTTATGAGAAACCCACAGCCAATATCGTACTGAATGGGCAAAATTCTACCATTCCCTTTGAAAACCTTGTCTTGTGCAGCAAGACAAGGATGCTCTCTCTCACCACTTCTATTCAACATAGTATTGGAAGATCTGGCCAGGGCACTCAGGCAAGAGAAAGATAAAGGGTATTAAAATAGGAAGAGAGGAAGTCAAATTATCTCTGTTTGCAGATGACACAATTATATATTTAGAAAACCCCATCATCAGTCCAAAAACTCCTTAAGCTGATAAGCAACTTCAGTGAAGTCTCAGGATACAAAATCAATTTGCAAAAATCACAAGCATTCCTATACACCAATAATAGAGAGCAACATCATGAGTGAAGTCCCATTCACAATTGCTACAAAGACAATAAAATATCTAGGAATGCAACTTACAAGGGATATGAAGGACCTCTCCAAGGAGAACTACAAACCACTGCTCAAGGAAATAAGAGAGGACACAAACAAATGGAAAAACATTCCATCCTCATGGATAGGAAGAATCAATATCATGAAAATGGCCATACTGCTCAAAGTAACTTATAGATTCAATGCTATTACCATCAAGCTCCCATTGACTTTCTTAACAAAATTAGAAAAAACCTACTTTAAACTTCATATGGAACCAAAAAAAGAGCCCTTATAGCCAAGACAATCCTAACAAAAAGAACAAAGCTGAAGGCATCACACTACTTGACTTCAAATTGTATTACAAGGCTACAGGAACCGAAACAGCATGGTGGTGGTACCAAAACAGATATATAGACCAATGGAACAGAGCAGAGGTCTCAGAAATAATGCCACACATCTACAACTATCTGATCATTGACAATCCTGACAAAAACAAGGAATGTGGAAAGCATTCCCTATTTAATAAATGGTGTTGGGGAAAACTGGCTAGCCATATGCAGAAAACTGAAACTGGATCCCTTCCTTACACCTTATACAAAAATTAACTCAAGATGGATTGAAGATTTAAATGTACAACCTAAAATCCTAAAAACCCTAGAAGAAAACCTAGGCAATACCATTCAGGACATAGCGATGGGCAAAGTTTTCATAACTAAAACACCAAAAGCGATGGTAACAAAAGCCAGACTTGACAAATGGGTCTAATTAAACAAAAGAGCTTCTGCACGGCAAAAGAAACTACCATCAAAGTGAACAGGCAACCTACAGAATGGGAGAAAATTTTTGCAATCTATCCATTTGATAAAGGGCTAATACCCGGAATCTACAAGGAACTTAAACAAATTTACAAGAAAAAAACAAAAACCCCATCAAAAAGTGGGCGAAGGATACGAACAGACACTTTTCAAAAGAAGATATTTATGCGGTCAACAAACATGATAAAAAAAAAACAACTCATCATCGCATGTCACTAGAGAAATGCAAATCAAAATCACAATGAGATACCGTCCCACACCAGTTAAAATGGTGATCATTAAAAAGTCAGGAAACAACAGATGCTGGAGAGGATGTGAAGAAATAGGAACGCTTTTACATTGTTGGTGGGAGTGTAGACTAGTGCAACGGTTGTGGAAGACAGTGTGGTGATTTCTCAAGGATCTAGAACTAGAAATACCATTTGACCCGGCAATCCCATTCCTGTGTACATACCTAAAGGATTATGAATCATTCTACTATAAAGACGCATGCACACGTATGTTTTTTGCCACACTATTCACAAAAGCAAAGACTTGGAACCAACACAAATGTCCATCAATGATAGACTGAACGAAGAAAATGCGGCACATATATACTATGGAATACTATGCAGCCTTAAAAAGAATGAGTTCATGTCCTTTGCAGGGACGTGGATGAAGCTAGAAACCATCATTCTGAGCAAACTAACACAGGAATAGAAAACAAACACTGCCTGTTCTCCCTCATAAGTGGAAGTTAGACAATGAGAACATATGGGCACAGGGAGGGGAACATCACACACGGGGGCCTGTCAAGGGGTGGGGGCTAGGGGAGGGATAGCATTAGGAGAAATACCTAAGGTAGATGACAGGTTGATGGGTGCAGCAAACCACCATGGCACGTGTATACCTGTGTAACAAACCTGCACATTCTGCACAGGTATCTCAGAACTTAAAGTATAGTAATAAACTAAAAAAGAAAAAAAAGAAAGAAATACTGCCAGGAAAATACAGAGACAAATCCAGAATATAGGACATCTCACAGTACCACTGACCTAGTTTCTTGAACATTTCAGCTACTTGATTTATCTAACAATATTTTGTTATTTTTCTTTCTTGCTTTATGTCTGTTTTGGCTTATGTATTTAAAAGTAAATCTCACACATCATGTCATTTTATCCTTTCATATTTAAATATGCATCTGTTAAAATGGGCACATTGTCCTTACATAACCAAAGTGGTTACCAATCCCAATAAAATTATCATTTCCTCAAAAACAAAAACAAAAACAAAAAACAAAACAAAAACTAGTGCTTTCAAACTTTCATTCAATTATATATTACTTTTGTGATTTGGCGGTACCATGTCTACTATATTTTTCTTTAAATAAATCTAAAATATACTCACACTTTAAACTTGCCTCATCCTAAGCAATAATAGGTATGGAATCATGGATTTGGGGTTGCTGGATATGTATTTCTTCTAATGCATATTATAATCATATTTATAACTACAAAAATAAAAAGATTTGTTCCTGGCCAGCCTAAAATTATATTGTTTTCCATAATGTATAAAACATTGGCATATATTAAATTAACACTAAAAGTGAATGGTAAAAAAATTAGTCTGAGTATTTTTTTTATAAATACCCTTACCTTGGATAACTCTGGGAAGAATAAAGGGTTACAAAATTATCGTCCAATAGAAATAACTCTAGTCAAGAATCCTGCCTGACTCTGCCACACTCTGCCTGTTTCTCATGTATAAGAGGATAGAATCAACCCAAATGTCCATCTGTGACAGACTGGATTAAGAAAATGTGGCACATATACACCATGGATACTATGCAGCCATCAAAAAGGAGAGTTTGCGTCCTTTGTAGGGACATGGATGCAGCTGGAAACCATCATTCTTAGCAAACTATCACAAGAAGAGAAAACCAAACACCGCATGTTCTCACTCATAGGTGGGAACGAACAATGAGATCACTTGGACTCGGGAAGGTGAACATCACACACTGGGGCTATCATGGGGAGGGGGGAGGAGGGAGGGATTGCATTGGGGAGTTATACATGATATAAACGTCATGCACATGTACCCTAGAACTTAAAGTATAATAAAAAAAAAAATAAATAAATTTCTATCAGTTAGGAAAAAAAAAAAAAAAAAAAAAAAATAACTCCTAACTTATTCACCTGACAGAGCCTTTCTGAGAGTCAGTGTAAACAATTAAACAGGATCCAAAAGTGAGTGGCTAGAAGGATAAGAGAAGTTTGGGAGGAACTGATGACATTTTATCAAAGAAATGACATCACAATGTTCTTTAATATCTGGAGTTTTCAAAGATGAATCAAAGAAGCAGGAAAGGTGTAGAAGGGGAGAGTTTAACACGCAGAAGAACAATCGGAGCTCTTTGATTGGCTTGGAACTGGAGTTATTCAAGAATAACTAGGGTAGGCCGGGCACAGTGGCTCATGTCTGTAATCCCAGCACTTTAGGAGGCCGAGGCGGGCGGATCACGAGGTCAGGACATTGAGACCATCCTGGACAATATGGTTAAACCCCATCTCTAGTAAAATACAAAAAAAAAAAAAAATCAGCTGGGCGTGGTAGTGGGCACCTGTAGTCCCAGCTACTTGGGAGGCTGAGGCAGGGCAATCGCTTGAACTGGGGAGGTGGAGGTTGCAGTGAGCCGAGATGGCACCACTGCACTCCAGTCTGGTGACAGAGCGAGACTCCATCTCTAAATAAATAAATAAATAAATAAAATAAAAATAAATAAGTGGGGTGATTAATCACTTGTTCATAATGTTGAAGAGGATCATGAAGTAGATAAAGTTAAGATAGAAGTCCTCTGAAGTCCTTTCTAACTCTAATAATAATATACACCAATTATTAAATGCTCACTAAGCTTGGCTAAGTATTTTATAGGTCTTATCTCATTTAAGCCTCACAATAACCCAGTAGGTTAGATATGATTGTACCCACTTTACAAATGAAGAAACTGAGTCTGAAATCTGGTAGAGCCTGTAGTTGAATCCAAGTCAGAATAACTCAAAGCCCAGCTACTAACAATTATATTATAAATGTCATCTGGGAAATACAGTTTCTGTTTTGTTTTGCTTTCGTCAGTTTCTTTGCCCATTCTGCCAAACTGAAGCCAAGTTGCCTCCTAGAAAAAAAAAATTTGTAAACTATAATTGTGTGAAAAGTAAAGTGAAAAGCCATTATCTCAACTGGTTTCCTTCAAATTTCTGAGAAAGTCAACATATTTCCCAAGGAAAACTTAAGCTTTTAATTGTGATCTCTTTGTGTTTTGAGAGTGGAGAACAGAATGGAAGAAACCAACATTTCCCAAAGAAAACTTACGCTCTTAATGTTGATTTCTTTGTGTTTTTAGGAATGGAGAACAGAACAGAAAAATCCAGAAACTATCCTGTATATTACCCTAAATGATGTTACAAAATCAGCAAAAGCTTTCATTTCTTTTTGTTTGCCTGAGTCCTTTTGAAAAAGCATTTTTAAAGCATCTGTTCAAGGAAAGGGAAGGGCAATGCTATGTTTTAGCACCTCAGGGTGTCTCAAATACTCTCAAGGGGCATTAAGATGTTTTCCAAACACAAATAATTCAAAATCACTTAAAATAAGGGCCTTAATCAAGTTTTAAGTAGAGAGAAACTTGGGAAATAAACAGAGTCATAGCAGGTGGTATAGAAAATCCAGAAAGTTTTGGCTTAACAAAGAAAAAGTCAAGGGAGTGGTGCAGAAAGGCAGAGAAGGAGAGGGAGAAGGGGAGAGAGGGAGAGAGAAAAGGAAGAAAGAAAGGAAGGGAAGGAGGGAGGGAGAAAGACAGAAAGGAAAGAAGGAAGAAGAGAGAGAGATTAAACTAGAATAGTCATTTATACTTGTGGTATGCTTATCAATGGGTTTCACACTTATTTTCTTGGAGAAAAATACTATGGAAAATGTTGTCAACTCACTGCATTCTCTGACGGCTCCATAAAACTCTCTTAACTTCTACATTACAAAACTCATGTTCAAAATTAAAAGCAATCATTTTACAAATTTGAATCTTGATATTAAGATCCCACAGTGGATTACACATTTGATTTTTTCTTCCTGCCTTCATTTTTCCTTTACTAAGTTTTGAGAAATCTTTCCATTTTTTTATCCATGATACATTTGAATTTCATTAATATTAGTAATAAAGGAACCAAATTGGGTTTTCTTCCATTCCCCCTAAATTTTGTAGTTTAGATACTTTGCCTTCACAAATAATGTATAATTAAAATTGTTCAAAATGCCCAGAACTTTAAATTATTCAATAAATAATATTATCATATAAAATCTTGCTTTATGCTAATGCTGTCATCTTTTCTGCCAGTTCTATAGGGGTAAAAGTATGTTTCTTTTATTTTCATAATTCCCAGCAGAGTACCTTCCTAGGGATAAGCTCATAAAAGATATTTATTTAATTAATGAATAAATGATTATATGCATGAATTAATGGAATTTCTTATTTTTTGATATGGAAGATTTATAAACTGCTAATTATTTATCAAAATGTAATAGGAAATAGATGACCCAAATTTAAAGTAATAGCTAAAAAAGGGGGGTAGGAAGATTTGGCATAGATTTTTAGATTTATCATTTTTCTTTCTTAATAACTAGAGAAAATGCTAGGAAATATATATCTAGCAGCTTAGAAAATGAAGAGAGTTCTAAAGTTTTATAATCAACCATTAATGTGTTGTTGGTGGGAAAAAGATGTTTAGTATCTAAAGTTGTAGTGTACTGAATCAAGAAAACTGGCATTTCTTCATCATTTAAAAATAAACATTATATTCTGTTCTGGATACAGAAATTTGATCAATGCAAAACTTAAGATAAAAGTTTTATTAGATATTTCTCTTTAAGTTAAACCCACACACACATACACACATACACACACACTCATGTCTAAATGTATTTACTATTTATTTTTTACTCTTAAAGTGATGTTATTTACATGTGTTGTTAGAATGCAAACCTTATCAGTAGGACATCAAGGATTAAGCTCTGGCAGTATTAAAGTTAGAACAGTCACATGTCTGCAAATTTTTACATAGTTAAAAAGCAGAATCACTGTAAAATAAATGCTTATTCTTTAATTGTAAGTGATGTGGAACAATGGGTACTTAGTTCTAAAGTTCAGTTAAGGAGACTTCCAGGAGGTGCATAGCTACTGTATGAGTGGGGGTGCAGAGATGGAGGATGCTTCCGGAAATCAAGCAGTGGAATTCCATGGAATATTCAGAAAAGTTAATAGTTCAGTTATTTCCAAGAAGCCTTCTTGCTGCAGACCAGTAATTAATGGTCCTTCTGCTCCTCTCTTTCACTGGTGCCTTCTTCTTCTTCAGGGAATGCTGATTCATTCTGGCCTTTCAGATGCTTAACCCCTGAAATCATAAAAATTATGCAAAATTTAAATGATTTTCATTTCTGGAATAGTAACCGCTTTGCTGCAAGAGATAAAGAAGAGTGGAAAGTTTTCATTTGCTGTTTATATGTTTTTCTCCAAGAATCTTAACAATATAATCCTATAAAAACCTTTTAATTCACTGAGCAATAAAAACATACCCAGATGAATTTCCATTAGAGGCAGGCTATCTTTCATCATTAAAGCTTCTCCATTAGGGATTGCATCACAGCCTATTAAAAACCTGTGAACTAAAAATCTGCTCACAGATTCTTATTATAATTCTATAATTCTAATGCATCACTTAGTTCAAATATTGCTTTTGGCATCCCTCAATTATATTACAATAAGAACTATTGAAACCCCCAGGAACAAAAGGGTGTGCGTGCCATTTCTGTATCTTATAAACAACAAAACAATCACAATATTGTGAATCTTCTCTCAGAACCTAAACATACCAATGTGATTATGGAACTTCTCTACTCAAAATTCTTCAATAACTTCCCCTACAACCTACACAGTGGGAAAAACATTGGCATACATTTGCCTGCTATACAAGGCTCTTGTAATCTGGGCTCTCTACCATTTCTCACCAGCATTTCTTGCTTTCAGGGTAATTTACACTTAACAACACTAACCTACTTCTCCTCCTGGCCACTCCAGGGTCCCTCAGGCTTTCACACTTTTCTTGTTCTATTCTCACTGCCAGACATCTTCATCCTACACACACCTGATAATCTCCCACTCATCCTTCTGGTGTCAGCTTGCCTCCTCTCTGATGGCTACCTCAATTCCCCACGTAGATAGAGACTTTCTCATATTCCCCCTGCTCTTGGAACATCTATTGTTGATTACCTTATAGAACTGTATTTGTTCACATATCTTTCTCATTAGAGAAAACTCCTTGATGCTGAGAAATATGTAATTTCATTTTGGAGTCCCAGGCACAGTGCCTGGCAAACAGTAGGTACTCATTAATATTTATTTACTAAATGATTGATTGAATTAATGAAGTAACAATTTGGTATATGCCTTTGGCAGTTCCACAATAATCTATCTTTAGACTTTTTTCAAAATTATTTCAAATTAGGGTATAAATCAGAAGACAATTACAACAACCACACTCAATCTACAAAATTATCTTTCATTTCCCTCGAGTCTATTCTGTTAAGACATCAGAGGAGCTGAAACTTTATGCATCTAGTAATGGTTAATGTGCGAAATTTTACACTTTTTTGTATCTTATAAAATTAGTTTATGAGATTTTTTAAGTATTACTAAAAAAAACTCCAGTAAGAATTGATAAATGAAATGAAGTCATATTCACGTTTGCTATAAAACAAAAAGTCTCAAGAAATGTGTAAGTTTGCATGTACGGCTGTCAGCAAGCCTTAGAGGGCTATTTGGCAAACAGTGACATCCTTGGACTTTATGGATTGCAAAAATATTTTATCACTTGTAATAATATCTAAATACGTAATTTCATCTGAAAACATACATTATTCACAATTCTTCTTGATCTAACACTGTAGGGAGAAATTTGTTACTAAGACATGGAATTCATCTCATACTACCATAAATTACCTGAAAAAGAAGTCTCAGTGCTCAGGGAAAGGGAAGAGGGTTTATTGAGTGTCCAACCAGTCACTCTGCTGGAGTCTTATAGACATGAGTCACTAAACCTCACAACTCCTTGTGGTAAACACCTGTCTAGTAAAATTTAGACTTAGAGAAGATAAATGATTTGTACAAGGTTATAAGGGTATTGTGATGCTAAGAGAAGTTCTGACACATAGTAGTCCCTCAACAAATACTGAATGAATTAATGAGGGTATGAATGAGTAAGTCATAAAGTTCCATTAAGAGACACTGATTCATTTTCACCTTTATCTTTCTGGCTGCTGACCCAAACTTTCCATCATTCTCTAGGATTTATCATAGGTTTGGAGTACCAATTAACCTGGCACCAAGGTCTTGGGGGTTCCTTCTGAAATATTAAGGCACAGTAATCATTCAGCCACCTGCCACTCTTCTTCCTGAGCTGAAGTTGACTATATCTTGCCAGGTTTGCAAAGGTTCTAGTGACTCCAGAGCTCATCTTTTTCATCCACAAGATAACTACAGGGTAATAAATAATAAATTGTAGTTACCACAAGGTAACTACAGAGTAATAAATTGAGATAATGTTCTTTAAATAAGAGGTAATAATTTAATGTCCACATCGACTTGTCTAAATGAGAGGATTAAATATAAAGGAAAAAATCAATAATTAAGATGTTTAACTCATTAATCCATTAATTACCCACTTTCCACACTTGAGAATAGGTCTGCTTGTTTATCCTGATCCACATTTAATTATTTTATAATAATAATGGTCACAAAATTATATGAAAAAGCCATTTTGCAAAGTAAAATCACTCACTTGGACAAATGTTAGAAGGTCTTCCTTAGCCCTATACAATTGTGACACAACTATTTCCAGGTGAAACATTTTGATGAGGCAGGAGCAGGTGACATGTTACCAAAGAGCTGTTCAGCAGAATATCTACAACAAATTCTTTGATTCCCAAAGCAGTTTACTCTAATATCGTCTTTCAATTGGATAATGAACGATTGATTGATGTGTGCTTTGAAGCAACCTTCAAAGCAATCTCTCTCTTTTCCCATCATCAATATTCATCTGATTATAGATGCAATAATGCTGAGATCAAAGTGAAAAATCTGCTGAGGACTATGTAATAATTTCTTTCTCCCTACACCTCTCCTGCATCCCAAAACACATGTATGATTTGTGTTTTAATTTTCTTTAAATCCCCATTTGATGTTTGAGGATGGTTACATTTGATGTAATTCTAGAGATGGATGAAAATGAATTGGTCTGGGGGTGTTGTTGAAATACTCAGAGCTTCCTCCTCTGCCAGATGCTAATGAGCATCAGGAAAAACCCTCCCCTGCACAGGGTTTGAGGCTTGGTACATGGCAAACAACCTCAGGAGCAAGGGCAGACTCAGCCAGGGCTGCATATGGGCAGAAGGCCAAGGAATCCCAAAAAACACATTGGAGGTTCTTTTCGTCAAAGCAAAATGAGCACACAGTAAAAGGGACCATGTAGAAGACAAGGCTATGCCATATGAAAATATGAAGGAATGAAGAAAAGAAAGTAGACAATAAAAGAAAAGGAAAAGAAAGAAATTTTGACCCCAAGCAGAACACAATATTTACTGTCTTCTCTATTCTGCAGATCAAATGGTTAAATGTGGATTCAACAAAGCTGTGACGTAACTGAGTGAAGATTTTTGAATACTGAATCCACAGAGGGAGTTTTATATTTGGCAAACCACAGGTCAATATTTTTAATCAATTAATTTGAAGCCAAAGACAGGAGGCTCATTACATTTTAGATAACACAAAATTTGGAAGAAAAGATGACATGAATGACAAAGTGAGTAAAGGTTTCCAAGAGCTGGAATGATGGCCTAAGCAATTAAGGTAGAGTTCAACAGAATTTTTGTTTTTAGAAAGGTTAATTTAGTTCTTAAAAAAAAAAAACAAAATAGAGTATAAGGGCAACCTTAATTAATTACAGTTAGGGATTTTAGGTGACTACAATTTCACTTGACCTGGTGTATCCAGGCACAGAGCTCCTGGCAGTGTTGGTGGTATTCCTAGTAGCGAAGTTGGCAGTGTAAAAAAGGGAACTGCTCTCTAACCACGTGATGGTCAGACTTTTCCTGCAACATGTTGCCTAGTTCTCATCTGCATTTTAAGAGGACTGTTTAAGAAGAGAATTGAGATAAAAGGTAGTTTTATGACATCACTTTTCTGGAGGAATTATAGATGAAACTGGAATATTTAGCATAGAGGAAATTAATAGAGGACAATAGAGGCTGACTTCGATTTCCTCAAATACTGGAAAAGGAAATAAAATTAATCTATGTAGCTTCTAAGAGCAGAAATAGGTTCCACGGCTGACATTTATGTGTATAGGCAGATTATAGCTCAATATAAAAAAGAAAATTCCCAAATTCTTTATGTTTGCCCAGAAATAAACAAATGAATAAGTTCCTCATCACTGTACATGTTCAAGTCAAAGCTATAGTTTCATCTCTAAGGCAGGTTATAGATGATTCCTGCATTGAGTAGCAGGGTGAACATGTAAACTTGCAGATCCTAGGATGCTACTAATCCACAAAGGAAATATTCAGCACTATTGAAAAATTAGCTCTGTTTTGAGTACTATAAGTTACAAAAAAGTAATAAAACGTCAAATGACATAATGGCCCAAATACACATTTTAAAACTAATTCACATAGGGAGTAGCACACGTAAATAGATTTATTTTGTTTTATCAACTACATATTTTAGACCATGTAAATCATTCTAAAGTCCTCTAGGGAATCTATGGGTGGATTTTAAAGAGCTTCTGACCCTCTTGGAATTCTATTTATAGTGTATTTGTGCTTTTTTCAGGGAAGGAGGTCAACAGTTTTCAGCAGAATCTCAGAGGGGTCTCTGATCTGCAAGTAATTATGAATTGAATTCTAATCTCTTTAAAGACGAAGAGACAGTTTCAGATGGTAAAATGACTTGCTTAAATTCTCACAGTGGTTGTTGGCTGAGCTGGGACACAAACTGTGGCCCTTAACTCCTACTGGGACTCTTTACCTGAGTCACCAGGACCTACTCTTCCATGGTTATTGATTTTTTAGAAAGTTAGAATCTGAGGAAACTATGGTGACTCAGGATCACGAGGCTATTTTCATTATCAGAGGATTTTACATCGCAGGTAGATTTTGGTATAACTTTTCAATCTTTTTTTATTGTTGTTGTCATTATTTTCAACAGAATTTGGAGTCAGAAAGATAATAGAATTTAACCTGGCCCAGGAACACTCCCAAAATAAAACCAAGTTAGAACTAGCATTTAGATCAGTTTCCAAACCCGGGACTGAACTCTGGGAAACACAGAAAAAAATATTATCTCATCTGTAGAGACGAGACATAGTCATCAAGCAGTATATGTTAAATATAATAAAGCCCCTACTGCGTGCTGAGCATGAAAGATAAATAGCTACAAATCAGATGGGAATGTTGGCCAAAAGGTGATGGTGTGCATATAATGAAGCTGATTCAGTGAAGAAGTGCTATGGATCAGTAAAGCAAATGATGCATTAGGAAAATTCTAATAAGGAAGAGAAGAGCTCCAAGTCAATGGATAGTAATTTGGACAGTCATTTATTGAGCAATATGCTCATTGGTGGAAACAGCAAATCTGGTGCCTATTGCAAAAACTATTTGCAAAATAGATTTAACAGGCATTGGTTTTCTGAAATCCTGCTAGATACAAAGGAGTTATTTCGGTGGCCTTAGAAAGATGGCTTTCTAATGGTTCCTTGAGTATTGACACCCTAAGGTTTATCACAAAAATAATGCTAGGAATATAATTTATATATAATTATATGTATAGTTATAATTATATATATTTATAATTTTATGTCTCAGTATAATTTAATCTATAATATAAAACAGAAAGGCCCCTCAGTAAAGGTCCACCATCTCTCAGATTTCAGGTTTCTCAAAACGCTTTTATATTTATTGTAATTGTTCAATCCTCTTTTCACTCATTTACAATAAAGAACTATACATTAATACCCTGAGGGTCACAGACAACAAGGGACTTATTGATTTTATTTCAAAACTAAAAGCATATTATTTCCTGAACTCACCATAAATGTGTCCCTTTCTATTTTATTTGATGTAAATTATATGTAGACAGCACAGTCGATCTCTATTCTAATATGATGACTGGCCAATTAACATAAGCTGCAAATCAACACATGATCATTTAACTCCCCATTACTTAAGGAATCATTTCTTTGCAGAAGAATAAACATGCAATATGATTTTCTCTTCATCATGCATGGAAATAGGGGCAACATGTTTACGTGATATTCATAAGTATGTTTTGTATATTTTTACCTATCATATATTTTACCAAAGCTGTTACCCAATAGCAAAGCTGAGATAAAATGTTTAGCAGTAAATACTAAGAAGGTAGGGAAGTAGGTACATATTAATGTTAGAAATATGAATTCAAACAATATCTTTGGAAAGTAATATGGTATCACTTATCAAAACGTAAAGAGCCCACATCTTTATCATCTCTCTCTTTTTAAAAATGTCACAAGGATTCTGCTGCTTGGCCTAGGATGAGAATCACTTTAATAGACTGGTTGCTGCTTTTGCCCTCCACAGTCAAGTGCCCCTCTAGTACCCATTTTTCTTCTGAAGCTAATGCATTCCCCATGAATTTAGAAGTAGAGTTAAATTTTTAAGCCTACACATAATGGAGCTCAACAATGTTTAGGCAATTTCACTTTAGAAAGAGACAGAATGGCTCCCTCGCCTGCAAGACTTGACTACAATTGATTGAACACAATAGCATATCTAAAATAAAGAATGCATCGATCAGCAGGAGTCAGTGGTTAGCCTTGAAAGCATTAAAAATAAAATAACAAAAGGAGAGTTGCATTTACAGCCACAGAAGCAAATGTTGTATGTGTTTCTTTTACCATGTCCAGAGAAGAACATCCTGTGCTGGCATTTTAAAGGCTCCGTCCTCCGGGCAGGGTACTTCCCTACTGAAGCAATGGTTACCACAGGCTACCATGGACTGATGCCAGTGTAGGCCCCAGTCACATAATTCAGTCACCCAGCTCTGACTCTGAGCTCACCAAGGAAAACCTCTGACAGCAACAGAGCTAGCTTATAAGGAGAGAAGGCTCTGACTAGAATAATATTGTCTTCACCTGATGGCAGTTATTTATTTTGAATTGATAAATTAACATTCTGATTTTATATGTCAGTTTTTAAAGTTATATTTTATTTTTAATTAATACATCAAAATGTATTATTTATTTTAATAATAAACCTTATTAAATTTTATTTTTTATTAATTTTAATATAAATATGGAGTACAGAGTGATATTTTGATACATACAAATATTTTGAAATGATCAAATCAGAGTAGTTAGTATATCCATTACCTCAAATATTTATCAACAATTTATTTGTGGTAAAAACATTTAAAATCCTGTCTTTTCCCTGTCTTGAAATATACTCTGTATTATTATCAATTGTAGTAAACTTGCTGGGCAATAGAACACCAGCTTGCTTACTAGGAGAGAAGGCACTGACTAGGCTAGTCTTATTTTCACCTAATGATCATATTTCTTATTTTGAATTAATAAATTTGCATTCTAGTTAAATATATCAGTCCTGTTATGCTTTTTATTGAGTACAAATATTACAACTTCAACTGACTCTGAGTCATCATCAAGGAGATAATTTGTGAACATGCCCAGTGGAGGCTGAATCTGGCCAGCAGCTAAAGTGGGAACTTGCAGGGACCTCTGGAGGCGGGGAACTGACGCTACTTTAGTTTAAGACTTACTATAAAACTACAGTAATCAAGACAGTGTGTGGTGAAAAAATAGACAAAGAGAACAGTGGAACAGCATAGAGAGTCCAGAAACTGACTCATGTAAATGTAGTCAACTAATCTTTGACAAAGGAGAAAAGGAAATACAATGGAGCAAAGACAGTCTTTCCAACAAATGGTAACTTGAACAACTGGATATACACATGCAAAAAAATATAATAATCTAGATTCAGACACTATATTCTTCTCAAAAAAAAAAAAAAAAAAAGAAAAACCAAATTGATCCAGACCTCAGTGTAAAACACACATTTATGATACTCCTAGAAAATAACATAGGAGAATACCCGGATAGCCTTAAATATGGGGATGGCTTTTTAGGTTCAACACCAAAGACATAATCCACAAAAGGAAAAAAAAAACTGGTAAGCTGTTCTTCATTCAAATTAAAACATCTCCTCTGTGAAAAACAATGTAAAGAATGAGAATACAAGCCATAGACTGAGAGAAAATGTTTTTATAAGACACACCTGATAAAAGAGCTACTATCCAAAACATACAAAGGACTCTTAAAACTCAACAGTAAGAAAACAAACAATCCAATTAAAAATGGGGAAAAAAAAAGGCCTGAACAGCCAAGGAGATACATAGATGGCAAGTAAGCATATGAAAATATGTTCAACATCATCTTTCATTAAGAACTGCAAATTAAAACAGTGAGATACCACTGCACACCTATGAGAATGGCTGAAATCCAAAACACTGACAACACCTGACAAAACACTGAGAAATGCTGGCAAAGACTCGGAGCAACAGGAATGAGAAATGGTCCAGCCACTTTGGGAGAGAGTTTGGCAATTTCTTACAAAACTAAACATACTATACAATCCAGAAATCACTTCTTTGTATTTACCCAAAAGAATAGAAAATTGATGTCCACACAAAAACCTGCACATAGATATGTATAGCAGCTTTGTTAATAATTGCAAAACCTTGAAAGACAGAATCAGTAGTATTTGCTGGAAAACTGGATATGGATTAAAAGAAAAAGAAGAGAGTCAAGTATGTCACCAAAGTTTTTGGCCAAGGTAACTGAAAAAATGGAATCATCATTAACTAAAATGGGGAAGATTTAGATAAAGAAAGCTTTATGTAGAAGATCTGGGTTCAGTCTGATGGCAAACCTAGTAAATTTGATATTTACAATGTATACCCAAATTAATGTATGGTTATTATGTGTCTGAAATTCAGGAGAGAATCCTGAGTTCAGGTATTAATGTGGAAATCATCATTATTTAGACAATATTTCAAACCGTTCAACAGTTGAAGATCACCGAGAAAGGGAACAAGTAAAGAAGAAAACATGTTCAAAAGCTGAGCCCTGGAGTACTCCAACATTAAGAGTGAAAAGAGAACAGGATGACACAGAAAAGAAGACTGTCCAGGAGCATTTTATGAATAGGAGAAAACCGTGGAGTGTAGAAGCATGCAAATGAATAAATAAAGAGTATACTTATAGGTGATATGACCTTACTGTGTCAAAACCTACTGAGATGCCAAATAAAATGATGACTGAAAATAGACCCCTGGATTTAACAAGAATCAAGTCCTTTGTGACCTAGACAAAAGCAGTGTTGCTGGAGTGATAGGGTGTGAAAGCCCAGTTGGAAGGAGGTTAAAGAATGAAAAGAGAAGAGATGAAAGCAGTGAATGTACCCAACTATTCAAAGGAGTTTTGCTGCAAGAGAGAGCTAAGAAATACTGTATTAGCTGTAGCAACAGTGAGGTCAAATAGAATTATTTTCTATTTTATTGAGGTATATTTGAAGTACAATAAACTGCACATATTCAAGGTGTACAATTGTATCAGTTTTGACAGATGATAGCATCTGTGACACCATTACTACAATCAAGATAACAAACATTTCCATCCAAAGAGGAATTTTTTAACCTAGGAAACAATAGAGGATACTTGTGTGCTGATGGGTGTGATCCCATAGGGAGGAGGAAAATTATGACATAGAAAACAGACGGAAGAATTTCTAGAGCAATGTTTCTGAATACAGGTGGGGATAGCTACATTGCACAACTGAAGGAGTTGCTGTTAGAGAAAAGCACAAAATGTTCACCTATAATAGCAGGCAGAAAGTCAGGCTATGAAAAGGAACAGATACGGTAGGTGGGAAGACCTCATGGTAGGAGTCTGTGAAAGTTCTCTTCTCTTGGCTTTGGTTTTCTCAAAGTAGGAAGCAAGTTCGTTAGATAAGAGTGAGAAAGAGGAGGATGTGTTGGAGGTTTGCAGAGAAAGGATACACTGTAATAGATGTCTAAGAGAGTAGAAGACAGAAGGAACTCAGGAAATGTAGTGTGCTTCTCAGGAAGTACTAAGTGCCCACCAGAGATTCTGTACTCATGAGTTCAAAATAAGACCAGTCAATAAAGCTGTGTCCATTTGCATAAGAGAAGGTGAGGAGTAGGCCAACACTACGTCTCACCACTTGTAAAACCTTGTTCATTTGTTTTTCATTCTGTCTTGACAATGTTTTGTGTTTTTCAAAGTGTTTTTATAAACATTTTTCTCATATCCATGACATCTCCAGGAAAATAAGGCAGGAATGACTCTCAGACAAGAATGTTTGAATTTGGCGGGGCGCGGTGGCTCAAGCCTGTAATCCCAGCACTTTGGGAGGCCGAGACGGGCGGATCACGAGGTCAGGAGATCGAGACCATCCTGGCTAACACGGTGAAACCCCGTCTCTACTAAAAATACAAAAACTAGCCGGGCGAGGTGGCGGGCGCCTGTAGTCCCAGCTACTCGGGAGGCTGAGGCAGGAGAATGGCGTAAACCCGGGAGGCGGAGCTTGCAGTGAGCTGAGATCCGGCCTCTGAAAGAAATGATTAATTTTAAGCATTCTAAAACCTAAGTTAGAACAATTCTGGGCAAAAACACTTCATTGGAATCATGCAAATTCTGTCGTCTCTTTTTTAAAAGTCAATTTTTGCTCAGACCATGACATACTGAAAGATTGCAAATTTTAAAAATTAATAAAGATTACCAAAAGTTTCCGGCAAGTTCATTTTCCCCTGGCAACGTATTACCATTGGAAGAATTTAAGGAAAGCCCACTGTTATAGATTGAATTCTGTGCCCCAAAAAGATGTTGAATTCATGGCCCTCAGTATCTGTAAATGTGACTTTATTTGAAAATAAATTCTTAACAGTTCCTCAAGTTAAAGTGAGGTCATTAGATTGGGCTGTAATCCAAAATGATTGTGAAATGGGAGGAGTTTTTCCTTATCCCCCATGCAGTGGGGGATGCAGTGGGGGTATGGCTTCCTTCTTCTGGTGTCCCCGCTGCTCAAACCTCTATGGGGAGCATGCAGATCAGCAAGTTGTGGGGCTTCACGGCAGGGTCTATGGTTGAGTGTTTACAGCTCCTGAAGCCCTAGTGGGTGCGTATTACAGTGTGCTTTTTTAGTTTTGCTGTCTGCAGGTGGCTTGTGTTAATCAGCTCAATTAGGCCCCATGCCTTATGGCACAGACAGAGCTTCTATATCCTGAGGTTCTTGCCATAGTGTACCAAAAAAAATTGGATCACATGTGGGCTTGGAGAATGAGTTTAAGGTTTTATTGAGTGGTGGAGGTAGCTCTCAGCAGATGAATGGGGAGCCCGAAAGGGGGATGGAGTGGGAAGGTGGTCTTCTCCTGGAGTCAAGTCACTCAGTGGCTGGGCTCTCCTCTGACCACCCTCAGCCAAATTCCCCTCGGTGCCAGCCTCTGCTGGTGCTTGTCTGTGCATTCTTTTGCTCCTTTATTCCTCTCAACGTCTAGCTGCTTGTGTGTATGCCTCCTAGGGTCTTGGGGTTTTTACAGGCACAAGATGAGGGGTATGGCAGGCGAGAGTGGTCTTGGAAAATGCAACATTGGGGCTTGAAAGCAGGAGTACCTGTCCTCACTTAAGTCCCTGGGCATAGACCCAAGGGTGGAGTCCTTGCTGTGGACACTGCCCTTCTCTACCCAGCACTTCCCTGCCCCAGTCCTGTATTAATTGTATCCTTATAAAAGGGAGAAATTTGAACACAGAGACACTTGTGTACAGAAGGAAAATGATGTGAAAACACACAGAGAACACCATCTATAAGCCAAGGAACATCTGAGGCTACTAGACACTAGGAGAAAGGCATGGCACAGATTCTCCTTCAGCCCTCAGAGAAAACAAACTCTGAGGACGCCTTTGTCTCAGGCTTCTGCTCTCCAAAACTGTGAGAAAATACATTTCTGTTGCTTCAACCACCCAGTTGTGGTGACGGCACATTGTGATGGCAACCCTAGCAAACTAATACATCCATAGCGTTGAATTTGTATGGGAAATCTCTATCCTCACCGCTACGATTGTGATACACCCTCAGTTGGATTTAAAACACAGCCACTGAGTTTCTCCTGCTGCCAATGAAACAATCAGTTTCTTGGAAGCACCTACTAGCAGAGTATATCAAATCTTCCTTTCCTTTATGTAGTCATCTACCAACCTCATGATCATATCAAATTCTTTGGAGATTATAGCACCTTTCTAAATTTCTTTATACCAGTACTCCTAAAATCATTCTTGAAGACTTCAGTCTCCACCAAGGTGACCCATTCCCTCTCCTGTCACTATAAAGCTTCCTTATCTAGACTCCCACAACTTTCCCCTTCTCCTGTGGTACTCATCTGACAAAACTACAATTATGATAAAAATCCACCTCTCTGTAATTATAGAATGCCTGAAGTCCAATGGAGAAGCACAACTGACAAAAGCCTAAAACTATGCTGACTGATGTCACATAAAATTTTTGACCACTATTTTTAAATGGGCTTCAACGTTTCCCGAAAAATCTATTCTATTTCCCTCTCTAAATCATTCTTAAATTTTCTCAGAATGCTATTCACTCCTCAAATCTTCAACATCCCCATACCTTCCTCAAACTCAGTTGATTTTACATAATAGAGCAAAACAATCATTAAAGAAATGACATCAGCCTGGCCAAATCTACCAATATATTTGAATCTGTCCTATATTATATCTGCCTTATCTCCTAAGATTCCCCTTCATTTTTTTCACCCCTCTTTTTTTTTTTTTTACAATATCTCTTCCCCTTTCAAAGAATATTCCTAAAATTGTAGCCACTCTCTTTTGCATTGTCAATTTCTTCCATTCTGCTAAAATATTTCTAATGCCACGAAAACATGTTTTAAGATCTCCCATTTCAGGAAACCCTCTTGACTCTTATGTTCCTCTCCAGACACTGTCCCCTGCCTCTTCTCCCTTTCATAGCAAACCTCCTTATAGTGTACTAAATAGATTGTCACTTTGAAACTTTTTCTTAACCCAACCCAGTTAGACTTCTACGCCTATTATTCCATTAAAATAGTTCTTGTTAAATTTTCCAACACAATGCATCTAAGGAAATCCACTGGTCAGTTTCACATCCATTTCTAGGCAGCTACATCACAATTGAACACTTCTCTTTCTTGAAACACTAACTTTAAGATGACCAAACAATCCTGTTTATCCACCTACGTCATTGGCTACACATTCTGTCTTTTCTCCTAGTTAATTTTAATCATTCTTTTTTTGTTTTCTGTTTTTTGTTTGTTTGTTTCTTTGAGATGGAGTCTCGCTCTGTCGCCCAGGCTGGAGTGCAGTGGTGTGATCTGGGCTCACTGCAAGCTCCGCCTCCCGGGTTTATGCCATTCTCCTGCCTCAATTTCCTGAGTAGCTTGGGACTACAGGCACCGCCACTACCCCCGGCTATTTTTTTTTTTTTTGTATTTTTTAGTAGAGACGGTTTCACCGTGTTAGCCAGGATGGTCTCCATCTCCTGACCTCATGATCCGCCCGCCTCAGCCTCCCAAAGTGCTGTGATTACAGACGTGAGCCACCGCTCCTGGCCTGATAATTTTAATCATTCTTACTCTTTCATGTCAAACATTCCCAGGGCTTGGTTACTGGATGTATTATCTATTTACACTAACTCCCTATGTGATCTGATCCAGTATCATTGCTTTAAATATAATTTATAATTTTTCCAGCTTTTTTGAGGCATAATTTGCATTGTCCTGATGATTAGTGATGCTGAGTACCTTTTCAGATACCTGTTATCCATTTTGTATGTCTTCTCTGAAAAACATTTGCTCATTTTTTAATGAGATTATTTGGTTGTTGTTGCTATTGAGTTGTATGGGTTTCTTACTTATTTTAGATGTTAACTCCTTATTACATATATAGTTTGAAAATATTTTTTCCGTTTTGTAGGTTGCCTTTTCATTTTGTTGATTATTTCCTTTGCTGTGCAGAAGCTTTTTAGTTTGATGTAATCCCACTTATTTAATGTGTGTTTTTGTTGCCTTTGCTTTCAGTGTTGAATCCAAAAAAAAAAAGTCATTGCCAAGGCCAATGTCAAGGAGATTTTTTCCTCTGTAGTTTTCTATAAATTTTACTGTTCTAGGTCTTACACTTGAGTCTTTCATCCATTTCAAAGTAATTTTTATACAAGGTATAAGATAAGGGTTCAGTCTCTTTCTTTTGCAGGTGAATATCTGGTTTTCCCAAGATCATTTATTGACAAAACTATCCTTTCCCCATTGTGTATTCCTGGTGCCCTTGTCAAATACTAGTTGACCATGTATACATGGGCTTATTTCTGGGCTCTTTATTCTCTTCTATTTGTCTATGTGTCTGTTTTTATGCCAGCACCATAGTGTTTTCTTTAGCTTTGTAATGTATGTTGAAATAGGAAGTGTAATGCCTCAAGTTTTGTTCTTCTTTCTCAAGTTTGCTTTGACTATTCACGGTCATTTGTGGTTCCAAGCAAATTTTAGGATTGTATTTTCCATTTCTGTAAAAATTGTCATTGGAATTTTGATAGAGGCTGACTGAATCTCTAGATAACTTTGGGTAGTATGAACATTTTAACAATTTTAATTCTTCCAATCCTTGACCATGGCATATCTTTCCATTTATTTGTACTTTTTTCAATTTTTTAAATCAATTTGTCTTACAGTTTTCAATGTACAGATATTGTACTTCCTTGAATAAATTTATTCCCAAGTATTTTATTTTATATATTACTGTTAGAGATTTTCTTAATTTGTTTTTCAGATAGTTTGCTATTAGTAAATAGAAATACAACTAATTTTTATATGTTGATTTTGTACCTACAACTTTACCAAATTCATTTATTAGTTCTAGCAATTTTTTGGTGGAGTCTTTAGAATTTTTTATATAAGATCATATTGTCTGTAAACAAGGGTAATTGAACTTCTTCCTTTCCAATCTGTGTGACTTGTATTGCTTTTTCTTGCCTACTTGCTCTATCTAGGACTTCCAATACTATGTTGAATAGAAGAGGTGACAGTGGGAACACTTGTCTTGTTCTTGGTCTTCCATTGAGTATGATGTTAGCTTTGGGGTTATCGTACATATATGGCCTTTATCAATTTGAGGTATACTCCTTTTATACCTAATTTGTTAAGTGGTTTTATCATCCATTTATTATGAAATGATGTTGAATTTTGTCAAATACTTTTTCTGCACCTACTGAGGTGATCATATGATTTTTATTCTTTATTCAGTTAACGTGGTGTAGCACACTTACTGATTTGTATATGTTGAACCATCTTTGCATCCCAGGCATAAATCCCACTTGATCATAATGTGTGATCCTTTTAATGTGCTATTGAATTTGATTTACTAGTATTTAGGTGGGGATTTTGCATCTATGTTCATCAGGGATACTGGTTTGTAAGTTTCTTGTGACATCCTTTTGTGGCTTTGGTATAAGGTTAATGCTGGCCTCTTAAAATGAATTTAGAAGTGTTCCCTCATCTTCAGTATTTTGAAAGACTTTGTTAAAGTTTGGTATTAGTTCTTTCAATGTTTGGTAGAATTCAGCTGTGAAGCCATCATATCCTGGGCTTTTCTTTGAAGGTAGACTTTGTATTACTGACTCAATTGACTTACTTGTTATTGATCTGTTCAGATTTTCTATTTCTTTATGATTCAGTCTTGGTGGGCTTCTAGAAATTTATAAATTTCTTCTAGTTATGCAATTATATGCCAACTTGTTTTTTTCTTTTTATTTAATGTAGGTATTTATTGCTATAAATTTCTCTTTTAAAACTGCTTTTTCTGCATCCCATTAGTTTGGCATATTGTGTTTTCATTTCTGTTTGTCCCAAGACACACTTTTATTTCTTTTTTGATTTCTTCTTTAATCCACTGGTTGTTAAGGAATGTGTTGTTTAATTTCCACATATTTGTGAATTTCCAAAATTCTTCCTGCTATTGATTTCTAGTTTCATACCACTGGGATCAGAAAAGATACTTGATATCATTTCAATATTTTAAATTTTGTTGAGACTTATTTTGTGACCCAATATATGATCTATCCTGGAGAATGTTCTATGTGCACTTGAGAAGAGCATATATTCTGCTATTATTAGATGGAATGCTTTCTATATATCTGTTAGATCCTTTTGATTGACAGTGTGATTCAAATCTGCTATTTCATTATTTATTTTCTCTTTGGATTATCTTGTTAAAAATGGGGTATAAAAGTCCCATACTATATTGTATTGCTGTCTATTTTCTCCATCAGTTCTGTTAATATTTGCTTTATATATTTCAGTGCTCTAATGCTGGGAACTTATATATCTACAATTGTTATATAGACTCCTGATTAAATCACCCCTTTCCTTTATTGTTGTATAGTAATCATTTTCTCTTGTGACAGATTTTGCCTGAAAGCCTATCTTGTATGATGGAAGTATAGCTACTTCTGCTCTCTTTTTCATGTTTGCATGGAATATCTTTTTTATCCCTTTACATTCAGCCTATGTGTATCCATAGATTAAAGTAAGTTTCTTGTAAGCAGTACATTCTTAGATCTTGTTTTTAAATCTATTCTGCCACTCTGTGTTTTGATTGAAGAATTTAATCCATTTACATTTAAAGTAATTATTGATAGATAACTTGCTGTCGCCTATAACCTATAAAGCAGTGACTTCCAGTTGTGTAGCATCAGTCCCAATCCTTCACCCAGACTCAGATTCGTGTATTCAGTAGCCAAACTGTATTCTGATAGTTAGATGTCTAATAGGCATCTCAAACTTAGTGTATCCAAAATATGATCTTGATTCTTCCCCCTCTCCAAAAAAAAAATAATAATAATAATAGTAATGAACAAATAAAACAAGCACCTGCCCGCTACTAACCTACTCTTCTCCAAAATTTATCAGGCCCAATATATGTCCTCTTTGCATTTCATACTTCTCTTCCAATTCATGACCAAATTTTGAAGCTTCTACATTCAAAATGATATCCTAAATCTAAAATTTTTCATTAATTCCAGCATTATCACCTGAGTCCAATGCACCACTATTCTCCACCTAGAGAAACTCAATTGCCTTTCAACTGGTGTTCCACTTTCTCTCCTACCCAAAGTCAATTCCACAATCTACAGATTTAAAAAGATTTATCTTTTTAAAAATAAATCAAGTTACATTAATTCCCTGATGAAAACCTTTGATAACTTTTCATTGTCCTAAGAATGAGATTCAAATTCCTTATCATAGATTTTAAGATTCTTTATGATTTGTTCGGTCTCCTGATCTTATCTCCTCTCAAATCTCCTCTCACTTGCCTAGCCACATTGACCTTTTACCTGAAGATCTCTTTAAGTCTCAGAGCCTTGTCCTCTTATATGCTCTTTACTGGGTTTCTCCTCCTCTAAGGGACCCATGTGGCTTCCTTCACCTTATTCAACCAGTCAGGTCTCAGCTCAAGTGTCACCATTTCAGAGAGGCTTCCTTGACCATTCCATCTAAAACATCCTATGCTTCTTTCCCTTACTCCCTATCCCCTTATTATGATCTGTTTCATTTTTTCCCTTTCTTCAGAGCATTTGTCACTCTCTGTTGCTATATTTATTATGTTTATGTTATTATACTTATTTGGGGACTCGTGGCATGTGTGCACACCCCTACCCTGAATGTTTGCACCATGAAATCAGAGCCAATATATTGTTTTATTCAGTGACCTATCAGCAGAGCCTAGAATAATACCTGAACCCCGTAGATGCTCACAGTATTTTAATTGAACTAAGAACTGACTTCAGTCTCACTTCCATTAAAGCTATCCCTGATTCAGAGTATGAATAATTTTCAATCTGGTAAAACCTTTTTCAGATGAGGAAACTTTTGCCCAATCAATGTAGGTCATACTAAAATTGCATTTGCAAAAACTGTAACAGTGAGAAAATAATGACCGTGAAAGAGATCTGACCTAACTGACTCAATTTTGCTTCTAACCTCCAAGCTATCCTTGTTTATTATTGGGCATAGGCCAAACTAACTTTGAGAGGATCTTATGTTATAGTTTGATTTGAAACAATGATGATAATAGTCCTTTCCCAAAACAAACTCCTTCTTAGCTGGGTAACAGACTGCCTTTGCAGGGCTAACAAATTAACCACAAGACTAGAAATTATGCTTTAAGAGTCATGCAGTTAGAGGACACAGGGTTATAAACCTTCCCAATTGCTCTTAGGGATAGCATCACTATTGTCAAACCTAAGTTTGGTGCTCAATATATTTTTCAGATCCTGCATTTGATGGATTGGCTGGTGCTACCCAGATCAATAAACTGGCTCATCTGGTCTTGTGGTCTTCCAACCTAAGAACTGACTCAGTGCAAGAGGACAGCTTCAACTCCTTATGATTTCATCCCAACCTTACCAATCAGCACTCCTTACTACCTGGCCCCCTACCCACAAAATTATCCCTAAAAATTTTAGGGGAGACTGATTTGAATAATAATAAATCTCTAGTCTTCTGTTCAGCTGGCTCCACATGAATTAAATTCTTTATTGCATTTCCTCTACCTTGATAAATTAGCTGTATCTTGGCAGTGGGCAAAATGAGCCCATTGAGTGTTTACAATATTTCGATGATAAATAGAAAAGGGTTAGAGTGTTTTGGTCTAGAGTTAGTTTGTTAATCTTGGTATCCTATACTATTTTAATTTACTAGGCTCTACTTGCATAGCAATTATGATTCTCAAATTTTACCTAGTGGCAAAAAAAGCACAGTAAATCTTAAAAATGGAAATAAGGAATGGTGTTTTCCCTGGTATGCAATGTTGTCTGATCACCAAACGCACTTACTTAATCCCATCAGGTCTATGGCTTTTACAAGTAAGTGGATGACAATGGAATTGATTAAGTATTTTGATCCCCTCGGTGATTCTCCTGTTGCTGAAAATTTTCTTTTATTGAAAGTGTGAATCCTGATGAGTTTATAGTCTCAAAATCTGCTCCATTCCCTCCATATCCTGAGGCTGTTTTCTTCTACTTTCTCTGTGGAAGGCCTCCACTCAGTTTGTTTCTCATTACTGAGCTTGCTGGCCGCCAGAAACTTTCTTGAATGAGGAGATTGTTCTGCTTTTCATCCTCTGCTTGACCTGAGGACATGCAGTTTACACTCTGAGCTTTGCAACTGTGTTGCTCTGACTCTGCTTTTCTGTCAGACTTACCATTGTTCACTTAAGCATTCTTGTTCACAGGCAGTTTTACTCTCTAACCATCCTTTTAAATAATAGCAATTTATTGTATCTCCAGGGGGCTTGCTGACCTACTTTCTTCTTTGATTTGCTGCCCTACAGTAGTAGGTCTGTTTTAGTTGTCTTCCACATGTAAAATCACAGCCTCTCTTCTTTTTACATAGATTTTAACAAACTCCATAGATAAGCTAATATCATTTCTTTCATTCTTCCTATTTACAAAATTTTCTGAAGAATACTTAAAGCAAAGGAGCAATGTATTGCTCAACTTTTATAAGCAGTAGCAATTTCATAACAGATTACATGAAGGAGAAAAAACATTAACCAAAATTCTTGCTTAAAATGATAACTTTTTGTTATTTCCACTCTATTCAAATTTAATAACTAGGGAAAAAGTATTTAATTTACTTAGTTTCTCAACACAAGTATCACTAACTTGAGTTTGGTTTTTTTTTTTTTTTTTTTAAACAACAAAATCAGAACCTCCCCCAAATCTTTAGACATTATAAATGAATTACTTTAAGATCATGGCTTGGCCTGAAGTGGGGCTCACACCTATAATCCCAGTAATTTGGGAGGCTAAGGTAGGTGGATTGTTTGAGCCCAGGAGTTTGAGACCAGCCTGGGGAACATGGTGAAACCCCATCTGTACAAAAAAATAAATTAGCCAGGCATGGTGGTGTGCACCTGTAGTCCCAGCTGCTTGGGAGGCAGAGGCGAAAGGATCACTTGAGCCCTGGAGTGCAGTGAGCTGTGATTGCGCACCACTGCACTCCAGTCTAGGTAACATAGCAAGACCCTGCTTCAAAAAGAAGAAAATTAATAAAATACCATTACTTCTAAATTTTCAAATGCTCTTCTAGATAGGGAAAACAACCTTACTTTCAGCATACATATATTACATTACATTTACAAAAACATAATCATCTTTGTATTATAAAATTTTTAAAATAATGATAAAATTGATAGATTTTCAAAAACCCATATTGAATTTCATTTAAATCCATAATTTGCGAGGAATAATTATCCTGAACTTGTGTCCGTGACTTATGACACTGCATATGATTTGTAATCATTTCAATTTTTTTCCCAAACTAATTGTCCAGCTAGTCATCTTTATTTGGATATTATTCTCTTATTTCTTCCTCAAATGATAGAAACTACTCTGGGAAAAAAATAGAATTGATAAGATAACCAATCACATGATTAGGGAAAATGAGATCATTGAGAATGTGCAGCACTATTATTTCTGGTTTGATACTCTAACTAGAAATAGTCTACAGGTTCACTAACATGAGGGAACAGGGCATCTCATAAAAGTTACTAGAAGGACCCTTTGACTAGGGCTTCACACAAAAGTGGCCATAAATTAGGTCTTTGATGCTATCTCCAGGTGAGTTCATATATACAACAGACATATTTATTGACAATATCTTTTACATGTCTCTCATAAAATTTCACACATACACCCAATTACTGGATTACTTTAGATACCATAAATCATTTTTTATATATTATAATTAATTCTTATATTATAATTTCTAAATGAAAATATTCACAATTCCATAATTTTTACAATCCTATTTTGTCATTCCTTCATTTACTAATGCAGGGAACCTCAAAAAAGGAGAGTGGCGAGAAACCCCCCTTGGCTTTACTAGGGAGGCCTTCATATAGATCACAGACACTGAAGGAGCGCAGCCTGTTTTCCTGCGCTGTTCTCTTCTAGTCTCCTCCCCACCCCGTTACTGGCCCAGAGAGCAGCCTTCCCTTCAGCAGTAACAGGGCTATGAGAAAGTGCTTTTCTCAGCACAGAAGCATGACTTTTTAGGGTGGAAAGAATTTTAAAAGGTAGTCCTGAATTTAAAAGGCAGTCCAACTGGCTCCCAGCACACGTATATGCACATGTACACACACCAACACCATATTACAGATGTGAAAACCAAGGCCTGTTTTCTGAAGTCACAGAGCAAGAAGCAGTTATTCAATCTAGAACACAGGTTGTCAGCCTTTTATTCCATATTCTCTGCATCAGAAAGCAACACAGAAAACAAATAAACTGCTGCTTCCTGGGAGTCCCAGCAGAGTTCCCTTTCATGCTTTATCCGCCCAACCATGACCTGATGCCGTAAAAAGATATCACAACTAGGAGGTAAAATGTATTTCATGGTACCCAGAAGCTGGACTCTTGAGAAAGATTCTCTTATGGATATTTGGTGACATTGAAATGGACTGTTAGTATAATGATTTAGGCATATTAAGGATTCAGCTCCTATAAACTGGCCTAAAAGCAAAAACACCATTGGTAGCATTGTTTCTATGTATTCTCAGATCCAAACTCCTTACAAGTCAATTTTTGGAACACAATTCTTTTCTACAATTGGAGGCTGCCTGCTCTGGAAATTCACCAATGGTACTACCAGAACATAATTTGAAGTAAGCAGAAATAAGGGGTATAATTTTCTAAGTTTCCAAGGAAGACTTGTTTATTTCTCACCAAGTAACATTATCCCCTAGATATTCCTAATTTGTTCTTTATGATGGGTATCTACTGTTTAGTTCTTTCAGCAGTGCTTTCCACCTTCCCTTTCTTATAGGGAGTGACTTTCCCCACTCCCCTTCCTTCAGGAACCACTCTCCTCATGACCCCAAACATGGGAAAACAATCAGCCCTGCCTGCTTCTTATGTAGTCTTGTCCTCTGACTATTGGGACAATCACGATCCTTCCTCCATGATCTTGCTGTCTAGAACCAAATCATCATTACAGCGTTTTTGAATTGTAGATGGTATAAGATATTGTTTGCTCTTGATGACGGTGTTTCCTACTTAAGGTGGCAGCAGCTGGTGTGGAGGCTGAAGTAGACAAGCAAACAAAAGGAACAAAGGGAATGGGCAGCCTTTACTTCCTGAGGTTCAGCTGCCTCCTTCCTTTCCTGGAAGTTGGTTTTCCCTTCATAATGGAAGTGACCAAGTAATCTTTCAATAAATTTCCCTTTTGCCTAAGCCAATGGTACTTGATTTTTGACATGTCAAAGTGTCCTAACTTTTGTGCTCTCCCTGTCTTTTTTTTTTTTTTTTTTTGAGACGGAGTCTCGCTCTGTCCCCGGGGCTGGAGTGCAGTGGCGCGATCTCGGCTCACTACAAGCTCCGCCTCCTGGATTCACGCCATTCTCCCGCCTCAGCCTCCTGAGTAGCTGGGACTACAGGAGCCCGCCACCGCGCCCGGCTAATTTTTTGTATTTTTAGTAGAGACGGGGTTTCACCGTGGTCTCGATCTCCTGACCTTGTGATCCGCCCGCCTCGGCCTCCCAAAGTGCTGACATTACAGGCGTGAGCCACCGCGCCCGACCCGCCTCCTTGCATTATGATCACAGCCAATTCTAGGTAAGAGTGAGGTTTGGTTTAAGCCTGACTTACCTCAGCCTCCCCATGAGACAGCTAACCTGTCTTGTGGGGGCAGGGGGGATAACTTTGGAAATTTCATCCTCTTTCTTTCCTTTGCACCTTCATTCTATATTATCAATATTTATGATTAGCATTAGCCAACCCAAAGTCGATTCCCTTCTGCTTCCTCTATTAGTTTCCTGATCCTAAAGTACTTTTCAATTTTTCAAGGCAAAAATCAAACTGGGAAGTACTACTGCTACTAACTCCAGTCCAAAACTTGAGAAATTGTGGCTGCTGAATATTAAATAAGTTGCCCATGATCTCTGGGCAAGTCAACATCACAGCTAGCACTGAAACTCAAAGTTCCTGAGTTCGAATCTAGTTTTTCCCCACTCGATTGCATGATTTCTCATTCTGCCAGGATCTTAATTCTTCTAGTCACAAGTTATTACTAATTAGGTGACCTTCCCCATCACCCTGCAATAAAAAATGATAAACATTTTAACAATATTTTTCTGAAGAATACAGATTACTTTCTCATACCTGAGAAGAAAGGTTCAAGTAATGGCAACTTTAGTCCAGGCATCAAGAAAGACCATGATAGTTAGAGATAATGCAAGGCATGGGACTTGGTACTGTACCTTAGACCATAATATTTAGATAGCTTCCTAGTTTCTATTTGTAGGGCTTACTTTGGAATAAGGCA
The DNA here is from genome assembly GCF_009764315.1 of Trachypithecus francoisi. Taxonomy (NCBI): domain Eukaryota; kingdom Metazoa; phylum Chordata; class Mammalia; order Primates; family Cercopithecidae; genus Trachypithecus; species Trachypithecus francoisi. The sequence continues at coordinate 59,840,608 of NW_022681458.1, forward strand.
GACATTTTTCAAAGACAGTACTAATTTCAAGTGTTCTGAAGTACTTTTCCCATACATTATGGAAATGTCCCAGGAATTCCAACATCAGAAGTACTTCTTGCACTAACATTATTACAAAATTACAAATATTCTTAGTTCTGATTTTTTCTAGAAACTATGATCACCAGAAGAATGTAGGGAGACAAATTACATCTGTTGAAGAAGTAGATTATTAGAATCACATTTTTCATTTTTTTCAACAAAATTATTTTAGAAAGCTTGTGGTGATGTCTCAATTATTTTAGATATTTGTTCTTAAGTTAATACTCTTTACATAAATAACTTTAGATTAGTGTGTGTTGAAACAGAATGGCTTGTGCCTTTTTGTTATATATGAAATATCAGCATAAGAAACCACATCCATCATATTTATAGAAAATCCAAAGTTAATGAGCATTTTTTCTGTTTCTATTACTCAAGAAATCCCCAAATTAAAATGAGTTTCTGCTTCAAAAATACATGTGGTATAGAGAACTCAACCTATATTTCTACAAATACAAATGCAATAATGTGAGGATTTTTTTTTTCTAGGCTGCTGGTATACAAATCTTCCAGAAGGAAAGACCTACATTTGCTGTTTCAATAAACTTGTTCAGGGTGGAGGCTAGGGGTGGGGGTGTCTGTTATCAATTGATATCTAGGATATGGAGACAATGGTAGGATTATTACATGTGTGAAAGAAAAGACACACTTTTTCTTTTGGAAGAGAAGAAAAGAAGGACTAAACAGAAGTTGAGCCGTGTCTGGGGGAAGAAAAGAGGAAGAAACAAACATCTGTTTGATCATGTGACAGGTAAAAGAGACCTGAAAGAAGAGCGATGTCTCAAGATGATTTTAGAAGAGTTTGCCTTGGAGTATTTGATATGAAACCCTCTCTTCAGCTTATTCTGTAAAATGATCAGTATATTATAAATTGCTCACATACACCTGTGTGCAATGATTTAATGAGAGAGCAGGAAGAGAAGAAGTGGAGAAACATAATCTAGGTTTTATGAGAGTCATTCTGGGAAGACTGAAATAGCTACTTAACACATAGAGACACAGAAACGCACAACCAACCGATCCATTTCAAGCCAAATTAAGACAGGCCTTGTTTCTCTAACAAAATACATTCCAAGTTAAATGGGAGGTGCCAGAAACAATTTCTTTAAATCTCACCAGTTTCATGGAAAGACCAAAGGGGTAGAACCAATGATTCTTAGTCCCCATCCCAGTAGTAAACTAAGTTTTTATTCCCCTGTCAATTCACTTAGAACTGGTATGTATGTGGTTGTTGGTGGTGGGGGTAGCAGTGGGAGGATTCTCACTCATTTGTTCTATACAGGAGTGATTCCCCATTGTTATGTTTTCTATAACTGACTTGAAGACATATCAGAAGAGAGAATGTGTGATGTGTGAGGGTATGTGTTCAGGCGGAAGTCTGTGTTTTAACCTAGCACAGTAGGGCTGGTAGGTAAATACTTCAAGTACATTAATAAGAACTACCACTCGAGGACTAGTTGGTGAACATTTAAAGGACTCTAATGAAAAACCTCCTCCAGAAGAGCAATATTTGTAACTCCAATCAAGATCAGAAAGTTTATTAATTAGCACATAGTGTTCTAGAAATCATTTTTCTTTGGAGAAATGAGTGATAGCAGAGATATGTCTGTTAACTGGACATATCAAATAGGTACCCTTGCATTTGCATAAATGGGTTTAAAAGTCTAGTAATAGTGTATGTTCTTTAGAGTGCAACCCAGTTTTAGAATTCCAATCTGTTTTGTGTGCAGTCGTTGTCACCCGATTCTGACTAACAGTTTAAATTAATCCTGCCACCAAGAAATTGTCAGCTTTTTCTTGAGCAAGCTTTTCACGGAAGTGAGAACTTGAAAGGACAGAAGGCTGAGTTGCATTGGAATTTCAGAACAACTTACATGACTTTGACAGAAGGAGCTACTTGATAACAAATGTGTGTGGGGGTGGCAAAATTAGGACAGGAATCAGGGTTTTGTGGAAAGAGAACTATGGCCTTCACTCTCACTGTTGGGAGATAACAAAGGAACAAGCCATGTTAATCACCTGGAGGAAGGGAATCCCAGTAAAGTGAACTAAAAATATAAAGTCTGAAAGCTACTTGGCCTATTTAAGAACAAGAAAAAGGACCACTGAAGACAGAAAATACGAGTGCATTTAAATCCAGGTGTAGATTTGCGAAGGGAGGTCACAGGAGTTGGAACCACCAGATCATGTAGGGCCTGATTAGCTAAGCTAAGAAGTTTAATCTATTTCTAAGGGCATTGGAAAGCCGTGTAGGGACTCAGAACACAATACCCCAAAAGTAGGCACTTTAACCAATAAGAAATCCACAGAAGCAAGGTCACTTGGACTTTCTCCTGCCTTTCTCCCCTGAAACATGGTCATAAAGAAATTCTCTGACCTTCCCTGCCTGAAAGTGGGGTCATATGACCCTCAATCCAGAGAAGTCCCACTCTATACCCAGAAGCCAAAAAGAATCTGAACAAACAAGCCTTGCTAAATTCCCCCGAGTTTTTATCATTTAATTATACCCCTTTATGTCCAATTACATTTCCCCACAACTACCTACTTCTTTCATCAGACAGCATAAAAATACACAGTTTTCTCTAGAATTTTGGGTTTTGATTTCTGAAGGCTTTTAAAACTTTGTTTAAATACATTTATTATGCTTTTGTCTTTTTAATCTGTCTTTCCTTATGGGGTATCAGCTACTACCTTTTTTTTTTTTCTTTTCTTTTTTTAAGAGTTTTTTTGTGTGTCTGAGACAGAGTCCTGCTCTGTCGCCTAGGCTGGAGTGCAGTGGCACGATCTTGGCTCACCGTAATCTCCACCTCCTGGATTCAAGTGGTTCTCCTGCCTCAGCTTCCTGAGTAGCTGGGATTATAAGCACAGGCCACCACACCCAACTAACTTTCATATTTTTAGTAGAGACCGGCCTTTACTATGTTGGCCAGGCTGGTCTCAAACTCCTGACTTCAAGTGATCCTTTTGCCTCAGCCTCCCAAGGTACAAGGATTACAGGCATGAGCCACTGCTCCTGGCCAGCTACTACCCTTTTGATGGGTGAGGAAAATATACTACTTTTTCTCCTTTATAGCCCCATTGGAAGACAACTTATTTATAAATTGAAAACTACCAATATTATGGATTATAGACACTACCACATAAAGAGGCCAGGCTGAGGAAGTGACAGAAGTGATGAAGGAGCCACACTAAAAGACAATAGTGCAAGCTTAATAATAAGAGACAACTGACATTAAACTTAGGGTTTAGGGATACAATAATGAATGGTGGGAACTTTGTAAATGATGACGATATGGCGACATCTTCTTATTTTCCGAGAGAAGTCAAACATCTAAAATGTCATGCTAAATTCAACGTTTAATGATAGAAGCTAATTTTAAAAAGATTATATAGGATAAGTAAACCATGTCACTCCTTTTTTTTTTTTTTTTTTGAGCTGGAGTCTTGCTCTGTCACCCAGGCTGGAATGCAGTGGCACGATCTTGACTCACTGCAATCTTTGCCTCTGGAGTTCAAGCGATTCTCCTGCTCAGCCTCCACAGCAGCTGGGACTACAGGCGTGTGCCACCACACCCAGCTGATTTTTTTTTTTTTTTTTTTTTTTGTATTTTTAGTAGAGATGGGGTTTCACCATGTTGGCCAGGCTGGACTTGAACTCCTGACCTCATGATCCACCTGCCTCGGCCTCCCAAAGTGCTGGGATTACAGGCATGAGCAACCACTCCTGGCCAACATACCGCTTCTTAAATTGGGCTCATGAACTTCCACAAATAACCTTTGATCTATACATAGATGCTCCTTGGCTTACAATGGGGATACATTATGATAAACCCATAGTAAGTTGAAATGTCACTAGTCAACAATGCATTTAATATACCTAGCCTACTGAAGATCAGAGCTTAGTCTAGCCGACCTTAATCCATTTATGCCTACTGTTCCATTATTGGAACGCTAAGCATGTGGGAGTTATATATATCCTACTGCTCAAGGTCATCGCAAGGTCTGATTTTTTACACGTCTGCAATTCAAAAAAGTGCAACCTCCAGCATAAACACTTACATTAGCCTACAGTTGGGCAAAATCGTATCACTCTAGACTGCCGGTTGTCTGCCCTCCTGACCATATGGCTGAGCCAGAGCTACAGCTCACTGCCACTGCCCAGCATTGCAAGAGACTATCGTACTTCCTGTCATTAGCCTGGGAAGAGCTCACAATTCAAAATTTAAAGTCCTTTTTCTATTGAATTCATATAGCTTTCCCACCATGTTAAAGTTGAAAAATTGTCATATTGGGAACCAGTCTGTACTGAATGTTTAACTTTCAGCATATTTGAAATCTCTCTGATATGGTATGGCTCTGTGTCCCCACCCAAATCTCATCTTGTGTCTCCCATAATTCCCATGTGTTGTGGGAGGGACCTGGTAGAAGATGGTTGAATCATGGGGGCAGGTCTTTCCCATCCTGTTCTTATAATAGCAAATGGGTCTCTGATGGTTTTAAAAATGGGAGTTTCTCTGCACAAGCTCTTTTTTTGCCTGCCACCATCCACAGAAGATGTGACTTGCTCCTCCTTGCCTTCCACCAAGATTGTGAGGCCTCTCCAGCCATGTGGAACCGTAAGTCCAATAATGACTAGCCTACTGAAGATCATGACTTTCTGTTGTAAATTGCCCAGTCTCTGGTATGTCTTTATCAGCAATGTGAAAATGGACTAATACAATAAATTGGTATGAGTAGAGTGGTGCACTGCTAAACAGATACCAGAAAATGTGGAAGAGACTTTGGAACTGGGTAACAGGCAGGTGTTAGAACAATTTGAAGGGCTCAGAAAAAGACAGGAAAATGTGGAAAAGTTTGAAACTTCCTAGAGACCTGTTGAATGGCTTTGACCAAAATGCTGAAAGTGATATGGATAATAATGTCCAGGCTGAGGTGGTCTCAGATGGAAATGAAGAACTTGTTGGGAATTGGAGCAAAGGTGTCTCTTATTATGTTTTAGCAAAGACACTGGTGGCATTTTGCTTTTGCCCTAGAGATCTGTGGCACTTTGACCTTGAGAGAGTTGATTTAGGGTATCTGGCAGAAGAAATTTCTAAGCAGCAAATCATTTAAGAGGTGACTCAGGTATTGTTAAACGCATTCAGTTTTATAAGGGTAGCAGAGCATAAACGTTTGGAAAATTTGCAGCCTGATAATGGAATAGAAAAGAAAATCTCATTTTCTGAACAGAATTTCAAACTGGCTGGAGAAATTTGCGTAAGTGGTGAGGAGTTGAATGTTAATCCCCGATACAATGGGGAAAATGTCTCCAGGACATGTCAGAGGTCTTCTCAACAGCCTTTCCCATCACAGGCCTGGAGCCCTATGAGGAAAAAGTGGTTTCATGGGCCAGGTCCAGGATTTCCATGCTGTGTGCAGTCTAGGGACATGGTGCCCTGGGTCCTAGATACTCCAGCTGTGGCTGAAAGGGGCCAACGTAGAGCTCAGACTGTGACTTCAGAGGGTGCAAGCCTCACGCCTTGGAAGCTTCAACATGGTGTTGAGCCTGAGAGTATACAGAAGTCAACAACTGTGGTTTGGGAACCTCCACCTGGAGCTGTGATGAGAAGAGGCCCACCGTCCTTCAGACCTCAGAATGGTAGATCTACTGACAGCTTGCATTGTGCACCTGGAAAAGCTGCCGACACTCAATGGCAGCATGTGAAAGCAGCCAGGAGGGAGGCTGTACCCTGCAAAGTCACAGGGATGGAGCTGCCCAAAACTATGGGAACCTATCTCTTGCATCAGTGTGACCTGGATGTGAGACATGGAGTCAAAGGAGAGCACTTTCGAGCTTTAAGATTTGATTTTCCTGCTGGATTTTGGACTTGCACTGGGCCTGTAGCACCTGTGTTTTAGCCAATTACTCCCATTTGGAATGGCTGTATTTTCCCAATGCCTGTACCCCCACTGGATCTAGGAAGCATATAACTTCCTTTTTATTTTACAGGCTTATAGGTGGAAGGAACTTGCTGAATGATATGATTTGGCTCTGTGTCCCCACCCAAATCTCATCTTGTATCTCCCATAATTCCCATGTGTTGCGGGAGAGACCCAGTAGGAGATGTTTGAATCATAGGAGCGGGTCTCTCCCATGCTGTTCTCATGATTATGAATGGGTCTCACAGATGTATGGTTTTAAAAATGGGAGTTTCTCTGCACAAGTTCTCTTTCTGTCTGCTGCTATCCATGTAGGATGTGGCTTGCTTCTCCTTGCCTTCCACCATGATTCTGAGGCCTCCCCAGCCATGTGGAACTGTGAGTCCAATAAACCTCTTTCTTTTGTAAATTGTCTGGTCTCAGGTACGTCTTTATCAGCAGCATGAAAACTGACTAACACACTCTCTTTAGCCCTCCTTCCATGCAGCGTAATTATTCCTACTTTGTCGGTAAAAAATGTAGACTTTCAGACTCATCCCTAAATTTTTTAAAATTCTACAATCCAACATGTTTTTATTCAACACATAATTATTGAGTGTCACTATGTTCTAAGTGCTTAAAATATATGAAAGAACAAAAGACAAAGATCTGTGAACTTTATAAAGCCCTGGGAAGACAGGTGCATTTAAGGGGTAAGTGGAAATGGTGGGAAATAACAATATCCCAAAGGAGATTGAGGGTGGAAAGGTAAGGGAGAGAAAGAATAATTGGAACAAATAGGTGAGATATATAGAACTATTGAAGGTAATCAGTGCTACAGAGAAAAGAAAAACAAGCAGGGCATGGGGGCATTGGAAGGGCTGATGGTGCCAGGTGGGATGTCCATACACATCCTAACTCCAATCTCCTCAGGGTTTTGTAGAACTTCTTTGTATTCTCTCTACTCCCTTCTTCCCTTCAGTTTACAAAACATAACTAAGTATCTTCTATCCTAGAAACAAGCAAACAAACAAAAACATCCATTAACCTTGTGCATTCCTCTTGCTAGTGTATTTACCGTTTTTTGTTTGTTTGTTTGTTTGTTTTTAAAGAAAAACCACTGTCTTTGCAGCTGGCCTCACTTTCTCACCTCCTGTTCACTCACCCACCTATCCAGTGTGATTTATACCCCAATCTCTTTACTGAAATTGTTGATAGATAGACTTTGATTGACTTAACCCAACCAGTGTTTCTTACATTTTAATATTTATCATATTTCAGTCTTTGCCACTGTTAAATATTCACTTTTTCCTGAATATGTGACTTCCCTTGGCTTCTGAGATATAATTCTTCTGGGTGTGGGACAGTCTCCCTACTACTTTTAATTAATTATCCTTCTCAGTCTTCTTTGTGCTCTGTTTTTCTGCTTTGCCTTCTTAGATTTAAGTGAAAGTATTTGCTCAAGGTAATTTATTACTTCTTTAAGGTTGAAGAAAAGTCCTTCACCAATACAGGCACTATAAACTCAACATGTCCAAAAGTATTAGCTCATTTATTCTTTTTTAATCCTGGTCTTGGTTAACAGTTTTGATTACTTGTTTCTGGGAAAGGAAGGTGGGACTTACAGACAATTCCACTTGCCCTAGGAAGTAGGCTGTCTATTTTTATTCTCAAACTTCAAAGATTTTATGTTTTTAAATAATGGTTTATGTTCTATTCAATTGTGAAGACCGTACATGTGTAAATTGAGGTTTGGTTTCTTTTCTTTTTTTGAAGAAACTTTTTAAAAGTCTTTGTTTGAAACTTTAGATGTTTTGGAAAATGTATTAGTTATCATCTGAAAACACTTAACATTCAAAACCTGGAATATTGTCTGACTTTATTCTCAGGGAAATTGCTGGAATGTCATTGCTGGAAGATTACATCTGGAATGTTTTATTTATTTATCCTAGACTAACTTTTCAAATAAGATGTGGCTTAAATATTAAGCACAGCATTTAAAGAAAATGAACTCATCTAGTCATCAAGGGTATTAAATGCTCTGTTCAGAAAGTTGTAGCAGAAAGAAATTCTTGTCTGGTTTTTACCTATTATAAACAGAAAATGTCACCTAATTTACTACTTGTTTAAGATGGAGAAAACATTCTCTACCAATTACCTCCCCACAGCCTTATTTTAAGAAAGCATATCAAACTACATAGCTTCATCTCTTTCTGTCTCTCTCTGTTTTTCTGTCTTGCTCTCTGTCTCTCTCTGACACACACTCACACACACATACACACACACACAATTTATAGCTCAAGAGAATTGTTTAACTGTAGTTTGATGTAACATCAGGTAATAAAATGAATTTTGGCTTTGGTTCCAAACTGCTGCCCAATCAGAATTGGCATTTATTTGTATACAGAGTATTTCTGTAGGATAGGTTTGTTAATTCTACATAGATAGGAATAAACAAATTAAATGTAAAGCACATACACTGAAGGAAAATGAATCTATTTCTTGAGAGACTAAATATTTATATTTGAAACCATTTGCTTTTGGTTAGGCTTTCAGGTGAAAACCAGATTCAAATATATTACTTATGAATATGTGAGCATTAAAAGATAATATAAGCATTTAAACATTGAATATATTTAAATATATTAAAATTGCTTTAAAATATTTGTGCCATTAGAAGATAATGATGAGTACAGAGTAAAACTTATGAGGATTATTTACCTGGAGAACAAAATTATAAAACCTAATTTGTAGAAATTGATATGTACTGTTATTTATGTTATTAGTAACAAAGCATATGACTGAGACAAAATACAATCAGACTAATTAACAGTGTAGTGATGATTATTATGAATAAAGGAAACTATCCTCTAATTATCTACCATGTTACTCTTTGAATATTACTGTTTTAAATAATACTTGTTTTGTGCTGTGTAATGAAAATGAGACTTTAGCTATGGAAATATCTATACCTGCTTGCATTTATAAAAAGATAAAGAAGGCCGGGCGCGGTGGCTCAAGCCTGTAATCCCAGCACTTTGGGAGGCCGAGACGGGTGGATCACGAGGTCAGGAGATCGAGACCATCCTGGCTAACACGGTGAAACCCCGTCTCTACTAAAAAATACAAAAAACTAGCCGGGCGACGTGGCGGGCGCCTGTAGTCCCAGCTACTCGGGAGGCTGAGGCAGGAGAATGGCGTGAACTCGGGAGGCGGAGCTTGCAGTGAGCTGAGATCCGGCCACTGCACTCCAGCCCGGGCGACAGAGTGAGACTCCGTCTCAAAAAAAAAAAAAAAAAAAAAAAAAAAAAAAAAAAAAAGATAAAGAAGTTGAATATGAGACAAAATACATAATCCATAAACAATTATGATTACTGAAGATATACATGAAACATTTAACTCAAAGTTAGAAAAATCTGAAGATTTCCTAGAAAAGGGCTAGCTTTTCCAACTTTGAAATATGCACATCTAAGCATGCTCATGCTTGGAACAATTTTAGATACCAAATGGATTGTGGTAGCTGGGCCAGTTAAAACCACAAATAAGAATTAATCTCTTCCTTTTACTACCCTTTCCAAGCTGCTGCTAAGTAGGGGTGGTCTTTAGGGATATGGCATTCTAGCTACCTACAACTTCAAACGAGAATTTACTACTGATAGTGCTTTCAGGCTTTCAGTGGCAGTATTTAGTTATTCTTGGGTTCAGATAATCCAAACAGCTGGGATCTATTTCAGAATTGTCTGGCTCCAGCTGGACATGCCTTTCAAAAAAAAATTCTTGAACAGAGCTGGATTTCCACTGTAATCACAGGATTTAGTTTACAAAACCAAGAAATAAATGGTGGTCCTGCACAGGGCCAGTTTGACCTGGCTGTCTAGATAAAAGAAGGTCCAAATTTCTATTTATTCTTTCTCTCTAGCGTTTGAGATTATCTGACTCTGTTTAAAAGGCCTAGAGTTCCAGTTCCTATTGGGATTTTTTTTAAGACAGAGTAAATGAATTTGAACAAGGAATGTTGCATGCACCAGGGAATGACTGTGATTCTTTTAGGCTAAGCATATTTATAGCATACTTGCTACTAGTAATCCTATCAGCAAATTTGTTTATATTAGTCTTAATAACATTAAACCAAACACACAAGACTAAGGGAAGAACACATTACTAAGAAGTGGAGAAAAAGAAATCGTCAATGTAGTTGGAATACCGATACAACTTCCCAGGGCAAAACATATCGAGTGATAAGAAAACTGCCAAACCCCCGTTAGCCTTGCCTCACTGCCAAACTCTTACTAGTCATGGAAGTCACTGACATGTATTCCTTGGCTACAGCCTCATTCTATGACCCCATCAACTCGACTGCTACCCACAAACTCTGATAACCAAGGATAAAAATAAACTCCACATTTAGGGTGGTTTAGATGAGCATCAACAACCTTCTTCCCAAATTTATCCAACAACGGTCACTAGTTTAGTGACGGTTCAGCCTCTTGAAATTTAAGCATTGACTAGAAGATTTTCACAGCAGGAGGTCAAAGAACATGTTAGAAGTATTTGCTTTTAATAGCCGAAAGTATTGAGCTCAAAATCTACTGATAGTAAAGTCCCTGAGTAGGAAATGGAGAATTGTCATAAGATTTGCTTGCATCTTCACTGGTTATCCCAGCAAACCACAGAGGGAAAAATTCAAGGCAGTTACCTAAGAGATCTACCTGTAAAGCTTTAAATACCATGCAGTGTCTGTCTGCAAGTGGGAAATGGATGTAGGCTTTACATTTTTCAAAATAAAATGTTGGGGGGAAACTTCCACAGAAGTTTAAAAAAAAAAATCTGCTGAGAACTGTCAAAAATAATCTTATTACTTAAAAGAAAGTCAGCAAGAGATCACTCTTCTTCTGGAAGATGGTGATAGCATTTGGATGAGGTCATTTTCATTGCATCATTTGCAGCACTAGAATGCCATCGCTCCACTTCCTAGCCTATGGTTATGCCCTGTGATAGCTCATTAAATATTATGCATTACTTTTGTGTAGCTTATAAGCTTTGCAAGGATTTCCAATTCTGAGCAACAAAGAAAAATATATGATATTATAAACTATAGACTATGACCAAAAGTTGTGTCATGATTAAACAACCCACTTCTAATTCTTCTTCATTTATTCAGTGCCAAGTGCTAAATAGCATGCTGGGATCTGGGGATCCATTAATGACCAAAAGAGACATGGACACTTTTTCAAGGATCTTATAGTCACAGTCACTCAGAGTCCATTCATTCACTCAATAGATATTTCCTGAGTACCTAGTATGTGCCAGGCATTCTTTGGTATACTGGAATATGCACACAAAAAAGACAAAAATTCCTGACCTTATAGGGTTTATTTTTAGTGGGAAAGTCCAGATAATAAGCATCAAATGTGATTAATAAGTAAATGATAAAAATCGTTAAAAAGATGAAAGTAGCATGGGAAAATATAGAGCAGAGGAAGGGAATTCAGGAGTTGTGCAAAGACCCTAAAGGCAAGTGGGTGACTGGCATTTTTAACAACAAAGAATCCAGGTGCTTCAGGCAGAGCAAGCTAGTGGGAAGTGGCAGGCAAAGAGGTCAGACGGGTCACAGGCTACAGCTCCTGGGCTTTGTAGGCATTACGAGAACTATAAAGAATCACTCTGATGTATTAAGAATAAACTGCAGCGTATAAAGGGGTACACTACACGCTTATTTAGAGGTTACTGCAGTAGTCCAGGTGAAAACTATCGACAGCTGAAACAACAATGACAACTGACTTCATGAGAAGTAACTGGATATTTTTTGAGGGTAGAGCCAATGGGACTTCCTGGTAGCTTGGTTGTGAGACGTGAGAATTAAAAAGAAATACAAAAAAGACTAAAGTGTTAAGCCTGTGCAACTAGAAGGATGAAGAGGCCATTAACTGAGAGAAAGAAGTGTTTCTGGTTTTTTTGGTATTTTCTCCCCTGTAGTGAAGAAACTGGTAGGTGACAGAAGAAAATCTGGGTTTCTGTCAGAGACGTGTTAAGTCTAAGATCTCTGTCAGACCAATCACATAGCAGGTCTTACATAGGTAGTTACTGTGTTAATCAATGAATTTATATGTTTCATATCATGGATACATATATGTATTCATTAACATAGTGTACATATATACAGTCTTATTGTTTTAATCCTTTCATTCCCATCTTGGTGAAAAACAGTCTCTCATACTGGTAACTATTGCGCATATTTGCTGTATTTTCTTCCATTTTCTCTACAAAATTGAGATCATACAGCAGATAATACAAATATACAGGTAACTATGAATCCAGCTTTTTTCACTTAATGTTTTAGGGTATGCAATTTCCTCACATCACATTTATAACAGATTCATAAATGCAGAATCCTATAACAAGAGGTCACACATTTTTCTGTTTCTTGAAAAAGTGGTATCGATTTCCATTTAGGTAACAATGTATAAGAGTATCTTTTCCTATACTCTTACCAAGTTTGAGTATGATCCTTGTACAGAAAAATTCTAAATTGGTAGATTGCTTTGTTTTATATTTTTTCAATTATAAATGATATTTAACTTTTTTTATTTTGAGAACACAATCATTTTTCTATAAATTGCCTGTTTACAAGTTTTATTCATCTTTCCTTTAAAGTGTTAGTATTTTTTTCCTTAACTTATGACAGCTCTTGATATAATGATGATAACATTTTTTTCTACTTCTTTTCTAGTCTATCCTTTATCTTTCAATAACGTTTTAGCTATTGGAATATTTTTCTCTTGGTATCTATAATCCTGTTTCTCATGTTTTTTTTTTCTTTATAAACTCTTAACTTTGCACTTATATTTTAAATACATTCTGCAAATGTATTTATATTTCCAGATCTAATATCTTATTAGTATCCATATTTCTTCCGTGTTATTTTGTGATATCATTTAAAATTTTTTACTTGATGATCCGTCTATGGGTTTTCTTATGGATTTATCAACACACTTTCATTTGACCAGAAAACTAAGATATTCTGGAGGGCAAAGTAGAACAAACATGTGTGTTATGTGTTCAGCTTTCCTATCTGTTCCCTGCTTCTCCTGCCCCGTTTTAAAAGTTTCCACCTATGGCATGTTGCAGGGTCATTTATTCATTGAAAATAAACTACAAACATTTGAATTCTAACAAATATAACTAGGGTCGATTCTGTCATACAGCCAGAGCAGACAGTTGCCTTAGGCAGCAAAAACATTACTTGCAGCAAATTCTTTAGGGTTTGTTTTTAGTGTGAAAAGCTAGAGGCAACAAAAGACAAGACATTTCCCATTTTGTCTAAAGTAAATTGAACCAGAATTTAATTATCTTCTAGAAGTACCACCTTTGGCACCCATATTCATGTTTATACTTGAATGGGGGCTGAAGGGTAAAGCTACTTACACTTCTGATAAACATTTTAGAAAAAAATTGGTAACTACACATTTTCTACAATTAAAGGATGAATATTCATAACATTTACTTTTTTAGAGAGTAGTGTGTGTGCTTATGTGTATACAAATTGATGTACAGAGGAAAAACTTGTAAAGTAAAATAAATAAGAAACAAATAAGTTTTACCTTCAGGAATTCCTAGCCAGAGCAATTAGACAAGAGAAAGAAATAAAGGGCATTCAAATTGAAAAAGAGGAAATCAAACAATCTCTGTTTGCTAGTGATATAATCATATACCTAGAAAACCCTAAAGATCCATCCAAAAGACTCCTAGATTTGATATATGAATTCAGCAAAATCTCAGGTTACAAGCAATGTACACAAATCAGTAGCACCATATGGTGCAGTGTACATAAATCAGTAGCACACCAACAACAACCAAGCTGAGAATTAAATCAAGAATTTAATCTCTAACAATAGCTGCCAAAAAATAAAATAAAATATCTAGGAATATACTTAACCAAGGAGGTAAAAGATCTCTACAAGAACTATAAAATACTGTTGAAAAAAATCACAGGTGACATAAACAAACGGAAATACATCTCATGCTCATGAATTAGAATAATCAATATTGTGAAATGACCATACTACCCAAAGCAATCTATAGACTCAAAGCAATTCCTATCAAAACATCAACATCATTTTTCACAGAATTAAGAAAAATTAATCCTTAAATTAATCCTGAATTTAATAATCCTTGAATTAATAAGAACAAAAATGAATGGCCAAAGTAACTCTGTAAAATGAACAAATCTGGAGGCATCACATTAGCCAACTTCAAATTATACTACAGGCTATAGTAACCAAAACAGCATGGTATTGGCATAAAAGTAGATACATAGACCAATAAAACAGAATGGATCACCCAGAAATAAAGCCAAATACAACCAACTGATCTTAAAGCATACAAAAACATAAAAGGGAGGAAAGGACACTCTGTTTACTAAATGGTTCTGAGAAAACTGGATAGCCACATGCAGAAGAATGAAACAGGGTCCTTGTCTCTCACCACATACAAAAATCAACTCAAGTTGGATTAAAGACTTACATCTAACAATTGAAATCATAAAAATCTTAAAATAAAACTTAGGAAAAACTCTTCTGGAAATTGGCCTAGGCAAAGAATTTATGACTAAGACACTAAAAGCAAATGCAACAAAAACAAAAATAAATAAATGGGACCTAATTCAACTAAAAAGCTTCTGCACAGAAAAAGAAATAATTATCAGAGTAAACAGACAACCCACAGAATGAGAGAAAATACTTGCAAACTATGCTTCCAACAAAGGACTAGTAACAAGATTCTGAAAGAATTCAAACAAATAAAAAAACCCCACAAATAATCCCATTAAAAATTGGGCAAATGACATGAATAGATAGCTCTCAATAGAAGATATACATAAATGACCAACAAACATTTAAAAATGTTCAACATCACTAATAATCAGGGAAACGCAGATGAAAACCACTATGAAATACCACCTTACCCCAGCCAGAATGGTAATTATTAAAAAGTTAAAAAACGTGAATGCCTATGTGGATGTGGTGAAAGAGAACGCTTATACACTGCTGGTGGAAATTTTAATTAGTACAACCTCTATGGAAAACAGTATGGAGATTTCTCAAAGAACTAATAGTAGATCTATCATTTGATCTAGCAATCTCACTGCTGGGTATCTACCCAAAGGAAAAGAAGTCATTATAGCAAAAGGACACCTGTATACATGTGTTTATCATAGCACAAAATTCACAATTGCAAAGATATGGAACCAAACTAATTGCCCATCAATCAATGATTAGATAAAGAAAATGTGGTATATATACACCATGGAATACTACTCAGGCATTAAAAAAGAAAAAAATGTCTTACAGCAACTTGGATGTAGTTGGAGGCCATTATTCTAAGTGAAGTGACTCAGGAATGGGAAATCAAATACTATATATTCTTGATTACAAGAGGGAGCTAAGCTATAGGTACTCAAAGGTATACATTATGGCACAGAGTGGTATAACAGACATTGGAGACTCAGAGATGGGGAGGATGAGAGAGGTGTGAGAGATAAAAAAAACTACATATTGTTTACAATATACAGCACTTGTATGATGGCGGCGTTAAAATTTCAGACTTCACCACTATACAATTCATCCATGTAACCAAAAACCACCTGTACCCCTAAAGCTACTGAAATAAAAATAAATATATATGAAAAAATTAACTTTCAACCTGATTATTCAACTCTTTGTTTTGAAGACTCAAACCAAAAACTTATACACAATTGAAAGTATGACAATAATCCAATCTTTCTTTTGTAACTTGACTTCTAGACTTTAGCAGCCCGGAGAATTTATGAGATTGTAATATCACAAATACCTCAAACCTCTTTGTGACTCTAGGACTCACCTAAGGCCCCTTTAAAAATCTATTACGCTCTGGTCATGTCCCAAGGCTTTTCAGAGTATACATATGTAACGGTTCCCAAATACCTGTATTCCACTTGGGCTGTGTTGATTCCATCCCACCGGGTACCGTGGTCTCCCGCTGGATGTTATTAGACTCCACCAAGTGTTGCAGCTTCCCAACAAGTACCTTTTTGCTCCATAAAGCGTTGTCAACTGGAATTCTTCTGTGACCCAGTCAAAGGGTGGTCTGGGGCAACACAGGAAAGGAGGTCCTTTCTGCCTGTATGTTATAGTTGATCAGAGAAGTCCTCTAGTAATATTACTTAGGCCTTCAATGTTTAACAGTGCTTTTATTAAAATATATCAATCTTGAAATTCTTATACTTCTATTGCTGGAATAATAAACACATATGCAGCACTTTTTGAGTCTATGTTCTTCCGCGACTCATGCAGAGCCAGCAAAGGCAGGGCAGTAAAAAAATGTGAGTGACAGAATTGACCCTGTCTTCAGAATCAGGCCTCCTCCATGACCAAGGCTGTCTTACCAGGCCAAGCAGAAACTTAGAAAATCTTGTCTGTTTGGCCTTCAGGGTAACTTTCCAACCTTGATTTTACGCCAAACACATGCACACATGCTTTAGAGACGATGTCGCATGTTTGTCAAACATAATTTGAAATCTGCTTGAAAACCAGGTGAGATAATTTTCTTTTGAGACCTTTGAGAACTTTGAGTCCTGAAAGAAAATATTATCCTAACTGCATCCCCTCTGATCACCTAAGTTCTATCACTTTAAATATAAATGACTTCCAATTTCACATGCATGCATTCATCTGTTGCTTTATGAGTTTGTTTATATTCTTTGCACGGGTGAAGTAAGAATTCCTAACTAGCTTACAAGATTACGTGCAAAAAATGTCTTTGTGTCCCCTTATGGAAAACAGAGTGGTAGATAAAGGGAAATACATAATCCTGCTCAAATCTCATTATGTTGGTGTCTGCTTTGTCAAAGTAATAGCTTTTGTTTATTTCTTAAAGCTTCAGGAATAAAAAAGACTTAAAAAAAAAAAGAATAGGCATAGGGAGGTATGTAGTCAGAACTTGGTATTTGCTTTCCCATTAACTACAAAGTTTCTGCACATGAAGCTTTTCTCTCTGATATTTATGACTTTATATGTGGACATAAGGAATTGGTAATATGCAGGATAAACTAATCTGTATCCATAGTGAAATGGGCACAGCCTTTTATGCAGGCAGGATATGAGGTGTACATGATGAGTGGTTGAAGCGGCTTTTCAACCACACACATTAGACATAGTCAATGTAATTCCTGCTAAGTGCAGGAGTTTTTATTATGACATATTTTAATACAACACAATACTTTTTTTTACAAAAGGCATCCCGAAGTTACCAAAGTTCACTTCTAAGTTAACTCTGCTAGCTGTACTTTAGAATTAAGGTTCTCTCATTTGCTTTACTAAATGATCACTTTTATCTGATCAATGCTCTTCAGAATCAACACTCAATAGGTGCTGAATATGTGTTGATTAATCTAGCAAAAGAAATATAAGGACTTCAAATTTTCTATCACAATTTTATACTCTTCTCTGTTTAGCTACTTCCTATAACTTCTGCAACTGCAATGTATTGAATCTTCTCTTTGAAAGAAGACTGAAAAGAGGTTAAGGCACTCATTTGTATTCATCTGGAAGCTGAAACTTGAAAAAAAATTATATGATACTGATAGCCACTATTTGTTGAATGTTTAGTGTGTGCTTTTTCTTGTTCCTTTTAACCCTCTGTTGTATAAATATGGACACTAGTTGGCACTATGCTCAAAATGAGTATACTACTTACCTCTCCATTTGCCCAATAGTAGCTAAAGATGTAGACACCAAGTTCTTCCCAACAACTGTGCACACTGAGCGCAAACCGCACTCCCTTGTTAAAATGCAATCAAACTTGGAAATATGCTTTAAATGAAGTTAATCATCAAATGAAGCAGCAACCAAATAAGTCCAAGAGTTTTAAAGAGTTTACGTCAGTACGGTGCTAAAATTATATGTAATAACTAGCATTTATTAACCATGGATGAGGGGCACAGTACCATGCTGAAGTATTTTACATATAGTTTTTTCATTTCATTTTTATGAAAACCTTATGAGTAGGTTTCTTTATGATTAGATAATTTAAACAACTTTCTCAAGGTCATATTTTACCAATAAGAAAACTGAAGCCAGAGCTATAAAA
Source organism: Trachypithecus francoisi (assembly GCF_009764315.1). Classification (NCBI taxonomy): domain Eukaryota; kingdom Metazoa; phylum Chordata; class Mammalia; order Primates; family Cercopithecidae; genus Trachypithecus; species Trachypithecus francoisi. The sequence goes on from NW_022681458.1 coordinate 59,858,710, forward strand.
TGGCTGAACATAATCAATGCATATTAAAATGGCTTTATTTAAATTTTGTGGGTTAGAAGCAGTTAATATTTTCCTTTTTTTCCCTTTAAACCTTCTCCTTTACTACAATGAGTCAGCTTGCATGCAGAGCCACTAAATAAGGCCAACTTACTCTATACTGTATTTCATATTTCTCATTGTCATTAAAGAGACATGTAGTCTGAATTAAAGGAAATATAGTTCTGTTTCTATCTGAAATATGTGTGTATTTGTATTTACCCGATGTACTGTGTTATGGTATTATTCTGTTTTTTATCTGGGTGAATGTTAAGGAGAGCCTGACCTGGAAAAGGGGAAGTGAAAATGTGACAAGTGAACCTCTCTCAAGATCCACTCTACAGGACCGAAAGGTTACTTAGTTACGGCAACAAAGAAGATGAAGTCCTTATAAATGATGTCGAGGCTTTGTATCTGAGCAAATGGGGGATAGTGATACCATTTACAGGAATTGGGGGATCCTCTGGTTTTCATTTGGGGATGAACATAACGACAGTTTTAGATGGCTGAAGTTAAAGATAGAGCAGGCTATTGGGGGATGTGATATCGAGAAAATAAGCAATGGGACATCTGTAACTTAGGTGAAACTGGAAATGGCTTGAACTATACATGGAATTTTAGAAGTCACCTTAACTAAAACTTCTGCAACAGGCATTGTTCTAGTGCTTTAGGTACAGCAACTTATTTAATCCTCAAAACAACCCAGTGAGGTATGTATTGGGTTGAATGGTGTCCTCCAAAAATTCATGTCCACTTGGAAAATCAGAATGTGACCTTATTCGAAAATAAGGCCTTTGCAGATGTAGTTAAAATGAGGCCTGACAGGATAAACTAGCCAATACTCTAAATCCAGTAACTGATGTCCTTATAAGAAGAGGAAACAACACAGAGAGACACAGAACAGCAGGCCACGTGAAGAGTGAGATAGAAACGAGTTCCGCTGCCAGGAACACCTGAGGACTTGCTGAAGAACACCTGGGGCCACCAGAAACTGGAAGAGGCAAGGAAGGAATCTTCCCTACAGCCTTCAGTGGCAGCATGGCCGTACTGATACCTTGATTTTTAGATGCTCAGCTTCACCAACTGTGAGAGGAAACATTTCTTTGTGTTAAGTATCAAGGTTGTGGGAATCTGTTAAGGCAGTCCCTGAAAACTGATATAAAGTACACACTTTTATTACCTCCATTTTAGAAGCGAAGAAAACGAAGCCCAGATGAGGCATCCAACCCACTCTCTCAAGGTCAGACAGTTAAATAGAACTAGAATTCAAACTCAGATTCTCAGGCTTCAGATTTTTGCATTTAGCCACTACTTATACTCCCTCTATTATTTTTTATTACCTAATAATAAAGAATGACCTAACCTGTGCATATGGAATGAGACACAGCACAGCATTACCTGAAGGCAAACTGTTGTTCAGAATATGTAAGACATTAGGCTCAAACCACTTTCCCTTATCTAGTTATTAGATTATAAAACCATTGTTTACTGTCTTTTCAAAACCTAATATACTAAAATAAACACATTTGCTATGTAAGTAGCAATAGAGAGCTATCAGAGACATGAATTTATTTGTAATAATCTATGACAGTATGTACAACTCATTATCTAAATCCTCTTCATCAGAATATAGTGTTTACATAGCTTCTTTTATAGCCTGATTTAATGATTTCTGGAACCTACAATTCTGTAGTCAACTATATTTCTGATCTTGTCTCCATATCAAAAAATAAATAGAATTTGATTGTAGATTGTGTAACTATGGAAAAGTCACATCACATTAACTTCTTTAAATAAAAACTCTGTATTTTATATGATTGACTGTATGCTGCCTGGCCATACTTTCAGAATGTTTGGAAGGGAAATGATTTCTCTTTGACCTTCCCTGGGTCATTCTGTCAGTTGGGCAGAAACCCGCATTTCTCAGGAGTTGTGTTTACAATTGAAACGCACCTGCTACATATTGGGCACTATACGTATATTACTTTATTTTGCACTCACAACGACTCTCTGAGATTATCTTCAAATTATAGATGTGAACAAGAAAAAGTATAAAGGTTAAATAACTGGAAGTAGACTACACAGATTTGAATTGTCAGAACTGGGATTCAAGCCCATGTTTCTCCTACTCCAGTTCTCCTTCTTTCTGTTATTTTTTCCTGTACCAAATGAAGGTGGTTATCAATACCAGAAAGATGAGATGCACAGGATTTTAACTGGTCAGTCTGAAGAAGACGTTCATTTCTTTACATCTTTCATTCGCCACCCCTTTATATGGAGTAAAGGTACCTTAAGGACCCCTATGAATAATAATCTGCTTTATGAAGGAACAGAGCTGTTAATATGGGGCTCATAGACTCATGAAGCTCACTTTGGTTAGGGTTGTCCTGAAAAAAATACCTGCTTACTCTATCTAGAGCCTGCTTTTTACTGCAAAAAAATAATCCATGACAGGAATACACAATGCTTGGATGATTAAAGACAGATGGTAAGGTGGCTCACAATTTAATAATCATAAAAATAAGACTTTCTGTTGCTTATTCCTTTAGTTTAAATCCCATTTCATACCAAAAATGACACATTTTTCTCCTAAGGGGCTCTGGTTCTTTTCGCTCAGGCTGGAGTGCAATGGCACCGTCTCGGCTCACTGCAACCTCTGCCACCCGGGTTCAAGCGATTCTCCTACCTCAGGCTCCGGACAGGCGTGCGCCACAAGCCCGACTAATTTTTTTGCATTTTCAAGTAGAGATAGGGGTTTTACTATGTTAGCCAAGCTGGTCTCGAACTCCTGACCTCAGGCTGTCAGCCTCGGCCTCCCAAAGGGTTGGGATTATAGGTGTGAGCCACCACGCCCGGCCGGGGTTCCACTTCTTAAACATTATTTTCTACATGTACTTTTTAAACTTTGTGGACCAGCAGAGGGAGCTGTAGGGTCACAAGCACTGTGTTCTTTTTTAAATGATCTAATAAGCACTGAATGTGAAGCGCTTCTGGTTTCATTGCCAATGAAGAAAATACTGAGTCAACCCTCCTTGCCTATGTAGTGTTTATTTAAGGGATAAAAACACTCCTAGGAGGCTCTACTGGCCAATTATCAGGGGTAGAACAGCACATTATTTATACAGCACACACTGCAGTGGCTCCATGGGATCTGCTCTGGTCTATTGAGTAATTATATAATTACGGGAAAAAATATACTTATCTCAGAGATCTGAAGGGATTAAAATGCCTGTCTGAAAAGCTAAGGATGCTGATACAGATGCAAAGAATTCTTTGGTTTGGCCCTACAAGTAAAACATGGGACATGTGGTAATTCGACAATTAATTAATCTTAATAAAATGAAATAAAGCTTTGACATTGCCAATGAGGCCCTGTGATATTTACTTTTTGGGCAATTTTCATAGCTAATTTCAAAACATTTATATGTTAATTAAAATTGATTCACATAAAAAATTAAGACTATCAGGTGTTTCTCCTTTTTATCATGGTTCAGCTCTCACAAAATGTATCTTAATCCAAAAAAAGTAAGTTTATGACATTTTATGTTACCCAAGAACAGTTTAATGTAGCAATGTTTAAATATCTGAAACTTGAAACTCATTTTGCCATTCTTTGAGGTTCTTTGAAGTCATAAAAGAGACTTCGTTTTCATTTAACCAAATGAGTATTCACGTAGTACTTTTCTAAAAATTTGAAGGTAGACTAGAAGTTTTCATTATGTCTAGGACACATTTGTATGCCCAAGTAATTGTAAAAAAAATCAATTAATAATAATGAAATTACACTGCCTACCATCTTCTAAGAAAGGCTCAAAGGAAAACTAATCGCATTATTATTTTTACAAAGTTTAGGATGAGTAAGACTGGGACAAAGGAGTATACAACATCAGATAGACTAAGAATCTTTGGCAAATAACACTCTTCCATATTTCTTCGTGGTAGAATTTACAGATGTGTTATTTAAAATCCAATTAAGTTTGTTAGTAGTAGAAAAAAGCATAAGCAAGATACTACAGGCATACATAATTGAGAAAGATTAACAGAAAAGTATTTTGAAGAAAATTATTGTAAAAGTACTAATTAACTTATTGCACGAAGAGGGAATTACAATGAATAATAGTAGAGTTAGGAGGTTTGTTGGGGTGGGTGGGTGCTGATTGACTTCATTAACCATGAGGACTTAAAGCATAAATGAATGCAGTGTACAAAATCACAGATCCAATGCTCTCTCCCTCCATTCCCCTGATTTTTACATATATTATTTTCTCAATAACATCAAAGACAGAAACAACTACTTCTTGCTTGCATTATTAAAAAAGATGAAGAGATGGAAGGAGAGAATTTCTCTTTCGGTCCCTTTTTTTCTATTATAGAAGTTCAAAATCCTTGATTTATAGATAAGTTTAGAGATATTAGGAACTGTTCTAAAAGATTCAGACTAATTCCCACAATCACAGAGTAAATTTTTTCAAGGCAAAAAAGTAATAAGCTGTGGGACTAAATGTAAAACCTAAAGATAAAATAGTACATTATAAGTATATACTAAAAAATAAAATACATTTAAACTACTTTAAATTTTTTTATTTTTGCATACAAAAATATGTTTTGAGACCTATTTTTACATAATGTGAGCATTATTATCCAGTGACAATTTTTGATACATAAAATACATTTTTTTCACAGAAGTACTGTAAGTTGAGGCAAAGCTTATCATCTCAAGATTGTCAATTGAAACCCAAAAGGAAACTCCAAAATTTGAAGTAGGATGCTCAGACTTCAAAGTTTAACCTGAAATGGACATAGAGTAGTGCATAGAGTTAATAGTCAACAAGAATTTTAAAACGCTTTTGAAAAGTGGGATTCAAACCACTTTCCTGCCTTTTAAAATATGCATCACAATAGAAATAGTGCAATGATTTTCTTAATGACTGAATCATTGTTTTGATCATCTTTGTCCTACACAGTGATGGTGTGTAAATTTCATGTGTTTCTGCCTCTGCTCATCAGGCAGCCAGCTCTCATATCTCCTGCAGCCATCTTGTACCTTACTTCTACTTCCTACTTCCTTTTCATTTGTTCTTAGACTGCCGTGGTGTAAGAGGACCAACTGGCTTTTAAGAATTAAATACTTAGTAATAGGCTGACTAATGGCCTCAGATTCAAAAGGCAAATGATAGCCATTTCAAGGTTTCAGAGGCTCTATCACAATCTAGCTTCAGCTGTATTTGGAACTGAATTGTCTTGTGGGTATTATATGAATGAAAGCAGGGAGAATCTTTCCCTAAGATAGCCTGTTGGAAGTCAATTAAAATAATTTTAAGTTTGGTTTTGAAAATAATATGTGACAAATTTATACATAAAAAAGAATAAAATGATAGCTTCAGTATACCTACCAAGGATAATAAAAGTAGAACATAGCTTCCATTGGTAATTATACCGCAAAGGATGCAATGTAGAATACAGATCATAAATTCAATGCTTATCACATAATTTTTATATTGTGCACATAGTAATTTCCTGAAACTGCAACCTTTGAACATTCTTATCCTGCTTGGTATTTTTTCTCTTAGTGAAAAATCCAAAACTGTAAACCTTTCTCAAAATTTGACCTAGGGTGTTTAGAATTTGGTAGTTAATTTGTTTAAAGTAAGACAGATCTCAGAATGTTGCACAGAGTACAAGTTTAATAAATATTTGTATATTGTTTGACAGCATTGCTGGTATCTTTTACTGTCCCACAGAAAACACTCAACAGAAAGAGTGCAGCTAGTTCTGCCACAACTGAGGTGTTGGGTATTTTGTCATGACAACCTATTGAGAAAGGAATTAATAAAACTGTTCTTAAAATTATCTTGCAGATCAGGCTTCTTTTTGAAGTTCAGGCAAGAATATAAAATTTTAGGAGGGAAAATGTTTAGACAAGTTTTATAGACCAGGACAAGTTTGTGAAGAATGCAATATTATCTTAAGTTTGTCCCACTAAGAATCAATTTCTCAATTTATCTTGACATTTTTATATTTTAACACATTTTACAGGGATTTCAACTGATCTATTTTGGACGATAATGTGATGAGTATTTTGGCATCTCAAAGTCATAGCTTCTACTTAGAAAGTCTAAATGCATGAAAGAAAAAAAAAAGTTGGTGCTAGCAGTTGTCCATTCTTGTAGAAATAAGAGCACTGGAAACAAGCAGATAAACTGAGGCAAATACAACCTATTATAGAAGAATTTTTAAAAACTAACTCTGAATCAACTACTTTGTCCTTTAGCCCTGGCCCCAAATCTTCAAAGCACTCACAAGAAATATGGCAACAGATCAAGCAATCTTCAAAATTATCCAAAAGTGCTCTATTGTCTTGGGATACAATCCTAACTTTTGTGCACAGGACACAGGAGACCTTTGACAAGTCCCCTGCATCTGTTCAGTGTTTTCTCCTCCACAGGTCCTGTCCCCAGTCCACAGTGTTCAAAGTTCATGTGCCCATTCACATTCTGTGCCTTCAGATCTGCCAAACTCTCTTTCTGGAATCCACCCCTGACACTTCTCTAGCAAAATCTCACTCATCCCTCAACTTGCAGATGCAATTCATTTCTTCTGTACAGTCTTCCCTAGCTGTGACAGGAAGTGCCAGCCATTTCCTTCTCTGTGTTCTAATGTCACTGTCCATATCAATCTCAGGGAACTTACAAGTATTTTTTACATACCTTTCTTTTTCATTTGACAACATTTTTCATATAAACAGGGACTGTATTAGCTTATCCTGAACTAAAAGAGCCTAATAAATGACCTGGAAGATAGACAGTGAGCATTTTATTAGAGTCTAGAATGAAGGTGTGAGTCAGTGAAAGAATTTACAATTTTGTTCAATGTGGCTAAAACTAAGCCAAGATATGCTTATTTTTAAAGCAGAAAGATTACTTACTCACTGACTCACCACTGACTAGGAGCCTTCTAAAATTCAAATAGAAGACAAATCAGAATGTTCCTGGAAGACAAATAGGACATGGGCCCTGCCCTCAAGGGCTCCACAGTCTAGCTAGAAGGAATTACAGATATCACATATATAGGTATATAAAATGCATTCTCAGTCTCAAAGAAGCACAGCTAAAAGGATTTAGAACTGGGAGGAAGGCATACAAAGAAACACCTCTATGTGAATAACACTGCAGAACAAAAGCATAGAGATCAGAAACCACTTATTATTTTCAAAGAACTGAATGCAGCTCAGCATTGCTGCAGCATGGAAAAAAGAAGGCTGTGGCCAGAGGCAAGGCTGGACAGGAGTGAAGAGGCAAGGTCATAAAGAGCCCTATACATCCTTTCCAGGGACTTATTCTAAAAGAAGTAGTGAACACTTGAAGGAATCTAAAACAAAAGAGTCAGATGTGTGTGGTCAGCTATCTGGGAGGGGGGAGAAACTGGAGAGAGACAACATTAAAGGCAAGCTTGGTTTCAGTACAAGATTGTTATTACATAAGGATCAATAACATGAGTTTAAAATACAAAAATTATTAAAAACAAAGGTACTAAGCATTTTGTAAAAATGCTTGGTATAAAAAGATCTTGTAAAAATTTTCCATCAAGTTATAAGGTTGCATGGACTCTGTATTTTAGTTAGGGCAAACAGGATAAATGGGCAAATGGAAAAAATGAGGCCCGTTGCTATTCTAACAAAACTTCACAGGACACCCTAAAAAAAGGCTCAGGTCATGATTTAGTTTTGTAAAAGGGAAGGACACTTAACACAGGAACCCTGCTCCTCTGTAATCCACACTTTCCTCCAAAATAAACTATCTTAGTTACCTTTCATAGTTTTCTATAAAAGCCAAATAATTATACAAAAGCACATTGTATATGTTGAAGCACTACACAACTATAAGGTATTATAAACATCTTTTAAAAAATCTTTAAGTAAAGCAAATAGTTAAGCATCAAGAAGGCTACCAATCTATTATTAATTCCACATTTATAAAGGGATAATACAAATCTCATCTCAGAAAACATCAGGGAATACTCCATTAGGCACAAAATGAAGGAGAGCAAGTCCATAAAAATGGCATCTGCTTATTCTAGTAATGAGGAATTGTTTTTACTTCCTGAAACTCCTATTAGCATTAGTATGAGTGGAGTGTGTACACCTTAGCAGACTGATAGCTCCTACATTAATGGACATGGTGTACACACATTTTTGCAAGGAGACAGATTTCTCCATTTTTAGCAACCACGTGCTTATTCAAACATACATTTTGTAGAATACTGACTCAAATAGGAATTAAAATTATATTTGAGGGCTCCTTGGAGAAAAGGCAGATTCTAGGACTGGAACAAGAAAGCCTAGAGAATCTTGTAGTCCCAGAAAGTAAGGATATGCTAAAACAAACCAACACCTTGACATTCATGGAGTATGTCAATGGGACACGGGAGTCAATGGAAAAAGTTCCCAATGGCCAAAACAGGAACTATTTCAGCAACAAAATAAGTAATATAGTATTGAGTTATAATCCAAAGTATAAAATAAATATCCATGTGTCTGTAATGATGAAAATAAATGAACAAATAAATCAATGGAGGAGGAGAAACAAATCTGTGCAGAAGAATTTCAAATGATTTATGTGTGTACAGGACACTTCTTTCAAGGAAGTAGAGTGCAGCTTCCCACTCTTTAAATGTGTACTACACACAGTGATTTCCTTCCAAAGAGTACAGTATGGAAAGGGAGTGGAAAAGGATAATTTTACAGTGAAGAATCTCCAAAACTACTACCTCAGCCAGGTGATCAAGGTCAAAATTAACAGCGATAAACCATATTGATAGTATGTGCCCCTCGTACCATGGGATGCAATGTTACTTTATCTCTGTCGTCTTTCTTCCAAAAACTCAGTATCCCAATCTAATTATGACAAAAACATCAGACAAATCCCGGTACAGGGATATTCTAGAAAATACCTAACCAGTATTCCTCAAAATGTTTAAGGTCATCAGAAACAAGGGGTGTCTGAGAAATTGTCACAGCCCAGAGGAGCCTAAGGAGACATGAAACCACACATAATGTGGTATGCTGGATAGATTCCTGGAACAGAAAAAAAGACATTAGGAAAAAACTAAATAGATACAAAGAAAATATGGGTTTTAGTTAATGACAACGCATACATGTTGATAAGGTGTGGATCTGTGTCCCTATCTAAATCTCATGTTCAGTTGTAATCCCCAGTGTGGAGGTGGGGCTTGGTGGGAGGTGATTAGATCATACGGGTGGATCCTTCATGAATGGGTTAGCACCACCCCTCAGTGCTGTTCTCTTGATAGTGAGTGAGTGAGTTATTGTGAGATCTGGTTGTTTAAAAGTGTGTAGTGCCTTCCCCTCCCTCTCTTCCTCCTACTCCAGCCATGGAAAGTGCTGGCTCCCCCTTCACCTTCTGCCATACTGCAAGTTTTCTGAGGCCTCCCCAGAAGCCAAGCAGGTGCTAGCAAAAAGCCTCCTGTACAGTCTGTGAAACTATAAGCCAATTAAACCTCTTTTCTTTATAAATTACCCAGTCTCCAGTATTTCTTTATAGCAAAACAAGAACTGTCTTAAACAACTATTGATTCACCAATTTTAACTGTGCCATACTAATATGAGACATAAATAATAGGGAAAACTGGATATGGGGTATATGAAAACTCTCTGTACTATCTTCAAAACTTTTCTGTAAATCCAAACCTGTTCTAAAATATAAAATCTAACTTTAAAACATGTGATTTTAGTTGGAAATTATTCTGTTTTAAGGTAATATTATTAAGAAGAAAGACAAAGACGTGAAGCAGAAATTTTAAAATGGAATCAAATGAACGAAGACTTAAAATGCTTTGGAAAGTGATATTATCTACGTAGTCTTTGCATGGCAGCAAAGATCTTTGTAACGGTTCATGCAGAATTCAGCTGTCCACATTACAGCATCATCATCAATGCTTCACAAGTTTGCATGAGCAGGAGGAATGATCATGGTATGAGCCATGTATTCCACTTTTCCAAGACCTAGTCCATTTTACTCTCCAGACTTATGTGTAAATATGACTGCCCCTTCTGTGATCTGAAAGTGGCCTTACCCTCCTGTCCAGTAAGCCTATGGCAAATCTCCCATCCCCAGATGTCTTTGTCTAAATTCCCATTAAAGGACTTACCATGGTATGCTCTATCCACTTGCATGTTACTTCCTCCAGACTGGTCTCCTACAGGGCCAGGGCTCTGCTTTTCACCTCTGTATCCACACCACTTTAATGCAGCGTTCCATACATGGCAAAGGCTCATATGTGATTGTGGCAGTGTGTTATTACTACTTACACAATTGAACGTTGCTATTTGCTTATTTGGGAAATATTTAAAGAAACTGATTCTTGATTCAGTTATTCAAACCAAATGCAAAAGTTTATCTTTTTCCCTGCTTCTCAAATAGAAAGCAATTTTGAAAGCTGTTATGTTATTTATACAGAGAAATATAAATTTAAAAGATTAATTAATTTTAAAATAGGTAAATATATAGAGACAAATGAATGGAACCATATTGACAAATGGTGCTCTCCTTTTCAAATGTTTAAGTCACATCACATGAGATTAATTAAGTTACTCAACTCGATTATAAATTTGCAATTTGATTTATCTCAAGATCTTTTAGACCTTTTAACCTAATAATCCACGACAATGTCATAAAAGATGAAGTTCACTCATACTTGCTGGTATTTTCCTCGTCCTTCATTCTCTCTCAATGTTGACCTCCAAAAAAAAGACATCTTAGTGACTTGCAAGAAAGGTACATTCTCAAATTGCTTCTCTAACCAGACTGCACCCTCCACATCCAAAGATATGAGGAAAGATGAGCATAAAACTCAGTGGAATAAATTAAAGAGAAGCAAAGGAAGTGGGTCTGGAAATAGGAGCTTACTTGGGTTAAAAAAAAAAAAAGAAAGCAAGACTTGTATATATTTAGAATGTTCCTTGTTATCTAGAAATCTGTCAAAATGTTTCTTGAGCTGCATAAATAAGCCCCACCCTACACAGTAAGCAAACTGAGCCTGCACAAACAAACAAGCCAAGATTTAGAAAGGCAAATGTGATGAATACCTGAAGAACACCCACAGAGGCACAGGAGTGTTTATAAAAGGAATGTAGTGTGGTGGAGACGCCTGATGAGAAGCTAAGAGATCTTGCTGCCTTCTCTTCCTGCCTTCAATTTTCAATGTGCAACGGGTAATGAGAACAGGATATTACAGCTGGTCTACTCCTTTTGAGAGTTTTTTGAGTCATAATTATAAGGAGGTTTGAAATCAGGAAGAGTGAATTGGTCACATTCCAATATAGTCATGGTTAATTTACCTACATTGCCTAAGTGTAGGCTGCATTTATATGGTGTGATGATTTCCTTCTCATCCCTCTGGCAAGAAATATTTATTGCATAACCTGCTATAGCACCCCAAAATTCACCACCAGCTATCATTTTGTTTTTCAGCTTTTTTGAAATACAAGATTTATTAATTTAAATATCAGTATCTCTTACAGGAATGTTATAATAGTCGGAAAATAAGGGGCATGGTGTCTGAGGACTGGAGCTAGGTGACAAAGGAAAAGCCACATTTATTTAAAAGAAAGCAAAATATTGAAGATAAACCTCATACACCTACCTGAGGCTTGGTGCTAAATAAAAGTGGAATGAATGTTGCAAGCATGGTAATCCACATGGATTTTATATCTAGGCATCTTAAACCTGACTTTTCAATTCCCACTGGGATGAGAACAAAGCTATTTCATTCTCCTGGAAGTCCTTCCACCTCTCCTCTGTCTCTCTCAGAATCATTCCTTCATGCTGCAGGGTGAAGCAGAGATGGAGGAGGAGTATTCGCCACTCTCAATTCAGGGCTCAAATAATTATTCAAAGTAGTTCCGGACGGGCGCGGTGGCTCAAGCCTGTAATCCCAGCACTTTGGGAGGCCGAGACGGGTGGATCACAAGGTCAGGAAATCGAGACCATCCTGGTTAACACGGTGAAACCCCGTCTCTACTAAAAATACAAAAAACTAGCTGGGCGAGGTGGCGGACACCTGTAGTCCCAGCTACTCGGGAGGCTGAGGCAGGCAGGAGAATGGCGTGAACCCGGGAGGCGGAGCTTGCAGTGAGCCGAGATCGCGCCACTGCACTCCAGCCTGGGCGACAGAGCGAGACTCCGTCTCAAAAAAACAAAACAAAACAAAAAAACAAAGTAGTTCCTCATATTGTGTGCCTGATCTAAGCATTTTCTTTACACGTTATGTTTCATTCAGTCCCTACAGCAATCCTGTGTGTTAAGCAAGACTTTCATTTTCCCCATGAGAGAAGCGAGACAGGCTAACCCTGTGAAAGTTGCAGATACCATGATGAAATCACTTTTTTGTCAGGCCCAAACACACTAAAGCAAAAAGCCAAAAGGAAGAGTTCATGCTGGCAAGGCTGAGATAAAGACTGCCTCAAGGACTTGCTAAAATAACCCCACAAGAAATTCTTTCTTTAGGACTACTGCAATTCAGATAAGATGTTCTCAAAATAACACTGGTTCAGTAATGGCCTCTGCAGCCCTTACTGGACAGGTATGTCCAGCAATGTAATTAAATTGTCATTTAATTATAGTGGCAATTAATTGATGCCAAATCTGGCTCTGAGTGTTCGAAACCAATAAACTGTTTCCAAGCAGCTTACATGAACTTACCCCTGTGCCAGTAAAACTTCCCTTTACCCTTCCCGCTGCAGATGTATATGTGGCTTGCCTTAACTGTGCGGCTTGGGTCATTATCTTCATTTCTACTTCCCAAATACATCCAACATATTTGAATGTATTTTTCTTTGTTGTTGTCTTCCGGGGTGAACAACCCATTGATTTTCTGAAGGTTGCACAGCTAATAAGTGGTGGCATTGAGGTTGGAACTGTGATAGCTTGTCCACCAAAGTCCATGTCTTTTCATATTGAGTTCCAGGAAATCACCATGATCAACAGTTTTCTCTGATTGGAAGACCATGCTTCAGTTGGTGATCTGAAGTATGTCTTAACCTTGCTATTCTTGCCACTTTTATCTTCCACCCTCCAAAATCCAAGCTAGGCTTCTTATTGGGCCAAGTTGATTTGCTCTCTGATTTATTCTGTATTTGTATTTATTGCTTTATTATGAGAAGAGGTTGAAAAAAAATAAAATATCAAGATCATAGCCATCCTTGGAGAAAAAAAGAAAAGCTTAAGTGTTAAAATACTGTAAGCATTCAAAGGTATTTTTGACATATCAGAAGAAGTCTTTTTGACATAGAAGAAAACTATCTAGACACTGAAGTCTTTACAAGAAATTAGGAAGAATGGGAGGAAAAAGATGTTTTACAGAAGTAAATGAAAAATCTGACTGGCTATGCATTAAGAATGGTAATGCAATACTAATAGGCCCTGCTCTACAAAGTCATTTTTAAGTCAGCTGCTTTGTTTAATGTTCAAATTTCCATTTAAATCAATAGCACTTACTTTGCTTTCTTCAGTAGAAGGCATTTGCATTCCAGTAAAACACACACACACACAACACACACACACACACACACAATGGGGATAGAAATGAGTCAGCCACTTCCTAACATTCAAATCCACTTTTCTGAAAACATGATTCAAGCAGTCCAACAAGAATTTAATTGGCTGTTCTGTAAATTACAGGGCTGACCACCATATAAACACCAGAGAAATGTACATGGGTATTAGTCATTAGCTGTCATTTTTCTGATAATCTGAACTTTCCATGTGTATAATCATGAAACACTATATTACACAAGGTAATGAAAAAGTCTGTTTTCTATGTAAACTTCAACTTCTGTCATTTTTATGCACAATATGTATCATAAATTTATGACTCATGGTTAGCACAATGTATCTGAAATACAACAATGTATCTAATAGGAGTGCTGATGATAACCTCTGATAAAGGGATGGAACCCTGATATAATAAGTCTATTTGATAAACGGTTAAATGGTGGCGACAAGGGGATCAATATGAATTAGAGGGGGATATGTGGACTGCTGCAGGGCTCTCTTTTAGCTGTGCTTTGTTTCATACGTTTGTTATGGATCAGATAAAAATAACAAAATAGGTTTATCTTATCTGTGATGGCACACAATTCAGATAGTTGAAAACAGAATGAATAGCAGAATCAGGATACAAAATATAACATGCCAATGTAACAGTCTGTCTCCAACAATAGGCAATTCAATTGGGATGACGGTACTGTATTGTTTTAGATATAAACAAATTTAAAACATCAATATGGGGAATACATGGTGAATAATATGGAAAGCTGTACCTGTAAAATACTTGGACATTTTTATTTTAGAGTCACCTCACTGTTTGCCAACAATGTGTAATGCTGCCACAAAAAGCTGCTAAGATTTTGGGTTGCACTAATAGAATTAAAGTATCTGGGTTGAAGGAGGTTTCAGGCATAACTGAAGTCTCCACAAGTTTCTGATCAGAACACATCTTAACCATTAGGTTCATTTTGAATGATGGACTTCTAGAATGATATAGGCAAAGTGGAGCTTATTAGAAGATCAAGAATGAAGGCAAAATAACTAAATAACAGGTATAATTGACATCAAGATATTTCAACCTGGAAAAAGAAAATTTGGCATGAGACAAAGACCTAATAGATATCTTGAAATATTTAGATATTGGTCATTTAAAAATTCACAAATGGCAACAAGATGTAGAATAGGAATCTATGAGTACAAATTCCTTTTTTCGTTTTAGAAATTTTTTTAGAGACTGGGTCTCACTGTGTTGCCCAGGCTGGCATGCAGTGGCTATTCACAGGCATGATCATAGTGCACTATAGCCTCCAACTCCTGGGCTCAAGCCATCCTCCTACCTCAGCCTCCCAAGTAGCTGAGACTACAGGCATGTACTATTATGCCCTCAGCAAATCTTTTTACTCTCAATAATTGCATGTTCCATTCCACTGAAATTTGAAGAATTATACATTACAGAGCAATTGTATCATTATATTTAAGATCTTCAAAACATTTCCTTTGCTCATTCATCTTTCTTACAACCGAAGCCTTTTAATGTGCTCACAACATGCCATATGTTACTACTGCTTCATTTTGTCTTAAAATACTTATTTCTAGCTGTTAGGGACCAGTAAACCAAATAAAATATGTGCATTTAGCTTTCTCTTTTCTTTTATCATAAGCAGGGCCTTCCAAAGGTATTTACTGGTTATAAATGAGAACCTTCATGACTTGTGATAATACCCTGATATCCTCTTGAAACAATTACTGTGCTTTCTCAAGGCATTAAATTATGACCACAAATGATTATCATTAAATGAGTATCTTGGGGGGACTTGACAGTATAAGGCTTTATGCAAAAATGTGTAATAGGACTAACTTCCCTAAATGTTAGGATCCCATATTCTTTTGATATTTGAGAATTAAATATAATGAACATCATGGGCCCTTGAGACTTTCAGTTTAAGATTTTCCTTTAAAAATAATACTATTATTCTCTGACGACATGAGAACAGTATTACTTTATTTAGTTTAAGCGAACCTAAAATAGAGCAGAGGAAATCATTAAATGAGTGAACATATATTTTTCCTTGTTGCCCATTCATGCCAAAACTGATGTGTCTTGGAAGTACAAAATCACTTACAATGGGGAAAATATCTTTAAACGGATTAAACTTATCTTCAGAGAGAGATGCCTAGTAGTCTCAATAATTACCCTGGAATAAACTACAATGCTGATGATTGTATTCTGTACTGCAGTCTTACGAACAAGCAAACATGGTGTTTCATAGCTGCACGAGGAAGGAAGTTTACTGAAAGTAGCTATTAATGTGTCCATTTATATCCTGCCTCCCTGAATCGGCTCCAAATCTAGAGCAAATACAGAGTGGGAAATTTCACTCCCAATTTAGCCCTCTCTCCAAACTCCAGAGGAAGCTGCTCAGCTGGCCTCTCATGCAGTTGAAACTGAGCTGGACAAATTGAGCATGATCAACCACTGGGCCCACAGCCCAAGCACCAGACTGGAAAAAACATGAGAGAGTAGACTGGACAGACTCTACCTCAAATCAGGACCATTTCAGTGTGAGAAATAGGAGATGCTTTCCCTGGAACTGATATTGGTCAAGATACTGATGGGTCTTCTTTTAGTAGTTCCAATTCCGGGGAAAATTCCAGAATCTGAACTAGATCCTTAGTTCTTGTTTCAGTAGGAGTGACATGTACAGTGAATAGCTGTTTGATTGAGTTTCTCAGAGCTGCTCCTGACATAAGACAATGAGGCAATGGTTCATACTCAGTCTCCCTGAAATTCAAGTTATTCTGCTTTGCTTTAGCCAAGAGAAAAATGGTAATCATCTGCCAACACTAGCAAGAGTAATTAGGGCTTCTGGAAAAATCTCTTTAAGGAAGTAAGTGAATAAGGGTAAAAAAAAAATCTTTGTCATTATTTTGGAAACTCTGAATTTCTAGACTGAAGTTCTGAGATCCCTAGTTATTTCTTATTCAACCCCATATTTTACTCTTGATGAAACTAAGTTTTAAGTAGGTAAGGTATCTTACTGAACATCACACTGCTAAGTTGCAGAGCTGAGACTAGATTTAGCTTATCATCACATGTGTGGTCTTAGAGAACAGATGGCCGACCAGCCATGATTCAGCACTCATGACAACCCGAAACAGTACCTGAACAGTACCTTTTATGATGGGTGGTGTGTACACACTCTGCTTCCTTTGCTTAGGGGATGCATTCTGAGACTGTGGAGAAAGAGAAAAAAGTAAAAGCCTTAGATCTGCATACAAAATACGATGCCATCAGACCTGTGAGGGAAATAAATACTGGGCCATGTTATGAAAAGCTTTCTGATTTCTCCCTGTCATGAAATAGAATCTAATTAATGAGAAATTATATACACGTTAGTGATATCACAGACTTAAGAGATATATGGAGTTGTAGGGTCTACTTAATCATAAGATTCTTCATTCACGGCAGCCTTGAAATCATTTTACTTTCCGACCTAATAACATTAATTTATTTTTAAAAAGAAAGAGAAAAAGAGACACCAATCCTTTTCACTTGAGAGAAAAACAGTCTTGAGTTCCATGACAAAGTATATTCCAAAAGCTATGTCCAGGAAATAATAGTATCTGTTCGTGGGGTTATTGAGTGATTCAAGGGGGACAATGAGGGTCCTTGGAAAGTAAGAGCAATCTATAGCCATCTTGAATTGACGTGTTCAACTATTACCTCCATTTACTTGGAATTATAACGTTGAGGTAACATTCTTCATATGTTTAAAAGATAAGTCCTTTCCTAAGAAAACTGCTATGTGACACTCTTACCTAAGCATTATGGGATTAGGATAAAGTTATTGAAGAAGAGATTCTGCATTTCAAAATGACAAAAATAAGAACTTATTTCAGGATCAAAATACAGATAAGGATACAGAGCTCTATATAATGGATATACATATTATTCATTTAATAAATTATATGGTCTAACCCCCAACTGGAAAATGCCAAAGACTCCATTTTAATAGCATGTTGATTTATATTTTAATGTGGCAAGGGTACGGGTCTTAATCAATGAGTTTTCGCATCTGGGGCAATTACTTTTGCTTTGAAAAGCTCAAGTGTAAATAGTTACAACACACTTTTTAAAGATTGTTCCAGGCTTGCTATGCACATTAGGAAGAACATAATGTACAAGGTTTGAAAGAAACTAGAAACTGTTTTACAAAGTTGTAAACAGAGCTTGAGGCATCCTTCCTTGTGCCTAGTAAAGATTAACTGCCCTCAAAGGTATCATCAAGATGTTGTTTATCTGATGCAGAAGCCATCAATTGAAAACTAAAACTTTCAACAAAACAGTTACCAAATCCATATCAGACGAGCAAATAGTATAAGCAAATTTCTCCAGAATAGTTTTGTGATACCTACATACTATGCACAGGTATAGACAGGATGACTCTACATTACTGTTAAATGTGTGGATGATTGACATTTCTGGGGCACTTATACTGTTTCAGTCACATCTGGCTGGTTTTGAGAAGCAATCACTTTAGGAATTTTTAATGTTTACTTCCATGCACATATTTAAAGATCAAATAGAAAATCAACTCTTCAGAAATTTTTTGTTGTTGTTGTTTAGTAACACAGTGTAAACTTACTAATAAAAACTACTTTGTATTTATGTAAGAGTTTAGTTTTCAAAGCATTTCCACTTTTGCTGTCTCACAAAATTTTCAGAAAAATCTTATGATACACTATTTGATATTTTGCCCATTCTACATTTTTCTCTTTAAGTATTGCTGTATGCCTACTCCTGCGATCAAGGGAATTGATTAGTAACTCTGTACAGCATCCTATTCAATATTTATTTCATTTCTGGGAACTAGTTTATTCACTTTGTGTTTCATACATTCTCTATTATATACTCTCCTAACCTCTCCTGGTTCCTATTTTCTATATAAACTCCTACACATGTATGTGGAGGGAATAGGGAGTGACAGTATTCAGACAGCCTGCTGAATTTAAATTTCTAGGTGAACTCCTTGGATCTGGTTACTCAGGCTTTGGAGGACTTCAGTCCCCCTAGACTCTGGCCTCAGACTTTTGGCTCCACATACCAGAAGACCCTTTAAGAGGTGTCATCCCTCCACCCTCATCTCCTTGCTCTGGGATTCCAACATTACATGGCTTAGCCGGTGGTGTGTATATATAATCACTCAATAAATTGAAGTTGTCAATACCATATTTTGCCATTAAAAGTGATGTTTTATTTTAAAAGTTTTTTCAGGGATTAGCATTACATAGGTAGAGAATAAAGGTAACCGAGAGGCAGAGATTTTAATGATACTATATTACTGTTTATTCAGTCAGAAGGAGCAATCTAAAGTTTCATTACAGTTGTATCATATTATTTATATCACATCAAATCAAGCAAATTTTTGCATTTTAATTGATTTGAACACATTTATACAAAAATATTTTTAAAAACTTACTTCCCCTTGTGTGTTGGGCACCCTCTTGTCATCTATTTCTGTAAGAGAAGTAGGTATAATGTATTAGGCATGTAATATTCTTTCTTGTAATACATACATTAACATTTTCAACAACACAGATAAAAATGATTTAATAATTGCCTCATACAAAAACTATAACTTACAGCTAGGAAGGAGAGGAAGACAGAGGTGGGTGGTTTCCTTCTGATATAACCTTCTCCCAAAGGTTTAAAAAAGGTATAGAAAAAGCTTTCTTCTTGACATCCCAGATTTCTCACCTTTCAGCAATTCAGAAAGGGGGCCAGGGAAGTGACTCTTGGAACAAAGTTAGGTGTCATCAGCCTTACACTTAAGGTGTCAGCAACCTCCTCTCCTCATTGATTCTGCTGCTGCTGCTGCTATCCATTAATGAGAGTCTTTGTCAAATTTCCTCAAGTTTGTCACTACCCAAATCAAATCTCCTTTCCCACTCAGTCCAATCACCATGACTACAAGGAAGGCAGTACCGTCTCTAGATATGTATGTGGAAAGAACTAATTGCTCCATCAAATATTTCTTATGACAGTGCTTGGGTGGCTTCTTATGATTGTGCTGTGAGGAATGGTGAGGCGGAGGAAGAGATGCTTACATATGCCCCTTCCACAGTAGGAAGATGTTCTGGGCTGGGTTTCTTTTTCACTTTGTCACCTACATTGTATGGCATCTGCCTCTTGGCTTCTTGACCTAGTTCCCCTTTCCTGATCCTTATGCTAGGCCCAAGGCTCAAAGACTAACTCCATGATTCAAAAACTGAATGAGAAGTTCATCAAAGAATATCTGCTTAAAGACAATGATGTAGATCTGTATTGACATGAAAATATATGCCATGTAAGTGAAAAATATTTCAAAACTAAATGAATGGTATTTTTATTTAATAAAGGATAGATATATGTAGATAGAGTGATACATATATGCATAGAAGACTACTCAATTTGTTAACTGTAGTCATCCTGGGGTGACTGAATAACATATTCTGTTTTATCCCTATCTGTACTGCTTTTCTTTTTATAATGAGCATGCGTTACTTTTATAACAAAAAGCAGTATATATGTATGTATGTGGATATATATACACACAAATACATACATATATGTAGTATAATTTCTCTATAAATCCAACCATGCATGAAGTTGATATTTCATATAGTAAGAGAACAAACTGACTAAACAGCTAGGATGGGAATAGTATATGGAACCATTGTTTATTCTAATCTGATATCTTGGTTACTAAATGTTAAAAAGTTATGGAAACTTCTGATAAATTGTACTTTCTTTATATAAGGGAGGACAGACAGTTTAGTATGGCAATCACAAGTGTCTGATGCAATAACTGTAAGTATGTGGGGCATTTTCAGGCAGCTATGAATATATTAAATTGAACAATCCTGTCTGCAACATTTTTTTGCTATCTCAAAATATCAAATATGATCCACTGTAACAATGTGATGCTATGATCCATTGGATTATTAAATACCAATGGGGTTTCTTAATATTTTGCTTTTGATTAGGAATTTACAAAATCCAACCCAGGACCTAGAACTTTATGTTTTAGAAATACAATGAGATCTGATCATTCAGATTTTACTTTTCCTACTGTCTCACTACAATACCCACTAAACCAGTGTTTTCCCAAGGCAACTATGAGGGCTTCACTTATTAAATATTTCAATGAAAAAATGTTTGTTTTGTTGTTGCTGTTGAGTTATGCTTATTAAATTAATTATTTATGTTGTGAAGGCAAGGATTAAAAAATTCAGTCTTATATTCTTGTCTTGAAATTGAAAAGTGAAAATTAAATAACTCACTTTTCAGGTAAAATTGACTCAGACAAAAGTACAAGGGAAGCCAATAACAGATCATAGTTTTCTTGAGACTCACTGATTTAAATATATTTCTATTTTTCTTAATAGATTGTTACTAAATTGAGGAGGTTAATGTTTTCTGCTTCCCAAGAATCTCATATAGACACACACGCATGCACACACACACACCATGCACATCAGCACATGCAATGGGACAACAGACCACCACAAATACAGTTTCTCTCTAATTTGTACCAAGAAGGTTATAACCAAAGGAGAAGACTCCCAAAATATATGCAAATCTTGCCAGCTCTTTACATAAAAACATAAACATGTCCTTAATAATATCTCCTTTCTTTTTCCTCAGGGCCTCAAATTCTGACCCCATTGGCAGTCCCAGAAGTCTTTAGGAAACTGGATAGCACATGAAACATAAGAATATACCCCTGTTTTCAGATATTGTTTAGCTCTCTCATCAAACCAGAAAAAAAAAAATACTATTTTGGAGTAGGGTTAAACAAAATCAGTTTGTAAGCAGATTATCCATAATCAAAAATTATAATTTTTCTGAAAGAGGCTTTTGCAGCTACTCCATCCATATCTTGTCTATATTTCTCCATTTCTCAAGGACCACTTAGTCTGAAAGAAGAAATTTCTTGGTTTGGAAGGAAAATGTAAAACTCATTTAAGTAAAACATTTTAAGAAATGTTGTCATCATTAAAGATGAAGATAGAAACAGAAATTTCTGTTTTGAGTATTGATTAGTTAGAATACTCTTAAGATATTTAAATTCATGAAAGGAACAGGACAATGAGAATGCATGTGGATACACACATAAACTATAAACACCCAGCGTCTCCTTGTCTTAGTCAATGATATCTCATTCAATTTTGGAAAACTAGTTGTAATAAAAAAATTAAGTGCCTACAAAAATGAAGTGTAAGAGCAAAGGAAACAAGAAGAACATTGTCAAAAACTAAGGAAAAGTCAACTATAATAGAATGAGAACTGTAAATACTAAGACATGGGCAGAATGCACAGACAGAACACTAAGGAAAACCTAAAGAGCCATGGTTGAGGCTGGCAGAAAAATCTGTCTTGGAGAAAGCACTGGAGAGCATACATGATACCTAATACTGTTTCTTCCATTTGTCTGTCGTGACCACACTTAAGCCATGTAAAATTCCTGAAATACAGAGTTTTCCTCATGTGTGAAATGGGAAAGAGGAAGCATAATAACTCTGCCTTCCTCATTTTCTCATAAGTTTGTTTTGAGGAATAAAAAAATGAAAAAATGAGAGCACAATTTCCCACTCCTTAAGTACAGACTATAACTTCCTTCCAAAGAGTGCAGTATGGAAAAGGAGAAGGAGGAAATGAGTCTCTTTATGGTGCGGAAACTTAATTCTGCCAGGTGACCAAGGTCAACGCAAGTCATAAATTGTGTTGATCCCTTGATATGATGCTATGAAGGTGGGACTTTATATCAGTGATCTTCCTCCTCAAACCATTTAAGCCCAGTCTAGTCATGAGAAAAGCATCAGATAAATTCCAATACAAGGGCATTGTACAAGATTGCTGACCAGTACTCTTCAAAACTGTCAAGGTCATGAAAAACAAGAAAAATATGAGAAATTGTCATAGCCAAGAGGAGCCTAAGGAGACATGATAATTAAATGTAATGAGGTATCCTAGATGGGATTCTGGAACAGAAGAAAGGACATTATAAAATTATCTCAATAAACTATGGATTTCAATTAATAAAAGATATATCATTATTGGGTTATTAATTGTAACAAACAGTAATGACTTGGAATATTAAGAACAGAAAAACTATGTGTGAGGAAGGTGCTACATGGGACTCAGTGTGCCCTCTGTTCAATTTTTCTGTAAATCTAAAACTCTTTAAAAATTAAACCCATTAATGAAAACTTGAAAAGTAAAAAATCACTAAATACAAATAAAAGTCACCCTAAGAGTACATTTTTTTTCTTACTGTCAGAATTCTGTGTGTATTTTGAAGAGCAACAGAGAGTGATGATTAGAAAGTAGGCAATGTAACTAAAAACAAGGTCATGAAAATATCATTTTTAATTATTATATAGAGCCAATTAAAGATATATAAGGAAAGGCAAGAGTGAGCTTACAAAGAGAATATTTCAAAGTTTAGTTGAAGTTGTTGAAAGCTGATGCAAGTAAAAACGTGTTAGAGGAAAAAATGAGGAGTTAAACAATTTTCAAATAAGTCCATAATAATGGGAGCACTTTTCCTTGATTTATTTACTGACTGAATGTGGGGAGATAATGCAACAAAGTATACAAGAAAATACCACTAGTATCTGTTTGATTATACATATCCCCCAGCTTGCTGCTTCTGTGCATTTACCCCCCATATCCAGAAAACTCCTGCCCTCATACCAAATACTACTATCCCTCAGAGTTCTGTTCAAATGGCATTTCCTCTGGGAAATCTTTCCCAATTCATGTCTCCTCTATGCTCAACTGGAACTCCTCTCTTACCCAACCAACACCCACAGCACTTCCTTTACTCCTGTCTCATAGAACTCATCACCATATACCCTATATCGTGTCCATTAGTGTTTTTATTTCTCCAGGCAACCTGTAAAAGAATGAGGATTATCCTCCATGTTTGACTTTTCCACGTTTCTAAGCACAATAACAAAGCTGGCACACAATAACAACCTGTCAAATAAATTTATCTTAATGCCTATGTTTCATAAAACCAGACCATCTGTTTGCTGCTTCTCTGTATTCCAAATTACAATAGTAGTGCAATTATTTGCTCACAGTAGGTGCTAAACAAATACTTTTAACAATTTTTAAGTGTTCGATTTGCAAACTTTTTAAGGCAGAATCCATTACTTCCATTAAAAAAAATCAATTTACTAGGTTCAAATGCTACAGATACTCAAATTCTTATAAATATTGCCTAAGTGGCTCAAAGGGAATCTTAGAGGAAAAATAAGGATGTATGACTTCCCTCTGTTGGTTTCTAGAGATTGGGAAGATATCTATTTCAAGGACAATATGTATAAGACAAATTAAAAATAAGTGGTAGGCAAGGTCAAATCAGATATATAATTTTATAGAAACTAGCCTTAGACAATAACTAAAACCATGGAAATGAATAATTTATTCAGGATATTGGCTGCTAAAGAGCACTGACCCATATATAGAATGCTTTAGTAAGAAGAGACTCAGTTTCTTAGACTAAACTCCAAAGATACAGACTTTTGATGAATTTAGATAACAGAGGGTCACTTGAGTCTTCATTTGAGGCAGCTATTTTGGAAATGTGAGGGAAAAAGTCAGTTTAGTGGAAACTGGAGGGCTTCCAATAAAAAGTCTTGTAAGTTCATGCTTTGAAGACTCTTCTGCTCAAAAGCAATAGCAATGGCAGATTAAATACAAAAAGAGATGACTAAAAAGATAAAGCCACAGTTGAAAATTAGTTAAACATCTCCAAGGAACATAAATACAAGAAAAGCAAAATGCAATAAGCAGGTTGGAAACCATGGGCCTGAAAGTCTTTAGATCCAGAAGTCGACCAAGGCAACTAGAACTTCTAATCTCTCAGCTGAACTGACATCATGTGAAAGAAGTGACAAAGGCCAGACTTGCTGCCTGGAAGTGGAAGCAGGGATCTCTCATCTGTGTTGAGAAAAGGCACTGATCTGTGCATCTAGTGAGACGGGAGAAAATGGACATCTTAGAACAAGCCACCGCAAGCTAGGTAATTGCCTCTGCTTTACTTCTAGTATCATCATAAAACAGGAGTCCTTGATGTCCCACTTACGATCTCATTCTAGATGAAAAGTATATATAGTACTGAATACAGAAAGACTCAAGAACATTAACAAGGAAGAATGAGCATAAAGGAGAGAAAATTCCCACTCACAAGGAGTTGAAAATTAAAATTTCGAAACATAAGAAGAAAAGGAAAATTCTTTTTGAGGAATACTGCTTAAAAAGCAAGAGGAATATGAATTCTTCCAGGTGAAATGAAAACATCAGAGCAATCTGAAAACATCAGAGCAGTTTTAAAATGTCTCTAAAATGCATATATTTTGGACTTACAAAGAGATGAAGAAGAAAGCATAATTTCTCATGAGAAATCATGAAGCCAGAAATCTCATTTCATGAGAAATCATGAAGCCAGAAGGAAGCAGCACAACAGTTTTCAAGTGCTGAACAAAATGAATTATCAACCGTAGAATTCTACATTCAGTAAAATCATCCTTTAGGAATGAAAGAGAAATAAAGTTTTTCTTTTTTTTTTTTTGAGATGGAGTCTCGCTCTGTCGCCCAGGCTGGAGTGCAGTGGCCGGATCTCAGCTCACTGCAAGCTCCGCCTCCCGGGTTTACGCCATTCTCCTGCCTCAGCCTCCGGAGTAGCTGGGACTACAGGCGCCCGCCACCTCGCCCGGCTAGTTTTTTCTATTTTTTTAGTAGAGACGGGGTTTCACCGTGTTAGCCAGGATGGTCTCGATCTCCTGACCTCGTGATCCGCCCGTCTCGGCCTCCCAAAATGCTGGGATTACAGGCTTGAGCCACCGCGCCCGGCCTAAAGTTTTTCTTTACCCACCATTAGACAAAGGAAACCAAGAGAATTTGTCACTAGCAGATATACCCTCACTAGCAGATATACCCTAAATGAATGGCAAAGGAAGTCCTCTACAACAAGAAGAAAAATGATTGAAAAAAGGAGTCTTAGAACAACAGAAAGAAAAGAAGAATAATGAACAAAGCAAAAATGTGAGTAAATATCATAGATTTTGCTACTTCTCTTGAGTTGTCTACATTATGTTTGACAAGTAGATAAAAAATTATGGTTCTCAACCTATATAGAGGGAATATTTAAGATAATCATATAAGTAAGAGATGGTAAAGAGACTTAGAGGGAAGTAAAGACACTTAGAGGGAAGTTTCCATACTTTATTCTGATAAAAGTTGGCACCAGCAAACTGTGATAAGTATGTATGCATAATAGCACAATTGCTAAAAATCCATACAAAGAGATAAACTAAAAAATGTTATAGATACATCAAAATGGAATTATAAAAATGTTCAAGTAACCTAGGTGAAGATAAAAAAAAATAAAGCAGAAACAACAAACAAAGTGACAACTGGAAAACTAAAGTGGTAGATGTAAGTCCTAACATATCAGTAATTATATTAAATACAAATGGCCCAAATAAACCAATTAAAAAACACACTGGGCCAGGTGTGGTGGCTTATGCCTGTAATCCCAGCACTTTGGGAGGTCAGGGCAGGCCGATCACCTGAGGTCAGGAGTTCAAGACCAGCCTAGCCAACATGGTGAAACCCTGTCTTTATTAAAAATACGAAAATTAGCTGGGTGTGGTGGCATGCACCTATAATTCCAGCTACTGAGGAGGCTAAAGCAGGACAATCACTTGAACCCAGGAAGCAGAAGTTGCAGTGAGCCGAGATCATACCACTGCACTCCAGCCTGGGTGACAGAGCAAAACTCTGTTTCAAAAAGAAACACATACACACACACACATTGGTACAGTGGATAAAAATCAAAATAACCTAACTATACACAAGGGCATTATGTTGAGTGAAATAAAAGCCAATTTCAAAAGGTCACATACTGTGTAATTCAATTTATATAACATTCTTGAATGACATTTTGTTATTCAAGATGGAGAAGACGGGAGGCTGAGGCAGGAGAATGGCGTAAACCTGGGAGGCGGAGCTTGCAGTGAGCTGAGATCTGGCCACTGCACTCCAGTCCGGGAGACAGAGCGAGACTCCGCCTCAAAAAAAAAAAAAAAAAAAAAAAAAAAGGCCGGGCGCGGTGGCTCAAGCCTGTAATCCCAGCACTTTGGGAGGCCGAGACGGGCGGATCACGAGGTCAGGAGATCGAGACCATCCTGGCTAACACAGTGAAACCCCGTCTCTACTAAAAATACAAAAAAGAAAACTAGCCGGGCGAGGTGGCGGGCGCCTGTAGTCCCAGCTACTTGGGAGGCTGAGGCAGGAGAATGGCGTAAACCCGGGAGGCGGAGCTTGCAGTGAGCTGAGATCCGGCCACTGCACTCCAGTCCGGGCGACAGAGCGAGACTCCGCCTCAAAAAAAAAAAAAAAAAAAAAAAAAAAAAAAAAAAGATGGAGAAGAGATTAGTGGTTGCCAGGGATCAAGAATAGTGAGATGAGGAAGGAGTAGATATAACTATAAAGTAGTAGCAAGAGGGAGATCTTTGTGGTGATGGAATAATTCTATTTGATTGCCATAGTAGGTATACAAATCTACATAACTGATAAAATGCCATCAAACTATAGGCACACATGTACTCATGTCAATTTTATGGTTTTGTTATTGTACTGTAAATGTTACCATTAGAGAAAACTCAGTGAAAGGAACCAGGAACCTCTCCAGGCTATGTTTAAAACTTTCTGTGAATCTTTTATTATTTCCAAATTAAAAGTTAAAAGAAACAAATTATGTCAACAAAAATTCGAGATTGGAAATAATTTAAGAGAAAATTAACAAATCAAAAATATTACTGAGAAATTTATCCAAATCAATACCAAAAGATAAAGATATAAAATACACAAAACAATGGTTAACAGACATAAGGAAGAGATTAAGAATCTGGCAAGGTGCGGTGGTTCATGCCTGTAATCCCAGCAGTAATCCCAGAGGAAAATACAAAATTAGCCAGGCATGATGGCAGACACCTGCAGTCCCAGCTACTCAGGAAGCTGAGGGAGGAGAATCGCTTGAACCCGGGAGGCGGAGGTTGTGGTGAGCCGAGATCACGCCATTGCACTCCAGCCTAAGCAACAAGAGCAAAACTCCAACTCAAATAAATAAATAAATAAATAAATAAATAAATAAATAAATAAATAAAATAAAAAGTAAATAAATAAATAAAAATCTGCAAAAACATATAAAAGAGCAGATTTAGAATGAGAGGCTAAAAGAAATTTTAGAAAATGTTTTATAAGTGAAGAGATACATAAATATTATAAATAAAACAGATGCCAAGAAAGTTAATGAAAATAACCCTACACCCAGACCATAGAAGTAAAAGTTTATAACATCACATTTAAAAAGAAATCTTGAGGGTAACAAGAGCTAGAAAGGACAATTATTAACTGTGGGAAAATCTCACCTGCAATAACAAATGGCAAAGGCGTGGAAGTGAACAAAACTATTTTTCTAGCCACTAAGTTGTATTCAAAAAGGATACAGCCATTTTCAGACAATTGAAAAAGATCGATCATTACAATGACTTTTATTTTATCAATGAATAAACTCGATTTATATTTATACATTCCAGAGTGTTTAAAAATAAAAGATCAACCATTCACTGAAAGTGAATAAAACAAATATTTGTACATTTTATAAACCCTTTGGCTGAAAACATTTTTCACAGCAACTAGATTATACATCGCCAAACAGAATGGAAGATGGAGGAAACTGTAGACAATTGTTTCCAAAGCTAATTTTATCCTACTCTAAGAGCAGAACTGGTTTATTTTTCTTACTAATATCTTTCTTGAACAGATGAAATTATCAACATAAAAGTCCTTTCTTTTAAAAACATACACTTTTGTTTTGTGCAATAAGCTTGTTTTTCTTGGTTCCAAAATAACTTCAATTTCCTCCTTATTCTGAATTTTTGGAGAGTATCAAAAAAGAGAAAATTTCTTTTTAAAAGGGAAACATATTACTACATTTTATTTAGAATTCAAACATTTTTTTTTTTTTTCTTGGCTCACTCATTTGGGAGCTATTCTAATGAGCTGACAGGAAGTCAGTCTATTTTAGTCATCAGTCAATAAATTATGATTTTATTTTACTAAAAATATCAGAACATGTTAATAAAAATTGTATGTTTTGTGATTTCAATTAATTTTATGACAAAAGGTTAAAACACAAATATTAATCCTAAGATTAAGTGGATAATATCTTTTTCTTAATTTACAACAGGGCAGGTTGAGCAGCGAAGTGGCACCCTGCTATGTTGGGGCGATGGCCTCATTTTCGTCATATTAATGCGAGATACATAAGCAGGTGAGTGTCAGAGGAGAAGGTAGGATTGCGGGCAATCCTAAACCAGTTAGTTAGATAGAATTCACTGAAATTGAATTAAATTTCTCAAAACCACCATCGCTGTGTGGGATGATATGATACACAAAAGAAATAAACTTGATTATTTCACTTATCAAAGCATTCCTTTGGCATTGTCTAAAAATTTACTATTAGCTGATAGAGCCAAGCATCCCTGCTCTAATAGGAGAAAGGAAATTGAGATTTCCTTATATTCTTTTCTTTCCATGGCAGAGACTAGAGTTGTGTTCAATGATACATGTTTTTCTCACCATTTCATTAACACTTTTTTAATCTGAGGATTTACTTTTATTCCATCCCTTAAAACTAATCCTAGGAAAGAGCTTAGAGAAATTTCCTGAATTACCTGGAGCAACAAAGAAATACTAAAAGGTAAGTTTTTATTTATATTGCTAGCATTTTTGTTAGATACAATGGTATTTGATACCTTTTAACTTCTATCAAATTTATTATTTAAAAATCATCAATCTACAATTGATGCTTAATAATTTTGTCAAAAATATAAGAAAAATATTCAGTATTAATCATTGTATTATCGCGATTTTTTTTTTTTTTTTTTTTTTTTGAGACAGAGTCTCACTCTGTCGCCCAGGCTGGAGTGCAACGGCACGATCTCAGTGGCTCACTGCAACCTCCGCCTCCTGGTTCAAGCAATGCTCCTGCCTCAGCCTTCTAAGAAGCTGGGATTACAGACGTGTGCCAGTATTATCACAATTTAAAAAAGGGTTTTGTAAAATATTAACTCTCAATCGCCACTAAATCTAAAACATCTCATATATACTTTAATTTTAAAAAAAAGACAACAAATGGTTTAACTGTATTTAAAGAGTGGGAATAAATATAGAGAGGTCATTATGTCAATGTTATAATTCACTCTTATGTGTGAGTAAAATTTATGATTAAGAAGTGTTGTCTGGCCGGGCGCGGTGGCTCAAGCCTGTAATCCCAGCACTTTGGGAGGCCGAGACGGGCGGATCATGAGGTCAGGAGATCGAGACCATCCTGGCTAACACGGTGAAACCCCGTCTCTACTAAAAACTACAAAAAAAAACTAACCGGGTGACGTGGCGGCGCCTATAGTCCCAGCTACCAGGGAGGCTGAGGCAGGAGAATGGCGTGAACCCAGGAGATGGAGCTTGCAGTGAGCTGAGATCCGGCCACAGCACTCCAGCCTGGGTGACAGAGCGAGACTCCGTCTCAAAAAAAAAAAAAAAAAAAAAAAAAAAGAAGTGTTGTCTAATTGTTTTCTAAGGCAGTGGGAGTCACCTAGCACAGCTGTGAAAATTCTACATCTTTTCACACCTAAGTTTAAATTGAAAAATAGGGCCATGTAAGTTTATGAAATATGGTGATAAAGTAATTTCATGACTTTTTTTTAAAATGTCTATCAATAGAAATACCATAACTGATGTGGTGATAATATTTAGTTACCAGAAAAAAACATGGCTAAGCCTTATGAATATTACCACTTCTCCCTGTATAGGCCTGCACTGGAAAAGTCATTCATTAAACTACACTATTACACCTGTCATGGTAAGTATTAATGAAGGCTGATTCTTTATCTCTCCACCTCCTTTAGTCTGTAACAAGAGAGTGATCGCTACAATTCCACAGACTTTAAACAGTGGTCAGCATTTAAGTTTTTCTTCCATCTTTCAGGAGGCACTAAGAATATATTTTGCACAGAAAACACTAATAAGATTGCAGAATAAAAGTCTCAATCATGCATATATTCTTTCCCCACTTCTTTTACTCTTCTGTTGAGTTAGTGCTTAAAACAAATACTGCATCTTTCTCCATCAATTTCCTCCATGAAATTCAAAGTATTCAGGTGGGGATAGGTTATTTTCACATCCAGCTTGTGTGCCTCACTGGATTATGAGAGGCTCAGCTGCTGCTGTTTTGTTTTTCTCTGAAAGCAGGATGTGTTTGATTCCCTTCTTTTTAAAGTTACTCAAGAGAAAATGTTGACTGCTGTGATAAAATATGGATGAAATTGTAGTTCAATGTGTTCTAAGACTCATACTCTAGGAAATGTATGCAGAGTACATGGAAATTAACAAATGAAGTGGAAAAATCTTCTATATTAAAATGTTTTTCTTTTGAAATTTTCTGTCAGTTTTGCATGTGTTTTATACTCTGTTTTTTGCCAAAGTTTAAGTATTGGCTTGAGGATGACAGGTGAACAGATATGATTGAGGTAATATTATTGTTTAATTTGGCTAGGGTCTGGAAGAACCAAATAAATAGGCAAGGCTGTGAGATCAATGGATGACTAATAAGCCAGAGTGTGACACTATGATCAGAGAACCAGGTAAGGCTGGCATATGAGGAGGTAGTCCTGACACGCTGTTCAGAATTAACACATGAACAGAATACACAAGCAGAGGCTTGCAGGGTGGAGAGTGGGCTGCAGAGGCAGCACTTTTGTATCCAAAAGACCAAATTGAAATAAAGTCAGCAGATGGAGTGGAGTTCTGAGAGATAATTTAGTCCTAAAGACCAAAATTAGGCTTTTTAAAGAACAGTGCAAGATAGCAAGGTGGTATAAATAGATGGTGAAGATAAACTTCTATGAAATCAAGCATTAGCATCAGAGACACAGCCACTGAGAGCCTGGCTGTGAGGGGAGAATAGTTACTAGAAAACTGAGTAGGAACTATAGGGGATAATCACAAAACTAGGAAAGTAAACAAACAAAAAACTTGCCTTGATATTAAATTTTGAAGTTTTTCTTGAAGTAGTATGGATCAGTTTACAGCAGGTCAATGATATTGCTTAACAGAACTAGAAAAACAGGATAAATTATAAAAGACAGCAAGACCTGACGAAGCAAGAAAACTACAGAGAGCAGAGACATTCAGAGCTCGAGGCTCACAATTCAAATTTGGCCTCTGGCAGAGCACCACTATAGGAGAACAGAAAATCCACAAGATATTTTGGCAATTGCGTAATACTAGAGTGATAAAATTGAAGACTTCAGGGAATTAAAACATGCAATTTGTCTCTGTCTTAAGATATTTGAGAGTTTCTGAAGCTATACTGGGTGAGTGAATAAATAATATGGAAATCTCTTGAAAATAGAATGTAAATTTTAAAAATACAAAGACCACAGACCATTAGTTGAAAGTCCTAGAAAAGATACAAATCAGAGGTAAACTGAATCATATTAAAACTAAAATCGGGACTTTCCTAGCACAATTTATTATTGGAATACATGATCAGTTTCCTATTCTGCCTCGCAGAGGAAAAGGTAAACCCCTGTATGTTTCGGGGCCTGAAAGAATGCTTAGCATATCTCTAAGTTTGGTGTTCCACCCCTCCGTGTAATAAGTTGAATAGTATCCCAGTTTGCAGCCAAGAGATTATATTCAGCCAAGGCTGCAAACTGGGACACTATTAAAAACCTTAGTATATTTTAATTAGCTTTTGTTTGTAATCTTTTCCTGCACTATTTTGTGGGAAAAAAATAATTCTGTAGAGAGGTAGCAACAGAGAAAAACAATTTATGGTCTTCTTTTTGAGGTGCCCTTGAAAGTTTTTTTGTTTGTTGGTTTTTTTTTTTGTTTTTTGTTTTTTGTTTTTTTTTGAGATGGAGTCTCATTCTGTTACCCAGCCTGGAGAGCAATGGCATGATCTTGGCTCACGGCAACCTCTGCTTCCCAGGCTCAAGTGATTCTCCTGCCTCTGCCTCCTGAATAGCTGGGACTACAGATGCCCGCCACCACATCCAGCTCACTTTTGTATTAGTAGAGATGGGGTTTCACCATGTTGGCCAGGCTGGTCTCAAACTCATGACCTCAGGTGATCCGCCTGCCTCCACCTCCTAAAGTTCTGGGATTACAGGTGGGGAGCCTCCACGCCCGGCCTGCCCCAGAGATTTAATCATAAGGACATCAGTGCTATCTTTGACAGTCTCCAAAGGAATTTACCATCACGTATCTGAAAACAACAGTGAAATCTCAATTATCACATTTCAGTAGATTCTCCATTTTTGTGTCTAGCATGTTTCCCATCCAACTACTCACCAGGCCGAACCCTGCTCAGCTTCCAAGATCAAATGAGATGGGGCGCTTTCAGGATGGTATGGTGGTAGACTGTATCTAACATGTTTGAAGGTAAAATCTCTTTCTTCACAGTGACCTTTGGATTACAACTATTGACTAGGTAAACTACAGGTGAACAATATAAGGAGGGGACAAAAACAAAAATTCCATAGAAGGCTTTAGATCTACTAATTCAAAACAATCATTGACCCATGAGCCTTCAGAATTGAATGGAAATAAATCAAAGAGAAATGAAAGAAATTGTTATGCACAGCTCAATTTCATTTTGCATGTATAGTTGCCATTTCCTTGTGTTATTAGCATTCTAGCATAGAATCAATCTGTTCAATGTGCCACAGACATCTATCATGTATTTCTTACCTACAGTAGAGGATTAGAATTATAATTTCTTTTTAGTAGGGCTAAATGCAGTAGGGCTATGAAAAATCTCCTAAGCCAGCTATTGTGAAGCCTGTCTTCCTGACTTATCAAACTCTCCTTTCCAAAATGAGCTCTGTTTATAAGCCCTTTGCTGGGCTGTGTTGAAGGCCTATCATTTGGGGCTTCATGTTAAGCCACTAGGCAGTGGTTTCAGTTGTGTTTTTCTTTGAGTTCTCAGAGTTAGTCAAAACTGGGCTCCAAACAGAAACCACCAGAACAATAAAGTTATATGCACTGGAAAGAGAAATGTGAGGAAAAGAAGAAAATTGGAAGAATAGTTTTACCCTGTTGTGCCAAGATTCACACAGCTGTATTTTTCTTTCAATATTATTTATAGCTTTCCATTTTAAATGATGAAAGTAGGAACATACCTCATTACTTAATATATTTTTATCTCTCTGAACCCCCTAAAATGGCTCATTTTAGGGGATACCAATAAGAACCTGGCATAAGATATTCTCTGTGGAAATTACAAAGAAAACACAAGATGGATTATGCTGATTTATTCAAAAAGAACTCTCAACCAGGAGTTGTCTCATCTTTCAGGTTGGAAATCTTCCAAACTACCTTTCTGTTTATATTTCTTAGTTTCTGCTGCCACTTCCAAGCACAGGAAAAGAAGAGCAGAAAAAGTAGATTATTTGAAACCTCAAGAGTCTGCTTTTCCTTAGTATTCTCAATTTTTATGAACTCAGTTTCTCTTATAAGACATATTTTATCCTACCACACAACCATTTTAGGTGAGAGCCAAGAACTATTGCATCATCTTATCAGTTGTGATTTTCAATCACTGGTACATTTTTTTCTGCCTTCTTGGAGTTTGAATTTGCCACGTTTGCTCCAGAAAAATAAGTTGATTCATTTAATGGATGGGTTTTCTTTGGGGATGACATCAGTTTAAACAGTAATACTTATTCCGGTAATTCTAGTTTTTTTAAAAAAATCTATCTTCTTTTTAGAGAATTACCTAGAGAACTGATTGTAAACATACTTTTAACATAACTTTTACAGATTAGAAATAATAATGAGATGTTTTAGGCAATGTTGGAAAACTAATGAAGTAATTATTCAATGTGCATTTAATCCCTTCCCAATAATATATTTTTATGTCATTTTGATCTATAGATTCCTTTAAATAGGATTTGAATAATTTAGGTATTAATCATTTTAAAACACTAATATTTCATTTTTCTACCTAAGATATCACAAAAGTATTCTCATCAGAGTCCCCAGATAAAGTCTTATGACCAATTTCTTTACAAGTAAAAGTAGGGGAAATAATTGATGTGAGCATGAGAAAATTATTCAAAGATTAATAATTTGAATGAGGATGACAGGAAATTTTGAGAGCATTCACTTTAAAGATGGTTCTGAGAGGCAGTGGAATTAGAATAGAATTAGCTGCTTACCACTATTTGAAATATTTAGTTCTCTTTTTACTTCACAGAAATGTTTTCTCTTTTTTTTTTTCATGTAGGTCGCTAACATTGACAGTGATTTACTAAATCTGCTTTGTAACTTGCATTAGTCAGCCAGAGCACTTGTAATAGATTTTCATTTCTAGAGAAGATACTGGAATATAAAGGTAAACTTGTAAAATATTTCTTTATATCTTGTAAATTTAATCACTTGCCATGATTGTCCCACTTAAAATTATTATCAATGTATTTCTTTTTTTTTTTTTTGAGATGGAGTCTCGCTCTGTTGCCAGGCTGGAATGCAGTGGCGCAATCTAGGCTCACTGCAACCTCCACCTCCTGGGTTCAAACGATTCTCCTGCCTCAGCCTCCCAAGTATCTGGGATCACAGGCAGACACCACTATGTCCAGCTACTTTTAGTTATTATTATTATTATTATTTTTTAGTAGAGACAGGGTTTCACCATGTTGGCCAGGATGGTCTCGATCTCTTGACCTTGTGATCCGCCTGCCTCAGCCACCCAAAGTGCTGGGATTACAGGCGTGAACCACCGTGCCTTTGAATTGCTAGGTAATAATTTTCTATGACTAATTTGAGGATTATCATTCATGCATACAAACTGAAGCAAAGCTATGTTTAATATTGGGTTTCACAGAGAGTAGAACAGTGGTTACTAGGGACAGGGTAAGGTCAGGGGGAATGGGAAGACATAGATCAAAGTACAAAGTTGCATTATGTAGGATAAATAAGTCTAGAGAACTAATGTACAACAGGAGGTCTAGAGTTAATAATGTAATCACACTGGTACTTTGCTGAGAGGGCAGATTTTAGCTACTCTTACCATGAAATAAAGGAAGAGGAAGGAAGAAGGTAGGAAGGAAGGAAGGAAATGTAGGAGGGGAGAGAAAGAAAAAAGTAATGATATGAGATATTTGGTTTGTTAATTTGCTTGATTGTAGTAAACACTTCACTATGTATATGTATATTAAGGTAAGTATATCAAAACATCATGTTGTATTTTTAAATATATATACAGTAAAAGATAAAATAAAATTAGGTTTCAATGTATCCTTATAAAGCTAAATATGATTGGACATTTGATAATTTTGAAGCTTTTTTACTTTGATCAAACTGCCAAATCACAGAATTGCTCATTTAAGTCATATTCTTATTTTATAGTTATGCTATTTTATATCTTCCATGAATGAATAATTTATTTTTTCCAAACCCTTTTGTATTCTGAACTGTGTAGATATAACCATTGCAAATTTCAAAATAATTGTATGTGAGTATCACTATTATAAGTAAACCAACCATTATTAAATAACATAAAATAAAGCAACATTCTCTTTAACTAGAATTCTGTATAACAAGAGGCAAATTTTTATTTTTTAGTTATAGATGGAAAATTTATTCTTAAAATCACAAGATGTTACTGTACACATTAAACACATATGGATGATCTGTTTATAAACAAAGTGGTAATCTTTTCATGGCTTAATCAACTGAAGGCATCCTATCATCAATGGAAGACTTATTTTTTTATTACTAACAGAGAGGTCAATGGAACAATATCCTTAAAATCCTATTTCACGTTCTATAACTTTTTATCAACTTGAAAAATACAGAAGTTAGTTTCTGTCACTTGATCATCTGAAACAAACATTCACTTCTCATCCTAAATAACATATCTCAAAAAAACCAATGCTTCATTAATTGAGTTTTAAAGATTGATGGATTAGATATCTGTGTAATTGGATTCTGTTTTCAGCTCTTGGTGTTTTTACCTATCCCGAAAATCTTAACCTTCATGTAATTTCTCAATTTTCTTGTCTCAAATGTAATTTACTTGAGGGTTGCACAGTGTGTTCTAAAATGCAGTGATCATTTCTAGTTGCTATATGGAAGAACTGTGAAAGGACAGACCTGTAACAAGGTACCAGCTCAATATGTTTGGCACCAAGTTCAGATAGGAAAATGGAATACACATATATCTATAGATAGAGAGACAGAAAGATGAAGGAAAAGGAGTTTTATCTTTGTATAAGCTTTAAACTAAACCATTTTTTTCTTATAATGGTGACACAAGAGAAAAATAGAATAAAAACACATTTAAATACAGTTTGCAGATTAGCGCCTATGATAGTCTGTGTCTTATACAGAAGGTTGTTTGTCACCATGGATCAAAATGTGCCCAATATTTTAACAATAATTTATTGCATATATACTCTGTGCTATGCATCCTTTTAGGAACTGAGGTCCAATCCTACTGGAAAGTTTAAACTCTATTGAAAAAGACAGATGATTAAAAAGCAACCACAGTACAGTATGATAAATAAGGGCTGCAACAGAGGAAGCACAGAGTGTGGGGGAAGTATATATCAGGGGCATCTATCTTATCATTTTTTTCCTTAAAGGAAATAAATATCTATAAGCTTGCTGCTGAGATGGCCAGCAAAGGTGAGTGGGCAAGGAAGATGGGTGGGGTAAGACTGGAGATGAGAAAAGATTTTCATCAGACGAAACAGCTTATGGGAATGTCCCTGAGCTGTGAGAGAGCACGACGTTTTTAAGAAATTAGAAAAAGCTCAAATATTTGGACTATAGAATGCCAGGGTCGAGTTCAGAGAGAAAGGGTTGAAGATTTAGTAAGACTAGATGATTCAGGGATTTGAAACTGTGTGAAGAAGTTTGTAGTTTATTCCAAAAGTGATGGAAAACCAATGAAGGGTTTTAAACAGAAAGAGGCATGATCAGCTTTCTTTCGTATAAAGACCATTCTGACAGTTATGTGGAGAATGAATTGGAGGAGTCCATCCTGGATACAGTTAGCTCAGTTAGGAAGACATTGCAGTTATTCAGGTGATGGATGATGAAGGTTGAAACAGGTGAGAGAGATGCTTAAGAGAAAGAATGGACTCGACTTGCACACTGACTCAACGTGGGTGAGGGTGGGGAAACGAGTGACAGGAAAAGTGAGCCAAACATTATATCCAGTTTCTGGTGTAGATTTTAAGTTCAGGAAATTTTTCATATTGTTGTATTTACTGATTATCCAAGTATGTAGAATTCAGTTATAGTCACTCTCAGGAGTGAAAGCAGAGCTGAAGACACAGATTTGGGAGTCTTCAGCATCTAGGTTGTCAATAAAGCCATGAAAGAGGATGACAATGCCCAGGAAGAGGGTGGAGGACTAGAGAAGTAGAGGGCCAAGGTAGCAACTCTAAGTAATAGCAACAAATGAGGAATAGACTGCAGGGAAGAGGCCTGTAAAAAGATACAAGAGAAGCCAAGGATTCGAGGGGAAACCTCATGGTAACCTATACAACTTACATCAGTGTCATTCTTCAGGGTATGCATGAAGTTGTCCTGGATCACCTACTCCACATTTGCATGAGTGACACATGTGTAAACTGCTTACACATGGCGTGCTGTTTAGGTAGATTATTTGTATCATACCATGTCTGGGCATATATGTGATTAAAAAATAGATACTTTATAGAGTTTTCTCCTATTTTTTTTCATGTTTTATGCTCAATTTCAACATAAATGACATTATGGCAGATCAATCAGATATAGTTTTGCTTGTTATTTTGCTTGTTAAAGTTTTTAAAGCAGTATTTTGGGTTCAGTATATAATAACCATATTTCAGACCTTTTGAGGAGGTTTGGCAGGAAGTTGAGGGTATCACAAGACTCTCTGGAAATCTGTTCTTGTAAAATAAAATTTTGGTGGTTTAAGAAAATAATTCAGAAACAGATGGATCAAATTTACTTCCACATACATGAATTTGAATACGAAGTGGTTGACCAAATGCATTCTACATTCATCTAAATACAATTCTGTGAGTACTGAACTGGCAAAAAATGCTGAGTTGTGTGTTCTTTTGCTTTTCTAATATTTGGCCATTATGTTGTAATAGTCAATTTTTAAAAAATTTTTTGGCAGCTCATTGTTTGCAGTTGCTTACATATTTTTAAGGTTAAGGAGAACGTTATTAAACAAATATTGTTTTTCAAGTTTCTTAAGGATTCTTATTGTAGCAGATGTTTCAGATGCCTTGTGTCCAGAAAGGCCCACAATCATCTCTGGTTGACTGAACCTATCTCATTTTCTGTCGTTCTCCTAAAGCTAATACCTCCAGCTTCCCTGGTACCTTTTAATGTGATTTGGTTTTAGTACCACGTTTTCCTGTTTGTCTCATGACTTGATGCCACCTCTTAAAAGCTGGTGCACAGAACTGAACACAACATTCTAGACCAAGGGATAAGGCATTACAATTCTGCTATTGTAGCAGAGGACTAATATCCTCTTGTTTACTTCATTCTACCTCAACTTCATGCCACATGCATGTTCCCTCTTTCTACCTAGGGCATTCTCTGACTCTAGGAGAATCAAATGCAGGTGAAGTTAATGCTCTTGGGGGACAGTTCACACCCACTAGAGGACTGAAGCCAGTGAGTGAAAACTTCAGCCTCCTGTTCTTCAGGTGGGCAGCCCCAGCAAGGCAGGCTAGATGCATCTTAGGAGGCCCCAACATAGTCAAGCCTTCATTTCACAGCAATGACTTTGATAATGAGTCTTTTATTTCCTCCTTCTCTCACTTATTCTTGCTTGCTGAAACTCTATCCCAGATAAAGTACTTCTATCCAAAGCCTTTTCACAGTCTCTGCATTCCAGAGACTCTAAGTCATTCATTTTTCATATTTATCTGTGACATGAAATAATACATCCTTGAACTTCATTGAACAAAGATCAAGAAGTATTTATTCTTCTTTTATGTTAATTGAAATTTTACCAAATTAGTAGGGCAAAAAAAGGAGTCATACTTTCTATTCTATTCCAGAAAATCTCCTTCAGTGAATACAACTACATAATTCAATTATTACAATTCAATATGAATAAGATGTGTTAAATACAACATATACTGACAAGTAAGTGGAAGAGAAGGAGTTACGTACATAGAAAAGGAAAAAGTATGACTGACCCTGATTACAAGAAGTTCAAAAAATAGTTGGAAAAATGGGATACAAACACATGTATGAAATAACCACATATTAGATCAAAGGAATGTAGATAAATACATTATAAATTAAACTGTAAGCACTATAAAGCTGCCAAAAGCAGAATAAACAGTCAAAGGTTATCAATTTGGAGAAGGAAGCAAACATGACAACATTTTGTTGCTGGATAAAGGGTAACTATATGAGCACATGAAGGAATATATGGACATATGTTATATGATCCTTTGGTTTACTATGATAATTTTTTTATTTTTCTTTTCTTATTTTTAACCTTTTATGATTGCAGTTTCTTAGCTCATACAGTTTATATACCAAAAGTGGCTACATTTGGGACAATTTTTTTTTTTTTTTTTTTTTTTGAGACGGAGTCTCACTGTTGTTGACCTGGGCTGGAGTCAATGGTGTGACCTCAGTTCACTGCAACCTCTGCCTCCCAGGTTCCAGCAATTCTCCTGCCTCAGCCTCCCAAGTAGCTAGGATTACAGGAGCCTGCCACCATGCCTAGCTAATTTTTGTATTTTTAGTAGAGACGGAGTTTCACCATGTTGGCCAGGCTGGTCTCAAACTCCTGACCTTAGGTGATCCACCCACCTCGGCCTCCCCAAATGCTGGGATTAC
This sequence comes from Trachypithecus francoisi, assembly GCF_009764315.1. Classification (NCBI taxonomy): domain Eukaryota; kingdom Metazoa; phylum Chordata; class Mammalia; order Primates; family Cercopithecidae; genus Trachypithecus; species Trachypithecus francoisi. Next base: position 59,899,309 of record NW_022681458.1, read on the forward strand.
AGGTGTGAGCTACTGCACCTGGTCTGGAACAATTTTTAGTAAGAGAAGTGCTTCATATAAAATTCATATCTAATGTCAATGACATATTCCATTTTTTAAAATTGTGAAGAAACTTAGATTAAAACACATCCAATGCAATTTCTATAAAAATATCAACATCGTTTTTCACAGAATTAGAAAACAACAACCCTAAAATTCATATGGAACCAAAAAGGAGCCTGAAGAGCCAAAGCAATCGTACACAAAATGAACAATCTGGATGTATCGCATTACTGGAACTAAAATTATTCTATAAGGCTATAGTTACAACTATAAACAGTAAACAACATCTTACTGGTAGAGAAGTAGATACCTAGACCAATGGAACAGAATAGAGAACCCAGAAAGCCAGTTATTTACAACCAAATGATCTTTGACAAAGCATACAAAAACATAAACGAGGGACAAGACACCCTATTCAATAAATGGTGCTGGGAAAACTGGCAAGCCACATGAAGAGAAATAAAACTGGGTCCCTATCTCTCACCATATATAAAAATCAAGCCAAGATGGATCAGAGTCTTAAATCTAAGACCTGAAGCCATACAAATTCTAGAAGATAACCTAGGAAAAATTCTGTAAGACATTGGCCTAGGCAAAGAATTCATGACTAAGACCCCAAAAGCAAATGCAACAAAAACAAAAATATATAAATGGGATATATGTAAACTAAAAAGCTTCTACACAGCAAAAGAAATAATCATCGGAGTAAACAGAAAACCCATGGAATGGGAGAAAATATTTGCAAACTATGCATCCAACAAAGGACCAATATCCAGAATCTACAAGGAACTCAAACAAATCAGCAAGAAAATAAATAAATAATCCTATTAAAAAGTGGGCAAATGACATGAATAGGCAGCTCTCAGAAGAAGACATACCAATGGCCAATAAATGTATGAAAAAAAATGCTCAATATCACTAATCATCAGGGAAATGCAAATTAAAACCACAATTAGATACACCTTACTCCTGCAAGAATGACCACTATTAAAAAGTCAAAAAACAATACATGGTGGTATGGATGTGGTGAAAAGGGAACGCTTAAAAGCTGCTAGTGGAGATGTAAACTAGTACAACCTCTATGGAAAACAGTATGGAGTATTCTCAAAGGACTAAAAGTAGATTTACCACTTGATCTAGCAATCTTACTACTGGGTATCTACCCAAAGGAAAATAAGTGAATATATCAAAAAGCACCCACATGCATATGTTTATTGTTGGACAATTCACAATTGCAAAGATATGGTACCAACCTAAGTGCCCATCAACTAATGAGTAGATAAAGAAAATGTGGGATATATACACCATGGAATACTACTCAGCTGTAAAAAGAATGAAATAATGTCTTTTGCAGCAACTTGGATGGAGCTAGAGGTCATTATTCTGAATGAAGTAACTCAGGAATGGATAAAACAAATATCATATGTTCTCATTTACAAGGGGAGATAAGCTATGGATACACAAAGGCATACAGAGTGATATAATGGACTTTGGAGACTCAGAATTGGGAGAGCATGAGGGGGATGAGGGTTTAAAAACTACATATTGGGTACAATGTACACTACTCGGATGTCAAATGCACTAAAATCTCAGATTTCACCACTATACAATTCATCTATGTAACCAAAAACCCCTTGTGCCAGGAGTGGTGGTTCACACCTGTAATCTCAGCACTTTGGGAGGCCAAGGCGGGTGGATCACTTAAGCCTGGGAGTTCAAGACTTGTCTGGGCAACATAATGAGATCTTAGCTCTACAAATACACAAAAACATTAGCTGGGCATCGTGGCACATGTCTATAGTCCCAGCTGCTTAGGAAACTGAGGTTGGAGAATTACCTGAGTTGGGAAGGTCGAGGCTGCAGTAAGCCGTGATCACACCACTGCATTCTAGCCTAGGAGACAGAGTGAGATCTGTCTCCAAAAACAAAACAACAACAACAACCCAAAACCCACTTGTACTCCAAAAGCTACAAAATGAGACTTCTCTAACAGGAAGCGGTTTGAGCAGTACCATTTGCAGGTTACCTCTATGACACTTTCAATCAAAATTATATGGAACAATCCAAGATGACAACATAGGAAAGGAATTCAAAACAGGCCAGTAACAAGTTCATACTTCTCATCCTAGTGGAAATACTTATTCTGCTTAATAGCAACAATAGAAAAGGAGATCAGTACTTACATAAATTGAAAAGTAAATATTGCAATATTATGGACAAATAAAGAGTATACAAGTTTAGAATTGTGTGGAAGGACATAAAGGACATCTACTCCAAACTCGTACTCAAAGCAAGGATCCTTTCTGTGTGTCTTAACAGACTGTCTTTCAAAACAACTTACACAGTTTAAATAAAAGGGAGTGAATTAAGGACTTTTGAGACAATCTCTTATAAAAAATGAAATAAAATAACCATTAGAAAATTATCTTCTGTTCTGAGCTAAAATCTACCTGCCTGGAGCTTCTGCCCACATCCTTGTTACTTATGGCAGTTGATGACTCTTAAAAGCTGATTCTTAGAACTGAGCACTGCATTCCTGATGAGGCTATGTCACAGCTCTCTTAATGTCACAAAGGACTGCATCAGCTGCCAAACACATTAGGCACACACAGCCTACTGCCTTTTTACATCCATGAATTTGATTCACAAAAACCTTTTTCTGTCTTCTGTATGCAGTCAACTTTAACTAGTTAAATACAGGATCTTACATTCTTCTCTGATAGAGTTAATCTTGAAGGGTTTCAACCTATCTAAATGGCTTGTCAGGATCTCTTCAGCTTTGATCCTGCCATTCACTGCCTACATATATCTTTTCAGTTTGGGGGCATTAACAAGACTTCACTTAAAGTCATCAATAAAAAATATCAAACAAACATAAGGATGCAAATAATGAGATAGAAGAAGCAAACCACTAAGAGAGTTTACTCCAGGTGCCCGTATACGTATAGTTAGTTTAAAAATTATGAATCAGCTTGGGTGCAGTGGCTCATGCCTATAATCTCAGCACTTTAGGAGGCCGAGGCGGGCAGATTGCTTGAGCTCAGAAGTTCAAGACCAGCCTGGCCAACATGGCAAAACCTCATCTCTACAAAAACCACAAAAAATTAGCTGGTCATGGTGGTGTGTGCCTGTAGTCCCAGCTGCTCAGGAGACTGAGGTGGTGAGGTGGAAGGATGGATTGAGCCCAGGAGGTGGAGGCTGCAGTGAGCCATGATCAGGCCACTGCACTCCAGCCTGGGCAACAGAGTGAGACTTTATCTCAAAAAAATAAAAATACATATAAATATATATATATATATATATATATATATAAATTGCCTGAATGTATTAATATTATAACCCAATTATTCTCCACAGTAAATATAGAGATATCAGGAGATATTTTCCAAATATCTTACTGATATATATGTGGTTTCAGCATGACTTTGACCAATTAGTAGAATAATCTAATAAAAGTGTAGAAATAAAGTTGTGAGGAAGTGATTTGCTTTTAATGAACTTACTCTTGTTTCTAGGAAATGACATTTTAGATAACTGCGATGTCTGTAATAGATTTTGCTTCAAATTCAGGTGACATTAACGGTTCACAGTTTCCAAACTGATGTTTTCTTGTTCATAAACATCACAATTACGTGCAGTTCATTTATTTCACCTGTATCTTTATATGTTGCCATCAATTGCTTGTTGATTATAATTGCTATTCTTTAATTGCTTGTCATTACACGTTGTTTTTTGTTTTTTGTTTTGAGATGAAGTCTCGCTTTGTTACTAGGCTGGAGTGCAGTGGCCCAATCTCAGCTCACTGCAACGCCCAGAGTTAAACATCCAGATGATTTTTAAACATGGACATCTAAAGATCAGGCAATATTTTTGGCTCAAGACACTGATTTGAAAGTTATCAGTATATGACTGACAGTTTTAGACTATGAGAATAAACAAAATTAAGAGAGTAAGTATAGGTGTCATGAGGAGAATAGGTATTACAAGTTCTAGAAAGATTAGTGTTTGTGTGGTAGGAAACTTAGGAGCTGAGCAAGATATGGCAAGGAAAGGAGGACACCACAAAAATCAAGGAAGAAAAGAATTGCAAGAAAGTTAACATAGCTAACAATGTTAAGTAGTAGAGAGGGATCAAGCACTTTAAAAATGATCACTGGATTTGACAATTATTTAATAATTATTAATAGTAACTTTTAACAAAGCAACTGAAGTGGAGTGAATTTGGGAGTAAAGTCGGACTTCAACAGGCTAAAAAGAAATAACAGAGAGAATTTGCAACAACTCTCTTAAGAAGTTTGTCTCTGAAGGGCAGAAGATGAGGTAATGCCCAGAGAGCTCAAGAGAAGTTTTGTTTTTCAAATAAGAGGCTTGAATATATTGATAACTTAAGGAGAAAGCATTAATATTTATCAAGCACTTAGTATGTTTGGCATTATTCATCCCATCATGCTATTCTAATCCTCAGAATAGGTAGTGGAAGTATTAGCATTTTTATAGATGAGAAAATTAAAGCTCTGGCATTGTATAATCCAGTGCAGCTCACACAGCTTGTAAGTAGTGGAACTAGAACCTGAACCCAAGCAGTCTAACTTTGAGCCCACACTGCTAACTATACTGCCTTTCACCAGGAATGGAGACACTGAACATAATGGAAATAAATTCACCAAAATAAGTATGTGGTGGGGCCAACTATGTATCAGAAAGTGCCCTAGGCTCCTGGAATATACCAGTGAACAAAAACCTGACAAAGATCTTTTCCCCTTAGTAATGGAGACATAAAATAAACAATAAACACAATAAATAAGTTAATTATATGGTATGTTGGATGGTAACAAGTATTATGGAAAAACGAACCAGTAGAGCAGAGTAATGGGTTGGCAAATTAAATATGGTAGTCAGGGTAAGTCTCATTGAGAGACTGACATTAAAGCAAGGTTTGAAATAGGTGAAAAAGTTAACCATGTCTAGAAACAAATGGAATAGTTGATGTTCAGTTCTGATGAAACCAATATGTTAACCCTTCCTTAGATTGGATTAGCTCAGTTGAAAGGGTTAGCCCCCTTGAGTTCTGGCTGAACTGTGAACATTTCAGAAGGCCAGTTTCCATGTTTATCTGCTATGATTTGTTGGCATATTACATCACTGTAACCACAGATTTAAATGTTTAAGAAAGAACAATTTACCTTCTACCAATGCAAAAATAAATAGCAAACTTTAAACTGATACCCAGGGGACTTTCCCAGGAAACGGCACCAAAATTTCTCTCTCCAACAATCTCCCCATTTAAGATTGGGCTATGATCTGGAATGTGGAAAAAATAAGACATGGTACAATTTCTTTATCATACATACATGTTTCTTAAGTGAATATCAATCTTTTTTTTTCTTTTAACAACATTTTCTAGGTACGTTTGGTTAAGTAGTGGAATTACTCATAGTAGAATATATAAACTATAAATTATAGAATTTATAAATCATGAAGTTTCCAGTAAAACATTTCACCAGCTGTTGATCTTGGGAAAACAATGTGTGTGGTCAAAGAGCTGTATCAGTGTTTATATTGCAATGGGACTAAAATGATATTTCATAAGAAAATAAGAAGTGAGGCTACTGTAATACAAGTCATGCCTAAGTAATTATAGCAAGGCTTTTGATTTCTCCTTTAACATACTGTTGAATTCTTTGGAAAAATGTGTTTGAAGAAATGATGATATCCTAAGTCATAAATACAAATTCTCCAGGCTATAACTAAACTAAGTAAATGATTTAAATTTTTTTACTTTATTTTTGCCTCCTAACATTTTTATCCAAATGTTTAGCAACTTAACGACTTTTTTCTTCACATAAAAATAATGTCCACTTCTTAAAATTCAAGCAAAACAGTCCACTATAGTGAAGAAAGTCAAGCACTATTACTATCCAAATGTAATCATCATAATCAGGTGAATCTTATGCCAGATAATTCTTGTTACATAAACGGATATAGAAGGATTGATTAATTTTTTAATTTAATGGATTTCTACTATTCACAATATTGCTAGGTTTTTTTCTTTTTTTTTTTTTTTAGACAGAGTCTTACTCTGTTGCCCGGGCTGGATAATCCAGGGCAGCTCACACAGCTTGTAAGTAGTGGAACTAGAACCTGATCGTGATCTCATCTCACTGCAACCTCTGCCTCCCGGTTCAAGCAATTCTCCTGCCTCAACTTCCTGAGTAGCTGGGACTACAGGTGCATGCTGCCATGCCTGGTTAATTTTTTGTATTTTTTTTTTGTTGTTGTTGTTGTTGAGACGGAGTCTCGCTCTGTCGCCCAGGCTGGAGTGCAGTGGCCGGATCTCAGCTCACTGCAAGCTCCGCCTCCCGGGTTTACGCCATTCTCCTGCCTCAGCCTCCCGAGAAGCTGGGACTACAGGCGCCCACCTCGCCCGGCTAGTTTTTTGTATTTTTAGTAGAGACGGGGTTTCACTGTGTTCGCCAGGATGGTCTCGATCTCCTGACCTCGTGATCCGCCCGTCTCGGCCTCCCAAAGTGCTGGGATTACAGGCTTGAGCCACCGCGCCCGGCCTAATTTTTTGTATTTTTGTATAGACAAGGTTTCACCGTGTTGCCCAGGCTGGTCTTGATTTCCTGAGCTCAGGAAATCTGCCCACCTCAGCCTCCCAAGATATTGCTAGTTTTTAAAGTTTCTATAATACTTCTTCAACTTAATGAACAAAAAGATAGTGATGTAAATTTCTAGAAGTTAGTAAATGTCAAATAAATATTTCTTCACCAAGAGGTAACAGCTCTTTAAAGATAATTTTAACATTATGAAAAAAATAGACATTATTTTAACAATATTTCAAGTGTAGTTGTTATCAATTGACTGTGCTCTGAAATATTTTAAAAATTAGTACTTTCATCTTTCCTCAAACTGTTTTCATAACCCTTTCATTTTTTGGTTCTAATTATTATATTTTGGGATTTATAATGTTTACATTCTCTTCCAAAACATAGCTATTTAATGTTAATTCTAAGGATAGATATATACTCATAAATACTGTTTGTATCACAGCTTCTTCATCCTGAGTCCTTTTTAACTTGTTTAGATTTAGCTGAATTTCATCATTAATTATTTTTTAGAAGGCCTCATAGAAAATTCTTTTTAATTCTTACATGCTTGAGAATATCTGTACCTTGAAATACAAAAATAATTTGACTGGTTTAAATAAATGTTGGGTTACACTTTCCTTTAGAATCATGTGGATATTGCTGCTATCATATTCTGTAATTTAGTGCTATTATAAGAAGGAGAAATTTGCTTTTTATGCCTGTACATCTGAATAATTATTTATTATTCAATTTCAGGCAGGGAACAGTGACCCATACCTGTAACCGCAGTACTTTGAGAGGGCAAGGTGGGAGGGTTGCTTGAGCACAGGAGTTCAAGACCAGCCTGGCAACATAGTGGGACCTGGTTTCTACAAAAAAAAATTAAAAATAATAAATTAAACATTAGCCAGGCATGATGGTGCATGCCTGTAGTCCCAGCTATGTGAGAAGCTGAGGTGAGAGGATTGCTTTAGCCCAGGAGATCAAGGCTACAGTGAATTATGGTTGTGCCACTGCACTCCAGCCTGAGGAACCAGAGGAAAATCCTGTCTCAAAACAAAAAATCAATAATTTAATAATGATATTTTATCTTAAGCACACTAGGCAAGTTGTTATTGGATCATCAATGTCCTTTCATCTCCAGTATTATAATTTAAAATTTGCTACTATATGGTTTGTTTTCTTGTTTTCTTTTGGTGGGTGGGGTGGGGGGAGGTCAAGGGTGAGACCAATTGTCCTTATGTTGGATTGTCTTTGCCCTCACTCTTTTTGTCAAGTTGTTTCCATGTCTTTTCCCTTCACATGAACTCAAGCTTTTCTTCCAGATCAGTAATTTCACTTTAGCTTGCTTATTATATTTTCCTTTTCATTTGTAATGTATTCATCAATTCAGTAGTGGTACCATTTTGGTATATTCTCTCCATTTTATTCCACTGTTTCTTCTTATCATCTGAAGTTTTAGCTGTGGGATCATGAGATTCATGTTGTTACTCAGTATTTCTGCATCATTGAGCATTGATGAGTAAATTTTTTCCTGTTTCTTGCATGATATATTTTTCTGTATTGCCTACTTAATCTGTCTGTAGCAAGCTACATTGTGGTTTTTTACATTTGTCTCTATGTGTTGTATTTACAAAGTTGCTATTCCATTTCTTTATATTTTGATATGACAAACTATAGATTATTCTTGATATTATTTCCACTTTATTATCTTCTTGCCACAAGTAGAAGTGAGAATTGGGTATTTCTACATCCACTTTTGCATGATCTAAGCATATGTCTAAGGAGGAGTGGGGAAGGAGGGCATTGCTGGTCTTGGCTCTGATATTTCTTCAATATATTGTTAAATTTCTTGCATGAGGGTTCACTCCACCTGTTAGCAACATTCATCATTTATAAGGGATATACACTTATTTTTCTCATTAATAATGGAAGCCTGGCTATGATGATTTCTAATGGTCTCTCAAGCTTCTACTAAGATCCTGAGATTCTACAGTAGTGGTTAATAGTTCCTACTCTTCAGGGTTTTTTGTCTCCCGTAAGATTTGGAAATTTGTATAGAAATCACCTGTAATCAAAGTATTTTCAAATTGGACGTTTTAAATACAAATACACAAGATTATTTTGTGCTATGTATGTGTGTGGGGGATTGAGTAGGAGTAAACAGTCACTCTGAGTTGGGATAGAATCTTTCTTTCTTTCTTTCACTGCCACATTTTAAAGTTCATGGCATGGAGATTTACTGGTTGGTCTCTTTTGGTGCTGCTAGCTTTTCTCTTATTATTTTCCTACAGGTTTTACTTTTTTAATTTCACAAAGAATGAAGTCAACTTTATTAAATTGTCTACACCCAGATTTATGAATTTTGTTTTACCTTTGACTCCCCCCAGAGCCTTGCAAAGTGGTTAGCCTACACTCACTAAATATTTTTTAATTTAATTGAAAATGTAAATTGAATTCAAGTGAAGATGGTATTAACCAAAAAATTTTCATCAATTTATGTCTTACAGCATGTGGTTGTTTCTTTAATTAAATTATTTGTTTAATTTAAACAACAGCACAAATTAAGTAAACACTAGATACTAATTCAGTTGGACATTTCTTAAGAAAACATACAATTTAGATCATGACTGAAAGAAATATCTTCTCATAAGTGGTTCATTGCCAATGCATTTTAGAATCTTTCTTACTTTTTAACTCTGATTGTAGCCCTGTTGGCTTAGAGCTTTTCTACTGGGGTCTCTCCGCCCCCTGCTATTTCTGGCTGCCTCACAGATAATTATCGAGCTAATCAGATGATTAGCTCTAATGTCTAAAGTGTTACTTCATTTCTTTAAAATGACCACTTTTTGTTTTGTGTAGGAAAGGATAAATATATCCTGATACTTTCTAGATTGTATTAACTGCTCCTTTACCTGCCTTCTTTTCAGCTCTTTAGCTCTTTTCTGTCTGATACTTTTTCTTTTCAGGAGCACTTTTTGAAAGGCAGAGAGAAATTACCATTATCTTCTTTCTTATATTAGGGAGTCTAAAATCTTAAGAAAATAACCATTTTTTGGCTGGGCATGGTGGCTCACGCCTATAATCCCAGCACTTTGGGAGGCCGAGGTGGGAGGATCATGAGGTCAAGAGATAAAGTCCATCCTGGCCAACATGGGGAAACCCTGTCTCTACCAAAAATACAAAAATTAGGGGGGCGTGGTAGTCCCAGCTACTCGCGCCTGTGGTCCCAGCTATTCGGGAGGCTGAGGCAGGAGAATTGTGTGAACCGGGGGTCGGAGGTTGCAGTGAGCTGAGATTGTGCCACTGCACTCCAGGCCTGGGGACAGAGCGAGACTCCATTTAAAAAGAGAAAGGGAGAGAATAACCATAAAAATTGATGACTTGGGCCGTATGAATAGATTCTTACACCTTGAAGAAACTTCACAAGGGTCTACTCCTCACTTCTTCCTAAACAATGAAGGACTCTTCCTACCACATGCATGAGAGTCAACCATCTAGGTTCTGCCTGAGTTACAGAAGATTCATTTACACTCCAGCCCATTCTTTCTCATGATGGCAGGTAGGAGGGACAGGGGCTACCAGCCAACAGTATTGAGAAAGAGAAGTCACCCAGGCTATTAAAGAAAAAGAGGGCGTGGGATCATGAAAAAAAAAGGGTAGAGAGAATTTCAAGAAGAAAACTGTCAGCAGTTTCAGAAGAAGCTTAGATATCAAGACAGATAAGCACAGACAAGTGTATTTGGATACAGTGACCTTCCAGAGAGGAGATTTAGAGAAAGCCAAATTGAAGTGGGTTCAGTGACTAATGGGAATCCAAAAACAAAGTCAGACTAACCTTTGGAAAGCTGACTCATAACAGCCAGAAAGAAATCAAATAGCATATAGAAAAGGTTGGGGAAGGTCAGAACAAAAGAGTTTTTTCTTTTTCTTCCTCTTAAGATATGGGTTCCTACTCACTTTATTTATTTTTTTTTTTTGAGACGGAGTCTTGCTCTGCCACCCAGGCTGGAGTGCAGTGGCCGGATCTCAGCTCACTGCAAGCTCCGCCTCCCGGGTTTACGCCATTCTCCCGCCTCAGCCTCCCGAGTAGCTGGGACTACAGGCGCCCGCCTCGTCGCCTGGCTAGTTTTTTGTATTTTTTTTTTAAGTAGAGACAGGGTTTCACCGTATTAGCCAGGATGGTCTCGATCTCCTGACCTCGTGATCCGCCCGTCTCGGCCTCCCAAAGTGCTGGGATTACAGGCTTGAGCCACCGCGCCCGGCCCCTACTCACTTTAAAAAGCAGAAGAAAGGAAGACAGAGGGGAAAGAGAGGATCAGGATACCAGAAAGGATAGGAATTTAAAACCCTCATGGAAAGAGAAGAGAAAAAGAATCGAAGAACATCAGAAGAAACTTCATGTTGAGAAGAGTTATGATTTCTTCTGAGGCTGTCAGGGAAACAGATGCAAAATAGTGTTCAAAGTGTGAGAGGCCTCTAGGGAATCACTTATTCTACTCCAGGCTTCTGCAAACATTTACCTTTACCCTTAGGTCCTTCATGCTCAAAGAGAATCCTCATGTGGCTCTCAAAAAGAAAAAGGGATAGGAAAGTACAAGTTGCACAGTCCTTCTCATTCTCTAACCCCCAATTCCAGAATTCATGAACATGTCTAATAACATATTTTATCTAAGATATTATTCTTCTTTCATCTAATTCTATGCAGTTATAATGTGGGAATTATATAATCTGTTTACCTCAGATCTTTCTTATCAGGAATCACAGTATGAATATTTTTAAATATAGTAAAATAACTTACCAAATCAAAATGATGCTACTTTAATTTAAATACACATAGGGCACTCTAGTCCTTTAAATCTTTACAGTCATTGGCAATCTCATGTTCCTCTGAAAACTAATTATGTCTAATGAGGCTTCAATATTAAATGTCAGACAAATAGCTAACTGGTTTAAACCAGTTTCAAACGGTCGTAGTTCGGGGAACTGATTTCTTAAGCATCTCATTTATTTGGTATATCTGATGTTCTCAAGCCGCTGTTACAGAAATGGATCTATATGCCACTGCTTACTCTGAAGGACACTTTATCAAATTAGTTGCTAAGCTTGGCTTCAGCTCAGGAATTTCTATTTAATATGTTTTGCTGATTTGATAAATGTCTGGATCTGATCCCTGGAGCTTACTTCAATGCTGTCTTATGAAACTGGATGTCTTTCATAAAAATGTTGCGTTTAAGAACACTGGATTTGTGATCAGATCTCTGAGTTCAAACTCTAGCTCTGCCGCTAATTTGTTACAAAGTATCAGGCTCATTACCTAACCTCCCTGAACTCATTTTCTCTTCAAAAATGGGGAAAAGAGCTGTAAGTAAAAACAGAATGAGACACTTACTCATTCTCTGTAATAGACTTGTCCTATGTATTTTGGGACCCTTCTAAAGGGTTAATAAAAAGAATAAACATTTTTGAACAAATAGCATAGTACCATTGTATCACCAGCACGCTCAGAGCTAGGGTGGCCACAAACTAAGAAAATATATGCCTTCTGCTTAAAAAGACTCGAAGTTGTAACAGCTGTGCCCAGTAGAGCTGTAAAAATCATGGGAAATTGTACACATGTGATACTCCACTCAAGTGATGCCAAAAATATTTGATGAGAGAAAGTACTTTGCATGGGGCTGGAGGGACCACATTAGCAGGTAATGGCTACCATGCAAAGAAACATCAGGAATTATTGTAAATAAGATCACATCTAGCTCCACAGATTGACAAGACTTAGGTAACTTCAAGCTGTATCTATAATGATATAAATCTTTACTCTTTCAAAGAATCTTTATATTTGGTTTTATTTTTGAAGTTGAGTTGTTGTGTATAAGCATTTTTTCATGGAATAAATATACTTATAATAACATCTCAGTAATGTAATGTTACATTCACTGTGTTTAATATGTTATAATATAGGTATATATTCACTATACTTTTGTAAATGACTAACTTCATTTTCACCACAAAAATATTTTCCTTTTCCAAGTTGCTAACTCCCCAGTTATCCATACTTAAGAGTCCTGCCTGACTCTTTCAGCATCCTCATTTTATACTCATTAGCCAATCAATGATTCAAGTTATCAGTTGATTCATTTTTCTCAATGCCTCAGAAATTGGTCTTTTTCAATCGATTGCTTTCCCATCCCCAGTCAGATCCTTATCATTCATTCCTACACTATTCCACTGGTCTCCTAACTGACTTTCATGCCACTTCATATTTCAAAGTGCATGCTACAAGACTGAACCTCATTTAATCCACTCGTGTTCTAGCTGATAGAATGACAATAATTTTTATTTTGCAACAGAAATTCAGAATTATTCATCCTGACCCCTCTGGTCCCCACACACCTAAATTCTCACTGTTCTGTGTTAACCATCTGCTCTAGTCTAACTGGCCTGAACAATCTAAACTTTGTAAGGTCTCCCTCCATGATTTTCCACAAACTATGCCTGGAATGTAACTCCAACTCTTCCATGAAGTCAATTCTAAAAACATCAATCTTCTTAGAGTTCTCACTCCTCCAAACACTTATAGCATTTACTGTTGACATCATCCATTAAATAATGAAGCATCTACTTATTGCAACTTCTTTATATTGTTTCTCATTTCTGTTAGCTGTTCTAATTTCCTTGTCTTTTTTCCTTAAACTAGTTTCTAAGCTTGCTAATCAGAGATCTAGTTTATCCTAACATATCCAGCATAGAAACTAGACTTAAGAATTATACTCTCAATATTTTTATTTGGTCTTAGTTTAGGTAGATCATTATAGTTGAGAGCTTTATAATATAAAGTTGCTTTTTCACATTACTGTCCATTTTTGGCTTTAAATATTTAAGAAGACAAGATCACAAAGATAAAATTTGAAGGAAATCAATTGAAATAACTATCATTGATTAGTCTGAATATATAATATGTCAAGTCTCAAAAACTTCAACTATAACTTAAATTATAACCATGTTATTTTATCTGACATTAATTTAGAATAGTGATAATTCCTCAGTATAAACAGCACATTGTTTTACATTGCAAAACAGAAAAGTATTATTTTTCCCTTTGTTGACTTATCCCAGAAATCTAGAACATTTTCATCATACATCTCTTTTGAGACTAACAATGGATATACAGTATGACAGTTCTATGAAAACAACATGTTCTGCAGTAAACTCCTATTAAATACATGGAAGTAAATGAATGTATTTTGCCAAATATAGCACTATACGTTTTAATTTATTTCTCTTGCTGACAAAACACAAACTCACAGAATAAATTGTTTTCTTCGTCACAGCATCTCCAGTACCTAGAATATGTAGTTAGTGCTTAATAGTTACTATTGATAATAGTTATTTATCAGTAGTTATTATGGTACCTAGAACATGTAGTTAGTGCTTAACAGTTATTATTGATAACTATTTATCAATATCAAATAGTTATTGATGATAACTATTCAATAAATAGTAATTGAATAAGTGAAAAATTTTTTCAATTCACTTCTATATTCTTTAAATTTTAACATTCTACTATGCAATTGTACTGCTAGCCTCTTACCTAACTCTAAAATCACTCATTTTCTGTTTATATACAAACCTCAAGTCATATAAGCAAAAACAACGAGCAAGGAGAAAAAAGTATAAATCTTAAAGTAAGTTCTATACAAATTAGAGTGAATTTAAAAATTCTGATGACGATTTTAACAATATGAAAACGTAGCTGGATAGTGGTTATAGGGTTAAAATATGGACTTAAACCAGTCCCCAAATATAAATTATTAACTCTAAAATGTGTTGATAAATTTTTATTATATATATACATACATATGTATGTTTCCAGAAATGTAATTTTTTATAATCAGTAAACTTATTGCTACATGTATACTAAATACATGTATAAATAAATAAATGCACTAAAGATATAGTTGATCAACTTAGAATGTCTACTGTTAGTAGAAACTTATAAAGCCTGTTGGCCTACCAAGTATTTGGCAAAGACTTCAAAGATGGCTCAACCTCTTCAAAGATGGGTAAACTATATACTATCATGAATTTTTGATGACAAGGAAAAATTCCTTTTGGATTATGGATAAAAATAAGATTAAAACTTTACTTCTGTAATTGGAAATTTGGCTATGAATCACACAAATTAGATACTTTAGGGCCTACCCTATAAAAATGACATAAAACTTAAACAGATGTCTAACCACTTTTAAGTTGCTAATAGAAGGATAAGTACAATTGACCATAAAATCAGGAACTCAGACTCACAGTTTGTTATCAGAAGCAAGGACAAAGTTAGATGTGTATTCTGACTAAATGGTTCCTGTGTTTTATGGAATCTGTAGTATTATCATGTTTCAGCTAGAAAAGACTAGAAATCAATTTCTCTTTCAAATATATACATAACTACTTGTGTAAAAATACCAGTTCAATGGACTTTCTTGTTTAAAATGGAAGGAAAAAGAAAACTTTTATTAGACAACTACCATGTGCCAATAACTGTATTATTTCATTTAATCTTCATATTAATATTTATATAAAGTGAATAATACTACACTACATTCCAGATAAAGAAATTGCATTTCAAGAGGAAGCAGAGCAAGATGGTCAAATAGAAGCCTCTAGCAGTCATCCCCTCCCCACCTGTAGGAATACCAAATTGAACAACTATCCACACAAGAAAGCAACTTCATAAGAAAGAACCAAAAGTCAAGTGAGCACTCACAGTCTCTGGTTTTAATGTCATATCATTGAAAGAGGCATGGAAGAAGGTAGAAAAGACAGTCCTGAATTGCTGATGCTAGCCCTCCCCCATTCTCCAGCAGTGACCACATAGTGGGGAGAGAGAATCTGTGTGCTTGCGGGAGAGAGAGTTCAGAGATTTTGGGTCTTTGCATTGGAACTTGGCGCTGTCCTGTCACAACAGAAGGCAACACAAAGCAAAAGTCAGCTGATGTCCATGGAGGGGGCCTTTAGACCAGCCCTAGCCAGAGGGGAAGCATTTATCCTAGTGGTTGGAACCCTGAGACTCAGCTAGCCCCACCATTACTCTGGGGTCCTAAATATGTTTGAAAGGCAATCTAGGCCACAAAGACTGCAATTCCTGGGCAAGTCCTGGTGCTGTGCTGGGCTCAGAGCCAGCACACATAGGGTGCAAATGACCTAGTGAGATACCAGCTGGGGCAGCCAAAGGAGTGCTTGAGTCACCCATCCCTTAAACACAGGTAGTGAAGCTCGCAGCTCTGGGAGAGACCACTTTACTCTGCTTGAGAAGAAGAGAGGATAGAATAAAGAGGACTTTGTTTGCAACTTAGATCCAGCTCAGCCACAGTGGAACAGGACACCAAGCAGAGGCCTAAGGCCCCCCATTCCAGGCCCTAGCTCCTGGATGGCATTTCTAGACATACCCTGGGCCAGAAAGGAACCCACTGCCTTGAAGGGAAGGAACCAGTACTAGCAAGATTCATCACCTGCTGACTGAAGTTTTCTTGGGCATTGAATAAACATTAGCTGTAGCCAGCAGTATTCACCATGGGCCTTAGGTGAGACCCAGTGTCGTGTCAGCTTCAAGTGTGACCCAACATCATCCCAGCTGCAGTGCCCATGGGGAGAGACTCTGTATTAGTCCATTTGCACACTGCTGATAAAAACATAGCAGAGACTGGGTAATTATAAAGGAAAGAGGTTTAATTCACTCACAGTTCCACATGGCTGGGGAGGCCTCACAATTATGGCAGAAGGCAAGAAGGGGCAAGTCACATCTTACATGGCAGCAGGGAAGAGAGAATGAGAACCTTATAAAACCATCACATCTCATGAGACTTATTCACTACCACGAGAACAGTATGGGGGAAACTGCCCCCATGATTCAATTATCTCCCACCGGGTCCCTCCTACAACACATGGGAATTATGGAAGCTACAATTCAAGATGAGATTTGGCTGGGGATACAGCCAAACCATATCAGACTCCTTCTGCTAAAAGAAAGGAGAGGGAAGAGTAAAGGGGACTTTGCCCTGCAGCTTGTGTACCAGTTCAGTCACAATGCGGTAGAGCACCAAGAGGACTTCTAGGGTCCCTGATTGTAGCCACAGCTTCTGGACAGCATTTCTGCACCCGCCCTGAGCAAGATGGGAGCCCACACTGCCCTGAAAGGAGAGACCAAGGCCTGGCAGCATTCACTACAAGCTTACTAAAGAGTCCTTGGGCCTTGAGTGAACATTGGTGGTAGCCAGGCAGTACTCACCATGGGTCTAGGGAACTGGTAGCCACGAAGAGAGTCTCCTTCTGCTTGAGGAAAGGAGATGCAAGAGTGGGAAGGACTTTGTGTTGCAGCTAGGGTGCTAGCTCAGCCACAGTAGAAAGAAGCACCAAGTAGGTAACTAAGGTTCCCCTTTCTAGGCTCTGGTTCCCAGACAACATTTCTAGATCTACCCTGGGATGGGGTAGGGTTTGCCGCCGTGAAGGGAAGGACATCAGCCTGGCTGGATTTGCCACTTACTGACTGAAGAGCACTTGGGTCTTGAGTGACAATTGGCAGTAGCCAGGCAGTGGTTGTCATGGGCCGTGGGCAAGACTCGGTGCTGTGCTGGCTTGAGTCTGAACCAGTGCAGTCCCAGTGGTGGCCACAGGATGCCTGTGTGACTTCTCCGAGGGTTCTGCACAGTTCAGCACAGAGAGAGAGAGACTGTGTGTTTGGGGGAAAGTAATGAAAGATAACAAGAGCTTATGCTTGGTAATCTAGGAAATTTCCTCAGATTTTAATAAGACTCCCAAGGCAGTACCTCTATGAGTCTTGAAGAATCACAGAATTGCTGGGCTTTGGGTGCCTCCTAATACAGATACAGCTACAGTGACCACATAGATAACAACACTCAATGCCCTTTGAACACTTGGAAAGCCTTCTTAAGAAGAACAGGTACAAACAAGGTTAGACTACAAAGATCAAAATCAATACCTGATTCTTCAGTGCCCAAAAATCGAAGAATATGTACAAACATCAAGACCATACAGGAAAACTTGACCTTGACAACTAACTAAATATGGTATTAGGGACCAACCAGGAGTGACAGAGATATGTAAACTTTTAGACAGAGAATTCAAAATAGTTGTTTTGAGCAAGCTCAACAAAATTCAAGATAACACAGAAAAGGAATTCAGAATCCTATCAGATAAATTTAACAAGAGATTGAAATAATTTTTAAAAATTAAGCAGAAATTCTAGAACTGAAAAATTCTATTGATATACTGAAAAATGTATCTGAGTCACTTAACAGCAGAACTGATCAAGCAGCAGAGAGAAATGGTAAGCTTCAAGACAGGCTATTTGAAAATACACAATCAGGGGAGACAAAAGAAAAAGAATAGATAAGAATGAAGCATGCCTACAAGATCTAGAAAACAGCCTCAAAAGGGCAAATCTAACAGTAGATGGCCTCAAAGAGGAGGTGATGAAAGAGATAGGTATAGAAAATTTATTCAAAGTAATATTAACAGAAAACTTCCCAGACTTAGGGAAAGATATCAATATTCAATTATAGGGAGGGTATAGAACACCAAGCAGATTTAACCCAAAGAAGACTATCTCAAGACAATAAACTCTCAAAGATTAAGGATAAAGGATCCTAAAAGCAGCAAGAGAAAAGAAAAAAAAATAACATACAACAGAGCTACAATATATCTGGCAACAGACTTCTCAATGGAAACTTTACAGGCCAGGAGAAAGTATCATGACATATTTAAAGTGCTGCAGGAGGAAAAAACACAAAACTTTTACCCTAGAATAGTATATACAGTGAAAACGTCCTTCAAACATGAAGGAGAAATAAAGACTTTCCCCAACAAACAAAAGTCGAGAGTTCTCATCAGCATCAAATCTGTCCTATATGAAATGCTAATGGAAGTTCTTCAATCTGAAAGAAAAAAAATTAATGAGCAATAAGAAATCATCTGAAGGTACAAAACTTACTGGAAATAGTAAGTACACAGACAAATGCAGAATATTATGACACTATAACTATGGTGTGCAAACTATTCATATCTTGAGTAATAAGACTAAATGATGCACCCATCAAAAATTGTAACTACAAAAATTTTTAAAGACAGAAAGTACAATAGCTCATAAATAGAAACAATAAAAAGTTAAAAAGCGGTGGGGGTGTATGAAATTATAATCTACAGTTTTCATTAGTTTTCTCTTTGCCTGCTTCTTAGTTGTTTGTTTTGGCAATCAGTGTGAAGTTGTCATCAGTTTAAAATAATGTCTTATAAGTTGTTATTGGCGAGCCTCATAATAACCTCAACTCACAAAACATACAAAAGACACACAAAAAATAAAAAGCAAGAATTAACATATACTACCAGAGAAAAATCACCTTCATTGAAAGGAAGGCAAAGACTGAAGGAAGACCACAAAACAACCAGAAAATAAATAATGAAATGGCCATAGCAAGTCCTTACTTGCCAATAATAACATTAAATGTAAATGGACCAAACTCCCCAGTCAAAAGCATAGAGTGGCTAAAAGGATTTTTTAAAAAAGACCCAACAATGTTGCCTACAAGAAACACACTTCACGTATAAAGACACACATAGACTGAACGTAAAGGGATCATAAAAGATATTCCATGCCAACAAAAACCAGAAATGACATACAATATAGGCTATACTTACATCAGATAAAATAAACTTTGAGAGAAAAACTATAAGAAGAAACAAAGAGGGTCATTATACAATGATGAAGGGGTCAGTTTACCAAGAGGATTTGACAATTGTAAACATATATGCACCCCACCATGAAGCACACAGCTATAGAAAGGAAATATTATTAAAGAGAGATATAAATCACAATACAATAATAGCTGGAGACATCAACATCCACTTTCAGCATTGGACAGATCATCCATACAGATAATCAACAAAGAAACGTAACACTTAATTTACACTATAGATGAAATGGACCTAATAGATATTTACAGGTTATCCAATGACCACAAAATACACATTCTTCTTCTCAGCAGATAGATCATTATCAAGGATAGACCATATGCTAGGCCACAAAACAAGTCTTAACAAATTCAAAGAAAATGAAATCATTTCAAATATTTATCTGACCACAGTGGAATAAAAAAATCAATAAGAAGAGAAACTTTGGAAACTATATACACACATCAAAATTAAATAATATGCTCCTGAATGACCAATGGGTCAATGAAGAAATTAAGAAGGAAGTTGAAGAATTTCTTGAAACAAATTAAAAGAGAAACACAACATACCAAAACCTATGGGATACAGCAAAAGCAGTACTAAGTGGAAAGTATTATAGCAATAAGTGCCTACATACAAAGTAGAAAAACTTCAAATAACCAACTTTACAATGCATCTTAAAGAACTAGAAAAGCAAGAGCTAACAAAACCTATAATTAGTACAAGAAAATAAACTGTAAAGAACAAAGCAGTAGTAAGTGGCATTGAAACAAATAAATTAATTAAAGATCAATGAAATGAAAAGTTGGGTTTTTGAAAAGATAAACAGAATCAACAAACTTTTAGCCAAATGAAGAAAAAAAGAAGTCTCAAATAAATAAAATTAGAGACAGAAATGGAGACATCATAACCAATACTGCAGAAATTCAAAGGATCATTAGAGACTACTATGAATGGCTATACGCCAATAAATTTGAAAACTCTGAAGAAATGGATAAATTCCTAGACACATACAACCTACCAAGATAGAGCCCTGAAGAAATCCAAAACCTGAATACAGCAATAACAAGTAATGAGATTGAAGCCATTATAAAAAGTCTCCCAACTAAGAAAAGCCTGGTAACCAACAGCTTCACTGCTGAATTTTACCAGTCATTTAAAGAACTAACACTGATCCTACTCAAACTATTTTGAAAAACAACAGAGGAGGGAATGCTTCCAAACTCATCCTATGAGGCCAGAAGGAACATGATACCAAAACCAGACAAAGACACATCAAAGTAAAGAAAACTACAGGCCAATATCCCTGAATATTGATGCAAAAATTCTCAACAAAATACTAGTAAACTGAATTCAATAACACATTAAAAAGATTATTCATCATGACTAAGTGGGATTTATCCCAGGGATGCAAGAATGGTTCAACATACACAAATCAAACAATGTGATACATTATAGCAATAAAATAAAGGACTAACACCATATGATCATTGCAATTGATGACAAAAAAGCATGTGATGAAATTTGATATCCCTGTATGATAAAAACCCTCAGAAATTGGGAATAGAGGATGCATACATCCACACAGGAAAGCCATATATGACAAATCCACAGCTAGTATCATACTGAATGAGGAAAAACTGAAAGACTTTCCTTTTAGACCTAAAACACCACAAGGCCGAGTACTTTCACCATTGTTATTTAACATAGTACTAGAAATCCTAGCTAGAGAAATTAGATAAGAAAAAGAAATAGAATGCCTCCAAATTGAAAAAGAATCTGCTAAATTGCCCTTGTTTGTAGATGATATGATCTTATATCTGGAAAAACCTAAAGACTCCACCAAAAAACTAGTGTAACTGATAAATTAATTCAGTAAAGTTGCAGGATACAATATTAACATACAAATATCAGTAGCATTTCTATATGACAACAGTGAACAATCTGTAAAAGGAATCAGGGAAGTAATTACCTTTACAATAGCTACAAATAAAATAAAATACCTGGGAATAAACTTAATTAAATAAGTAAAAGATTTCTGGCCGGGCACGATGGCTCAAGCCTGTAATCCCAGCACTTTGGGAGGCCGAGACGGGCAGATCACGAGGTCAGGAGATTGAGACCATCCTGGCTAACACGGTGAAACCCCGTCTCTACTAAAAATACAAAAAACTAGCCGGGCAAGGTGGCGGCGCCTGTAGTCCCAGCTACCCGGGAGGTTGAGACAGGAAAATGGTGTGAACCCGGGAGGCGGAGCTTGCAGTGAGCTGAGATCCGGCCATAGCACTCCAGCCTGGGTGACAGAGCGAGACTCCATCTCAAAAAAAAAAAAAAAAAAAAAAAGATTTCTACAATGAAAACTACAATTTTGATGAAAGAAAATGAAGAGGACACAAAAAATGCAAAAATATTTCATGTTCATGAATTGGAAGAATCAATATTGTTAAAATGTCCATGGTATCCAAAACAGTCTACAAATTCAATATAATCCCCATAAGAATACCAATGCCACTTTTTACAGAAATAGAAAAAAACTATCCTAATATTTATAGGAATCACAAAAGACTTAGAATAGCCAAAGCAATCCTGAGCAAAAACAACAAAACTGGAGGAATCACATTACCTGACTTATACTACAGAGCTATAGTAACCAAAACAGCATGATCCAAGCATAAAAACAGACAGATAGACCAATGGAACAGAATTGAGAACCCAGGAACAAATCCACACACCTACAGTGAATTTATTTTTGACCAAAGTGAAAAGAATGTACAACAAGAGAAGGACAGTCTCTTCAATAAATTAGTTCCGGAAAAACTGGATATCCGTATACAGAAGAATGAAACTAGACCCCTATCTCTCACCATAACCATAAACAAAAATCCAATCAACTAGATTAAAGATTTAAATCTAAGACCTCTGGGGAAACTCTCCAGGATTTGGTCTTAGCAAACATTTCTTGAATAATACCTCACAAGCACAGGCAACTAAAGCAAAGCTGGACATATAGAATCATATCCAGTTAGAAAGCTTCTGCACAGCAAAGGATACAACCCACAACGTGAATAGACACCCCCACAGAATGGGAAAAAATATTTGCAAATTACTCATAATAACCACAACATGTAAGGAACTCAAGCAACAGTATAGGCAAAAACCCTAATAATCTGATTTTAAAATGGGTGAAAGATCTGAATAGACCTTTCTGAAAATAAGACATATAAATGGCAAATAAGTATATGAAAAGGTGCTCAAAGTCATTGATCATCAGAAATATGCAAATCAAAACTACCATGAGCTATCATCTCATGCCAGTTAAAGTGGCTTTTATCCAAAAGATAGGCAATAACAAATGCTAGTGAGGATGTGGAGAAAAGGAAACCCTCATACACTCTTGGTGGGAATGTAAATTAGTACAGCCACTTTGGAGAACAGTATGGAAGTTCCTGAAAAAAACTAAAAATAGAACTACCATATGACCCCGTAATCCATTGATAATTTGTACCAAAGGCATTGGCAGTGAACTTGAGGGGGTCTATCCCATATTATATCAAGCATAATACAATCCACTTATACCTCACACTAAATGTAATATAAGCTGCAATAATTGACTGATTATTGACTAAGCTGCAAATAATTGACTGATGTTATATTTTATAAACATTTATGCAAAGGCATTGATTTCTATTTTGGTACATTTTTATATATACTGAATGCACTGAAAATTTTCAGGCCTTACATTTTTTGATAGGTCCAGATAAAACTCCTAGTCTCCAGGCACTTTGCCTGTGTTGCCTAATAGGGAAAACATGGCCTGGGAAAATAAAGACAAATTACCTTACTAAGGTTACTTGGTTAGTGGAAGTCAGGACAAAATCCACTACTATCTAGTTCTCTTTTATTCCACCACCATATGCCTTAATTTGGTATTATTCTCAAAAGCATAGAATTCCAAATAGGGCACTATGTACAAGACAGATTTGGGGATTGACATTCAAGTGGTGTCTGCTATGAAATGTTAGGCTTAGAATGGAATTTCAATTGGATAGTAAATATAATTTAAATGTAGAATAAAATGTAACTATAGAATTAGTGGTATATTAGTATTGTTATTGATATTGTCTAAAGTAAACAAGCCATAATATGCAACCACAGAATGATGAAACATCATGAGAAATCAGTTATGTGGTATGTTAGTATATATGTAGATAGACCTGTGTGTATGTGTGTGTGTGTGTGTGTCCAACAATAACTAAAATTGTTAAATTTCAACACAAGGATCAAGAATGTCATCTCATCAAACCTCTTAATTTCATAGATTCAGAAAATGAAACTCTAAAGACATGAGGCAATTAGCCCTTTATATAACTAGATCATGGCAGACTTGAAATTAAAATCTAGATTAGTTATTATTGTTTTAGTTTTTTAAGTATTCCCGTATGTCCTCTGCATAAATAAACAAAAACCAATACACAATTTTTATAGCTGAAACATGAGAATGTATACAATAACCTAACCAGTTACACAAGGAAATACCTACTACATCTTCATTTTGAAGACCAACATGATGAATACTATGAAAGCTATCAACAAGCAGTAAAAAGGAAGATGAACCAGCTGAAATCCTAACATTACAATGTCCATGGTTGTCACTTTGACCATTGCTCAAGACTTTAGGATTCTTGCTGTTTGGAATAACTCAAACACTTCAATAATGGCCCATGTGCAGGGCTGTGTTTCAACTTCTTTGTGTTATACTCCTAATGGCACCTGGCTTCATACACATGTTTCAACATATCTGCCTTACAAGAAGAAACTACTTAAAACTCAAGACTGTTGTTAAAAAGAACAGATCAGCCAGAAAACATGTCTAGAGATTTTTCAATTGGTCCGTGTGATTTTGCTAAAAATCGTAACCACATTCAGCAGTAACACTTATCCTTCGGGCCTGAGAACCAATGTGTGTCACCAGAAATTATGGACAAACTGGCTAAAGTATGACTTGTTTTTCTTCTTAGGAAATCTTGTTTCGTCAGTGCTGCATACCATATATGCAGATCCGATTAACTTTAAATCCATGTTTAGTCTCTCTCATCTAATCCTTATTTTCCGACTAAGAAATAAAAAGGCACTATTTTTAAGAGTCTTCAAAGGTTCTAGTGAAGATCAAAGTGTATGTCTTTGATTTTTTATAACCAAAGCCTCACTTCCATATATCAAGTCTTTATTTAGTAAGATCATAGATAATAATATAAAAGTAACCCAAATTCTCTTTCATTGACTTTTAAGTTGCTAGTTCTTTAATGTCAACTACTGGTCTTTGGTGATCCTACATTCCCCAATTCATAAAATCACCAGCAAACATAACTAACGAATGCAATGATGAGACTGGCAGAACCTCCAGCTGAGGAAAGAAAAAAGAATATTCTTTTTGTTTCAACAACATCCAAACTATTCATGTTTTATTTACTGTGACGCCATAACGTCAAACATTTCTATTTATTATTTTCATCTTTTAAACTACCCTATGAAGTAGGCATTAATAGTTACATTTTACATATGAGTAAACTGAAGCTCATAAGATTGGGTAGCTTGCTTAAAGTGACAGACCTAGTAAATGACATTCAAACCTAGGTCTTTTTGGTTCCAACCTTAACCTCTTCTGTTATACCACACTACCTGGCAAGCAATATAATTTTTCTAAGATTGGCACTGAAGAGAATAAGAGAATGGTTAGTGTAGTAAGCGTATATTTGAGACTTGAAAATAGTGGTATAAATAACACAAATGAAACAAAATATGTGTTTATGTTGTATATAATAGATGCCCCTAGTTACAGGTTGAAACAATTTGCTACTTCTAACTTACAAATCTTCAAAATTCCAAAACCATATTTAGATAACTTGTTCAGCCACACAAGCTCACTTTCCTAAAAATTGAAAATGAAAGTATAAAACTCATCAAAGAAGAATGAAAAATATTGTTCCCATTAGACTTTGAATATGAATGGATATATTGAACTGAGGCTATACATTTTAAGATTAGCTATTCCTTAGAACCCATATATGTGGAGCAGTTGTCAGAGCGGGGATAATACCCCATGCTCCAGATTGTCTGGCAGCATGTTAGTGACTCAGCAGATCAGTAGATGTGAGTAACTAATCTAAATTGCTTAGCTAATGATGGACATGTCTAATTGAATTTATTTTAATGATTAAGAGCAGTAATTGTTTTTCAGATAGTTATATTGAGCCTATAGTATATATATTGCCAACATTACTGAAGTAATAATTACTAGGTAAACATTTCTGTTTTTAATAAGCACATTGTGCTTACTCTAAAAACATCTAGTAAATTAGTTTATAATACTAGCAGCTCCATTATTGAGCCATTACTTCCAGAAATCTTATGAATATTTCATATGAGATTAGAATGAGCACTATTTTATCTACCACATCTAAAGTAATGGGTTCCATTCTGAATTCATTACCATTCTCACTCTTCCAAATGGCTTCTCTCTTGTTAGAAAAGGTCCCAGCATCTATAGCTTTAATTCAGTACTCTTTCTTATCACCTCCAACTTTGCCATCCAATAAATCATCAAGTTCACTAAATCTCTATGCACTCAGGTTTCTTTATCTGCAGCCACAGGGAACTTCTTAAAATAAAAAATGAGCACGTGAGCCCTCCTGCTGAAAACCATCTTGTGGTTCCTAATCCTAACTCTTTAGAGATGTTTCCAATGTCTGCCAACACGGCACCTGCCAAATCTCCACCCTCCACCTAATGGCACACCATGCCACACATAACAGGCTACATTCATGCCACTGAATCTCCAATGCCTTGTCATGTTTCTGGGCTTTTGCCTCTACTTTTCTTTGCGTCTTGGATAGTCTTCCCTGCCTTTACCCTAAGATTTCAGCATACTCTTCCTTCCCTTCCCTATCATTGACTGGGCTCTGTGTTCCTACTGTGTGCTTTTAAACCATCCTATATTTCTGCCATCACAAACTCCATCACCTTTCATTGTGAATCCTCACACTTAGCACACTACCTGGCCTCAGTAACTATCTGTTAAATGAATGAAATTTTGGTGCTATACTGAAAATCTGTATATTACTGGGGAGCAGAATAATGAGATATCTAAAAATATTTCATAATTGTAAAGTTAAACATACCTGCAAATTTTAGATAAGAGAGGACTGAGACCAAATGAAATGTCTGCCCCTAAACACATTAAGGGTTTTCAACTGGAAGAAGTATTATGCTTTTTCTGAGATCTTTTAAAAGAACTGATCAAGACTAACAGGAGAAAGCTTCAGGAAAGATATTTTAACTAGGTATATGGCATGCCTTTCTAACAATTAGAGTTCTCCATTCAGAGCTGTGAAGCTTCAAAACCAGACAAAATCCTAACCCCTGGAAATAGTCAAGTGGAATCTGACAATCAGTTGAAATTCCTGGATAATGTAATCCAGCATAGAGTTGAGATCAAACTGGGTTATGTGTTCCTACTCAAGCTTTTATCAATTTTACTGTGTACCTGATTTGTTTATGAAACAATCTATTTCTAAGTTAATGAAAGGGGATGGTTTTAGTGGGAGCTGGGGAGGCTATTAAGCATTCTTTTAATAAAGTAATTAAATTTGTGCAAAGTCCAAATAGTAGTGTCCATTTTACTCACACACACACTACACACACACACACACACACACACATTCAACAAAAATCATAGAGGCTGACTATTGAGTTGATTAGCTTGGAGATGCTGCAAGACTGATTTATGTCCAGTTTTGGTAGAATGTAGGAAATTCAGAAATATAAACTGCTACCTAACTGTACTCTACTTAGTGATATTTTTTCAGCTCTGAGCTGCAAGAAAACATATTTATTGTATGTCCATGTCCAAAAATGAATGAAACAAAATGGAATCTGAGTATATTTAAAAATGCAAATATTTAGTAAAATAGGTACTGGTGAAGGCATTCAAAGTGGAAAAAAAAAATCTATCAAAAATTTAAGGTAGAATTGGTGGAAGACAATTAGCCAGTCTGGTCAGAGATGCAGGACCAGGCCTAAGAGTAAAGGAAAGTAGATTTACAGGTTTTGTATTTCTTCAGGCTAAGAAATCTAAGCATTATAGTTGTGGGAGCAAAAGGTGAGCAAAGGTAATGAAATACAAGACTACTGTCTGGAAAAGATGAGGCAAGATTATACAGAGCAGATCTCAAATGTAAGCACAAATTGCAGATATCTTTATCACAGTAGTTTAGAAATTGACAATTTATGTTACTCCTTTATAATTCAGTGGGCCCATGTCCCTTACATGTTGATAGTTGCACAGAATGTTGTTAACCTCCATTGCTGAAGGAAACTCCCTGATGTTTGCTTGACTATGGGAAAGAATATGGGTCAATTCTCTCCCAATATAATAATTGATGTCAGTTTTGGGGGGTTTCAGGTTTTGTTTTTGGGTTTTTATGGCATCACTCTTGGTGATATGATTCTACCAGTTATGGAAGACGAAGGTGAGAATGACTACATACAGATACTAAGGGGTGATCTTATAAACACAAACTTCAAATGTATCTTTCTGCTCTCAAATGTTTGATGGCATTTCAAGAGGACATTAAAGTATTTACATTTGGAGATTTTAAAGGCATGTAAATCAGTCTAGATCATGAAGCATATTAATAAATAATGTCATGAAAAGCCTCTAATACTTTGTTTTTCCATTCTTTGAAATATCATTTTAGTGCATTAGTCTTAGCCATTTTTTTATTTATCAGACATTTAACCAAGATTATTAATAAAGAGCCGGAATTCAAATATTCTACTTTGAGCCCAAGGAATCTTGCTCATTATTACATAATAATTTTTATTAATAAAAATACAACTCCCATAACTTCTGTGGAAACAAAATCTGAGCCCAAGCTAAGCCATGACATCCCCTGTGACTTGCACATATATACGCCCAGATGGCCTGAAGTAACTGAAGAATCACAAAAGAAGTGAAAAGGCCCTGCCCCGCCTTAACTGATGACATTCCACCACAAAAGAAGTGAAAATGACCAGTCCTTGCCTTAAGTGATGACATTACCTTGTGAAATTCCTTTTCCTGGCTCAAAAAGCTCCCCCACTGAGCAATTTGTGACCCCCCCACTCCTGCCCGCCAGAGAACAACCCCCCTTTGACTGTAATTCTCCTTTACCTACCCAAATCCTATCAAACGGCCCTACCCTTATCTCCCTTCGCTGACTCTCTTTTTGGACTTAGCCTGCCTGCATCCAGGTGATTAAAAAGCTTTATTGCTCACACAAAGCCTGTTTGATGGTCTCTTCACACGGACGCGCATGACACTAGGGGGTGATCTTATAAACACAAATTTCAAATATATCTTTCTGCTCTCAGATGTTTGACGGCATTTCAAGAGGGTATTAAAGTATTTAAATTTGGAGATTTTAAAGCATGTAAATCAGTCTAGATCATGAAGCATATTAATAAACAATGTCATGAAACGCCTCCAATATTTTGTTTTTCAGTTCTTTGAAATATCATTTTAGTACATTAGTCTTAACCATTTTTTCATTAATCAGACATTTAACCAAGATTATTAATAAAGAGCTGGGATTCAAATATTCTACTTTAAGCCCAAGGAATCTTGCTCATTATTACATAATAGTTTTTATTAATAAAAATATAAATCCCATAACTTCTGTGGAAACAAAGTTTTGTTTTTTGTTGTTATTGTTTGGTATTATTTTGTTCCCATTTATATATATTTCTTAGAGTATAAAATTTGGAGCAGGTAATCATTTTTTATTCCTTCTCTATTTATTTTATGTCAGTTTCAAGTTCATATAATATTTTAAAAAGTTATTTCCTCATAAGGAATTTCATACTAAAGTTTTTCAGATTTTTTAATGGAGTGAAAGGTAGACCTACAGTCCTAAAAACAATGAGACAATTCCAAACTCTAGCTGCTACACAGAAAAATTTTAATACTGAAAAGAAAAACAAAAATACCTTGATGAAAAGAGGGTTGTGGTATGTCAGAAAAAATGCTAAGAAGAATATCAACTTTCTAAGCTGGAAATGAGGAAAGGGAGCTGGTGCCTGCTATAAGTTCATTGTTATGCAATATAACAGCAATATGTCCACAATGATACACATGTTAATAAGCACCCAGATAACAGAAATACATAGAATATAATCTTACCTGACTCGGTCAGAAAATAATATAGCGGCTGAAATGTTGTAATGTGAAGCTATATATATATGACTGCAAATGATTCAGTAGAGTAAAAGTAAGTTGTTTCTATAGATTCCTTGTGTATAAAGTGAGGGAAAGGAAGGATATAGTACAAAGTCCACTCTAAAATGATTTCTTGTAAAATCATTAAGTTCTGATTACATAGAAATCTTACCAGAAAACACATCAAATGGATTTTGGGGTGAAGTTGTATAATTTTAAATGCATCTGATATGTAATGAGCTGTTTGATTTTCAGTACTGACTGTAGGGTTGCTAACTATTCCCTGATAGCTTATAGCTAACAAAGGAAATAGTTTAAGGACAGTTACTGGATAAAATGTTTATTTTACAACTCAAAGGAAGTGAAAATAAAACTTAGCCCCTATTTATCTGGGCACATACCAAGTTAACAAAGAAGGAAAGTATATGTCCATCCAGTAGGACAAAGATGGTTACTATCTGATGGCATCGAATTGAACTCTTGAACACCTATATTCTTATAAGAAAGCAGCCAAATTGATTGCGTATTCTGTTTTCCAGCATTACTATTTTATTGACACTTTAAAATCAGATGTGAATAATTCAAAGAGAGCAAAAGAATAAAATTGGTCATTAAACAAAATATGCTCAGGCTTTCAATTGTCCTCTGAAACTCAAGAAGTCACCAAATCATTATTATGCAAAATTGTCTGTGCATCTGCAGTCACTAATTACCCGTGATGCCTACCTCAAAGCAAGTCTATACTAAAACAGTGAAACAACCAGCTCAAGTCTTCTGCTAAAATTCATTCTTGTTGAGATGATTCCAAAACTTTGTTCAGCCTGTGTTTTGTGCTTCAAAGTCCACTTTAAATTATGCCCATAAATATTTTATGTAGGAGCTCATAATAATCCAATGGGTTATGCATCCACAAGTGTAAGTACCTGTGAACTGGGAGGACAAGAATAAACCTTGTGGAACACTGAGGTTAGTTTTAATGACCTCTATTTTCCTTCCACAGTGAGAGTTGCTCCATCCTCAGAGCCTTATTTGCAGCCATCCTATCCAGAGAGGAATTATAAGGCCTCATATACATGGATCTTTCTTCTTTCCATCCACATTAAATTTTATTAATTCCAAGATCTATTCCTTCAGGACATTGTCAGGTGACAGAAAGGCATTGGGCAATCAACTGGAGCAAATGTGTTAATGGATCCAATCATTGAAACCGAGGGCTAACCTGATTAAGCCCACCAAGCTTAACCTGCCTTGTTCGCTTTTAATGGCTTACTTCTAGTTGGAATTAAAACCTAGATAGCTAAAAGTCACATAACCAAATAACACATAACTAAACTTTCATTAGCTTCCTTACAGATAATATCTCTGATGTGTATGTCTCTATGGTAACTGTTGCTAAAAGTTGTTTTTCAGGAGCAAGGGGGCAAACTCCTGTCCAGCTCAAATTAGTCGAGATTACCGATGCTCCAACTTGGCCTGCCTGGTTGCCCAAAACGTGACTTTTTGATGTCAGGAGGCTGACAACCCCACCTTCAGATCATGCTAATGCCACTGTTTTTGGAACATCCATCCTATGAAGAGCCATGTAGATTGATTACACTTGGACAGAATTCTGATTATCTCACCTTTCCTACCCACCAATAACCTTTCCCCACACTTTAGACCAACCCTGTTTCTATCCCATAAGTACTACCAAGCCCTGATTTCAGGGAGATGAGTTTGAGATTTGTTCTCTCATTTACTCTCCCAGCAGCCTTGTCAATAAAATCTTTTCTCTTTTGCAAAGGCCACCATCACAGTGATTGGCTTATCACTAGCTGGCATCATGGTGTCATGATGTATTACGCTTACTGGTGCAAAACATTTTAGCTGGAGTAGTCCATAAAAGTTTCATGAAGGAAGGGAGATTTGATTTCACAGGACAAGAACTGAAATGGAAGGGAAGGGAAGATGACTGTATGTGCACAAATCGGTCATGTTTTGAGTTAACTAGAATCCAGATGTCCCTCAGCCTTGCAATTAATGATGGTTTAAATAAAGACAATTTTTTTTAAAAATGGATATATATATATATATATGTAAGAAAACACAGAGATGAATAAATAACAGGGTTCAACTCTAAGGAGGGAATAATGGATGATATTTATTTTTTTCTATTTGGTTATCTGATTTTCTTTTATTTTAGCTTGTAGAATAAAATATCTGTATTAACAATGCTAAAACAGTCTTCTTAACTAATCAATACAAAAGAAAAGAAAAAAGTATAGAACTACCACTTCAAAACCAACTCACTTTAGAATAAAGATGAAATGCATATTGGGATATATCAAACAGAATCTCACATGGCCAAGCTACAAAGAGGAGCTTGTTTATATTTTATTCCATGAAAAAAACAAATAAAATAGAGTGTGGTGTTACTTATTTACAGAAATAAAGATGTTATTAATATAGTAGGAAGTACCTTGACCTTGGTTACACAACCTATGTGTACATTACAGATCTACTTACCAAAATAGCTCTTTTGACCTTGAACAGCTCACCCATCACCCTCTCTCTGTAAAATGGGGTTTAAAATATTCATTTGATAGAGTTTGTAAGGACATATATTATAGAACAAATGGATTTGCAAACTATAAATCTACCAAAAGTAAGATACATTTCTATAACCCCCTTTAAATTTGCTTTTGGTATGATTTTCTTTTTAAATTATTTGACTTGTAGCTTAGAGGCATTTTTTTTCTCTTTTCTGTCCTAAACATGTTTCAAAATATATTTTGAATATGTTGCTTATTCTGTAACTGTCTAAATGAAAAGTACAGCTGGTGTTTGTCTTGATTCCAGTGATGGCTGTGTACTGTAGATCTAGAATGTGTGAAAATATTTGCAGACATCTCCAGACCCTTAAGTAAAAAATTGTCCTTTATTGGCTAAGTGAAGCAGGAACTCTGGGCTATTCACCAAGTAAAATGACCTGTGGTGGAATTGAGATGGCCCATTTTAGCCCAATCATTCATGCTGTTTTGCTTCACTGAAATGTGATGGTGAGTGAGTCTCTGGCATTCTTTCTTGAAAACCTTTTAACCATTGGAGGCAGGTGAGAAGTGCTTAAAATTCATGGAGAAAGAGTGGATATTCTTAAAACTGTTTTGGGAAGCAAATCCAGCTTAAATCTGATCCTAGTTGATCGGAAATCTTTACACATTTTGAAAAATTATTTTCAATAGGAAGTTCTCTATGGTTAATAAACAAGGTTCTTGTGTTCTGCTTTATGAGCCCTCCGCAAAAATAAGGGAGTAACTTAAGTGGTAACATTAACCATAATCTAACAATCATCTTCCTTTCTTCTGTTTGTTTCCTTTAAACCAAGTCTCAGCTCTAGTGCAGTTGTCAACAATTTGTGTAATAAGATTCTATAGACTGTGGAGGAAATGGCTGACTTATTCAAAAGAAGGAATGAGAATGATGTGTAGATTATGATGAAATAGCTGAGCGAGTCATGAGAAGACTCCAGGTGCCTTATCTTAACTAATTAAAAGCTAGGGCAGGTAAATTACAGGATACAAATTAGAGCTTATGACAAATCAATTATGAAAGTAAAGCTGCCATAGTCGATCACATATCATATAATTATGTCTGCCAAAAGCCTCTCACACAAACCAGAATGGGCAAAGACCGAGCCTAGCATCAATAGTGTTGCCAACATGCATGATCTCACTTGATTCCAGCAACACAACCAATGCCAGTGTTACCAGGATCCCTGCTTCCTGGAGGAGGAAACTAAGACTCAGACATTTACTCATGCCACAAGTGAAATCCACGTTCACTGATTCTAAGGTTGGGGTTCTTAGTCCTACACAAAACGACCTCCCAGTGTTAAAGGGAAAGAAAACTAGTTTGAAAGTTATTGTGTGAGTTCAGAATAAAGCACTATGTGTCATAGACACAGCAGAAACAATAAAAACACATAGGACAGGTTCAACCTGTAGAATAGAGTTAACAGAAAAGACACTGATATATTTAAGGCATGAAGGAGAGAGAGAGGAGCCAGAGATGATTCTAATGTTGTTTGGTTTAGTGATTAGAAAAATGGGGATAAAACTAACTGAAATGCTGAAGTCAATAGTTGAAAAGTTGTCTTCAAATATGGATGATGCCTTTTAGTTAGACATTGACTTTCAGGTGGTAGCTGGAGGAGCTCAATTTCTACATCTAATTATAATACTTCTGTCCATAAATCATGAAAATGCACATATTAAACCTACTTAAATGAGAATATAATCTTAAAGTATTATTAATATTCAATACATGCAACTTATTCTTTAAAATACTTTTTTACTTTTTAAAAAATAATTTAATAAATCTCATTACTTGAATCCATGCCAGTAATTTCAATGCTTTTTATTCAAGGTTGGATTTTAAAATAATACAATTTGCTTTTAATCTATTGGTTTTTAAATTCAAGATGTTAGAAACATAAAAAATTATTATTAGCTTATTCCATTTAAAACCTGAATTTTCAAAGCTTTTCAAGACACTTTGGCAAGTTCAGGCCTCTTTTGTAAGTCAGATTACTTAGTGGATATGGATTTATTACTTGGTTAAGTAGTCCACGTGGTGTCTTTTTTTACATACAGTTGGTTATCTACCTCTGTGTGCATCATGCGTATGCGTGTTCATGCATGTAAATATTTGTGTATATGTCTTCTAATACTCTGTTATTTATCATCAGACAGGGGAAAAAGCATAAAATGATATTGCATCATTGAGGTAAAGTATTCTAAAAACTGGATTCCAAAATAACTTCTCATTCTTCTATGTTGTGCATCCAGTTCTATTTTCACAAGCAAGTCAATATGTATTTACATGTAAGGAGTGTAATTCTGAAAATTGTTTTCCATAATGATGGCAAATTGCTGCCAGAGAATGAAAAAAATATGAAAGATTATAAATTCCCTAGCTTTTTAGTTTGCACAGTCCTTTTTTTCCTCAGCATTATTTCCAAGGTCAAATTGTAATTGTGTTCTAATCAAATTGTCAATATATATCTTTCATGATGTGGATTTTGGCAACTTATTTCACAAATGGCTTTGTTAAACACTAATTTTTACTATATCAAATTATTCTAAATGACATAAAGTAATTGAGCTAAATTCAAAGATAGTATTCTACCCAAGCCCAGAGAAGACTCACAGATACACGTGTAATATTTTCCAACATGTGCTGGGAACCCCTGTGTATTAGGGAAGATCTGAAGGGGCCCGAATGAGTATGGAGAGGGCAGAGACAGCATACAGACTGGGAGGGAGATGATGAATTCTGAGCCCCCTGATTGTCACAGCTGGGACATTTGTTTTAGGACATGCCTTTCCCTCCACCTCTGGCTTTCACAGGTCCTTCCTGATCCCCAGATAGGCAATTTTTCTAAGGTGTCAAGGACAATGTGTTATATCTTCAGAATACTTGCATTTTAGAATTTATAGCAACAACTATAAAAGGTAAGATTTCAGGTAGTATGGAAACTAATTTAGGGAGATACTTTCCAGTATCTCTAAAATCTTACCACTTAGGTGTTCCAACCTGTTATAGTGCTTTCTCAATGTCCTTTGCAGTTTTATCTGTTTAATTTGAAAGCCTTGGATGGAGCTTCTATTATCCAAGTAGACTACAGTCCCCATCACAGCCTACTGTCCTTCTCAGGGCCCAGGCTCTCATCCATGTCACCTGCCCAGGTCCCGGGGCATTTCTGCTTAAGGCCCTGGTAAATTCTGTCTGGAATTGTGTCTGGAATTGTGGAAAGTGTGTCAGATCACTACTTAGTGAAAGTGATGCCTAGAAAATGATGAGAGAAAAGACAGAAAAATCCCAAGGCTCAAGGGCTTGCTCTTGAACAACTCCAAAAAAAAAAAAAGAAATTTAGAAATAACATTTTTCTATCAAGCACACAACTTAGCTAGATTCATTGTTAGAGGTCCACTAATGTATGATCTGGTGGAATCTGACTATCAACTAGAAGCAATTAGAAAGAACTGTTAGTAATTTTTTCTATCAAATTTGAAACTGAACAACTGTTAAGTTACTCAGAACAACTGACAATTATGTCATCTGTGTTTACTTCTATGCAGACACAAAAATGGGCATCTATTTATTCAATGGACTCAGACTAGCGTTCTTTGAAATGGATGTATTCTATATTTAGTGAAACGTAGTGGTGTGGGAAAACACATGCATTTTGGTAACACATGAGCCCAACTACCTCATGTGACTTCTTGGGCCTTAGGAGGATGAGCTAGTTTTCTGAGGAAACTCAGGCAGTAAGCAGCCATCTAAGATTTATATCCAGACATAAGTGATTCCAAAGCCTCTACTCTTAAGTATTACACGTCTGCCTCCCCAAAATAATCATTGTCATTTATCAGGCATCTAGTCTACGTATTGTACAACATTTTAATCTAATCTTGAAAAACCCTGTGATAGACACTTCTTTACTGAATGAAATATATTTTGTATTTTTGGCATATACTATTGGTTTTACTATAAAAACACATGTATCAGATTGTAAATATGTCTTAGATAAGTTTCTCCATGTGAGTAGGTTGATAATTTACCTGTTTTATCCTCTAGAAGAGTAACATTGTGCTTTAATCAGAGCTGGTGCCAAAAAAGTTTGAAGGATTGACTTTGAATAGTTCACAGGCATTTAATATCTACTCTACTAGTAAGATGTAACAAATAGTAAAATTTTAGTTCTGACCTCAATCCTTAATAGCTTAAAGCCCAAAGATCAAAATAAGTCATGCAAATGCTTTATAGACCAGGAAGCATAATAAATAAGTGCCTCTATGCGTTGGCCAGAATTAGCTTTACTGTGGTTTCAGCAACCGGGATTTCTGTTATTACAATTGTATCATGGTACATCCAGACATAATATTCTCTGTTACCTAGACTACATGTTCCCAGAGGATTTAGAATAAGGACTCAATAAATCGAATTGAATGTATAAACCAATAAACAGCTTTAAGAGTAGAAGCTGGCCGGGCGCGGTGGCTCAAGCCTGTAATCCCAGCACTTTGGGAGGCCGAGACGGGCGGATCACGAGGTCAGGAGATCGAGACCATCCTGGCTAACACGGTGAAACCCCATCTCTACTAAAAAATACAAAAAACTAGCCGGGCGTGGTGGCGGGCGCCTGTAGTCCCAGCTACTCAGGAGGCTGAGGTGGGAGAATGGCGTGAACCCGGGAGGCGGAGCTTGCAGTGAGCTGAGATCCGGCCACTGCACTCCAGCCTGGGCGACAGAGCAAGACTCCGTCTCAAAAAAAAAAAAAAAAGAGTAGAAGCTAAGAGAAGAATATTAGACTAACAAAACCAGACAATGGGTCAAATTATTCAGGGAAATCTTTTGCAATTTAAGTGAGTCTTGTGCTGAAATTTATTTAAATTGAGAAGTTTGTGTAAAAGACAGACTGAGTTATGCAAGTGAGTCAATCTAGACTAAGTCTTAAGAGTCAGCATAAGAGAACTGCTTCGATAAATAAAGGTTAGACAGAACATAGAACAGAGATGATGTATGAAAAGAAGTGAATAAGAATGGAGTGGAGTCAAAATTGAGCAACAAGAGTATCTGATAGATATCTCTAAAAGATTCTTATACTCAATCCTCAAAATTTCTTTTCTTTCTACATACTGTTGGAATATGAATTTCATTTCTGGTCAAACACAAATTTGCCACAAATATGTCAATTATTTGCAATAATGTTTTCATAACCTTATGAAAAACCTAAGCATCAGTAGCATGCTCATTTTAAAAAAATCTTAGGAACTCGTATTTTACGAAAATTATATTGACAAACAGGGCATGCTCAGTTAAACCAACACTACAATATAGGATACATAATACTTCCACAATTGTATATTCGTCTCCTGATGAATTAGGGGGTATTATAGATTTTTTTTTTTCTTACCCACTACTACTGTTTTTTGGGAAAACTATTTGCCAATCACTAACACTATATGGATTCTAAAAAAGCTGGGCCATTTTTGAATGAGAAATGCAGGTCCCTTTCATTTTTGTTTTCCATTTAATTTGAAGATTGAACTAGTTACTTTGAACATTTACAATGTAGCAAGCCTTGTCACTATAAAGAATCGGAACCTCATCTTTGGCTCACAATTATTCCAACTGATTGGGCTATTTGGCTGCACATACTGAAGAGTTAAGGGAAAATAAGTCAATTAACTGTACAGTACATGAATCGCTGAAAGCCACATGTGTAACTTTTTAAAACATAATTCAGCATTCAATAACTCATAAAAATAAATGCTGAGGGAAATAGGCTTTTTGACAATTTCTTGAAAATTAATACTAGCTAACACTTCAATGATCTTCAAACACTGGGCCATTTTTTTGTATTATATTGTCATTAATACAGACAAGGCAAAATAAATGCTGAGCAATCAGCAATGATTGTGAATTCAAATGAATTACAACCACATTCAAATGAGACCATTTAAAATGCAACATAACTATGTGGACAATGGGCCAATATAGCATTTAATTGAATACATTTAACTGGAGGTCCCTGGGGGTGGCTTGTACCTCAAGATCTGGGCCTGACAATGTCTTACTCATCTTTAAGAGTCCCCAGAAACTTCTCAGTATGATCCCTGGAGCCCAGTTTTCTCTTGACAACACAATCATTCATTTTACAAAATAGAGGGACTCCATGAAAAGAGATTTTGTGCATGTGATGCCTTAATACTGAAATAAATTTCTACTTTCATTCTGTTGACTCTGAAAAACTTCCTGTTATTTTTGGATTAAAAAATCATCACCAGAAAGTTCTGGAGTCCCCTTGTGTTTTGAACAATTCAACCTTAGTCCAGCATTATTTTCTAGCTATCATCCAATGTCTCAGGAATCCAATCTAGAGGCTTCAAAATCTCAGTATTTTTTAACTTAGTTTCAGAATCCTGAAATGCATTTAGAAAGTAATATGCTACATACAGTATAAACTGTGGCTTCTTTTACAGTTTGTAGAGCTGAATAGCCAAAGCAATTGGACATCTCAGTTCTCTCTAATGACCAGGCCTGCTATCAAATTTGAAAGGAGATAGTATGATATTTAGTATCATATATCTCTTACGTCTCCTATTAACTAACTTTTGGGAACCTGAGGCATGTGAGAACAACCTTTGTTTTTATTCTTGATTTCAAAGGATATTTGATGCTAAACGGGTCAAAGATAAAGTCGATTTCCCCAAAATTTGGCTGTGATAGGAAGTTCAATAAATATACTCAAAAAACTATTTTACCTTATGTTTCAGATCCCACTTTTTAGATACACAGCGAGCTTTTAAATGACGTCAAAACTCCTGGGTACTTACCCAAATCTGCACTTAGCTCCAGGCCTCATACAGCTCACTCATGTTTAATAGGCATCAGGCCCATTAAATATAATTGTAACCATGTTGTCTCTGCTTAATGGTAAATGGAAAACAATGGATGCCACAAACTTTAATATTCAGAAGACTTGGTCTAGGCTGGCTTTTTACTGGAAGACTGTGTCCAGCTCTGGGCTTCAAAGGCAGAGCAATAGGGAGAATTCGGATAGAGTTTATTAAAGCCCTTAGGGAGATTGGGAAGAAAAGAAAATAATCATTCATTCATATTTCTTAAAAGGTTAGAAATGACTTTTTATTGCAGAGAACAAATGAAGAGTTATTTTAGAATAAAGTGGGGAATTTATGTTTAAGTTTGGTATAAGAAACTATTTTCTAACATCTGAAATTATCAGAGCTGGAGTTGAAAACCCAGGGTAATTATGGATTCTTCTCTGAGGTATATAAAATGGAGCGAGTCTCAGGGACTTGGGTTGGTTTATATACATCTGTCATGAAGATGTGTGGTTAAAGTAGGTATTTTCTGAAATTATTGTCTAACTTCATATTTCAAACGCTAGTAGCCAAATATACAGTCTATAGATGTGATGGAGTAAATTACAGAAAGTGTCTTTGCCATTTATTTCCCTATAGAGAGGATTTACACATAAGCAGGTCTCTAGATAAAAAATATATATATATAGGAACCAAACCAGTTCACTGCAGATTATACAAAAGTAAGAGCAAACAGCACACAGTATAAGAATAGATAACAATGCTCTCCTGTATAACTTCAGAGAGCTTATCATAAAGAGGCCCTTAATCAGAAGAGGAACTGAAACACAGAGAGGCAATTTGCTACAAGGTCACATTGGTAGCCCCAGAAAACATTTGAAAAAGACGAAATATAGGGATCTTTGGCGATTCCTTATATCCCCTATCTCAGTTTTTCAGTATCTTTTTGCTGCCACCTGACTGTTGAGAGTTATTCCTAGGAGCAAATAAATTGTTTCTGCTTTTTCTACCCTAAAGAAACACCTTTGCTATTAAACTTTCCCAGACCTCATGCCCTCAATTTAAAAATTTTAGTTTCATTTCCCACTATTTTGAGTTAAACTGATTTACTAACCCATGTCAGAGGGTGATATATCCTTAACAGATTAAGCATCTGTTTACATAGTGCTTGTACTGCTGAGAGTTCTAGGTTATTTTTTAGAAAGGGACTGATGGGACATTATGCTGCTCTGAGAATACAGTTAATCAGGTGCCTATCTCATCTATGTGTTTAGACTAGCATAGATGAACTAGCAAACAAAAATCTGAATATACATGCTGAAATATCTTTCTATTTTTCCTCTACAAAATATAAACAGAATATATATATAATCATTCTTTCAAATAATCCTATAATTTACTCTTCCTGCAAACACTTCAAAAGATTTTTTAAAAAGCAAGCTATGTCTAATTCATTTAACAGTGATTGCAGTACACTGATCTTGTCATATGAATTGGAATGGTTTATTAATTATGTTTCTATAACAAATAATTTAATTTTCTTTGCTTTATTAATTGACAATAAAGAAAGATTTGCAGGGTTTTGAATTTTAAACAGCATTAATGACAGGTGAGTCCAAGAACAACCGATTTTTCCCTGGCCAATTTCAGTGAATTGAAGAGATTTGTTTAGTTTTACCAGGATTTAAAGCTATACCCAGTTTTTGTTTTTCAAAGAACATACTGCTTTTGGAGGACAGGAGAAACAGTTGCTTAAAAGTGGTCATTTAACACTTATGAGGGTTTTTGTTGATACTTGTTTTGTTGTTTGATAGAGAGTCTTCAGATAATGTTTGGAAAAGAAACTGTTGGATAGTCCAGAAATATTTAGAACAGATGAGATTATGAAGATTCTGTTTTTCTTGTTATATCTTCATTCTTAAATATCACATGCAAATATTACATTCCCAAACACATCAGTTAATGACACCTAATCTGTGTTGCACTTTGCAATTTTTAAGGCATGTTCATGTTAACTCTTTTGATCATTACACAACCCTATGAGGCTGAAAGAAAGAACATTATGATCACTATTTTATAGATGAGAAAATAAAGCTTGGAGGCCGGGCACGGTGGCTCACGGCTGTAATCCCAGCAGTTGGGGAGGCCGAGGCGGGCGGATCATGAGGTCAGGAGATGGAGACCATCCTGGCTAACACGGTGAAACCCCATCTCTACTAAAAAAAAATACAAAAAAATTCACCGGTTGTGGTGGCGGGCAACTGTAGTCCCA
Organism: Trachypithecus francoisi; assembly: GCF_009764315.1. Taxonomy (NCBI): domain Eukaryota; kingdom Metazoa; phylum Chordata; class Mammalia; order Primates; family Cercopithecidae; genus Trachypithecus; species Trachypithecus francoisi. The sequence goes on from NW_022681458.1 coordinate 59,940,598, forward strand.
GCTACTCGGGAGGCTGAGGCAGGAGAATGGCGTGAATCCAGGAGACAGAGCTTGCAGTGAGCCCAGATCATGCCACTGCACTCCAGCCTGGGTGACAGAGTGAGACTCCGTCCCAAAAAAACAAACAAACAAACAAACAAAACCTTGGAGATATCCCTTTCCCAAGATCACATCACGTGGCTGGTTAAGACCAGTAACCAAGTTTGATTTGGTTTAGTGTTCTTTTTTTGCTGTCTGTTTCTTTGTTGTTGTTGTTGTTGTTGTTTTATCTTTAGAGTTATTTCCCCAATAAGCTTGGTGCTACATCATTTTTATTGGGAAAACCATAAGCTTTCAAGGGTTTTACTACAAAAATCCATTACTAGTCCAAAATCTCTAGTTGCCATGCACATTTATCCAAGTCCTATACACAGCCAAAAGCTTATTAATTCTTTGTAGACTATTCTAGTTTCCATAAAGGGGGAAGAAGATGCAGACAGGTGATTTACTAAAATACAGTAGTTCTCTGTGAGATGCTATTTGCATCTAATTTGTCTCCAATGGTGCTTAAAAAACAGAGAAGGATGAGGTCAATTACATAAAAGGGACAATGCCATCTAGTAATTGGGAGATCTGACAAGAAAAAGGTTTCTAGATAAAAACTGAATCTCATTCCTAGGGATATTTAAGTACAATCCCTAATCTACTAAGAAAAGTGGTACAGACAATGGACTTATTTTGTTTGGTTTTCCTTGTTTATAGGGCCTGAATGACTAGTCACATTATAAAGCCTTCACTATGTAGTGCAAGCTGATATTTTCAAAGCCAGTGCCAGTGGAAATGTATGGACTTCAGTATCAGAATTACCTGCATTTGTCTCTGGAATCCATCACTTCTAGTGGAATAGCCACAAAAATCACTTCACCTCTCTGATAAACATTTTCCTTATCCAAATGGCACATATTTGGCACTCAAGAAAATGTAGGTGCTATTTTGGGAGTTCAAATGAGAGGATGAAGGTCACTTACATGACTTCACTATGTTCAAACAGCAACAATGCCTGTAGACCTCTGAAAACTGCTTTCCAAGAGATAGAACACCTAGAAATCAAGTTGTGCAGTACACCTCATGGCAGGCATGGGGAGGAAAGTTTCAGGACATTGCAGAAGTGTCTGCTACTGTGAGCAAGGCAGTGATGGAAAATTGCTATAAAATTACCCCCGCAAATCAGGAAGACTTCATTATCTTCATACTTGTATTTATTTTTAAGCTATAATTACATATCATTTGTACCTCTTATCTAACCAAATATAAGTAAGTTAACATTTATTGAGATAACATATTTGAAAATAATTTTAAATGCAATGGCACTCTAAAGTTATAGGATCAAGTTATAATTGTTTGTTTTCAACAGAAATAAGTTAGCTTACTTATTTTCCATCACCTGAAAATGTTCTTGGATTTGGGCTCAAGGATGAATAGTCTGTTAGTTGACTTTCTTTTTATATGTTTCTCTAATTAGAAAAGAGTCTGAAAAAGTCAAGGACTATTTCACCCTGGTATTCTTAGATCACTCACTACAGTCTATTATTAGACATATTATGTTTCCACTGTTTAAACTCCTTTTGTCCACCCATTATTGTTTATACCTGCAGAAAATCCAACACCAAGTTCTGCCTGGTTACAAATTAATGCCATCACCGTTCCTATCCTACTTGTATATCCAGAAGCAGCACTTCAATGTGAGACTAAAAATCACCCCGTTCAATAAGTAAATAATGTTTGTGGATTACAGATCATAGTCTTTTATCAGGAATAATAATGCAGTTTTCATTTTTACAGGAAATAGAAAATGAAACCTCAACAAATGGGTTTAGCCATTCAGAATGGCTCTCAAATAGGCAGTGCTGAAAACTGATCTGGTTACTTGTCAATTGCATTATTCAGAGATGACATCAGCAGCAAAGCTGAAGCCAACTCTGGGTCATTGCCCACCCCATGTTAACCTTTTCCATATAAAAACCTTACTCTGTAAAGAGACAAGCATCTCTAGGGCTGTAATTTAAGCTTTGAAACCAAATTGAACAGCTTTCCTCCAGCCTCATTAATAAGCTGTGATCCAGGTCCCATACAAACACCTGAACATATGACAGCCAGTGCAAACAAAACATTTCATAGCATATCATCACTGGTGATATTCTAGAGGAAATACAGGCTGCTGCTTGAGATGATTCCTGTAATATTTATTTCTGATTCTGTTTATGATCCATTTTATAGATTAGTTTTCTAGAGCATTGCTAACTGAAATCCTAAATTGAAACTTTTCAGTAATGACATGTACTTTGATGTTCTTCAAACAATTCCATTCTGTTCCATCAGTGTGAAACACATCATGCTTCTTTACCTGGGGGGTTATGCTCATTGAGAATCACAAGTGATGCTGGTGTAGGTCTTCTTTTCCTGATCTGTGAATGACAAAAGGCGAGCTAATATCAGTGAATATTAGATACTGCTCCAGGTTACTCTGCAGCTTGCAAAGATGTCTCATCCTCATCTTTTCCCCACATGCAAAAGCAAACTTCTGGAGGACACATGGAAAGTGCTCACTAATTTTATTTTGAAATAATAGAAAGCCACAGAATTGAACTGTCTGATAGAAGTATTACCCACCCTCTTTGACCAAAAAGCTACATTTCCACAGAAGAGAAATAATTATATACAATTGAATGATACAACAGAAAATTAATTTACAGTGAAGGTACAGGGTTGACCTGATAATGTTAGTGGCTCACTTAGAGCCTCATAACATTGGCGATGCTTTCAAGATTCATTACACTTATTTTTAAGCAGGATAAGGAAGAGCTTGCAAACCTATTTCTAGCAGGTACCAGAGTTAAATTAGCAGCATAAGCTTTGAATTTCAACTGATTTTGTTAACTTTTTTATTTTCTAGATAATATTTAGAACATAAAAACAAATGAAGACTAAATATGGATCTTATGAGAATATGTAACTTACTCAAACTCTAAAGTTTATTTTTCATTTTAAGAGTTACAGGAGCATAGTATTATCAGAATCCCTTGAATATAATATCCTTTATTTGTTTATTATATTCATTTATGGGTAAATTCCCAAAGTAAATGTCAGTAGGATAGAGAATAAAATTTATCAATGACATCCTGTCCAAGATAGAAGCAACATCCCGTCCAAGATAGAAGCAACATTCCGTTCAGCATAGATAGATACATGTTCAAGGTTACATTTATCTGGCCTGAGTCTAGGTGCATCTACATCAGATTGTCAAAACATCCTGAAACACTATGAGTCACGGATTAAATAATTATTTTTAAGACTTTATTTCAAATACTTGGAACAGGATTCAAAAATAATTTAGGTTTTAAGAAATGAATGGATTAGGTTGATGTCCTCATAAATTTCTTTGCTTTTGCCTCCTCACAGTTGCAGTTCTACGAGACGCCATTGCATCAAGAGTCGAAGTAAATCTGAATATGAAAGGTGATACAGATGTAAACCAATATTAGACACGGACAAAGAATCTAGGAAATGTTAAAATACTGTTTGTAATGTCTGAACAAAACAATTTTAAAATTGTACAAAAAGCTACAAATCCTCGCTTTAATATATTATATAAACTTATAATCATTGTTTTGGGTTCACAATAAAAAACATATGAAAATAAAGTATTCGACCTATAGTCTGAAACTATCTCAGGATTTAATGTTATTGCTAAATCAATCATTTTATTTTATAAAAAATGAAATAAAATGTTGCTCATTTTGATAATTTTTTTGAAAGTTGCTCTAAATGTTGAAACCGTTATTTTAATGAACAAAAATGAACAGATTTATGAATCCATATCTGAATTGCTTACAGAGCCAATTTCCCCTCAGAGGTGCCAATTTTGTATCATATGAAGTGCTACATTTTCGACAATAGTTCTCCCAATGCAATTTAAATGCAAGTATGTATAAAAACCAACTTATTTCTTGTTTACATATCTTGAAAGTCACAGCAAAATCAAGAGGTAAAGAGCATTTCAATTAATAACAAGAATACATGTTCATATTACCTTATGTACAGGAATTGTACCCCATGCAATTTCACTTACCTGCTCTGCTGCTTCAGGTGCAATCTGACTCTGGAATAAAGGCACAGCAAATTGTATCTTTTTGGGACTGTTGGGCTCCATGATAATGAAGATAATTAGTCAGAGATGTGAAGAGCTCAGAAAGACTAACCCTAAGTGGTGTCCGGATGTGTTTCCTCAGACACACTCCACTAAGCCACACAGAGTGCTTCGTAATAAATAGCTGTAATTCCAGAGCGAGCAAGTGAAGATGCTGAGGTTTGAGTAACCCCCTTCTTCAATATCCACGGTGATGCCTGGCTTGCCTGTTCCCCCACCAATCCCTTGGATCCTCTCAGCACAATACAGAAAGGAACAATATGCTAATTGTGTGCCTCTTCACTAATACACATGCCAAGCATTCACTCAGCAGCTAATTGAAAATGCACTGCTAGCCTTGAAGGACCCACTGCCCTGGGATTTGAAAGAATGGCTCTATCCACTGTACATTACTAACCGGCTGTTCAAAAGTGCAATGTAAGCTCCCTCTGAGTATTGCAGGGATGGGCCATTCATTATTGATGAACATCAAGCAGGAAGTTTTTAGAGTTGGGGGCAGGGTTTGGGTATAGAATCATTTCTCTCGGCAACTCATAAGTCAGACACCTTTGCTGTTTCACACTCAGCTACGAAACAGTTGAATGGCCGTGGAGGGTAAGCCACAACCAATAATATTAGCTATATTTATGCTATCACATCTGATTAGTTTAGACTCATCCTAGGAGGCAGAACATCTGTGGTGTAGTGAGGGCAGCATTACTACAGGGCTGAGCAGATCTTACTTGGAGTTCCATCTTCATAATTAACAAGCTCTATGGCCTGCAGAAAATTACTGGCTATGTCTAGGCCTCCACATTTCCATCAGAAAAATGAGGGGGTGGGACTCAATGACCTTTAAAGTCCCACTCTGTTCCAACATTCTAAAATTGTAGTTCACAGTTTTCATTAGAGTGGAAAGTATTGTACTGCTAAATTTAGCAAACAGCTTGGAAGTCACTGCTGCTTCAATGACCTCTATTTTATTTCCTGGTGGAGCCAGTTACATTCTCTGACTTGGAAGAATACAGAAATGACTGGAAAACATTAGTAGAAACCTAATGGTAGTCAACATTGTGACTTGTTGTCAATAGAAGAGATGTACGCAAAGATAAGGACTTGAAAAAAGCATGAAGTGGGTAATGTTCGGGTAGATATTGGCTAGTGGTCAGGAAACGGTGGGACATTAGCCTGATTGCCACATTAGTTAATGTCAAAGGGGAGAGAGTAACATAGCCAGATGACCTTCATGCATACGAATACTTTTGTGAAGGAAGCATGAAAATGAAACTGTTTTAATAGAAAAGATAACTAGAGATCTCTGCTTTCTTGAGAGGCATTATGTGATGAAAACTAGGTTTTTAAATATGTTTTTGGATTTATTTAATATATTTAGACATCGACTATAATTCCAGGTATTTACAATTAAAGTTTTTATTTTTTAAATTCTGATTCTGTACCAGGAATCCATCTTAATGATTTAAATAGGCAACATTCTTTTGAAGGAATATAGAAAGGAATATGCATTATTGAAGTAGTTTTCTATATTCACTAGGGGATAAAGCAAAGATGTGGATGTGAAAGCACTTTCAGTGGAGAACAGTGCTGACTAGCAAGAAATCTTGTGATGAGTTCATCCGTGTAGTGTCGAAGGGAAATTTATAAATTACAACATTTTATGTAACAGTTTACAAAAGTCTCCAGAAATAAAATCTAAATTAATATCATTAATGAAGTTATTTCTTTGAATGTATCTTCAAATTACATAAAAGGGAAACAAGACAAGACAGTATTTTTAGTGAGGAGTTAATCCAAAACTTCACATAATGTAGTAACGAAGAACATGCACTTGGTAACCTTGAGTTCAAGCTCTAGCTCTGCTACTTACCAAGTTTATCAATGTGGGCAGTAAGAAAACTTTCTTCTTGTGAGGTTTATATTACTCAGTTCCTGAAAAGAGCTCATTACAAGACTGGCATGGAATCACCCAATAAAAGATAGCTATTATTTTTCTTTCAGCCAGATTTTTCAAAAGGCTTAAAGATACACATTTTCAACCAGAATCACTAAGAATATCTACCTACTTGGAATAATTTGATTCCATTTAAAATAATAGGTGATAAAGTGAAATTTCATATATATGTTTGGTATGAATACCAATAAAATGATTCTCATTAACTAATTGCCCTATTTTGAATAATTTGATCAGAGACCATACTGTAAATGGGCTATCTAAACCCTTTAAACTTCTTGTTTTTTATGAGGCCAACTCCTGTGTATCCATTAAGATTCAGTTGAGTATCATTGCTTCTAGGAAGCCTTTGTAGATTTACTGTTTTCCACATTGGGTTTAAACGCACCTCTCTGTATTCTCAAAGAACCAAGCATAATTCTATTTACCATAATAACTGCCTACCTGTCTTTTGATTGTTTAGTATTTTGCAAATTAATTTACTCACATAGCAAATATTTGTTGCGTAGATACTATAGTCTACTCCGCACCAGGCCTTTTGCTATGGCACTAGAGGAGAGATTGTGTTAAAAGGTATTTGAAGTCCTTTTAAAGCTAAATTGTTACTCCAATAAATACTTAAAGTGCAACTTAAATGTAAAAAATCTAAAAAATGTTACTATAGAGTTTGCATGGGGGGTATAATTTTCCTATTAGGTGCACTTCTTTTATCCCTATCAGAGAGAACAGTAATAACCCTTATATAATACCATGTGCCAGGAATTATTCTAAGTGCTTTATCTGCATTAATTTATTCCAACAACTCTGAGGTAGATATTATTGCTAGCCTCAATTTAAAATTAGGTAATTGGGAGTCAGAGGGTTTAGGTAATTTGTCCAGTGTCATCCAGCATGTATATATATCTCTCTCTAAATATATAGCAAAGCCTGGTTTCAAACCCGGGCAATTTTGCATAGGGCTTGGGCTTTTAATCACAACAGCATCATGATGGCCACTATAATATAAGGCCTGTAGAGAAGTCAGTGGAAGTCAACAGAATCTCCACAGTGGTTAGAGATTCTGACCACATCAGTTCCATGGTAAAAGATCTTAAGATGACATGGCATATGAAGGAAAGAGAAGCAAGTAGCATGACTAGGATACTATTAATCAAGATACTCAATCATTGCAAATTAGATATCAATATAGAATGGAGAGCCTACAGTTGGATGTTGTACCACCAAACTGACTGAAAAAGGAATCCTCTCTCTTGCTCTTTAAAGGTAATGGGTTCAATCATTAAAGATTAAAAAGACCTCTAGAACAAGCAATAACTATAGTCTCTCTTCAATGTAAGTGATACTGTGAGTAAAAATGGTTAAACATTAGGCAAATAGGCCATTAGACCTTCTTAATTTTCACTATAATATCTATCTTGCCCTACTTTGCATGATTTCTCAAGACCCCCGTAAAGGCCGCAGTTCACCTTACCACCGTCTTTCTGTGGCCTCCCCTACCTCTCTGGAAGCCATCCTGCCTCCTCCCTTCCTTTTTTAACCCAAATTATATTCATCCTCTAATTCCACCTCCTTAGAAAGAGACCTTCATATTCTTCACACAAGAAGAATCACTCAACTTGTTTCCTCTCCTTATATTTAGTTATATATAGTTTTATGTTATTCTATAATAATTTCCTACGTGTTTCTTTTGCCTCTTCTCCTAGACTGCAAATCCCATCCTATCTTAAATATAAACATAACAAGCAAGATGCTGGTCATCTAGTAGTTACTAAATAAGTCCAATTAGGCTTTATCTAATATTATCAAGAAACATAAGGTGCTCCAATAAACTGAATTTTCCCCAAGACTACGGCTCACCCTTTCAAGCCCTACACCTTGCTATTAGTATTACTTGCTATAGTAACTGCCTTCAAATACCATATATACATGGTTCTTATGACTGTTTTTAGAGTTGTTTTTCTTTACCTGATAACTGCCAATACTTGTTTTTCAATTATTACCTGATATTAACAAGTGCTTTCTTTGAGGGAAGAGAAGGGAAAGTAAGGGGAAGAGAGGAGAGAGGTGGAGAGGGAAAAGCAAATTCTTAAACTTTTAAATGTATTTTCTATTCAAGGCTTTGTTTTAAATGTCTTGAATTCATGAATCTTGAAAGATATGCAGATACACGAGACATGACTTTGTTTAACAGTTAGTTGGCTAACCAAATGCCATCAAAAATAAAAGGAAATATTTATTAAGCATGGCTACATTAAATGCTGGAAGTACAATAATGAACAAAAGCAGAAAAAATACAATACCATCTAGATACGAGTCCATTGAAAAGATTTCTAGCCCTAATGCAATGATTTTTCTGTCTCATCTGTTTAACACCTAAATGTTAGCAGTCACATTTCAGATGCACTCCCTTGCATGTCCTCCTTCGATTCTAGCTGTAGCTTCCTTTATTTCCTCCATCAAAGAAAACAGATGCAAGGGAGAGTGACAATATTATTGGGCTTTCATATAATTATCTCAATGATATTCAATGTAACCTATTGGATAAGTTATTAATTTATTATTAATATTAGTATTAAATTATTAGTGAACCATTGATACCTAAGACAAAGAGGCCTATCTATAAAATGTGGTTGAACCCCAGTAATATAAGTGAAATGAACCACTCTTTCCAAGTACTCATTTAAATGAAATTTTCCCCACAGAAATTATTAGCCATATTTTAACTCTTTCAGAATGTCTTATAAGTTCAACCATGCAATTTTAAATATTATATTTTTTCAGATCAACAGCTACAAGCAGCCTTGCCAGACTAAGCTCACTATATTGCAATCTCTATTAAAATGTGAATTCCCACAGCACTTAAGTATAAAAATGCTGCAATCTCTATCATGCTTAAAGGCAAACATCACTGATTCATTCATTCCACATTTATTTAGTGCCTACTGTGTTCTTTAAAACTTTTCCTTAATTGTTTTGTGATTGCATGTTCTCATCTTCACTAACTCTAACAATTTTGACTTACTCTAGAATCCTCATATCAATCAGTAGAGTGTGTATGAGTGCTGAATTGAACTGAAGAATTATTCGTGTGTTACATAAATACTCAGTGTTTTTTTCTCCTCTAACCATGCAGACACTATTTTTTTAATGTATAATTTTCCTGAGTAGTCACTCAATTATGTTTAATCGTTATTCTTGTTGAGGCAGTTTCACTAAAGAAAGCCATAAACCCATGAAGAGTTTGTAGCAAGTCCATATTAGCCATGATGCTATAGCAGTGAGTTGACATCAGAGAGAGGGAACTACAGAGATTTGTAGAGCTGAAGCACGGTAGGTCTTTACTGATGCCACCCTTGGGGAAACAGCCCAATGGACAGCCCAGAAATAGGAGTGTCATGGGGACACAGTCAAACACAGCCCAATGTGGACAAGGAGTCTTAGAAATTTTAGACCATGCAGACTTTTAAAAAGACTTTAGCTCAGGTCCAGTAAAGGCAAAGGAATAACATGAGGAAGACTTGGAATTCGCTCTCACCCCTTGTCTATCTATCTCCCTTTTCATTTGTTTTGGTTACTTTCACTTTTATGGATTTCCATAGCTTAATGTTAGCCTCTCCCTGCTTTTTGTTTTGGATAGATGATTATTAAATGAAATTGGACTTGTAATTACTGAGTCTACCCAGAAATATATTCATTTCCAAAATGCTTTCATAAATATTATTTATTCATCCAACAAATATTTATTGAGTATCTCATCCTATGACAGACACAGTGATATAAACACAAATACAATAAGATCCCAACCTCTAAAGAACATATAGTTGAGAGAAGAAGGTAGAATCCTATAAAAATAAGCACCATAGAGCTGGTGATGCCATGATCAAAAGGAGTTATGGGAAGTGGAAAGGGGATCTGGGTAGGAGGCTGATGTCTAACTGTGAGCCACAGACATTCTTTTATTTGTCTACAGGTGTTGTTGTTGCTGTTTTTAATTGCTACCACATTCAAAAACACACAAAAATAAAGATATTCAGCTTCTCAATAAAATAGAAAGCCTCGCAAAGCTGGGCCTTCATATCCACAAGGTCACAGAGCTGCCCTCAACTGAGCCTGACCTGTGAGTCATTCTTGCCCAGGTGTCAGCCATGTGAGTTAAGAAGCTTCCAAATCATTCTAATCCCTAGCTATTCAAGTCATCTCCAGCTGTTTGAGTCTTCTGATCTGATGTCTCAGACATCATGGTGCAAAAAAAAAAAAAAAAAAAAAAAACACTTTGGCATTTCTCCATCTGCCTACTCTCCAAATGTTCTGTCACAAGGCACTTTCAGAACCCAGGAGGTATGCAGTGAAAAGCCTAAGTCACATGCAGAGGTGATATGGTTTGGCTGTGTCCCCACCAAATCTCACCCTGAATTGTGATAATCCCCATGTGTTAAGGGCGGGGCCAGGTGGAGATAATTGAATCATGGGGGTGGTTCCCCCATACTGTTCTTGTGGTAGTGAATAAGTCTCATAAGATCTGATGGTTTTAGAACTGGGAGTTCCCCTGCACAAACCCCATTGCCTGCCACCATGTAAGACATCCCTTTGTTCTTTCTTTGTCTTCCGCCGTGATCGTGAGACCTCCCCAGCCATGTGGAACTGTGAGTCCATTCAACCTCTTTCCTTTATAAACTACCCAGTTTCAGGTGTGTCTTTATTAGCAGCATGAGAACAGACTAATACAAGAGGTCACATGCTGATTCCTGTCAACAGCCCCAGTGGAGCCCAGACTTTGAGTCATCACGGCTACCCCATGAAACATGTGAAGGAAGAAGCCTCCAGGTAATTCCAGTCCCCAGCCATGTGAGTCAGCTCCAGTTGTGAGAGTTTCAGCTGAGGCCCTCAACATAGTGGAGCAGAGACAAGTCATCTTCACTTTGCCTTATCTGGATTCTTGACCTACAGAAACTATGGACATGAAAAATGGTTGCCAGCCTCCCAAAGTGCTGGGGTTACAGGCATGAGCCACCACACTTTTTAAAGTGCCCTGTTAGGCACTTTTAAAATCATTGGTATTATTCTTACAGTTTTCTATTTTATAACACAGAAGAGTGGTCTGTCTTGAAGGTATACACATAATATATGAGTCATTGTCAAATAAGCCCTGAAAGACATGGGGATAGATAAATTAATCCAAGCAGTTTGTGGAATGCAAAGATAAGGAAAATGTGTAGATTCTGATAAACCCAAATGTTAAGGGGGAAAAGAGAGGACAAAATGGAAACAAACACACACAAAAAATAGTCAGAGGAGTAAGAAGACCAGGAAAGAATAACAACACGGAAATAAAGATTGAAGAGAGTTTCTTTAGGAAACAAGCAATCAGCATGTCAAAACTACAGAGGATGTAATTATGAACATCTAAAAGTTATCCATTGAATTTTAGTAGTTATATTGAGGGAAAGAGTGGGAAATAGATAGATGAAAAAAAATTAGCTTAGTTCTTTTTTTTTTTTTTAGATAGATTCTCACTCTGTTGCCCAGGCTGGAGTGCAATGGCAAGATCTCAGCTCATTGCAACCTCCACCTGGGTTCAAGTGATTCTCATGCCTCAGCCTCCAGGTGTCTGGGATTACAGGCATGTGCCACCATGCCCAGCTAATTTTTGTATTTTTAGTAGAGACAGGGCCTCGCTATGTTGCCCAGGCTGGTCTTGAACTCCTGGCCTCAAGTGATCCGCCTGCCTTAGCATCCCAAAGTGCTGGGATTACAGGCATGAGCCATTGTGCCTGGCCTGTAATTTGGGCTAGTTCTTTAAAAAACACCTTGGCAGTTAAAATAAAGCCTCCCTCAAACATGAGACCTTACAGTAGAGAGCAAGAGCAAGAGTGGAGTGGAGCTTTTTAGATTTGTTTTATAGATGAGCCAGACTTGAATATGTCCTGGGCTGCAAGAGGGTAGCCAGTGCGGAAAGAGGTTTAAAATACTCAAGAGACAGCGAAGAGTGAGGAATAGATAGATACAGATATAGATATAGATATAGATATAGATATAGATATAGAGATAAAATGTATATTAAGGTGAGGAGAATTACTCAGGATTCCTGAACAGTAGGCCAGTAGCCTTTGTAGGAGATTATAGGTATGCTTCTCTTACTCAACAATATAAATAAATATATGAATAAATAACCCATTTGTAAAATTCTTCACATTTAAATAGTTTGATAATACAATGGAAGAAAATAATGTTCTAATACGATTTTATTAGGTTTGGATTCAGAGTAACTTCTAGAACCCTGTTGTTGGTAGGGTTTCCAAATAATTTTCAAAAATTTCACACAATGTTTAAATATTATAGCTGTGTCTAGTATAATTTCATTGTAGATTTGTATCATATATACACACACGTGCTCATGTATTAAACACCTACTGATATACACATACACGCTTACTTATACTTTTGTGTGTGATGTGTGAAAAATGTTGGAAGAACATATTCTGAGATGTTAACAGTGTTGTTTCTGGATGGTGAGTTTATAGTTCATATACTTTCTCTTTATGATTTTCTATGTTATACAATGAGCGCATTTGAATTTTTAATAAAAAAATTAACTGCCAGAATAACAAAGTATAATTTTAAATAATATTTTTAAAAATTCTTTTGCATTTTGATGCAGAAAAAGATTTTTCACACCCTCTCTTAAATCAGAGAAATTAAAATAGAGTACTATTTCAAAAAAAACATGCTTTGTCTTTTAATGAAAGACAAGCTACTTTGAATGAGATCATTATTTCCAAAATCATACTGAATTTACCTCCCTTACTTAATGCAAAAGAACACTGTTCCTAACATTCTCACATTTACCTATAAGAGCAATATTATAGGTACACAGAGGGCCTTTCGATATGCATTGCACTCGACATATGTAATACATTGGAAATGAACTACAATAATAATTTAGAAAGGATCAGGAGAGTAAGTGTTTTCTTATAGCTTCTTGTTAAATAGCTATTACTTTCTTGGTAATTCTTTCTTTGTTAATTCTTTCTTTAAGCTATGGATAACAAGTGCAACATATTCTTATTTTTTTACATAGTTAAAACGGAATAAATGAATGTGTTGTCTGAGAGAGAAAAAAAGAGAGAAAATAAACACGGTCGAAGATGAAGCTCCATAAATTTGAATGAACTTCACATCATCTACTCAGAGGAAATGTTTGAAATATAAATAGTATTATGCACCATCACTGATGTAGGCAAAGCATGAACTATATTCTAGCAATAGTTGTCAATCAGGGAAGACTTGAAAGAACAAATTCTGTCAAAGTCTTGCCTAGTCTTACCTTTTTAGATGTCTTTCAAAAGAGAATCTTGAACAGAGAAAACATTCTAAAAAAATAAATAAATAAGCAACAAATAACCCTCAGGCTGATGTACTATCTCTAGTTTAGTTCTTCAAAACATTTCATCAGGAGCATTGATCTAAATTACCCCCAAGATTTTAGATTATAATTTTTCAAAGTAGGGTTTTAAGAGTCCCCGAAGTCAGTGCCTTGTAACCCCATATGATTGATGTCTGACACAATCTGGACAGTCATCAAAATTTTAGTGGACTCCTTTCATTTATTTTGCAGGTATTAGGAAAAGCATTTTGGGTACTGCCTTTACTGAGAGACATTACAAATGATTGAAGACAGGAAAGACTGCACTCCTGATAATGGTGAAGCACTTTAAAATATGTATAACCTTTTAAAGTATGTTCAGGTATAGCTAGTGGAAAACCAGGTAGTTCCAGGCAGCTACTGCTGCCTAACTACTCTCACTTTCTCTGGAAACCAGTGAGATTTCTGATTTATAGTTCTCAGGCAAAGGGTGTTCTTCCAACCCAAAGTGACTATCTTTTCCGTTTCACTCCTTTACACCTGAACATTCTCAAATTGTTTCTAAAAATCACATAGCACAATTGGAAAATCTGAGTTCCTCAGTTCCAGGAAGGGCCCACTGTATATAAGGTTGACATGGAGATGCTTCAGATTCATATTAATTCTAGAAGAATCCAATCTCAGAGTGGATACCACATCTTTGTGCAAGGGAGTATGATCACAGTCTTTTCCAATTACAATTCGTGACAAGACTAAAATATGTGTTCTGTGATAATATTAAAATGTAGTCAAGATACTTTCATTGAATTTCTGGTTGTTCAGTGAAATGTTTTAACAGCATTTTCTGTTCAATTCATTTGCACCTGCAAATATACTCTATGGAATCCAGTTTGGAATTTATATAACACAGATAAATATCAAGTAAGAAATATTCTCAGAGTATAATCTTCTGTATGTTATTTTAATTAAGATTCACAACCATCTCTTGGATTCCTGTGGGAAAGAGTGACAAACAGCAAATACATGATTTAAATCAACTGTAGATATTAGTTTCATTTCTCTTTCCTTAATGATATTTTTTTACCTAAATTTTTTTTTTTACCTTAAAGTCTCTACCCACTTATATATAAAGATTTATAAATACTCCAAGGTAGCATAATTGACTGATATAAATTTCAACTCTTATCTCTCAATCTTGGTAAAACGCTACTATTTAACATAATGTTTAAAAGGCAAGATGCAAGGAAAAAACAAGTCATCAAATGTCTTCATAACCCACAAACTAATTAATCAATCCCCAGAAATAAAAAGTTGGTGCTAACAGTGATCGATTAGACAACCTTTTCAAAATATTTTTTTAAAAAGAAAACAGGGATGTAAATTTAAATTAAATATAAATATAATTTGAAAATTTCATAGAATGTAGATGTCAGTGGGGCCATACATTACATGCTGTATTCATCCTAAGTATGCCTTTACGTTTTCAAGAAATGTATTTGATTAGAACATGTCTGCAAAAGGCAGCCAATTGTTTTTCGTACTAACAGTGTTAGGGAAAGACATGCTTTGCCAAAAGTCCCTTTTCTTCTGCCTTTAAGCTTCAACAAATGATCAGCTCTCAGTTGACACTTAAACATTCATTGTTTTGCCTTTTTTATTATCACTATAAAACTTGACAAACAGTTCTCTCCTGTCTTGCTTCTTCTGCTTACCTTCCTATTTGCTATGTAAATGGTATATACACATTTAGTACTTTGTATATGTTCTCTGAGTTCTAACATCTATTTAAACAAAAATAAATTCTTTATAAATGATTGCAAGTTTTTGGCCTTATGTTGCTGCAGTTTAGCAATCTTCTGGCTCTGAGTAAACTCTGCAAAAGAGCTGTTCTTGAGTGCTTGCCTATGTTTCCATGCAGAATGTAGGCTTATTCATATCTACAAATAACAGAGCATTAAAAATAAAATAATTTCCTGATTAGGATGAGTCACTTCCAGTAAAGGAAAATGTCTTGGTAAGAACATGAAACCTATATTGAATGTCTGAGAGCATTTGCCTCTATGTCTTGGTCATGGTGGTCTGGAGTGGGTCTGGTGTGGCCTATGAGTCAAAGTTGCTTACTGATAATATTTATGCCACAGCAACCTGCTTTAGTGATCACCAGTGCCATCCCATAGTCTCTGCTTCTTGAGATTTTGAACTGTTATACATCTTTTCTTACGATTTCCTAACGACCTAGTTTTAAAAAGTGTAACATATGACTCATTATACTGCTTGTGTAATATATGCATAATGAGTTTGGAAGCAAACCGATAATTCTTAATTCAGAAAGAACATGAAATTTCTAGCAGGTTGTAATGTGCTAAGCTTTATTTTCCAGTACAAATAATGAGTCATGGAACAAAATGAATGATAGGAGTAGGTAATTATGAAAGTATGATAAGGAAATCAATTTAGCTCATCATCTGGCACTCTATAGAAAATAGAATTTAAAACTTTATTTTCTAGGTGCACCTCAGGCCATGCACTCCATAATCACCACTCAACTTACTCTTTCTTGAATAACCCAAGTCCTTTCACTTTGTACACATGGTCACTGTAGTAACTCGGAGCACCCTTCCACCTTACCTTTTCTACTTAGCAAACATCTCTGCTTCTAGGACCAAGTTCAAATGCCCCCTCTGCTGAAATGTCCTCCAAGTGCTTTGTCACTCTGTCCTCTGGACTTTGTTGATACATTGGTTTTTTTTGTCTTATTAAAAAGTAATTACACTAATAATTTATTTAATAGATGAATACACATGTATTGTCCACATATACCTCCAAAGAAATAAGATGCTTAGCATGACCTTTTCCACAGGCTTCACTCATCTGCCACCGTGAAATCACCTCTTATTTTTGGCCATTTTTCCTACATCACATATTTTGTCTTAGATTTATTCTCTGACTTACTGAAGTATATTCTTTAGTAAGCTTTATAGAAATGATTCATAGGTATTAAACTTTCCAAGACTTCGAATATCTAAAAACGACTTTCTTTCCCTTCCCACATTAGTGAATTTGGCTGAGTAAAGAACTCCAGGTTGAGAGAGGAGACAGAGAACAATAGCCAAATAAAAGTCTCTACCAATTGTCCCCCTGGCAGAAACACCAAATTAAATAACTATTCACACAAAAGTCCTTCATGAGAACCAAAAATCATGTGAGCAATCACAGTACCTGGTTTTAAGTTTGTATCACTGGAAGAGGTACTGAAGAGGGTAGTAAAGATACTTACTCTTGAATTGCAGACACCATCCCTTCTCCATCCCTCAGCAGTGGCCATGTGGTGCAGCAAGAGAATCTGTGCACTTGAGGAAGGGAGAGCAAAGGATTGTGGGACTGCATTGGATCTCAGTGCTGCCCTAGCACAACAGAAAGCAACATCAGGCAGAACTCAGCTGGCACCCATACAGGGAGCATTTACATGAGCCCTAGGCAGAAAGGAATCATCCATCCCAGCAGTCAGAACCTGAGTTCTACCAAGCCTCAAGACCATGGCCTACAGTACTCTGGGGCCCTAAATAAACCTGAAAGGCAATCTATGCTGCAAGGACTGCAATTCCTTGGCAAGGTCTGGTGCTGTGCTAAGTGTGGAGTGAGGGGACTTGCAGGGAACGTGACCTAGTGAGACACCAGCTGGGGTGGCCAAGGGAGTGCTTGTGCCAATTCCCCAACCTCAGGCAGCACAGCTTGTAGCACCAAAAGAGACTCTTTCCTTCTGTTTGAGGAGAGTAGAGGGGACATTAAAGAGGACTTTGTCTTGCAACTTGGATACCAGTTCAGCCACAGTAGAACAGGGCCACAGGCAGAATCCTGAGGCCCCCATTCTAGGACCTAGCTCATGGACAACATTTCTAGACACATCCTTAATGAAAAGGAAACCCGCTGCCTTGAAGAGATGGATCCAGTCCTGGCAGGATTTGCCAAGTGCTGATTAAAGAACCCTTGGGCCTGAATAATCAGCAGTGATAGGCAGTACTCGCTGTGGGCCTTGGGTGTAACTCAGAGATGTGCTGGTTTCAGGTGTGACTAGCACATTCCCAGTGGTGGTGGCTGTGGTGAGAGACTCATTCTGCTTGAGAAATGGAAACAGAAGAGTAAAGGAGACTTTGTCTTGTGGCATGGAAACAGCCTGGTTACAATGGGATAGAGCACCAGGTGGGCTCTTTGGGCTCCTGATTCCAGGCCTTGGCTCGTGGATAGCATTTCTGGACCTGTCCTGAAATAGAGGGGAGCCCACTGGCCTGAAAGGAGAGCCCAGGCCTGGCAGCATTCACCACAAGCTGACTGAACAGCCCTTGAGCCTTGAATGAACATCAGTGGTAGCCAGTCAGTACTCTCCATGAACTAGGGCAGTGGTGGCCACAGAAGGAGGCCCCTCTGCTTGTGGAAAGGAGATGGAAGAGTAGGAAGCAATTTTTCTTGTGGCTTGGGTGCCAGCTCATTTGCAGTTGAATAGAATATTAGGTAGATTCCTAAGATTCCTGACTCCAGGCCCTGGCTAATGGACAGCATCTCTGGACCCACCCATGGCCAGGGAGAAATTGCCACTGGAAGAAAAAGACATAAGCCTGGCTGGCTTTGCCACCTGCTGATTGTAGAGACCTAGGCCCTTGAGCAAACATAGGTGAGAGTCAAGCAGTGGTTATCACGGACCTTGGTGAAGATCCACAGCTGTGCTGGCTTTGCATAGCTCAGCACAGAGAGAAAGACTCTGTTTGAGGAAATGTAAGAGAAGAGAAGAAGAGTCTCTGTCTGGTAATCCAGAGAATTCTTCAGGATCTTTTCCAAGACTACCAAGGTGGTACCTCTATGAGTATGGAAGATTCACAGCATTACTGGGCTTGGAGTGCCCCCTAATGCAGATATGGCTGCAATGACCAATATCATAGATCACAATATGCAAGTCCCTTCAAATACCCTGAAAGCCTTCTCAAGAAGGATGGGTACAAATAAGCACAGACTGCAAAGACTACAGTAAATACCCAATTCTTCAATGCCCAGACAGCAATAAACAGCCACATGTATCAAGATCATCCAGGAAAATATGACCTCAAAGGAAAAAAAAAAAAAAAAAAACTAAATAAGGCACAAGACACCATGGGCCAATCCTGGAGACAGAAGGATACGTGATATGTGACCTTTCAAGACAAAGAATTCAAAATAGCTGTTTTGAGCAACTTCAATGAAATTTAAGATAACACAGAGAAGGAATTCAGAATCTTATCAGATAAATTTAACAAAGGGATTGGAATAATTAAACAGAATCAAACAGAAATTCTGGATTTGAAAAATACAATTGACATAATGAAGAATGCATCGGAGTTTCAAGAGCAGAATTGATTAGGCAGAAGAAAGAACTGATAAACTTGAAGACAGGCTGTTTGAAAACACATGGTCAGAGGAGACAAAATAAAAAGAATAAAAAACAATGAAACATGCCTACAAGATCTAGAAAATAGCCTCAAAATAGTAAATCTAAGAGTTATTGGCTGTAAGGCAAGGTAGAGAGAGAGAGACGGGGTAGAAATTTATTCAAAGAAATAACAGAGAATTTCCCAAACCTACAGAAAGATATCAAGATACCAGTACAAGAAGGTTATGCAACACCAAGCAGATTTAACTTACATAAGACTACCTCAAGATATTTAATAATCAGACTCCCAAAGGTCAAGGATAAAGAAAGGACTCCAAAAGTAGCAAGAGGGAAAAAGAAAACAACAAATAACAAACAAAGAAGTTTCAATATATCTGGCAGTAGACTTCTCAATGGAAATCGTACAGGCATACAGGCCAGGAGAGAGTGGTGTGAGATATATAAAGTGCCAAAAGAAAAAATTATGTATCTTAGAATAGTATATCTGAGAAAATATCCTTCAAATACGAAGGAAAAATAAAAACACTTTCCCAAACAAAAGCTGAAAGATTTCATCAACACTAACCCTGTCCTATAAGAAATGCTAAAGGGAGTTCTCCAGTATGAAATAAAAAGACATTAATAGCAATAAGAAAGTATCTGAAGGTATAAAACTCACTGGTAATAGTACACAGAAAAACACAGAATATTATGATACTGCAATTGTGGTGTGTAAACTACTCATATTGAGTAGAAAGACTAAACAATAAACCTATCAAAAATAATAACTACAACAAAGTAGGAAGGAAAAGAAGTACAATAAGACACAAATAGAAACAACAGAAAGTTAAAGAGCAGGGGGAGATCAAGTTAAAATCTACAGACTTCATTAGTTTTCTCTTTGCTTGTTTGCTTGTTTTTATGATTATGAATTCATCAGTTTAAAATAATGTGTTGTAAGATGTTATTTACAAGCCTCAAGTAGCCTCAAATCAAAAAACATACAACACATACACAAAAATGAAAAGCAATAAATTAAAGAAAATTTAATTTAAAACCAGAGAAAATCACCTTCACTAAAAGGAAAGAAGAAAGAGGAGAAGACCACAAAACAACCAGAAAACAAATAATAAAATGGCAGTAGTGAGTCCTTATTTATCAATAATAACATTGAATATAAAAGGACTAAACTCTCCAATCAAAAGCCATAGAGTGGCTGAATGGATCACAAAACAAGACCCAATTATCTGTTCCCCACAGGAAACACACTTCACCTATAAAAATACACATAGACAGAAAATAAAGGGATGGGAAAAGACATTCCATGTAAATGGAAACCAAAATAGAACAGGAGTAACTATACTTATATTAGACTAAATAGACTTCAAGACAAAAACTATAAAAAGGACAAAAAGGTCACTGTATAATGAAAAAGGATCCATTTTAGCAAGATGATATAACAACTATAAGTGTCTGTACCCAGATATGAAAGCAAATATTATTGGCGTTAAAGAGAGAGACGGACGCTAATACAATAATAGCCGGAGACTTCAACACCCCACTGTAGCCTTGGACAGATCATCTAAACAGAAAGTCAACAAAGAAACTTAGGACTTAATCAACGCTATTGACCAAATGGTCCCAATAGATATTTACAAAACATTTCATCCAACTACTAAAGAATACATATTCTTCTCCTCAGCACCTGAATCATTCTCAAGATCAGACAATATGTTAGGCCACAAAACAAGTCTTAATACATTTTTAAAAAACTGGAATCATATCAAATATTTTCTCTGATCACAATGTAGTAAAACTAGAAATCAATAACAGGCCGGGCGCAGTGGCTCATGCCTGCAATCCCAGCACTTTGGGAGGGTGAGGCAGGCGGATCACCTGAGATTGTGAGTTCGAGACCAGCCTGACCAACATGAAGAAACCCCATCTCTACTAAAAATACAAAATTAGCCAGGCATGGTGGTACATGCCTGTAATCCCACCTACTCTGGAGGCTGAGGCAGGAGAATTGCTTGAACCTGGAAGGCAGAGGTTGCAGTGAGCCAAGACCGTGCCATTGCACTCAAGCCTGGGGAGCAAGAGCGAAACATCTTCTCAGAAAAAAGGAAGAGAGAAAGAAAGAGAGAAAGAAAGAAGGAAGGAAGAAAGGAAGGAAGGAAGGAAGGAAGGAAGGAAGGAAGGAAGGAAGGAAGGAAGGAAGGAGAAAGAAAATCAATAACAACAGAAACAGAAACTTTGGGACTTTACAAACACAAGGAAATTAAATAATATGCTCCTGAATGACCAGTGGGTCAATGAAAACATTAAGAAGGAAGGTGAAGAATTTCTTGAAACAAATGAAAATGGAAACACAATGTACCAAAACCTGTAAGATACAGCAAAAACAGTACTAAGAGAAAAGTTTATAGCAATAAGCACCTACATCAACAAAATGGAAAATCTTCACATGACCAACCTTATAATGCCTATTAAAGAAGTAGAAAATCAAGAGCAAACCAAACCCAAAATTAGTACAAGAAAAACAAACAAACAAACAAACAAAAACCCATAGATATCAAGCAAAAACAAATGAGATTGAAACTAAAAACATAAGAGATTAATAAAGGGAAATTTTGGTTTTTTGAAAAGATAAAACCAACAAACCTTTAGCCAGACTTACTAACAAAAAAAGAGAGAAGACTCAAATAAATAAAATCAGAGACAAAAAAGAAGACATCACAACAAATAACACAGAAATTCAAAGGATGATTAGAGACCACTATGAGAAACTATATGCCAATAAATTGGAAAACCTAGAAAAAATGGATAAATTCCTAGACACTTACAACCTACCAAGATTGAAGAAGTTCAAAACCCCAAAAGACCAATAATAAGTAACAAGATCAATGCTATAATAAAAAGTCTCCCAGCAAGGAAAAGCCAAGCACCCCCCATGGCTTCACTGCTAAATTTTACCAAACAAAGAAGGACTAATACCAATCCTACTCAAACTATTCTGAAAAATAGAGGAGAAAGAAATACTTCCAAACTTATTCTATGAGGCAAGTATTATTACCCTGATATCAAAACTAGACAGACACATCAAATAAAGGAAATCATAGGTCAATATCTCTGAACATCAATGCAAAAATCCTTAACAAAATACTAGCAAACTGAATTCAATAACACAGTGAAAAGATCATTCATCGTGACCACCTGATACTTTTTACAGGGATACAAGGATGGTTCAACATACAGAAATCAATCAGTGTGATACAGCATATTAGCAGAATGAAGGATAAAAGCCATATCATCATTGCAATTGATGCTAAAAATGCATTTGATAAAATTCAATATCCTTTTAAGATAAAAAAAAAAAAACACTCAAAAAACTGGGTATAGAAGACACATACCTCAATGCAATAAAAGCCATATATGACATACCCACAGCTAGTATCATACTGAATGGGGAAAAATTGAAAGACTTTCCTTTAAGATTTGGAACATGATCATGATGTCCACTTTCACCACTGTTATTCAACATGGTACTGGAAGTACAAGGGACAAATCAGACAAGAAAAAGAAATAAAGTGCCTCCAAATTGGAAAGGAAGAAGTCAAATTATCCTTCTTAGCAGATGACATAATCTTAGATTTGTAAAAACCCTAAAGCCTCCACCAAAAACCTATTAGAACTCATAAACAAATTCAGAAAAGCTGTAGAATACAAAATTAACATATAAAAATTAGTAGTGTTTCTATATGCCAACAGTGAACAATCTGAAAAGGAAATAAAAAAATAATTACCTTTACAATTGCTACAAGCAAAATAAAATAAAATAAAATAAAATACCTGGGAATAAACTTAACCAAAGAAGTGAAGTATTTACAATGAAAACTATAAATCACTAATGAAATAAAATAAAGAGGAAACAAAAGAATGCAAAAATATTTCGTGTTCATAGATTGGAAGAATTAATATTGTTAAAATGTCCATACTCCCTAAAGCAATCTACAGATTCAGTGCAAGCCCTATCCAAATACCAATGACATTCTTCATGGAAATGGAAAAACCTATTCCAAAATTTATTTGTAACCAAAGATCCAGAATAGCTAAAACTATCCTGAGCAAAAAGAACAAAACTGAAGGCATCACATTACCTGACTTCAATTTATACTTTAAAGCTGTAGTAACCAAAGCAGCATGGTACTGGCATAAAAACAGACATAGACGAATGGAACCAAATTGAGAACCCAGAAACAAATATACACATCTACAGTGAAGTCATTTTCAACAAAGGTGTCAAGAACATACATTGAGGAAAAGACAGTTTCTCCAATAAATGGTGCCAGGAAAACTGAATATTTATATGCAGAAGAATGAAACTAGACTCCTATCTCTTGCCATGTACAAAAATCAAATCAAAATGGATTAAAGACTTAAACACCTTAAACTATGAAACCATTAAAAGAAAACATTGATGAAATCCTTCAGGACATTGGAGTGGGCAAAGATTTCTTAAGTAATATCTGACAAGCATAGGCAACTACAGCAAAAATGGATAAATAGGAGCACATCAAGTTAAAAAGATCCTGGCCAGGCTCGGTGACTCACGCCTGTAATCCCAGCACTTTGGGAGGCCGAGGCGCGTGGATCACGACATCAGGAGATGGAGACCATCCTGGCTAACACGGTGAAACCCCGTCTCTACGAAAAATACAAAAAATTAGCCGGGCTTGGTGGCGGGTGCCTGTAATCCCAGCTACTCGGGAGGCTGAGGCAGGAGAATAGCGTGAACCCGGGAGGCGGAGCTTGCAGTGAGCCGAGATCGCGCCACTGCACTCCAGCCTGGGCGACAGAGTGAGACTCCGTCTCAAAAAAAAAAAAAAAAGATTTTGCATAGCAAAGGAAACAATCAATAAAGTGAAAAGACAACCCATAAAATGGCAGAAAATATTTGCAAACTATTCTTATGACAAGGGATTAATAACAAAAATATATGGAACTCAAACAACTCTATAGGAAAAAAAATCTAATAATCCAATTTAAAAGTGGAAAGAAGATCTGAAAACAGATTTCTCAAAAGAAGATAAATAAATGGCAAACAGGTATATGAAAAGGCACTCAACATCATTGATCATCAGAGGTATGCATACTAAACTCTAATGAGATGTTAGGCTGAGCGCAGTGACTCACACCTGTAATCCCAGCATTTTGGGAGGCCAAGGTGGGTGGATCACCTGAGGTCAGGAGTTTGAGAACAGCCTGACCAATATGGTGAAGACTTGTCTCTACTAAAAATACAAAAATTTGCCAGGTGTGGTGGCGGGCTTTTGTAATCCCAGCTACTCTGCAGGCTGAGGCAGGAGAATCTCCTGAACCTGGGAGGCGGATGTTGCAGTGAGCTGAGATTGCACCACTGCATTTCAGCCTGGGTAACAGGGCAAGATTCTGTTTCAAATAATATTAATAATATTAATAAATAAATTAATTAATTAAATAAAATAAACTACAATGAGACGTCATCTCACCCCAGTTAAAATGGCTTTTTTTCCCCAAAAGACAGATAATAACAAATCCTACTGAGGATGTAGCGAAAAAGGAACCTTTGTACCCCATTGGTGGGAATGTAAATTAGTAGAGCCACTATGGAGAATAGTATGGAGGCTCCTTAAAAAACTAAAAAATAGGGCTACCGTATGATCCAGTAATTCCACTGCTTAGTGTATACCCAAAAGAAAGGAAATCAGTAAATTGAACAGATATATGCTCCCTCATGTTTATTGCAGCACTATTCATAATAGTCAAGATTTAGAAGCAACCTAAGTGTCCATCAACAGACCAATGGATAAAGAAACTGTGGTGCATATTTTCTTTGGAACACTATTCAGCAATGAAAAAGAATGAAATCTTGTCATTTGCAACAGCATGGATGGAACTGGAAGTCATTATGTTAATTAAGTGAAATAAGCCAAGCACAGAAAGACAAACTTTGCATGTTCTCCATTTTTTATGGGATCTAAAAATTAAAACAATTGAACTCATGGCAATAGAGAGCAGAATGATGGTTACAAGAAGCTGGGAAGTGTACTCGTGGAGTGAGGGAGTACGGCTGGTTAATGGGTACAAAAACATAGTTATATAGAATAAATAAGATCTAGTATTTGATAGCACAACAGGGTGAATACAGTCAACAATAATTCATTATACATTTAAAATGACTAAGAGTTATAATTGAATTGTTTCTAACACAAAGAAAAGGATAAATGTTTGAGGTGATGGATACCCATTTACTCCTAGTTGATTATTATGCATTGTATGCCTGTATCAAAATATCTTATGTACCTCATAAATGCATACACCTACTGTGTACTCATGACAATTTTTTTTAATTAAAATTTTTTAAAAAGCAAAAAAGAACTCTAGGTTAACATTTTTTTTCTTTCACAACTTCAATATTATTCCTTCACTTTCAACATGAGAACTCTATCATTAGCAATCTGATTTTTTTTCTCTTGAAAATTTTTGGATTTGTTTGTTTGTTTGTTTGTTTTTTGAGACAGAGTTTCACTCTGTAGCCCAGACTGGAGTGCAGTGGCCCAATCTTGGCTCACCGCAACCTCTGCCTCTCCCGGGTCCCAGTTCAAGCAATTCTCCTGCCTCAGCCTCCTAAGTAGCAGGGATTACAGGAACATGCCACCATGACAGACTAATTTTTGTATTTTTAGGAGAGAGGGGGTTTCACCATGTTGGCCAGGCTGGTCTTGAACTCCTGACCTCGTGGTCCACCCACCTTGGTCTCCCAAAGTGCTGGAATTACAGGCATGAGCCATTGCACCCGGCCAACTTTTTGGATTTTATATTTATCCTTGGCATTCTGAAATTATATTAGGGTATGTTTAAATGTGGATAGTGTTTTTTCTATTCATGGTACTCAGAAACATTTTGGATCTTTTAAATATTTTTAATGACTTGCTTTTATCCTAAATTTATTTAGCAAGTTTATGGTTTGGGGTTGCTATTTATAATTATCTTTATCAAACAGAATTGTTAGATAATGTCTGTATTGTATTTCATCAGATCAAAGGAGAGCCTCTTTTATTGTCGCTGAATATAAGTTCTGAATATAGAAACTTGCCTTGAATGTTTGAGAGGAGGCCAGACTGAGAAACCTCGAAGGTGTACAAATAACTTTTATTTCGAGTCTGGGGGATCCCCAGCCCTGCTATGTGTTGTGTATTACCTTCTATACTGCCCACCCTGGGAGTATCTTGTGTCTAAATTACTTCAGAGTTCCTCCCTCTCAAATGTGTCCTACAGACAAAGGGAATCTGTGATTCTCCTTCCTTCCCCTGTCTTCACGTGGATGTGAAGGTCCCTAGTTAGCTCAGGCTCTGCTTTCCTTTATCTCCAGCCACAGCCTCATACAAGGGACTCTTCTAGGAAAATTCACTGCATATCAAACAAACACCCCTCTAGGCTTCATTCTGGAGTAAACACTGCTGGGGTCAACAGCTGCTTATAGAGGATAGAGGGTGGGACCCAGATTACTCAAATAAAGTCTTTAATTTATTGCCCTGATGGCTGGCCCAGGGGCCCCTCCCACTCTTTGCTTTATTCGATCTGAGCTTGATGTTTCTCTGCAGCTTCCTTAGAAAACTGCTATGATGGGTCGTCGGCAAAGCCTGAGACCTGCTCTCTCACTCTCCTCCCCGACAGCATGAGCTTCACCACTTGCTCCATCTTCTCCACCAAATACCAGTTCCCGGGTTCTGTCCAGGTGCCCAACTATGGCACCTGGCCGGTCAGTAGTGTGGTCAGCGTCTATGCAGGCGCCAGGGGCTCTGGTTCCTGGATCTCTGTGTCCCACTCCACCAGCTTCCGGGGCGGCATGGGGTCCAGAGGCGTGGCCGCAGGGATGGCCGGGGATCTGGCAGGAATGGGAGATCCAGAATGAGAAGGAGACAATATAAAGCCTGAACGACCATTTGGCCTCCTACCTGGACAGAGTGAGGAGCCTGGAGACCAAGAACTGGAGGCTAGGGAGCAAAATCAGGGAGCACCTGGAGAAGAAGGGACTCCAGGTCAGAGACTGGAGTCATTACTTCAAGACAATCAAGGACCTGAGGGCTCAGATCTTTGCAAATACTGTGGACAATGCCCATATCGTTCTATAGATCAACAATGCCTGTCTTGCTGCTGATGACTTTAGAGTCAAGTATGAGACAGAGCTGGCTATGCACCAGTCTGTGGAGAGTGACATCCATGGGCTCCGCAAGGTGACTGATGACCAGTGTCACTTGGCTGCAGCTGGAGACAGAGATGGAGGCTCTCAAGGAGGAGTTGCTCCTCATGAAGAAGCACAAAGAGGAAGTAAAAGGCCTACAAGCCCAGATTGCCAGCTCTGAGTTGACCGTGGAGGTAGACGCCTCAAATCTCAGGACCTTGCCAAGATCATGGCAGACATCGGGACCCAATATGATGAGCTGACTCAAAAGAACTGAGAGGAGCTGGACAAGTACTGGTCTCAGCAGATTGAGGAGAGCACCACAGTGGTCACCATGCAGTCCACCGAGGTTGGAGATGCTGAGATGACGCTCACAGAGCTGAGACGTACAATCCAGTCCGTGGAGATGGACCTGAACTCCGTGAGAAATCTGAAGGCCAGCTTGGAGAACAGCCTGAGGGAGGTGGAGGCCCACTACACCCTGCAGATGGAGCAGCTCAATGGGATCCTGCTGCACCTGGAGTCAGAGATGGCACAGAGCCGGGCAGAGGGACAACACCAGGTCCAGGAGTAGGAGGCCCTGCTGAACCTCAAGATCAAGCTGGAGGCTGAGAGTGCTACCTACCACTGCCTGCTTGAAGACGATGAGGACTCAATCTTGGTGATGCCCTGGACAGCAGCAACTCCATGCAAACCATCCAAAGACCACCAGCCGCTGGATAATGAATGGCAAAATGGTGTCTGAGACCAATGACACCAAAGTTCTAAGACATCAAGACAGCAGAAGCAGGATACCCTTTGGGGAACAGGAGGTCAATAAAAAGTTCAGAGGTGGAAGGAAGGAAGGAAGGAAGGAAGAAAGGAAGGAAGGAAGGAAGGCAAGAAAACTGCTATGATGATGTGACACATGCTCCTGTTACAGCCTTTATTTTGCAGTTGTCCCTCTTCTGATTTCTCCAGCAAGGTGATTCTATCTGCCCTTTACCTTCCAACAATCACTCAAAATTTATGATCTGAGTCCATCTTTTAAAATCAGCGTATATTATGGAATTGTCTACTAAAATTTTTGCTATCATTTCAATGCATTTCAATGCAATTTCTGTAATTTGGACAGGCATAGAAGGGGAGCTACAGCATGTTTTGTTTCATAATTTTCATGAGCTGATTACATTGTACTTTAGAGCAAGTGTTCTTTGTTTACATGAGTGAACCCCATAAGAAAGTGATTCCCAGATGGCAGCATCAACATTTTAGCTGTCCCCACTGCCTGACACAGTTGCAGTGGAGAGACTGCATAAACAAGGACACAAACATCGAAAAACACAAGGGCCCATGGCAGAGAGAATTCTGAGTTTTGTGTTCATGGAAAACACTAATGGAAACTGTTGAAGAGAAGGGGAGAGAGAGGTGTTTGGAGACATTGGTGGAAATGGAGGATGGAGAACGTTTTATGTGACATTGAGGTTGTTCTTCACTCTTTGCTGAGCTCCAGTTCTCCTATTTGGATGAAAGAACAGAAAGTACAAAATTGCCAAGATTCTTTCTCTTCTACTCATGGCATGCTTCTATGAATTTGATACTGGAAATCAACAGACATTACCAGACCATTGATCTCACAGTGCCTCCAGATAGAAGCCATATGGTTTGTGCTCATCCTAAAATAAGCAGAGGCAGGCTTTGGAAAAATTGGGAAAAACTTATTATTTTTAAAATTTTTGTTGTTCTCTGTAATTTATGAGCAGATCTTCTTTCCCTCCAGACAGTTCTCCACTATAATTTTTGGCTTTTCTTTCTTTCAACCACCACATCGTAATGACTTACTCTGTAGCTAACTCTATAAATCTCTGATAAGGCATTAATTTATAAATCAGGTGTTAGCTGATAAGGATTGAGGGCAGATACTTTATACAGGTATCCACAATTTTTGAGACAATATTTACCTTTTATTTTGTAAGACTTTTTTAGTTATAAGGAGAAAAATTAACACAAAAATCACATGGCTGAACAAATTTGCTGTCTAATAAAAGCCTAATTTTTTTTTAGATCATTGGAGCCTTCTACAATGGCTTCTTATTTTTCATCCTGGCTACTACCTAAGTTAAAAACATTATTAACTGGATACTGCAGAGTCATAAAACACTTAAAAAGATAAAATCATAGTAGTAAAATGATATGTAGTGATAATGATATTGGAGGACAGACATACTGCTCAAATCTTTCTCCAATTACAGTCCATGCATGGACAGACAGCCACCTCTCTCTCACCTGCTATCAGGTTTCAGTCTACACAAAATTACAACTTTTAAAAATAGTCTTATACACCTAAAACTGGCTTTTTTTCAGCTGAAACTAAAATGACTCATTTCCTATTATGTATATATACACAGATGTCAAAATATTCCCACATATTTTGCTGGAGTGCCTTAATTTTAAATTGGAGCTAGAAAGTTCTAGGCTAAAGACTAGCCAACCTAAAATGTTTTCTAAAGATATGTATTAATTAGTTGGGTTATGTAGCATTAAACTTTGCTCTATATAAAGCAAATTTAAATAGACATAACCCTTTATTTCTAGCAATACACAATATGAGAGACATCTTGTTGATTCAGATCCCAAATGCTTAAAAATAAAAAAAATTTATCAGTTGAGTAAATAAATATGTTATCATATGTGTGGGGAGAGTAGTTATTTACTAATATTAGCATTTCTCAAATTGAGGTTGCTAATATCAAGAGAAGTTTCTACAAAATTCCTAATCACGGGGTTTCAATTTACTGACAGTTTAAAAAACAAGCTACATATTTAGAATGACTAAAATTTACAGTCTGAGGCTCCCAAATATTGCAGAGAATGTAGAGTAACTGAAATTCACATATACTGCTAGAGGGAGTTAAAATGCTATAATCACTTTGGGAAATGACTTGTTTTTCTAAGACCACCAGAGCGGGCACAAAAGAACCAGCGACTAGGCAAGGATAGGAGCAAAACTGCAAGTTTATTTTGGTCACCTAGCTTCAGGGGAAGAAGGTGGGTAAGGAGAGGTCTGTTGGCCTCTGGCAAATGAGGCCCCCAGAGTTCTCCATGCTGCTCTCGGACGGAATTCCGACAGTCCCGACCGCACCGCAGTGGGGAAGCTGGGAAGTCCGCGCGTGGCACTGGTCCGGAGCGGCTTTTCTGGGAGTGGGAGGGCGATAGGCGGGGCACGGGCGTGTCCGGGGGCGTTCCGCAGGTGCGACCAGGTAAATCTTGGTCTCTTCAGATTGATGTCACCTGGCGCATGCCCAGTTGGTCTGCACCTTCCAGGGCGTCGGCTGCATTTTCGCGCGCGCGGGAAAAGTTGGGGGGGGGGATGAAGAACCCGGAAGTGCGCCATCTTGCCTCCGTTCGTCCAAACAGGAAACTATATGGCAATATCTATTATACTAAAGCTTAACATATGTGTAGTCTATGTAATCAACTCTACTCTTAGGTATTTACACACTTCTTGCAGAAATGCAAACATTTATGCCTCAAAATACACTTAAAAGAAATTTATAACACCATTACTCATAACAGCCCCAAATTGGAAATGGCCCAAGCACCCATTGGCAGTAGAATAAATAGTGAAACAGTTATATAACTGAATCCTCCACAGCAATGAAAAAGAATGAACAATCTCTAGATGCTACAATGTGAATGCATCTCTCAATAAGTCAAATACACAAAACAGACAAAGAAGAGTACATAGCGTATGATTTATTTACATAAGGCTACAAAGCAAGCAAAACTAAGTATAATCAGAGTACTGGTTACCTTTTCAAGGGGTCTACTGATGGGAGGTGAGTACAAGAAAGGCTTCTGGGGTACTTATATTATTCTATATCTTGATCTGGTGCTATAATTACCTTCAGGAAGAAGGACCCACTGCCCAAGTCATGGCTGCATGGATATTGTTCATCCACTCTGTTCCCTCTCAAGTTCACGCCATTGCAGTGCATACAGATGGTGCTTCATCCACATCCCTATGATTCCTATGCCCATCCCCAGCTTTTGTATTTGTACTTCTAACAGCTCACAATCTCGATCTTCAGGATATTGTCCTTGGTTTACTACAGCCTTTTTGGCCATACTTACCAGCAGGAAGTGCCAGGGAGTTTATGGCCACCACAGGGCAAACTATGGAAAATGATTCCCTTTCCTCAAGCCAGGACAAACTCAGAAATGTAATTTCCTTTGCACAGCTCCCTGCAGGATGAGGCTGAGAAAGGGAGTTGACCTGAAATTAGTCCTTGCTTAGCTACTTCCACTTCCCTGTTCTGCTTCCCTTAAGCCCCTACTGATTTTTCTTGAGAGCACTTCTTCAGCTCACCTGCTCAAATGTTCTTATATCAAAGTCAGCCTCTGAGACTCAGACTGAAAACAGCTATATTGGAAACCCAATTATCACATGGGTGTAGCTTTCTTTCCCTCACTACCCTTCAAAATACTTCAATCTACTTTCATTATTGCTCAGTCCCTCTTAGGAATTAAGCCTTCGAAGCCTTCCATTAATTAAATGAGTACACAATCTGGGAGGCATGACTCATGAATCATTTACCAATTATTTGCACTTCAGCGAAATACAATGGCAAGATTAGCAATGCAGTCATGCAACAAGACCCCTCAGCCACCAGAAGAATCAACATTGGCTGATGAGTATGGGGTAAGGTGTGGTGTTCAGAAAAGTCCAAAGTACAAGCCTTGCCAGGAAAGAGGAGCTGAGTGGGGCATGGGAGACAGATTCCTAAGGCATGCAATGGGCATTATCAGAATTTGATTACTTGGGCATAAGAAGAAATAAAAGAATACTCACAACAGAAACAGTTTTAAGCAGAGGACAACCTAACTTCACAAATTTTATCTAGGACTACCCATTAACTAATATTTAGTAATTTCATGTATAAACAATGGAACGAATGTCTGTTATGATTCAGTAAGTTAAAGGGACTTACAATATTTCTAAATGGTTGAGAATGGGTAAATTACTACCTGTCCCAGAAGAAACTGAGATGGCTTCATGAATTGAATGGAATTTCAAGGGCTTGCTTGATAAGAGCAAATTTTTTTTTTCTTCTTTTGAGACAGAGTCTCACTCTGTCACCCAGGTTGAAGTGCAGTGGCACTACCTCGGCTCACTGCAACCTCCACCTCCTGGGTTCCAGCAATTCTGCCCCAGCCTCCCGAGTAGCTGGGATTACAGGTGGGCACCACCATGCCTGGCTAATTTTTGTATTTTTGGTAGAGACAGGGCTTCATCATTTTGACCAGGCTGTTCTCAAACTCCTGACCTCAGATAATCCACCCACCTCAGCCTCCCAGAGTGGTGGGATTACAGGCGTCAGTCACTGCGCCCAGCCTGAGTTAGCACAATTATCCAGTGGCAAAGCACATGCATACTTTATTTAAATTAAAACAGCTGATGAAATTTTTCTTCCCCAAATCAATTTTAAGGTTTAACAGGGTAAACAGCTCATGGTATGAGCTTTAGAATTAATTATAGAGTGACTCAACAAACTCAAAATTAAGTAACATTTCAGGTGGAAATTTCAAAAATAATATATTTTAAATATATACTTCACAATTTCAATTTACTTACAGTATCTAAAATAAATATAAACTGCCATTTTTTAAACACATGAAAAAGTATGTTAAATATTACATGACTGACTTAATTGGAGTGAATGGTAATCAAAATTTACCAAAAGAAACTGTAACATGAAGGATATGAACAGATACTTTTCAAAATAAGTCATTTATGTGGCCAAAAAACACATGAAAAAATGCTCATTATCACTGGTCATCAAAGAAATGCAAATCAAAACCACAATGAGATACCATGTCACGCCAGTTAGAATGGCGATCATTAAAAACTCAGGAAACAACAAATGCTGGAGAGGATGTGAAGAGATAGAAATACTTTTACACTGTTGGTGGGAGTGTAAACTAGTTCTACGATTGTGGAAGACAGTGTGGCAATTCCTCAAGGATCTATAACCAGACATACCATTTGACCCAGCAATCCCATTACTGGATATATACCCAAAGGGTTATAAATCATTCTACTATAAAGACACATGCACATGTATGTTTATTGCAGCACTGTTCACAATAGCAAAGACTTGGAACCAACCCAAATGCCCATCACAGTAGACTGGATAAAGAAAATGCGGCACATATACACCATGGAATACTATGCAGCCATAAAAAAGAATGAGTTCATGTCCTTTGCAGGGACATGGATGAAGCTGGAAACCATCATTCTCAGCAAACTAACACAAGAACAGAAAACCAAACACCGCATGTTCTCACTCATAAGTGGGAGCTGAACAGTGAGAACATATGGGTACAGGGAGGGGAACTTCACACACCAGGCCTGTCACCAGGGGTGGCAGGGGGAGGTGGGGAGGAAATAGGGGAGGGATAGCATTAGGAGAAATACCTAATGTAAATGATGGGTTGATGGGTGCGGCAAACCACCATGGCACGTGTATACCTATGTAACAAACCTGCACAACTTAATAAAACAAGAAACTGTAACACAAAATGAGATGAATAAAATTTAAAAAGTATATAATATTAAAACATGCATAGACAAAAGACTCGACCAAAGCACACTAACATTTCAATGGCGCTGATCTCTGTGTGCCAGAATTGAAGATCATTCTATTTACTTCTTAATAATCAAGAAAAGTGTTAGTTATGAAAAAGATAGTGTATAAGGTCCTGCCACTAATTTAAATTTCCTCCAAAAAAGGGCTTAGTAGACAAATGTTACTTTAGAATAGACAAGTTTTGAAAGTGTATTATTATCAAGGCTTGTATGAATTGAGGTGGAGACATTTACTTTGATCTCTTTGAATTACCACATATTGCCTAGAAAACATTCTAAAATAGAAAGCCTCCCAGACTCTAATGGAATAGTTTTTGTTGGTAGTGATGAGATAAAACAATCAAACATTTCAGTAACATCTATTTCCCAAAAATCAAAAGGGAAAGGGTAATTACATTTAAACACACACACATGGTCTTTACTTGGTGGAAAAAAATTGTGTTTGTGTCTGTCTCCCTTAAGTAATTGTTCAATGGTCTCCTTTCAAGTTATAAATGTCAACCAATTTGAAAGCATGGTAAACAGGAAAGAAATACGGAAACAAATTTCATAGGAAAGGTAGAGCTGATGAAAACAGGAATCTTATCAAGGGAGTTTTCAAATATCAAGTTTCCATCACATTGAAAGGTATTAGTTGTGACTCAGAAGGATGATTTATTTCAGATTTGGCATTTCCTGTGAGTCACACTTTTCATCTGAGCATCTTAGAATATTTTATAAACACGAACCTCAATAACATCTGTATTATTCTCTTTGTTTTATAAATGGACTAATAAGTCATCAAAGAGCTTATAAAATTGACAGAGGTCACCTAGGCTGAGACTGATTTTTCTATCAGCACCTTTACCCGTGACAGCCCTCAATTAGGATTTGAGAACTCCACAGCTCCTGTCCTAGCCATTTTGAAACATGAAACCCATGTCTTTAACTTTTTAAAATATGTATGTATGGAGACGTGCCTAGGGGGGAAAAAATCTCTCTTTAAACACATACATACTGCTACATATCATCTATCTATTCATATAGATTCGAAGATATCATAGAAAGAGTTCATAACCAGTAAAGGCAATAAAATGATAACTGCCACAGCCCAGCTCCTGATCACGGATGTCTGCTTCTGTTTAGGCAGCGAAAAATATAATGGGGAAGTCTGTAGGAAATAAATAGAAATGTTTGGAATTTTTTCCTAACCTTTTGTCAACTGTGATGATTCTGACGTCTCTTAACTCTTGATCAGATATCAGAGGTTTCTGAAGTTTCCTGTTTCGTGGCTCTCTTAGGTCTCGGTACATTTTTCACTGTGTCCTTAGGCCAAAAGGAGTACCTAGCCGTCCAAAGTGTAAGGTAACAGTTAAATCCCAACTTACCAAGAGTAATTGGCATGATGTCCAACAGATGGCGCTTTGCTTCCCCTCGAAAATTTAAATTATTCGGCGGTGCTCCTAAACTTCACTGCTGGAGGGGGTCGGGGAATGTATGTGGAGGTCGGGGTGGTGGGGCAGTATGTGCGTGCGTGCGTGCGTGCGTGCGTGCGTGCGTGTGTGTGTGTGTGTGTGTATGTGTGTGTGGCGGGGGGTGGTTAGTCGGTGGGAGGGCGCGGGGGGAGGGGTCCCTGCCTGGCCACCTGAATTCAGTTTGTAAACCACAGCTGTAGATCACACATAAATTAGGTGAAGCTGGCAGAAAAACTGGTCTTGGTAGAAAGAATTTGAAAACAGTTGAAAAAGATTCCATGGAGGTGCCTTTCTCTCATTTGAGAAACACCAGAAAGTTATCTGGTTCTAATAAAAACGTCTATTGGTGTCCTTTAACTCTAATTACTGTGGCGCTTGCCCCAATGAAGAGGGAGAGGAGCTGTCTCTTCTACTCGTCACACATGGGAAGCTTTTGCCAAATTTTAGCTATCTCCCTTCAGACAAAAGCCTCCAAAATTACAAAAGCACTAAGCTGTTTTGTTTGACTTAATCTTTTCCTGTTTCGTTGTCTACAAATCCTTCTCCAATCCACATAGTCTTAAAGATAACAATATGAATAAAATTAATTTCTGCTTGCATCTGAATCACACCAAAAGAAATACACAGATTTTTGTACATACAGTAACTTTGGGACAGTCAGACTTATAAGAATAAATGAAATTTGTTTTCTGGAACATTGAAGAGATACTCAGAAGAAATAGGCAGCCTTCTGACCAACTGGTATGAAACTTTGATAACAAATCTGTGTGCTAGTCAGTTAGACGAGAGCAGCTGCATGTATTAGGATGCCCTGGACAGAAGAAATAGTGGTTTTAAATGAATCTGCTGGTGAGAATTTATGAGAGTAGAATCCTTATTTTTGTTGGTTTGAAGTTAGAAGAGTAGAATCCTTGTTTTTGTGTGTTTGTTTGTATTTGAGAGAGGGTTTCACCCTGTCACCTGTCCTGGAGTGCAGTGGTATGATCACTGCTCACTTCAGCCCTGACCTCCCAGGCTCAAGCAATGCTCATGCTTCAGCCACCTGAGTAGCCGGGACTACAGGTGGGCAACACCATGCCAGGATAAATTTTTAATTCTTTGGTAAAGACAGGGTCTTGCTATATTGACCAAGATGGTTTCAAATTCCTGGCCCCAAGTAATCCTCCGACCCCAGGCTCCCAAAGTGCTGGGATTACAAGCATGGGCCACCACACCCAGCAAGAGTAGGATCCTTTAAATTGCAGGTCTTGATTTGCTGTGGAACTGTTTCTCCTGCAGGCAACTCCATGAGGCATGTATTTGGGAGAAGAACAGCAGGAATTTGTCATTTATTTGTTTATTTATTATCAATGATTAGTCTCCTAAGTTACACCAGGAATGCCAGAGAGTTTCTGATGAGAGTAAAACACTTTGTTTAGAGATAAGTGCTTTTTTCCAGAACTGTAAGTGGAGTGTCTGCTAAGTGCCAGTCACCGTCTAGGTTAAGGAGAAGATCAGGGGCCATGGTAAGGGATGAACTAGAATGACTCTTGCTGTCACTGAACTTAGCCTGGTGGTTAAGAACAACAGGAGATTTTTACATCTCAGAGGAAACAAAGATATCAAGGAAATTCACTTTACTCTCT
This sequence comes from Trachypithecus francoisi, assembly GCF_009764315.1. Taxonomy (NCBI): domain Eukaryota; kingdom Metazoa; phylum Chordata; class Mammalia; order Primates; family Cercopithecidae; genus Trachypithecus; species Trachypithecus francoisi. The sequence continues at coordinate 59,977,424 of NW_022681458.1, forward strand.
TACGTTAATTTAATCTTTTTAAATGAGAGGGCTGGAATACATGATCTCTAAGCCCTAATGCTCTGATTCTAGCACCATATAAAGTTCACTTCAAAGTCAGTGAAAGAGCTGCAGCAACATAAATAGACCTCAGGGTATAAACACTATGTAATCCAAAGGGAAAATAAAGATGACAGACTACATGTTTTAAAATAAACTCACTGTGGTTTTTAATTCTCATTTCCAACCTTGAGTTTTATGAATATTGATTTCCTAAGAAAAGAAAGCCTACAACTGCTACCTTCCTTAAGTACCTTTATACTCATTTTAAATAAGGCCATTAAAAATTTTCAGGCCTAGTACATACAATTTTCAGTTTAAATGTTCTCTTACCTTCACTTAAAGGACCTTTCTATGTAACTAAAATGAAAGTTTTAATTTTGGACACATACAAAATTAAGCCTGACATCTACTGAGCATTTATAAGAATACCTTGCTTTGCTCAAAAAAAAAAAAAAAAAATCTTCCCAGTGAAGTACTTCAAACAGTGATATAACATGTCATTGACAACACAATGGGGAGGGCAAACTGAGGGACAGGGACATGACACTTGTAATTTGCTTAAGGTCACACAGTTACTTTATAATTCTGTATCATATTCATCTTATTTTATTTATCCCCCACTGTGGTACTATGGGGTAATTTTTCGACTCTACAGACAAGGAAATTGAGTTTCAGAAACAGTATGTTCTTATAGTAGTAATGGATTCGAAACTAGGTCCACCTCTCCAAAAATTCTTGCAGTTTTCCCCTATACCAAGTGAGATGTTAGCACATCATCTCTACTTTCCAAATCATATGAAAAGGGTATCTTCATTTTTTTCTCAAAGAATAAGAGGCAGTTGCAGAAGAGGGAGTAAGGCAAATAGTAAAGAATTACTATTCTATTGCCCCACAATGTTTCTAGACTTATCTTTCCCTAACCCTTCCTAGACCTTATACGTATCCAAATTAGGCTACCACAGTTTGTAGACTACACCCTATCCAGCCTCAGTTTCTTAGTTTAGTCACTTCTGTCCTAGAATTATTTTCCTCTCATCTCTGTTTGCTAAAAACTTATTCATCCTGAAAGTCCATTTCATGAACCATTCCCCTTGCATGAACATCCTTGTTTCCCCAAATTAAATAAAATATTGCCCACTTTGAATTCTCAAGTTCTTTGTTGGTCCTCGAGGTTCAGTGCAGCATGCAGGAAGGGAACAACTGATTGGCTGAAACATTCATGTTTCATAGCCTTGTTCTTCTGACTGTTGGTTGTGGGACCTTAGGAAACTTACTTAAACTCTGTGAGCCTCAGTTTCCTTAATTACAGAGGGAAGAAAATAATTCCTACTGAGATAACATCTACCCTGTGGAGATGTTAATATGGTTATATGATATCTCCATCAGTGATAAAATGTGAAAAGAAAATGAATGTATTATTTCTCACTATTAAAGATAAAACTATAGATAAAGTCCATAGTTGGTGTATGCATTCTTAGGTAATGTTTTGGCATTAAACATACCAGCTACTCTAATAATACCCAAGCTAGAGTTCAGTTCAGTAAAGAAATAGAATATCTAAACTCTTATTCAGTGTCAAGCTTTCCTCATTCCCAGAATGGAGGTTTAAGGTGGGGTGGGGATGTGGCTGGTTTCTTAAGAAGTTCCTAACTCTACCTCCTCCCACACTGTGTAAGCCACGGCTCTGGCTTCTCCAAAGTCAGACTAAGGAAAGAGGGACCAGAGGAAGGAGCTGGGTTATGCAGCTGATAAAATGTGGCTTTGGTGCTCTCTGGACAGCAGATGCATTACTGACTCTTTCTTGGTTGCACACTTTTGTTGCTTCTTCAGAGCTTCTCACTACAGATCTGTAATGCAGTTTCTTTGACCTTGGCAATGCCTTCTTCTAGATAGCTCCATTTTGAGCAACCAGTAACACACTATTTTTTCATGTATACAACCCACTGGAATAGTCATTTAAGAGTTTCTGTTTTAAGATAACCCCAGGTCAATTCTCTTTTGCAGGGTTAGGGGAGGAGAGGGTCTCTCCTTTTTTTTTTTTTTTTTTTTTCTTTTTTTCAGGAGCCAATTTGAGTGGAAGTGCAGCCTACTCCCAGTGCCCCAGTGGATTCCTTTTATATCTCTTGGCTTTAGACTTTTCAGACTTAAGTTAAACACTGTTGACTGTGTTCATTAATCTCCAGGATACAGATATCAAAATCTCCGCACAGTCCTCTTGAAGCCCCGCTCATTGGCTTGAGCTGAAATAAAACATCCTGCTATTTCCATGAGGAGGGGCAGAGGAGACCATTCAAAGTTCACACACAAACCTCTGTTCTCCAAGTTTTCCCTCTTATACTAGCTGGGGTACATGACCTTGCTGACAGAACCATCTTGTTATACCTTAGCAAATCATGCACAGGCAGTCTAGCACCCCACTTTAGCTTCTGAGGCATTGGGTAGGGAGAGATAATTATTCCTTGGATCTATTACATTGTTCTTTATCTTTGTGCCTCATTTGAAAAATCTGTTGCACAGATAATGGGCCAAGGTGCAGCTAAACCATGAATGTGAAAGTCGTCAGGAACCAAGGATACTTTTCTTTGTCTTTCCCTCTTTGGGGCCAAATACTACCTTGACTCTGCTCACAATCCATCCTGTTTCTCTTGAACATATGAAAAATGGCCACCCCAAGCTTCTAGTGTTCTATTTTGGAATATATCTGGTCTGGTCCCACAGACCAACAGAAACTGACTAGTTTGAATCCCACCTCAAAATTTCTAGAGATGGTATTTTTTAAATACAGTGAAAAAAAATCATAGAGAAGACAACTGGCTTAATCTGGACCAAATAACTATTCTTAATCCAATCAACTTCATCAAACAAACAAGTTATAATAAGTCCATTCTCTGGTAAGGGAAACTCTCAAAGAAAGGTAGTAATAGGCTGGGCAGACACCTTGAACCATTTCAGAAACACGTATGTAGAATCTTTAGCACATATGCTAGTCCCTGACACAAAGGTCATATGATATGGTTTGCATATGTGTCACCACTCAAATCTCATGTTGAATTTTATCTCAAATGTTGGAGGTGGGGCCTGGTGGGAGGTGATTGGATCGTGGGGGCCGATTTCTCATGAATGGTTTAGCACCATCCCCCGTGATACTGTCCTTGCACTAAACAGTGAGTTATCCTGAGATCTGATCCTTTAAAAATGTGTAGCACCTCCCCACTCGCTCTCTTGCTCCTGCTCCTGCCATGTAAGACATGCCTGCTCCTCATTCACCTTCTGCCATGACTGTAAGCTTCTTACTCCATAGATGTGTTTCTCCACATTGTTATGAGAGTTGACACAACTATTTTGTGACTACAAAGTAGAGCCAGCTTCAGAAGAAGCTGACCCTGCCAGAGGCAGAGAGGAGATAAAAGGAAACTGTTGAGTAGCTGACTCAAGCCAACCCTGGAGCCAACTTACATGTCAGCTTCCAATTATGGGCCAATAAATCCCTCTGTCATTTAACCAGCTTGAGTTGGATTCCAGAAATTCCTAATTTGTATATTCACCCCAAATTCTAACACGTCAGGACAAAATGTCAGTGGGTATATTTGAAAAAGATTCTGATGGTCCCCAAGAAGAAGTTGTAAATGGACTCCAGAGGAAAAAAAGAATCAAGAATTAAAACTCCAAAAAGAAGATGGTAAAGGCAATACCAATGCCTCTCAGAGAATATGCCAGATATCTACAAAATTCCAGTAGCCAGGTTCGGTCGCTTACACCTATAATCCCAGCACTTTGGCAGGCCAAGGAGGGAGGGTCACTTGAGTCCAGCAGTTCAAAATCAGCCTGCTCAAAATGGTGAGACTCCATCTCTATTAAAAAACAAAACAAAAAACAAACAAACAAAAAAATGTAGACAAGCACAGTGGTGCACCTGTAGTCCCAGCTACTTCAGAGGCTGAGGCTGGATGATCCTTTGAACCCAGGAGTTCAAGGCTGCAATGAACTAGAGAACATGTCAAAAAAAAAAAAGAAAGAAAGAAGAAAGAAAGAAAGAAAGAAAGAAAGAAGAAAGAAAGAAGAAGAAAGAAAAGAAGAAAGAAAAAGAAAGAAAGAAAGAAAGAGAAGAAGAAGAAAGAAAGAAAGAGAAGAAAGAAGGAAGAAGAAAGAAGGAAGAAGAAAGAAGGAAAGAAAAGAAAGAAAGAGAAGAAAGAAGGAAAGAAAAGAAAGAAAGAAAGAAAGAGAAGAAAGAAGGAAAGAAAGAAAAAGAAAGAAAGAAAGAAAGAAAGAAAGAAAGAAAGAAAGAAGAAAGAAAGAAAGAAAGAACGAACGAACGAACTTCGGGAAAGGAACATCAAGATGTTTCAGTTGAAACATAGGAAACTGGTTGATTTTGCAGTACAAGGTGATACTTCAAGGTGACTCAATCAAATGCCATATGACTTGTCCTCTGACTTTGCCTATGAGGAATATTATTCTAATTTCTCAAGAAATTAAAAAGGCTACAAAATGCTTATGACACATGGGATTATTAATAGAATCTGAGAAAATGAAAAAAGACTGCTCGACACAGAAACCACACACACACACAAAATACTGCTGGGAAGTATTATTTGCTAGAAGAGCTCAAGCACACTCTGGGACTAAGAGAGATGGAGGGATCCCAGCAAACCCCAAAATGACACTCCAAGGTATGACACAGAAGATGGTAGACAGGCAGCAATCCAGAGATCAGTGGAGTGAGGGGGAGCAAATTCACACTAGCTATAAGGAATCCATGCCAGAAACCCTGCCAAGGAGGAAAACGACTTCAACATCTGAGTTCTGGCAGTTCCATGGGGAAGGAAAAGAGAGAAAAGTGGCTTAGAACTAAATACTGCTATTTTAAAATAATTGTTTGTGGTTACCTAATTCTCTTTTTTTTATGTGTGGGTAGAAAATCTTGTATTCTATTTGTGTAGTGAGGTAATACTTTTGAATACATTACTATGCTTTTCTTTTTGGCACTTCCTTGTATCTTTTTAAAATCTTATGCCTATTCAATTAGAGATATTCATTACTTCTAGGAAGAAAAAGATTATAGTTAGAATAGATAAAGTGTTTCGAGTTTGGCTTTTTGCTTTCAAAAAATAGATCCCTCAAATTAGTTTCAGCAAGAACAGTCTTAAATTTATTTTTAATTTCAAGAGGCAGGCAAGAGATAGAGATACACAGTTTGTTTTGTTTTGTTATTTTGTTTTAAAAATTCTATAATTTTTCCTTTCAATATCAAGAAACAAAGCCTGGAAGGCTGAGAAAATTATTTTACAAAAAATCTTTAAATATAAGTGATACAGGAAATGATATGAGAACAGTCTTCCAGCCCAAAGAAAGAAAACAAAAACTAACAAACCTTCTTAAGTAGGAAAAGAATATTGAAAGTGAGCAGAGCAGGTAAGTGAGTCATAGGTGAGTTTACAGAGAGGCCCCTGCTCTGCTTCCAACTCAAGTAGGAAGAAGGGTGGGTTGGACAGTAAGCTGCACGACAAAAATGCCCGAATAGCTCTGAACTGTGGGCAGAAACAACTTTTCTTCACTCTGGACCTGGAATTCTAATTGGAAGCAGCCTCAAAGAGTATTCCATACTAGACTAGGGTGGGCACCATATGATGGAGATAGCACAGGGCTTATTTAAATATAGAAGACCTATCACAGTGCTTGTGTTCCATTAACCCTTATTTTAATTAATAATGGCTCCAAAGTGCAAGAGTAGTGATACTGGCTATTGGATATGCCAAAGAGGAGCCATAAAGTGCATCCTTTAAGTGAAAAGGTGAAAATTCTTGACTTTAAAAAAAGGCACAAATTATATGCTGAAGTTGCTAAGATCTACATTAAAAATGAATTTTCTGTCCATGTAAGTGGGAAGGAAAAAGAAATTTTGTTCTCATTTTGCTGTCTCACTTCAAATTGCGAAAGTTGTTACCACAGTGTGTGATACATGTTTAGTTAAAAGACATGAAATGTGTGTGCAGAAGACATGAACAGAAATGTGTTCTGACTGACAGCAATCAGGTTCCTACCTATTCACAATTTTAGGCATCTACTAGGAGTCTTGGAATATATCCCCTGAGGATAAGGGGGAACTACTGTATTAGGAAGAAAATCTTTAACATAGCCGGAGGGGTAGGCAGTGGAACTAGTATTATTTATTATAATATTTATATATTATTTATATTATTATTTATATTTATTATATATTATTTAACATAGCTGGAAGGGTAGGCAGTGGAACTGGTATTATTTACGTCTTATGTCATTACATCTTGAGACATTCCTAGAGAGTAGTTGCACCACTTCAAAACCTTACATGAAACAATGATGTCCTCATTTAGAAGGCATCTCTTTTACACCTCTACAATACTCAAATTGGAGTTAGAGGTCACACTCTTCTGACTCAAGTCAAAAAGCATTTTTCAGCATCTGGAACAATTTACACAAAAGTAACCTTGTCGCTTCAGCGCATCATCATTCACAGATTTTGTTTTCTTTTGTAATTTAAAATTGAATAATGCTATTTCTCATGATTAATTAAACTTTTAGCACTTTTAGAGTATTTGATTTAATACTTTGTTTTTCTACATTTTTTGTTGGTTTATAATAAAATGATAGTCTTTGGCATTTATATTTTTATAAATTATGATTTAAATTATATTTTGTAATATATGAATACACTTGGTATTTAAAACTCATGAAGTCTTTCGTTTCATTGACCATTTTATTTTAAGACTTCTGAATACACTTAAAATTTTTCTAAATCCATACTGGTTCACAGTTCTGCATGAAATAAATGCCAAAATAATTGATATTACAACGTACCGCCTTATTGGAATTATAAATCAGAAGAAACTACCCTGTACTTCCAAGTTTGAGAGAAAATATAATTAATTACATCAGCACATTAAAAGAGAAAATCCCAAAGTTGAAAACAGACAACAGGTTGATTCTTCAAGAGCATATAGCTTTGTTTCAACTTACTATTTTCTGTTACTTAAAGTATATTACAATTCTAAAAAAGGAAATGTTAATTTGTAGAAAGCTGACAGAAATTCAAATAATTTTTGTTCAATAACATTTCAAATTAATTTTGCTCTGTAGAGATATAAGTAAGTTCTTTCTGATAGAAAAGAGTAAAACCCCAAATTTTAAATTTTAATATAATGATCTTATTTCAGTATTTTTTCCAAGTACTATAATATTTCTGCTTGTCCTGTGCATTTTGCAATTAGCTTTATTATCCCTCTAGTTTCCTTGGTTATTAATTCAGTCTTCTACATTTGTTGATTTTATATTTGAGTCATGTTTTTAATTTTTTGAAATTTATACTTTGATAAGCACCAAATACAAATGAATATGATGAGCAAGTTCAGTTTAAGGGAAATAAAAAAATTCCATCTCTGCACATTCAATTCACATTGAATGAATTAAGTACCATCTCATTTGTGTTGTAGGATCAGTCAAACAGCATGGGATCAACAGATTTTCACCAGATGAGAGTCCCTCTTTGTGTACTATTCCTTGGGCTTTTCCCCGAACAGTGTCTAAACATTGGGCACAGTTTCACTACCTGATCCCCGAGAAAAGTACTGTAGCCCACCCCTGACCCCTCATCCATGATTTTGTTTTTTGCAATTTGAGTTACCTGTGGTAAATGGTGATTCACAACTATTAAATGGAAAATTCCAGAAATAATTAACAAGTTTTAAATTGTGTGCCATTCTGAGGAGCATGGGGAAATCTCAAGATGTCTCTCTCTGTCCTGCCCGCCATGTGAACCACCCCTTTGCACAGAGTATCCACGCTGTACGTGCCGCCTGCCCGTTAGTCATTGACATTATCTGCTCCTGACATCCAACCATCGATATTGTCATGGCTCCACGATGCAAGATCACCCAAAAGCAGATGATCCAAATGTAGCCTACCTCTACGTCAGAGTGCCTACATCATTCATCTCATTTTATCTCATCATATAGGCATTTGTCATCTCACGTCATCACAAGAATGGTGAGTACAGTAAGATATTTGGGAGAGAGATCCTATTCACATAATTTTTACTTCAGTGTATTGGTACAATTGTTCTATTTTATTATTGGTTATCATTGTTAACCTCTTACTTACCTAATTTGTAAACTAAACTTTAACATAGGTATCTAAGTACAGGAAAAAGCATAGCGTATAGGGGGTTCAGTACTATCTGGGATTTCAGGCATCTTCAAAACCTCTTGGATCATATGCCCCATGCATGAAGGGGAGGTTGCTGTGCACAGATCTTTTTCAATGTATGTTTATCACTAGTGATCATTTTAGGAAAGCAGATGGACATTAAAAACCAAACAAACATGGAAAAACTACAAATTTAAGAAATCCCCTAAATTCTTTTGTCCCTTGTCTTTTGTCTATAGTCCCTAACTTCCTTCTAATCCAGTGGCAGGAAGTTCTATTAGATTGTTTACTTTTAAATGAACTTTGAAGTTCACAAAAGTTCGTCCCTTCATCTCCCTGGGAACTGTCTTATACAAAGGGTGTGTGGTCTTCTCTCTACAGGAAGTTCTTTTTCTCTAAGAGTAATCTGAGTTGAACAGCAAGTATCTCATCTGAGAATACCCAGCCTGTACCATACTTGGTTCTCCAGGGACCCTGCCATATAAAGGTTGTTGTTGCTGTCTGGTGGTGCTGGTAGCAGTGGTTTTTCTCAAATAACAGTCAAAAGACAAAGGTCAGAGTGGAGTACTGTGGAGCGCCTAGTTTAGAACAGCAGTCTATTTTCCTTTGGTATTGGGAAATCAGTCCTGCATCACAACCCTGAGGCAAGCGATTTTAAGGCTTGGCCTTTGTCTTCTAAATAGAGTGAGCAAAATACTAGGAAAACAAACATAAATTAATATGAAAAAAGTTATCCTGCTATAGTAAATCAGAAATGAAGACCTGACGTGCACTCTGTTATTCGGTACAAAAGTAGACTAATTAAATGAAAAGGAACTAAAAAGTTAGATTCCACCATCAATCAACATTAGGTCTTTAGTTAATAACTGGAGCAAATTGGGTTTGTTTCTTTGTAAGTAAATAACTTTGAATCCAGCAAAAGGGACTGGTTGTTCAAACAGTAGAAAGCCACTTGTATAGAACATCCATAGAATTGTTAACTCACAGTGACAAATTCCATGTGTGTCCCTATGAAGCTTGGGAAACACAAACAAGGAAAGCTCATTCACATTTTTAGGTTTTCATAAACAAAGATGACAAAGAAAAAGATGGGCTGCTGATGTTTTCCCATTTCATCCTGTGAACACTTCACTCTGGAAATTATCAGCAGGGCTAAGGTCTTTGGGTTTGCCATAATAAGATTGTTTCATGAGGAATGTAGTTCAACTGGTACTTAGTTACTCTTGACACTGCAAATGCATACTGAACAGGGAGAGACATACTTCACACAAGGTCTGAAACAATTCCAAATATGTACCTGCTGCAACACCATCTTCCAGTCCCCAAATGTCAAATGCAAAAGGAAATGTTCCAGATGTATTTAGGCTCCACTTCACCTCCTCAAACTCAACATCATTGAAGTGAATAATAGAAAACACAGAATAATCCTTCATCACTATTCAAACAGGATTCTGCCAATATTTACTGTTTCTACCAACCACATTTGGTAAGATATGTGCTTCCTACTTTATTTGCCATAATCTTTGAACTGTTCCTAATCTAAGCAGTTAAAACGGTAACCTCCTTGTTCTGAGATTTATGGCCAAAGATACTTATGTAATCTTCTGACTATACCATATTTAGCAAAACAATATAATCTATATATAAACAATATAGTTTTCATGATCATCAAAAAGAGTACTACTGTGGTAAACAAACATATAATATTGTTCTTATCTGGCAAAAGCAGCATACATCTGTTCTGAGGCATTAGATGTAGTCCTGGCCGATGCATTTTTAAAAAATACAAAATCAAGCCAGAAAATAGATACAAGGGAATCATCAACTGTAAAAGGGTTGGAAGAGAACTCATTCTGAAAGGAAAAAAAGGTCGTTTTTCAATCTGAGTCAGAGTGACAGTTTATTTGAAGCCCTTAAAACCTACTAAAGTGATAGATTGGAAACAACATCTTGTTCTTCAAATCCCAGTCATATTAGAAATAGGAAATGCCCTTTGAAGACAGAAACATGAAGATTTAAGACACATAGAGGAAAATGATCTACCTAAGCATGGCAATGCATAATCTGATGCTACAAAACAGTAGTGTGAGATGGCCTGCTTCCAAACTCTAAACATTTGAAGATCCAAAGCCTTCTTTGTTTTATATTGTTTCCTCTACCTTTAGCTCAAGTTAATAAATTATTTAAAAATCCTTGTAGGCCGGGCGCGGTGGCTCAAGCCTGTAATCCCAGCACTTTGGGAGGCCGAGACGGGCGGATCACGAGGTGAGGAGATCGAGACCATCCTGGCTAATACGGTGAAACCCTGTCTCTACTTAAAAAAATACAAAAAACTAGCCGGGAGACGAGGCGGGCGCCTGTAGTCCCAGCTACTTGGGAGGCTGAGGCAGGAGAATGGCGTAAACCCGGGAGGCGGAGCTTGCAGTGAGCTGAGATCCGGCCACTGCACTCCAGCCTGGGTGGCAGAGCAAGACTCCGTCTCAAAAAAAAAAAAAAAAAAAAAAAAAATCCTTGTAGATTTCTGTGTGTCAATTGATAATCAACTCCATTAGACAAAAACCAAATTTGCAAAGCTCTTCAAGATAAGCCCTTATCTATTTGGGGTTTTCTTGAGACTGCTATGGGTATATATCCTTAGGAGTCTGGCACTCTTGAGCACCCAGTTATTTAACAGAGAAGAGGTGGCCAGGCAGGCCTTAAGATCCATAAAAATACCTTTTTCTGTTTGAAATGTTTTGTGAGCCACTCTCTTAAATCTTTCTTAAGTATTGGCAAAGAATCTTATGGATCCACCCTTGATTTTATCTTTTCCAGAGCCATTTTTAATTTGGTAATTGTTTTTAGAGGATCTGGGTATAAGACACAATTTTATTTCAAACCTGGCAAATTCTGTCTCTTTTACATTTAAAAGCTATTTTTAGCTCATCTCTCTTGTCTCACATTTTATCGTAGGTGATAAAAAAAAATCAGGTGGCATTTTGAATATTCTGCCTGGAAATCTTAACTAGATCATTGAGTTTAGCAGGTTTATTTCCTCTTTGCCACATTACCACAGATGTTATATTGGCAAACTCTGTGCCATCACCCAACAAGGATTCCCATTCCTTTACCTTCCAATACCATTGTCCTCACTTTCCTTTAAACCTTCACTGAGAACCTCCTCAAGGTCTTTCAGGTTTCCACTAACACTCTACTTGAAAGCCTTTGGTTTTCACTAGGCATCTCTTCAAAGCCCTTCCAGCTGCTTCCCACAGTCCAGGCCCAAAGCCAATGCCAAATATAGGGTTTTGTTATGGCAGCATCCTACTTCTAGATACCAAAATTTGTAACAGATATCTCTGGGGACATAAAGTATCCTGAAAGTTTAGTGTCTTGAAGCAACAGCAATCATTCATTTTGTTCATGAATCCACAATTCAGGCAGGGCTTAACACTGAAAACTTGTTTCAACTCAACATGCTATCACCTGGGGTGGCTTGACTAGGACTGGAGAATCCATGTTCATGATAACTTTCTCAAGTGATTGGCGATTTGGTGCTGTCTGTTGGCTGGGAGATCCCCCAGGGCCAAAGGCCAGAAGCTTCTGTCTTCCTCCATTTAGGCCTCTTCCCAAGCTTCTTGGTCTTCCTGACAGTATGGTTGCTGGGTTACAAGACCAAGAATTCAGAGAATCAGATAAAAGTGCGTGGCATTTTTCATGTTCTAACCTTGAAAGTCACAGGTCATTACCTTCACCACACTCTAGTTTTCATATTGTTCAAAAGCAGTCACAGAGACCAACCAGTTGCAAGAGGAGGAAGACATATAGACTACAGTTCTTAATGAGGAAATTGCAAAGTTTAGAAGAGTATTTGGGATAGGAGATATTTTTGGACCTATCTTTAAAAAATATAATCTGCCACATTGAGTAAACAAAGACTTGCATAGAGACATTAATAATTCAGAGGATATATTTTTTATCACTGATGTCAAAATTATGGAAAAGAATTAAACACTCCATAATATAGCTCTTCTTCTTCTCTGACAGTAAACAAAATGTATCTAAATGGATTATAGGTCTGACTGAGTTTGGAAATCCTTATGTTCATAAAGTGAACATATTCTTGTAAATCATTATCACACTAAAATTTAAACAATTATATATCTCAATCAAAATAATATGTTGTTTTTAATAATGGGGGAAAAGTCAATATTTTGCATCTAGTTCAATTCCACTTAACAAATATTTATAGAACGCTTACTACATGCCAAGCTCTGGGCTGGGTATATGATAGTAGGTAAGACATGTTTCTTATTATAATTGGGAAAACTAAATGATGAATTGCAATATAGTATAATAAATGGAAAAAATTAAAAGACATGTACATGAAATAAAATAGAAGTTTATTTCTATTGAAAATATTGAAAAAATTCTATTGAAATTATTTCACATGAAAATAAATAGAATTGGACCACTAACTGACACCATGTACAAAAAGTAACTCAAAAGGAATAAAATGCATACATTTAAGAGCTAAAATTACAAAATTCTTAGACAATAACTAAGAGTAAATCTTTATGACCTGGGCTAATCAATGGTTTCTCAGATATGACACCAAAATGCAGATGCAACAAAAGATAAAAATAGATCAATTTAATTTTATCCAAACTAAAAACTTTCAGGCTTCAAAGCACACCATCAAGAAGGTGAAAAGACAACCCACAAAATAGGAGAAAAATGTTGCAAATCCTATATCTAAGGAACTTGCACCTAGAAAACTTAAAGACTTCACATAACTCAATAATAGGAAGACAAATAACTCACTTTATAAACAATGGTTAAAGGATGTAAGCAGACATTTCTCCAAAGAAGATATATAAATGCCCAATAAGTACACAAAAAGATGCTCAACATCATTCAGGGAAATGCACATGAAAACCACAGTGAGCTACCACTTCACACCTACTAGGAAGGCTAGAATAAAAAAAGACTGATCATTACAAGTTTAGCAAGGATGTGGAAAAATTGCAACCCCCATACACTACTGGTGGATGTAGAGTTGTTCAGTCACTTTAGAAGACAATCCTCAGCCGGGTGCGGTGGCTCATACCTGTAATCCCAGCACTTTGGGAGGCCGAGGCGGGTGGATCATGAGGTCAGGAGATCAAGACCATCCTGGCCAACATGGTGAAATCCCATCTCTACTGAAAATACAAAAATTAGCTGGGCTTGGTGGCATGTGCCTATAGTCCTAGCTACTCGGGAGGCTGAGGCAGAAGAATCGTTTGAACCCGGGAGGTGGAGATTGCAGTGAGCCAATATTGCACCACTGTACTCCCGCCTGGGTGACAGAGCAAGACTCCATTTCAAAAAAAAAAAAAGACAATCTTCAAAATGTTAGACATAGAGTCACCATATGACTCAGCAAATCCACTCCTAGCTCTCTACACAAAAGGAATGAAAACACATGTCCTTAGAAAAACTTGCACATAAATGTTCATAGCATCATTATTTATAATAAACGAAGAATGGAAAGGACCCAAATGTTTATCAGCTGATAAATAGGTAAACAAACTGAGGGCATATCCATATAATGCGGGCATATCCATATAAGGGAATCTTATTTGGCAACAAAAAAGAACAAAGTACTGAGGTATGCTACAACATGACAGACCTTGCAAACTTTATTCTAAATGAGGAAGCCAGCCAGAAAAAGTCACACATGGTATGATTTCGTTTATATGAAATGTCCAGAATAGGCAAGTCTACAGAGACACAAAGCAGATTAGTAGCTACCTAGAGCTATGGTGGGTGTAGGTTGAGGAGAAATCAGGAGTGACTGCTAGTGGGTACTGGGAGTTTTAGGGGGTAATGAAATGGTTTAAAATTAATTGTGATGATGGTTGCAGAACTCTGCAAACATACTAAAGACCATTGATTTGTATGTATTATTAAATGAGTGAATTTTGTGAATATTTCAATAAAGCTAATATGCATCTGCACACACACGTATGTTCACACACACATTTAAATGTATGTCCTAGGTACATTGGAAGCACATAAAAAGTGGTGATTTCTGTTTGGTGGGTCACAAAGGGCTTCATGGAGAAATAGATGTTTGACGCATGGGTGGCATTGGAGAAAAAGGAAAGGACTTCCAAGCAGAGAGGGCAAAACTTGCAAATACAGGGAAGCGTGGAGCAGCATGGTTACTCAAGTATGACTGAAGCACAGTTGCATATTGAGGGCTTTGAGAAATGAGGATTGGAGAAAGGAAAGGATGCATTTGGTTGGGCACGGTGGCTCACACCTGTAATCCCAGCACTTTGGGAGACCGAGACGGGCAGATGGCTTGAGCCCAGGAGCTTGAGATCAGCCTGGGCAACATAGTAAGACCCTATCTCAACAAAATTACAAAAACTAGCTGGGTGTGTTGACATGTGCCTGTAGTCTCAGCTACCTGGGAGGCTGAGATGGATGGATCATCTGAGTCTGGGAACTTGAGGCTTCAGTGAGCTGTGATTGCACCATTGCACTCCAGCCTGGAAACAGAGTGAGGCCCCATCTCAAAAAGAAAAAGAAAGGGATGCATTTGGACTTCAACTCAAAACAATGAGACATCCATGGATGACTCTTAGCAATAGGAGTGAGGAGGTGACAGGATCATATTTGCATTTAGAACAATCACTCTAACAAAATTGAAAAATATGGACTACAGGCAAACTCTGGTAAGCAGAAAGGCCCAGGTGGGAAACAGTGCCATAATTCAAGAAGTACGAGGGTGGAAAGTAAGACATTAACAGTCGGGACAATTGGATATGAAGGAGTTATTATAGAATCTTGGGGCTTGGTGAAAAGAAGCCAAGTACCTGGCGAACAATAGATAAAATATATTTGCTAAGTGTAATTGGATCTTAGCTATTTCAACAAGGGGAAAATCTAAAATGGCTAATGCTTCAGATGGCATGATCTTTGTATATAATATCCCCTTGAAGGGAAAGACATTATATACAGTATAATCTATAAATGTACTTTTATGTACTTAGAATCTGTAGAGAGGGGCTCAAGTATATAAAACCACTCACACATTTCTTCTTGAGAAGCCAAATATACAATTTAGTAACAAAATAACCATGAAACCAGGGGCTTTTTACAGATGTTGTGAAGCTCTCTTTATAGTTGTATTTATAGATCAGCACCATCAATTAAAAGCCTCTTAACTTTTAGGGAGATAGCTATGAAGTTTCTCACCAGCAACCATAAAAATAGATGGGCTGAGAAGAAGCACTTGCTGCATACAGAATGTTTTTCTAGCATTGTACCAGAATATTTTGGAGATGCCTAAATGTTCCTTGTTTGAATAAGAAACAAAAAGTTGGCAGCGGCCGTCACTTCCCCTAAGTGTCTCTTCTTTTTCTTGCTTGTAATGAAACGACAAGGTCACAAAATACTGATGTCACACTTCCTGATTCTCGGTCTCTTAAGATACACAAGTCATAGTGAAGTAAGTGTTCTCTCAGCAACCAGCTGACCCAGAGCTGTACATTCTTCCCTCTAGCAGGAAGATCTGCCTGTTCCACAGTAGTGTTTTAAAAATTGTTGTCCAATATTTCTGCAATATCTAGCCATTGAATATTTATTCAACTTTAGATTGTATGTCTTTCAGAATTAAATCAAGTTGAAAATCACTTGGCTATCAAACATCCATTAGAATTCTAATATTCTGAAGAGCAGAAACTTTCAAAAGTAAATATTACAATGAACTCTGGATAGAGTATATTTTATTTGTAATGTTTCTATGTTGATAACAAATTAAACCATTTAATTCTGTGTGCTAGCAAGTATAAATGGCTTAATTTGTTAGAAAGTTTGTTCTCAACTTTTAAAAAACCCATATTCACCAGCTCAGGAAATTTTAAAAGGCTCTTTTCTATAGTTTGTATTTCAAAAGAATATTTTCCAAACAAAAAAATCACAAAACTGAATAAAAATGGCATGCCTGTACATATGTGTGTACATTCACACATGCGAATATATACACAAAACACATACTCTGATAACTGCCATTGTCCCGCTGAGAATCACTATGCTGGAAGGCTTTTAAAAGCTCCATTCAGTTGTTCATTAATTTAAAAAATAAAAAATAGAAAAGAGAAACAGGATAATCCTAAGAGAATATTAGTATCAAGGCATTCTTATAAAAAAAAATACTAAAGGGCTACAAATAACCAAACTAAAAATGCCAGTTTTCTGAAGCCCCAAATCTAAGTAAATGATACAGGGTGATGCATTTTATCATTGGCAACTATCTAATTAGTGATCTCAATTAATGGTGCCAATTATGTGGATTCTTCAAAATAGTTGGAGAGACTTCTGAAAAATGTACCCCACATTGAACTTTCCCTGAATTAAATAAAGATTAGGCAGGACAAATTACATAATTTTTACATTTAACAGTTTAACATAAAGTTGGAATAAAATCAACTGTATTTTCTCTCATGTTTGACTCAGATAACCAATGCAGTGTATCATCTTGATATTTTAATATACTGCTATATATTTTATATTTTTCTTCTACTACTATTACCTCTTGCTAATAGCTAATATTTATGGAGCTCTTACCACATACTAGGCAGCTAACTAAATATCCTTGTGCTATTACACTTGTTAATCTCCCCAGTAAACCAAAGAGGTAGGTATAATTGTTACTTCTCGTTTTACAGGAAGGTGAGACTTAGGTATGAAAATGGCAATGCTAGGTCTGGGATTGAGGTCTATCTGCCTCTAAATTGGACTCCTCGACATTTACATTTTTCTACTCCCTTCAGTTATGTATATTTTCATCACTATTTGCTTTGAAAAAGAAGTGAATACAGATGTCTTTGGTGTTTAGCAGGCTCAGTACACAGACTCAAACATACAGGTCTATTGGGGCCCGTGCCGGGGGTGGTGGAGAATGAACAGACACAAGAGACAAAGACAAACAGAGAACATGGCGGCCGCGCCTAGAGCCTCCGCCTCACTTTATTTATACTCCATAAATTTCACGTCAGCAAAAATAACACAATGCAAAACAAACTTTTTGCACCCAGATATAACCTTCTGCTTAGTTTCTTGTCTCTAAGTTTTTTCTTATTTTGTCTGCCTTCTTGGCGCCTACTAGAGTTCATTAAAAGTTCAACTAGAGATACTGTCCTTGACTACTGGAGTTCATTGAAAGTGCAACTAGCTAGAGATACTGTCCTTGAGCCTTATCTATTCTTAGCATATTATTTTCAATGGCCCCTGCATTTCCCCCTTTTTGTTTTGCCTCAATCCTAGAAAGGTAGCCCATACTTGTTTCTGTGTTTTTCTTTGTTTTTGGATGCGACAGAGGGAGCATCAGATCACCATGAAAAGTAAACCCAATTCGAGTGCCCAAAGCAAGATACTTCCAGAGATGGTAGAAATCCATGTTTTCGTCTGGGTCCATGGGTTAAGGGCAGCAAAACTTTGACCCAGCTCCTGCAAGGTAGCAGCCCCGGACAATACATGGAATTGTTGTCAAAATGCTTCAGAAATGTTTTGAGTGAGTTCTTGGATGTCCAAACTAATATTTTTATGGCCTATTAATAATCTTCGGATTTCGGTCCAATTTTGAGAAACATTAAAAGGCACAGGTGTTACGCAAAATTGAGTGGAGTTCCAATCACATTGCAATGTTATTTGAGTACTGAGGACAGTGAGCTGATCTCCAAGCCACGTTAAGGCTTGCTCCACGTTGTCCAATCTTTTAGCGAGTTGAGAGTCAATGTTCCGTTGTTGAAGCCACAACTGATGAGATTGCTCATGCCATTGCTGCACAAATTTAGCATTTTGTATGCTTTGATGTAGAGCAAGTCCTGCCACGGCTGCAGTGGAGGCGATGGCGACAACACCCATTACCGAGGCGACTATAAGTCCAAGGGCACAACGGGTCCGTTGGAGGGAAGTCCAAATACAAGTTTCAAGAGGTGATGTCCCCCACGGTCGCGTAAGGTTGACAGGTAGCCAAATTTCCTTATGAGCCCTGAGGATATAAATATCCCCAGTAAAGTTGTGCCACCAGGAATGATTGAGGCAAGACAAAAATGTACACGTATCTGTACAATTAACAATTTCTGTATCATTATCCCATGTTCAATTCCCCGCTAACAATAGGTAAGGCTTTGAGACACAAGCAATAATATATCGGGAGATATTCCGATGTAATTGAATATAAAAGGGGTTATTCGGGTTAGAAAGATTAAGGGACATATTCCCCACAAAAGTACTAATGGCATCACCTGCAGCTAATAACTTCCAAAGATGACTTTGTACTTGTAAAGAGTATCTAAGATGAGGCATAGGTGGCGACAAGCCTCCTTCACGCCATACCAAAGTTTCATTACTGTCAGCAGCAATACTTTTATTTACCTGGTGCCATTTCAAAGGTATGTGACTAAATTTTGTTTGAAAATCACCGTGCACACTCCAATCAATTACTTGCAGCCCATTATATTCTAATAAAATCTGGGGCTTAGTTTCCCAATAATGTTGTCACTCCAATACCTCAATATTAGGGGAAACCTCTGGAATAGGACAAAAAGGTAAGGAACTAGGAATAGTCTCATTAATATATACAGTATGATTATAATGAAAACTTCTAGTTACAATAATAACAGTATTGGCAGCCACATGGCTATGATTATAGCAAACAGCCCAAGCTTTATGCGATTTCCGGAGACAATGAGGACTATTTCCCATGCAAATCGGAAGTCTTTCCACTCCAAATTGGTATGTGTTGTTTATTATTCCCGTTTCCCGTTCTATGTTGTCCTTGTCCATATGGGGGGACGGCATCCAAGTAGTGTCATTGGTGAAAACCTTAACTTCCGCCTCCCCCCAGGTGACTCCCTGATACAAGGGTGGAAAGGGAATATAAGTCCAATATTCATACAAAACCTCACTAAGGGAAATAAGTCCCCCGCTGAGGCACCATCCAGCAAAGGAAGAGATGCATGCTGGGTCCAGTTTTCTTTTCAACAGGGTTTCAATCGCCTTGTAGGAAACCACTCAGGTCCGCTCCCTGTAAGGACAAGAACATAGCCCTGTCCCTGTTTTAGAACTTGCCCCTGAGCATACTTACCTTCTTCATTAGGATACCAAACCTTTAAATTGTCGGCGGGGACTATCGCTGAGGGAGGTGAAGAAAGATGAGTTACGGCAGCGGAGTCCTGCAATTGTCTCCATTGATTCAAAAAATTTAAGGTAAACAAAACCTTTAAAATCTGATTTCTGGGGGACTCATTTTCCCCTTTTTGTTTTAGCAGTTGAGTTTTTAAGGTTAAATTTGCGTGTTCAATGATGGCTTGACCTTGACTGTTGCCCGGGATACTGGTGAGATGTTGAATATTGTATTGCTGTAAGAAAACTTGTAACTTACGAGAAACATAGGCAGGGGCATTATCAGTTTTAAGTATTAGAGGAATGCCCATGATGGCGAAACAAGCTAAGAGATGAGTAATAACAGAATCAGCTTTTTTAGATGGCAAAGGTGTTGCCCATTGAAAATGAGAGAAAGTATCAATGGTATGATGATCATACTTTAATCGTCCAAAAGAAGGGACGTGTGTGACGTCCATTTGCCAAATCTGATTAACTTGAGTACCTCGCGGATTAACCCCAGGATGGAAAGATGGAATGCTCAAAGGAGCACAAGAAGGACAAGCTCGAATAAGAGAACGAGCTTGTTTACGAGTTAAATGAAATCGTCGTTGAAGGCCAGAACTATTAGTGTGATGTAGAGCATGTTCTTGTTCTGCAGCCTGTAGGTGGCCGATTAAAAGTGAATCAATCTGAGCATTACCATGAACTAACGGTCCAGGAAGTTGAGAATGAGAACGAAGATGAGTGATGAATAAAGGAGCTCGACGTTGGCTCAAAGTAGAAGACAACAAAGAAAAGAGTTTTTGAAGAGAAGAAGTAGCACAAAGAGGTAGAGTGGCTTGAGAAATATAAGAAGTAACATACACGGCCTATTGAGAATCACTAACAATGTTACAACTGGTGGAAGGGAAATCAAGTAAGACCATGAGAATAGCAAACAGTTTTCCCTGTTGCACCGAGGGATAAGGATAAACTGTAACTCGAGATTGATGAACACTCCAATATCCAGCTTTACCATTGCTACCAGCATTAGTAAAAAAGGTAGGGCCTTGAACAGGAAATAAAGATATTGGTGAAAAAGGCAACACAGAATGCTGTCTAAAAAATGAAAAGATTGGAGACTTAGGATATTGGGTAGAAAATTGTCCGACAAATGAGGCACAAGCAACTTGCCAAGAATCAGAAGTGGCAAGAAGATAAGTAATCTGACTATGAGTGAATTGAGAGATAATGAAGGAAGGATCTCCTCCCCAGAGCTGTCGACAGCGATGCCGTCCTTTGATGATCAATTCAGCTAAATGATCGATATAAGTAGTCAAGCGTTTAGATGTTTTGTTGGATAAAAAATCCATTCTAACGGCCGATTTGTTTGATGAATCATACCTGTAGGAAAATGTAAAGTATGAAATAAACAGAAGGAAAGGGGAACGTTGGGAAGGATATAATGTAGATGGGCCTTTTGAAGTTGTTCTTCTACAAGCTGGAGTTCCTGTAAAGCCAAAGGAGTTAAATGACATGAGCTGTCCAAATGACTGTCTCCTTTTAGAATAGAAAAAAGATGTTGTAACTGATACGTTGGTATTCCTAAAACAGGACTCATCCAATTAATATCTTCTAAAAGCTTTTGAAAGTCATTTAATGTTTTTAAATGATCGCGTCAAATTTGAATCTTTTGGGGTCGAATATTTTGCACTCCCAAGGTATAACCTAAATATTGAATAGGAAAATGTATTTGAATTTTTTTGGGGGCAATATTAAGTGAGTATAAAGAGAACTGCGTTTGTAAGGATGTAAAAGCATCTTGCTGCTCTTTTTTGTGGGTGCGGCAAGAAGAATGTCATCCATATAATGATATAAAATAACAGAAGGATGACATTTTCGAACAGGATTCAGAGCTCGATAGACAAATTCTTGACACAAGGTAGGGCTGTTTAACATACCTTGAGGTAAAACCTTCCACTGATATCAAGAAAGTGGCTGAGAATTATTAAAAACAGGGACAGAGAAGGCAAAACGCTCACAATCCTTTTGATCCAAAGGAATAGAAAAAAAAAAATCTTTTAAATCAATAACCATAGGTAACCAATCTTGAGGAATCATAGAAGGGTTAGGAAGGCCAGGTTGTAAGGATCCCATGGGTTGAATACATGCATTAATAGCACGAAGATCTGTCAATAATCTCCATTTACTGTTTTTTTTTTTTCTTAATCACAAAGACAGAGGAATTCCATGGAGAAGTACTAGGTTCTATATGACCTAGGGATAATTGTTCCTGAACTAAGTTTTCCAAGGCCTCAAGCTTCTCACGTGTTAAAGGCCACTGTTCAACCCATACAGGAATATTAGTTTTCCATGTCAAGGGAAGGGCTTGAGGCTGCTGAACAGTGGCTACATGTTTAAAGATTTTTCAAGGGGATTGTAGCCCATGCGGAACATCATATTCTTGGCAGAATTAGAGACATGAGGAATAGAAACAAAAGCTCCAAATTGTTGCAATAAATCTTGCCCCCATAAATTTAGGGCAATAGGTGTTCTGTTTTTTCTAAGACCACCAGATCGGGCGCAAAGGAACCAGCGACTAGGCAAGGGTAGGAGCAAAACTGCAAGTTTATTTTGGTCACCTAGCTTCAGGGGAAGAAGGTGGGTAAGGAGAGGTCTGTTGGCCTCCGGCAAATGAGGCCCACAGAGTTCTCCGTGCTGCCCTCGGACGGAGTTCCGACAGTCCCGACCGCAGTGGGGAAGCTGGGAAGTCCGCGCGTGGCACTTGTCCGGAGCGGCTTTTCTGGGAGTGGGAGGGCGATAGGCGGGGCACGGGCGTGTCCGGGGGCGTTCCGCAGGTGCGACCAGGTAAACCTTGGTCTCGTCAGATTGACGTCACCTGGCGCATGCCCAGTTGGTCTGCACCTTCCAGGGCGTCGGCTGCATTTTCGCGCGCGCGGGAAAAGTTGGGGGATGAAGAACCCGGAAGTGCACCATCTTGCCTCCGTTCGTCCAAACAATAGGAACAATATAAAACTGAACTTGGGCCACTTGACCATCCGGCCCTCGGCAATTTAAGGATTGAGAACTTTGATACACCTCAGAGGCGGAACCTAATCCTGTAAGAGAAACAGCAACAGGCTGTTTAGGCCACTGCAAAGGCCATTGATCAGAGGCAATAATGGAAACGTCAGCTCCAGTGTCGACCAAGCCCTGAAAAATTTGTCCCTCTACTTCGAGGGGAAACAAGGGTTTTTGTTGAGTTACTAAAGTTTCCCAAAAAATATGTTTACCCGTGCTTCCAAAACCTCTGGTTCTTTCTTGCCTCCGTGAAGGAAATTGAAAATAGGGTAGTACAAGGAGTTGTGCAATTCGCTGCCCCTCTTTCAGGGATATAGGTTTATGAGCCTGAGCCATAATTTGAATTTCCCCTTTATAATCAGAATCTGTAACACCCAAATGAACTTGTAAACCCTGTAAAATGCTACTACTGCGTCCTATAAGCAATCCAACAGTATGTGGAGGTAATGGCCCAAAAACACCTGTAGCCAATTTAACAACTCCCGTTTCTGGGGTGAGTTCAACAGCCTGTAAAATCACCACATCAGCAGCGGCGCTACCGGAAGTAGCAGAGAAAAGCTGAGCTAATGAAAATTGGGGGTTAACATTGGCTGACTGGCCTGCTGATGCTGGACCCCTGAGCTGACTGGAAATTGCAAATGAAGAGGGCTTGTATTGTTGTTGGGGCCCCAAGCTGAAGGGCACCTCTGCAAGTTTCCCGATCGGAAGGTGAGAGAATTACCGTTTTTGTCCCGCCCTTTGCCGCAACGACAACAGGGCTCAGTAGGAAGCTTTTTAAATTCTACTTTGGAGGAGTCACTCCTATTAGATAACTTACGGCACTCCTTTTTAAAATGACCGGTCTTTCCACATTGGAAGCAAACTCCCTTTTTTCCCATGAATGCCTTAGATAAAGCTCCAGCAAACAACTGAGCGTTGTAGGCAGCCCCTCCCACTCCTGCACAGGCTCTAATAAAATCTTCTATTGTAAGTTTCCAGCAGCCTTTAGAGGACGCAACAACCTCTGACATTCCTGATTAGCATTCTCAAAATCTAGTGTGGTTACCAGGATTTGGCCTGCAGCCCCATTACCCACAGTCTTTATTACAGCATCTTGGAGCCGAGCCACAAAGTCAGGATAAGGTTCGTTTGCGCCCTGCAAAATCTTAACAAAAGACAAAGCAGTTTTTCCTGATGGTTCTACTTTACACCAAGCCTTTTAAAAAAAGTGCTTTAACTTGTGATAATGCCACGTCCTCAAGTCCAGATTGAGCCGCTATGGTAGCAAACTGACCAGTGCCTGTTAATTGCTCCTCTGTAGGTCCTAGAGGATTTCTAGCGGCATTGCGGCGGGCCTGCTCTTTGGCATCTTCCAGCCACCAACTGCATAGCTGAAGCCACTGAGAGCGGTCCAAAACAGCCTTCCCCAAAGTCTCCCAATCAAGAGGCAAAAACAAATTCTCAGAGGAGAAAGAATCCAGAAGCCCCATGACAAAAGAAGATTGAGGGCCATAATTAGCAACAGCTGCCTTCATTTCTTTAAGAAATTTAAATTGAAGAACATTATACTGCACATTCATACCCCCTTGAGGAAATTGGTCATTAGGACCAAAAGGTTGCCTAATAATGGGGAACAATTGTAGAGGATCCTCATCCTCTTGAGAATCCAATACCTTAATTACAGCTTTAGCAGTAGAAGCGGGAACAACAAAAACCGTGCCTGAACGGGGCAACATTTCCACCGGAGGTGGTGGTGGTGGAAAACTATCCTCCTCCTCCGCCTTAGGTACTGATGGGGGTGGATGAACCATGGGAAAAGTAAAAACAGGAGTGGGTGGAGGAGAAGGTTGAGGGGGAGATAACTGCAATTGTAAAATTTGTTGTAACAATTGAACAACCGGCTGAAGCTCCTTTTGAATTTCTGATTCCTTTTCATGAGACACATTATCACACAAAGGACCTTCTCCTTCAGTTACAGAATTATCTAAAGGAGGGGAAATGGCTATCGGAGACTTCAAAGACTCCTCATCCTCGCCTTCCCCCTTTTCAGACTCTGTCTCTAAGAGCTCCAAAGCCTGAGTAATAGAGGCACAAAGGGCCCACAAAGGTGCTGACATTACATCGCCGCGCTGATGCGCTTGAGGAAGGGTCTTAACAACCTGTTGCCACTCTCGCTTATTTAATTGTACTTCAGTTTGATATTGAAACCAAGAGCAATGTTGTTCCACATGAGCAAACAATTTCCGCAAAGTTCTCTCTTTTGCATCAACCCCAATCGAAAGTAAAAGCCCTTGTAATAATCTTAAATATTCTGAGGGCAAGGAACTGGAATTCCCCATAATGAAAGCTTAAGAAGGTTCCCCTTAACAATTTCCGGGTTTTACCCGCTCCTAGGGGGTTCCCCTTCTTGTTCCCCACTACTCACCCTGTGCACCCTGCTCGCTGCGCCACTTATTGGGGACCGTGCCGGGGGTGGTGGAGAATGAACAGACACAAGAGACAAAGACAAACAGAGAACATGGCGGCCGCGCCTAGAGCCTCCACCTCACTTTATTTATACTCCATAAATTTCACGTCCGCAAAAACAACACAATGCAAAACAAACTTTTTGCACCCAGATATAACCTTCTGCTTAGTTTCTTGTCTCTAAGTTTTTTCTTATTTTGTCTGTCTTTTTGGCGCCTACTAGAGTTCATTAAAAGTTCAACTAGAGATACTGTCCTTGACTACTGGAGTTCATTGAAAGTGCAACTAGCTAGAGATACTGTCCTTGAGCCTTATCTATTCTTAGCATATTATTTTCAATGGCCCCTGCACAGGTCTAATCCCATCAAGAACTAACTTGTTTTATACAACCTGAAATCTCAAGGGAATTTTTTGAAGGGCAAGAAGAAAAGAGCAGAATGGTAATGCTGAAATTGAGAACACACTATTTAAAAAATATATATTGCTCTGAGAGTACCAATGGTTAGAATTTTTTCATTGTAGAAGAATTTTTCTCATGAAAAGGTCTAATTTTAGCCTATTACTAATTGTCCCAACTGCCTCTTCCTCTTTTCCCTTTCCTTTTGTTATTAACTGGAAAGTATAAAGTATTTTCGAGAAACTTGTTTTGCAGCCAGCTTTGCCATAATGCAGCTAATCCATTAACCAAGAAGTAATATAAATGGACTGTTAGACACAAATTCAAAACCTGTGGGAGGTTAACCCTGTTTGGGAAAAATGGTCCTAAAATCCTGAGTAATGATTACAACTGTATACTATAATCCATGTACACTTCTGATGATGAGTTAAGTTTCCTTCAATGTTTCTATGCCCCTCTAAAAATAATTTCTGCCATAATATGTATCCAGAATCCAGAGAATCATGGGCCAATTTATTCATTTCTCTTTCCCATTATAGAGCAGAATGGACCAACCAAAGACTTCTAGAGAATTAATATCTACTCTAAAAAATGGTTGAATATACCTGATGAAATAATGATGTTATTTGCATTCTGCTTTCAGCTTTATCATGCAGCAATTAAAAAATGAATAGGTTGTATCAAAATAAAAATTCACCTTTGTGAATTTTGAAAGACTTGACTCAAATGCTAGTAAAATTAGTAAATTAGTAAATGGTATAATCAGGTCATTAAAAATCAAGTCATTAAAAATTGTTGTTAGTTCCTTATACTCAATAGTTGTTTATTAATGTTGGTCAAATGAAACTAATTGTGGTAAGATTTCAGAATAGAAAAATTAAAATATGAATGCTCAATCTTTTTCATTAAAATGCATGTCTGGTTCTGAAAGTAGGAGGGGACAGTTTGGTCCCACACTGTGTTCCTACTATGATTCAGCCAAGGTAAATTTGAATGAGTTGATTTAAATGGGGGCATTTTAGCAGAGAGCAAGAGAGCTTGCCAGTGTTAGAGGAGAAAAGAGGATAGGAAGGACAGCAAAATGTCTGCCTCAAGCGCTTTTACCCATGGCCAAGTCCCATAGAGATGTGTCTGAAAGCAGAAATGACCAAAGATTCTTTCACAAGGGATTCATGTGAGAAAGCTCGATTATGAGCAATGCTGCTATGTTGCCAAGGTAGTAAGGGGTAATTCAGCAAGAGAAGCACTCCCTCCACTTCCATATAGTATGTTATCATCATAACCTTTGCCAATTGAGGTCCCCAGCAGAAGGGCAGGGGAGCACTGGATCCCTCAACAGAGAGAGCAAGAGAAGAGGAAAGCACTTAGAATTGACCTATTAGGACTGTCATGAAGATGTATGAATAACTCTCAGGGAGCCCCAATATTAACGGATGAGATTTAGGAGAAGAACATATCTTTCAACACATGATGGAAAAAGAGAAAAATATATCTGTCATCATTAATGCATTTCCATTTGTCATCACAGACTAAAGAAGACTGGGTAAACACATCATTTTATTGAAATGTCTATATTTTACAGATCTCAATAGGTTAGGGGAACATCACACACTGG
The DNA here is from genome assembly GCF_009764315.1 of Trachypithecus francoisi. Classification (NCBI taxonomy): domain Eukaryota; kingdom Metazoa; phylum Chordata; class Mammalia; order Primates; family Cercopithecidae; genus Trachypithecus; species Trachypithecus francoisi. The sequence continues at coordinate 60,004,309 of NW_022681458.1, forward strand.
GGCCTGTCGTGGGGTGGGAGGAGAGGGAGGGATAGCATTAGGAGCTATACCCAATGCAAATGATGAGTTAATGGGTGCAGCACAGCAACATGGCACATGTATACATATGTAACAAACCTGCACGGTGTGCACATGTACCCTATAACTTAAAGTATAATAAAATAATAACAATGCAAGTCCTTTTTGACTAAACATAAATCAAGACATGCACAACTGAGATTTAACTGATGACCCTGGTGATTCTATCAAGAGCAGTCTCTGCCCAGGCACAGAGTTCTAATAGGTATTTGTGAATCTACTCCTCAGATATCTGCTTTATAATACTTCAGGGGCTTTTTTTTCTTTTTTATCTTGGACTGCTGAAATAATAAAATTATTTGAGATGTACTGAAAGAAAACCATGAATCATCAGTACATGGATTTACTAAACAATTAACTCAGGAACACGAATAACAAATTAGTGTGCTCTGCAGAGGTGAAATATCACGAATCTCTCTGAAAGGAATGATAAGCTCCTTTAAACTCCAATGGTTATAATAAATGGCTATAAATAAATTCCATATCCCAGATCCGATCTCTTTCTGCAGCATCTCTAGACTAGGTCTTTATTGGGTCTCATTCTGGTTCTTGACTGGGTGACTCTAGAAGCACTCAGATGGTCTTTGCATTTTCTCAACATCCAGTCTACACAATATAAGGACTTACTACTCATTGCCATCAACAGCAATTGGCAATTTTTTTTTTTTTTTACTGTCATCATTGCTGTCACATAGCCTTCCTTGGCCGTTGTATAATTCCACAATGCCTTGGGTGGGCCCTCCTGTTGTCTTCTTTCTGTGCACTTTGCTTACCTTTGTTCTTCATTTTGAACTTTGGCTATAATGAAAAGTTTCTTGAAGGAGCCTCTAAGATGACGTCCCCTTGGAGATTGAAATCCTTTTCCTACTTAACAAATTCCTTCCTTTGAAGCATCTAGCAGACAGGTAGTGAAGACCTACTATCCTAAGTCCTTGCTACTAAAGTGCAAGGCAGCACCATCAACCTCACCTGGGAGCTTCTTGAAATGCAGAAATTCAATCCCAGAAGTTAGGACCCAGACTTCAATCAGAATTTTCATTTTTACAAATTCTCAGGTAATTTGATTTGTATGAATAAAGTTTGAGAAGCACTGTCCTAAATGGTATTCCATGACCAGTTTTTTGGTTTCAAAAAATTTCTTGAAAATTTAAAATCAGTAATTAATGTTCACCCTTTATATCATAGCGGAATTGGCAGTCTATTACCAGTCCCTAGTTCAATTGCTTGAAAGAACACAATAAAGTTGAAAAGGTCAGTCCTGGATCTATAAGTTCATATTCTGTCCTTCCCATTTAATGCTTCAACTTGCTAAAACTCTTTTACCTGTCAACTATCTTTATCCATCTTTACTATCACCATAACAGTTAACTTACTGAGCTGTGCCAAATGCTGTGCTAAGTTCCTTTACATGCTTCTCTAATAACTGGGAAATAGGCACTAATACCACCATCATGGAGTGAGCAAATAAGCTCGTTATTCACAAAAATTTAAGTCTTTCTCCTTTGCGTGTGCAAAAAGACCCTTGTGAGAAAAATGGACTCTGATATTTGCCTGATATGCATTATCTTTTAACATATTTGTAACTCCCTGCTGAGCACTGATATTCTGTATGCAAGTTATTACTTATGATTTGTGACAGTATTATTTATTATACTGACACTGTATGTAAACTGTTATTTACTCAATATGAGTAATAGAACATCAGTTGTGGAAATAAGAACAAAAAGTAAAAGGCTTCATGCAATAGCAGTAAGTAGAAGAAACTGAAACTGTATAGGATAGGAACTAATAATTAGATACGACATTTTAACTTTATACATTTAGAATGCAATGAGAATAAGTGCTAATTAAATGTTTTCAATATTCATAAGTAACTCTAAGTCATGCTTAAAAGCATAGAACCTCTGCTTCAGTTAAAAGGTGATAGGATGTTTCCTCTTCCCACTTCCTAGAAGTGCTATAATTTCCTTCTTTCCAAGAGAGGAAAAATTCTAGAAGGAGAACATACACTTCATTTTGCTTAATTCCTTCCCTAAGACCACACTCCCATTTGTACAGGTGAAGAACATGGGCAAAAGAGCATTTCTCCAGAAACTGCCCAAACTTACTCTCTCTTTACATTCTTTTATATACACTTTACTGCATTCTCATTTTCCTCTGAAAAGGTTGAAGATGGCCAGCTGAGCAAATACTCTACTTTTAAATGTATGAAATTCAACTGAATACATTTAGAGGAAAGAAGTATACTTCGGCCGGGCGCGGTGGCTCAAGCCTGTAATCCCAGCACTTTGGGAGGCCGAGACGGGCGGATCACGAGGTCAGGAGATCGAGACCATCCTGGCTAACACGGTGAAACCCTGTCTCTACTTAAAAATACAAAAAACTAGCCGGGCGACGAGGCGGGCGCCTGTAGTCCCAGCTACTCGGGAGGCTGAGGCAGGAGAATGGCGTAAACCCGGAAGGCGGAGCTTGCAGTGAGCTGAGATCCAGCCACTGCACTCCAGCCTGGGTGGCCGAGCAAGACTCCGTCTCAAAAAAAAAAAAAAAAAAAAAAAAAGAAGTATACTTCAAATCTGAGAATTTTTCAAATGTACTTCAAATCTGAAATGTACTTCAAAATCTGCCTGTTTTTCTCATGGTATATATCATTCACAGCAACTCCAAACATCAAAATCACCATTTCAAGATTCTTTCTCTTCTATGCTTTGTGCAAGTTCTTAGCACAATATGCACAAACTATGAACTTGGCATTTAAAAAAAAATTGCCTTCATCATCATGTACATGGTAATTCAAACTCAATCTATGTATTCTTAATAACTTTTGCTAATGTTCTTGACTACTTTGAGACTTTACTCAAATCGCATCTCCTTCGTATACTCTCTCAAATTATTTTAGTTATTTGTTGACACTTCTAAATGTATCCATAAATTAAAAGATGCCTTGACTTTGTCTTTTTTTCAGACCCTTTCCTTTTTCATTTCCACATAACAGCTAGCACAGTGGCTTGAACATGATAGCTTTCAAAAGTTTAGTACACAATAAAATGGGGAGAAGTAACATACAACTGATAGTTGTTAAGACTCCTCTTATTTCATTCATATACTATGTAGGTAATTTGCTCATTGTCTCAGCCTATTATTGCAACTGTTATATTTCTAATTTTGATTATTAAAATCTGGGTATCTTGTATTGTCAAAAATTAACTAAAAGTGACTTCAAAACTAAATAGTTAAAATTGATTACTGTATTTCTATTAATATGGGGCATTTGGTTAATAGGTGTTATTACTGCTGTTATTGAACAAAGAGTTAAATAGTATTTTAATATCTATTCTTTGTAGTTTAATAGCATATTTTTAGAGAGAAGTTTTATTTGTCCTCGGATGGTAATTACTATGACCACAGAACTAGATAGCCAAAGAGGCCTCAATCACGCCCTCTCTCCAGGGTGGTCTAGTCTTAAACAGCATTTTTTAAAGCATTTTTTTTTAAAGCATCATAGACACTTCCCTAGGAAAAGAGAGTATCACCCTATTGGGTTATATGCTGCAATTCTTTTGGACCTCATTTGTTACCTATCAAATCTAATTCAAAATCTTCATGTTGCAGTTTAAGAAACCACTAAAAACATTTTAGGCAAAATAAATACTTTATTGTTTTAATATATATATTTTTAGAAATCAGCCTTTGTGTGATATTTCAAACATTTATAAGCCTTTTAGAGATTCTTTCAAAGAACAGTGTTAACAACTCAACCACTTTTGATTAAAATATCACACACAAAGAAACACAATAGGAATTGAAAAAAGTATAAATGCTAGAAGAATAATTCTAGTAACATTTGGTGGTTACTTTACACATTTATTTAACACATATAAAACCAAATAGGAAACCATTTTCCTTTTTTTCATAAAAACAAAGTGTTCACTGGTTAAAACTGAACTAAAATCATTTTATGTATGAGGAGCACAAATCTAAATTAATTCCATTTTGAAAAAACACCAGCTTATTCATTTCTATTCATTCAAGTCACAGGCCCCATTATTTGGATGATACTCTATTTAGTCTGAAAGACAGAAAAAGAAACATCTTCATCTAATAAAGAAGTCTGGACACTGCAGAAAGTAAAAGTACATAGTGTTTAACATAAGGCACATTTCCAAAAGAAAAAATACTACATAAGCAATGATAAAATTACATTTGTCTTGGGTAAAGCAACAAGGCTTACAGTATAAGAACATTAAGTAGTTGTAGGTAACCTCATATAATTCTATCCTACTGCTATTAGTAACCTCTCAAGAATTAAGAGCAACTATATTTTTTACAACAGAACAGTTTTTCTTCTTGGAAGTGACATTAATTAACAGCAGTGGAGGGAAAAATCATTGGTTGCTTCAAGCTCTCAAAAAATGAATCAGTTATTGCACAGTAAATACCTCATAGAGGTCAGTGTTTTAAGAAGCTAGTCTGAAGAAATATGTTATTTATAAGTTGGATAAGTCTGGAAGTTTTCAAGTTTTATAATTAATTCTAATAGGGAATCAAATGAAAAATATTGACATACAAATAAATATTAGGCTTTTCAACTGCTAGAGTTTTTGATAGTTTAGAAAAGAAATAGCAAAGTGCCTAAGAGTCTATGTACGTTTTTAAAAAATATACGGTTGAAGAAATACACATTGTACACTGTATACAGTAGCCCAGCTCAGCAGCAAGTATCTTCTAAAGCACAAGTAACACCTCCACCAGTGCATATCATTGATAATTCCAGTATTACACAGCTAATAGGATCCATGCCAACCTTAAAAAAGAAAAGAGAAGTCAGTTTTAAACCTCTTTCAAATTAAAAGCTTCGTTAAAGGGGGATGAGAATTTTATGCAAATATATATACATAGAAACATGATTATCCTGTAATCTCTATACATCTTCCTGAGAGTTAATTCTTTTATCCGTGGCTTTAAAAAGATAATTCCTATTAATTGCTTTGTGACATAATTTATTAAAATATTTTCCAATTTCCTACATCTGAAATTGTATATTTTTCAAATTACATTTGTTTCTCATGTTTTATTCAGTGAATATTTTTAGTTCTATTCTATTCAACTGTATAATTTCCTTTTGCATTCACCAAAAAGTATTATTAATATATATTATATAAAATGAAATTAGAGCTAAAGCAGGAGGATCGCTTGAGACTAGGAGTTTAAGACTAGCATGGGCAACATAGCAAGACCCCATCTCTACAAAAAAAATTTTTAATGTAATTAGAGCTATGAGATAAAGTGAAAGTAATTCGTTTTACTAAGACACATACAACAGATTTTTGAAATAAATTATGATTAGAAATGAATCTATGGGATACGTTTCTTTAAAAGATAATAATAATTAGGAAAGATACTTAGAAGTTGTGATTAATTCACAAAATCTTGTTCTTTAAAAATATACATCTGAAATACTATTATAATCAAAGTAAGATTCAGGTTTGAAGGTCCAATTCCAGGATTTATTACTATAATGAAATTTCAGTAAAATGACCCAATAGAAGTAATTCCTTCGAGATTCGTATTATGGGATTTGACTTACGCTTCAAATAGGCTTGTGTAAAATTTTCACACTGTAAAATGACATATTACATATATACATACATTCTAAAACTCAAAATTTAGAGGACCAACTGTGTACCAACCTGTGTACTAACAAAACAAAGAATAAAATGCCAATTACTATTTACATTTAGCTCAACAAAGAAGTTCAGAAAAATTTACCTATAATTTCCGTTTAATGATTATCTTGCTTAGAATTAGACGCTTTACTTGAAGACACTGCTGCCAGAAGTCCACTTACAATTTCCCGTCTGATTTCCCCAACAATAGACTCTTTAATCTACATTGGAAAAACAGTAAAACAAAAATTTACCAATATGAATGTAATCTATTTTTTCCTGCTTTGGGAAAAAAAAACAAATAGCATTCAATTTCTTAATTTCACCTTCATGTGAATCTCCCTGCAATACAGAGAGGGAGTGGGGAATCGAGTCCATCTATCATCCAACCCAAATCAGACTCTGACGACTGATCTAGAATCATTCAGCTAACTAGATTACAAATATCACAATTCATAAAGTGAGGACATTAGAAAATGTTATTTCATAAATTAAAAAACTTTTAGTAAATACTTTACCTCATGTCAAACAAATAATCTGGAAGGACTTCTTAAATGTTTTTAGTATTATCTAACTTTGTAAGGTAATCAGCAGAGACATAAGTGCTCTCATTGCTGAGAAAATCCTTTAGAGGCAAAATAATATACAAGTATATTGCCTGTTTATGCCAACTGACAGCAAGGTATCTAAAGACATTTTGTTCTAACCTAACACACACATTTTAAATGGGAAGAAGAAATTATCATTTAGTACAATTTATTTTAAAACACAAAAAAATCCTCAAAACAACCATAAACTCTAAAAAAATAACTTTTTCTTTAGTTTCATGGTATCATTGCCACCCGTCTAAGCTTTTGTTTCCCATATACATATAGGGTATGAGGATATACATTTCATTTTATTGTTGGAAAAGGCAAATAGACCTGAGGCAATGACAATTCCATCAGGACTTTCTTCTCCAGATGTCCAAACACTTACATATGCCTATCTCCACCTTTTCTCTCTAATGATACAGCATCACTTTTAAATAGCCCTTTGTGAAAGCTATAAATGTGTATTTCCTGAAATAAAGTGATAATGTGTTCCCAAATAAGCACTCGAGATACTCTCAACCAGCTTTTAAAAATTCTGCGTTTCCAGTTTCCTGTCAGCCAAATTGATTTATTTCCTAAAATGTTCCTAAGTACATCTCAAACACATCTTAACTGTTATCTTTCCAAAAATGGCCCTGTATTAGTCTATCATGCAAAACTGGTACACAATACATAGATTTATACATAGCTATTTAAAGAAACAAAACACTCCTTAGCTACCAACCATCTGTACTAGAATATATTTAAATACTGTAAGCTTTTCACTTTACCTTTTATCAATATTTCTAAACTTTAAACATCATCAAAAGATTTTGAAGCACATAGCACTTCAGATTTACTTTTCAAACAAGTATGTGTTGGATACAAATATTATAAAAACCAGAATCTCTTAGTCACAGTATATAAACAGAAATACAATATACTGAATTACAACCACTGCAAATCTGTATTCACAAAACAATGAATATAGTCTTTCCAGTCCTGCTATCAATGCAATATGGCCATTTTATTATATCTCATTATTCTTCATCACTCAAAAAAACAAACTAGCCAAACTATATTCTTGACAAACCAGAAATGTGTGTCAAACTTTTTTGGGAGTACAGGCATGACTGGAGTAAAGTATAAAAGAATCTCTACCATCAAGCATGATATAATCTCAATGGACGCAAAATGAACACTGTTTCATAAAATATCTTCCTTATTTATTTTTGAGATAGCGTCTTGCTGTGTCACCCAGACTGGAGTGTAGTGGTGCAATCTCAGCTTACTGCAACCTCTGCCTTCCAGGTTCAAGTAATTCTCCTGCCTTAGCCTCCCAAGTAGCTGGGATTACCACCACACCTGGCTAATTTTTGTATTTTTAGCAGAGATGGGGTTTCGTCATGTTGGCCAGGCTGGTCTTGAACTCATGACCTCAGGTGATCCGCTCGCCTTGGCCTCCCAAAGTGCTGGGATTACAGGCGTGAGCCACCGCACCTGTTCGGTTTCATAAAATACTAAAGGAAAAATAATTTAAGAATTCATTAATGACAGAATAACAGAAAAAATTCTGGTAAATGAGAGACTAGTGTGGGCTAGAATTCTCAGAGAATGGTAGCTTTTACATGGTATGCCACAACAAAGAAAGAACAATTTCAGATGACAGTGGAGATAGAAAACTCTGTAGCAAGATGGTCTCAAATGAGAGGGGATTAAAATGGAGTCTGACTGCCAAGACAGTTCCCTCTAGACAGCAGAAGGGAATCAGAATAGGAAGGGTGAGGTCAGATGGAAGGTGTACTGTGAGCTCCTTCAGCGAGCAGGTCAGGTCTCATTTATCAGTGTATCTCAGCATACAGTAAGAACTCAGTGAAGTGTCTGAATGAATGAATCAATGAGAGAGTGAGAAAGCTCAAGGGCAAGAGACAGTATCAGACACAGAAAGGAAGAGAAAGCAGAAAAACAAGCAAACTATAAATAAAATGGCCCTGAAAATGATACAATGTCTTTAATAATTTATTGAAGGAATAAGTGTATGGACAAATAATTTAGTTCTAAAGTCTCCCATGCTATGGAGAGGTTAGAAGGATTAGAATTGAGGAAACTCCCCTGGGATGGATGGTAAAATTACCTTTATGAGCACAATTTCCAAAAAAATGCAGGCTAAATACAGACTACCTGAGATTGAGAAAGGCATGCTTATTGACAATACAAAAAGACTGACTTCAAGTCTTAAGTATGGGGGAACGCATTCACTTATTATGCATCTATTGAGTGCCTACTAAGTGGCAGCTATTACAACAAGTGATCACTAAAAAAAATTTCCATAAGAATACATGAGTAAGCTGTGTATTTATCAAAATACATGGGTAAAACATGTCAGATATGTTCTAATAAAGATCCCAAAAGGCATGAACCAAGTCTATGAACTTCAATTAACAAAGAACTCTCTAAACACAAAGCAATCTATGTTTACTCTCTGACATTTAATTTTGCTGAATTGGCTTCTGTGGGCATGTATTCATTCATCCTATTAAGTAATCTTTTTATTTACACACATTTATACATTTTTAAAGTAACTGCAAACAGTTTCAGGCCACTGATCACATACATCACAGATGACCTGGGCAAAGTTTAAGACAGTGTGTACTTTTTTCCTACTACAACGCACATGCAGAAAAGAGGTATCTTTAACATGACAAAAGTTTAGCTATGTAATGAGTGTGTTAAATATTTGTCTGCAAAGACTTTCAATGCTGTCCTTCAAAAAAAGAATTCTACTGTATTAACACATTATAAATGATGAAAACGCTCTTTTCAAAAACTCACTTAATGGTACAATGAAAGAAACAAAGGCCTGACAGATACCATTGTTCTCATGCATCCATGAATGCAGTAAGAAAACTTTCCTGAAAGTGCCTGCCAAACATGCTTAATCCTCACCTGCAAAACTGTTCAACCCAAGATTAAATCTTGCCTTTCTGAATGGTGGCTTTGTTAATGGGATTAGGGGCTCAGATCTGCTAGGAAGACAGAATCTAATTTAATTTTCTTGGTAGCTGCACACCAAGATTCAAAAAAAATTGGAATTTAGTAGAATATGTTTTTAGGTAAAAAGTTTACCAATTTGAATGACTGGAATAAAATCCAACCTAAATTTTAAATACTTTATAAACAAACAGAAAACTATTGTAACTAAGAGAATATTAACATAAATTATTTTTTAAATTATAACTGGCATTAAACTAATTTATCTATTAAATGTGCTTTTAAAGTACTTCAAAATAATTTGTTTTCTTAAGTACAACAATACTCCTCTTATGCCTTGTTTGATCGATACATATTTTGCTGGGTAGGCCCTTTGTAGAGAGTAAAAGAATAAACGTTAAACCCAACTTCCTCAAGACAATGCCAAATTCAGAACTAAGTAGTTTCTAATTAATGGTTTAAATAAATTCTGAAAAATTCTTTGAACATTTGCCTTGCATGTCAGTTTAAGTGTCTGCAAATTATAAAATCTTCCATATTTAATGAGAGGTTCTTTTAAATGATTCTCTAGGACCAAGGCAGCCTAATGGGAATAACTAAATTTTCCCTATGCTATGTCTCATAAGCCAAAGAATCAATGTTCTAGTCTGAAATGAATACTTTATTCTTAGGAAATCAACTCCAGGACGTATCACACCATTAAAATTCTAAAAATGAGGATTCAAGTGTGCACTGAATGGAGTATTTGTGCTAAAAGAGCAATATGAAGTTTTCAAAGAAAACTTTCATACCAAAGCAAGCTGAGGGGAACAAAGACATCACATTTCTAGAAAAAAAAAAGTTACCTTAAAACCCGCTTCCTCAGTTAGCAAATGTAGTGTGGAGAAGAATAATTACATAATTTCACTCAAAAACGGATCTTTGATATAAAACATGTAAACAGGAATGGATTATCAATCATAGACACACCTGACTGAGTAGGGTGAATGCTGAGTTTGCTAAACATTAGGCAGCCACAACCAACTTACAAAAATAATTACATTTGTAGGAAAAATAAATGTATAGAATTAAGACCTTTTAAACATTTAGTTGGTAGAGTCATATCATGAAAATAAATTACAGACATGAAGTCTTCTACTATAATGCTTGTTTTGAAATGTGATTTGTTTCAACATAAATGAAATACTAGAAAGCTGCATATATGGCAAATTTCACATTTGCTTATGTACAATTTAATCCACAGGATACTACAGGTAAACAGAGATAATTGCATTGAGCTGTTTAAATGATATATTCTATTCCTTCCTATTACCTGATCTCAGTGCAAAAAACATTTATTTTACTAATTTTCTCAACCTTTGAACTTTCACTACTAATCATATGTAATTTTCTTTTGCAGTTCTTTTGGTCATCCATAACTATGGTAATTCTTCAAGTTCTTAAGCTGCTATCACTTAGGGCAAACCCTCTTCTCTTAATTTATTTTGATTTTTGAACAAATAACACCAAACCAAATCAATCTATTTACACTTATTAAAATCACAAAATCATTTTCTCCTATCAATTGAAATTATAAAATGCAGTTTCTTTTTTTTTTTTTTTAAACATGGAGTCTCGCTCTGTTGCCCAGGCTGGAGTGCAATGGCGTGATCTTGGCTCACTGCAACCTCCACCTCCCGGGTTCAAGAGATTCTCCTGCCCTAGCCTCCCAAGTAGCTGGGACTACAGGCACATGCCACCATGCCCGGCTACAAAATGCAGCTTTTAATCTTCGAAGAGATCTAAACTGTAATTCCTCATTTTGTAGATGTGGAAACAAGAGGTCCAAAGAGTATGTTGTATGTTTGAGTCCTTCACACATCTTTTTCACCAAAGTGAACACCGAGAACTGTCATTATTTCACATTAGAGTATGAAATTTGCAGAAATGCCATTACAAATATATCTTAATTGATACAAACTTGATCAATAGGAAAGCTAATTTAAAAGCTCTGTGAAAATTATTGAATACAGTGAATCAAAAGAACATTCTGTAAATAATTAATATTCAAACAAAATCTCCTCTAACACATACCTCCAAATAAATGAATTAAACACAGATTTTACCCACCTCCCGTATGACTTGCTGCAACTCATCTTGCTCCACATTTTTATGCATTTCCTCAGCAGCTGGCATTAATGGGAGTTTTCCATGCCTTTCTTCCACTTCAGATTTAGGTCCTACAAGTTCTGGGGCTTCTTCAGCTGCATCAACTTCCTCAGAACTTTCCAAATCTGGAGGTGTCTGCACAGAGCCTGTTCTAGAAGGAGCTGTTGGCGTTAGAGCCACCGATGCTCGGAATACTTTCTTCCTTGCCACTAACGGGGTTTTGGGTTTGCCCACTGAGGCAGCAGAAGGTACTCCAGTTCTTCTATTAGCATGAGAGGGACCAGAACATACAGAAGATGATTCTGATGTTGCTTGGGAAAAAACAGATTCTGAGCTTTCTCCAGGAGGAATTTCAAATCCCATTTCTCCAAGTCCCAGGCCCAATTCAGACTTCAGGTATGACTGCTCCTGCATCAGTTCAGTGACCTGGAGATCATAAAAAAATGTTATTCTTCTCTCAGAATAATAAGAATTAAGAATTAAGAATTCTTAATTCTATTGGAATTAAGATTGGTAGCTTAAAAGGTTAAAGTCCTGGTTGTTGTTATTGCCTAAAATCATGTAATTTGTAAAGACATAAATCTATTCCATTAATTTAGTAACTACTCAATTTTATTTGCAAAAGTGGTAAGTAAAATGTAAATTCCTATTGAGATGAAGCAACAAAACAGGTAAACAGAATACATAGTGGGATGAAATTTTACTTGTTACCACCAAGGTGTCCAAATCACTTGTAAGGAAGAGTAACTAGTGAAAAATAGTTACTCATAGTGCTTTTGCCCTCAAATGAACCAATCTGTCTAACACAATAAAGTCAGATTTCTGTTAAAAACGTGGTCATGTTACAGCTCTAACTACCTAAAGAACCCAGGATGATACTGTGAAAGCACATTTCTCCTGAAGTGTAAATTAAAAATCAATTTTTTTTTTTTTTGAGATGAAGTCTCACTGTCACCCAGGCTGGAGTGCAATGGCTTGATCTCAGCTCACTGCAACCTCCACCTCCTGGGTTCAAGCAAGTCTCCTGCCTCAGCCTCCCAAGTAGCTGGGATTACAGATGCCTGCCACCATGCCCAGCTAATTTTTGTATTTTTAGTAGAGATGGGGTTTCATCATGTTGGTCAGGCTGGTCTTAAACTCCTGAACTCAGCTGATCCACCTGCCTCAGCCTCCCAAAGTGCTGGGATTACAGGCATGAGCCACCATACCTGGCCTATTATTTTTTAACGACAGGGTCTTGTTGTGTCACTCAGGCTGGAGTGCACTGGCACAATCATAGCTCACTGTAGCCTTGAGCTCCTGGCCTCAAGCGACCCTCCCACCTCAGCCTCCTGGGTACCTGGGACTACAGGCACATATCAACATGCCTGGCTAATTTTTAAATTTTCTGTAGAGAAAGGGTCTTATTTTGTTGACTACGCTGGTCTCAAACTCCTGGCTTGAAGCAATCTTCCCAACTCAGCCACTTAAATAAAGTGCTGGGATTACAGGCATGAGCCACTGTACATGCTTTTTACGGTGCATTACCTCCTTTAGTCAGAAAGATAAATCACTATTGTAATTAAGGTGGCTGTCTAGTGGCTTCAGACAGCAATGGACTTTCAAAGGTGAAAGTCACTTCTAATCAATATAATTTATCAAATTATGTATTTAAAACAAACATATATTTCATCTAAACTAGGGAAACTATGTGTCTGTGAAATGTTGTATCATTCCCTTCCCCAGTGATTTAAGAGAAAAGAAGCTTACTGGTTCCATTACATTCAATGGAGAAGGGCATGACAAGTTATCAGCGCTTCTACTGCCACACATTCCCTGAAAAGGTAAGAACAATAGATATATGTGTATGTGTGTATATATATATACATGCATATATAATTATAATGTACATATATATTTTTTCAAATTGCAAGACTTTCATAATAAAATTAATTGGCTAATTAAATGCCTGGAAGCATCCCTTTATGTCACAAAGGTTACCCTCAAGTGTCACAGATCCCATAAAATGCATTACTATGAGTTAAAACTTATACAATATGCAAAGCGGATGTTCTAGTTCTCCCCCGTCACCAACACACACTTCTCAGAATGATAAAATCAAATCATGTTGAAAAGTACATTCATTAGCAATATAGAACATTCTTAGTCTATACTATACATATATGTGTGCTTATACACAAATGTTTATTCTACTTCATTTGTAGTATATATACACATAAGTGTATGTGCGTATATTCAGGCCATTTCTTTTTAACAAAATCAAATACATTGTTAAGATAAAGAATAATAATTCACTACTTCAGCATTTCAAAGCAACATATTCTACAACTTCAAAGGTATTTGCAAAAATAAGAATACAACTGTTGAAGTTCAAATGTCATGGAAAGAAACATTAGAAGTATGAAAAGTGGTACAAAAGATACTTCTTTTTATTCTCTTGGATATATATCTATATATTTAGAAAAAAATATATATATATAAAATAAAATATACAGGTACCATTTGATTCCTTTAAAAACAAATGGAAAAGAATCCAAAATAAAGAAAAAGTTTAAAGGGAACGCTTTTTATTTAAAGGTGAGAAAAAAAAAACTGAGCAAAATACATATCTGTGTTCTCCGCAGTTACATGCAACAATTAAAATTTACATTAGTCATATGTTAATTCACTATCATTTTTCCTTTAAAAACACTCAACTTTTGTATTAACCCTTATTCTTTCCTATTATTAAAATTTATCATTAAAATTTTTCAACATATTTCTAAATATACTATTTATGACAATTATTACAAACTGTACATTCAACTGGTTTGTGGGAAAGCTCCTTAAACAGTATGCATGCTTTTAATACCATTAAAATAAACGACTTGAAATGAAGGCACAAGTCCTAAATTATTAGAACATTATAAATAAACCTTTGGTGAAAATTCTGACCACCCTCCAGGTAGCGTACCATGAGTGCAGAGGAGCGGAAGGGTGAAGGCATGCGCACAGCACGAAGCTGCTCCTCCAGGCCCAGGAGGCGCTCCTCCAGCTGCAGTTCCAGGTCCTGAAGTTCCATTCGGACTGAATTTCTCAAACTCTGGAGCTGATCAACTTCAAACCTATTGGTATGGTGAAGGGGACAAAGTTTGAAAAATGCAGTTTGGAGATTCCTAATCACAAATCTTTCAACAACTACTATATGCTAACAGAAGGTACAGAAATCTCAGGTTCTATAAATTAGTACAATATCAACTACAATAGGTATATCCACAAGGATATTGGTCTTTCTTCCCCCATCCTCTCACAAATATCTCAAACACTGGAAAACTGGTTACAACCACCCTTAGGATACTGAAGGCACACAAGTTTACTTAGTAAAACACTATCTATGACTAATTTTATCTACACTGGTTCACAAAACGGATACAAGGTACACAGCAGTAGAATCAAAACCTAATTTTTAAAAATATAAGTTGAAAAGACTTTGAATGAAAAGCTTTTTGAGGAGTGCTAAGACAAAATGAACTTTTACCTTTCCTCCTCAGTCATATGATGATAAACCATGGTTTGCTGACGCAGCATTGCCAATTCTAAATCCATCATTTGTGTTCTAAACAAATTCAGGCTCCGCCTCATTACCTGGAGCTCCTGAAAAGTATTCTAGAATGCAATAAAACAAAATTACACTTCTAAATTCTACAAATTATTTTGAAACACAAAGATGTAAGTAAGAACTTACTTCATAAAGAGGTAGAACAGATGATTTCTGAGTACTATATGGAGCAGCAGCAAGATCAGGTCCTCTCATCATAGGGTACTTCAAAAAAGTAAAAGTAGGATTAAAATCAATGTTAAAGTGAATACTTCCAAATCACTGAAAGGGTTAAAAGGCAGAATGTGGGGCCTACATATTTTTCTCATTAAGACAAAAGGATCTAAAAAGACTTCATATTGTAAGCAGGAAAAAAGAAATCAGTTCCCAATGACACCTATTACTGCTAGCTGTTCTGGGTATAAGTCAATCTATGTGGGAGGAGGAGGCGAAGGAACATACATAGTTCACAGCAAAAGTGAAAAAAAAAAACCAAAATCAAAATGCAAAAATGTGTAGAAGTCATTGCAAATATCATCATGAGAGCAGAGTGATTATTATACTCCCTGGAGAGAGTAGCAAGCAATCGTCATCGTCTTTCTTAGACATCTCAGCATTTCCTACATGCCACTATTTTAGGCAGTGAGATAAAAACATAAAAGGTATTCCCAGCCTTCAGGTGTTCTCAGAGTGTAAAGAAAAATAAAGGAAATGTTGTACAAATGGTAATACTGTGGAAGGAGTGCTATGATGGACACACAAAAATTCATATTACATGAACTTTCCCAAAAGTGGTGACACTAATTGAACTGAGCCTTAACAGTAAGTAGGGCTTGATTATGCAAAGAAAGGCAAAGGCTGGGTGATCTAGGTTAAAAAAAAAAGTGGCTTGCAGTCCTAGCACTTTGGGAGGCCAGGGCAGGAAGATTACTTAAGCCCAGGAGTTCAAGGCTGCAGGGAGCCGTGATCACACCACTGTCTCCAGAACTCCATGTGGGTGACAAACAGAAACTTCATCTTTTCATTAAAAAAACAAAACAAAACAAAACAAAACAAACAGCATGTGCAGATACCTAAGAACACACAACTGTTTAGAGCCTTGTGCATAGTCCTTCAGGATGGCTGAAACACACAGCTAAGGAATGAGGCTGGAGAGATAGTCAAGTTCCACATCATAGAAAGCATCTGTCCACTAGTGTGGGGTGGGGTTGGCGTGGGGAGATTTATTAGCTGAGTTATTGCCGGGACATCCAGGAGAGAGAGACCACAGCTGGAGCAGAAGAACAAGATGGCCTAGAAAGAAAGATGCACCACGGTACTGGTGGACAGGGCCCTGGAAATCCCCAGCTTGACATAATTACAGCTGTGAAGTTAAACATCTCCGTCACAGACAGAACTATATTTTGTAAGGAAAAACAAGAAACACCCACATTCTGAAATTGTCCCCATTCAGAAAACAGTTAGGGGACAATTGTCATGAGGATAAAACTTAGTTAGGAGAAGGTATATCTTATTATGACTTGAGAAGTTACACCTTTGATTTTTACTTTCCAGGTGGCTCCCTGTCTACTATGTCACGATAAGAGGTTTATTAGATTCATTCTAGGCCTCCTGACTCCTTGTTGAATGCTCTCATGACTATATTACATTGTCATTTCCTTCAATTCTTCAATTGTCTAAATATGATTTGTTCAGAGAATGTTCAAGAAAACGTAAAAGGCAAAACTGAAGACAACTTACTTATTTTCAAAGCTTTTTTGGGAAAATTATTTCCAGTCCACTAACAAATCTGAGAATGACTTTAAAAGTGACAAGACGGCCGGGCGCGGTGGCTCATGCCTGTAATCCCAGCACTTTGGGAGGCCGAGATGGGCGGATCACGAGGTCAGAAGATCGAGACCACCCTGGCTAACACGGTGAAACCCCGTCTCTACTAAAAATACAAAAATTAGCCGGGCGTGGTGGTGGGCGCCTGTAGTCCCAGCTACACGGGAGGCTGAGGCAGGGGCATGGCGTGAACCCGGGAGGCGGAGCTTGCAGTGAGTGGAGATCGCGCCACTGCACTCCAGCCTGGGCGACAGAGCGACACTCTGTCTCAAAAAAAAAAAAAAAAAAAAAAAGTGACAAGACATACAGAGCATTTTAAATCAAATCCACACTTTACCTGATTTGTTATTTTCTGGTCTGGAGTAGTTCCAGTCTCTGAGTCCAGTGGAAGTAGACTAACTCTGTGCACAGCATCGAGGGTCAGGAGGTGAAGGGGAAAACTTAGTCAGAGAGCTACGAGCAGAACCAGGAGAACGTGGTGCCACAGAAGCCAACAGGGAGAAAAACTTGGAAAAGGAAAAGGTAGTCAACATGTTCAAACAGCAGAGAAAAGGAGAGAAAGAACTTTGAGAGGGAAGATTTTTTAATAATAGAAATGGCTTGACAAAGATTCTAGCCTAAAACAAAGACAATGGATGGTAGACTAAAAATGGGAGGATAATTAATGAGCAAAATCTCTCCTCTCGGAAAGGAGACAGACTTAAGAGCAGAGAAATCAACTTTGATCAGGATTAGTTACAGCTTCTCCCTTGAAATAGGAGGGAAGATAGAAAAGGAAGACAGATGCAGATAAGTTTAGACATGTCAGAAAATAAAGCAGAGGTAGTTCATACTTGATGTGTCTTAGCTTCTCTGTGAATTAAAAAGTGCTCAGAGCAGTAAAAGAAAAAAGCTAATAAAGATAACTTTTTCTCATACCTGTGAAAGATTCTGCAGTGAGTTTCTAATATCGTGTAATACTCTTCGCAACTGCATTTCTATGGCTGAAGGAGGATTCACAGAGCATGCTCGGTAAGAGTAGGTGGCATGTCTATGTGAGTAAGGACACCCGAAAGGGGAAGCGAAGGCGCTACAGGTAGCCCCTGATATGTTGGGAACACTGTGAGTGCTCAGAGTTCTTGTGTGCTCACACAGGGGCCTTTCTTGCCACTCAGAGTGGACGGAGTGAAGGGAGCAGGTAGACTGAGACACTGGTGGTGGAGCAAGCCGGGAACAGGTAGGAGTCCTTCCACGGTGGCACTCCTCCACCCGCGGCGCCTCACTCTGGGGGGCTTCTTCTTTCTTCACAGATGATGGAGAAATGAAAATGGTCGATTTCACTAAAGACTGACCATCATGTTCCATCACCCCCTTTTCCAATTCCTGCTCCTCTTCGGGTGTGTACTTATAGGTGAAGGAAGGTGGGCTGCATCTGGTCTCCTTTCCTGGAGACAGTCGAACATTGACAGAGGACACAACCCTTACTGGGCTCAATAAGGTGGTTGGTAAAGACTGAGACCTTCTTAGAGGATAGCCAGCTTTTGCAAATAAGTACCTTTGTTTTAACAAATCTTTTGATTTCAGCAGGCTACGCCCTATCCTTTGATGAGACAGAGTGCAAACCTTCATTTGAGCTCTTTGCAAAGCTGTATTAACTCTGTCCACGGAAGAGGGAGGCCCAGTTGTATTTTCAGAGCTCATATCACTGCATTTAGTTTCAATAGAAGCCAAGGATTTCAGAATATGGTGTGTGGTATACTGAGTAAATTCACATTCACTGCTTTTATCCACATCACTTTCAGCACTTGCTTCCCTCAGTAGCTCTACTGTCTCTGCTGGAAACAAATCCTCTTCCACTTCAGTAACTTCAGTAACATGATCCCCTGAACTACAGGTGGACTGTTTAGTTCCTGGATTCTCAATGGTCTTGCACTGAGGGAAATCCTGGCTACCTGATTTTCTTTTGTCTGCAACTGCTGCTGCCTTCTCTAGTCCCTTCTGAAGAGGGATGAGAGACTCCTCTTCTGATTCATTAAAATAAGGCTGGTCTTGTGCTGTTGGTGTGGCAAGGTCTTCACCAAGTGATGTAACTGTTGTCTCACTGTCACAACTATCAGCACTACTCCCCATAGCCTGCAAGGACTCCTGAACCTGTGAAAAGAAAACAGATGGAAAGATGAAGAATATATGTAAGAAGAGTCATTAACAAAATACCAAACCAACATGGTGCTTCTATAATTTCACTGTCTCCACTGCAGTTATGGCCCTGCTGTTGCTCAAAATTGTTTTATTGCCCCTGAGCAGCAACTACATCCCTCCTTCCTCTCACTTTCTCACAAAGACTATTTCAGAACTTCACTGTTTTCCTAAAATTCCCTTTCCAACAACCTCCCCCTTTCCTTTCAATACGACACACTGACTCATAGAGAAAATGGACAAACATTTCCTAATGTTCTTCCCCAATATCTATAAACTTCCTTGTATCTTTCCCCATCATTCCTTCCTTCTCTCCTTTCTGAAAGGAAACTCAAAGCGAACCGCTCCAATCTGGGTTCCTGATCAATATCCTCTCCAAGAGCAGGGTCTCTCTCCAGTTTCATCTCGGATTTTTCTGAACCAATTCTTCTCATACAGTTCTTTCCCTTAGCTGAACACCTTCCCCAAGTCATTCCATGTTATTATAAAAAGACAAAAAGACCCCTCACTCTTAAGCTATCATTCATACTTGAAAAACAGTCAACGTTTCTATCTTTTCTTCCATACCTTCTGAAAGTTTCTCCTTCATCTCCCAGTATTTCTGTTCACTTATTCTTTCCCAGTGACCTTAGATATACCTCCTGTCTGTTTCCCCCTTAAATGCTATGTTCCTAAAAGCTCTTTGGGAGTTTTCTCATCCCAATTTTCTTTAGAATTTGCTTAAAAATGTTTCAAATGCTTCTTGTGTGCATTCTGTGTACTCTACACATAGACCATACGTTTTTTGAGGATAAAGATGCGCCTGTTCTCTGGGTTATCTCACACAGCCTAGTGTAAAAATCAGTATAACGCTCAGCAAGCTATAGGTCCACAATTAATGTCAGTTATTAAACAGGCAAAACAATTACTGTAAAATACTGAAATACAATGATGGTTAAAAAAATAAGAAAAACAACAGACAAAACAAATTAATGATCACAATAATCTCTGTTTACTGGTGGTCCAAAAATTAAGGGTAAGATAGATATTTTAAAAAAATATTCAGAGAGAAGAATTAATGAAATCTAAAATTTCTAGTCAAATGCTTAGATAACATCTACATGCCAGGAGCTTTGTTCTGTCACTTGAAAAATAAAGATTACACAGACTCAATATTAAAATATATAGTAATAGAAAAATTGCCTTAAAATGAGGAAGTTAATCATAGTGCCTATTAAAACAGAAAATTTTACCTGAAGATGATTAAGGGATAGGCAGTCTGTAGAATCTTCAGCAAAACCACTGCTATCAGAATGCTGACTTGCAGTACGTAATAGATGATCTATGAATTTAAAAAGTGGCTATAAAAAACTACCAAATAAGACTTTACAGAGAGCAATATTACTACAGATATATGATTCCCAGCAGATATAAGACACACAATATTTGAATGCTTCTTAGAAAAGTATGCATTACTTATGCAAAATTATGGCTTCAAAGTACAGGAGGTAACTGAAATTCAAACAAAAACTGTATCAGATCTTCTATCATAATCTCTCAGTATTCACTCATTATTTAAGCTCTGATTATAATCTATTTTGGTAAATCCAATCAATGTCTTACCCTTGGAGGAAAACTGGATGAAGTAAAAGATGGCTCTAATAAAAACAGAAGTCCCAAAGTAAACTATTTCCATTATGTAAATATGTAAAGATATTTGGGAGGTAAATTTAGAAGTTCAAATAGAGAGTATAGTGTTATTATCTTCCCCATTTAAAAAATACAATTAGGGCTGGGCATGGTGGCTCACGCCTGTAAGCCCAGCACTTTGGGAGGCCGAAAGTGCTCCCAAATGGATCACGCTCAGGAGATCGAGACCATCCTGGCTAACACAGTGATACCCCATCTCTACTAAAAACACAAAAAATTAGCCAGGCGTGGTGGTGGGCGCCTGTAGTCTCAGCTACTCGGGAGGCTGAGGCAGGAGAAGGGTGTGAACCTGGGAGGCGGAGCTTGCAGTGAGCCAAGATTGCGCCACTGCACTCCAGCCTGTACGACAGAGCAAGACTCTGTCTCACGAAAAAAAAAAAAAAAAACCACAATAAAGGGTAGTACATTAAATAATCTGAAATGCAAGCATACTTAAATGTCTCTGGTGTTTTGTGATGTTTTAAATGATGCAAATGTATAAAGTATGAAACAATTATTTCATAACAATTACATAAAACTCAACCAAATAGGTTCAACTACAACACAATATTGTTAATCTTATAAAATGTTTCTGCTTATTTTTCTGCCTCGAAATTCTAATTCCTGGTTGGTGTGACCTATAAATAATGTTTTACACAAGTAAAAAGGCCAACTAAGCATAGTAAGTATGTTCATATTCCATCCACACTACAACTACCACAATGAGAGAGACTGTACAGTTCTTACATTCATCAAGGCAGAAGCTTCAAGAGACAGCAAAGTTCTGTAGAACTTCAAAAGCAAAAGGCTGAAGTGTGCTTGCCAAAACCATATTAATTTAAGATATGAACCACATAGAAAAAGAGCCAGATAATATAATTAAATAAAATTTAAAATCTATTAAAGTCAACTTGGTTTGAAAAACACCCCACTGTAGACTCAGTTTCCATGGAATAATACTAGCTCATTAAAAATTTAGACTAATTCTGTAATATCATTTTGATAGTAACAAGACTGCAAAATGAAATATAAGGAATTATTCCATATCCTTATAAGCCTTGGTAACTGGAATACTTGTGAAACTAAACTGCAATAAGCTGTTACCGTCAGTACTGATAAGGGATTATATTACTTGGTAAAATGATTAACATCTTATGCTATAGCAGTTATCACTATAATCATGTATTTTCATGTCTTTAGATTGTGAGCCTTCTGAAGGCAGAAACTATTCTTCTTTGTATCCCAGTACCTAGAATAAGCTGACAATAAATGTTTGCTGAGTCAATCAATGATACCTATTTTCTTAAAGCAACAAAAGAATAATGCAGTCATTTAAATGATTTAGAAGTGAAACTGTCTATCTGGCTGGGCAGGGGCAGGTGCCTGAGAACACAGGGAAATATTCAGAGACAAAGCAGCCAGAGTGAACAGCTCTGACTGGTTCTCTCTGCTAAGGTCTGTTTTATCTGCAGGACAGTAGAGTCTGTGCCAAGTCCACCTCACAGTTGTTAAGCCCTGTCTAAGTACATACAGTTTAAGGTCATAAAGTATGTAGACTGCTTAGACTTCAGAGCAGTTTTGGGGCAATGGGTAAAACAAGGAGGCCTGGGTTCAAGTTCTTTCTGTGTTCCTCATCATAAGCAATAGCTTCTCTCCTCTGCAAAATGAGATAATTATAATTCTTCTATCTATCTCACAGGGCTACTTCAGAAACGAAGTAGAATGTAGGGGAAACTATTTTGTAAACCATAAATCACAATCTAGGTTCTTCAGTCAGACGTTTCTGTTTCCAAAAACACAGTTCTTAACAGAAAAAGGTGGAACTAAAAAAAAAAGATTAGATCTCTGTCCTGAAGATACAATATGATTTCTAATTAAAAACTAGGAAGTTAGAGGAAACATTAAAGTGAGAAAAAAATCTGGAAACTTTGTCTAGTATCATCATAAAGACACCGAACAACTGTCTATCTACTATCTGCTAGACTAAAGAAAATATTGTAAGTCCTCTTTAATAAGAAAAATGTTGAACTTTTCCCAACATATCTACCGAATGCTAACTTGTAACATACATTAAGTCATTAAACCTCTCTGGGCTTCACTATGTAAATCTTGGATTGGATTTGAGATTAAGATAATTTTAATTTTAAAAGTCCTATTACCAAACTGCTATATGTACTTGTACTAAACTTTTTGAAGCAAATATATTACCACTGTTTCTAACTCTGCAGTTATGATCTAAGATACTTACATGGGATATAGGCTACTTTTCAAAATGATGAAAACACTATGTTGTTCTCTCTTCTCTCTCATGCACACAAACACACAGAACCATTTTACTGTTAATTTATAAAAATCTGACTGAGAAAAGGAAAAAACCCAGATATGAATATAACCCACATCCAATCATTCCTACCACAGGGATCTGGCTCTTAAAACATCTTAATTTTATTGTTTTCTTATCCTCCTTTTAATGCATGGCAAGCTGCTTTTTCCAATGTATCCCCTGTGTATCCATCTAAAGCAAAGACTTCTTGATGACCGTGAACTCAGTTCAGAAACACATACATAAATTTATGCACTTACAAGGGGAAGAAAATTAAATAGTAAAGTTCATTTTGAGTCTAACCAGATCTGCAGTGACCTAGTGAGAGTGAAGCTCTTGTTTCTTAATACCATATTGCAATAAAAGAAAAAAAAAATTATGCAAATTGTCTCCTGTGAAGTAATTTCAGAGATCAGGAGACAACAAACACGTAATCTCCTATTCTAGGAACATACATACGAATCTTTGTTTAAAAAAAAACAGGGTGGTTCAGCATGTGTAAAGTTTCAAAAATAAATAGTCTTACCTTCAGTAGTCATTTTCACCTCTTCCTCTTTCCCTTTCTCTAAAGCTCAAAAGCTTTGTAAATCCAAAGATCAGAATTTTTTTTTTTTTTTTTTTTTTACTGTTGTTGCAAGTCAGAAGTGAAAGGAATGGATTCAAAGGTTCTTTGGTCAATAATTAATAATTTAAGAGAGGAACAGTATCTACAACCACTCACCTTCAACCCATAGTTTGAATTTAACTAGCTTTAACTATTGCTAAAAAAATTGGTGGTTTTTGCTAGAGGAATATTCACGTGTTATACCTAGGAATATATTTGTTTATATTTATAAATACGTCACTATATTTATATAGTGAAACACCAAAGACAGATAATACCAGTATATTTTTCAGTCATAACAATGTAAAAGGTATTCCTAATCCATTGGTTTATCACTTCCCAACTAGCTCTTATGCAAAAGTGTAAAATACTTAGAGCACACAAAATTGTGAAATGAGGTCATTCCAGAATAAGCAAACAAATTAGCAAACTAATTTTTTAAGTCTTAAAAAAATACAGAAAAAGTTCCATAACCAAACAGTAATGAATCATGCCTACCTGTGTTCTTTACCTTTTTACACTCATAAATACTACGAATACTGATACATAAAACCCCCTTTTCCAAATCAACTAATATTTGATAATGTGCTCAGAACTAGTGGGTACTGGTCCACTTACCCCTTTTCGACTTCGTAAGACCTAGCTGGTAAGTGGCTGGAACATGAGGAGCTTCTCCCTCCGTACTTTGAACCTAAAGAAGAGTTGTAAGTAGTTAAAACCACATGAATCTAAGGCAAACAAGTATAGCTTCTTGAATAACCATCCATTAAACAAATCAACCTAACTCAAGTGCACTAAAACATTATGTATATTCACACTTTAAGAAATCTGACCTCAAAATTATTAGAATGCTCCACAACTAAATTTTCTGATCTATTTTCCAGTTAACAATAGCACTCAAGTTTGTAGCAAAGAAAAATAACTGATGGAAATTAGTGCATCAGACATGCACTAGCTTCCATCATTTTACCCTGTAATGGTTAGTTCTTAAATAGTAAAGAACATCCTAGTCAAGTGTGCAAACCAGCCAAACATATGGGTTTTCAACCTTGAATAAATTTTAATAACTGCTTCATTCAAAAAAAAAATGTTGCTATTACATGAAAAACAGATCCATAAGGAAAAATTCTCTAAACATTCAGCTTCAAAGTAGGGTAAATCCCAGGAGAAATACTAATACACTCACTAGAGCACATCATGACCAACACACAGTTGAGGTAATTATAAGTCTTGCATCTTTGAGAATGGAACACAGTGCTACCACTGCAGAATTTCTAACTTTCCCCAAACTTTCAGATATCAAAAATTGCTCATGTGTATGACTGCTTTGTCCTGAAATTCTTTCAAGACATAACTTGGGATCTGTACGTGGAAAGGCAGGTTTCATTACAGAACTAAAATAATGAAAGATATTAACCATAAATCTTCCTTGAAAACACTGTTCAAAAGAACGTATCAAACCCAGTTGTTGTTTTGTGCTTTATTTTTCTATTTGCACAAGTATATAATCTAGAAATTTTCAGATTCCTAAATCACCACCTCCAACCCACAAACACTGTCTATTCTGACATACTTAACTCTACGTCAACATTAAATACATGGGGAATGGGGAAGATGCGCAATCATTTCTGTCACTTTACTCTGTAATGATTTGTTCTTAAATCATAAAGAACATCCTAGTAAAGCGTGGTAACTAGCTGAACATGTGGGTTTTCAACCTTGAAAACAAAAATTAGAGCACTAATAGTTAACACATTTTAGGGAAAACTCTAGTAGTTTTTAGTTATGAAGCTATTCAAGAATAAGAAATATTCCAAAGGAATAAGAGTGAAATAACCAACATTTTTTAAAGCCCAAAGATTAAAGATAGTATTACCCAATTTAAAATTTGCTCTAATTTGTGCTATCTTTGCTCTGTATAGCTCCATGAACCCAAGTTTATAAATCTTTTGAAAACTGAAAGCACACTGCTCATGCAAAACCATCACCTGTAAATCAGATACATAAAATAGATTCTACTATTCTTTATTATTATGTTAAAATTAGAATAATTCTTCAAAGCAGCAGACACATATTCAACAGGAAAACCATTGTCTTATATGCAAGGGAACAATTGCATTTTCTTTTTATATTCAACAAAAGGTCTATTATTGGCTTCTATTCAGGCTTGATCTACTTCAAGTAACTTTCTGTCAAGTAAATATCAACCAGATCAAAAAATTATAATAGAATTCCAATGCCTCTTCATTTATGTTGTAGGAATACTGGCTTAGGCACAGCATTAATATACCAAATCTCTCACTGTTATTTTTTTTTAATTTAATCTATTTATTTATTTTGAGACCAGGTTATGAGACTGGATAATCTGTGTATTTTTGGTAGAGCTGGGGTTTCACCATGTTGCCCAGGCTGGGGTCTCAACTCCTGGGCTCAAGCAATCCACCTGCACAGACTGCCAAGTGCTGGGATTACAGGCATGAGCCATGGCACCCGGCTGCTCACCTATAAACACAGAATTATCATGTATTCTATTTCCTTAGACTTATGAAATTAATCACAAAATAACATGACTTTAATAAACACATATCATCAGTGTACTATTCTTCAAGATGCTACTCTACGGCAAAAACAAACCTACTCCCTCCTTTTACTACAAACTCCATAATTAATTGCAAGAAAGGAGCACTTCAAAAAGCTGAGAGGGTCATATTTTACTAATAAAACTACTAAAGTTGGGATTCTTCTGTTTACTCAGCAAAATCAGAGTACTCACTTGCTGAAGAGAGAAATAGACATGTTAGTGATAATGGGTGAATTTCTTATTTTATTATTGGTCACAACTGTGCAAAAGAAGGCAGTCAAATTTGAGATGGGGTATACCACAGAGAATTATGAAGCAAATATAGAACATAGACTTTAGATTTATGTGACAAGATTTTCCCCATTCAATGGTTTCAAATGACCCGTAGAATTCTGGTCATTTGCTATAAGCAGCCTTTCATAATTAACAAGAATAGCCAAATAAAACTGAATTAGAATGATGGATAATGGGTGTTCATGATACTATTTTCTCTAATCTTCAGGTAAGTTTGAAACTTTTCATAATAAAACAGTTTCACAATTAAAAAAAAAAAACACTAATAAACCAAAGTGATAAAATTGCTTGGTCTCAATGTTTTGGGATTTAAAGATGTACGAAAAACAGCTTCAGAATAACCCACACCATTTGGGTTACTTCATTTAAAAAAGTTTTCAAGAAACAATGAATGTATCTTTCTTAATCAATGCTCTGCTAAAATGACAGGCACTCAACTTTGGTTTCTCTTTTTTAAAAAATGTACTTTTTGTTTCAGCGAACCACTTTGGCTTCTTTACAGCTGTCATGTTTACCTTGACTAAGAGGGATCTTCTAAGCACAATACTACTGTATTGTATTCCACAGAACAGCAATATGTGGATGTTCTAAATCAAATAACCCTTCCTCTAAAGTTTAAAAAGAGAATGTATAGCTGTTGTCATTGTATAAACATTGTATATCAAAATGGTTTTCAAAGAAAATCAAAACTAGAGCTTTAGAAATTACAATTCTAATTTTTAATGACAGCTCAGCTCAAAAAATGTCAGAGGAAATCATTCTTTTTCCAAAGTAGTAGCATGGTGCTGTGCAGTAGATGATGAGTTCTTGTACAACGCCTGACCATACCAACATATCCGACCTTTAGCAAGTTGTATATATAGTCAAAAATAACTCAAATTCAAGTCTTATTCATGCCACTTACCGGCTAATGGCCTCTGACAATTATATGCAATAATTATCCATTTTTTTTCTTTTTTCTTTTATTTTTTTGAAACAAGGTCTCGTTCTATTGCCCAGGCTGGAGTGCAGTGGTGGAATCATGGTTCGCTGCAGCCTTGACTGCTTGGGGTCAAGTGATTCTCCCACCTCAGCCTTGGGAGAAGTGGGACCACAGACATGCACCACCCTGTGCAGCCAATTTTAAAACTATTTGTAGAAACAAGTCACGCTATGTTGCCCAGGCTGGTCTCTACTTTATGGGCTCAAGTGATCCTCCTGCCTCAGCCTCCACACAGTGCTGGGATTACAGGTGTGAATCACCATGCTCAGCCTCAAAATTAACTTAAAGTGCAAAATTAAAATTAAAATTAAAATTTCTACCTCACAGGTCCTTGGGGTGATCAAATGTAACTATAAGTCAAAGTACTTTGAAACAGCAAAGTAGTAAGAATGTACAACATGAGATCCTCCTCTGTCATCCTCCACTGACACCTGCTGTGCTCCTTCCCCCTGTGAAGCACTGATATCAAAGGGAGTATTATAGCCCTCAGAAAGATGGTGAAGAACCACTGCTATAAAACAATATCAAATGAGGGAGGGGATGCTTCCTCATTTGTAAAGGGAAGAAACTAGAAAATGAATTAAAATATCTCTTTTCATACTAGTTTATGATTCTATAAATTACTTGCAAATGTTTATCTTAAACAAATATTCTCGAGTTTTACACATACACACAAAAATATCATTTATTTTTACTGTCAGGTAAATCATTTTTTAATAAAAATTAACTTAGGTCTTTTAGGTAAATACCAAATAACAAAACAGTGGTTAATTGGGCTTTAGAGTAGCAGACATCTGTGTGTGTCATGTGTTAGAATTCATATTCTAGGGCGGATTTATCTTCAAAACATATACAGTTAAATTTAAAAGGCCAAAGGAACAACTTAATTATCTGTCAAATATCTGATTGACATGGGATTATTTTAACTCAGTCCAATAAACAAAGAAGAATCCTAAAACAGCTAAAAATGAGTAGTGAGGTACATTAGTTCAATCAATAATTAGTATGAAGACAGGATTAGAAACAGTTACTAATACATCAGTAGCTTCAAAAAGATTATGTGTATATCCAATAATGGCTATATTTAAATAAAAATTCATTTATAGGCCAAGAAGAGCACACAATCAACTGCTTACAGAAACGCTGAGTTAAAAGTTCTCCTTCTTAAGTTTTTCCCTTACACTTAAAAGATGAACATCTGCTTGAGAAGGATCATTTTGGTTTAACATGTGAATCATTCACACAACTAATCTATGGCTTCAGAGAGTTACCATGATGTATTCAAAATAAGCCATTCAAAAAGAACACAAGAATTAATGAAGCAAGTCATTTGGAAGAATTAGAAATTCAATAATAGGGTTTAATAACTTTTTATAAATAGTTACAGGCTGGGTGCGGTGGCTCACACCTGTAATCCCAGCACTTTGGGAGGCCAAGGTGGTCAGATCACGAGGTCAGGAGTTCAAGACCAGCCTGGCCAACATAGTGAAACTCCGTCTCTACTAAAAACACAAAAAATTAGCTGGGTATGGTGGTGTGTACCTGTAATCCCAGCTACTCAGGAGGCTGAGGCAGGAGAATCACGTGAACCCAGGAGGCGGAGGTTGCAGTGAGCCAACATCACGCCACTGCACTCCAGCCTGGGCAACAGAGTGAGACTCCGTCTTAAAAAAAAAAAAAAAGAAATATCATTCTAAACATTCACAACCATTTTAAATAGTCTACAAGACACCTTATAAGGCAAGGTGACTTTCGCAATCAGAAAGTAGTCTCTGGCCTTTACTTTTTCTAACATAAGAAACAGACACTTTCATTGTACCAGGCCAGGATCAGTCTCATCATCTATTTAGCTCTCTTTACATTTAAGTATTTTGTCTCTTTGCTTCTGGTGACTGTGGGATCTTACCTCCTGTCTCAGATGGATTAGACAGCTTCATGCAGTCAACATGTCACCAACATTTTCTCCTTCCTAGCTTCCCAAAGCAGCTCATGCTCAGATAATCTTTCTGAGAACTGATTTACTGAGAGAGAGAGAGCTCTAACCTATATTTACTCATTGTTTTCACAAGAATAAAATTTCCATCAAGAATCAAACCTCATGGAAAGAGGTCCAAAAGAAAAATAGTAACAAACTACACTGAATGGGATCTGAAAGTCAGCTTCACTAAGATTGTTCTCTTCATCTGTCAATATGATTCAAATGCTTGGGAGAAGAGGAAATTAAAGTAACACATTATTTCCTTTCTTTATCCATTGTTCTACCAGCTCTCTTTAATGTTCCCTAAGGGACGAAAACACAATTCCAGGAGGTTTTTATCCATATTTTAAATATATCTGAAGATACATTATTTTCTTTAAAACTCCCCATATTCACAATGTAGCTGTGGTCGACCATAAATACTTTTGAAAAAAAAAAAAAAATCTTCCATATTCTTCCACCAATGCACGTAATCTTGCACTTCAAAAAAAGTTCAAGTCAATGCCACAATACTTTCTTCATTAACCTTTTTTTGCCAGTAGAGGGGGCAAAAAACCCCAGACTATCATGAAAAGTTAACTTGTCACAAAAGTACATCTAGCACTTTCTAAGTGTTTTAAAAACCTTTTGTGTAAGGTATCATAAAAAATTTTAAAAACAAACTATAGCTTAGAATTCAGGAATTTTAGAAATTAAAAATAAACTTCCTTGACTTCTTTGAAGAGTGACTTACTTGAAAATATGAGTGTTGTTCATTCAGAGTCACCAGCATCAGATTTGCAATTACCTAACATAATTTGTTTAGATCTTTATGCTCTGCTATTGTATTAAACAGGGAAATTAACTGTCATATCTAATTGTCATAGAAGAAGGGCTCTAATGGTAGGCAAAAATTTACACTTTAATTATGAGTGCTGGAACAAGTTTAAGTTTAGACCAAAACGAAGTCAAAAAGGAATCAGTGAAATAGAACAGACAGAGATTTTAATGTGTCATCATAGTCATCTTCCACACTCATTATGATGATAAATAAATTATACTAGGAGGTAAAGAGATATAAGAAATATAAATATATACAAAGAAATAAAAGAAAAACAGCTCAAAAGAAAATGTAAAATATTTCAAGGTGCTGCTCCTACTCCCTTTTTATTTCACTATTCAGCTGTAATTAAGTATTAACAGACCACAAAAAAGGCAAAAAATCTGTATCAGCAACTGAAATTTTACAATAAATGAAAAATCTTCACTCAAGTGAGGGAAGGAGGGAAGAAGGGAGGGGGAGAGAGAGAAAGAGAGACTCACCTAAGAGGACATTTATGAGCTGAATCAACGATCTCATTTTCTAATTCCCTAAAATAATGGTGTGTGATGTTAAAACCACTGTGAACTATTACTAAAACGAATCTAATGTAATAAATTATAAAAGACAAATTGTGCATTATATAATTTATAGCCACAACTCTTCATCAGCACACACATGCCTCAGTTTCCTCATGTACAAAATGAGACTACTACTATGTGCCTCACAGACTGCAATGAACAGAGCCAAGAACAGTGCCCAGCACAGGGTAGATGCTTGGTAAACATCAGTTTTCCTGCCGCAAGCTATATAATTCCAACACAAAAGTATTCAGCTCCTACTATTCAGAAGCAGTTTTAGCTAAACCTCATTCAAAATAAGTATCTTTAACTTTTCCAGCTAAAAATTTGTTAACTAGCAGGTATATTACTGGATACAAATAAAAAGTAACCAAACATTGGTCTTCTGGGCTTGCAGAAACCCTATTCAGTGGCCTTTCAAACCTTCTTCTTCGAGAGTCCCTATCCTTCCCATGTAGGTACATAATATCTTTATGTTCTTTCCAGTCATATACCAAGACCTATCCCCAAAGCCTTCTTCACATATCCTTACTCTGAGATATGTCAAGAAAAGCTTGCCCAAAGGCATACAGTCATTCAGTGGCAGACAGAACTCAAACCCCTGTTTGATTGCAAAGCCTGTGTTTCCAACTATTACGCAATATTGCTTTGAATTTAAATATACTCTCCCACGGCTTTCTTGAGCATCAAAATCTTACCCTTGAGAGAGAAAACAGGCTTATGGTTCAACTATCAACAAGTGGATGAACATCTGGAGAAGCTACTGAACTGTCCCATTACCTCAAAATCACATAATCCTGAGACCAATTCTTGGTTTGTGAAACATTAACCTGGAAAGTCAAAATCAGGATAAATTTTTCTAGTATAAATCTATTAGCTACCTCTCATTTTATAAACATTTTTGGTACTTTTTTCCCTAGTTAGCAACTTGAAACCAGTCTCAGTCATTTTTTACTTACCTCTTCCATTTCGAAGGAGTCCTTCTGCTGTGTCATTATATTTCTTATGGATGGTATTGTCAGCGGTGCACATGGCTCTTTTTCAGGTGTGGATATATGGACACTTTTCAGCTCACTGCTATTTTCTAGCTCACTGTGGCTGGATACGTTGAAATCACTATCTAATTTGGATTCTATAATACCAGATTCCTCACCCAGTTGACGCTCATGACTTTGAGTTTCTTTACTTTGTTCATTTTCAGTTTCTTGGTTAAAATTACTATTTGCTTCATCAGAAATTCTATCACTATCAGTGTTCTCTGTAACAGTTACTGAACTACCAGAGACTTCTTCTTTAACTGTAGCCAACATAGAAGATGATTCTTTCTTCTTCATAATTTTTTGAGACTTTTGATCACTTTTATTGCCACTTTCTTCAATCACTGAAACATTTAGAATCTTTCCTTTTTCAACTGATGGAGAAGGACTACTACATTCTCCTTTCTCTGTTTTATCGACACATAAATTCAGTTTTGAGAGTGTTTTCATTAAACGATTTGCAGTGTTACTTCGAGTTAAAGGTGGAGGTGAGTCTGTCTCCTTGTTAGAGGTCACTGAGGACATACTTCCAATTCTCTGCAGGGGAGTCCCGGAGACTTGGGAATATAAAGAAGAAAATGCATTGGCCACAGTAGTAAGCACTTCAATTTGACGAAAACGGCCTACCAAAAGAAAAAATATTAATTATGTTTATATTTATATATACACATACACATATATTAAACATATATTATTGTTTAGAATTCCAAAAACTACACTTAGATCACAAAGATTATAAAACTCTCTTTTTTCCTTATCTAACACTTAAACCTTCTCTACATTCACTGGGTGGGAAGAAGGAGCAAGATTTTTACTCCAAGCACTAGAATTTGTATTTTTTAAAAATCAGAAACACAAAGCATAATGGCAACATTGAATAAAACAGAAAGAACTAGCTATTGGATCTACAGCTGTGATTCTATTCTTAAGTCTTGAACTCTGCTAAGACTCTTTCAAAATTCTTCTAAGAAAATGCATGTAAATATATATTTTATACCTAATTTGCTGGGGGGGGGATTTATTAATCTCTTAAAACTGATCCATGAACAATGCAGGGAATCCTATTTTTGGAATCTTTGGCTAACAGAAAGAAAATAAGCAAAGATATGAGTGAAACTGATCAAATCAGCCAGACTAGTTCCTGAAATTAACTGACTTCATTTAAGATTAACAAGGCTCCTTCCCTACTTCTTTTCTTCTTGAACAAAAGCGATCTGTAGATAAGAATAAGGTTCTGCAAGTAAGTTATGGTAACACTTGAGTCAAGAATTGGGGAGGAGGGGAAAAATAGGCAAATTAACCACTATAAAGAGCAATAAAATAGCTTAATTTTAACATGTAAAAATGGCTTTTGTGTTGATCAATCTCTTTACTTTCCAGTGCTATTCCTGAAAATTATTAAGGCTTTAAAATAAGACCATCTTGCTGTAGATGCTATAATTTAAGAAAATAATATACCTAACACTTAAAAACCTTACTTGTTAAAGCATAATTTGGGTTTTCTACTTCCATCCGTTGCATCTGAGCACTCAAAAATACTTTAATATCTATCCCTTTGGCAAAGGATGATGAGTTAAAAAATCTGGAAGGAATTTTAGAAGCAATATCTGGTTCATCACGTCCAAATCCAAGATTATAAAGAATTTCTTCAGGATCTTCCTCATAAAGTTCCAACAATTCTGAAACACTACAAAAAAGGGGGGTAAAAAAGGAAACATGCAAATATAAAATAAACTGATAGTCCATACCACATTATAAATGAATACATATTATTGATTTCCTGTGATAAAATCTTTTTTCTCAGCTTCTGCTCTGTAAACCATTATTTATTTTCCCATGTTTACACATGTGTACTAAGGAATAAATAGCCCTTATAAAGGGTTCATTGTCTCAAGTTGCTAGAGTTGCAGAAAAGAGCTAACCCCAACGAACACATTCAGAGATTCCCTACGTGATTCCTCACCTTATTTTTTTTGTCATTTTAAGAGATTCCCTGTAAAGCAGCTAAAAAAAGTAGAGGACAGATGACCAAGAATAAAGAATAAACAGATTAAAGAAGAAATGAAAAGGAACTGAGGGAACTGAGGGACAGTTTGTGAAACTTGAGCTTTTCTGCTATCCTTGTCCTAGGAGTGGCAACTGTCCTCAGAGGGACAATAAAGATAACAAGCTGACTTCAGAGAAGTGAGGGAGGAGCTTACTTTCAACTTCTCTCCAACCACTTCCACTTAGGAAGTAGGAAGAGTAAGGTATACAGAGTGTGGGTTACACAAAGGTAACTACTCTAATTCTATTGGGAATTAAATATTTAGTATCCCTTCTCTCTCATACCAGTGATAATCCAAGCTTTCTAAGACTCACTGAAGAAAACAGGAAAGTCAAAGACGGAACTTCAACAGACAGACATTTCAATTTGTTTCAGAGAAAATACTCAGATTCTAATATTATAATTTGGATAACAGTTTAAACTGGATTCCATAGGCACACATACTGATGTATTTTAATATACTGTGTGTGGGGGGGGTGGGGTTTTTTTGTTGCGTTTTTTTTTTTTTTTTTTTTTTTTTTTGAGACAGCGTCTCACTCTGTCACCCAAGTTGAAATGGAGTGGCACAATTATAGCTCACTGCAGCCTCAACCTCCTGGGTCCCATTTCAGCCTTCCAAGTGGCTGTGACTACAGGTAGCCCCCACCATCCCCAGCTAATGTTTGCATTTTTTGTAAAGACAGGGTTTCGCCGTTTCACCATATTGCTCAGGCTGGTCTTGAATTCCTGAGCTCAAGTAATCCACCCACCTTGACATTCCAAAGCACTGGGATTACAGGTGTGAGCCACTGTGCCTTATTATACTAAATATTTGAAAGATCTTTGGTTTAGTATGTTGAAAAAAAATTATGCTTAAATATCAAGCTGTAACTCAGAAAAATTTATTCTGATTTTTGTGTCAGAGTTAACTCAAGTCCTTAACAGAATGAATTTTGGTTCTCCACAATTACAAGTTACTCCATTATGGAGTTCCTCTTTCAGGTTGTTGAGAGGGCTCCAAATACTCATTTATGGATTCTGGCAGCATTATAACCCTATCTGTTGCTTTTTATTTAATTTCAAAATAAAGCAAAACAAAACAAAAGCTCCTATCAGTTGTGCTGGTTCAGGAAACACTCTTTTTGTGTTCTTTCTGATTTCATACTATCAAGGTAAAATTCAAGATTGAAAAAATGATAAGAGTAGGTCATCTATAACACAATGTAATTCCAACACAATTTCAGAGTAAGTTACCTTGAGACTGTCCCACTACTTTTCCCAGATCCAGTGGAATTCATACTTCTCCCTTTCTGATGAAACTGTAATCTTCTCTCTTTGGCCAAGATATTATTGCTATAAACAAAATCAGATTATATAAAACTTTATTTTCATTAATGATCTTCATTTTTTAAAAGAAATAGAGCAAAACAGCTACATACCAGTTTTCAATTTGAGCATCACTTTCATGGAGGTGGTTGGCTATAGGTAAAAATAATAAATGTAGAGCACAACTGTTAGTAAGACTATAACTACTATGATACAATTATCAAGAAATCAAATTACCTACAATATTAGAATTAAATGCCTAATATATTAAACACTTATCTTGGTCCATTAAATCTGCATCATTAAAAGTAATATACAGATAGATAAGAACAGGGCCAGGAGCTTTTGAAGGGTGTTTTTGTGTTCTGGCAACATAAACTAACTACTCTCATTTGAGTGCTCAAAATAAAAAAAAGTATAGGGAACCAATTAAATTTCTTTAGCAGGTTAGAAATAAGTAATGAGAAAGATATGTACCATATATGTAGTACTAATTATTAAATTTAAAAGCTATTAATGAATAATATCTTAAGAGGAAAATATGATTTAACATTAAGTGTGATAATAGTATACATCAATTTCTAATGTAGATTTTTTTAAGGTTATAACTGACTTTTCACACATATAACTTGAAAACTTCTACTTATTTCAACATAAATTTTCTTTTAAAAATTGCCTTTCAACTTTATAGTACAACTTTAGCTTAAAGTTCTAAACAGATATGTGCTGTTAATGTTTAGAGTTAACTTTAGTTCATTTAACTTTTATAGACAAATGTAAAGAATAAAATTAATTATAAACATATCTATTTCAGCACACATGAATTGCTTTTCATTTCTGATCTGCAAAGTCATGACAATTTTCTGTTTCTTTGTACATCCACCAGAAAGGTGCCTAACTCACAGTACTCAGTAATTATTTACTTAATGACTGGAAATAGCCTTGAAATAATTTTCAGTAAAACAACGTAATAGCTTTACTCTTTCATGAGATTCCTTTTAGGTTCTGGTTTCCAATAAAATCATTCAATATTATCAAACTACCAAGGCAAATATCAAAAGTGCAAAGTGCATTTTAATAAGGGATTGACAACATGTTCAATTGTACTGACTGGGAAGCAGTAAGTTTAAGCTTTTTATAGAGCCTGAAAACATATAAACAGAAATAATAAGAATGAGAATATTCACATATTCCAGAGTTTTAAATGTTAGAAGGTTCTAAATAGTAATTTACCTTACACATGCATTTAAAACAGCAAAAAATCAAGGACATTAAATTAGATGTATAAATTCACTATTCATCGATTGTAAGCTTTAAAGATTTTTTTTAAATTCTTGTTTTTTTAAAAAAAGTAGATATTAATAACTGAGCTATACAGCTATGAATAATCTATTCAATTTGATCAATGAGCTATAAAATAGCTTTTAAAATACCCGTAAAATAATTAAAAATTCGTAATTTTTTGTGTGAGAAACCTTTATTATAAATCTACTGGAAAACATTACATAACCTGTAAAAATTTTTAAATAGCACAACACACTTTTTAAAATCTAATGCTTTCTGGAATAAACACCAGCATGATTTCTAATAAAATTCTATTAGCTTTGCTATTTTGTCTTTCCCCTTCAATCTTCTAAAAATCAGGAAAACGGGGAAAAGACAGGAGACACTTAAATACAAAGAGAAAGACAAGCTGCAGCTGTAAGTATGACATAAGTCTATTTTGCGCTAAAAATAAGCTTCAATTTCATTTTCCCATGTATAAATATTTAAGCGTCCTTCCTTTTTCAGGACATTTCTTCCCTCAGTTATATTACCACGGTTTGTTACAAACTGTTCCTTTAAGCATTTAGTACAAGAAAGAAAGATGGACACTTCAAATGGTTCTTCAGAGTCATCCCTACATATATCCTACAGACTATGACTAGATTATTAACACAGAAAGGTAATGTGAAATGTACGTGAGTCATTTTCAAGACCCTTAAATTTAGGTTGAGGATCATAAACCTGAGCTTTCTCATTTTTTTAAAATTTGAAAACTAAACAAAAATACAGTTCTTCCAAACAAACATACCTTCAGCTCCCAATGACAAATCATCTTCAAAACTTCCTCCATTTCTCACAAGCACACCTGAAAGAAACATCTGAAAACTCATCCTGGTGTTTTGTTCCTCTCTAACCTCATATAAAATCACTATTTTAGTTAAAACAAATTCACTCAGCAAAATATCTTATACAGTAAAATGTTTCAGACTTGAACGTACTCAGACATTATTCTGATTATATAACTTCAAGAAGCAGGTATACGCTTTTCCTTTAATGTAAATAAACCACTTTTCCAGCAACATAAAGTTATCAGAAGCCAACCTACAGGCTGTATTAAACTTACATTTTTAAAGATGTTCAATTAGATTACAACCAGATTCTGGAGCAAATATTCTTCTTATCCATCTCATATTAAGTCAGGAGCTGGATTTTCCTGACACTGTAAATGTATTTTTATATGCCTTGCCACTACCTGCACATGCTTGTTGTACTTTGAACTTTAGAATTCTGTCTTGAACAGGTGGTAAAATTTTAGGTGTGGCAATTTCAGTTAATGTAAGCAAAGAAATGCTGCACTAAAGTTGACTCAACTTTTGTTCACTCAAGTATTTTCCTTATATTTGCATATATTTATATTTAATTAGTCTTTATAATATCTAACTGGACAAAAAAGAGGTAAGTTTCACGCTGTGAAAAGGCTAGGCAATTTGCTTAAACTCCCTACTGTTTTACAGTTTACAACAAAGTTTCTCCATTTTGCTTCTAGCTCAGAACAGCATTATAAACATGAATATCACTTTTATCAGTCACATATACACTTTTACCCAGAGGACAAAGAAGTAGAGCTGTCATAAAGAACAGATTTAGAAAGGCAACCTTCTCTTACCCTTGAGTGTACTACTGCTTTGTTCATCCAGTGAGGCTCCCAAAGGTGTACTGAAACCATATAAACATATTAGCCTTAGTCTTGTGAAAGGCTGTTTGGAAAGTTGTCATTACATGGCCTTACTTAAAAAGTTATAGCTCAATAAGCTTCTAATCACAGTTAAACTCTCCTCCAAAAACACACAAGGAATGCAAGTAGATTACATAAGTAATATTCAGTAACTAAGTAAATACCTATCATCAAGTCAGTTCAGCAGGAATGATTTAATCACATCTGATGTGCCAACAATTAGGGGCAAAAATGGCAATGACAAATAATGTGAATTGGCATTTTTCTCTGCAAAAAAGAGAGAATGACTGACAATAAGCATTAAGAAAATGTCTGTTCCTCTCAACCCCTTCCATCAAAAAAGAAAACATAATTAGAAGAAAACAAATCTTCAGTCATAGGTAACTTAACTTTAATAAGATTAAAAAGTGAAGAGTAGTTGGAAATGAGGCCCAACAGTTTCCTTAAACCTCATCTGTTAATCTATTACTAGCATTTCAAAGCATCACATAGTGCCTCCCCCTTGCCCCAATTTTTTCTTTATTTAAATGTAGAAGCTTGAGATTTGCTTTCTGTTTTTAGCTAAAAGATATATATATTTTCATTTAACTTTGAAAATTACTAAAAAGTTGACTTGAGAATCAACATTAAGATTAGCCATTGTTAAAATTTTTTCATTCTTGTAGTTCAAATACAGATGAGAGAAATATCTTTTTTTCAAATACAAAAATAAACACTTTTAATTCTCTCAAATCAAGTTATAGTAAGAAACACATTGTTTTATATTGGAGAGTCTGTTTTGTGATACAAACCTTTCTTCAGTAACAATTTATATCTGTTAAAAATTCACGAGACATGGGAACAATTATGAAAATATCGGTTTCAAGGAAATGCCAATTAAAGGTTAAAACTTTCTACAAGTATACTAACAATGGCAGCTCCTTAAAAAACTAGTACTTTTGAAATGTAAAAGAATCACAAGCAATTACTATAAATATACTAATAAAAGCTTTAATCCATTTTTTGCATATATTTTAATAAAATTCTAATGTATGTCTTTAAAAAGCCATCCTTCCCTGATGGCTACTTTCTTGGATGTAAACATTGCATTACTCTGTCCACAGATGTCTCTACTGGTCTATGCACTAACAGAAAACGGTAGATAAGCAGAATAACAGGAATCCTCCTTCGAAAACAAATATCTTACTTTTATAGTTGCTCCCTTCCAAATTCTATCAAAATCTCTATCACTTCTTAAATGTTAATTCAAGCAGTTTTTACTTAGTCCCCCCACAAATGGTTATCAAAATAAAGACTCCCTTTAAGGAAAGAAAACACGGTATATTTATTCAGGATACGGACGGCACTAAAAAACAAAGACTATTTGAGAACTTATCAAGTGGGTAAAATGCTGTCTTAAGGTCATTTGTACATAATAGACAACATACAGAATGTCCAACTCTGGGAAGGAACTTGAGTTGATTATTTAAAACAAAAATACAGATGCAACATATCCTAAGTCGAACTTGTGATAATATAGCCAAGATTAAAAGACTACTTGTTCTAGCTTTCCTGGATACAAATGAATGCCACTCTTGCGTAGAATAGGTGCAACTGTAGGAACAAGAAGGAAATCCATGAGGGAAGGAGCAGCAAACTACAGAATCTTCCCACATAAATCAGTATTGGCAACAACACTTCTGAAATTGTCAGGGATTGACTGTGTCCTGGTGAATGTCAACATTTGCCTACTGCACTTGTCTCAAAAAAGATGCACTTATTTACTGTCTAATTGATATGATCTCTTACACAATCTTAAATCCTATAGGTCACTAAAATATAGTGTGATTCTTCTCTTGTTCTTAATTTTTAAAATTCTTTTGAATATGCACTTGAACTTAAACGATAAAACATTATAAACGTATTTGTAACGCTAAGCCTATTTTAAGAAACCTAAAGTAAGCCACTACTGTACTGAGGACTGTAGGTAAATAAAGAGTCAGATTGGAGGCTTTAAAAGACCCAAGTAAAAGTAACAAAACAACTGCTCAGATACATTTCTAAGAGGAAATGAAAGATACTAGTTTCATCAGATCTCACCCAAAAGGCCTGAATATGTATATTCAAAATTTCAAGCTTTTAAATTATAGACTGTTTTGGTATTGAACAATTAAATGAACCAGTAGCACAGTAATACAATTTCTTGATCCATACTTTGAGTGAAGTGTCTAATATCTAAGGCTTATCTGAAAACCAGGAGATTGATTTACAGCTAGATTGTAAATCTGGGGTCCAAGGACTTAAAGCAGTGTAGTTGCCTCTGTGCATCTTTAAAGAGAAGTTATTCCATGTATTTCATCATATTTCAAAAGGGTCTATGACACTTCCAATAAAGAATACGAGTTCTGTAATAAAGAGTGCTCAATAAGGTTCCAGTCGATTCATCAAAACAGGGCATTAATATCATGGTAGCCAATATTCTGTCTTTAGAGGAGGCAAACTGGCATATGAATCACTTGCCACAACAAAACAAAACAAACTACCCAACTCTAATATTTGAACGAAATATTAAGAAAGCCTAAATTGAGAAGGCAAAAATATGCTCAAAAGCAAACACCAACAAAACTTTAAATGCTATATTCTTGATTTTACAACTAGCAATTAAAGTGGAAAAAATTGGAAACAAGCACATTTCGCTGTAGTCAGATTTACTTGCAGTATGATTCATCTCCTCTGTATTTTATCAAACATTTTTGTACCAGTTGCCAAAGCATGTAATTAAACAGATTTATGCAGTCTGAATGCTTTTAAAAGTTCTATTTCCTAAGAATTTCAGTGTCAACTGACAATTCCATGTTCAAGAAGTAAACTATAAGTACAAAGTTAGCTAGTTTTAATAGCTCCCCAAACAGAAATAAAATTAAAGCCCATTTAGTGTAGTTAGGTAAATTAAACTCGTCTTAAAACACATTTGAAAAAAATGATTCCGTGCCAGTTGTACAGATGCCAAAACTAAAGCAAAATAAAATATCCTATGAAATGTGAGAATTCTTTCAAATAAAAACAGAACAAACATAATATGGCACGATTATCTGTTTTGGATTTCTGATCTCTGATGCTAACACCATGAGCGAGGAGCTGAAGTCCTAACTGTAAAGTCAACACGGTCACCAAATAATCAGCGGTCACAGCACTTCCATTTCTAATCGCTTAGAGGAGGAAGCTATCCGCCGGCTCACTTTCCGGTTTGTAGCTTACAACGGTCGCAGGACCCACAGGGACGCGGCCCAAGTGGCTCTGCTCCAGCGTCCCGTCCGCATGTATCTATCTCCTCCAGGGCGCGAGCGGCCCAGGGAGCACTCACCGGCAGTCCTTGAGCCATATCGCGATCTTCTCGTTGGGCACGTTTCCTGGGGGGTAGAGCAAGGGGACAGCACGTTACCACCCAGAAGCACTCCGACGGCAGGGTCACCCTGGACGCTCTCAAGTAGGAAAATCTACCACGGCAAATGCAGCCTAAGCGACACGTCTCAGTGTCCCTTGGCAGGGAATCGGATGGCACCCAGTAGTCTGTGTTGACGCTGGGGGGGCCTCGTCCAGCGCGCGCGTTTGAAGGTCGGAAGTGTCCCCTCTCCCCTCGGCCTACGGTTCCCGAGACTCTACCAGAACTCGTGGCAGGCGCCCAGAGCGCACGAGACTCTCCCCATCCCGCCAGCCTCCCCCCGCAGCCCAGCCTGGCGCACCGACCTCTTCCCTCCGCTGCCGGCAGCTGCGCGCCGGGGAGGTCCTCCTCCTCGTCCTCCTCCTCGTCCTGCGTCGTCGCTTCTGTGGACAGATCCTCCGTCTCTGAAGCTTGCCAGGAGCTGCGGCACTTGGCCCAGGCCTTCCTCCTGCGACTCGCCACTTGCCACTCCAGTTCCTCCTCCGCCTCCGCCGACGACGCCAAGGGACGGTCCATGGCCGCACTGGGGGCTCCGTTACCCCAGCCGGACCCTGCGCGAGACACGGCGGCGGCTGGGACCCCCGCCCTTGCTGTCAGCGCCCGGCCGGGCAGGGGGCCCCGGGGAGCTGAAGCGGGCGCCGCAGGAGGAGGAGGAGGAGGAGAAGGAGGGGACAGGGAGGGAGGGAG
Organism: Trachypithecus francoisi; assembly: GCF_009764315.1. Lineage (NCBI taxonomy): Eukaryota > Metazoa > Chordata > Mammalia > Primates > Cercopithecidae > Trachypithecus > Trachypithecus francoisi. Next base: position 60,046,648 of record NW_022681458.1, read on the forward strand.
GGAGGGAGGGAGGGAAGGAAGGGGAGGGAAGGGGCGGAGGGCCGGCTCTTCACATGAAGCCGGCCGGGCGCGGCGCGGGAGCGCTAGTGGCCCGAGGGAGCGCGGCTGGGAGCCGAGCGCCCGCCCGGCCCCTGCTCCCCACCCCCAGCCTGACGCGCCCCTGGCAGGCCGGCCGCTGCGCGTCTGCGCGCCTTCCCTCGGCGGCGGCCCACGCCCCCTTCCGGCCGGGGGCGCGCGGGGCGTGGTGCGGAGCAGGCCAGCCCTCCTCTGCTGCCCGCGGAATGGGCGAGATTAGTTTGTTTGTTAATAATCTTTCCTTCTCTTCTCCTCCTCCTCCCTCGCCCAAAAATAGAAAGAAAGTGGGGAGGCCAAGTCTCACAAATCGCCCCCGCGAGAAAACGAGTGTCTGCTTAGACACCCTGAAAGGTACACTTCAAAGAGTCGCCTGAATGTAGACTAGTGTCCAAGGAATTGGGGTAAGGACGGAAAGAGAGGTGCTTGATTGGTGTAGCCAAAATGTCAAAACTGCGAAAGACCAAGCTTCCTGGAGTGCTACTTTCATCCTTAAAGTTATTTATCGTGGTTATGTTATGAATGAAAATGAATTGTGAAAGGATATTTAATCTGGAAATTTCATATTGAAGTTGGACTTAAGGGAGGGAGAATAGAGCAAACAATAATTGGGACAATGTGGAGATAGTTGCTTGGATTTTGGTGAGACAGCATGCTACAAGAAACAAATGATGTCAGGGTTCAAAACTTTCTAAAGCCAGCTTCAGCATTCCCTTTTGTTATGTTTAAATTCTTATTAGCAAAAAGACTCAAATTCTATCCAAAACCAGACACAGTGTGACAGACCTATCAAGCAACATTGTTCCCCTAAATGTTACATCTAAACTATACATATAAGTAAGGTTTCCAATATTTTATTGTACTATACTCTGAAGAACAAGAACACTTTTTAAAATCTTAACCTGATTGAAAAGAGTATTTTGCATAGAGATTATATTTTAAGGAAGGAATTATTTTTCATTTGAAATTAAAGTCGAGCATAGTAAAAGTCCTTATGGAAGCATTCGAATTACAAGGTAATTAAGTGCATTGTCATTGATAGCTACAGGAAACCATAACTTTTGGAGAATTTGGAATGAAGAATGCTCTGGAGATGAAATAGTGCCTAGTTTTTGTCCAGGCATTTACACGTAAGTCATGGACTACTAAAATAGCACACTGATTTTCCTGCCTTCATTCTTTCTTATCTCCATTCTAGCGCATTGCTCTAGATTTACAATTCCAGGACATCTTCTGATGGTTTACTAATATCCCCAAGATCAAATCCAAAATCCAGACTATCTTTCCAAAACCATCATAATATTCTCCTGAGTCTCATATATGTACTGCCAAATGTCAGGGGAGTTAGAATCGTGATATTAGTATCTCTATGGCTTGAAATTTCACTACTAGAAAATCATTTCTTTGAACTTATAAGACTTTCTCAGCCTTCAAGGGTCCTGTAGTAGGATGCAGCTAACAGTTTAATGGCTCTCCAAAATAGGCCAGAGTCTCGCTGCCCGTGTGGAAGATGAAAAAGAGAATGAATAAAGAAGGTACCTAAGAAGAGGCATTGAAAGGGCTGGTCAAGTGCCACAAAATATGCTGCCTTCCAAGTTTTATCCAGGGTTCTTATGTATCCCACCCTGTTCCTCTGCTGCTCCCAGCTTCAATTCTATCATATCGAAGTGCTGTTGCCTACTCTGTCTTTGCTTCTTAATTCATTCCTGTTCTTTCTATCCACTATCTTCATGACTTTCAAAATCTAGCTAAGCCAGAACTTTTTGACTCCACTATTCCACCACTCCTGATCACACCACTCCCACAGGGATCTGATATACAACAACATGTCTACGTCATTTATTTGGGGACTGGATTGTACAGTAAATAATATGACTGGCCCTGGAAGGTATGTTTGGCTTACTAGCCAGATTGTAAATTGTGAGAGATGATAGAACATTCTTCAGTATTCTTGCACCCCCTACACTTTTAAATGCTGATCCCACAAAGGATAATGCGTCTTCTTGAGGTAGTTTCTTTTTTTGTGTATTCTTCAAAGAGACACCTAAATTGATTATTTAAAAATTTGCTTCATGTTATTTCTATAATGCTTATATTTTATTTAGGTTTGCAGTTGTTTAAATATGCTTTCAGATGACAACAACAAAGAATTATTGTGAAAGGCAATAATGAGCCATAGTTTTAAAAAAATCAAACAACCAGAGTCAAGTAATAAGGGGGAAAAAATACCAGCAGGTAACAAAATAGAGTATATACATTTTCAGTTTCCAGTAGCACAAATGTATGTTTTCTTCTACATGGCATTTTTTAGTGAAATATGTTGAGGGTATGGAAGTAATAGAGAAGGAAATCCTTGAAGTAGTATGCTATTGCCTTGAAAAGTAAGGTTTTTTCATTGTATTCTCAACTTTTACAGATATTTTTAAATGCCCAGAGTATTTCATTTATTCGATAATGAATACTACACATGAAGAAAGTCTACATGTTTGCTTCTTTGAGAATTTTTTCCCAAACAAGTACTATATTGTACACCAACTGCAAGTATACATTGCAAAGCTCTACATAAAGAGTATTATCTGGGCCAGGCATAGTGGCTCACACCTGTAATCCCAGCACTTTGGGAGGCTGAGGCGGGGCGGATCACCTGAGGTCGGGAGTTTGAGACCAGCCTGACCAACACGGAGAAACCCCATCTCTACTAAAAATACAAAATTAGCCATGCATGGTGGCAAATGCCAGTAATTCCAGCGACTTGGGAGGCTGAGGCAGGAGAATAGCTTGAACCCGGGAGGCAGAGGTTGCGGTGAGCTGAGATTGTGCCATTGCACTCCAGCCTGGGCAAAAAGAGTGAAACTACATCTCAAAACAAGACAAAACAAAAAAAGAGTATTGTCTGAATCAATGATGCTTGCAAAGTGGAAAAAGAAAGACATGTATATTAAGTGTGGCTAATTCCATCCAGCATGACATAGTGGAAGCAACTTGGTCTTTGGTATTAGACTGAAGTTTGAAATATTTCCCTCTTTTTCTAGCTGTATGGTATAAGGCAAGACAGCTAATATCCCTGGGCCATGACTTTTCTCATCTTTGAAATAGTAATCGTGATAACTGCCTTCCCAAATTGATGTGACTCTCATATGAAATAATGGAGGGGCTCAGTATAGCTATTGGAATGATTATATTGCAGAAAGCAAAAGTCAATCCATTTCATATGGGGGAATAATTCTCATATTAGCAAATGGCATCTATCATCATGCTTATGCAGCTGTATTTTAAAATTGGCATAAGTTCAGGCAAGGATAGAAAACATATACTTTGGTTAAATCAGGCAGTTTTATATGGGAAAGTGTAAATCATAAGGGAAACATTGTTCTTGGTTTAATTAGATATTTAAAATTACAGAACAAGATTTACTATTGAGTAGGCTAAGCCATTTGGTTCTAGTTATGGTATTGTTTCTTTAATAATATAGAATTAATATTATAAAATTATATTTTATGCATCACAATCTTAATTATTTAGAATCTGATTAGAGAGTGGTAGAGTTGAAGTTACTTCTTCAAATTCTCACCTTTCATTAAGACAAAGGGGGGCTGAGAGTTATAAGGTAAGTAGAATATCAGGTTAAATGAACAGAGTAGCATTTTATATTTTGATAGTATTGCCTGGAGAAAAAAATTCTATATAAAATAAGAATGGAAAACACTGTGTATTATATCTCCTCCTCTTCCTCCACCCCAGCACAGTCACAATGAACGTTAAAGACTTGAGAAGTCTTCAGAACTTGTTTTTTAAAACTGTTTAATTTTTTAAACCCAATAGTTCTAAAATTCATTTCAACAGGAAATCTTTTTGGCCCCTCAGTGTATCCATTAACATTTCCAGGGATACCAGTGAGATAATTTGCAATAGCATAAAAGAGAATAAAAGAAAAAATATTAACAAATAAGAGTAAACACTTCAAAAATTTTCAGAGATTTATTTACAAATCATGTAATTGAACTATGAGGAATGCTGGTTAGTCTGACTTCAATTGGGTTATTGATATATTCCTCTATTATTGAAACCATTATTAATTATTAAAATATTTCTGATTTTAGTATTTCCGGTTATTGTATATATGTTAAAGCAATAAAATTGCATGTTTAAAGCCTGTAAACCTTTTGATCTTAGAGTTCTTCCACATTAGCAAAAATTCAAGTATTTTTATATTAGTTGCTTTTCCTCATAAGGAAGCATTAATATGTAGCATAGTCCATTATTTTGATTTATCTTATTTTCCCAAGTACAGATAAGAAGGAGAAGCAGGTGTTAATACCACTAGAATTTTGCCTTGCAAATTATACAATCTGGGTAAATTATCAGTTTACATACTTTCTGATTTTGTGCATGTTAAAGGCTTGTCAGTTTTATCACTCATTCTCAGATCACAATTTATTCAGTTTGACACATGATGCTAAATTTACTCTTTTCTCAGTGAAACCTTGTGGCCAGTTTGTTTTCTTTTCAGTGGCTCAATCCTCTGGTGTTTCTGAGCAACAGGTAAGAATGGCTCATCTATTCTTAATCAACAATAAAGTGAAGCAAGATTATGTAACAGAATAGACTATTTAGTCTGTTCCACAAATTCATAAAACAACTCAAAGGAGGTTTTGAAATCCTTTTCACTGAACATAGTTACACATGAATTACAAACATTTTTGCTTTCTATCTGTGAAGCCTAATTCTCAAGTTAGGATCAATCCTTTTACTTTTTCTTCTCAGCCCTGCCCTTAAATGTTGCTTTTAAAGGTCTCTGACGTTTTGAATCGTAAAACCTTTTAAAAAGGTATATCTGTCCATATGAAATGCACAGTCTATACCTATGCAAGATGATATTAAGAATTTTTCTGCAACACACAACCGAACAGGAGGATGTCATTATTGAGTTTCCCAGTGTTAGCACTGTCTTATTTTATAGTTAATTTCTCTTCCATATTTAAGATTATATTCTAGCTCTTTTGTTTATGTATATGATTACTTTCTCTTCAGAGCCATTTAGAACTTTACAAAAATTACAGCTCACTATGCATATATTTGAAATTATATATTTTCATGTAAATTTCTCTTTCTGTATTTTATGAAGAGCAGGAAAAGGAAGGTTCGTGACTAGATGAACCATACATCTCTCTAACACTGCTGTATCTTGAAGAGCTTTAAATGGTACACACCTTATAACGGTTCTTTAGCGTACACACACACACAAGTCTTTGAAAAAAATAATAAATGTGGTATGTGCCTGAACCTGAATAAATATAAACTACACTGGCCTCTCCCAGCACGTTTCCCTTCTCTAATCTCCCTTCTGCAGCTCCTTTATGCCCATCTCAGAACAAATACAATCTGCATTCTGAACAGGACCGTTTACAAGTTGAATGGAGTTATTTTGGGTGAGTCATTGAAAACACAGTACAAAACCTTTCCTCACTCACCAGAAATGCATTTTAAAAATAAAGCCAAAGCGAACAAGGCTTGGCAAGTTTGAGGGTGGACAAAATGGGGAGAGAACAGGTTTTCTGCCAGACTCAGACAGGATTCTGGTAAACCAGTTTGGCTATTTCTTTATATTCAACTCCACCAAATCCCATCACTAACTAAAAAGTACCAGGTTGAGCAAGCAGGACTTCAAAACGAAGACACTTCATTTAACACTGTGATGATGAGCAGATATACAAGAGATTAGCAACAGTTTAAGTCCCCCTTTTTATCTCTAATTCAGAAGCTATAAAACATACACACTTGGCCGGGCGCTGTGGCTCACGCCTGTAATCCCAGCACTTTGGGAGGCCGAGGCGGGCGGATCACAAGGTCAGGAGATCGAGACCATCCTGGCTAACAAGGTGAAACCTTGTCTCTACTAAAAATACAAAAAATTAGTTGGGCATGGTGGTGGGCGCCTGTAGGGCGCCTGTAGTCCCAGCTACTCGGGAGGCTAAGGCAGGAGAATGGCGTGAACCCGGGAGGCGGAGCTTGCAGTGAGCCGAGATCATGCCACTGCACTCCAACCTGGGCGGCAGAGTGAGACACTGTCTCAGAAAAAAGAAAAAAACATATACATTTAATAACGCAATTCTTTTGATTAAATATGTATTTGACAAATAGTGACTATGGGCAATTAGAAAATTATATAAATGCAATATGTAATCCTTTCAAATTGCTTTTAAAACAAGTCTCATGAGAGTTAAATAATAAAATATTAAAGGAGATAGAGCTATGGAGATTGAAAATAATAAGCTACTTTTTAAGAAATTTTAAAAATTGAATTATTGTAATTAAAACAAGTCTATACCATGGCTTTTTCAATTTTAGATATTTAACATGCAAATATTACAGATTTATATATCAATGTAGATTCTTATTGGTCTATGGAACATATGACTTGTCCTGTATCCTGTGCATAACTTTCTACCAGAAATATAGTGATTACTTTTCCACAACCTGCTATAGATCAGTTGAGGCTCACATCTTATGAAAGAAAAGAAACCTGGAATCATTAAGAAGAAATTCTTAAACACATAATGGTAACATAGAACACTTGCTATAAAATTTGAGAGTCCTCAAATAATCTTTAGCACAAGTTGACCCCGCAGATTATTGTGAGCCAATTAACAGGTGCTATAGAGAGTCCTACACTTCGTAGTGTTGCCTGTTCACAAATGGTCCATCCCCAAGTTGTGGGAACAAGCCAGTTACTACTGACTTAATTATGCAAGTCATCTCCTTGAACTCCCTTGCAAATGATTAGTTTCCACAAGGCAGGCTTTACCTTTGTTGGTAAAGGGAATGAAAACTGTTTAAAAGTTAATGTGACTATGGAAGTACAGGGTCATAATAAACACGCAGATATTTCCTGCTATAATTAATAGCAAAGCAAGTATTCTGGTTTCCTACATTTTGGGGACTTTTTTTTCCTTCCCCTTTCTTTTATGGTTAAGTAATTGTTTTAAAATTATAAAATAACAACTTATACAGCCTTCAAAAATTCTCTCACCAATCTAGGAATGACTTTATCTCATTTATTTTTATTTAAATTTTATCTACATATAATCAAAAACTAAGGAGACTTAGTATTATTGATAGGAACTCAAAATTAAGAGCTTCTCCATAATCGTCTTTCAAAACAAACTGAAAAGTGAGGCAAATTTTCATCAAAATTTCTTTGGGGCAAGAAAGTCTAGGACAGCTGTTAGGTAGCATATTTGGCTTGGATTACATTCGTATTAAAGAACTAAAGCTGTGTTTATTAATAGACTGTTATTAAATAAAAGAACCACAGGGTAAAGGTCAGCATGCAGGTTGTTTTGCTTAATTGTTAAAGATCCCCTGACCCCATGTCTTTCCAATTATTTTTAAGCAAGTCAGCCCAAGTTGGCACCTTAAAATCCTTTAAGTACTGTAATTACAATAGTACTGATAATCAGTTTGGAGAAGTACTACTAAAAGAGCTGTTATTTCAGTGGAGCCAAGGAGATAACAGTGTTAAAAATGGATGCTTTTGACTGAGCACTTCTATTGTATCAGACACAGTATTTTGGGCTGGATTTACACTGTCTCATTTAATAAAAAAATTTTAGTGTTTGTATTATTCTCACTTTATAGATAGGGAAACTGAGCCTCTGAAAGGTTAATACTTGCCCCCAGGCTACCTAGTAGAAAGTGGCAGAGAAGAACCAGGACTTACTCTACACCTAAAACCCATGCTCTTACCTGACATATGCGATGGTCTCACAGTATTTCAGCCCCACTGTTAGAGAAACATTAGTAGTCTTCATACTGAAAGGATTCTTCACTTATAGCTGATAAGCACAGGGTCAGTGTGACCCTTAAGTGAATGGAATCCTGGGGAGGGAACTGCCTCCTACAGCTCCATTTTACAGGGAAGGAAAATTGAGCTTGAAACTTTAAGTAGCCTGCCTGAGGTCAGCCAACTAGTTAGTGAGAATTAGTTAGGAGCAAGAATCCATATCATCAGTTCAGTGTGCTTCCCACTCCACCACACAATACTTTCATCAGGAAGGTATGGGCAGCAATTAGGGTCATATGGCACATAACAATGTTTTGGTCAATGATGGACCACTGAAATATATAATGGTGGTCCCTAAGATTATAATACGGAAGTTTCACTGTACCTTTTCAATGTTCACATATACAAATACTTGCTTCTGTGTTACTGTTGCCTACAGTATTCAGTAGCGTAACATACTGTACAGGTTTGTAGCCTCAGAGCAATAGACTGTATCACCTAGGTATGTATAAGAACCCCCTATGATTTTTACACAAAGACAAAATTGCCTAAGGATCTTCAGAATATATCCTAGTCACTAAGTGATGCATGACTGTATAAGAATGTTAACACTTTAACGTTAACATATTAGTGTATATCATAAACATTTCTCATGTATATACTTTAGAGAAATGATACGAGTGAAGACATTGCAGATAAAATGAATACATTTTAAGAGCATTAATCAATGAATAAATGGTATTATAAATCAAAATGATTTATACTGAGAATATGAAGCACATATTCTCAGAATATTTGCAACAATCACTCAAAAGCCTTTTGGGGAGACTTGGGAACATCTGTTGGATTGTGGAAGTTCTGGTTAAACGCAGGCAGGACATGTCTCTACTGCCTCCTTGACAATTTAAAAGAAATTGGGAACCTAGTATACGCATTCTCACATGGGTCCAAATCTAGCTTATGAACTGATGGGATACCATCAGGCATATAGTTCTCACTGGATATATGCCATTATATTTTTCAGTTTTCACTCATTCATTCAACCAGTGTTTATTGAATATGCCAGCTACTGTAAAGTCGCTTGTCCTGCCATTCCATCCTATAATGGAAGACTTTCTGGGTGATCATCTCATCCCTCCTCCTCTTCTTCCTCCTCCTCTTCATTCCTTCTTTTTTCTTTCCTGTTTTCTTATTTTGCTTTTCCTCTTCCAAATATGGTACAGCTAGTTCGTGCTTTTTGTATTACCACAAATTATGCTCCAATCTTTACCATGTGCCTCATAGAGTAGAAGGAAAAAACTGAGTAAAAATATTCGTTCAAGTCTTATTTATGTAGGAAAATCAAAATAATAAATAATAAGAGAAGGTGTAGTTACATTATGATACAGCTGCTCTATAAAATATTTTATAGCCATTTTGAAATAAATTTTACAGACAATCTAGCAGTATAGTATGATATGTCAACTTTTCAATATCGTTTGAAAGATGCCGTCCTACTGTACTCTTTCCAGGACCCTGGTAAGGACTGAACTACACTAGTTCAGTCACATAGGATGGCCTTTGGAGCAGCTATGACCAGAGTTTAAACCAGAGGAAACATCATTTTCTGCTAGACCTCACATAGCCATTTTAAAGATGGTAGGGGTGAGGAGTGGCATGGTGTAGCTGTGATTAAGGGAGGAGTGAACTAACTCTGATGTAGCCTATGATGCTGGTGCCCATAGTGGAGATGTGGGTAAAATTTACCGCAGATTTTCCACGCAGTAATATGCAATACCACAAGCCTTTATTCATAAGTTGGTTCTTTGATAAATCTTCCACTTCATATAGAGCTATCACATTTAATAGTCAAGTAGTCATCCTATTCCCCCTCTGGGAATCTCTGAAAAGGACTGCACTAGACCTGCACCATTCCTGTCAGATGATTACATCTGCCTTGAGATATGTACAGTGTTGTTTAAATATCTTTAAAATGTCACCGTGTATCTAAAGTTATATGCATTTCAGCAGAGAAAATGAATGTGTGAGATAAATCATACCTAGGTTGTGGTCAGAGGAATTTTCTTTTCATATGAACAAGGTATCTGAACAGCCCTAAAAACATAAAGCCAAGTATTTTTTAAACTGTTTTTATCTTAACAAATCTTCTCAAACGCTCAGAAAATGGAAAAATAAAGATTTTAATATCCAGCTTTCTTACCAGCATGCATTATTAACATTCCTCAGTGAAGTTGATACTTCAGGTCCAAAATTTATAGCTCTAGTCACATTTCTGGAGAAGACTCAAGACTGGCCACAGCAACCTCTATGAACCTGAGTATGTTATTCAACTTATGTCTTAGTCCTCTTAGGATAACATCCTATTCTCCACAAGAGACAAAAGTCCAAGACTGTAACATCTCTGTCCAGCCACATTCTCAGACGACTTCCTCAAAGGGAACCATGTTCATAATCAGAAAGTGAGGATTTTTGCTTCTCAACGTAAACTCTGGCCTTCCAAGGAAGCATCAACTGTCAGATATAAAACCTGGAGTTTTAAGATTTCATGTAGGAAATATTAAAACCATTTAAAACTGTATCTTAAAGAAAAACAATATTCAGAAAGGTTTTCTAAAGGATAACAATTCAGCTACTACTGTAACTTTAAGAGATGAGTGCCTTAATAATATCAAATGTTTTTTCAAGTATCAAATGTTTTTCCAAAAGATGGTTTTTACAAAAATCATTCTGTGATTTGTGCAATGGCACTTGCCTGTTCTGATTATCAACATGAGCAAAGACATGAAATAAGAACATACTATCTCTAAGAAGGAATCTGTCTACTTGAATGTTGATAATATGTCTCCCTGTATTCTCTTTAGAAGGATCTCAAGAGAAATTTCTTTTGAAAATATTTGTTCCAAGAATGATCAAAATTACTAGGACATTTTTTTACATCACATGGATACTGGGAATTGGATAACAAACAAATTTCTGTTTTCACATTGACTGCTGGAGAAATTGAGAACCAAATGTGGAGCTCACCTGTGAGAGATGAGTAGGTCATCATGGTATACATCTTAAACCTTATTCATAGATCTTTTTTGTCCCCATCCTTGTTTTATTCTTTCTTCTTCCATTTTCTCCTTTTCTCAAAATCAAATTTTGTTACTTTTGATGTTCCTTTTTTGCAACATGACCAGGAATAGCCAAATAAAATATATGAGAAAATTATGCAAAAATTTATATTTACTATACAGATGTGTACATCCATAGAGGAATATTAAGAGAGAAATGAACAAATATGTTCTGTTAAAGTGGCAGCATTATGGCTGGCTTTTTTTCTTTTCCAAACTCTTTGAAATTGTATTTGTAATTTCGGGACAAAAAAAGTTATTTGAATTTTGAAAGCTCTAGTTACTTATTCCAAAAGCAGGAAGAATGTGCAGAAGTACATGCATAACCTCATGCAATGTTTGATTATACCAAGACAAAAGGGGAACTGTCATAAATTGTGTGAAAAATCTGTAGTAAATTTTACCCATATCTGCACTGCGGGCACCAGCATAATATGCTACATCAGAGTTAGTGTACTCTTCCCTTTACCACACCTTGCCATACCTTTCCGCTACCATCTTTAAAATAGCTACGTGAGGTCTAGCAGAAAGTGATATTTCCTCTGGTCATAGCTGCTCCAAAGGCTGTCATCACATGTGATTGAACTAGTGTAGTCAGGGGCCTGGAAAGAATACAGTAGAAATGAAGTGAATCAAATAATATTGAAAATATGACATATCATACTGTATTGTTAGAATGTACAGAAGTGTAGGCATAACTCCATGCAATGTTTGATCATACTAAGACAAGAGGGAAACTGTCAAAAATTGAAGTTGGAATGGTAGGTGAGAACCAATTTCTAAGGTCTTAGTGTACTACTCTAAGGGATTGTCTTATTGCCGGTAGGAAGTAGAAAGCAGCCTTCAGTTTGTAACTAAAGTGTTTATAGACAGATAACTAGCAACTGAATAACGGAAGGAGTAGGACATAGGAAGTCCTCAATCAAGAGAACTAGTTAGGAAGCTTATTAGTAGGGGAAGGAGGTAGGTTGATAAAGACTCAGTGGAGACAGAAGCTACAGTCAGATTTGACAGATTAGAAATGGGTGAGGAGGAAGAACTAGAATGACTCCTAAGATTTGTTTTCTACTTTAATCAATGGGTAGGTATTCTTGGTCAGCCCTATTCCTATTTTCCAAGTAAGCTATTACAAACCTACTGAGGCAATAATCATCAATGACCTCTAAAACACCAAATCCAGTGGATACTTTTCAGCTCTCATTTTATAGTATTCTCATAGCTTTTGGTAGGATTGACTCCTCATCTAATTCCTTTCTTGACCTTACATTTTCTGGTTCTCCTACTTCTCAGTCTCCTTCATTGGCTTTTATTCTTCTACCAGCTTTACTGTTCTGAGAAGAGCTCTCTCTTAAGTTCATACACTCTTCTAGGTGAGGAGAGTGGTAGGAAGTAAGCAAGGCAGAGGAGAACCACTTGAAAGAACAGAGATTATTTGGGATGTTTAGCAGAGGGATGACATGGGCTGACTTAAATTTTAAAAGATTAAATACTATGTGTAAAATTGATTGATGAGGTTGAGATAGAGGTAGAAAAAAAAACAAGAAGATTATGAAATAATCTAGGATTGTACCAGAGTGGGAGCTATGGAAATAATGATAACTGGTGAGGATTATGAATATGAAGTCAATAGGATTTGTTTATCCATGTGAGGTGGTATGTCAAATAAAGAAAGGAATACAGAAAGAATTTTTTTTTTTTTTTTTGAGATGAGTGATTAGAAGACTGGAGTAAGAAGACTGAGATGGTTAAGACTTCCAGTGGAGCAGTTCTCAGGGAAACAAAAGTTTGTTGACTATGTTAAGTTTGAAAAGCCTGTTAGGCATTCAAGTAGTGATACTGAATAAGCACTTGGATACAGATACAGAGTTACGAGAACAATTTTGGACTGGAATATAAATTAAGGAGTCATAAGCATATAGATGGTATCTAAAGCTGAAAACTAGTTGGGGCCACCAGGGAGGGGTTGGTGAAGAATGAAAAGAGGAGATGTCCAAGGATAGTGTCTTGGGTATTCCACAATTTAGAGGCAGATAAATGAGAAGATCCCAGCAAAGGAGGCTGAGAAGAATCAACTAGTAATGAAGAGAAAGTGGTGTCCAGAAGGTGACTGTAAGAAAAGATTTTAAAGAGAAGGAAATAATCAACTCCACCATCTTTCTGAGAAGTTAAAATGAACACTGAGAATTAACCTCTGGATTTGGCAATATAGATGTTTATTGCTGACTTTGACAATTGTGGTGAAATCATGAAGAAGGACACCTTGATTAGAGTGGGAATCTGTGGGCTGGTTCCTTTTAAGAGAGAGAAATAGGAAATATCAGGGGTATTCAAAATAGAACAATTAATTGACTAACATAGAACAAAAGAGCAGGAAAGCCATTATACAAATATATGGCTATTCAAAATCACAGATGTCTATACTTGGCTAAGCCTGAGAAAAAGCAAAATTCTGAAGTTTTGACCCTTCTGAGTTAACTACCAGTTAATTGTAGTGTCAGACCTTCTTATAATTTCTCATTAATGCAGTAATGAGGGAGGTAAGGTAGAAACACTAAATGTAGACATGCATATGTATAATATATGTGTGTATATGTGTATACACACACATACATATATATACACATATATGCATGATAAAAGGAAGGATGGAAATAGGAAAATAGCTAAAAGAAATGTATGATTGAAAAAGGATTTATTATTTTTTATCAGGGATACATGGAAATAACACGTTTATTAGCTAAAGACAGGAACAAATAAAGAAGAAAGGTTAGATATTTGAAAAGATCTTGAGAAGAAGAGAAAAATTAATTTTAGAAGGTCATTTTTTAGATGGAAAGGAGATATAAATGCACCAATGTACTTAAATTTTCAGGGGGAGATAATTTAAAAGCATTCACACCTAATGTTCCATATGTATTCTGAGAACTAGGCCAGATAATCTGCTGAAGTGATGGAGCCTGAGCTGTTTAGATAATTTAAAAGGGTAAAGATTTTGAATAGCTATTATTCAAAATGGAAATAAAACTACAAGGGAGCAGTAAAATATTCATTTATTCAACAGTTAAGCACCTTGTAAAGATTAACTCGTTTGTTCATAGTAACATACCTGTGAGATATGTTCAATTATTATTCTCTTTTTGCAGAAGAAGAAAGTCAGGCACAAAGTGGTCATGCTATTTTCCCAAAGGCACACAGCTAGTAAATGGAGGAGCCAGGAACTGAGCTTCATGCTCTGAATCACTTTGCAACGCTGCCTCCTAATTTTTCATAATTCTAAAAGGACCACTTGGCAAAGATATGACTTTATTTAGCAGGTTTAGGTATATAGGTGTTGAATTTCAAAGGACCAGTGTTTTAAGATTCATCCAGGATAGAAGTTCAGAGGTTGAATGTGATAGAAGTTTGAGATATGGAGGAAAATGAAGGCTTAGTTGTTGAGATAATACACAGAATGCAGACTAGTTGGAAGAGAAAAGGCAGGAGTGAAGCAAGTGGGCTTGTAGAGGGGCTCAAATATTTGGTTCTTTGCTGTTTTCCTAAGGTTTTAAATTCCTTATGATGTCAGTGGGCTAGCCCGATAGAAGTAAGGGACAGTAAGATAGTTGAAAGGGGCAGGAGCTTAGATTGCAACACATGATTTTGAAGTGTCATTGTGGGAGGTGAAGAATTACTGGGTGACTAGGTAGCACTGGGGTGTGGCACCGGGAGAACACTGAAGTCCAAAGGCATTAAAAGCCTCTGTAGAAGAGGAGGTCAAGAAATTATGAGTCTAGGGTGCTGGGTGGGGCATCCCTATAAATACTGAAGTCACATATGAATCACTCAGGATGAGACAGGAAGGGGTGGAGAAAAGGACTTCAGAGACCAGTGGATTGTAATGTGAGTCTGATGAGAGAATACTCTTAAGTAAGTTAAGAGACCAGACAGCCATGATGAACAGACTGCAGACAGCATACAGGCCACTCTTTCATTTAGCCACCTACCTGTCTGAGCATGATGGGGAAGCCAAAAGTGCTGTGCCACTAAAGTGCCTAAATTGGCAGCATTCCTGAAGAGCTTTTTAACGGGGTTGAACTTTCGAAATGATAAAAGGCTTAAATTACCCCAGAGGTCCAACACATTAGCAAAGTAAATATTAACACGGTAATATTAATATAGTAATATTAACACAGATTAGTTTATCTAGCCCATTTAAAATCATTATCACTTAAGTATAAATAGGAGCTTGAAGATAAAGACACATTTTAAAAGAAGGATTAGCAGAAGGAGGAAGGGAACATGGAAAATTAAGATGGAATTTGGCTAAGGATAATGTGAACAACGAACATATAAGGGAGGAGAAAAGAATGGTGAACGTGGAGAACTACTTACTACGTGCCCCGGGAATATTGTGGAAAAGGGGAAACTGCAAATGAGCTGTCTCCTTCCCTCATTTCAGTCTCAATAAAAATCATTTCAGATTCAGTGATAGGGGATTTCCCAGCTCTAACAAGAGTCTCAAAACAAAATACACATTTTTCACAGAAGAAAAATAAGGGCCAGGACCGGGCGCGGTGGCTCACGCCTATAATCCCAGAACTTTGGGAGGCCTAGGCGGGCGGATCACGAGGTCAGGAGATCGAGACCATCCTGGCTGACATGGTGAAACCCCGTCTCTACTAAAAATAAAAAAAAAAAAAATTAGCCGGGCTTGGTGGAGGGCACCTGTAGTCCCAGCTACTCAGTAGGCTAAGGCAGGAGAATGGCGTGAACCCGGGAGCCGGAGCTTGCAGTGAACCAAGATCACGCCACTGCACTCCAGCCTGGGCGACACAGAGAGACTCCATCTTAACAACAACAACAACAAAAATAAGGGCCAGAAAGTTCTACATAAATATGACAGTCGTTAACTTTCTGTCCTTAAATCAGAAAGCAGGGTAAATTACATCCTGTTACAGAACTAAGTATTTAATATTGGCAGAAACTATGTTTTAATCAACAAAAAATCAGATTTGCCTTGGTGATTTATATTGTTGGTTAGCTGTCAAACCACCATTCTTCCACCTTCTTCTTTACCAAAAGAATCACTTTTATGCCAGTGGATATTGGCATCTTCACATAACACTAAGAGCTATGGCAGCCATCTCGTGGTCATGAGAGAGGCCAGCCTAAGAAGGTAAACCAATATGCTGACATGGTTCCCACATTTGGAAAACCGAAATGCAGGGCATCCAATTAAATACCAGTTTTAGATAGCAAATAGCATTGCATGGGATGTACCTTAAAAAATATGCATTGGTTTTCCAAAATTCAGATTTCAGTGATGTATGTATTTAAA
Source organism: Trachypithecus francoisi (assembly GCF_009764315.1). NCBI lineage: Eukaryota > Metazoa > Chordata > Mammalia > Primates > Cercopithecidae > Trachypithecus > Trachypithecus francoisi. Next base: position 60,062,936 of record NW_022681458.1, read on the forward strand.
TTGGCAATTCTAGTTGGTGTGGATGAAAAAAGAGAAAGAAAGATTCTGGCTCAATGAAGAAGTAATTGAGCTGCTGTATGAGCCAAATCTGGAACTGTCCTAATTCAAAACATTTTAATTAATATTGGGCAAATTTTCATTGCTGTTAAGCCAGTTCTCTCTGCATTTTCTGTTACTTACATTCCAAAGTGTACTAACTGATAGAGTTTTATCATTTCTCTCATTGAGCAGGATGATAACATATTGTCCATCCCTAAGTGTCAACTTAGAAATTCTAATTTGTATTTTCAAAAAATCTCTGTGAAGACTCTTCAATATAAAATGCCTCTCTTTTAAGAATTCATAATTTATGTCTTTGTGTAGCACCTCATAAAGATTATTTTTGCAAAATTCATAACATGTTAATGTATTCATCTGTATGGTTTGGCTGGATTGGATGATTTCTAAGATCTATTGTAGTTCAGAAAATATTATTGTTACTATATTATATATATATTATATATTATTATACTCCCCAACAAGCATATTTTAGTGTTCATTCAGCAAAACCAGGTGAGTCCCAAAAAAGAAAAAAATTTGCTCCTTAGAAAAAATTAATATTCTCTGTATCAGAATGTAGAAACAAAAAAATGGCACATACATGCATGCAGACACACATACCCCAAAATAGGAACAGTGAACTTGAGAGAAAAAAAGGAAGGAGGAACAGAAACATTTAACATTTTAATTAGGTGGTCTAAAACCATTGACAATTGAAGAAATATATTTAGAAGATAAATCTTTTCGTAGGATGCTTTTTGTTTGAAATTCATTTTAACCTATGTATCCAGATGTTACTTTTTAAAAAATATTGATTTGCTTTCCCTTAAAAATTAATAACCACACAATAAACTCTAAGAGTCATTCATTGAGTTTACCTTGGAAAGATATTTCCAGTCCAAGGATTCCCTCTTTTTATTATTTATTCATACAAGGTAAAATTTTGTCTCTACATCTTTCATAACAATAACAACAAAAAACAGAAATAAAATCGATGAATGGAAAAGAACATTTCTCTAGCATCTTTTAACTCAAATCTTTGGTAATATCCAGTGTTTTTCTAATATAGTCAAATAGTATTTCTATACTACCCTAAGAAAGACTGTTTTACTTCAAATATTTCTCAAACTAATAGAGATTACTATAAGCAAAATACCTTAATGTATATGCACTGCTGCATTTCAGCCTGGGAGACACAGTGATACTCTATCTCAGACCAAAAAAAAAAAAAAAAAAAATGGAATGATAAAAAAAATCCTTCTTCAATATGACCCCATTTACCAATTGAAGCCTATCCACTTACAGATACACTTTTCTTCATTTGAATCTATCATTTTTCTCTTTAGTGAACATGACCCCTGCCCCTCCCCCACTTCATCCTTGTTGTTTCTGTCCACCAAGAATGTCTTCTCCTTTATCTTCCTCTCTTGCTTGAGCCTCTCAACATTTACCTTTTCCAGAAAGCTCTTTATGAGTTTTCCAGTCCATATGGTGTTCTACTCTTAGTATGAGTTTAGCATTCCGTTGTTCTGACTACTAACTAACTAGTTTATTCTTAATGCTCTCCTATAACTTCCATCTGCACTTGCATTCTGAAACTTACTAGAAATTTCTCTACCAAAGTTTGTTTATTCATTGTTCAAATCTGTGAATTCAAATTTCCAGAAACCCTAAAGTCAACAACCAGAGAAAAAGAAAGAAAACAAACAAACTTTTACTTGTTTTAAAAAAGTACATGCAGGACTCCTTTCCTCTTATTCTGGAGTGCAATTTCTAAGCATTTCTCATGCGAGTTACCAATAGTGACATCATTTCAGATTTAATTCTCCATGATAGTCTCTCTCTTTTTTTTTCCCCATGGTGCATGTGGTAATACTATGGTTTTAAAAATTGCTTTTTACAAGGATTTCTTTTTCTCACTCATTCTTACCCAAAATCTCAAACATGTGGAAGAGATGCCAATGCAAAGACTCTTGTTAAAGAGAGTGCAGTGTGAGGCGAGAGGTGAGGAACTGCCTGCTTGACCCTTCCACAGGTAGCTCCTGTGGCTCCTCCAGGAATTCAAGAGACACTTTGTAGAAACAGCAGAAAGCTTGGTCTTGGCTCTGCCACTCTCTGTACGGGTTTGAGCAAATCTCTTTCCTTTACCTTAAAAACAATGAACTTGGCTGTCAGAGGTCATACACAGAGGCTAAAAAGCTTCATAATGCAAGCATCAGTCAAGACAAAAAAAAAAAAAAGATTCATGCCTGTGCTATTTCAATGTCCTGTAGTTGTATTAGGTCAATATTTTTTCTTAGGTTTCCTTAGAAAAAAATATTTTATAGGGTTCCAAGATGGTCAAATAGGAACAGCTCCAGCCTCCAGCACACAGAAGATGGGTGATTTCTGCATTTCCAACTGAAGTACCGGGTTCATCTCACTGGAGCGTGTCAGACAGTGGGTGCAGCCCAATGAGGGACAGCCAAAGCAAGGTGAGGCATCGCCTCACGCGGGAAGTGCAAGGGGAAGGGAATTCCCTTTCCTAGCCAAGGGAAACCGTGACACACAACACGTGGAAAATTGGGTCACTCCCACCCTAATACTATGCTTACAAAGGGTCTTATAAAACGGCACAGCAAGAGATTATATCCCACGCCTGGCCCATGGAGCCTCCCTCATTGCTAACACAGAAGTCTGAGATCTAACTGCAAGGCTGCAGCCAGGCTGGGGGAGGGGCGCCTGCCATTGCTGAGGCTTACGTAGGTAAACAAAGCGGCGTGAAAGCTCGAAGTGGGTGGAGCCCACCACAGCTCAAGGAGGCCTGCCTGCCTCTGTAGACTCCACCTCTGGGGACAAGGCATAGCCAAACAAAAGGCAGCAGAAACCTCTGCAGATTTAAATGTCCCTGTCTGACAGCTTTGAAGAGATTTAGTGGTTCTCCCAGCATGGAGTTTGAGATCTGAGAACCGACAGACTGCCTGCTCAAGTGGGTCCCTGACCCCCGACTAGCCTAACTGGGATACACTCCCCACTAGAGGCAGACTGACACCTCACACAGCCAAGTACCCCTCTGAGATGAAGCTTCCAGAGGAACGATCAGGCAGCAACATTTGCTGTTCAGCAATATTCACTCTTCTGCAGCCTCCTCTGCTGATACCCAGGCAAACAGGGTCTGGAGTGGACCTCCAGCAAACTCCAAAGACCTGCAGCTGAGAGTCCTGATTGTTAGAAGGAAAACTAAGAAACAGAAAGGACATCCATACCAAAACCCCATCTGTACATCACCATCATCAAAGACCAAAGGTAGATAAAACCACAAAGATGGGGAAAAAAAACAGAGCGGAAAAGCTGAAAAGTCTAAAAATCAGAGCATCTTTCCCCCTCCACAGGAACTCAGCTTCTCGCCAGCAATGGAACAAAGCTGGATGGAGAATGACTTTGAAGAGTTGAGAGAAGAAGGCTTCAGACAATCAAACTTCTCCAACATAAAGGAGGAAGTTCAAACCCATTGCAAAGAAGCTAAAAACCTTGAAAAAAGATTTGATGAATGGCTAACTAGAATAACCAATGTAGAGAAGTCCTTAAATGACCTGATAGAGCTGAAAACCATGGCACAAGAACTACATGACAAATGCACCAGCTTTAGTAACCAATTCGATCAACTGGAAGAAAGGGTATCAGTGATTGAAGATCAAATGAATGAAATGAAGTGAGAAGAGTTGAGAGAAAAAAGAGTAAAAAGAAACAAACAAAGCCTCCAAGAAATATGCGACTATGTGAAAAGACCAAATCTACGTCTGATTGGTATACCTGAAAGTGACGAGGAGAATGGACCCAAGTTGGAAAACACTCTGCAGGATATTATCTGGATAACTTCCAGATAATTCTGGGAGAACTTCCCCAACCTAGCAAGGCAGGCCAACATTCAAATTCAGGAAATACAGAGAATGCCACAAAGATACTCCATGAGAAGAGCAGCTCCAAGACACATAATTGTCAGATTCACAAAGTCAAAATGAAGGAAAAAATGTTAAGGGCAGCCAGAGGGAAAGGTCGGGTTACCCACAAAGGGAAGCCCATCAGAATAACAGCTGAACTCTCGGCAGAAACTCTACAAGCTAGAAGGGGGTGGGGGCAGTGTTCAACATTCTTAAAGAAAAGCATTTTCAACCCAGAATTTCGTATCTAGCCAAACTAAGTTTCATAAGTAAAGGAGAAATAAAATCCTTTACAGAAAAGCAAATGCTGAGAGATGTTTCACCACCAGGCCTGCCCTACAAGAGCTCCTGAAGGAAGCAATAAACATGAAAAGGAACAACTGGTACCAGCCACTGCAAAAACATGCCAAAATGTAAAGACCACCAATGCTAGGAAGAAAATGCATCAGCTAACGAGCAAAATAACCAGCTAACATCATAATGACAGGATCAATTTCACACATGACAATATTAACCTTAAATATAAATGGGCTAAATGCTCCAATTAAAAGATACAGACTGGCAAATTGGATAAAGAGTTAAGACCCATCAGTCTGCTGTATTCAGGAGACCCATCTCACGTGCAGACACACGCATAGGCTCAAAATAAAGGGATGGAAGAAGATCTACTAAGGAAATAGAAAACAAAAAAAGGCAGGGGTTGCAATCCTAGTCTTTGATAAAACAGACTTTAAACCAACAAAGATCAAAAGAGACAAAGAAGGTCATTACATAATAGTAAAGGGATCAATTCAACAAGAAGAGCTAACTATGCTAAATATATATGCAGCCAGTACAGGAGCACCCATATTCATAAAGCAAGTCCTTAGAGACTTACAAAGACACTTAGACTCCCACACAATAATAATGGGAGACTTTAACACCCCACTGTCAACATTAGACAATTCAACGAGATGGAAAGTTAACAAGGATATCGAGGAATTGAACTCAGCTCTGTACCAAGCAAACCTAATAGACATCCAAAGAACAGAAATTATAACAAACTGTCTCTCAGACCACAGTACAATCAAACTAGAACTCAAGATTAAGAAACTCACTCAAAATCGCTCAACTACATGGAAACTGAACAACCTGCTCCTGAATGACTACTGGGTACATAATGAAATGAAGGCAGAAATAAAGATGTTCTCTGAAACCAATGAGAACAAAGTCACAACATACTAGAATCTCTGGGATACATTTAAAGCAGTGTGTAGAGGGAAATTTATAGCACTAAATGCCCACAAGAGAAAGCAGGAAAGATCTAAAATTGACACCCTAACATCACAATTAAAAGAACTAGAGAAGCAAGAGCAAACACATTCAAAAGCTAGCAGAAGGCAAGAAATAACTAAGATCAGAGCAGAACTGAAGGAGATGGAGATACAAAAAACCTTCAAAAAAATCAGTGAATCCAGGAGTTGGTTTTTTGAAAAGATCAACAAAATTGATAGACTGCTAGCAAGACTAATAAAGAAGACAAGAGAGAAGAATCAAATAGATGCAATAAAAAAATGATAAAGGGGATATCACCATTGACCCCACAGAAATACAAGCTACCATCAGAGAATGCTATAAACATTTCTATGCAAATAAACTAGAAATCCCAGAAGAAATGGATAAATTCTTGGACACATAAACTCTCCCAAGACTAAACCACGAAGAAGTTGAATCCCTGAATAGATCAATAACAGACTCTGACATTGAGGCAATAATTAATAGCCTACCATCCAAAAAAAGTCCAGGACCAGACAGATTCACGGCCTAATTCTACCAGAGGTACAAGGAGGAGCTGGTACCATTCCTTTTGAAACTATTCCAATTAATAGAAAGAGAGGGAATCCTCCCTAACTCATTTTGTGAGGCCAAGATCATCCTGATACCAAAGCAGGGACACAACAACAAAAAAGAGAATTTTAGACCAATATTCCTGATGAACATCGATGCAAAAATCCTCAATAAAATACTGGCAAACCAAATCCAGCAGCACGTCAAAAAGCTTATCCACCATGATCAAGTGTGCTTCATCCCTGGGATGCAAGGCTGGTTCAATATATGCAAATCAGTAAATGTAATACAGCCTATAAACAGAACCAAATACAAAAACCACACGATTATCTCAATAGATGCAGAAAAGGCCTTTGACAAAATTCAACAGCCAAAGGGTTGTTAAAAACTCTCAATAGGCCGGGCGCGGTGGCTCAAGCCTGTAATCCCAGCACTTTGGGAGGCCGAGACGGGCGGATCACAAGGTCAGGAGATCGAGACCATCCTGGCTAACACGGTGAAACCCCGTCTCTACTAAAAATACAAAAAAAAAACTAGCCGGGCGAGGTGGTGGGCGCCTGTAGTCCCAGCTACTCGGGAGGCTGAGGCAGGAGAATGGCGTGAACCTGGGAGGCGGAGCTTGCAGTGAGCTGAGATCTGGCCACTGCACTCCAGCCTGGGTGACAGAGCGAGACTCCGTCTCAAAAAAAAATAAAATAAAATAAAAATAAAAACTCTCAATAAATTCAGTATTGATGAAACATATCTCAAAATAATAAGAGCTCTTTATGACAAAGCCGCAGCCAATATCACACTGAATGGGCAAAAACTGGAAGCATTCCCTTTGAAAACTGGCACAAGACAGGCATGCCCTCTCTCACCACTCCTATTCAACATAGTGTTGGAAGTTCTGGCCAGGGAAATCAGGAAGGAGAAAGAAAGAAAGGGTAGTCAATCAGGAAAAGAGGAAGTCAAATTGTCCCTGTTTGCAGATGACATGATTGTATATTTAGAAAACCCCATCATCTCAGACCTAAATCTCCTTAAGCCGATAAGCAACTTCAGCAAAGTCTCAGGATACAAAATCAATGTGCAAAAATCACAAGCATTCTTACACACCAATAACAGACAAACAGAGAGCCAAATCATGAATGAACTCCCATTCACAATTGCTACAAGTAGAATAAAATACCTAGGAATCCAACTTACAAGGGATGTAAAGGACCTCTTCAAGGAGATCTACAAACCACTGCTCAATGAAATAAAAGAGGACACAAACAAATGGAGGAACATTTCATGCTCATGGATAGGAAGAATCAATATCGTGAAAATGGCCATACAGTCCAAGGTAATTTGTAGATTCAATGCCATCCCCATTAAGCTACCAATGACTTTCTTTACAGAATTGGAAAAAACTACTTTAAAGTCCATATGGAGCCAAAAAAGAGCCTGCATTGTCAAGACAATCCTAAGCCAAAAGAACAAAGCTGGAGGCATCATGCTACTTTTCTTCAAACTATACTACAAGGCTAAGGTAACCAAAACAGCATGGTACTGGTACCAAAACAGAGATATAGACCAATGGAACAGAACGGAGCCCTCAGAAATAATACCACACATCTACAACCATCTGATCTTTGACAAACCTGACAAAAATGAGAAATAGGGAAAGGATTCCCTATTTAATAAATGGTGCTGGGAAAACTGGCTAGCCGTAAGTAGAAAGCTAAAACTGGATCCCTTCCTTAAACCTTATACAAAAATTAATTCAAGATGGATTAGAGACTTAAATGTTAGGCCTAAAACCATAAAAACCATAGAAGAAATCCTAGGCGATATCATTCAGGACACAGGCATGGTCAAGGACTTCATGTCTAAAACACCAAAAGCAATGGCAACAAAAGCCAAAATTGACAAATGGGATCTAATTAAACTAAAGAGCTTCTGCACAGCAAAACAAACTACCATCAGAGTGAACAGGCAACCTAAATAATGGGAGTAAATGTTTGCAATCTATTCATCTGACAAAGGGCTAAGATCCAGAACCTACAAAGAACTCAAACAAATTTACAAGAAAAAAACCCATCAAAAAGTGGGCAAAGGATATGAACAGACACTTCTCAAAAGAATACATTTATGCAGCCAGCAGACACATGAAAAAATGCTCATCATCACTCGCCATCAGAGAAATGCAAATCAAAACCACAATGAGATACATCTCACACGAGTTAGAAGATGATCATTAAAAAGTCAGGAAACAACAGGTGCTGGAGAGAATGTGGAGAAATAGGAACACTTTTACACTGTTGGTGGGACTGTAAACTAGTTCAACCATTGTGGAAGACAGTGTGGTGATTCCTCAAGGATCTAGAACTAGAAATATCATTTGACCCAGCCATCCCATTACTGGGTATATACCCAAAGAATTACAAATCATACTGCTATAAAGACACATGCACATGTATGTTTATTGTCACACTCTTCACAATAGCAAAGACTTGGAACCAACCCAAATGTCCATCAATGATAGACTGAATTAACAAAATGTGGCACATATACACCATGGAATACTATGCAGTCATAAAAAAGGATGAGATCGTGTCCTTTGTAGGGACATGGAAACCATCATTCTCAGCAAACTATTGCAAGAACAGAAAACCAAACGCCACATGTTCTCACTCATAGGTGGGAACTGAACAATGAGAACACTTGGACACAGGAAGGGGAACATCACACACCAGGGCCTGTTGGGTTGGGGGAGGGAGGAGGGATAGCATTAGGAGATAAACCTAATGTAAATGACGAGTTAATGGGTGCAGCACACCAACATGGCATATGTATGCATATGTAACAAACCTGCACGTTGTGCACATGTACCCTAGAACATAAAGTATAATAAAAAAATAAAGAAAGAAAAAAATGTTTTATAATGTTTTATAAAAATAAGAATCTAGGATTGATTAACAATATGAACAATTGTGTTTCATTTGTATTCTGGTTTGTGGATTACCTTTTATCAGTAAATTTCAGTTTTGAAAATTCTAATTTGAGGTAGCATTTCTTAAGTAACCAAAGTTTGTATTCAATATTCACAACTTCCTTTTTTTTTTTTTTTTTTTTGAGACGGAGTCTCGCTCTGCCGCCCAGGCTGGAGTGCAGTGGCCGGATCTCAGCTCACTGCAAGCTCCGCCTCCCGGGTTTACGCCATTCTCCTGCCTCAGCCTCCCGAGTAGCTGGGACTACAGGCGCCCACCACCTCGCCCGGCTAGTTTTTTGTATTTTTTAGTAGAGACGGGGTTTCACCATGTTAGCCACGATGGTCTCGATCTCCTGCCCTTGTGATCCGCCCGTCTCGGCCTCCCAAAGTGCTGGGATTACAGGCTTGAGCCACCGCGCCCGGCCTCAATATTCACAACTTCTAAACTTCTGTATTACTTCAAGGATGCAAGCAGTGTAACATAGTGTTCCTACATAGAAACAATCTGGTATAAATATCATTCAGATATTTGCTTTGGCATGTGTTCACTTAACAGAATGTGTGAAGAAATACACAAACCCAGTGTCAGGCAAATACCACTAAAAAGTACTACCACTCCAGTTAATAAAATATATTGGTGAATTTGGGACATTTCAGTTTGGCTATATTTAAAAACTATTTCTATGGTGCACTGGTTCATTTGTAAATGGAAAAAAAAAAAAAAAAGGCAGGCAAAAACAGTAAGTTCCACTTGATTCAGGCAACCTGTTAAACTGTTGCTGCTTTTAACTGCAGCATACTTTAATGTGACTGCCAACATCTATAAATTTTTTTGAATGCCTGGTTTTCTCATCAGATCAACTTGACTCAGCTATCAATAAAAAAGTGCCATATTCGGCTTGATCACAACAACTGTTGATACTGCTGCTAGTTTTTTAACCAAAATATTCCAGTTTACAAAATAGATTTATAACGTGAAAATCTCAATGGAAAACCCAATTCATCTATGTGTGTGTATTTGTATATATGTGTATATGCATATATATAATGTTATAAATATTTATTGTTAAAGTCGTTTCTAATGAATTAAACTTTAGAAATGTACATATAACTTACAAAATTTAGTGAAATTTAACACAGTGCCCTTATTATTGAAAAGTTATATAAATAACTTAAATATGCTTACATTGAGAATATTCAGAATTTCATCCTTTTTTTAATGTTCTTAACTCAAATAAATGATTCATGTTTGAAATAACAAATATGCTAATTACTCTGATTTGATCATTACACATTGTACACATGTATTGAAATATCACACTTAGCCCATAAATATGTACAATTTTGTGTCAATTATAAACAATAATTAAAAATATTCAGTCCATGTACATTTTTCTCATTCATTAAAGTGTTGTGTTACCTTTCATACAAGATGATTTACCTAACTTAATAGGAATTGAGTACTAAGATTTGATACCAGAAACTTGCACACTAATAAGGACCATAATAAGAAACTGCAGTATAAGCCAATTATCATCTTAGTGATATAGGCATTGCTTTAAAATCACGTTCTTGAATGTGAAAAAGCATTTGAGATCTGAGGTGAATCAAGGGAAAACTTTTTTGCCTGGAAAGGCAATGAGGAATTCTTGGTCACATTTACTGTCCCTCCTCCCATACATACATCAACCAGCTTTAAAAGCACCATAATAAAAAATTAAAAACAAAAAACAAAAAAACAAAAAAGAAAACAGGTTTGACATGAAGGATGATTTTGATTAGGGAAAATCTGAAGGTGAGGAGAAGGGTAAAGAAGTTAATAAGAAAGAAAGGGAGCTATTGGGCTTTTCTGTCTATTATGAAAGTTTGCTTATTCTTAGAGGAAACTAGCTATAAAACTACTGAATCCATTGATGCATAAGCAGGAGTGCAGCTAGGACAAACAGGATGTAATGCTTTTATTTTGGCTCCATTCAACTCTGTCTCAATTGACCATTCCTTGAGAGAAGAGTACCTAGCATCAAATAATGGAGAATGTCAAGTAAGATTTTCTCTCAAACTCTATCAGTGCCTTGGATTTAGTAGCTCATCAGTGTTTTGTTTGGCTTAATTAATCTGAAAGTTATAAGAAAAAATGAATAATGAATAAATGAAAGGTGATGCTCAGAAGATACTACAGTTTCTGGAATAGATGCCACCCGTAAACACTTGAATATAATAGATATTGATAAGGCCCACAAGAATAGAAAGGCCATGAAAAGAAAGTGGAGAATTGGTTGTGTATTCCTTTTTAGAAAGATGTTGACTTTGTGCCTTTAAGGAAAAGAACTCAGTATTTTTAAATAATTCAAATACATCAAAATAAAAACCAAAAGAAAACCATCCTGGTGGTTAAAATGTTGCAGTTTCATTTTTTGAAAATATAACTTTACATTTGTGTATCATTTATCTATCTCAGTTCTTTCTTTTATGCTCCAAATCAAACTTTCCGCAAATTTCTAGTAATAATAAAGAAAAGTCTGCTTTTTTTCCAATTTTTTCCAAAGTTAAGTATTTTAAGGGGAGAAAGGCAAGAGGCAAACCTTGCCATTTGAAATTATTATGTGTCCCTACTAGAAAATATAAATTTAGTTCATTTTGTGTTCAACTGGTGGGAATTTATTATCCATGGTACAATTTTATATATCATAGAATTGTAGCACATCTAGTCTGAACATGATGTTTCTAAAGAAAGAGCCAGACATTTGCGTTCGAGTTTAAAACCTCCAGAAATGAAAAAGATGCCCAAAAGTAAGATTAAGTTAGCCTTACTGCATAGTCTAAGGTTACAGGAACTGTTTGGTAATTGTTTCTATGAAGAACAAGCATAACGCAAGCTAATCTAAAGTATCAATATGAATGGAATTGCAAGCCATACTAAATTAGAACAGTATTAGTTTCACTATAAAATGAGACTTTTTTGGAGTACTTCATGCTAGTCATATCATTATCAAAGAACCAAAATTCTTCTAATTATTTTGTTAACATGTATTTTTTGATATGCCTTTATTGTAAAATATCAACATTAAATGCTATGAAATTCTATTTCATCTCTTGCAGTATGCAGATTCCTCATAGAAAATATACATATACCATGGTACATTATAAATTTTGACATCATAAAGTGAGAAAAATAATTTTAAATTGGTTTCTTAAAATACAATTCTTAAGCACAAATTTCTGTATAATAAGGTCAGAAATTTTTTTCATAAGAGGTCAGGTAGCAACTTTTTTTTGTTTTGTTTTGTTTTGTTTTTGAGACGGAGTCTCGCTCTGTCACCCAGGCTGGAGTGCAGTGGCGGGATCTCGATTCACTGCAAGCTCCGCCTCCTGGGTTCACGCCACTCTCCTGCCTCATCCTACTGAGTAGCTGGGACTTACAGGCGCCCTCCACCAAGCCCGGCTAATTTTTTTTTTTTTATTTTTAGTAGAGACGGGGTTTCACTGTGTCAGCTAGGATGGTGTCGATCTCCTGACCTCGTGATCCGCCCTCCTCAGCCTCCCAAAATGCTGGGATTACAGGCGTGAGCCACCGCGCCCGGCCCAGGTAGCAATTTTGTAAGCATTATAGACTTAGTACACTTCTTGGCCTTATAGTCGTAGTCTTGTAGTCTTAATAGATTTTGTGGCCTTAGTAGACTTTGTGGGCCTAGGAGTCTCAATTACAACTACTCAATTCTGCCATTATAGCACAAAAGCAGCCAAAGGCAATATGTAAATGAATGTACATGCTGCTGTCTTTTAATAAAACTTTATTTTCAAAAACAGGTAGTAGATTAGATTTGGCCTTCAGGCTATAGTTTGCTGACTACTGTTGTAAACATACCACCTTTTTCTATTTTCTCTGATTAGCAAAGATGATTGAAAAACACTTCTCACTCTCCAGAGTTATTGTGAGGATTATGACGCTCAAGCAAATACAAAGCACTTTAAAATCTGGAAGCATTTTCATCTATAAGTGAACTGTGGTATGATTACAAACATGAAATAGTCAAACATTTATGTGTAAAATGGGTATTACTTACCTTCAAATATATTAGGATGCCTTTTTAAATATTACAATAGATGAAAATTATTTCATGTTTCTAACATTTGGGGAGGTCTGGAAATATTATGACTCTATTCTGGTTAGTTCTATCATAACTAGGAAATTTGTTTAAAATTAATTTGATACATTTCAACATGGTGTGTTTAAATACATGGAACTGGCACTATTTCTTTTCTACAACTTGAAAAATAGGCAGATACTCATTTTTAAAATGAAACACATATCCCATATTCAATAATCCTTCTGATTGACTTTAAAATCAGCATTCCTGCCATATAATTTTTGGGGATGAGAAACTTGGGAAAGAAGGAAACAAGTTGAAGAAGTAATGCTTACTTTGTTTGGAACAGCCAGAAGAAATTAACAGCTTCATTGATGATGGAAACTGATGTCAACTTTACATGGAAAAGTCAAGGAGATACTAAACATGAACTTCTCTGTGTACATGAGGAAATAAAAGATCTCATCCAAGCTAGCTATATACATTGAATATTGTTCAGATTAAAAATTATGCTTTACCCATTATAAATTAAAGAATTCAGATTACAACAGCTCACAGATTAATTAAAACTTTCCTGCTTTAAAGGCAACAACAAAAAAATTTCTTCACATTTTTAGAGAAATGTGTTTTGTAACTGAAACTGCAGAAAGCAAAATAAAAATAAAAAAGAGAAAATATGTTTTGTAGCTTTCAGTCTCAGAGAAATCTTATTTTATATAAATTATGATATCCACATTCAGTGTTCTTAGGAACACTATCACATGTTAGCTAGTGAGATGACTTTAAAAAATATTTTATGATACGTTACATAATCTAAGGAAACATTTCTAATTAAGCAGATGCACATTACAATATTTGCATTTTTAAACCACTTATAAGGGAGACCAGAGTGTTTTAAAAGATATGGGAACTAACAATTCCAGTAACACTATCACTTATTTGAATTACGATCAAAACCTAGACAAGTTAATGCTAATCAGATGTTTTTCTGACCTACATAAAATGATTCAACCCTCCCACATCTAGTCATTGGAGAAAAAAACACCAAACTGCCTAATTATCATCTTTTTTCTCAGATTTGGGATGCCCTCTCTTGATTATCAAGACTGATATGAGTTTGATGCATATTTCTATTTTTGTACTTACTATGTTACATCATGAATATTTCTGTTTTTATCCATATAAAATGAGTTCTTTGTAGGGACAACTATATATTACTCACAGTATCCCTAGTACCTGGCCCTTAGCACACACTTTATTGGTTAACGATATCACAAGAAGTTGCACTGAATCTAAGACTAGTATTGTTAATATATATGGTTTCTCAACATGCTGGCACCATACAAATAACTTTATCACAAACTATACAGGGAGGCATTAGATGGACTACTTTTTCTATGTACAAGGTTGTCTTTCATAGTTAAGAAAGTACTATGTTGAAATTTCCTGAGGTGCCTAACTCGTTTTATATTTTAATTACTTCTTGATAAATGTTTTCAATAGTAAACTTGCACTGACTAGTGAAATCCACATTTTTAAACTTTTATTTTAGGTTTGGGGGTACATATGAAGATTTGTTACATAGGTACAAACATGTCATGGGGGTTTGTCATACATATTATTTCATCACCCAGGTATTAAGCCCAGTTATCAAGTTATCTTTCCTGCTGCTCTCCCTGCTCTCACCCTCCCCCATCAAGGAGACCACAATGTCTGTTGTTTCCTTCTTTGCGTTCATAAGTTCTTATCATTTAGTTCCCACTTTTAAGTGAGAAGATGTGGTCTTTGGTTTTCTGTACCTGTGTTAGTTTGCTAAGAATAATAGCCTCCAGCTTCATAAATGTTCCTGCAAAAGACATGATCTTGCTCTTTTCTTTGGCTGCATAGTATTCTGTGGTATATATGTATCACATTTTCTTTATCCAGTCTGTCATTGATGGGCATTTAGGTTGATTCCGTGTCTTTGTTATTGTGAATAGAGGTGCAGTGAACATTCACGTGCATGTGTCTTTGTAGGAGAATAATTTATACTATTCTGGGTATATGCCCAGTAATGGGATTGCTGGGTCAAATGGTAGTTTTACTTTTAGCTCAGTCACCATACTGCTTTCCACAATGGTTGAAACCCCACTGTTAATATATCTTGAGATAATATATCTTTAGGAGTAGATCCTTAACTCAACACTTCTCCTCTGTAGCCCATCTATGGGCACTGACTTGGTTACTAGGTGTAACTTGGTTGATCTATTGCCATGATAAAGGTTAGAGTAAAACACTACCAGTAATATTTTTCACACAAGTCAGAAAGATGCTTTCCTATTAGAAACACACGAATTTGAACATATAATTCTAATGTAGATAAGTTTCTTTAGGAAAAGATACCTAGAAGCAGGAAGTAGGGAACAGTTCTGTCATTTGCTAATGAGGTTATTTTTCCCGTGAAGTATATATTACCTATAGACACATTTGACTTCCTCAAGCCTGTGGCATACATTATATTTAAAAGGATTTTAGCCTATGCCTCAATGTCTATGAGCACCCGCCTATACATCTAAGGATACTGATTATTTGGCTCCAGGGTATACATCATTGTGTACATGCATTTGTACTCCTCCTCCTTGACTTATATTTCCATGGTTGGTGAAAGAGAACTTCTTTAACCTTATCCCTTTAAAATCAGTCCTCAACCCTATGCTAAATTCCATATTCCAGTCTCAGGAGCTATTGCAAATACTACTGTCCCATGTCTTCTCACAGCCTTTGCCCCTTTGCACGTACAGCATTCTCTCCACTCCTTTGCCTGACATTTCTTCTGCTTAGGATGCTTTCTATCCCACCCAAACCCATAATCTAATTCCTACCCACATTTCAAGACCTAGTTTACCTACAAACCTCTACATAAGCCATCCCCAGCCCTTCAACACTGGGTTAAATGCCCCATTACCAGTGCTCCCAGAACACCTACATAGAATTGTCCATTCACTTCTTGTTTTTTGTTTTTTTTTTTTTTCTATTTAAAGTGTTATCCTTGAAGGCAGGGCCTGTGTCTTATCCATTATTATATCTCCAGCAATACAAAAACAATGAGGCTATGTGGGAAAAGAGCAAAGATTTTGGAGTTGTGGAGGCTGAGCACTTAGCAGTAGTATTATCTTGGGCAACTCTCAATCTCTTCATGGCTTGTTTCCTATCTGTAAAATAAGTAGAACACTGCTTACTTTGTAGGATTGTTAATACATACTCAAATGTGTACTTGGTGCCTTTTCTAAGCACCTTGCATGCATGATCTCATTTATTGTTCGGCAAAACTTTATGAAGTATGTAGTGTTATTACCAATATTTTATAGTTCAGGAAACTAAAACACAGAAAGATTAAGTACCTTGTCCAAGGATACACAGCTAATAAGGACATAACTAGGATCTGAAACCTGACAGTCTAACTCCAGAGCACTCATAAGTTCTATACTGCATTTCACTTTGTTGCACAGCTTTAGAGTGTGGTTCAAATAATTGGATTGAGCTACCAGTTCTACTAGATAACATAAGGATGTTATATTTCAGGATCTTTATTTTCATGTATTTTCAGCTTTCAGAAAATCTTATGAAGCAGCACTTTTGCTCTTTCTATTGAGTAAGTTGTATAGATTCAAAAAGGATCTCATTAAGTACAATTCCTTCTTAAAATGTGTTTTAAGGTATTTCATTCTGAATTAAGGAAAAATACCAAATATCTAGAATAATTATAATTTCCTTACTTAAGCCCATAAGTCTTTCTCATAGGCCTCAATATATAAACACATTAAATTCTTGCTTCACTTTTAGCCTAACCTTGATACTAAATGTTCTCATTCAATGTATTACTTCTGTAAGCTTCTAAAGCATCCTGGTGATATCTAGGAGGTCCCCAAGTTCACTTAGACAGGAATCCTAGATTCCTCTGCTTTCTGCATTCTTGTTCCCTTTGTCAACTTATTTGCTTAAAAAATATATTTTCACATTTATTTTTATTTCAGATAGGAGATAAGCAAACAAACAAACTACACTAAAAATCAAAACTCCCCTTACATTAAGTTCTCAGTTATGAACAATCTCTCTCCTTTTTCTAAATATACCAGTTAAACTTTTCTTGAAGAGATTAGATAATTTGTGGTAGGTTCTTGAAAGTGAGGGATTTATTCTGCAATCACTGGAGAGCTACTAATGGCAATGAGTTGGGTAAAATGTTTTACAAAGATTCAACTGGAGGGTTTCAGTAGGGATTTAGAAGGGAGTTATGGAATTTAGACTGCAGCTAAAAGACTGTTGCAATATTGCAGATACAGGGTGTGAGAACATTGACTTGGGTTGGGGCAGAAGGGAATACAAAGGGTGCTTTTGAAAGATAATATGAAGCAGGAATGTATAGAATTCAATGTCTGACAAGATACTGGAGCATGAGGAAGAGGGAAAGGGAAGAACCGTGGGCTTGATTAATGTTTTAAGATTGGGTGACCACAGTAATGACGATTATCATAAATAGAGATGAGGAATGCTGACTTGGGCCACAGGTGTGGAAAGAAGGCTACTGGAGAATAAGAGGAGGAATAATTTGACTACATTCATGTTTCAAATAATGGCAGTATATCAGCATCTTATATTTTATAAACAAGAGCAAGGTTTCTTTGAAATAGAAATTAATATATTCTAAAACCCCAAAAGTCTTATTCTTGAATTCTCTTCCTCTTAATAACTTCTAAATCATAAAAGATCATGAGTTACTGACTTTCTAAAAATAGTGGGGCCAGGCACAGTGGCTCATACTTATAATCTCAGCACTTTTGGAGGCTGAGATGGGAGGATTGCTTGAGCACAGGAGTTTGAGACTAGCCTGGACCACAAAGTGGGACCCTGTCTCTACAAAAAAAAAGAAAAAAAAATTAGCCAGGTATGGTGGCATACACCTGTATTCCAGGTATTTGGGAAACTGAGGTGGGAGGATCACTTGAGCCTGGGAGGTTGAGGCTACATGGAGCCATGATCGTGCCACCATACTCCAGCCTGGGTGGCAGAGTGAGACCCTGTTTCAAAAAAGTAAAAATAAAAATAGGGTATCTAATTTAGTCCTATTCAAAATTGTGAATGCCTTCTAAGCATTCAGCAAGAATTGACACACATCATACACCACTTCTTTCTTGAAAGGACATATTAAGAAAACAGTTCCTCAAATATCTCATTGTACCTAAAATAATCGTTTCATAATATATCTTCTGTCTAGTGAATAAATGAATTAATAAGAATTTAGCCAGTGAATAGTTTTAAACTATATAAAAGCTATCAAAGATAAAGATGTAAATTGTGGAGCTATCCACATATTAATGACAATTGCAGTTGAGAAAATGCTAAGGGAGCGAGATCCAATGCAGAAGACCAAAAGACTTAGGAATATGTCTTGTAGTATGACTAAATCTAAGATATTGAAGGAGAGCAGAGGTAGAAGGTTGCGTAATGTCATAGAAACAAGGAAGTGCAAACAATAAGTGTGGACTGTGGTGGCACATTCAATGGAAGATCTAGGAGAGAGAACCAGAAAATGTTGCTGTGTCTGTGTGCATTCTAGTGGAAAAGCCAAATGAGTAGGAGAGTAGTGAAACTGTTGGGTTTTGGCATTCGTCTCATCCCCACAATTTACAGCATTTATTTGGTTCACAAATGCAAGTTAACTGCAAATCAGCCCTCACCTTCATTCTGCACCCTGACTATGTGTATAGTTTGCCTAAATTCTCAGTGCAGCTGACCATGTATCATTGTGCCAATCACAATTCAGAAACCTTTTTTTGTTTGCCAGGTATTGTTTGAGTGTGAAAAAATAAAACGAAGTGACGCAAGTAGGCTTTCTGTGGCCGTATTGTTTGCTGAAGCTATGATTGGATAAAGTCCAGTAAAACCTTTAAGATAGGCTCAGATATAAATAAATAAGCAATGTGTATTTTGAAAGAAACTTCTGAAGAGTCACATGATTCCAGAGCTTTAATTGACTTTAGATATCAAAGCTCAGCCCCTCATTTACAAAGAAAAATTGTAAGGCCAATAGGGATTAAATGACCTGCTCAAGCTCACTAAACTAGTTATTGACAAAACTAATAGAACCAGAAGCCAGTGGAATTCTTATTCCCACTCCATTGCTCATTTTATATGTCATTCCCTCTTCAAATGAGTTCACAAAACTCCCAGTTGCCAACAGTTTTAGCTCAGACATCAGACATACCCAATATAGTGGGTACCCAATCTATAGACCAATCTAGTGACAACATAAAAGTACCTTTACTCTGAGACATTCTGAAATCAACATTCACTACAATTCCAAACTGAGTTTTGAGAAGTAACATTTTAATCAAATATTTAATATCAGCTGTTAAGCAAATTAGTTCAGTTGAAGAACTTCCCAGATTTTATCTAGCTGTTGTTTAGTTTCTAGGTTAGAAATGAGAAAACACTTTGATAACCTTTCCTATTAGGACTTTGAAAAGGTTTTTATGATAAAATTCACATTTAAGAACAGAAATTTTTTTTGAAGACACATCATTTTACAGTGAAACAGTCTAGATAACACTAGCTCAGTTATTGTTAGGCAAGGCCAGTTAACATTTTCTCTCTTTTTCTTTCCCTCTCCTCCTCTGTCTCTGCCCTTGGTGAGTAAAACAATCCCCTCAAGGCATTAAAATATGTAATGATATTATTAACCGTTTTAAACCCTGGTGGTCACTCTGTCATCCCGTGTAAAGATACTTGTTGCTTATGGTAGGAATAGCATATGATGTGAGTTTATTTGGTTTGATCAGTATTTATAGTTAATACATCATTGTGTTTTTTGCAAGACAATTTCGTTTCAGCCGTAACTAACATTAGCAACACCTTAGCAAAACAACCCAAAGTAACCCAAATCACACACATACAAACACATTCCAGTCCTTTTGCAACTGCCAGGTACCTGCAGATAAACAAAAAAGGTCACCAGATACTCACTACATCCTTAAAGATTCATCTTTCAGGCCTCTATGAACAGAGAAAAGACCATATAAGTACTATAATATAGTAACAGATAATATAGTTTAAAATAAGAGCTAATTTATTTATCTTTTTTTTAAGAACTGCTAAGGTTTTCTGCAGTTCATTTCTTAGGTGGTTATGAGGTTACCCAGACTAAGAGAAAATGCATAGGAGTCTGACTAGCCAGGTAGGAGGTTCTGGCAGTCACTGACTTAGAGAGCCTTAGGAAGGCTAAGGGAGATAGAGACAAGGCTGGGAGGGGCACAAAGTTGTTATACTTCAGGCTGGAGTCCAGGGAAGTCAGGTAAGGCCAACCACGAGCTTTCAAGGACCATTGTTCTGAATAACCAAAGCCCAGAGTCCAGGAAGACAGCGAGTTGGAAAGAAAGGTTCAGAAGAGCAAGTGACACCAAAGGGCAGAAGCCATTTGATTTCTGCCCTACTTTGTTCTCCCCACCAAGTGGGGACATCATAGGCCCTTGACCACTAATTACTACCAGAAAGAGGTAAAAAGTCTGCTTGGGAATTCTGCTCTCACTGAGACAGAGTAACTGGGACCATTGAGGGCACAGAGTTCTGGATTTTACATCCCAGATTCCTTACTTCTCTATTTTAAACCAAGATTCCAACTTTGAAAGAAAGTGACTGGCTATATACACCTGTTATACTCAAGATGTGCCAATAACAAGAGTTATTTTATTATTTTCATTCACATAATATTTGATTATTATATTAATAGATTATATATCAAGATTAATATTTGATCACTTATGATATTTATAGGTGTGTCCATTTCACAAGCTGTGTTATCTTGGGAAAGTTACATAACCTCATTGAACCTCATTTTCTTCATCTATACCAGAAGATTTAATGCCATACAGTATAGAAAATACTAATCAACCTAACACTATCCTACTAAAACACTATTCCTCAGGCCAGAGCTGGCACTTGATAGAAATTATTTCCATTAGTTATATTATTCTCTTATTATTTCTATTATTCTTTTGTTAGCCAACAAATACTTACTGAGAACCCTACTATATATAAACTGTTCTAGGTTTCTAGAAATATGGTGGTGAGCAAACAGGACATCCTTATCCTCAGGGAGCTTGCACTCTTGCTTACTTGCTGTGTTTATTTATACATGCCAATTAACCACTTTCTTCTTCACAGAGTAATAAAATGTTTGAGAACATGGTTAGGCAATAAGGAAGCCCAAAGATGTAATTATCATAATCCAGGATGTGGATCACTTAAAATATTAGCAAAATACCTTGTCTCATTGCAAATTCTGGCAAATCAGATCACAACAGATTAAATTCACTGTTTCAAGTTATCTGACTATTAAATATAGCATTATAGCAGAATAGTTCAATGTATGTATTTGTAACATTTGCTCAGACATCTGCTGCCATTTTTATTAAGAATTGCTTTACTACATTTTATATAACCTGATAGCTTCTCCTATGTCCCACACTCATCTTTGACTTCTGCACTCCTGAAATACAAACCCTAGCTAAAACGTTAACTCTTTTAAAAATTCACATTCACACATAATAAAGTAATTGTTTCATCTTCATATGCTCCATTTTTCTAATTATCTTCTCTCTATATCAACCTATCACAAAAGTAAATATAGTTAAGGCTTCAATATTTTTTATTCAAAAGACTGAAGATCGAGCTTCAATTCTCTCCTTTGCCAAAGGTAGTTGGTGTTAAGAACTTTTAAGAAAGCCCCTTCCAGCACACATACAAGAAGAGCAAGGACACTCAGAGGATGTGAAGCCACCAGTGAGAGAGGAGAAACCTAGCTGAAGTGGACATCACCAAGTCAGCTTTTATGCTAGTGCAGGCAGTGCAGTGCAGTGCAGTCCAGCAAGGAGCAAGACTGATCCTTCAGTGTATAAATTAGAGAAACTTGGTAGCTTTCCAAGCTTTTCTGAGAGGGGCTTCAGTCCTTTTTTTTTTTTTTAAACAAAACAAAGTATTTCTATATCTACAATCAACTAATCATTGTAGTATATACCCAGTCATAAATGCATTGTATTACTCACTCTTTTGGATCATTTATAACATTATAGCTCTCCCTTAGATAAGATGATCAATACGTGATTATACAGGACTTGGCATTGTTAATATACATATGTGTGTTCACACATACTACTGAATATGACTCTTTATCCCAGGCAAGAGGGTCTCTGTTCTGGGCCTCATGCTTCAGAGAATCTCTCTCTGTCCTTCCTCTGGCTACAGTTATTTGACCAGGACAAAGAATTTCGGAATCAAAGGATTGTACCCACCCATAGCTTGTACCCACAAGGATTGTACCCACACATAACCTCTTCTTTGCCTTCTGTGGTTACTTGAAATCCCCGAATTTCATTCCTCACCCCCAAATGGCCATGTATCTCCTTCAGCTTCTTCCACAGGCCTGTTCCCAGGAATGGACTATCCCATGGGTCTGAAAACTTCTAGACCTGAGGAATGCCCAAATGGCAGTTGTTTGCAGGGTGTCTGGATGGAACTTGGATATGTGGGCAGAAGTGGCTTCATGCATACTCTTGAGATCTCTCATCTTGCAAGGAAGAACTGGTTGTGGGAGCTGGTGATGGGAGCAGGTGCAATGAGGGGCCTGGGCTATGTGCTTTAAATCAGGATCTTCCAGCATCTCTACTTCTTCAACATGAAGCTACAAGGAATCAAATAATTTTAAATTTGAACTTGCCTTTAGGTATATTTTCTAAGGTAGGAGGATAGAGTCCACTTTATTGAAGATATTTAGGAGGATTTAGAATTCAGCATATTGTATGTGGGCCACTACTTGTACTCTTTCTGGTCCCACAAATGTTAGGGAAAGGCTTGTATGTATATATTGAATCAAGAGTTCATTTCCCTAGCATTACTGCTATATAATTTTATAAGAGGATGGCAAAAGTTCTCTACATTTTATAAGGTGAGTTTCAGACTGTGATTTCATGCTGAGTCCATATCACATTGGACTGCTCTCCCTAACATGTCTCAGCAAAATGTTATACAACCTGATTAAACAAAACCTCATTCCCACACAGCTCCACCTTCCTTACTTGGCAAAGCTTAAATCTGGTAACACCCTTTAAAGACGGTCACTTCAGCCACATTTAAAGGAAATAGCAATTAGGACTCACAATGTTTCTTTTTTAAAGTTAAAATCTATTTCTGATTACAAGGCAGGTAAAACAAGAAAAAATATTACTAAAGAAATAACACACTTTAAACTTTTTTCCCACTCATCTTCTATTTAAAAAAAAAAAAGATAAATAAAACCAAATCTTACTAAACAAGCAAAACCAAAAACCGAAATAACAACAAAATTGAACCCGATGGGATCATTGTGCCATTTATCTCCCTAATACTTCTAAGCATAGTAATAACAAATTAGTAAATACTTTTTGAGAACCCTCTACAGGCAGACTATGAATATGCTTCTAGGTCATGACAGTCAAAGGACTCACATACAATTTAATGTGGAAAATAGAACAAAGAAATGTCAGTCAAGAGAAAATAGTCTTAATGTGAAGTCAGGGTCAAGAAGGATTATTTTACCATCAGCAGTAGATAAGAATTGAATATATTTGGTGTAAAGGCAAGAGGGCATTCCATACTTGCATTTTAACGTTTTAATTTAATTTTTTTTTGCTGTGTATGTGTCTCAATCATAGACCAACTTGCAGTGGTACCCCTTGGAAACATTGAAACTAAGGGATGTTGGCCGGGTGCGGTGGCTCAAGCCTGTAATCCCAGCACTTTGGGAGGCTGAGACGGGCGGATCACGAGGTCAGGAGATCGAGACCATCCTGGCTAATACGGTGAAACCCCGTCTCTACTAAAAAATACAAAAACTAGCCGGGCGACGAGGCGGGCGCCTGTAGTCCCAGCTACTCGGGAGGCTGAGACAGGAGAATGGCGTGAACCCGGAGGCGGAGCTTGCAGTGAGCTGAGATCCGGCCACTGCACTCCAGCCTGGGCGGCAGAGCGAGACTCCGTCTCAAAAAAAAAAAAAAAAAAAAAGAAACTAAGGGATGTTTGCTTTATCTGCCAAAATACAGAGAGCAAGTCTAAGTGCACCTAAGATCATCTAGTAAATGTGAAGATTTTGGGAAAACTTGGAATATTCGAGTCTAAATAGGGAAGGTATTATATCATCTTACTTTCACATATCTAGGCCACAGAAGATTAGCCAGCTGCCCTAGGTAATCTGAAATAGAGATCACAAACAGAGGCAAGGATGAACAGAGAAAGATGGGGCATGGATTTTCAGGGTATTGTTCCTGAAAAGTAATGACTATTGAAGGCAGTAATGACTGTAAAATGCACTGAACTTTTTTGTAGCAAGTAGATTTTTTCTTTGGATATTAATATTCAGTGGGAATATAGTACATAGGTAACAACGTCTAATTTCCAACATTAGCTTCAGTGAGTCATTGAATCACCAGAGCCATATATGGCGTAAGTGATGAACTGATCCCACTGTACACACCCAGTGTGTCATAACTGATGATGTTCAAGGTAGGCTGTTTATAAACCATCCAGATTTCTCAACATATAACTCCTTGGAATTAAGTCATTCTTGTGACAATGTTGACTACATTCTGCATTCTCAAAATATAAATCTAGTTATCATAAATTACTACGTCCTTACTAACTATTCCTAACTACCTAAACCATTGTCAAGTCTTTAGTGGAAGTTCTAAACCACAAATATGATCCACAGATTACGACTTGGGAAATATCGCCATAGACACTCAATAAAGTTTGTTGAATTGGATTGAAGTTACAACATCATAAATAGTGCTTCTGCAAGGATGGGAAATGTATTATAGTAAAATGTTCTGTTAGTTGTTTTAGTTTGTAAATATGTTGAATTTTGAAACATTATCTAAACAAATCTTCTTAGGTATGATACAATGTATAATCCATTATGGCTAAATCCTTTTTGAAAAGAAACTGTGGTAAATGGAGTTAGTACAGAAATTATGCCATTTGTGTTAGAAATGGAAGAAAGGGAAAAGTTGAGCTGAACCAAGCACACTCAATCTCAGATCTCAGCACTTGCTGTTCCCACTGTATGAAACACTCTTTATTAGTATATCTGCTTTACTAATAAATAGTTATAAATAGTTGTCTATTTATATAAATAGATAACTATACTATACTATTATATAAATAGACAACTATACTATTTATAGTATAGCAGATTTATATAAATAGATGCTATACTATAAAGAGTTCCCTGAAGTCTTCAATTTCTACCTGTTACCTTCACCAAAGAGATCCTCTCTGACCACTCTATAGAAACTAGTAACCCCTTTCTGTATCACTCTGTATCCTCTTACTCTTTCATTTTCTTTATAACACATATTGATACCTGACCTATTATATACCTATTTTCATACATTTTTCACCTCTTCTTTCTAGAAACTGTTCCTTGAGGACAGGGACTATGTTTTGTTCATTACTATATCCTCAGTATGGAATACCTGGCACATAGTATTTCCTCAATAAGTGTTTGTGAAGGGAATAAATGGATGAATTGCTAAGTTCTGTGTAGGTCAAGATTGAATTACTTTTGAAAATTATCATCCGTTTTCACCTTAAATATAGTAAATAATTTTTTGGAGGTAATAAATACATCCAAACATCTGAGATATTTAAAAGAACAATACCAACATAATATTCAAAAGTAAGAACAGTGTACAATATGTACTAATTTACAGAACAAATATTGGTACATAAAGCCCCTCAGAGTTGAATTTGCTTGCTAGGATACTCAGTAACAGATAACTAACATAACTACTAAAGTTATAGCTTCCTTGTTAGTGGTTTAAAACCACAGTTAACTTCGAAATATGGTACTAGGACAACTGAATATGTGCAAAAGAATTAAGGTAGACCTCTACCTCATACTCTGTACAAAAATCAATTCAAAATGGATCATAGAATTAAGGTAAAAGTTAAAATTATAAAACTCTTAGAAGAAAACATGAGTAAAGATGACATTGGCTTAGGCAATGATTTCTTGGATATGACTCCAAAAATATAAGCAACAAAACATAGATAAATTGGACTTCTTTAATATTAGAAAGTTTAATGTTTCAAAAGACAACAACAAGAAAGGAAAGACAGCCCACAGAATGGGAAACAATATTTGCAAGTCATGTATTTGACAAGGGACTTGTATTTAGAATATATAAAGAACTCATAACTGGATAATTTTTTAGAAAATAAAAACTGGAAAAGAATTTTAATAGGCATTTCTCCAAAGAAGATGTACAAATGGCCAAAAGCACATGAAAATATGATCAACCTTATTAGTTATTAGGGACATGCAAATCAAAACTATAATGAGGTACCACTTTAAACTCACTAGGATAGCAAAAAAAGAGGTAGTTAGGATGCAGAGAAATTGGAACCCTCATACATGGCTGATGGGAATGTAAACTGGTGTAGCCACTTCGAAAACAATTTGGCAATTCCTCAAAATGTTAAACATAGAATTACCATATGACCTAGCAATTCCACAACTAGGTATATATACAAGAGAATTGAAAACATGTCCACATAAAAACTTGTATATCAAAATTCTTAGCAGCATTAGTCATAGTAGCTACAAAGTGGAAACAACCCAAATGTCCAGTAACTGATAATGAATAAACAATTGTGGCATATTCTTATAATAAAATATTATTTGGCAGTAAAAAGGAATGAAGTGTTAATACATACTACAATATGGATGAACCTTGAAAACATTATGCTAGATGAAAGAAGCCAGTCACAAAAGAAAGATTACATATTGTATTATGCTATTTATGTGAAAAATCCAGAGTGGGGAAATCTATAGAGCCAGAAAATAGACTATCTGTTACTCAGTGCTGGGCTGGGGTAATGGAAGCAGAAATGGAGAATGACTGCTAATGAGAGTATAGGGCTTCTTTTGGGGACGATGAGAATATTTGAGAAAAAAAAAAAAAGAACATTAGATAGTAGTGATGGTTGCACAATTCTGTCAATATACAAAAAATTATTGAAACGTACATTTTAAATGGGTGAATTTTAGGGCATGTAAATTATACCTAAATAAAGCCAGTTAAAAAATATGGTCAATTCAAGTAGAAATCACAGATGGTTAGCAAAATATCACTGTAGTCACTGAAGTTGTCCTACATAATAAGGCCATAGAGAGGTGCATGAACTCTTCTTCTAGAGGGGCTCAGATTATACAAAGGCAATAGAATTCTTCCCTCCAGGACCAGTTCTATTCATAGGCAGCGCAAAAAGCCTATCATTTAAAAGGTGCTCAAAAGCCCGTTGCTCAAAGTTTCTCCTCGGTGTTTTGCTTCAGGGTCTGAAATGCCTTTTATAGTTACCCTGTGGAGTAAGTCATGAAGGGCCTTGGTGAAATAGAAACACTGCATGTGGAAATTCACAGTACATTAACTTATTAACACTCATAAGAATAAGCTTATGAACTTAGCCAGGCATTTCGGTAAGGCCCTGAAGGAATGAAGTGCTAATTAAAATTTAAGGAAAGAGAAAAAGATTTAACACCTGGCATATAGCCCAAAGCAGTGATTTTCAGAAGTAAAATCAGAAACGATACAAATGTGGGATGGCACTAAAGACTAACTTTTGTATATCATAATTGATCACCTTGCCTTACCTTTCCTGCCATGTAAATCAACTTTAGCCAACTAGGCTAGATTTATACAGTTTTAGTCTTTTGTTCTTTAAGCTTTATTAGGCAAGTTGGTAAATCTAGGATTATAAATCATAATCCTTGGCAGTGAAAAGCCACTGAAGTGTTTTTAAGAAGGGGAGTGCCATGATCAGGTGTTTTAGAAATGTCACTCTGGCTGTAATGTGGAGGACAGATTTGTGGGGAATAAGACTGCAAGTAGGGACATAGTATAGGGACCAACAACCCACCAAAATGGTATGAAGATTTATTCCAGGTGAAAACATCTGAGCTCTAACAGATGCAGAAAAAAGTCTTATCTGAACTTCCCTTATCTGAAAAAAGTAGAGTCAGCTGCCACAAATCACACATCCTGGGTAGTCTCTATAAAAGAGGCACTTGAGCCTTGAGCACTGGGACATTAAAAAAAAAAAAAGGAAAAAAAGAAAAAAGTATAAACAATCCTAATTAAAACCTCTGTTATTCGAAACCCTGAACTCCCCCTTTATTAAGCTTATACATAAACCCTTACCTCTAGCTGTTTATAGAGCCACTTCTTATGGGGTACTCTCTCATGCATGTGAAAATAAACTTTTCTCCATTTAATCTGTCATTGTCAATTAATTTTCAGCCTCTCCCACACCTCCCAACCACTACCAACCAACAAAGTTAGTAGAGGAAAAGTTTTTTTTCTCCCAAAAATAGGTTGGGAGGCTGTTGCACTAATCCTAGTGAAAAGATAATGGTGGCTTGGACTAGGGTAGCAGCAAAGGGTAGTGAAGTGTTTCAAGTACTGTAGAATCAACAGGGCTTGGGGTTGGCTATGATCAGAAAGGAATGGGGAGAAATGGGAATGAATCCCAGGTCTCTTCCAAGTGTCCTTCAAAGCCTAAATTTTTGCTGGCTG
Source organism: Trachypithecus francoisi (assembly GCF_009764315.1). Lineage (NCBI taxonomy): Eukaryota > Metazoa > Chordata > Mammalia > Primates > Cercopithecidae > Trachypithecus > Trachypithecus francoisi. Next base: position 60,091,410 of record NW_022681458.1, read on the forward strand.
AATGGCTTTCAACAGGTAGAATGTGCTGTAAAACCTTGTGTTGGGATCTGTGTGGGTGTCGTGATAGACAGGAGGGGGCAGATAGGTTAAAAGCAGGTGAAAGAATTTCTCATGGAAAAAATTTCCCAGTTTAGCAAAAACACCTTGGTGATCCACCTTTGGTTCTGCATTTGCAAGTTGTCTAAAATAAGCTAGCAATGTGAGAAATTAAATTATATTGCTTGTATAATAAAGTAAGAAGAATGTTTTGCTTCAGTTAGAGATAGATGAGTCAAGTGTTCCAAGACTAGGGAAAGCAGTGGGAGAAAACAGAAGGTAAGGAAGATGGCCCAGCAAGACATCCAGAGCCAGGTCCTGAGAAAATGGGCTGGCTGGTGTCCAGTCCTGCTAAAGAACAGGGATGTTTGATACTTAGGTTAATGCTATGGGCCATGCTGTGCTGTGAATATATGTATTCCAAGACTCACAACAAATCTTCAGTCCTACTGCCTGGTGTGAATGTGTTTTGTGGAAATAAATGAAAACACATGTGTTTCACATCTGGGTCCATGCAGAATGGATAGAAGGGGATAGCAATAAGAAGTGAAATGGGAGGTGGGGATGGCAGCAGAGGTAAAAAGAAAATGATGTTTCACACTATTCATGAGTCCCAAAGTAGGGACAAAAGTGGGGTCATTTTTATTCAGCTATCATAGGGCTATAAAACTCTGAGCAAGTTAGACGATTAGAGTCACCCAGATAGCCAATACGTGGGTAAACATCTAACAGAATCTTTTCAATTATCTTTCTTAAGAATTCTAACCTATAAATTTCCTCATTCTTCACTTCTGTATAAAAATGAAAGTATTCCTCTATTTGTGAATGTAGATTATCTGGGACAAATATCTAATGGTTCAGAGTATTAAAAGAGCTATGATCGCCTGGGCATGGTGGCTCAGGCCTGTAATCCCAGCACTTTGGGAGGCCAAGGCGGGTGGATCACGAGTCAAGAGATCAAGACCATCCTGGCCAACATGGTGAAACCCATCTCTACTAAAAATACAAAAATTAGTTGGGTGTGGTGGTGTGCACCTGTAGTCCCAGCTACTTGGGAGGCTGAGACAGGAGAATCACTTGAACCCTGGAGGCGGAGGTTGCAGTGAGCCGAGATTGCACCACTGCACTCCAGCCTGGTGACACAGCAAGACTTCGTCTGAAAACAACAACAACAACAACAAAAAGCTATGATCTGTATCATATATGAAAGGTACCAGTTAAATGATGGAAGAGCTGAGTGTTGGAACACAAAATAATATTGTCTGGAGTAGAAATAATACTCGAAAATAGTTAATCATAATGAATCTCTTCTTAGTGCTTCAGCAATATGTAGAGTTTTGTTAATTAAGACTTCTGAATTAGTGAAAATATCTAAATTCCAGTAAAAAGCTAGTGCCTTTATATCTGGAATATGTACTGAGCTTGTGAAATAGATTCTTTCAGAAAAATATATTAAAACATTTTATCTAATTTTTTAAAGTTTGTTTTCTTATTGTTTAAATGATTCTCTATTGAGGTCTCCTTGATGCAGGGCAGTGAAAATAAATGACGTATTTGGAAATTATCCTCATGGGTTAATCTTTTATACAGCCATGTTCTTCATCCTGCTTTTCACAGGCCCATAGAGACATAGCTATATTTACCAAGTTACTGGCTCTCTCTGTGGTTAACATAGGAACTCTAATGAAAAATTAGATTATTTTCTCCCCCTGTTGAGATCAGTTAAATCTGTAGGTTACTCTTGATGTTCAAATAAGATTTAATACAATGTACCTTGAAAATGAACTGGAAAATGAGGGTTTTTTAAAGTTAAAAGCCATAGGTGCTTGGTTTGGAGTCTCCTCTGTATTTGTATATTCTTCCATTAAAATGAATAAAACTATTTACATTATTTTGATTCTATAATATGGATTTATTTTTAACTTTACATGAATTAGGTTTTATAGATTCTGTGGAAATGTTAAAATTAAATTCATTTACTTTTTTCAGTAGTGACAGAAAAATACATACATTAGCATTGTAATTGGTCACTGGGTCTTATTACATCCGCTATGTAGTGTTTACAATTATTTGCGATTAATAACAATAGTCAATGGTGTCACTGCAATACCTTCACCAGCCTGATATATTAAGCAGGTGGCCTTTAAAGTGAAGAATGGTTTTTGTCTTTGAAAGACTATTTAACTTGTCACTAAGACTGGTTCATAACATCATCTAATAGAAAAGATATGCTTTCAGTTTCAGACCACCCTGGGCAACATGGCAAGATCCAAGATCCTGTCTCTAAGAACAAAAAAACAAGATATACTCCTTGATCTTTCATGTTAAACCATGTCTACAGTGACACTTTGGCATAAATTTAGTAGGCTTTCCACATACAACTTTTTAGTAAAATGCACTATCTCTAACATTTGTGATGGCAGGAAATTTTTGCAATAGCTTTACAAAATGGGAAGTGGATAAAACATTTCTGTTTTTAGACATAAAAATTCAGGAAATGAAACATAACTAGCTCCTTTTCCTCTACCCAGTCTGTTAATTACACTGTCTGACTGAAATTGCTTAGTTTACAATTATCAGACCTTTCAAATAGTTTTCTCATAGCCATAGTTCTCTCTGGATATAGCCATCATTCGAGGAAATTCCAAAAAAAGCAATAGGAAATTCATCAATAAATTTTTCTTCTTCTCTTCCCCCACTAAAAGCTATGATAAGGAGCCAGATTATAAGAAAAAAAAATTGTTTGTGTGCATGGAATAAGTACATCTTTAGCAATATTTTATTACTAGAATGTGAGTATTTTGAACTTTTTTGGAGAGTTTCAACATAGGAGTGCTAAAAGAGAAATATAAGCCATTTACAGGAGTAAGCACATTTATCACAAATTTGGGTGGAAAAGATGAAAAATTATATTTTATTAATAAGAAGGAATAATAACTTCAGCTAGCTGTTATTTCCTGAGAAACTAATACATATGTTATTCAATGGTCTATTCTAGAACAACATGTTTCAAGCCTTAAAATTGGTCACAAATTTAAAAAAAATTAGAAGACTACAGCTTAGAATCTGTCTCCCCTTCAGCTTCAAATACATAAGCTTTGCATGAAACTTCATCCAAATAATTAACGTAACTAATAAATGTGGGTTCACCAACTTGAGCCCTTTGCAGCAGCAGTTGTGTGAGTGGGAGAAATGAGAGAAAATTCCTAACGTGTCTCCCTCCCACTGTCCTTTCTTCCTGATAAAGGTCACAGAATTGTTTTAGTTTAGCTTTATGATAGACTAGGGTATAGCTTGTAAGAGCTCAAAGAGATTCTTTTAGTCATCTAGATTCATTCTCTTACTTTATACAGAAGGAGAAACTGAGATCCAGAGAATTTAAATGACTTGCCCAAGGCCACAAAGCTAAAAATAGTGGAATAGGAGCTAGAAATTAAGAGCAGGGAAAGTTTTCTCTGTTAAATATTTGTTGTTGTTAGTTTAAATATGTCAGCCCTGTAAGAGATTAATTCAGGTAAGCCAGCTAAAAATACCTGTACTGGTTATTTCTCAATATAATAAGGATAGAAAACAATCTAGAACATAGGAATGAAAAGAGAACTACCCCACAGATCAGAGGGACATATCATATGTGCTTTGCTTTTTAAGCCTTTGGGCCAAAATCACACTTACTATGATCTTGGTAACTAAAAAGAATCTTGTTTCTGGAGTGCTTGTAGAGACCTGAATTAGTCATAAGATTCTTAGGAAAGAATTCATCTTTTGTTTGATATTGTAATGATTCTTGATCAGAAAGGCAAGAAAGCCTCTTTTATTGTTACAGGCCTAGTTATATTGCAATTGCAGTTGTAACAAATCCTTTGGAAACCTTTGACTCAGTTTTGAATGATTTTGGTATGAGTTAGATGATCTAATGAGGTCCCTCCTGGGTCTTTCTTTCCCTGTGCCTACTGGTGCCAGCACAGTGAATTTCACATGTATGTTTAAGGGAATTACAGTAGCCAGGAATTACAGAATTTCGAATTGTAGATGTACTCAACTTCAGAAATAACCATAGGAAGTTTATTCCAAAGTATTACCAAAATCATTCTTCTAAAAGATTTAAATGAAGAACACTCAAAAGGCAGTATCAGGACAGAACAATGCAGTTGATGTTGGACCAAATATCTGAGTGAGAGGTCTAGCTTCTAGTTTCCCTTTGACTCAGTTCTTTTTCCTACCACACATAAATCTGTATTGCCTGTAGCCAGAGGATAAAAATTCTAATCTGCTTTCATAGGTAGGAGATTGATCAAAGGCTCCATTTAGTCTTTGCAGTTTTCCATTTTGCTAAAAGATAAGTAAAAAGTACTCTACCTTTATTTCTGAATTCTCTAGGAACAAATTTAGCTTGATATTATATTAAAACACAACATTTAAAATAATGGCATCTTCTTGACATTCCAGAGACATACTTGAAATAAGTGATGCCAAAAGGAGCTAAAAATGGTGAAGGAAATTACAGAAGTGTTTGACTCTCATCCAAAAGATTCTAACAGTTCACTCAGAGGAAAATTTCCCTCCACCCCGCAAGCATCTTAAGCCTCTGTAACAAAGAATGCTAAAGATTTTAATTGACTGACAAAATACAAAGCAAGTGGCAAAATACTTTTGACTTGATAGCTATACTTTTTTATTTACATACTTGACCATTTTATCAGGAAAATACTAGGTTGAATATTTAAAAATCAGAAATAATTTATATATTATAGAATTTATTCTATTTGGACACAGCAAAGTTCATCAATTTTTTTATAGCAAATAGAACTGTGAATAATACTTTATGCTCCTTCTTATGAATCAACATGAAATTTGACAACACTTTCCTTTCTTCATTTTGGATATGACTCACTGCTCTCAATGTAACCTCCAAAGACCAAGAACCCCTGCTTTAAAGCAAGAAACAAAAGGAAATGCATCTTTAATTCAAACTGGTTTACCCAGAGAATTCTAGTAGTTATTATTCACTGACTTCTTAAGTATGCATTATAAAGCTGAGTGCCTTAAGTGTCCTCTCTTCAACTTTCCCTGGGGAAATCAATGTAGAAAAGCTGCAGAAGAAAGCGGACTGATAAGTCCGGGACTTGAAGTTTATCAGCAGTTCTACTTACCCATCTATTATCTCTAGTATGCTATTAGATGTTAGCTTTGAGAGGATTTTATTTATTTCCAAGATTTTGGATCATCTTCCCTCCAAACCCCTCTGACTTTGCATACAAAAAGTAATAGATCTGAGCTATTTCTCAAAAGCCTTTCAAATTTAAAACCTGACTCTTTTTCTGCTGTTTGATAACCACTAACCCCACCCCCAGTCTCTCTCAGATATAGAAAGTGCTGCAGACATCAATTCAATACACAAATCTTAAAATCATCTAGAAAGGCCTGTGGTCTTTCAAACAGTATTAAAATAAAAAGGAAAAAAGAATATGGCATTCTAAGTAAAACTCCACTTACCCTCACTGGAAAATAAGAAAAAATAAATATAAAGCTGAGGCCCCTTTACTTTTCCAAATCCTAGAAACATCTAGTCCCAAGAGAAACTGCTTCTTGGTTTAGAAGAGTTGAAGTTAAACAATGATCCTTTTTCCATTTCAGAAAAAAAAAAAAAAAAAGGCCAGCAGAGGCAAATGCTCCGTTGGACAAATTGTTTCAGCAGATGTTCATTGTCCCAGGGAGAAAACAGTCCCTACTTTGCAGCTTAGCAATTGCACATTTAGAAGCTTAAATATTTTTAACTTGAAATGATCCATTTGGTATGAATGAGATGTAAATATTAAAATCATTTATATGAGCAAGTGGCTACATTTTACTGTTAAAGTCCCCAGAATGCTGGTGACTGTTGTTTGGACTTCATGTCATAATATGGTGATACAACAATTGTAGCCCATCTAAGCTTTTCAGCTACAGAAGCTGGGCTACAATCTAAGGGGTTTTAAAAAGTCATTTTCAATGGCACCCCCGAATAATATTAATAATTAAAGTAATATTTATAGAGTACTTATGATATGGTAGGCAGTTACAATTATCCTTGAGATAAGGACTATTATTATGCTCATTTTAAAATGTGGAAATTGAGGCTTAGAAAAGTTAAGTAACTTGACTAAATCACACAGCCAAGAAGTGTTGACAGTGGCATTTGAAAGCAGGCAGTCTGACTTTAGGGCAGGGGTTAGCCAACCTTTGCTGTAAAGGCTGAGGCAGTAAATATTTTAGGCTTATAAACCATAAAACCTCTATCTTAACTATTTAACTCTGTCTCTGGAGCACAAAAGCAGAGTTAGACAATATGTAAATGCAGGTATATGGCTATGTTCCAATAAAACTTTATTTAGGGACACAGAAATTTAAATTTCACATAATTTCCATGTGTTGCAAAGTATTGTCCTTCTTTTGATTTTTTTTTTCCAACTGTCTGAAAATGTAAAAACAATTCTTACTGCACAGGCTATACAAAAACAGGTAGTGGACTGGATTTGGCCCATAGACTGCGGTTCATTAACCTCTGCCCCAAGATTTTATTGATTATACTCTCTCTCCCTAGTAGTGTCTTTTTATAATGTTTTTAAACATCTAATAGAACTATATCTATAACCTTATCAAGTCATGTCAGTCTTTTGTAATATAGAATTATTTGCCAAAATAGGATTGGCTATGTTATATTGACTGGGTTGACTCATGAAATTTGTCAATATTGGGCTGTTTTGGCCTATAGGAGTAGCAATTTCATAGGTTTTAAAATAATATTTATAAATGTCTGTAGCCTTAGGAGGTAATGCTTTTTATTTTATTAAAGCTAATAACGTATAAGCTAGTTACCAGGGGAACATTAAGCTATGCAAGCATCACGTGTGGTATACTAGATGATCTTTAAGGTTCCTTTAGAGTCTTTTCTGTGAACAAATTGTGATAGCCTAGGCCTAAAGTTATGAAGAAAGGGTAACTTCATATAATTACATAATTTCTCTGTGACAAGTACCAAACTGGATCTGTACATGTAGTTTCCATAATGACATTATGAGATAAATATTTTTATCCAGTTCACAGTAGAAGAAATCTAGGTTCATAAAGACTAAGTAACCTGCCCACATTTGGAGAGCTAATAAATGGCAAAGCCTGGACTTCAAAGAACAAATGACTCCTCTTTGTTTTGCTGGCATAACAAAGGCAATTTCATCGCAATCTGTCAGTTACCACTAAGGCTTTTAAGATAAGATTAATTTTTTTTTTCAAAATCATCACTACAAAATTACAAGGCAAAGTATTTGAATATCTCTCATTTTCAATAAACTCCAAAAATATACTCACACCATTTTTAAACATTTTCTATAGCTATTGTTTATATTGTTTCTTTAGAATTTTGTATGGCAATAAACTCCTAGTGAGCAAAATTCAATTTCTAATTGAAGAGAAGAGGAATCATCTTTTGGTAAATAAAATTATAGTAAGTTAAATGATTACTTAAAATTTGTAGTTTTACAAAGTCAGAATTTTAGAGTATCAAATTTTTCTTCATATTTTAACACAGTAGTAGAATATTTAACAGGAAGATGCATGTATTTCTGCATATATCACATAAACGAGATTGGTCGAGGTGGCTCACACCTGTAATCCCAACACTTTGGAAGGCAAAGCAAGAGGATTACTTGAGTCCAGGAGTTTAAGACCAGCCTACGCAATATGGCAAAATCCCATCTCTAGAAAAAATACAAAAATGGTGGTGGTATGTGCCTATAGTCCCAGCTACTTGGGAGGCTGAAGTGAGAGGATCACCTGAGGCCTGGAGGCAGAGGTTGCAGTAAACTGAGATTATGCCACTGCACTCTAGGAGTGAGCCCATGTCTCAAAAACAAACAAACAAACAAACAAACAAACAAAAGCATTAAGGAAGGAAGAAACCACAAAATAAGATGAAATAGCAATATCAGAATATTAAAATTATAATACTGTGCTTCACTTATGCTTCTCATTCCCTTCCTAAAAACGAAACTAATAGCTTCACCCCAGACTATTGAGTAATAAAATATAAAATAAGTAAGGAATTTTAAAGAATTCAGTAGAGACAGATATTCACCAGAGGTAAAGAATTACTCTGAGTTATGGTTGCACTGGAAAGATACCTTACTGCTCTTTATCTTTTCCTCTATTTTGTTTCATTTTTTCATTTCATTTCATTTTTTCATTTTTTTCTTGTCCTTTTCTTTTTATAGGTGCTCAATAAATATCCATAGAATTAGCAAGTGATCATTCTATAGAATGAAATATGTGTAGAATGAGCAAATGACTATTGAAAAATGATTTGGGCATGGAAATCCAGGAGCACAGTGATTCAACAGATGATTATTGTCTTGCTTTAATGAATCCTTCTTTATCCGTTGCTTTTAGAAGCAATGAGGGAAATAATCCACAAGTCATTCAGACAAAGCACTATTTAGTTATATGCACAGCTTAAAGATAATGTGACCATTGTCATTTTAGTACTGGTAATAATCAAGGAAGGGAAAACTGGATAATCCAGTCAGATCATGATTCCTAGACTTTAAATAGGCAGATTCCAGAAAGTTCAATTAACAAATAGGTGTGATCTTATAGGCCAATATTATGAATAAAAGGAATAAAGTTACATGGGACTTGAAGACATTCTCAAAACAAAAATTCTGACCCATAATTATGTGTTTAGCCACAATCAGATATGTGAGACCTGTAAAGCAAGATTTCTTATTGACATTTGGAATTGAACACTTCTTTGTTGTGGGGGAATGTCCATGTATTGTATGATGTTTAGCAGCCCGCCTGCCCTCTACCTGTGAGATGCCAGGAGTACTCCGCCCCCTCTGTTGTGACAACCAAAAAAACATCTTTGCACAATGCCAAACTGAGAACTACCCAAAAGGAAGAGAAAGAGAGAGCAAGGACTCTCAAGTATTAGAAATGTCTACAGAAAATATGGAAATAGGAACATATGAGAAACAACACCACATCAGTTGAGGAAAGGGTTAAAATTTCAGCATAACAAAAATTTTAAAGCAACAAGAAAGGAATGTGTCCCTATGGTTATCAGAGCAAGATTGAAGGTTGGTACTAACTGTGTTTATATAAACAATGGAACAATTAAAATTACTGGAATATTTTGCATATATCTATCTACTTCATTTAGGTGAATGATCTCCTAATATTATAAAGAGAACATTTTTAGGAAAATAGATAATAAGAAACCACTTTATTAATATATATTATTCTGAATTTCTAATCAGGTAAATTTCATACCAAAAGACTATGAGGGAAATTAGCAATCAAAGGCACAATAATGTTTTCAGAAATCTTTGAAACGATGTTCAAAAGATATACCATATGCTGCACACAGTGGCACATGCCTATAATTGAACACTTTGGGAGACCTAGGCAGAATTGCTTGAGGCCAGGGGTTTAAGACCAGCCTGGGCTACATATCAAGAACTGTAAAAAAAAAAAAAAAAAAAAAAAAAAAAAAAAAGTACCATAAGATAAATAACGCAATTTCAAAAAAAAAAAAAAAAAAGTAGAGTTTTAAAAAATTGACAAACAACTTAGTAAGGATCCCTGAAATAATTCTAAATTCTAGAACAATGAAAGAAATGCTGAGTGCCTGCAATAGGAGAACTGGTTATCAAAAAGCATCTTGGGTTCACTATAAATGAGATATGTCAAGTTAACCTCATACTTGACTGGATTTCTTGAATGGTTGATCAGAGTAATGCTATAGGGCAAATCCAGTGTAGTCTATTGTCATGAAAAGTTTGCCAAAGCCTCTTACACTATCTGTGTTCTTGCAGAAAAATTTAAAAACCATGGACTAGTTGAAATATGGCTTATTTACTCTACACCAAGAGCTAACAATTCTCCCCTCTTCTACACATCCATCCTTGTTATAATGCTTTTGTGAATAAGGCTCCTCAAAATAAAGTTTTAAAGCCATTAGATTCAATAAGCAATAAATGCCCTTATGATTTTATGGAATATCAATCACTATGTTCTACAAACTACCAATGAATGCAATTCAGTCTCCTCTTAATTAAGGATGAACAAAAATTTTATAGCCTAATTTCCCTCCCAACTTAGATGGACATTTTTCTTTTTACAAAATTTTAATCCACAGAGAAGCAAATTAATATCAGTTAATATTTATTAAACAAAAGATTTTTAGAGATGAAATCAAGGTTTTTTGTTGCCCTACCAAATATTTCCTATGTAGGTATTTTATTAATGTCACAACCACTCTGCTATACTGACAAAGAAGAAACAGTGTGCTAGATATGGAAAGAAATCTACTTATAAGATACCATCTCAGGCTGATTTTCACACCACTCTACCCACTTCACACAATCACATGTCACCTTGCTCTAGCAGTGGCAAAAAAAAAAAAAAAAAAGGACTAAGTAAAAATTTTTACCAGCATAGATATTTTAAGCAGCATAGTACCAATAATATCAAGAGTACATTTTCAGGACAAAGAGCACTTTTTGGCCAGAAAAAAAAGTGAAGAAAAGAATGTAAGCTACAACAGAGTTGTTTAATTACATCTTGCTTGGAAAGAAATGCACAATCCCAACAGAACTAAAAATGGTAGTGTCACACCAAGTATACATAACCACAAACCTTGCATTTATTTAAATGAGCTACTTCAATTTTACTATTACATGAATTAAAAATGCAGTTTAATGAATTTGTGACAGCCGGTGGTACTGTGATTCTTTATTTTAATTAAAACGTAAATAGTAATTCAAGAAAGGAGACTCTAGTATGAAGAGTTAAATGAATGGATTGCATGTTCATATTCAATTATCACTTCATTGACTTTATTTCACATAATAGTTTCCTTACCAAAGTGTTGGTTCACATGTGGAAAACCCAAATCATATTATCAGATAAAGGCATGCGGCAATCATTTCTTTCCAACATTAACTAGGTTTCACATTACACAGGTCATATTTATACTTAGGTGGCTTCAAACCCTGAACAAATGGAAACTTACCTAATGAGACAACAAATATTTGACCTGACTTGTATCCATTTTGATGATCTTCCTTTTAAAGGAAATATGTTCCTAAAGAAACCCAGAAGTATACAAGACAGGAGGTAAAATCTTCGAAAGAAAGGATCAGTAACAACTTTCAACTAGGCTCATCTGCAAAGTTGGCAAGACCTGTTTTCAACATGCAATCAATGTAAACTCCATGATGCTAAATATAAGTTCACAAGCTTGCAGAGTTCAACCTAAACCTATGAAAGCATGAATTCAAGAATGGGATGATGCTTTGACCCAACGAACTTAATTCACGGAGTCCTTTTCAACCCTTGCCCCATATTACACACAGTGAGCACTGCATTTGTGAGCCTGGAAGCTACTAACTTTGAATCAAGAAATGCTGTTTTTCTTTTAATTCAAATGATTCAAAGTAAAAGAGAGAGAAAAGAAAAGGAAATGCTGTTTTTCTTCCTGAGGATGACAAATGGCATTTTTTTGTCTGTATCATACCTATGAGTACAATCCATTAAGTGCAAGGACCCTGATTTTACCTTCATTGTTAAAGGAAAATCATCAAGAAAATAGTCAACAGAAAAGAAGAAAAAAAGATGATGAAAATATATACAAATGTGTTTTTTTAAGAGCCTGAAGTAACCAAGTTATACTTAGATACAAGATCAACTAATCGTTTTGAAGTTAACAAGCTATAAAGCCCATTTTGTAGTTGGAATCAAACAAGATTTGAAATCTTTCCTTTAAATAGAAATAATGATATTTGCTTCCAAAGCAATAATATCAATATTTCAACCCTAAGCCCACTCACAACCTCTTGATTTGCATATATTTACTACTCTGAAACCAACAACAAGCTCTAGAACCAGTCTCACAGACATCTATTATTATCTCTACCTCTTTTTCTCTTTTTTCTCAGAATCTTCAACTGGAAGAATATCAATTTGGCATGATCTTACATGAAACTATGTCAAGTAGTATCATTATTTTAGATCTACTCATTCACTCAACATAAAAGCATTTAAGTGATTTAGGAAAAGTTAAGCACAAGAAAGAAGGTAGCACTTTCAAATCCAAATCCTACCTGGTAAATTGAAATAGAACAACACTCCCAAAAGCCTTCTTGATTTGCTCTCCTGTCCTCAGGGGACAACTAAATCACAGCAGCCTATATTCTTAAACCCTAAAAGAAAAATCAGGAAGCTTGATCTGTGCACATAATGGCCTGCATAATGTAAGAAAGCACTGTTTCTTGGCAACTAGAAAACAATCCTTTTCAATTAACTCACAGCAATTGGCCCACATTTGTTGTTAAACAGAGTAAAGAAAATGTTTTAAGAGATAAAAGGAACCTGGTAATAACTCATCAAGAAAGTCAGATCAATTTGTTCATTTTGGAAAGTATTTTTAATTAATAGACTGCTGACTCCAATTGCCTAACTCTTTGCTAAGAACATCTATTGACATAACCTTCTCATTTCCTTATAGCATATTCTTTACTTAAAACCCCAATCCCAAATAGTTTCATCTGTTGCTGCAGAAACACACTGGAAAAGTAAAAGGTAGTTCTAGCAAACCAGTGGTGTGTGATATTATCTTGAGTATTTTGATATCATATTTTGCTTTCTAAAATATCAGCTTAAATGTAGCTCTAGGTGCTCGTTAGGATACAAAATTCAAAACAGTTTTATGTTATATTATCTTAGCTGTTAAAGACCGCTTCCAGAAGGCACTAATTTTGGAAGACATGTAAGAAGTTTAGCTGTGGTAGGTTGATTCTGTGCTATCTTGACAGTTTTAAAAGATTTATATCCACATGAGAATTTAATGAATTTGAACAATCTTCTTAGGGTGCTGTGTATTCTCACATACATACTTGAAATTTCACATATCAATAGGGGTTCTTATGTGGACCCTTGTTTAAGAATCTCTGCTCAAGGAAGCAAGTCTCAGGAGAATATATTACACCTAGATAATTTTTGCTATTAATCAAACTTAACAATTGCAAATAGTAAAGCTTTACCTATTTATTATGGTTATACCTCCCAAATGAGAAGACAACTTAAGATGTAAAATTTCCATATCCAATCAAAACCAAATTAGATGAATTTTATCTTCATTATCCCTCCACTTTGCCAGGATTGAAGAAAAGTATATACCATGATGCTTTACTTCCAACAGCTCTTTTGTTTTTTCTCTCTTTTATCATCCAAATCTCCCTAAAATGTGTCCTCCTTATCTTGGTATCATTAATGAGAAATTCTTCTTAGGTAATATTTAAAACACATATCCTTTCTAGGCAATATCTTAGCACAAAGCACTTTCTTTATTGTTGGGAATTTGAAGCAGTGTTGTAAACCGCTGAAGGTGCTGTGTTTGGATAGACCTTCTGGCATCTTCAAATCATGCTCTCTACAGCTGTGTACACTTTCCCTGGACAGAACTGGCTGGGATCATTTTACAAGTGTTTCTTCAATCTTAATACTGACTCTTCCACTTGTTAGCTCTATGACCTCAGGCAGATTTTTAAAGCATTCTGTGTCTCAGTTCCTTCATCATAATGTCAAATGCAGCTAATAATATTTACATCATAGGGTTGTTGTGAGGATTGACTAAGATTACATATGTAAAGCTTCTTTTAAAAATTTGCAGCAGATGATAAGTGCTCAAAATTTAGCTATATTATTAATATCACTGTTGTTATCATTAGTAGTTCTGAACTTGATAAATTTCAAGGTTCATTTCAAATTTAGGATTTCCAAAATCCTATATAATCCCTATGTAAAAATCTTAAAGTAATGTAAATAAAGACTTTTGGTGTATATACTACAAAATTATTTTCTCTTCCTTTTTTATATGTTATTCCTTATTTATTCATCTATACTTCTAGCATCTGGAGGTTTTGTAAGCCTTTTTGCTAATAAAATAAAACGCACAATTATTTTGAAAAGTGGAAAGTTTTTTTCTCTTTTTGAAAAATGCATTCATGTTAAACACATTGACTTAAATAATTTAACCAGAGGCATAGAGGAGCAGAAATTCTGTAAGAGTCTTTTCTTATGAGACATTTTATCTCATGCAATGTAATTAGTAAAAGATTCATCAGCCTTTTCCTTACATTCTTAAAATGTATGGACCATTTGCTTTTGGTACCTTTTTGGATGTATTTTTAACCAGCAGCTGCAATTCCTAATGGTTGAAAGGAAATACATGCTTTTGTGTGTTCACTATAAACACAGTTCAGCCAAAGTGGAACATAAAGACTCCATCATCTGATCCTTTCCAGCTTAGAAGGCTGGTTTAATTTAAATCTCAGCCCAATCCATTATGCAGCTCTTGCAATCAATATACCACACCCGTTCTGTGCCAGGAAATAATTCAACATTATTAATAAGAGACCAATAGAACCAGTCTTCTTTGATGGGACTGCATTTAGCTACTCAGCTAGATATTTATTATCTGCTTGGCATGACTTTACCTCTGCCTTGTTCTTTATTTATGACAACTTTGATTTGCCCTAATATCTTGAAATAATTTCTGGTGCAGGGAAATCAACCTATGAAATCTGAAGAAAATGAAAGGACAAAATTTGTTTAAAAGTGCTAAACTTTGGAAATTGTAACAGAAACTCTGGAAAATATCAATCTAGTGTCTGTCTTCCAGAAGATTGGGTGTAATGTGAAAGCAGTTCTGCATACACTTTTGGGAAACATAGATTCCTCATCACAAATTCTATAACAATCTAAGTCACAGACTCATTTCCCCTCTAGGACTCAGAGAAAAGCATAAAAGCATAGCATTGATTAGTAATTTTTGAATGACCTTACTTGTAATACAAGTAAAATGTTGAAATATAATTTACCATAGAAACATTAGCATGCAAATAAAATAAAATCAGTACTGTTATACAAAAATATATGGAATAATCTGTCATGGGATTAGACTTAGTAAAAAACATGAAAGTCACAATCTTTTCACAGTTTATAAAATTTTAAGCCAGACATTGAATCTCATGTTACACAAATTGATGAGAAATGTGCAAAATGATTCTTATGGATAGTACTTAATGATGAAATACTGGGCTGGGTGCAGTGTCTCACCCTGTAATTCCAGCACTTTGGGAGGCCGAGGTGGGTGGATCACTTGAGGTCAGGTGTTCAAGGCCAGCCTGGCTAACATGGTGAAACCCCATCTCTACTAAAAATACAAAAAATTAGCCAGGTGTGGTGGTGCGTGCTTGTAATCCCAGTTACTCTGGAGACTGAGGCAGGAGAATAGCTTGAACCCAGGAGGCAGAGGCTGCAGTGAGCCGAGATCATGCCACTGCATTTCAGTCTGGGCAAAGGAGTGAGACTCTGCCTCAAAAAAAGAAAAAAAAAATTATGAAGTACACCACAAAATGAAATATTTTATAAGCATTAAATAAACTAGAAATAAAAGCCTAGAAGATTATACTCAGTCAAAATAGAGTCAAACAAATTATTTTTAAGTTCTCCTTTTTGGAGATAAGAAAAAAAATAGGTTTAAGAAATGGCTTGGATGCCCATCGGGAGGGTGGTGTTTCTATAATCTAGGATTCTAATTTTCAGACTTTACAAGAAAGAAATGCCCTGGGAAAATTTTTGAACATGCGGATTCTCAAGCTCCAGTTGTAGAAATACTGATTGAATATGCATTGAGGGAGGCTGACTAATCTTCATTGTAACAAGTTTCTGGGACTGACACAGATGGGCTTATGACCACTGTTGAGAGCTGCTGATCCAGGGAATCACAGGTAGCTTGGCGTATCTGCTTCTCTAACAGAAGGAACCTTTGGATAATTGAAAGAGGAGGAAGCTGGCCAAAAGGAAGAATTATGATTGGTCATAAGGGAAAATAGGAAAATATATTTCAGCTTCCCTGGGCCAGATAACAGAATGGAGAAGGGTGGAGATGTACAGAAGATGTAGACAGACCTATAATGGCCTCCTACCTCTACCTGCAATGCCATTTAATGTAATGACATAGAAGCCAAAGTCATCACAATAGACTACCAAGTTGACCTCCTCTTACTTTCCATTTCTCGCACTCTCCCCTGGCTGACTGCACTTGGTCCACCAACTGTTCCTTAAAACACAGCACCCTCCTTCATTTCCCTCACATCTTCCCTTAACTGTCATCTTCTCAAAAGCCCTTCCCTAACCACCTTTTCTAAAACTGCAGCCCCCACCCACCCCACTGACACTCCCCATTCTCTTCCTACCTTATTTTTTCTTTCATTCTATGCTTATTGCCACATTCTATACTTACTTATATTGTTCATTTTCTGTCTCCCCCATTAGACTGTAAGCTCCAGATAGCAGGGGTTTTGATCTGTCCTGTTTACTGGTATATCTCCTGCATCTATAATATTACCTGGCATATTGTAACTGCTATTAGAGAGGATTAAAATAGTCCCCATTAAAAAATATTACCTAGTTAAAATTTAGGGATAAAAATGATATATTCAGCACTAGAAGTGGATAAAACATTTATTTAAAAGTATTGTTCTTTTTCTTCCAATTCTGTGATCTTCTAGGAAAAAGAAAAATAAGAAAGAGTCAAAGTATGGGAACCTTTTCAACTGTTACAGGGCTTCAGTTATATTTGTTTTCTGTACTTTCACAAAAGTAAGCATGGGTAGTTATTGTTTAACCCTATCGAAAGCTAATAATTGTGTCACCTTAGCCTTGGGGAATGAAAAACAGGAAACATTTTATCAAGGTGCATAGATTCATAAGTAATATTTTAAAAGGTTGTATGAAGGGTGTTAAAAGCATTGTTTTTGAATAGAACAGCATTTAAAGGGAATAAAAATGTGGCACATATACACCATGGAATACTATGCAGCCATCAAAAAGGATGAGTTTGCGTCCTTTGTAGGGACATGGATGCAGCTGGAAACCATCATTCTTAGCAAACTATCACAAGAAGAGAAAACCAAACACCGCATGTTCTCACTCATAGGTGGGAACTGAACAATGAGATCACTTGGACTCGGGAAGGGGAACATCACACACTGGGGCCTATCATGGGGAGGGGGGAGGAGGGAGGGATTGCATTGGGGAGTTATACATGATATAAACGTTATGCACATGTACCCTAGAACTTAAAGTATAATAAAAAATAAAAACAGAAAAAAAAAAAAAAAAAAAAAAAAAAAAAAAAAAAAAAAAAAAAAAAAATAAAGGAATAAAAACCTATTTTGGTGAAAGCATTTTTTAAAATCTAGAAATTTCCCCTCTATACTCTATTTCTTTACATGCGTGTCTAAATCTTATTTTTTTGAACAGAATCATTATAGAAACAAGCCTTAGCAATGGAAATGATTATCCTAATTGATAATGGCAAGATTACAGCATTATATTGTGGATGTCTTTCTTCCAAATTGCCTAACATATAAGAATTAAGAGCAAGGATGGCCTTATCAGTTCATTTCAAAAAGGAAGAAAGGGCTAGGCAACCTCTAAATCTCTTCTCCACTCCTTCACCAGTCTCCTTTCTCAGGAAAGTTCCCTTTTGTTTGTATATAATACTGAACTTTCCTCCAATAATTAAATAAAAATACCTTTAAGTTGATTACTGTGACAAGTAACGGCCTGGTGGCTTTCCAACTTTTTCATCTAGTAGACAGCTGAGCCTGGCTGAGACGTGAGAAGTGCTTTGGGCTTTCTACTTTGCACTAGGTACAAGAGTCAAGTGACTCTCTTAAACTGATGTATATCATTGCAAGTCTCTTGACATTGTATTCTTGATCGGTTCCAACATCTTCAAAATTCAAAATCTCATCATCAGTATATTAAAAACTGACCATGATATCCCTATTGTCTTCAATAATATTCTCTATGTATGTAATCCCCCCAAAATAGTCTCATTCTTTCTCTCTTACACACACACACACACACACCACACATACACACACCACAACCTATTGAAAATTGTGTGCTCATTCTTACCCAAATTGCTAACTGTGCATCTACTCTCTACTAAGCACTGATATTCCATGTTATAAGTGAGGAAAATGAGCCACAGAGAGGTTATATTCCTAAAGTCACAGTTATTTACTAGAGGGGCTAAAACACAATCTAACTCTAAAACCCAGACTAACTCTAAAATATATGCTTTTAACTACCGCACTATATTGCCTCTCCTCAACCTCTTGCCATGTCCAATAAATATTTGTACTTGAAAATTCCCACTACTTTTGTGTGTCAAATAACAACATAAATGAGAATGACTGATAAATCTGCACATGAATGGATTTATTTAGTCCAATTAATATTTTTTGGCTATTTCTAAAATAACAGCAAGTAATTTTACAGACAAAAGAAGCAAACATTTTCATGCACAGTCTTACCTAATGATGTGCAATTTAGATCTAATCCCTTTAGCCCAGAGATGGAAAACTGACACTCTAAACGAACCTTATTGTGTTCTTTTGTGCTGCCAGGTTTTTAAAGGATGAAATTCTGACTGGCAGATGGACTTCTTGGCATCGCTAGACATGCATCACAGAAATTGTTTTGTTTCAAAAGCTTCAAACAAGATGCCTGACATTTCTCAGTAGATATTTCCATTTATGAGCATGGTAACTTGTTGCTTGGGAGTGTTAAGGGACAATAACAAAGCTTTTTAAGGATTTTGTTCTGTTTATAACTTTTTATGATGTATAAAAAGCACATTTACTGAAACTCATCCTTGCTTGGAGTCTAGGTATTCGGTCTTGGCATGTAATCTTCCCATAGCTCCTCTCCTCCACATGAAGAATTTCCCTATATCCAGTAACACAAGAAAATTAAGACACTCTGTGATACTCAGACTAACTTAGAACAGAGAAAGACATTCAGTTGTATACTGTGTGGCCAAAGTTCTCCCTGGAACAGAGGACTTGAAGAGCATCCCTACTTCTTCCAGATCACTTGTTTGCCATATGTTACTTGAGGTTGCTACCAGATTATCATTAACTCCACATCTTCTTGGAGTATGGAAATCTGACTCCTTTTCAAAAATTCAAGTAAAAGATTTGGCAATTGATATGGCTTGGCCTGTGTTCTTGCCTAAATCTCATCTTGAAATTTAATCCCCACGTGTTGTAGGAGGAGCCTGGTGAAAGATGATTGGATCATGGGGAGAGATCTCTCCATTCCTGTTCTCGTGATAATGAGTTCTCACTAGAGCTGATGGTTTTAAAGTGTGGCACTCCCCCCTCCCCCATGCTTTCTTTCTCTCTCCTACCACCATGTAAGATGTGCCTTGCTTCCCCTTTGCCTTTCACCATGATTGTAAAATTCCTGAGGCTTCCTCAGCCGTGCAGAACTGCGAGTCAATTAAACCTTTCTTGTTTACAAAATACCCAGTCTCAGGTCTTTAGAGCATAATGAAAACAGACTAATACAGCAATCTAGGAATCTCTCTTAGGTGTAGAATGGTCAAAAAAAAAAAGAGAGAAAAAACACCAGTCAGTCCTTTACCTTTAAACAGGTCATTACATCATACAAGGGAGGCAAAAGTAGTGTCTCTTCTCTTCTTGAGGGATCAAGAGAAAGAGATCTCACATGGTGTCTTATTAGTTTCAGTATCACTCACAGAATTCCTTTTCTTTCCCTACCAAAATTCATGACTTTGACAAATGCTTATAGAACATCCCTTATCTGTCTGGTACTATCACATGGCTGGTAATGCATGAGAAAGCCTAACAGCAAGGCGCCCTGTGGTGGGCTTTTAAAAGTGGCTGCAAAATTTTTAGACATTTCTGAAACTGAGATGTGACTATGCATTCCCTTACTTTAAATCTGAGTGTGTTTAACTCATAGAATTCCCTCACTTTAAATCTGAGCATGTTTAACTAATAGAATTCGGGACAAATGATGCTATATAATTTCTAAAGCTAGATCATAAAAGATGATATGGCTTCCACCTTGTTCATGAGAATGTTCACATGTGGGGTTCTGAGTTGCCATTTAAGAAGTCCACCTACCGAAGCTGCCATGATATGAGGAAGCTAATCTATACGTAGAGGCCGCCCCTGTGGGCACTCCGGTTGGCAGCTAATGTCAACTGCTGGCCGTGAAAGCGAGTCTTAGACATCCAGCCCAGTCAAGCCTTCAGATGATTACAGCCCTAACCAACATTTGACTAAACTGCAAGAGAGGCTTGAGGCAGGATCTTGCAGCAGAGGCCTTCCCAAAATCTGTTAAACAAAATCATGAGCAAGACAAAATAAATCTTGTGTTACACAACTAGGTTTTGGGTAGATTTTCTATGTAGCAAGAGTAACAGATTATTATTTCTTGGAAGTAAAGTGTTTCTAAGACTAGTGAGCCTCAAAGAGGGTGTCAGTGAAGGCTTAAAGAAGAGTGAGTGAAATGTTATTTGAGCCTGTAAGATAGGAGCCCTTGGATATGTAGTGGTGGGAAGTTTAGGAAATCTGTCACCTGCAAAAATAGAAATGTACCTAATGAATTAATTGATCTGGCCAAGGATATTTCTAGGCTAAGTGTTGAAAATGACAAGTAATTTATTTAAGCTGAATATCATAAAATGAAGGCAAAGGAATATAAGCTAAAGAAGAAATTACTCATTTTTTGAGCAGAATGAAAACAATGTAAGTGGGTCAGAATTTACTGAGTTCAGAAATAAAACAGTTTTTCATCTCTAGTCTCTCCCAGAAGACAACCCTCAAAAATAAGAAAGAACCCTGGGGCAAAGATCAAATCCAGAAAACATGATAAATATGAATTCAAGTGTGTGGCTGTAAAACCTTTTCTTAAGACATTAGAAGGATTTAAGGTAATATCTCATAAACTCTTTCAAAAAGCCTTCTGTGGATTTTCAGGATGTACGTCAATGACTCTCAATGTTATATATTATCTTTCTAAAAATCCTAAAGAATAATTTTATAGCAGACTCCTAGGGAGCCCAAGATAGATATCTACTCAGAGATCAACTGTGCCATTCATTTTCACACATGGACACACTGTTCATTATTGAATATTTTAAGCTAAATGAGGTATCATACCATTACATGACCCCCAAAAACCCCAAGTTACAGGTGAGGGTCTTTTTTAGAAGTTTACCTCAGCATACTCTAAAATACAAAATACCTGATCAAAGATTGCTACCTAGATGCATTTGTTGAGAGTCCCTCTGATCCCGGGGACTCTCAACAGACCAGATCCTGATGTATTGAATCAGTTATCAGGTTAAGCATTGCAGCCTCAGGAAAACTGCCTGTTGACCATTAGCTAAACACATCTTCAGGCACTCCAGTTCAGGGAATAGATAGAAGGATTTTGAGTTTGAAGAGAGCATCCTGTGTTGCAGTAATGGTAGGTTTCAGAAGCAGGAATGTGAAGGAGATGAAAAGAAAGTTTATAGGGCCTGGCATTAGGAGGTACACGTGATCTCAGTCCTGCCAGGGCTTCACTTCATTGACGAAATCCTTGACAACATCAAAAAGCATACTTGATACTGTGAAGAGTTGCTGGAACTTGTAAATCCACTTGCCCACCATGTACCAACAGGAAGGAGAAAAGCTCCCTGGATGTGTGTTGATACTAGAGTATTTTGCAATAAGCCATATGACAAAGTGCTATTGAACCGTTTGGAAAATCAGGTTCAGCTGAAGCATGTTATTACAAGAGCAATGTACAGTAAGGCATTATAAGAGAAGCTTCAAAACTCATGGGATAGCTAAATTCTCCTTGTTAGCAAATCTTTATGCAAGAAGAGAAGAGGATGATCGATGTCTTTATGCAACCAAACCAAATGGCAGAGTTGAACTGAAGGTTTCAGTTGAGACTTGGAAATTGATGATGATGATGCTGGTTTAACAGCCTTCCCAGCCAATTAACTTCCCTGCAAGTAAGATCCCAGGAAATTTTCTCCAACCTCTTCTCTGCCCTGAAACCCAGAAAAAGTGGGGAGTCCTAGGGAGAGACTAGGTTCATTAATTTACTTTTAGTTTATGATATCTGACTGCAGAGAGAACACCTGTGACCATTCAAGTACAAATCACCTTTAACTTAGCTGGTTCCCATTTGTGTGGTGCACATTTAAGAAAATTTATAGAGTTGCCAGGTGAAATGAAAGTGTCTTCCCTTCCCCTCTTCAAATTTGGTTATAGAAAATATCAGTATTTTCTAGGAAATGATACTTGCTAGGGGAGACTTTCCATAGCTAACCGAAAATTGAAGTAAAAAACAAGGAGGAACCAAGTAGATAGGTCATCCTTGCAAGCAAAATGCCCCATAGATATTCCGGATCCTTTTTGTAGGAGGCAGAGATCATGCAGTTAGGGGCTGAGAAGAACAGAGGCTGATGCACCTTCCCTGTATGTAAGTCTGGGTTACTTCATTAACCCAGAAGTAAGCCTTGATTCTGAGACTAGAAGATGGTAGAATATACTGAAGAGAATTGTATTTTTTCAGGCCCCATATTTTCTATTACTATGATCTTTAGGAACAATTGAAAACCCCCCCGGCAATTCACATATCATGAGATATCTTACTAATGTAAGGAGATGCCTCCTGATTAGGCTGACGCAGTGACAGTACTGGTATGAGGACAAGCACTGCACAGGTAAGGAGGAGAAATCTTCCCAGTATCCAAGTGATAGAGCAGAGCCAGAAATCAACACCTCAAGGGCTAGTCCAAATCAAAGAGAAAAGGGACTTATTTGGGCTCAGAGAAGGAGGTCGAGGCTTGGGTGCTACAGGTACAGTCCATGTTGTCTTTCCCCCCATGCTTCAAGAAGTGGATTTTCCTAAAACACGACCAGTGTCTGTGTTTTTCCCAGTCAGGGATGCTACATTTAATGATGTCATGTGCCACCCAGATCCCCTTTTAGAATCAAGGTGTTCACTATCCTAGTTGACTGGAATTTTGGAGGCTGAGGGCTCCCAGCTGTGTCCTATTTGAGGCCTTGCCCTTAGGTGAAGGAAGCTGTCTCAGCCAAGGCTATCTGCTTTCCCTGCTTTCATTTTCACACATGGCACACAGACCACATCCAATGCCTAGGCAATGCAGAGAACAAAATTCTGTCCCCCAAGCCTTGATTCAAGACACCTCAAAATGGCCACTGCACCTGCAGAAAACCCTGTAGGATAGACAGAGTCTATTCCTGTAACTACAGCATGAGTAAGCTTCTCTTCTCATGTGTCCTGGGTTAACAGTAATTCCTTTAACGTGTTAACTGGTTCTAACTGGATGTAAAGACACTTTGTAAGATGTAACAAAAATCAAAATTGTGACCTGGTCTCTGACTTCAAGGAGATTTTTAACTGACAGGACATATAAATGACTCCAAAATATAATACAAGGCTGTATGTCCCAAGTGTAAGGTGCTAAGACATTTATTCATCCAACTTTATACACCTGCTGTGTGCTTTGTGCAGCCATATAAAGATAGTAAGATGTGAGCTCTACCATTAAAGATTTCAGGGCGTTCAGAGGAGGGAAGATCTATTTTTGACAGGAGTGTCTTCATGGAGACTCAATTTATTAATGTCTCACTTCCTGAAAGATTTGAGTTGGATCGTAAAAAGTATTTTATGGAGGGTTGGGGGTGATGGAATAGGAGGGAAATTCATGTGGAAGTAATAACATAAAGGCAGTTAGTGGACATCCTTTTAGATTATGAGAAATACTTTCTCATAATAGTTACTAATGGGATCTTTCCAAGTGGAGCAGGAGGAGAATATTTAACAAGCAAATGGAGTTCATGGTAGAGGGAGGCCTGAAGATAAAGGTACTCAGGTGATCTGTTGGGGGAGAGGGAGGAGGACTCTTGGTATTCCCCTGACCAATTTTGGTGGTAAATGGACACATGCAGAAGTTAGTCCTGAGAAGGGCACAGCAACTAGGGGCCCAGACCCCCTCAGGGAGAAGGGTCTGGGTCGTCTCACCAGGTACGCAACCAAGATGAACAGATAAGATACTTAAGGGTGAGGTGAATCTAGTAGATGGGGTTAGTAGATGAGAGAGACTATAAACATCAGGTGCAATCTAGAGAATACCTGGAGGGGTAGAGGTGGGGGTAGGTAATGGCAAGGGGTTGGGAGGAAGGGCTGACATTGTAGATTGTCCCACTAAATTTCCTCTTAAAAACTTCCAAAATTGTAAGTAGGAGACAAATTACAATTTTGGAAGGGTTGTTCCCTTGTGGGGAGAACATACTATATGAGGCTAGTGGAATGGAGTAGCATGGGCTGGATTGTAGTGGATACATTTGAATACCTCCCAGATCACCCTTCATGATCAGAGCACACACCAGATGCCTGGGGTATTGGCTCTGACAACTAGCAGCTGTGTCCAGCTCTGGAAATTGCTCTCAGCTGAAGGAAGCTGTCTTGCCCAAATCTATGCTTCAATTCCTTGGGGCAGCCTATACCCAATGATTGATTCCATAATGAAGGACATCTTTGTAGGAGCATTTCGACCTTGCAAGATCTCTGTGGCATTGGGTAAGGCAAATGCTTCAACCATACTTCATTTCACTTCTGCTTCTACCCTGTGTTGTTTTATTGCACCTTCACAGATACAGCTTTCAAAAGCACTTCTAGTAAACTCCTGCATGCAAAACCCTAGGAAGTTTTATCTGTGCCAGTAGGGTATATTTATAAAGCTGAATCTCTAAAAAGGAAAGATCCTGATGCCTCCTTTACTTATCTTTTTAGAAACAGGGTCTTGCTTTGTGGCCCAGGCTGGAGTGCAGTGGTACAATCATAACTCCATTTAATTTTTTTTGTAGAAATGGGGGTCTCACTATGTTGCCCAGGCTGGTCTCAAACTCCTGGCCTCTAGTGATCCTCTTGCCTCAGCCTCTCAAAGGTTCTCAAAAGATTACGGTGGTGAGCCACTATGTCTGGCCTGCCTCCTTTATTCTGATAACCTCCTTAAGGGGTTGTCTATATAATGCTGAGTGTAGGAGATATATATTCTGCCTAAAATAAGTGAAAGAATTTGGAACTCACAGGAAGCAATTTCATAGGAAGGGAAGGAAGATCACAAGAGGGAATGAAAATGAGGTAAGAAAAACTGATAAACGTGTAAGGAGGGGTGGAGCGTGGGGAGGATGTACAGTAAATGCACCTGATAGCAGTAGTAACTTAAGCATACCCTTAGAATGAACCTGTAGGACAGTCATATTTGAATGTGTTTTTTGAGCTCGGGAATCCAGGAATGGCCAACTCAGACATTCGTTCTTTATGATAAACATCTGAGCCCTGGCCCATCCTGTGGATCACAGGCTGTACAGGGGATCGAGGCCCTGAGTTCTGGAGTAAATGAAGGTTGCCAGGTGGAGGTCATCAGGTGGGGGTTGTTAATTGAAAATGCTGTATCAACTGCATGCTGTTTGCAAGTGGTTGCTATTTTCCTGACCAGCCCGCTGCCACTGGGCTGTGCAGTTATGTTGTCCATCTGGCTGCCACTGAACTGTAAGTAAGGCAGATGTCTTGTCTAGATCACTGCCACTGGAACATTTCTGTATGTAAGGAGGTTATCCTGTCCAGGTTGCCACCACTGGACTCTTCCCTGAGCCTCTAATAAAGCCCCATGTCTCCTTTGCTGGCTTTGGGTTTCTTCTTAGGCCTCTTGAACCTGGTGCCTTCCCTAACTGAGGTTAATAGGGCTTTAGCATAACAGGAGAGGAGATTTCTTGTTGAAACCGTGAAGGGACTGAGTTTTTTATCCAGACTGAGGTGGAGAAGAAGAGTTAGACATATGTCAATATGGGAATCATATACAGTATCTAATCCCTCCTCCACCTCCTTGGGAATTATCATGAAAAGCCTTGAACTCCTATAGGTCATTGAAATTTGAACTTTGAGGTGTAGAAAAATTCATACCAAATATTTAGATTACAAAATATATTTGGTGTATCAAGTGGTTTTCCTCTTTTAGACCTGAATTTGTTTTTATACCAGTATCCCTTCCTAAATAATTATTTTAACTATTTGTTGTCATCATTGTGATTTATCATCACCTCTACTGTAAACTCCGGGGTCACCTTTGGCTTTTCCTTCAATGGCTATACCTAATAATTTGTCTGGAAATCTCATAGGGTCTGCATTTAAAATTTTAAATTTAGGAAGTTCTTCAATCAAAAGGAATATTAGACCACCCATAAACCTGGATCTATATAAAAAAAAGAAGAGCCGGGCGTGGTGGCTCACCCCTGTAATCCCAGCACTTTGGAAGGCCGAGGCGGGCGGATCACAAGGTCAGGAGATCGAGACCATGGTGAAACCCCGTCTCTACTAAAAAATACAAAAAAAAGCCGGGCGCCGTGGCGGGCGCCTGTAGTCCCAGCTACTCGGGAGGCTGAGGCAGGAGAATGGCGGGAACCCGGGAGGCGGAGCTTGCAGTGAGCCGAGATAGCGCCACTGCACTCCAGCCTGGTGGACAGAGCGAGACTCCGTCTCAAAAAAAAAAAAAAAAAGAAGAGTGCTGAAAGTTAAATAAATCAAAGTAATAGAAAATTTTCTTTAATTTGCTCTAAAACATAATTGATTATCTAAAGCAAAAACAGTAGTAATGTTTATCGCAGATGTAAAAGTAAAATGTGGCCATGTGTGGTGGCTCACGCCTGTAATCCCAGCACTTTGGGAGGCCGAGGCAGACGGATCACAGGGTCAGGAGTTTGAGACCAGCCTGGCTAATATGGTGAAACCCTGATTCTCTGCTCACTGCAACCTCCACCTCCTGGGTAGAAGCAATTCTCCTGCCTCAGCCACCTGAGTAGCTGGAATCACAGGTGCCTGCCACCACACCTGGCTAATTTTTTTTGTATTTTTAGTAGAATCATTAAAAAGGGGCAAAGAACATGAATAGATATTTTTCAAAAGGGGACATACAAAAGGCCAACAAGTATATGAAAAAATACTCGAAATCACTAACCATCAAGAAAACCCAAATCAACACCACAATGGGATATCATCTTACCACAGTTGGAATGAGTATTATTAAAAAGTCAAAAAATAACACATGTTGATGAAGATGCGGATAAGATGAACTGTTAAATTATTAATGGGAATGTAAATTAGTACAGCCTCTATGGAAAATAGTATGGAGATTTCTCAAAGAACTAAAATAAATAAAATAGAACTACCATTTGATCTAGCAATCCCACTACTGAGTATCTTCCTAAAGGAAAAAGAAGTAAATATATGAAAAAGATACCTGCAGTTGTAGCACTATTCACAATAGAAGAGATATGGAATCAACCTAAATGTCTATCTCCAGATGAAGAGATAGAGAAAATGTGGTGTATGTATATATGTAATGGAGGACAGGCATGGTGACTAATGCCTGAAGATTGCTTGTGGCCAGGAATTCAACACCAGCCTGGGGAATATGGTGAGAACCTCTCTCGGAAAAAAAAAAAAAAAAAAAAAAAATTAGCTGGGCATAATGTCATGCACCTGTGGTCCTGGCTACTCAATAGGATTGCTTGAGCCAATGAAGTCAAGACTGCAGTGAGCCATGTTTGTGCCACTGCATTCCAGCCTGGATGACAGAGTGAGATTCTCAAAAATATACATGTGTGTGTGTGTGCATATCTGTGTGATGTATAGATACACACATACATATCTTGGAATTGAACTACTCTGAATATAACCCCTTTCTCTGTCCCTTACTAGTTGTGCAATTTTCAGTGTATGCTTTAATAATCTGAGTGTCTGTTTCCTGTATAAAGTATGTGTATATGTATGTGTGTATAGACCACACAAATACACACAGTGAAATACTATTCAGCTGTAAAAAGTGAAATCATGTCTTTGTAGCAGCAAAGATGGAACTGAAGGTTATTATCTTAAGTAAAACAAATCAGGCACAGAAAGACAAATGTCACATGTTCTCAAAAATAGGTACTAAAAAGTATTCATGTGGACATAGAGTAGAATTATAGATAATGGAGACTCACAACGGTGAGAGGCTTGAAGGGAGGATGATGAGAAAACTGGTTATTGGCTACAATGTACATCATGTAAGTGATAGATACCTGAGCTCTGGCTTAATCACTATGCAATCTGTGCAGGTAACAAAATTACACATATATACCATAAATTAGTACAACTTTTATAGAAGATGGTGTGACTTGGAGTCAGACTGCTGTGAATGTAACCCTTGCTCTGTCCCTTACAAGCTGTGCAATTTTTAGCATGTGCTTAGCAATCTGAGGCTGTTTCCTGTGTAAAAGGGGGATGCTTATACTGACCTCATTGGTTTTCTTTCTGTGAACACAAAAAGATATGATACATGTACAAGACTCAGCAGAGTATATGAGACTTGGTAAGCATTCAAGTGAAAGTTATGAGTATTACTAGTGTTTGTAAAATCCTGCTTTTAAGTCACTGATTTAAAACTCAAAATAGTGTACCTTTGTAGTGTTATCCATATAACACTTCTAGACAACATAATATAGCATGTAGAAAGTCAATAAAAATATTCGTTACATTCTACATGTATGGGCTGACTTATAAATTTATCCTAATAGATAAACTAGGATACAATTGGATAGGCTATATAAACTTATCCTAATAGAAAAGAACTTCCATGGGGGAAAAAATCTCCATTCATTCTCTTATTCACTGAACTAATAATTACTCAGTATCTTTGTTTCACAGAGTACTATGAATATAGCAGCAGTAATTTCCTTCAGGAAAATATTCTGTTATGAAATCTCACACAGAAGCTTTAAATGAGAAACCAAGACACCTCCCTTCCTAACCAGTACCCACCCACTAACCTATCAGTAGCTGTGTAGATGATCTCAGCTCCAGCTGCTGCCATTGGAATTAGTTCTGTGGCCTTGGGAACGCCTATTCCCAGGGTATTTCTAAGATTTGAGCTGGTCTCCCCAACTTGTTTTCTAATAGCAATGTTCTCACTGCCACCAACCTTCTCCCTATCTCCATCTTGAGTGGCATAACTCAACCTCAATTTTGCCCCAAAGTTAAATGTCCTCAAAGGAAGCTCCACATCACTATCATTAATATCATGTGACCATGTTATTATTTATTTTATTTTGAAATAGTGTCTTGCTCTGTCACCCAGACTGGAGTGTAGTGGCATGATAATAGCTCAATGCAGCCTCAGCTTCCTGAGCTCAAGTGATCCTCCCACCTCAGCTTTCCCAGTAGCTAGGAGTATAGGTATGCAGCATCTTGCTCCCAGCTTAATTTTTATTGTTAAATTTTTTGTAGAGAGGGGGTTCTCCTTATGTTGCCCAGGCTGGTCTCAAACTCAAGGGCTCAAGCAACTCTCCCGCTTTTCAGCCTTCTGAAGTGCTGGGATTACAGGGGTAAGCCACTGCATCCAGCCTGACCACGTAATTTTCCTAGCAGCAATGGGGTGAGATGGAAGGGTCAATGATAACAAGAGAAGGCTAAAATCCCAAATTCCCCCTCCTCTCAAACTCAAAAGTAAGTTATACAGGTATAAAGAAATCTAGGTCCTGAAGTTTGCAGTTCTTTGTTAATTTTTAACCATAGCTGCTTTTTTTTTTTCTTGAAAATTCTCCATAGTGCAAATGACAATTTTCATGCCTTAAGGTTTGCCCACAAAGTGGTTTCATTATTAAATCTAACAAAAAAAATGATTGACAGCAACAAGTTTAGGTTTGATTTCTTTAAATGGACCAAACTGATAAGTTATCCACTAGCATCCCTTTCCAGACAATAATAAACCAAAATACTATTTAAGTCTGCCTCAAAGAGTGGAATACCATCTACAAGTGTGTGTTTATCAGTGTGGGAAGGGACCTTGCTTTTTCTGACAGTTTGGATCCGTGGAAACTTCACCAGAATGCTACCATAACACCTGACAGTATCTCACCTTTTCCCAATCACCCTGTGGCTTTCTGTCTAAAGCATATTACACGTTCTTCTTTCAGACTTTGAAAGTTCAATTCAGAATCATGTCACTGGCTCTGTGAAGAAGTTTAACAGGCTATATTCAGCCTCTCATTATCTTTCAATTAATTATGTTCCTCAAGACACAACAGCCATAAGAATTTAAACCATCAACTTTAACTTCTGAGATGCTTTCCTTTCACAAATTAGTGTTTCTCAAAAGTATAATGTAAAAATAGTGACACTGACATTCTAGAAAAACAAAGCAGCTACCTTTCTTTCAACAGTTCTCTTTGGGCTAGGAGATACGATTTTATATCTATTTTTACATCTGTATTTACCTCGCAAACTATTTCAAAACACTGCTTTAAAGAGAGCTGGTATTCTTTGTCCTAAAGATAATGAAACATAGAGTCAGTTGTTGAGGAACATATATTTTGAGAATGATAGTGGGCCCTAATTAAAAACAAACAAAAAAGCACAGAAATTTGACTGATGGCCATATATAAATGATGAATCTTTAGCAGTTCTTAAAATGTTTCCCTTACCATCAGGGCATGGTGGCTCATGCCTATAATTCTAGCCCTTTGGGAGGCTGAGGTGGGTGGATCACCTGAGGTTGGGAGTTCGAGACCAGCCTGGCCAACATGGTGAAACCCCATTTCCAATAAAAATACAAAAATTAGCTAGGTGTGGTTGTACATGTCTGTAATTCCAGCTATTTGGGAGCCTAAGGCAGAAGAATCATGTGAACCCTACAGAGGAATGTTGCAGTGAGCTGAGGTGGCAGTGCTATACCCCAGCCTGGGTGACACAGTGAGACTCCGTCTCAATAAATACATAAATAAATTTGCCTTTACCATTCAAAGCACTTTCTGGAAATGGAAGCCACAGCCTGCTGACCCATTTATCTAGTCCCACAGATAATAAAAATTATCTGTGCCCACCACTATCATTACAGAGCATGTGACTAGAGATTTATTTCCATATAGCAACTGGCAAAATAAGCAGATCATATTCACACACTAGATGTTTATTGACTCTTTATGAGTGAATATCTCTATGATGTATCTTGTAAGAGTAGAAAATATGAGCCATGGCTTCTGTCTTCAAGGAGTTTGTAGGTAAATAAGAGAAGTGATACTGGCATAAATAACTATATTATAAGAAAGAAAGGTCCCTTTAAACATCTGTTTTATTTCAATGTAGAAAATAAAAGCACATTCCTAGATGAGGTTTAAGGGAATCACATAAGAAAGGTACCCTTTGGTCTTCTTCATAGCCATTTCACTTTATTTAGTCCCTTTTCTACTTCCTGCACTCTCTCTCTGCCCCTCCCTCACACCCTGCAACAAATAAATATAAGAACCAGTCCTGAAGATTTACTTTTCTAATGGCAGATGCATCAGAATTCCACACAGGTACCTTGTCTGAGGCTCTTCCCATGCTAAGCACAAAATAAAGTGTACTACTAACTCAGATACAAATCTCATGCCTTATTCTTCTAAAAGTGTTGTATATCTTTAATCTTAACACAGGACATCAGTAGAGATTGTTTATCAAAAGAGGAACTCGAAACACACAGAGGCTGTTAGCCCACATTTTAGATATCCCATTAATTATGAGGCTGGCATTAGAATCTTTTTTTCCAAAAGGAATTAGGCTGTGTTCCTAGTTTTGGGGTAGCTAGGAATTA
Organism: Trachypithecus francoisi; assembly: GCF_009764315.1. Lineage (NCBI taxonomy): Eukaryota > Metazoa > Chordata > Mammalia > Primates > Cercopithecidae > Trachypithecus > Trachypithecus francoisi. The sequence continues at coordinate 60,123,070 of NW_022681458.1, forward strand.
CTATTACTAATTACCCCATCAGGGGACTGAAAAAAAAAAAAAAAGCAATCAAAGAGTTTAGGGATATACAGTATCAGGAAACAGTCCCTGCTTTATCTCCTCAGAGTTCAAGCTACCCCAAGGTGAGGAAGTAACGATCAGAATCCCTCAGGGCTCTTCTCCGCCACGAGAACACATAGCTGATACTGGAGAAGCCAATGATGCTTACAATTTGGATCCAAAGCCCCCGTTTCCAGTTCTACTTCTCTGATATATTTTTCCCCCTTTAGTACTACAGATTTCTTTTTTTTTTTTTTGAGATGGAGTCTTGCTGTGTCGCCCAGGCTGGAGTGCAGTGGCACGATCTCGGCTCACTGCAAGCTCCGCCTCCCGGGTTCACGCCATTCTCCCGCCTCAGCCTCCGAGTAGCTGGGACTACAGGCGCCCGCCACCACGCCCGGATAGTTTTTTGTATTTTTAGTAGAGACGGGGTTTCACCATGTTAGCCAGGATGGTCTTGATCTCCTGACCTCGTGATCCACCCGCCTCGGCCTCCCAAAGTGCTGGGATTACAGGCTTGAGCCACCGTGCCCGGCCTACAGATTTCTTAAATCAGAGATTATACCACTTTCCTCGAAAGTATAGTTTTGCTGCTAACTCAGAGCCCCGCCTTCATTTCAGATCTTTCTTTTCTCTTTTCCCCTGGTCAGAGGCCCCCTTATTCCTTCCTCCTGAATCTTCACCATACTATAGGCCTTTATAAAACAAACTGTGGGGAAGTGTAGTGTCCAGAGACAGAAAGAATTTAAAATGATACAGTATAAGCTGCTCTTTCAGGCTTTATTTACTTTTCACATCCTATGTTCACTTCTGACAGTGAAGGGCAACCATTTCCTTAGTATATCAATCAACCAAAAACAATACATCAAAGCTCTAACTATGTTCCAGGAACTGTCTAGCACATTATCTTCTAATGTCTAGACAAAATACCTACTGAACCTCTTCCCACACTTTATATGATCATCCTTCTCCCTTGTTATGGCACTCTGATCTTTTTCGTCCTATACTTTTCAGTATAGAAAATTCTACTTAATAAAATGGAAAAAAATATTTTCAATCCTATTTTTAATCCTAAAATAACAGGATTCATAAAAGTATTCATAAAGCATATGGGATATTAGCTCTGTTAATACCATCCATGGTTTCATACAACAATATTTTCTTCAAAGTTATCCTAAAGAACAATAGTGAACAAGATCCTAAATCCTCAAGTAAGCACTAAATGAATGCACATATTCAAAACAAGAACTGGTGAAAGGGCGTTTGTTTTCACAGAATTTCAAATCCTAGTCAATTATGTTAATAATACCAAAGCTTTTGTAAGAAAGAAATTCTTATTCAACATCTCTTTTCACCAGGAAAAACCCAGCTAACGAAAACCATAAGCAATAGCATTATGCCTTATTTACTGCCAAAGAAATTGTAAGTGACTCTCTTTAAGCCAGTAAGTTATTTCCAAGTGAAATCTGTTTTTTATAGACTTCACTACACAAGATAATTCTTCACTGTACTGAATCCAAAGGTTATCAAAAATTCTACATTAAACAGTAAAACAACAGGTCAGAATTGAGAGGAGCCAGCCCTGGTTCCTATAATTATTTCTTCATGATTCAAGTTAATGGGATTTTTTAAAATTAACTGTTGATTTTTCTATATGTCCATTTTGGCAATGACTTCTCTGAGGGAAAAATAAAGCTGCTATTTGAAGTATTAGGAGTGGGTCTAAATTCCCTAAATTCTTTAGTTCTTTTTCTTTTGAAATATTCCTTCTCACCAGTTGGATTCACTTTGAAAACTCTGGTCCTGTTGTAATGTACGTATCATTGGCAATTACCTGCAAAATTTTTCCAGGAGTAGAGTTGACCTTCAATCCTTAAAGCAGGATCTCTTCAAGATCTAGAAAGGCTAAATGCAGGATTTCCCACATCCTGAGATGTGATTCTTTTACTATCTCCTAGATATAGCTTATTAAACTTTCTACCGAGATTTACCCAGAAATTTTGAGAAGAAATAAGAACTTAGAGAAGAGAAGGCTGAGGAACAAGGACAGAGTAACTGAAAGCAGAGTATTACAGCACAGGCCACTCATTTCCAGTCATCTTACAAAGAATGTGCTAATGATATTCCCATTATCAGTGTTTCCTTAGTATATCTGGTTACAATACTATAATCATCTACAGGGCAAAAATAGGCCTTATAGGGTTCTATTAATTCAGTCCTTAATACCGTGCCAAAATTGCTATATAATAGATGCTTTCAGGTAATGCTTGCTGCAACCTAATAGAGCCAAACACATCACAAATTAGGAGAGTAACAAGCAAATTCCATTTAATTTGTTTTTATAAATGTAGAAATTGAATGACGGAGTTTTGTATGAGTCACGGCCACACACAAACTCCAAATCTCCCTTCTAAGACGTCCCCAGCTGAAAGCCAAATTGTGCTGGAAACTGTTTTGCCTCATCTTTTGGTAACTGCTCCCACACAACCCCTCTATGGGCAGAGCACACATTGCTGTTCCTTTCTTTGACCACTCTCCTTTCTCCTCTTTAATTTTTCATTACTGTTTCCAAAGAAAGCTGTCAATAATCCTGACTTAATCTCCCTTCTCTGAAGTCTTATAGTCTTGTCTAAAGTCAATAGTCTTGTCAATATGCATAGTTATGTCTATACCACATAATATAATTACATACAGTGTTCTGCCTAGGTTGTGTGGGCTTCATTTCCCCAGCTAGACTAGAAGTACTTTAAAAGCAGAGTCTACCTCTTATTTTCATCCTTCGAGTGGTTTCCCCATTTATGGACACAGAAGGAAATAAATAAAGCCTTCTAAGTTCCCATACGTTGCCAGACTCTAGACCTCTCTAATATCATGTCCTCCTGTGTTCTGCCCAGGTACAGCTCTCACTCCAGACACTCTTCCCTTACTCCCTGTTTTCTCCCTGCACAGTAAAATGCTCATGTTCTTGGAGCTTTAGTTGATAAATAGTTCTTCTAATAGTAATCATCCTTGACTATGATGTTTTAACAGTGACCAGCTAAAGACAAAGCCCCTATCTATCTAAAGTGATAATGACCAAAGATCATTGCAAATCAGTGTTCCAAAGATCTGGAGACATGGGGTTTTTGAAATCCCTAAACTTACATAAAGTAGGTGGTTATGTATACCAGCTGGGTATAAGCCAAGATTTAGGCCCCACATCCTGATCATTCAGCATATTGCCTCTTCTAGTTACCTCCTTTTGCATGAAAAAGGTCATTCTGATTTTTCAAAAGTATAACTTATAGAAAAAAAGATAAGGTGAAACATTATTTTTAAAAGATAGAACTACTATGTTTGACAGGCTTGCAGATAGAAAACAGAACTCTGAAAATAGCATAGAACACACATCAGGAAAAAAGTCCCCAGTGTTTTAAAAGAGCTGATGTAGTGAATCAGAAAGAGAAATAACAAAATGAGTTGATGATAATGGAGAAAACTTTGAATTTTTTTAGAAACACTGTCACTCAAACATTGGTCACACTACACATTGATTTTAACCTTCCCACAATTGAAAACATGATATTCAAATGTGTGAGTAGTGAGGCAGGGAGAGGTGGAGAGAGGGAAATGAGAAAATTTGTAAAAGTTTATTATCTTCATATTATATATTTTTAAAAAATGTTACATCCTACCCAAGAGCATGCAGTTAGAATGAGGCTGTTAGTGAGTGGCTTACTGAAAGGGTAGGACTGATTTAACCAGTCTTTAGTTGCTTTGTGTCAAATACTCTTCTAAGCTCTTTATGTTTATTCACTGATTTCTTAACCAAAATCCTTTGCCAAGAACTGGGAAGAGTCTGAGATTTTATTATACTTGTAAGCTAACATACTAGCTTATCACAAATGCATGGATCCTGACAAAAGATACGAGACTTCTGGGTCAGAGACAGAGGACTTCATTACAGATGAAGTATCTCTTATCTTGGGACAAGAGGTGTTTCAGATTTGGGATTTTTCAGATTTTGGAATATTTGGATGTATGAAAGGAGATATCTTGAGAATGGGACCAAAGTCTAAACACTAAATTCATTTATGTTTCACGTATACCTTATACACATCACCTGAAGGTAACTGGTAATTTTATAGAATATTTTCTAAAATATTTGTGCATGAAACAAAAGTTCTTACTGCGTTTTGACTGTGGGTCATCACATGAGGTCAGGTGTGCAATTTCCCAGATGTGGTGGTATGTCGGTACTCCAGACATTTCAGATTTTGGAGCATTTTGGATTTTGAATTTTGGGATTAGGGATGCTCAACTTGTATTCACATCAAGAATAATAGAGTATCACCATTTGTACCAGTTCTCTGAGGGCCAGATGACACCTACATTTGGAGATGGTACTCTTACAGGACAGAAATCCTGAGATTAGGGAACCCAAATATTTCAAAAAGGCAGGAAGTATGCTCACCTTTGCTCCAGAGGGAGATATTGTCTTTATCATACTAGAAAGTCAGCACACTTGCCCTTTGCTCTGGAGAAAAATGTATCTTTCAAGACAGTTTGCTATACTAACATCTTTAAAAATATAGTCTGAAACAGGAATTGTCAGTGTTGCTGCACTCAGGACAAGCAGAAATGTGAGAAACTGTGGAGAATTATCTCCCAACATCTGTGAGTAGATACTATCACTAACTAATTTTATAGGTGCAAAAACTAAGAAAATGAGAGGTTAAGTAATTAGCCCAAGGTCAAACCTAGATAGTCAATTCCAAGAGCTGAGGATATTAACCAATGTGATTATTTTCTCTTGAATGTAAGCATTATTATTTAAATATACAGCAACATGCAAAAGTTCTTAGTGTCATCATTCCAGCATCTTATGTTTCTCATCTAGAAAGTAGGCAAGGGGCCAGTGGGAAGAGGGCTTGAGTTAGAGGCTGTCTTTGAGATCCTTTCAGATTTAGCACGCCTTGATTCAAAGATTTGTCTATTAGAATGAAGAGACAAGTGTGTGTAAGTGGATGTCATGCAGACTGGAAACAGAAAAATAAGAGCATCTATTTCATTGTCAGTGTATATTTAAAAACTTTTATCGGGATCTTTGCATTCCTTATTTTTTATGAGATTCTTGAGAAAAGTGAGTGTTGAATTACCACTTAAGGTATTTTTGGTCTTTCTAATTATAGTTCATGGCTAGGGTAAGCATATACTTTATTTTCCAACTACCCCTATCATAAAACTTCCTTTTTCTGTAATATGAGTGAGAATATTATGTAAGAATAAACTGAGAGCAGTCTTTAAGCTGTTTATGCCTGGAATGTTGCCAGGCCAGCATGTGCTGGATGGAGCATTACCAAAGAAGGGAAAGAAAAGCAAAGAAACTGCTGAAACATGAGTGACATAGTCAGACTATGACTCTTCTTCATTTCCACAGGACATCAAGAAATGTTTTTCTCAAGTTGGAATCTACTTTTAGAACTATCAGTAGATATTGACTGGCACTCTAACCTCATGCATAATATCAGACACTTCATCTTATCAGCAGTTAGATCGTGGTCACATGCCTGTTGTTATGAAGACCTTTTGAAATCTCAGGGCCAGAGACACATAAGAGCGGCCCTCCTGCTGCTTTATATGTTGATGTTCCTTGGGAGATTGTCCTTGACCCGCTTCTTCTCTCATTCTGCCTACTCTCTTCAGGGTGTCTCATCTACTCCCTGAGCTTCAAAGGCCACTTATACCCTAATGACTCCCCAGTCTCTAAATGTGGTTCACCATGCCCTCCTGAGCCCTTGGCCCATACAATCAACTTTCTGTTGGAAATCTTCACTTGAATATGTTGAGGACATTTCACATTCAACTGTTTAAGATGGGTATCACCACCTTCTAAACCCACTTCTTCTCCTTATATATTCTCCACATCATTTAGGGGCATCACCGTCTACTCAGGAATCATCGTGTCCTGCTAATATTCCTTACTAAATTTCTCCATTTCCAATGACAACATCTTTGCAGAAATTGCTATTAATTTTGATCTTGACCATTATGTCATTGTCTAACTGATCTTCTGAAGCCAGAATTCTCTCTATAAAATGCACACCTGATCATGTCAACCTTCTTCATAAAATCGCTCAATGTTTAGAAACACCCCAGCTATCAATAGGGTAAACCCTGAACTCCTAATATGACTTCAAAGCCTCTATAATTGGGCCCTTGCTTGCCTCTTTAGCCTCATGGTGACTGAGTGACCTCATTCTAGCCATACTTGTCTAATTTCAGATCATCACACCAACCTCTCTCTTTTTTCCCCTCCCTTACAGATTGTCCTTCCTGGGTTGGGCACCATTTCTATTACAAAATGACCAATTCCTGCTCATCGTACTCAGCTGGAAAAAGATCCATATTCAGAGAGCCTTCCCTGGCCCATAGATGACTATGGGCTCTCATAGTGTCTTTTTTTTTTTTTTTTTTTTTTTTTTTTTTTGAGACGGAGTCTCGCTCTGTCGCCCAGGCTGGAGTACAGTGGCCGGATCTCAGCTCACTGCAAGCTCCGCCTCCTGGGTTCAGGCCATTCTCCTGCCTCAGCCTCCCAAGTAGCTGGGACTACAGGCGCCCGCCACCTCGCCCGGCTAGTTTTTTGTATTTTTAGTAGAGACGGGGTTTCACTGTGTTCGCCAGGATGGTCTCGATCTCCTGACCTTGTGATCCGCCCGTCTCGGCCTCCCAAAGTGCTGGGATTACAGGCTTGAGCCACCGCGCCCGGCCTCTCATAGTGTCTTGAACTTCCTCTATCATTAGTCTTGATCCCGTTTTCTAGTAATTCTTTACAGCAATGCCATCTGCTTCATTGGATTTTAAGCCTGGAAATGGCATGACCATGCTTGAATCTCCAGCATTTGGCCTGGAACATGGCACTTAGTAGGAGCATAATAAATTCCTGTTAAATTAATGAATGAATGAACCAATAAAGGATCTGCCCAGGTTCACTTTTGTGAGTAGGAGAGTGGCCAGGTGAAGCAGCATCCAGCCTTTTAGCTTGACTTTTTCTAGACTTCTTTCCTAAAATGTAAATGGTAAGGCCCAGACAATTTCTTGGATTGAGACTCAAAGTGCCTCCTTTGGATTTCTTAGAAAAGTCAGAATTTAACAGCAAAAGTTAAGACAGTTCAGGACCAATCTTCAAAATAAAGAGATAATGCCAGATTTTTAATGTATCTCTTTTATACATTGTATTTCTCTTTTCCCGTGTTTAAAAATTAGAATTTTACAAAGTGTTTAAAATGATAACATTTCTTCTTTTTCGCCTCCATTTTTTAAAAGTTTCTTTAGGAGAATGGCAGGACTCTGTGCCATATAAAATAGGAATTTAAATTAGGAGGTATAACAATATTCCACTGCCTCTGAATTTAGTCATTGTTTTGCACGCCATCGAGTATATCATAAAAGTATATCCTGGATTATACAACAACAGGAAGGAGGAAATACTTTCCAGATCATGAACTTAAATTATGGAATTGCAAAGCAAACTTTTATGACAAGTCTCCTCCCTACCTTCAGCCCACCAACTCCAGGGACATTTCTCTGATGTCTGAGCTAAGTGGTTTTTTTGTGAGTTCTAAGCATTGCGGTTGCTGTTCAGGCAAGAGGGAGATTTCATTTTTTTTTTTTTTTTCAGTTTAGGGGAAAAAGTGAGATTTAGGTTTTTTTCAATTTAGAGGAAAAAGAAAACTGGGCCATCTACATTCCTTTCTCTACCCTATAACTTATCGCAGATTATTTCGTATGCATGATCTAATGACAACCATTAAGTATCTGAGAGAAACCTAGAGAAAAGTTATGTGATTGCAAATTTACAATCTCAAGAAATAAGGACTTCTGACTCCTACTTTTAACCCCATCAATAGAGCAGCATGATTATAATTAGAATGACATGCCTTCAGATTTGCTCAGGACAGCGCTTGTTTGATCTGTTGTTCTGAACTAATTTTTATTTTTATTTTTATTTTTTTGAGAAAGGGTATCGCTGTCTCACCCAGGCTGTAGTGCAGTGTTTTGATCTCAGCTCACTGCAACCTCTGCCTCTCGGGCTCCAGTGGATCTTCCCACCTCAGCGCCCCAAGTAGCTGGGACTACAGAGGTGTGCCACCACACTTTATGTAGAGATGAGGTTTCGCTATATTCCTCAGACTAGTCTCAAACTCCTGAGCTCAAGCGATCTGCCTACCTCGGCCTTCCAAAGTGCTGGGATTACAGGCAGGAGCCACTGCACCCAGCCCTGAGCTAATTATTAATAGTGATCCTTTTATTCTCAAAAACATCTTTGGGATGTAAATTACATAGTCATTTTAAATATAGTGGTTATTTAGCATAACATCAACTCACTAGGTTTCTTTTTTCATTCCTCGTTTTCTTTTCCGAGAGCTTACTGTGTGCCAGGCATTGAGATGGCTCTTTTTCACTTGCACTCTAATTAAATTTTTATAACAAATTCACTACGCAGATAATGTCACTGCCTTAAACAACAGGAAAATGTGATTCAGAAATGTTAAGGCATTACCCAAGGCCACACAACAGTACATGATAGCCAACATTTAGATGTGTTTCTGGGCAACTGGAAAACGGTTCTCTTTCAATTATATTATGTGCGAGTTCAAAATGGAGCCTTAAAAACACACATCCGGGCGAGGTGGCGGGCACCTGTAGTCCCAGCTACTCGGGAGGCTGAGGCAGGAGAATGGCATAAATCCGGGAGGCGGAGCTTGCAGTGAGCTGAGATCTGGCCACTGCACTCCAGCCTGGGCGACAGAGCGAGACTCCGTCTCAAAAAAAAAAAAAAAAACAAAAAAACAAAAAAACAAAAAACACATCCCCTAAGCCTTCTCCTCCCTCCTCCAACGCTACTTCTCCCTCCTCCTGCCCACGTGAATAAATAAAACACACAGACAGAAGCAGCAAGCAACCCAGAGTGGCTTGGTGCAAGACAGAGGCTAGCTGACCTCTGGGTGATGGTACATGATGGACTTAGCCAGATACTGGAGTAAATCATGAATTTTAACAGCGCAATTGTCCTGAATGTGTTTCGGATCACTCTGTGTGTCTCTAGGGCTCCCTTGAAAGAGAAAAAGCTACTCTGGAGAACTTCCACTACGTGCTTCTCACTCTCTTTGTGGCCCTGGAAACAGAACGGAACTCCTCCCTAACCTGCTGCCCACTGCTACCAGTCTTTCCCACACCCCAGATATTAAGAAAGATAATCAGGCCTTCAAATAGAAGTTTCCCGATTATGAGTCATGGCTTACTCAGCCTTTGTTACAGAGAACCTGGAAGCCTTTGAAATACGCTGTTGATTTTGGCAGTCTTAACTCCCTGTGCTGTTATCAAGAAACAAGTTACACGACTAATTTGCTTGAGAAATTACCTCTGTAATAAGTGTATTAAGAAGAGCCTATGTTATAGGGCCTGGTGTTTAATATACAGTGTTTAATGTCAGTATATATGAATATCTACTTATTTCCTTGCAAGATACTTCATAGCTAATAGTTCCCCAACAAATAGCTGTTACATTGAATTAAATAAAAATATCAATAAAAGCTAACGTTATTATAGGGTACTTTCTATGAGCCAGGCATTATAGTAAGAGATTTTTTTTTCTCACTCTCTGTAAACACACACATATATTGTATATATGTAAAATAAACATATAAGTGTATTATGTGTGTTTTCTACATAATATATAATATACATAATAAATACTAAGTATAGACATTTGAATTTAATTAAACTAGATATGAAAACAACATACATCAGCATAACTTCCTTAAGACTAGTTATTTTTATTTTATTTATTTATTTATTTTTGAGATGTAGTCTCGCTCTGTCACCCAGGCTGGAGTGCAGTGGCACTATCTCAGCTCACTGCAGCCTCCGCCTCCCGGGTTCATGCCATTCTCCTGCCTCAGCCTCCCGAGTATCTGGGACTATAGGTGCCCGCCACCACGCCCAGCTAAATTTTTTGTATTTTTTAGTAGAGACGGAGTTTCACCATGTTACCCAGGAAGGTCTCAATCTCCTGACCTCGTGATCCACCTGCCTCAGCCTCCCATAGTGCTGGGATTACAGGCGTGAACCACCGCACCCAGCCCAAGATTAGTTATTTTTTAATATGTACCTCATAGAGATAATTTCTGAAACAATTATGTATTATACCAGGGTGGACATTATATAGTTTCAAGAAAAATAAATTGTTATATTCATTTAAGTTAAATTAGATATATACTATTATAGTATAGATGCTTTATAGCCCTTATCTGCAAAACATGGATAATAATATGACCAAATTATTAAGGTTGACAAGCAGATAAAATTGATCAATGCAGTGAAGTGTGGCTCCCAGCATTTTGCAAGCACTCTATAAATCAGTGACCTCTTCGTAACTACAGTGAGACTTGGGATATAGATAGGTATTTAGGAGAAAAATCTTGTTCAGTAGTTTGTGTAAAGGCACTGTTTAAATACATGCATTTGTTCTATAATTGTAAATATTGTTATATTGTTATTAATATGTAAACTTAAAGTATTAGCTTTAAAGTTGACTTGGGAAGGTAAAATTTTTATAGTCTACAGTTTTTCAAAGATAGATTCTGAAGATTTTGCCTGAAAAAAGAAATGCTTTTTTAAAAAATGTACTTTGAACCTAAACAGTAGAAAGGAAGGTTAAATAGAAAAGTTCTCTTTTTTCATCTAAGCCTAAGCCAATCAGCAAGTAGAGCTCTCCTGCCCATTAGAATTTGTTCAACAACAGAGAGGTGATCTCATGTAGGTCAAGACCCAAAGAAATTTTCAAAGTCGTTGATAAAGGAATTTCCTTGTTCTTACAAAAATTGCTGAAATAACTGGTTTCTCCTTTGTTGCATATCTTTGTGCATAGATTCAAGGCTTAAAACTGCTGCAGTCATCTTACTACAGTTTGAAGATTAGGAAGATACACGGAGGAGATAATAGCTAAGAGAGATGCAGAGGAATAGAGCTGTAGAATTGTATTAAGCCAGGCTAAGGCAGAAATCTTGACTAAGGTCAGTGAGTTTTCTCAAAGCGTAGTCCTAGACCAGAAGCATCAGCCTCACCTGGGAATCTGTTCAAATACAAAATCTAAAACCCTCTCCCAGAAATGTGGAATCAGAAACTCAGGGAGGAGCTAGCTCAGCAAGCCCTGCTGTGAGATGCCCTCAGGGGATTCTGATGCAGACTAAAGTTTGAGAACCACTGGTTTAAGCCAGTTTGAATAACATTTTCTTGTTACTTGCTCTCAAAAGTATATTAAATGTAACACCTAGTGAAAATATACTCAAATTGACTAATGATTAACTAACATAAAAAATTCCAGAAAGGGAAATCATGGTATAATATGCCTGGAAGAGTGCCCTGTTATAGTATAGTAGCTATACTCAAAGGCTTTGGACCCAGACTGCCTGGGTTCATATCCCAGTTCCACTACTCATTAACTGTGTGACCTGGAGAAAACTAGTTTAGTTTCTTCCTCTGTAACCTGTAGGTAATCTTATGGCTTTTCTGAATATTAAATTAGTTAATAAATGGAGAGCAATTAGAAATTTTCCTGATTGCTAATGTATTCTGAGCACTCGGTACGTGTTAGCAATTATTATTACCATCAACACATAAAATATTCATCACATCAGAGGAGTCCTAAAGAACAAACCACACCAGACTGAACTGACCACATTAATATTATTTTAATAATGTGATATTGTTGGCACCAAATTACTCTCATGATGGCATTTGGATTCAAAGTAAATAATTTTATTATGAAATGTGTATCTCATTATGGGGACAACACTGTAATTGTTTATTAAAAAATTCCTCTGAAAAGTCAGAATCTAATGTTAATTTTTCATTTACTCAACAAGTATTTACTAAGGACCAATTAATAAGGTGCAAATAATTTTTAATGTAAACACATACCTACACACACTTCTTTCTAATAAAACTAGAAAAAAAAAGACTGGATGTTAATAGACCTGTTAGTGTTGATCTTTGGGCAATGGAACTATGGTTTATAGTTTTCTTTTTATATAGTCTGTATTTTTAAAAAGTATCTTGTTACTATTTAATAAAAGTACATTTCTAAAAAGCAAATAAAAATTACTTTTCTTTGAAGGAAAACAGAGGTCCAAATAATCTAAGGGCATCCAGATATCATTTTTCACTTGTGATACAGTAGCCAATCAATTCTGCATTGCACAGCACTCAGTTCCTAGATTCATTATTGTTCCTACAGGAAGATTCAAGCCAGATAGAGTTCATTCCCTGAGTTCAGGACCAGCTCATGTCTAACCCCCAGACTTCAAGAGTAGAAATCAGTTATGGATGCTTTAGGACAGAGCATAGGCACTCAAACCCACAGCCAGTGGAAAGTTGCTTCATGAACCAGTCCATTCTGCCTAAGTATCCTTTGGGCTTCGACTGGGGATGCACAGTAAGGAAGCTGGCCAAATGTTTGAGGTTACAAATCTCAGGAAGAATCTTAATCCAGAAACCAGCCTAAGATCTCTCTCACACACACTTGGGTTCATCAAAGGACAGATTCTCCTGGCCAGATTTAGCAATGTTAGGTAATTATGTACTCAGGAACCATAGTAGCAAGCATTCACGACCCACAATGCTAGCAAATCGCAATTTACAGTCAAGTAGACAGTACACACATTCTAATTACTCTCTCTTTACTGAGTTGATTTGTAACTATTCATTTTCTTCCTATGCTCCTGTTCTATTCCCATCACAAACTAAATGGAACACGGAAAGAATGGTAGCCAATATGTAGCACAATTAAGAGCTTGACTCTGTAATAGGCAGTTGTAGGTTTCCATCCCATTCTAAAGAATGGGATAAAGGTGAGTTTGATGGGTCATGCATACAAAACTGTGTGACCTATCAGACTCCCAAACTCTTAAACCAATTTCTTTGAGCTGTTTTGAGGGCTAACTAAAATAATACATGTGCAATGGTTAACTCAGTGTCTGGTGCAGAGGAAGCACTGAGTAAAGATTTTTTTTTTTTTTTTTTAACTTAAGTTCAGGAGTACATGTGAAGGCTTGTTACATAGGTAAACCCACATCATGGGGGTTTGTTATACAAATTATTTTGTCACCCACATATGAAGCATAGTACCCATTATTTTTCTTAGTCCTCTCCCTCCTCTCACCTTCCACATTCCAGTAAGCCCCAGTGTGTATTGTTCCCCTCTATGTGTCCACGTGTTCTCATCACTTAGCTTCCACTTACAAGTGAGAAGATGTGGTATTTGGTTTTCTGTTCCTGTGTTAGTTTGCTAAGGATAATGACCTTTAGCTCCAGACATGTTCTTGCAAAGGACATGATCTCATTCTCTTTTATGGCTGCATAGTATCCCATGGTGTATATGTACCACATTTTCTTTAGCCTGTCATTGATGGGCATTTAGGTTGATTCTATGTCTTTGCTATTGTGAAAGTACTGCAGTGAACAAATGTATGCATGTGTCTTTATGATAGAACAATTTATATTCCTTGGGGTATATACCCAGTAATGGGATTGCTGGGTTGAATGGGATTTCTGGGTTGAATAGTGGTTCTGTTTTTAGCTCTTTGAGGAATTGTCACACTGCTTTCCACAATGGTTGAACTAATTTACACATCCACCAGTAGTGTATAAGCATTTCTTTTTCTCTGCAAGGGCTAATTTTTAATAATGTTGTTCATTTTGGTGATGGTGGGAAGCTTTCTTCTTCTATCTATATTCTCTGCTATTATCACTACATAATGGGGTATAAGCAACAAATGCCATGGAGGTAAAACTCTCCTAATATATGCACTTTCCTATCCCTGTAATGAAGAGAGAAGCAAAAATAAATGTGTGTGTGATAGTTTCTACACAGTGAAGTTTTAGTGATTTCAGAAATGCTGGGCTTCTAGAGAACAAATAACCAAAAGGAAATTAGTATAGTTGACAAATTGTTACTTAGTAGCCTGTGGCTCAGGCCTTCCTTGGGCAAGTTGGCAGTAGGGGAAAGAGTACTCAGACTGATCATCAAGCAAAAGGGCACTGAGCTTGGCAGCTACCTGTTGGTAATAACGAAGTGCCTAAGAGGTACAAAATCCTTGCCTTTCCCTGTCAACTTCAGACCCTCCTTGCTGCATCCATGAAGTCTATGTCTAAAGCAAGTAGAGGCCAGCCTCATCCTGGACCTAGAATAAAATAGGTCTCCTGAGGTCCCTCCAAACTTGGGGCAGCCAGTGTCACACCAGGCTTCATGTGCTGCTCTCACTAGGTCTTACTGTCCCATTCCCTTTAACTCTGTCTTGTAGCTGTGCAAAAACTAGGAAAGAGGAAGTTCCAGGCCACATAATCAGATATCGTCTTATTTCACACAGCCACCCTTATTTGTAACCTACAAAGGGAAATGTGGCATTGATGGACAATGCTTTAACATACATTATTGAAAGAAAAAGCTTAAGTACTAAATTGTATTTTATGGGAAGGGAAACAGAGGAAGCTTGCAAACAACAAATGACTTTCAACAATGCAGTTATGTTTCTACTTTACTAGGCTCATTTGGAGGATAAAATAAATAAGACCTTGAAGCCAGTTTTGGAAATATATCAAATCATAGAACTGAAATGATCTAAACAAATGATGTATCTGTTAAAAAACCTCATGGAATCCAAAAAGCTAATACTTTAAAGGTTAACAAGGTTACTTTGCTCATTAGGGTCTTCTCTCTTCTGCCAGAATATCTTGTCATAAAACCTCAACTATGCCAAATGTCTAAGGCTTAGAATTATCACTGCATCTGTTATGTGCTCTAGAGAATATCAAGGTTCTCAGACTTTCTCTCAGTGAAGTAAAATTAAGAATCCTGTGTTTGTTGTGAAGTTTAAAAAAATAAAAAGTATGATTCACTTCCTATTCAGACTCTAGTTTCTTTAAAAAGTAACAGTTGAACGCTTTTGCCCAGCCCATACTTCTTCTTTATTGTATGTTACATTCTATTGTTAATTAACAATAAGCATGTTCACAACGGGAAACTTTTGATGGATTCAATTTTAGAATCAAGTTAACACGGAACTATTAAAACTTAGTATAGAATCAGAGATCTGGAGTCCACTAGATGTATTAGCCACCCTAGAACTTCTAATTCAATGCAGAATTAATTCTGAAATGCTCTCTGTCTTATACCAAACAACTAAAATTATTGTTTCTCCTCAAGTTTTAAGAAATGCAGAGTTTCAACAAGAACCAAAACATCGGGGGAAAAAAAATAAGAGAATCCTTTTCTACATAGTTTACTGATCATAAAATCACCATATGCCCCATTGCTTCTAATTGACTGCTCCTCAAGCATTTTCACCAAGTTAGAGGGAAAATCAGGATGCAGAATTATTCAGGAGGCATTTTGGAAGTACACTAAAGGAAATGATAGTCTCATCGAAGTAAGAAGATGAACATTTTGATAAACAAATGAGTTATTTCTAAAGAGACAATTTACCTTTTAAAATATGTACAATTGAGATACATTCCAAGATGGCTGAATAGGAACAACTCTGATCTGCAGCTCCCAGCATGATAGACACAGAAGACAGGCGATTTCTACATTTTGCATTTCCAACTGAGGTACCTGGTTCATCACACTGGGACCGATTGGTCAGTGGGTACAGCCCACAGAGGGTGTGTTGAAGCAGGGCACGGCATCTCTTCACCCAGGAAGTGCAAGGGGTCAGGGGATTTCCCTTTCCTAGCCAAGGGAAGCAGTGACATACAGTACCTGGAAAAACGGGACACTCCCACCCAAATACTGTGCTTTTACCTAGGTCTTAGCAACCAGCAGACAAGGAGATTCTCTCCCGTGCCTGACTTGGCAGGTCCCATGCCCACAGAGCCTTGCTCACTGCTAGCACAGCAGTCTGAGATCAGACTGTGAGGTAGCAGCCTGGTTGGGGGAGGGGCGTCCACCATTGCTGAGGCTTGAATAAGTGAACAAAGCGACTGGGAAGATCGAACTGGGTGGAGCCCACCGCAGCTCAGCAAGGCCTACTGCTGTTAGACTCCACCTCTGTGGGCAGGGCATAGCTGAAAAAAAGGCAGCAGACAACTTCGTCAGACTTAAACATCCCTGTCTGACAGCTCTGAAGGGAGCAGTGGTTCTCCCAACATGGCGTTTGAGCTCTGAGAACAGACAGACTGCTTCTTTAAATGGGTCTGACCCTCATGTAGCCTAACTGGGAGACACCTCCCAGTAGGGGCAGACAGACACCTCATATAGGTGGGTGCCCCTGGAATGAAGCTTCCGGAGGAAGGATCAGGCAGCAATATTTGCTGTTCTGCAGCCTCCGCTGGTGATACCCAGGCAAACGGGGTCTGGAGTGGACCTCCAGCAAACTCCAACAGACCTGCAGCTGAGGGACCTGACTGTTAGAAGGAAAACAAACAAACAGAAAGAACATCAATATCAACAAAAAGGACAGCTACACCAAAACCCCATTGTAGGTCACCAACATCAAAGACAAAAGTTAAATAAAACCATAAAGATGAGGAGAAACCATAGCAGAAAAGCTGAAAATTCTGAAAACCAGAGTGCCTCTTTTCCTCCAAAGGATCGCAGCTCCTCGCCAGCAACAGAATGAAGCTGGCCGGAGAATGACTTTGATGAGTTGACAGAAGTAGGCTTCAGAAGGTCAGTAATAACAAACGTCTCTGAGCTAAAGAGGCATGTCCGAGCCCATCACAAGGAAGCTAAAAACCTTGAAAAAAGGTTAGACAAATGGCTAACTAGAATAAACAGTGTAGAGAAGACTTTAAATGACCTGATGGAGCTGACACCATGCACGAGAAGTTGGTGATACATGCACAAGCTTTAATAGCCGATTTGATCAAGTGGAAGAAAGGGTATCAGTGATTGAAGAACAAATTAATGAAATAAAGTGAGAAGACAAGGTTAGAGAAAAAAGAGTAAAAAGCTTCCAAGAAATATGGGACTATGTGAAAAGATCAAATCTACATTTGATTGGTGCACCACAAAGTGATGAGGAGAATGGAACCAAGTTGGAAAATACCCTTCAGGATATTATCCAGGAGAACTTCCCCAATCTAGCAAGCAGGCCAACATTCAAATTCAGGAAATACCAAGAACATCATAAAGATATTCCTCAAGAGGAGCAACCCCAAGACACATAATTGTCAGAATCACCAAGGTTGAAATGAAGGAAAAAATGTTGAGGGCAACCAGAGAGAAAGGTTGAGTTACCCACAAAGGGGAACTCATCAGACTAACAGCAGATCTCTCTGCAGAAACCCTACAAGCCAGAAGACAGTGGGGGCCAATATTCAACATTTTTAAAGAAAAGAATTTTCAACCCAGAATTTCATATCCAGCCAAACTAGGCTTCATAAGTGAAGGAGAAATAAAAATTTTTACAGACAAGCAAATGCTGAGAGATTTTGTCACCACCACACCTGTCTTATAAAAGCTCCTGAAGGAAGCACTAAACATAGAAAGGAACAACCAGTACTAGCCACTGCAAAAACATGCCAAATTGTAAAGACCATGGATGCTATGAAGAAAATGCATCAAAATAACCAGCTAACATCATAATGACAGGATCAAATTCACATATAACAATTAACCTTAAATGTAAGTGAGTTAAATGCCCCAATTAAAAGACACAGACTGGCAAATTGGATGAAGAGTCAAGACCCATCAGTGTGCAGTATTCAGGAGATCTGTCTCATGTGCAAAGACACACACAGGCTCAACATAAAGGGATGGAGGAAGATCTACCAAGCAAATGGAAAGCAAAAGAAAGCAGGGGTTGCAATCCTAGTCTCTGATAAAACAGACTTTAAGCCAACAAAGATCAAAAGACACAAAGAAGGCCATTACATAATGGTAAAGGGATCAATTCAACAAGAAGAGCTAACTATCCTACATATATATGGACCCAAAACAGGATCACCCAGATTCATAAAGCAAGTCCTTAGAAGCCTACAAAGAGACTTATAATAATAATGGGAGACTTTAACACCCCACTGTCAATATTAGATCAATGAGACAGAAGATTAACAAGGATATCCAGGACTGGAACTCAGGTCTGCACCAGGCAGACCTAATAGACTTCTACAGAACTCTCCACCCCAAATCAACAGAACATACATTCTTCTCAGCACCACATCTCACTTATTCCAAAATTGACCACATAGTTGGAAGTAAAGCACTCCTCAGCAAATGTAAAAAAAAACAGAAATCACAACAAACTGTCTCTCAGACCACAATGCAATCAAATTAGAACTCAGGATTAAGAAACTAATTCAAAACTGCACAACTACATGGAAACTGAACAACTTGCTTTTGAATGACTACTGGGTAAATAATGAAATGAAGACAGAAATAAAGATGATCTTTGAAACCAATGCGAACAAAGATACAACGTACCAGAATCTCTTGGATGCATTTAGAGCAGTGTGTAGAGGGAAATTTATAGCACTAAATGCCCACAAGAGAAAGCAGGAAAGAGCTAAAATCGACACCCTAACATCACAATTAAAAGAACTAGAGAAGCAAGAGCAAACAAATTCAAAAGCTTGTAGAAGACAAGAAGTAACTAAGATCAGAGCAGAACTGAAAGAGATAGAGACACAAACAGAACTTCAAAAAATCAATGAACCCAGGAGCTAGTTTCCAGAAAAGATCAACAAAATTGATAGACTGCTAGCAAGACTAATAAAGAAGAAAAGAGAAGGATCAAATAGACGCAATAAAAAATGATAAGGGGGATATCACCACCTATCCCACAGAAATACAAACTACCATTAGAGAATCCTGTAAACACCTCTACACAAATAAACTAGAAAACCTTGAAGAAATGGATAAATTCCTGGACACATACCCCCTCCCAAGACTAAACCAGGAAGAAGCTGAATCTCTGAATAGACCAATAACAGGCTCTGAAATTGAGGCAATAATTAATAGCCTACCAACCAAAAAAAGTCCAGGACCAGAGGGATTCACAGCTGAATTCTACCAGAGGTACAAAGAGGAGCTGGCACCATTCCTTCTAAAACGATTCCAATCAATAGAAAAAGAGGGAATTGTCCCTTATTCATTTTATGAGGTCAGGATCATCCCGATACCAAAGCTTGGCAGAGACAAAACAACAAAAAAGAATTTTAGACCAATATCCCTGATGAACACTGATGCAAAGATCCTCAATAAAATACTGACAAACCAAATCCAGCAACACATCAAAAAGCTTATCCACCACAAACAGGTCGGCTTCATCCCTGGGATACAAGGCTGATTCAACATGCACAAATTAATAAAATAATCCATCACATAAACAGAACCAATGACAAAAACCACGATTATCTCAATAGATGCAGAAAAGGCCTTCGACAAAATTCAAAAGCCCTTCATACTAAAAACTCTCAATAAACTGGGTATAGATGGAACATATCTCAAAATAGTAAGAGCTATTTATGACAAGCCCACAGCCAGTATCATAATGGGCAAAAACTGGAAGCATCCCCTTTGAAAACTGGCGCAAGACAGGAATGCCCTCTCTCACCACTCCTATTCAACATAGTGTTGGAAGTTCTGGCCAGGGAAATCAGGCAAGAGAAATAAATAAAGGGTATTCAATTAGGAAAAGAGGAAGTCAAATTGTCCCTGTTTGCAGATGACATGTATATTTAGAAAACCCCATTGTCTCAGCCCAAAATTTCATTAAGCTGATAAGCAACTTCAGCAAAGTCTCAGGATACAAAATCAATGTGCAAAAATCACAAACATTCCTACACACCAATAACAGAGATCCAAATCATGAGTGAACTCCCATTCACAATTGCTTCAAATAGAATAAAATACCTAAGAATCCAACTTACAAGGGATGTGAAGGACCTCTTCAAGGAGAACTACAAAACACTGCTCGATGAAATAAAAGAGGACACAAACAAATGAAAAAACATTCCATGCTCATGGAAAGGAAGAATCTCTATTGTGAAAATGGCCATACTGCCCAAGGTAATTTATAGATTCATACTGCCCAAGGTAAGGTAATTTTTAGATTCAATGCCATTTCCATTAATCTACCAATGACTTTCTTCACAGAATTGGAAAAAACTACTTTAAAGTTCATATGGAACCAAAGAAAGCCCTCATTGCTAAGACAATCCTAAGCAAAAAGAACAAAGCTGGAGGCATCACACTACCTGACATCAAACTATACTACAAGACTACAGTAACCAAAACAGAATGGTACTGGTACCAAAACAAACATATAGACCAATGGAACAGAACGGAGGCCTCAGAAATGACACCACACATCTACAACCATCTGATCTTTGACAAACCTGACAAAAACAAGCAATGGGGAAAGGATTCCCTATTTAATAAATGGTGCTGGGAAAACTCGCTAGCCATGTGTAGAAACCTGAAACTGGATCCCTTCCTTACACCTTGTATAAAAATTAATTCAAGATAGATTAAAGACTTAAATGTTAGACCTAAAATCATAAAAACCCTAGGAAAAAACCTAAGCAATTTCATTCAGGACATAGGCATGGGCAAAGAATTCTTGACTAAAACACCAAAAGCAATGGCAACAAAAGCCAAAATTGTCAAATGGGATCTAATTAAACCAAAGACTTCTACACAGCAAAAGAAACTACCATCAGAGTGAACAGGCAACCTGCAGAATGGGAGAAAATTTTTGCAATTTAGCCATCTGACAAAGGGCTGATATCCAGAATGTACAAAAGAACTCAAACAAATTTACAAGAAAAAATCAACCCCATCAAAAAGTGGGCGAAGGATATGAACAGACACTTCTCAAAAGAAGACATCTATGCAGCCAAAAGACACATGAAAAAATGCTTATCATCACTGGTCATCAGAGAAATGCAAATCAATACCACAATGAGGTACCATCTTATACCAGTTAGAATGGCAATCATTAAAAAGTCAGGAAATAACAAGATGCTGGAGAGGATGTGGAGAAATAGGAATGCTTTTACACTGTTGGTGGGAGTGTAAATTAGTTCAACCATTGTGGAAGACTGTGGCAGTTCCTCAAGGATCTAGAACTAGAAATATCATTTGACCGAGTGATCCCATTATTGGGTATGTACTCAAAGGATTATAAATCATACTGCTATAAAGACACATGCACATGTATGTTTACTGTAGCACTATTCACAATAGCAAAGACTTGGAACCAACCCAAATGTCCGTCAGTGATAGACTGGATAAAGAAAATGTGGCACATACACACCATGGAATACTATGCACCTATAAAAAAGGATGAGTTCATGTCCTTTGCAGGGACATGGATGAAACTGGAAACCATCATTCTCAGCAAATTATCACAAGGACAGAAAACCAAACATTGCATGTTCTCACTTATAGGTGGGAATTGAACAATGAGATTACTTGGACACAGTGTGGGGAACATCACACACTGGGGCCTGTTGGGGGTTGAGGGGCTTGGGGAGGGATAGCATTAGGAGAAATACCTAACGTAAATGACGAGTTGATGGGCACAGCTAACCAACATAGCACATGTATACCTATGTATCAAACCTACACATTGTGCACATGTACCCTAGAACTTAAAATATTAAAAAAAAAATCCTGCTACTTATACAATTTGAAAATCAGAAAGGGAAGAACAGAAAGACTTTATATTCCTTTCCGCCAGAAATAACTGCTTTTAATACCTTTGTGTACTTCCATCTGCAGGTGTATTTTGAATTCAAAGGAAAATGGATCACACATGTTAAAGCTTTTGTTATGCAAATATTTCATATTATTTTAACATAAATATTGTAATTTTACCTATAAAAAATGTACAATTATATCCAGCCCAAATTCATGCCCTTGTTATGATTTCAGTATGTCCTGGCCAGAACACTGGTTTAATTATTTCACAGATCAAAAAGGAAAGGCTTCTAGCACAGAGACCTATCAACTCAAATAACTACTCTCTTCAGGATAATTGCCAAGTGTCTGTATATAGTTTAATGTTCCTATGAGTTGAACTCTGTAAAAATTCACACACTGGAGTTCTAACCCCCAGTACCTCAGAATGTGGTCTTATTTGGAAATAGCATTGTTGAGGATACAGTTAAGATGAAGTTATAATGGAGTCCTGTGGGCCCCTTAACCATTATGACTCATGCCTTTATATAAAGGGGAAATTTGGACACAGAGACATGCACACAGGAATATCATGTGAAGATTGGAATTATACTGCCATAAGCCAACGAGCTCTCAGAAGCTAGTAGAGGGGCCTGGAAAAGAACCTTCCCTAATGCCCTTGAAAGGAGCATGGCCTTGCCAACATCTTGATTTCAGACTTCTGGCCTCCAGAATTTTGAGATAATACATTTCTGTTGTTCTAAGCCCCCAAGTTTGTGGTACTCTATTATGGTAGCCCCAGAAAACTCACAGCTGTCAGACTTTTTAAAAAAAACTAAATTTTAGCACCCCTTTCACACATGATACAAGTTATTAAAGCAAAGAAAGACTCATGAAACAGAGGCATGACCATGTACCCTTCTCATTCATTCACCTCCCTTACCCTCCTGTCACCTATGTACCTAGACCCCATGCCATCGTAGAGGTGATTTCACAAGGCAACAGACTTGCTGACTTTCTTAGCCCATGCTCTCTCTAAAGGGAAAGCACAGCCAGCCTTTCATGTGGGCCCCATTGGCTACCTGGCTATAAGAAGCTCACCCTTCATTGTAAATTTTCCTGTCTGACTTCGTTGGGAAGTTAATGTGTCATTTTACATGGACATGGGCCCCTAACCCTAGCAAATTCCCTTTCCTTTGCCCAAAAGAACTGAAATTCTCTCCACAAAGCCAATAAGAGCCTTTCATTTATGTTGGCCTATGAAAGAAATTACTCCCTCCTGACATGCACACCCACTCACACTCACACACAAACACATACACACTCACACTATAGAAAACGTTCCAGTGGCATTAGTGTGTGCTCAGTGGTCTGGTAAGATGTTAAGAAAGTGGTGTGAGAGCAGACTAGCACAAGCTATTGAAGAATAGTGTATTTGAAAGACTGACAGAGTATATGCAGAAATAAAAGAAAGAGAATGATGGAAAGTAAAAGAATTGTGTTGTGTTACGAACTCAACAGACACTCTGTTGCTTGTTATTAAGAAAACTGAAACTAATAAACTGAAACTGCAGGATATTTAGTATGTGTGCCCTCTAGTTTAGGTTTGCTGGAATTTGACCAGTACTGTGTTTACAAATTGGCCCAACTTTTGTAAAAACCTTTTTGTTTCCCTTGCTCTCAAACATGTTATAAATTCATTAAATGGCCTAAGAGTTTGTTGCTAATTTTCTCCTGTAAAAGATTATAAAAGGAGTATCTGAGGCTGAGGCCTCCAAGCAGGATTCAGTTGGGGAAGAAATGGTATTGATGATTCATCAGCCTCTAAGTTGCTAAAGTATCATATTGGATACCGGCAACCTGATGACCAGATCATACTTGAAGTCAGCATCAGTTCTGAGCACAAAGTTAAGTGGATCTTTAAGGATGTCTTATAAACCCAAGGCCATGAGCAAGTGTGACTCGGTCAGAGTGAAGAAAGGACAGGAGATTCTGAACCATGCACAATCTGCTTGCAGGACTGCTTTCTGCTAACAATCTCAATTCTGGGCATCTGAAATATGCTCAGATATGGCCAAGTAATAGTTCATTAAGTGGGAAAAATAGCATACAAAAATCAAATCTTCAGATAATTCAAGAAGCCCATTTTGGATAATACATTTGATGCTCTGTATTTTTTCTTTTCACCCTGCAAAAATAATCTATTTCCATCTAATGAGAGACTGGCAGAGAGGATAATGAGGAAAGCTAAAGAAATGCAGAATTTACAAACTAGATGGTCTGTCCTTGAACAATTGAATGTGCTGAGAATGTGTCATTTCAGAAAGATTTTAGCATGGAAAATCCTAAAGACTCTATGTTTAGCATAGTAAAGTGCTGCATAACACTGTTTCAGTTAGTGATGAACCACATGTGTAATGGTGGTCCCATAAGATTATGATACTGAATTTTTAATGTACCTTTTCTATGTTTAGATACATTTAGATACACAAATACCATTGTGTCACAATTGAATACAGTATTCAGTACAGTAACATGCTATATAGGTTTGCAACCTAGAAACAATAGGCTGTACAATATAGCCTAGGTATGTAGTAGGCTGTACCATCTAGGTTTGTGTAAGTGCACTCTATAATGCTTGCAAGGAAAAAATTGCCTAATGATGCATTTCTCAGAGTATATGTCCATCATTAAGTGATACATAATTGTATTTCTCAATTTAGAAAACATCAAGATTTTTCCTCTTTCAACTGATCCCTGGTTACAAACTGGTCATCCACGGAACTGGAAACCTGAGGAAATGTAAGGTGGGTATTAAAAAAAATTATTTTTGTGGTATTAATATCCTCCAAGATTAAAGTAAAAGCATTTCCCACTTCATTCCATCTTAAAATACAGTAGTGCATACCTGCTGAAACAATTTCCACCCTTCTACCTCTAAAAAAATTACTTAAAACAATTACTTTGAAACTATTGGCAAGATCAAAATGGCCAGCCCTGTGATTCAGGGCATTGTAGGGCACCTAATCTCATTATTTGTCCTGCAAACATGTGAAACTCAGCACCCCAATATGAACCACTTCTCCAAACACATTTTTAAGTAAACTTTTCTTGTTTTGAAAAAAATTGGGAAGATAGTACAGAGAGTTTCCATATACACAACACCCAGTTTCCCTTATTATTAATATCTTACATTAGTATGATACACCTTCTACAATTAATGAACCAATATTGACACATTATTAACTAAAATGCATACTTTAATCAGGTTTCTTCCATTTTTACCTAATGTTCATTTTCTGTGTTAGGATCCCATCCAAGATACCATATTGCATGTAGTCATTACGTCTCTGCAGACTCTTCTTAGCTATGTCAGTTTCTCAAATTTACCTTGTTTTTTGGTTTTGTCTGTTTTTTGTTTTTGAGACAGGGTCTCACTTTGTTACCCAGGCTGGAGTGCACTGGCATAATCATGGCTCATTGCAGCTTCAATCTCCTGGGCTCAAGTGATCCTCCTGCCTTAGCCTCCTTAGTAGCTGGAACTACAGGCATGCACCACCACACCCAGCCAATTTTTCTTAAATTTTTGTAGGGACGAGGTCTCACTATCCCAAACAACTGGGTTCAAGTGATCCTCCTGCCTTGGCCTCCCAAAGTGCTGGGATTACAGGCATGAGCCATACATCTGGCTCATACCTGGTTTTTGATAACATTTAGTTTTGAGAAGTACTGGTCCGATAGTTTATAAAGTATCCCTCAGTTGGGATTTGACTAACAATTAAACTGAGATTATGTGTTTTTGGGAGAAAGATCAAAGAGTTAAAATGCCATTTTCATCACATCTATCAAGGGCATATTGCCATCAGTACGGTGATATATTGATATCACTGTTGGTATTGATCACCTGGCTGAGATGTGTTTATCAGGTGTCTCCACTAGGGAAGTTGTTCTCCTCAACCCTTTCTATCATGCACTCCGTTGGTAGAGAGTCCCTATGCACAGCCCCCAGTTAAGGACCGGGGAATTATGCCGTACCTCCTTGAGGACTATCTACCTAAATTATTTGAAATATTTCTGCAAGGGAGGTGGTCTCTTCTCCTTCTATTTATTTAATTATTCAATCACCTGTTTATGTCAGTATGGATTCATGAATATTTATTTTATACTTTGGATTATAATCTGATGCTACTTTATTTTGGTTGAATAATTTTTATACTTTGGATTATAATCCAGTGCTACTTGAATATTTATTTTATACTTTGAATTATAATCCAATGCTACTTGAATATTTATTTTATACTTTGGATTATAATCCAATGCTACTTTATTTATTTTGGTTGCTCAGATTGTTCCAACTTTTACTATTGGGAGCTCTTTCGGCGAGATCTTGTGTCCCTTTGAAGTACCACTATCATTGTGTTTTGTTTGTTTGTTGGCTTTTTCTGAGTACTTCCTTTTTTGTGGTACTACAAATACGCAAATCTTATCTTGTCTATTTCTTGTTCCAGTCTTAGAATCAGACATTTCCCCCAAGAAGCCTTCATTCCTTTTATTGCAGAATGGTATGGGAACCCAAGAACTGGATGCTTACTGTCCATGCTACTAAAGTGTCATGGCTCCTTGGCCCTCTCAGCTGACAGATCAGCGAGATAATCTGTGTGAGTACTAGCCTATACATAGGCACATATCTCTAAATATTTCCATGTGTAACCATCTTTTAGCTATATGAAGCTAAACATGAATTCATACATAGCCTCTGACTAATCCGTTACCACATGGGTTATTCTGGCCTCATCCTCTTGTTTATTTGTAACCTGTCTTTCCAAAAGTGAGATACCTGACATCTAATAGTCATCATCCATTTACTTAATTGTTCAATTTCAGTAGATATATATAATAGTATTAAACCTTTAACCTTGTGGGAAACAACTTCATCAATGAGTGTATAGTGCTTATGTATAATTTCTTTTGCCATCTTTTTTAGTCATACAGACCTCACTCATTTCCAGTTACTTAGGTCAGTAACCTTCCCCTGCAGGACCTACAGTAGGTTGTTTCACACATTTGTAATACAGTTACAATCTTTGTCACATTGGACATTTCATCCTGGGATTCTCCCAACCTCATAAATGATTTTTCTTTAATTTGTATACATTAAGCTCTACTCTCTGTACTGTACATTTCTATGGATTTTGACAAATATATAGTGACACATATCCACAATTTTACCACACAGAATAGTTTCATCACTCTAAAACTTCTCCTGTGCTGCACTTTTTCCGTGCTCCCCTTCTCCCACACCAAACCTCTGGCAATCACTAATTGCTTCCATCTCTGTAGCTTTGTCTTTTCCAGAATGTCATATAATTGGAATCATACTGCATATAGCCTTTCAGACAGACTTATTTGGCATAGCAATATGCATTTAAAATTCATCCATGTCTTTTCATTGCTTGATGGTTTTTTATTGCTGAATAGTATTCCATTGCATGGATGTACCATAGTTTTGTTTTGTTTTTTTATTCATTTACCTGGTGAAGAACATCTTGGTTGCTTCCAGTTTGGGACAATAATGAATGAAGCTGCTCTAAACATTTGCATGGCATTTTGGGGGTAGACATAAGTTTTCGATTCAGTTGGGTAAACACCTAGGAGAACAATCGCTAGGTCATATGTTAGGACTATGTTTGGCTTCCTGCAAACTGCCAAACTGCTTTCCAAAATGGCTAGACGATTTTGCATTTCTGCCAGCAATCAATGAGAGTTCCTTTTTCCACATCCTCACCAGCAATTGTTATTATCTGTTTTTGGAATTTTAGCCACTCTAATAGGTGTGTAGTATAATCTCATTGTTGTTTTACTTTTTAATTTCCCAGTGACAAATGATGTTGAACACCTTTTCATATACTTGTTTGCCATCTGTACATCTTCTTCGGTCTTCCAGTCCATTTAAAAGTACTTAGATAATTTATTGATTATTAAAGCTATATTTCAAGTTTGTGTCACTTTCTTATCAAATATTCTTTCCTAAGAAAAATTTCTAAAATTTGCCACAAATTTGGGTTACATGGACAAAACCCTCCATACACTATCAATTGTGACATTACTGGTAGAAGGAATCTCTTTTAAATGAGTATAATGTATGTTTAGCAAATTCTTTTATTGGTAGTCTACCTATAATCTTAAATACTATTAGAAACTTCCTCTTTTCACATCCAAGTATGAAGACAGTGCCCACTATACTTTAGCATACATTACCTAACAATGAAGAAGAGGATACACATATGCCTTAGTAATAACATTGTCTTGCTTTATGTCCTTGAACAAGTAACTTTGCCATGTGAGGCCTAAGTTTCTTCATCTGTTGTATCATGAGGTGAGTGCAGATAACCTAGAGTTCCTTTGACCACTTTCATTTTATTTTTTACTCTTTCCTATCGTCTCAGTCACTGACCAGAGGCTCATTAACACAGGATTCTTTTCTTTGGTTACCTTTCCTCCTACCATGACCACACTGAATTTTCCTCGTTTAGTTGTTGGTTCTCTTTCCAGACCACTCCTTAAGTTCAATATGTACTTTCTTTCACTTTTATTATCTAGAGATCATTTCCCTTGTTAATATGCTGTTTTAACTTTTTCATATCACATCTAATTAGAATTTGTTTTGCTTGAGAGTAATTAAATTTTATGACAGCAAATTAAATACAAGTTGATGGCTTTATGGTTTATCTGTAAATCACCCCAGACTGCTTACTAGAACCTAAATTAAAGTTGTTTCCATCCTCCACTAGGACTCCTTCATGAACAGGGTATGTTTTTTGATGAATTTCAGCTTTTGGGCCACTTTTTTTTCTTTTTCTAAAGGATAGATCTGAGACGCCAAGAAATTGAGGCTGAAAAACAATCAGCCACCAAAGAGTCTTACTCAGGATATATTTGATAAACTCCTTTTTCCTTGTTGTTAAATGTATCCTGTTGCCTTGAAAGAAAGGAGTACGCCTACCTATACAGTGAGCAATTTTCTCTCCAGGGAGTACTTTACTCATTCAAGTTCACCATAGGTCAGGCTAAAAGCAGTCCTGGTGTGATTTGTATTTCTCACCACAGTCATCCTTAACTGCTTCAGGATGTATGACTAATTAGAAGAAATATACACAGCAGGCACAGTATATGACACACAGTAACCACCTGCATAGGTTGCCATTGTGTTTAAGTTGCACAGATGGCCCCGTGAGTCATTAACTTTTATAAAACAACTTCAAAATCAAGGTACTGACAAAGAATGTATAGGAGTGTGCCTTCAAAAAGTTCAGGTAAGTCAAATGGTAGACAACTGGAAAGCAGCGTCTCCCCCTTACAAAGAGTGATTTACAAATCTAAGGATTATATCTTCAAAACCAGAAAAACAAAACTATAACAGGCAACACTTCTGTTTTTCTTTTTTAGTCTCACACAGAACTCAAAGCACAGGTTGTAGTTCAGGGGCTTGAAGGTGTTCACAGCTCCCCTGACCACACTTTTCATTTAGTTTGCATATGACGTTTACCTGGCTGTGACTGGCCAGACACATATTCCTGGCCTTGTCAATACCTAAAATTTGATAAATGTTTATGACAGAATTGGAACAAAGAAGAGTGAAAGGGCTTTGAATAAGGGCTGAAGGGGCCTCATCTTTGAGTAACATCCGTGACTGATACCAAGGCATGCCCCAGCAAACAACTGAAAGTAGCTTCCTGTGGGGCTACGTGCTTATCTGATCTGCCCACTCTGGGTGGGCCCGCAGACTTTAACAGCTAAACTAGATGCATATACTCTCAGGTGTCATAATACCTGGAAGCATTTTAGGTTGGAACCTTATGAATATGACAAATTTGAAACTAAGGAATAACCTGTGTATGCAGATTACCATAGAGTTAACCCACATATGAAATCAACCACAAAAAAGTCTTCAAGTGTATTATAAGTGTCCCTATCTACTAAGGAATATGTTCTCTGCAATTTGTTTCCCTTCAAAAACCTTCCTACCTGGCTGATTTTTGCTGTTGAGTTAATTGACTTCCTGCTTGTTGAGGATTTGTTTTTAATAGTCTTTTTTTCTCTTTGCCTTATTTTCTACATTGGTGTATTTCTTAATGCTAAATATTCTTTGGCGATTTGGGGGTCTAAATTTCTAAGTTTCTAATGGTTCTACATATTTTTCAGCTGTCCAGTTTCCATTGTTGCTGTTTTGTGGGTCCAAGTTGTTTTTTTCCTAGAAAAAATAATAATAAAAGCTAACTTTTCTTAAGGACTTTCCACATTCGCAGAACTCTTCTAAATCCTTTATGTGTATTTTAACTCATGTTATTTCCTGCTATCATAGACTTTATTACTATTTTTCAGGACATTCTCTATCTCTGAGTCCACAGCTGCTCAGTGTTAGACCTTAAAAGCTGTCTTATCAGTTTCGAAAGTGCTGATATGGCTTTCCTTCAGTGCCCTCTACTGAATGTGGGTGTGGAGTTAGTGACTGTCTGGGAATGACTGCTCTGTCTGTGTGGCTTTGAAACCGTTGTCTTTCTGTCCCTGCATCCCACTTGCTGATTGTAGGAGTGAACTTCCGGCACGTAACATCTAGAATAGTACCAAGTTGGAAAAGTTTTGTCCATTGTACATGAGCATGGATAATATGATTTTCTCTGTGAAAGATCAATAATAATAGTGCTACATGAGAAGAATCATGATTTCTCTTGTAGGTAACTACAACAAAAATCTACTATTGGCAATTACTCATCTACTGTTTTGGACCCATCACTTGTACAAGGTATACATGTACTGTCTGATAACTAATTTAGCTGCATTGATTCATTTTTCACTTCTCATCTCTTAAATATATTTTGCATAGATGGCATTCTGGATAACAAAGAGTTTCTACAGGTCTCTTAGGGTAAATGACATTATTGGTGTACAGCTTATTCTACGTAGAAGGATTCTACACTTGACAATGGAAATCTCATTTTACAATCTGTGTATCTCCTTTAGCAAGCACCCAGTTCAGAAATAACACAATTACTAATTTAAAATGATTAATATTTGAGTCCTTGCTGTGCTACGTACTTCATATTTGTTATCCCCCTTAATCTTCACAGCCTTCCCATGAGATAGATCCTATCCTCAATCCAATTTGACATACGATCAAAGTCTGAATTGAATTGATGATGTGAAATAACTCAACCGTTAAGAGTTGAAAACAGGTCTGCTGATTGTAGAATTTGGTTTTTACCATTATAGCTGTATATTACAGATAGCATTTATGCTAACGAAACAAAATGATTCATTTGTTAGATGAAGGAAGATCCTAACATTCTTTCTCCCTGTTCATGTAAAATGACTAAGGGAAATGAAGAAAAACAAAAGAAATCCTTGGTCTTCAGCAGTAGCTGAGCTCTTATAGGTCTTCCAGGCTGTTTATAAATGCAGCTGAGCAGTAACATTGAAAATGTTGCTTTGAGCCATGGGGATAGTTTGAGTTTCACCACCTATCATACTAGCTCGTACTTAGAAGACACTCAATAAAACATATTGAACTGAATCCAAATATGTTCACCAGAAAAGCTAGCCTCCGTAAGGAAGGGAAAGGTAACAGAATTACCTAACCTTTGGATCATTTTATGGTTTGCAACCTGCTTTTGAAAACCATGTGTGTAACAGTACTGGGCTTGAGCTGTTCCTGCTTGATGGTATTACTGGCACGACTGTGTTACTACTATACTACATCCTTTTTTTCTTTCAGGCTTCACAGTGGTGCATGATACAGACAGGACAGATATTATTCATTTTAGTAATAAATACTAATGTCTTTGGTAGGACACATATTTAATTATGTATAGTGGATATTTGATTCCAATAATTTTGAAGATTGAAAACTGACAAGCCAAGAGGAGTAGTGGGCAGTTTATACTTCATTTTGCTGTTAAAATCTTGAAGGTACAGATATAAGTAGAAACTCATATTTTCAGGAATCTCTGGATTGTAAAAATTTAACCCAAGTGCTGCTGCTTCAGACAGATATATTCAGTTCCATTTAATTCCATAATTGAAACTATTAGCAGACTTTGCCCCTGGAGATTTAGAGAATTCTTCTCTGCCCCAGTCTTAATTTAGACTGCCTTATGATTAAAAAAAAAAAAATCTTGTTATTGGAAGGTTTATGTCTCTTGTTTTGAGATGGAATCTCACTCTGTTGCCTAGGCTGGAGTTCAGTGGCCTATCCCAGCTCACTGCAACCTCCACCTCCCAGGTTCAAGCAATTCTCATGCCTCAGTCCCCCGAGTAGCTAGGACTACAGGTGCACACCACCACGTCCGGCTAATTTCTGTGTTTTTAGTAGAGACAATGTTTCACGATGTTGCCCAGCTGGTCACAAACTTTTGGGCTCTAGTGATTAACCTGACTCAGCCTCCCAAAATGTTAGGATTACAGGCATGAGCCACCGTGCCCAGCTAGTTTGTCTTTTTTAATCCAGATAGTTGTTCACAGGACTCTAGGAATTGAGACCAGGCTGTGACAGGAAGGACCTACCAATCTCATCGTTCTCCCACCTCCCATTGCAGGTGAGGCTGTGACAGGAAATTGGTGTTGGGTTTGTGCTCTGCTGCCTGGACCAAACTGTTAGTAGCTCAGATGTGTGCTGTTTAAAACAAAACAATCAGGATTTTGATAAACAAGGGGAACAACTGTGATGATCTCTCCCAGGCCACTGCTGTAATATTACACACAAATAGAGGCTGAGGGGGAAGTGGCATCTCATCTGAAGGAAACAGATAGTGCCACTGTCAATCAATGAAACAAGTATGATGTCATTAAAAACAACAGGAACCACAATAAGCAGGCCTGGACTAGAGTTTGGAGGTGTCTGGAGACTCCCATTTGTGGGTTTCAGCTGGTCTTCATGATCCCAGAAGCTGTGGGAGTGAGTAAGGAACTCTGCAGTCCAGTTGGGTCTGTGAGTCCTAAGTAACCACCACTGATAACAGCTGTTGGTTACTTTGTATTAGACTTCTGTTATTTCCAGGTCTTCAAGGAGATCTTCTCAAACTCACAGACTGGTGTCACCTGTGCTAAGAGGAATTAGATCCCTCCGTAGTGCTGAAGAGGTATCAGTGGTGATCACTTCACCTCGGACAGGCCTACCCCAACATCCACAGGCCTGGGCGGGGGCACAAAGGAGACTTACACACCTATGTTCAAATATTTAAATGTTATAAATCAAACTACCTAATTTCCTGGAATATGTCTCATCCTCCTACCTTGACAAATCTCTCTTCATAATGACTTGAAGGGTTGAAATTTAGAATTCTCCACCCCCTCCTCTCTCTCCTGCCTGACACCCACAGCCTTCTTTTTCCATGCTCACTGTCTCTGTCTCATATGAGGAAGGGCCTTGCTCATCATGTGTGGATATCCCAGGTCATGCTTCCAAGCTCCACACACCTTCCCACAGAAAACAGTCACCTTTTGCTGCACTTTCAGCCTCCAGAGTTGTATACTGGCATGTTTTAGCCTCAGAATGAAGGGCCAGAGAAGAAGCCTGAAGTCCTTCTAAGCAGAAGAGTCTTGAGTCCTCGGTACCCAGAGCATGGTCTAGAAAAGGGGAAGTAAGCCCAATGGATTCCACACCCCATGGAGAGCAGCATGACTGGAGGAAGGTTGAAGCAAGCACCCTTGCCCAGTTCTAAGAGCAGGAATGCCTGTAGAGTACCATTTTCCCAAATGATTACCTCAAAAGTGTGAGCAACAACAGAATCAGCAGTTAAATGGAAAAAAGAGATCAGAAGAAACTGTAAGGATTCTATCAGAGGTCACAAGATCCCTGAGGAGCTCTCAGAAATAGCTGGGGTAACATTTTGAGAGGAGCTTATTTCAAACAAATAGACCATTGGAAGGTTCACTCTAAAATTACAATTTGAAAATTAAGGGATGCACCTTTGGAATATGGATGACCTAGGAGCAGCTTACATTGCATCATTATTTCCTTACAATGCATTCTCTAGGTAGGAGAAAACAGGCTTCAAGGTGATAACAGACTCATCTACAATCACATTTCCACAGCACAGCAGAGTGAGCATTCCGATTTCTAGTCCAGTGCTCTTCTGTGTCAAAAATGTACTGAGAAAAGCAGCCAGAGGAGATCAAGAAAGTTTAGGGCAGGTCTATTAATGAGAACTCGGCACAGCACCTTGCTCATGCCTGGACGCACAAAAAAAAGTATCATTCCATTAATTTCCCTTCACAAACCTTCCTACCTGGCTGATTTTTGCTGTTGAGTTAATTGACTTCCTGCTTGTTGAGGATTTTAAAAAAATCTTTCCCTTTGCCTTATTTTCTACATTGGTGTATTTCTTAATGCTAACTATAATGGAGTTCTACTTTGAGTTAACATCATTATCCCACGTCCCCAGTATGCAGTTACTGGCCTTATTGAGAAACTCCTTGCCTCAATCTCATGACTTGGAAATTTTTCTTGCCATTTTTAATGCTTCTTTCTCATACTGTGTGACTAATCTTATACCCCTAGACATCTACTACACATATACTTTGCACTTTCAATGAAATTTTAAAAGGAGTCAAGAACATATATAACCTATTGAGCACCTAAATTGTGCTAGACACATTTATCTTCATAGCAATCCTCCGTGATAAAAACAACAAAGCAGAGATTGCATTCTACCTGGACAGGCGAGGAAACTGGCAGAACTGCTTAAGGCCAGTAATGGCGAAGCTAGGATTTCAGCCTCAGTCTGACTCATTCCATGTCCTTTTCATTAGGCTAGGCTCCTCCTGTGTTTTGTAATACAGTAATTTATTGAGCATGTTTTTTTCTGGAAGAAATAAATCATTATTTATAGTTATTACTCTCTGACCCATAAAATGTGGTTGTCCTGAAAATGTTAGAGCTAAAAAGAATATTAGAAGGAATGTCTAGTCTGATACACTTATTTTATGATCCAGGAAACAGGAGCTTAGAGACATTGAATGATTTGCTAAAGATCTTGCAGTCAGTTGTATAGAACCTTAGATCCTTGTTCTCTGAACTTTTATTCCAGTTTGTTTGTTAGTTTCCACAAACATTTTTAGAGGCCTATATGAACCTAATTTGCCAATCCTGAAAATTTAAATGTATAATGTTCTCTGTATCACCATTTTTAACCTTTCCATTTCAATAATAAAACCCAGTATTCTCTAAATAACAATTTTATAACTTTGAATTACAAGCCCACAATTAAAATACAGAAACTGAAAAAGTATATACAGATAGAGTGTTACCTTTCAAAATGTAAATGAAAAGTTATTAATATTGTGTTATCAGAAGACTGATAAAGGTCTAGGATATTTTTAAAGGTACAGTACTTGGTACTTTAAAGGTACTTTTAAAAGAAAACCTTTACTCTATTACTATTCCACTAATAACTATATAATTGCCCTATGCATAAATTACTGAAATGAATTATGGTAACTGCTGTGATTTATAAAACAAGAAATAAAGTGTGGCAAAATTTACCTAACTTCAATGATGTAAAGTAATTCCCAGTAATACACTCAAATAGAATACCTTCCTCCCAGTAATACACTCAAATAGAACAGCTTATGAACTATAGATCAGAAAGCTAACATGTATAGGATCAAAATGAAAAGTACTAGGTTAAAGTAGTGAATTGACGTTCATTGGTAGTTAAATCTTGATTCTCAAGCATGCTTCCGTTTCTACCACATCATTATCAGACAATAATTGTCATGTCAAAGAAAATGGGCGGGGTGGGAGGATTGCGAGGGGAAAGGCTCTATGCTTGCCATTCTTGGGGGTGATTATGCCATAAGGAATTTCATAATGAACTAAAAGGATTAAGGTCAAAAGAAAAACAGCTCATCAAAAAAAAAATATATATGTGTGGGACCACACACATTTTCAAAGCAGTATCTGGCTTATTATTCAGTGTTGCTCAGGCATAACGTTAGAATTCTTACATGCCAGGAGCCAGAAAACTCAAAGGTTAAATCAACAGCCAGCTGCTATATTCAGCTTATCATGTGCCTGGTAACAGGAGCAGTAGGATAGATGTTAAGGAGTTTTGCTACATAGCCACCTACCTAATCACTTACCTGTGTATCTATCATTGTACTTGCTTTAAACTGTGTGTAAATGTATGAATAGCCCCACATTCCAATATTTACTCAGTTTGCTTTGGGGATAATCATAAAACAATTATGCTATTATAAGACTGCTTACATTTTTAAAAATTTGGTTAAGTCAATAAGGAAATCCTCAAAACAATTCTTTTCATGAATATACCTTTTTTTTTTTTCTTTTTGAAAACATAATTTTTCTCTCTTGGGAAGGTAGCAAAACATTTCATTCTGTGGATATGTGTGAGATTTTCCGGTGATGTTAATCACCAAATATAATCGTAGCACTCTTTATTTTATAAGCATAGCATAGCACCCTGACACAATATACCTAGTTACATGGCCTAAAGTTTTAGAGAAGTCATTACCCTAATATATCACTGATTTGAATTAATTATAGGCAGAGAAGGGGATCTCAGCATAAAGTAGTGTACAATATGAACTAGAAGAAGGTAAATGTATAGCCTTTTAATATTCTGGGAAAATATACATATTAGATGATAACATAGCCTTGGCCTCCCATCAAAAAAAGATCTGTGACCTGCTTGCCCACAGCTACTCTCACCTGTCTTTAACTTCCCTGCTGTCACAGTGGAGGAAAGGTTCCCCCTTCCTATCTAAGTCCAAATTCCTCCACGTGTCTTGTGAATCCCATCTATGAACACCTTCTTCTATATAGACTTTGCACTATTATCTCTACTCTCCCCTCACTGTATCCTCAAACTCATTTCCTCTCATTAATTCTCCCCATTAACTTTCCCTTTCAAAAGTATTTAAACTTGCCTACGTCTTTTTCATCTTCACACACACACACACACAGTCTCCTGTCCTGCTCTCCTTCACACCCAAACTTTGCAAGCCTTGCTATCTTGAATTTCTTTCTTCCTTTTACAAAATGTGTTAAATTATTTCAAATATGTATATACTTCTCAACCTACTTCAATCTGAATACCAGTCTGACTAAACTACTCTTGCTTAAGTCACCAGTGACCTTTGTGTTGCTAACACCAATGGCCAGTTTCAATCTGGATCTTATCTGACATCATCTCAGCATTCAACACGGGGAATGTTCTCTTCTTCTTGAAACAGCCCCCCTCCCTGGCTGATATGCCACTTCCTTTCCTGGCTTTTCTCTGTCTTCTCTATTTTTTCCTCCCAGTCTCCTTTAGTATCTCTTTCTCCTCTACTCCATGTTTGAATGATGGGACTCCTTGGGGAACTGTTTGAAGTGCTCCTCTTTTCTCTTTCACACCACTCACTTCCTAGGCAATCTTAACCACTTCTGTGTTTCATGTACCATTTGTAAGCCTACAAATTTCAACATATGTACCCAGCCCAAACCTGGACTCTAAATCCATAATGGTACATCTGATTGACACTTCAACATCTCCACTTAGATATGGCACAGACAACTGAAACTCAACATGTCTAATTCTGAAATCCATTTTGCATCCAAACCTCCTATCCACTAGTGTTTCCTAATGAAAAATGCGTGACTTATTCCCTATTGCACTTGCCAGAAACCAGAGAACAGGGTTGGACCAAAACTCAGACAATAGCAAACCATTTGTTCAACATTTATTTAGTGGGTGTATTAGTTTCCCAGGGCTGCCATAACAAATTATCACAGACTTGTTGTCTTAAAACAATAGAAATTTATTCTCTCATAGTTCTGGAGGCCAGAATACTGAAATCAAGGTGTCAGCAGGGTGAGTTCCCTTTGAAGTCTGTAGGGAAGAAAGGTTCCTTGACCTTTCCAGCACAGGAGGTGGCCCCAGGCCTTCCTAGGCTTGCAGCTGCATAACTCTAACCTCTGCCTCAGTCTTCACACCGCATTCCTCCCTATGTCTCTCTTTCCTTTACTCTTCTTATAAGGACACTAGTCATTGGACTTAGGGCCCACTCTAAACCTAGGATGATTCTATCTTGACATCTTTAACTAGTTACCTCTGCAAAGTTTCTTTCTAAATAAGGTCATATTTTAAAGTTCCAAGTGACATAAATTTTGGGGAGGGCACTATTCAACTTACTACAGAGGGAGAAGAAAGGAAAAATTTCATAAGTGAAAAAATATAGATAGAAACATCCTCACTTCCAGTGGTCAAAGTAAGAAAATATTCTGGGGGGAAATGACAAAACGCATTTATTTCACAGTTTCCACAGCGTTTGTTATCTCAAATTGTATTTTTTTCCTTTGCTCCAAACTTAATAATTTACTGTTCAGTATACAGAAGGATTTTAGAGTAGCACTTTCCAGTTGAAAGTCTTAAATCTCACTTTAAAGTACAACATAAGAACACTTACATTGACAGATCTCTGTCAATGTGTGAGTGCTTGCAGAAAACTTTGATTTTTCTCCTCTTGATTGTATGCTACATATATGTTTATTATATAATTTGTCAAATATGTGTTTATCAGCCCCTATTTGAATTAAGTCCCAAAGTGGCAGAACTCAGTTTTATTCCACATACAGAAAAAAAAAGTGCATCCCTTGTACAGTTTGATGTACAACAGGTAACCCATTCATCTTGGTTTGCCCAGGATTTTCCATTTTAGCACTAAAAGTTCAATATCCTGAGGACCCCCTCAGTTAGTTAATCACTCCACTGTACAATTAATTTGCCTTGATGTGCAACATCTCATTATCTCCACTTGCAGGAGAAGTCCTTTCTATCCCTCATCCAGAGCTCCCATTCCTTCCTGATTGCATATCCAGGGATTCATTAATGCTTAGGGAAGTGTTGGAATCCAGGAAAAGGGAATATTGCCTACCTTGGTCTCTGTCAAAGCCCTGATAACAGGGAATGATACTAGTGGCTTAAGAACATGGCCTTGGAAACTTGTGAGTAAATGATACAAGCCGATAGCAAACCCCAGCTTCTGTAGCAACCACAGGAACCAAGGTAGCATCCTACTCTATGGAAGCAAATATTCAGGGTGGGGAAGTGCTTCCCATCTTCAGTGATATGTGGGCACATCCTGGTGGATTCCTCCTACAGAGTGGCCATGCCTTGTGAGTTACAGCTCTTTCAAGTTTTGGCCAACTCATTGGTGTTTAACAGTGTAAATTCAGGTTGTATTGTACTTATCTTGCTGGGCACCACTTTGTTGCTCATTAGCCATGAGAGGTCTTTATGAATGCTAGGTTCTAGGGATCTCACTGGCAAGGAGGCAGGGAGTGAGCAGGCTTAAGAAAGGGGAAGTGCTGCCTATGCCCTAAAGGTTGCCTCAGAACCCTGCACAGGCAAGGCCCACTGTTCCAATGGCTACCACTAGGACTACAGCAGAGGCCTGCCACAGAGGCTCCTAGGGGAAAGGCACCCCCACCCCCGCCACCACCAACAGTGTCATACTCAGTCATGGGTTTTTATTCCCTGCCTGGTGTGAACCCAAGGGATTTATAGCCCTGGTGCCCAGCCTTCTCACAGCTCACAAACAGCCACCTGTTAGGTACTCACTACCTCCTCATGGACCCCAGATCACCATCTTTCCAACTCCTTCCCTCTTCCCAACTTCTTCCCTCTCCTGGGTGGCAACTCCTCTTTAAAAATCGAGCTTTCTTTCCTTATATCTGTCATTTCAAGGGAAGCCACCTTGGTGATTGGCTGGTGATTTCCTGTCTCCATTTATATTGTGACTTATTGCTAAATCATCTCCTAAAGGAAGGAAAGCAAACCTTCAGTTTAATATCTAGCTTTGTGCTCCTTCTTTATTATATTTTAGTAAATGATTGATAGAAAAATTAGAGTCATGGCTACAAGGAAAACATCAAGATGAATTCCAGGCGTCTATAATGGAAGAAATGGTATGGTAGTTCTTCCAGGTTTCTATAACAGAAGAAATGGTTCTGTAGTAATGGTATTTTTGTAGTGAAGACAGGATTCTTTTGCCTCTTCTGACTAGAAGGGCAAAACACCCTTGACTGGGGTCCAAGAACTGATTTCCTTTATACTAAAATACTTTACCGGGATTGAGTAGAGTCCAAGGCTATGGGGTCATTTACTTGAACAGTACTCCTCCATTGTCTTAGTTTCTTGCCATTTTGTCAGAGCTCAGCAGCAGTTAATCTGATGCTATATGTGGCTGCTGTTTGCTTATTTTTTCTATCCACAGCTTGAGCCATCCATTTGTTTATTTTGGTTCTTTTTAAAAGGCCCTCTTTGTGGTCTTAGCACTGTAAGTAGATGGAGTGGAACAAGGAGTTAATGTGTAAAGTTTTTCATCTTCAGAGAGTTTCATTTCAAACTAATTCTGGGTCACATGTGCACTGAGTTCAGTTTTTGTTTGGATACAATGCTGCAGCTTGGAGAGAAAGAACAGGAAGTGGGACATTCCAGCCCCCAGGCAGCAGCTTCTGCTTGTCAAGCTTTTCTTGACAATAAGGTCACAGACATTTAGTAAAGGCCACTCTGGGAAGTAATTTACAAATTATGCTAGGAGCAACAACAAAAAAGGTTTATTATTAAACTAGGAATGATACATGCACATTAGCAGAAATCAGGTTTTAAAATAAGTTTACCTCCAATCCATGTATCAGGAGACTGCCAATTACAGAGAGAGACACTTTAGATGGGAGGGAAACCAAGGCCAGAAGTAGAATCATGCTTCCTGCAAATCATCTGCGTGTGCAGAGTACATTAAGGAGGATAAGTAAAACACTCTGCCTGGGTTGTCAAGGCTGGTAACTAGAAAACTGAGCAAAGAGCTGCTCTTAGGGACACAGTGAAACCCATTCAAGTTTCAGCCATGAAGCAACCTTGGAGGGCAAGAACAGTCATCAACCCTTGGTTGGTGCTTTCTGAATAAGGAAGCCAACAAGAAGACATAAAGCATGGCTGCAGCTCCTACAGATATAACGTGACAAAACATGCATTCAGGTCAAAGTAAATGATTGATCACCTTCTAGTCTTTCCTGAAGTCTGGGGTTGACAAGTTCTTGGCATTAAGTAACTGTTTCCTGTTTCTTTCATTCCATCTCTGGGAAGGTCGGTCCCAGCATACATTCTATATCATTCCACCCACTGACAAGGAGACCCTGTGTGGACCTGGATGAACCAGAAATGAGCTCTGACATCTTTCCTGAATTCAGAAGAGGCAGTGCTGTCTTTGGGGAGGAGACTCAAATACCATCTAGTGTCATGATGATGAGTTTGTGGTTAACTTAACATAGCCCAATTTCTCCATTATGCTAATGGTCAAATTATGGTCAGACTGTCAACATCTTCAAAGAGAAAAGATGGCAGACAATGTACTTTCTCATTGTAAGCATACTTTATCATTCTAATGTTCCACAAAGAATCTGCGTGTACCTGAATCAAACATTCTAACCAGGCCAAAAAATCATTCACGGAGTCAAAAATGGAAATTTGTCAAGTTCATTACAAAGCACAGCTGCTTGCAAAATTAATGAACTCTTATTGATGTCTTTTTTTTCTTAAGCAAGAAGGGATAATCTGTCAAATGAAATTGTTTATGGATTCAAAATTACCCAGGTCACCAGTTAGTTATTATGCTCAAGATGGTAGCCTATTCTTAAAGGGACACCATATCCTGCTAGTCTCCCAGCACATTGTGTTATTAGTAATGCCATTTGTGTTTGAGCTAGGAGGAAATCCAATGTCAAATGAAAAGGGTTTCTCCTTTTCATGAATTAGCCTTTCTTTAGCCACGCCATCAAAAAAGTGAGGACACTGCTAATTTCCCAAATCTTTTCCAGGCTGGCACCGAATGGATTCAAGTAAATCACTGAATGCCTTTATCTCTGAGTGACTCATGCTGCTGAGAGCCAGCTTTATGGGTTTGAAACCCAGCTAAGCTCTCACTGCCTCCTTTGTCTTTTTACATAGCACAGCTAGGTTTAAGTGAACTCAGAAGTTGTATTTGAACTGTACAACTTGTTAATAGCTGTCCCATAGAATTGTGTCTGTCAGTTCACTGGATCTAACTATTATGCTGATAAAATCTTTTCTTTGCAATTTAAAATATAATGTTGACATGCTTCTGGGAAACTATGACTCTATGGTATAAGTTTATAATATGGTATGTCCCCATAACAGTTAACATCTGTTTCATTTTTAAAGGAAAGGTGAAGATATAAGCCCATTTCTCATCTTCTTTAACTTAATTTTTAAAGACGACAGTATGCAGGAAAGTGCAATTAACCACATTTTACATTTTAATCTAACATCAGGAAATAGAATCTCATCTAGCCAAGATAAACTTGAGAAAACAGCAAAGAAGGAATTAACTAAATGTTTTTATTAAAATAAAATGACTAAATCAAAATATTTTTTCAAATAAGATAAAATCAGCCCTGCCCTTATTAGAAAAGAAACAAAAGATTCAATTTCATATTAAGGGTGTATATCTCCTCTCCTTAGGAAGATTTCAAGGATTTGGAAACTTCATGCTGGAGTTCCTAATTGTTAATGATTTGTCTCGTAACTCAAGAATTGCTTCTGAGTGAGTTTCTGAAGATGTAAGTTTCCTGCAGACTATGAAAAAGTACAGAACTTCAAATGGCCTTAAAGGCCAGTGTTAGCATTTCTTTAAATAATTTTTCTCATGTTTGATAAACTCATATTTCATAAGTGTATAAGTAATGTGAAGTTAGTACTTCCAAACCTTCCATTTCAATAGATCAAAATCAAGTTCAACTAAAGAGTAATAAAGATAAGCACTATCAATTTGCTAAGCTGTCATCACAAACACAGGGACTGATTAGCCCAAACAGGTTATATGACCCATGAAAGCAAGAGATATTCATATCCTTCCTTGTGAATAAAAGTGCTTACCACCGTCATTTGTATTTTAAAATACATAGCAAATGCTAACACTTAATTATGACAAATATTTGTCAAATTCTTGCATTTGAGACTGATAGTAATAAACGTACCCTTCCCTCAAGAATTTGAAATG
Source organism: Trachypithecus francoisi (assembly GCF_009764315.1). Taxonomy (NCBI): domain Eukaryota; kingdom Metazoa; phylum Chordata; class Mammalia; order Primates; family Cercopithecidae; genus Trachypithecus; species Trachypithecus francoisi. Next base: position 60,165,857 of record NW_022681458.1, read on the forward strand.
AAATATTTAATACTTTTGATGTATAATTAATTAAAGATAAAAATATCCAAAAGTACTGTAAGAGTAAAACTGAGCTGTATTTTAGCAAAAAGAACAAGGAGTTTTAGAATACTTAAATTGAGACAAAAACTGACTTATACTTTCATCTCAGTTCAGGTACTTACCAACCATATAACCTTAAGCAAAGCTCTTTTTCCCTCTGAGCTTTGGTTTATACCTGTTAAAATTGGATATTATTTCAGAATATTATTGTATAGATTAAGCAAGAGAACATGTACAGCAAGTGTACTGCATGCTTGAAACAGTACACACTCAACTAGTAGAACTCTTTTTTTATAGAAAGCAAATACTGTGTGTTTTTCTTTTTTAATAAAAAGGTTAACTTTGTTTTATTTTACTTTATTTTTCAGACAGGGACTCCCTCTGTCACTCAGGCTTGAGTGTAGTGGTGTGATCATGGTTTACTGTAGCCTCAAACTCCTTGGCTAAAATGATCCTCCCACCTCAGCCTCTCTAATAGCTGGGACTACAGGTATGTACCAACATGCCCGAATAATGTTTTAATTTTTTGTAAAGATGAGGTCTCCCTATGTTGCCCAGGCTGGTCTGGAACTCCTGGGCTCAAGTGATCTAGCCACCTTGGCTTCCCAAATTGAGGGGATTACAGGCATGAGCCACAGTGCCTGACCTCAAGTATTGTTAATAATGAAAACTTGCTTCTATACTGCTTGATATTCTCAAACTATGTATTTTTCTACAATAGAACTATATTGTTTCTGGAAATGCCATGGGTCTGATAGATGAGCTAAGGCAAAGTCATCAGGATTGGCATTATAACATTCCAGGATCTTCAGGAGCTGGAAGATGGGGCTTGTGAGACCCAGAACTGTCTTGTGCACTACTGTTACCACTCAGGACTGTGAAGTAAGGAATTCGCTCAAACTGTCCTGCTTTTCTTTTGCTCCAGCTTCTTTGGATCAGCTGGATTTTAGTTATCTAAGTCAACCATGTATTATCAGGGGCAGTATAAGATTAAACAGATGTACTAATGAGAAAAAAAATAATGTGAGATGACAACACTTTAGTTACTGAGGTTCTGCACAACAGGATGTTCTTTCCACACCACCTCTTCCTCTCATTCACTAGGGATGACAAGTCACAGTGCTTTGGTGCTTGGCAACTTACTCCAAAAGGAACTTGGCATATCAATGAGTTAGAAATGTGTGTTGAAGTTGCTTTCCTTTTTTACAGGGGTTTCCAGAGAAACCTGTCGGTGTTGGCAGAGAACATATAACTTTTTTATAAAAATATAAATTAAAGCCTCTGAAGGAGTTAGCTATCTGAGCAGTTAAAACTTACAAGAACTATTATTATAAAATTTCTGCAAAAGAAATATAGTTGTTGAGAAATCTTAAATAACACTTGGGAAGAAACCATAAGACATGAAAGATCTAGAAATCATAAATCAACAGATACTGGTACCCAAGAGTATTAGGTAAGGCACATACCAATATTTAATCAACATTTAACCATTGTGCAGTCATCCAACATTCACTGAGTGCCTATTGTATGCAATGTACTATGGAAGCCATGTGGAATAAGCTAATATGAAACTGTCCGACTTCAGAGTCTATAGTTTAATGGCAAAGGTAAATTTAAAATTTATAATTTTTAATGTTATACAGCACCATACCATTTGTGAATACAGTGTTACAGAATCACTAAGGGAGGTAATATTACTTGGAAGGTTTCAGAGAATTCTTGGCAGATGTAATACCAGATCTAAGCCTTAAAGCATGAGTAGGAGTTAGCTGCTGGTAAATTAGAAAGGAAAGACCATTCCAACAATATGAGACCAGATTAAAAAAAAAAAAAAAAAAAAGCCATACAGGTAAGAAGTAGCATTTCCAGAGAGCAATAAGCAAGTTAATATGGAAGCTTAGCGTACAACAGACAATGGCAAGAAAGAACAGTGATATGCACTTTGCGAATTTTCTTTTCTTTCTTTTGAGACGGAGTCTCACTCTGTCACCAGGCTGGAGTGCAGTGGTGTGATCTCGGTTCACTGCAACCTCCGCTTCCTGGGTTCAAGCGATTCTCCTGCCTCAGCCTCCCGAGTAGCTGGGACTACAGGAGCATGCCGCCATGCCTGGCTAATTTTATATTTTTCGTAGAGATAGGGTTTCACCATGTTGACCAGGCTTGTCTCAAACTCCTGATCTGCCCGCCTCGGCCTCCCAAAGTGCTGAGATTACAGGCGTGAGCCACTGTGCCCAGCCGAGAAGCCTATTTTCATATAAAGAATTTTAACTGCTATGTAGGAGGATCCATAAGACAGTACAGATGATGAATAGCTGTTGAAGACATTTAAACAAGGGAGCAAAATGGGTCAAATTTGTATTTTCATTAGAGCTTTCAGATAGTCTTGTGGAAAGGCTAGAGGAGCAAGAACAGTTAGAAAACTTGCATTAATCTAAGCAAGAGATGACAAAGATCAGAACTAAGGTTGTGGTAGTAGGAATGGAGGAAAGGAATTTACTCAAGATGGATTTGGAGACAAATCTATCCAGGCAAGACAACTGATAGGGTAAGCAGTGTAAAATGAACTTCTGGATTTTTCATTTGGGTAACTGAAAGTTTAGTGCAGTCAACAAAGGAAAGAGAATGCAGTAGTTCCCCCTTATCCACAGTTTTGCTTTCTGTGGTTTCAGTTACCTGCAGTCAACTGTGGTCTGAAAATATTAAATGGAATATTCCAGAAATAAACAATTCATAAGTTTTAAATTGCATGCCATTCTGAGTAGCATGATGAAATCTCATACCATCCCACTCCACCCCACCCGTGACATGAATCATCCCTTTGTCCGTCATATCCACACTGTAGATGCTATGCATCCTAGTAGCTGTCTTGCATATCAGATCAGCCATAGCAATTTGCAGCGATTGTGCCCAAGTCACTCTTATTTTACTTAATAGTGGCCCCAAAGCACAAGAGTAAGTGATGCTGGCAACATGGAAATGCCAAAGAGAAACTATAAAGTACTTCCTTTAACTAAAAGAGTAAAAGTTCTCCACTTAATAAGGAAAGAAAAAAAAACATATGCTGAGGTTGCCAAGATGTACAGTAAAAGTGAGTCTACCACCTATGAGATTTTGAAGCAAGAAAAAGAAATGTGTGCTAGTTTTGCTGTCACACCTCGAACTGTAAAAGTCACAGCCAAAGTGCATGATAAGTACTTAGTTATGATAGAAAAGCATTAAATTTGTGGGTGGAAGGCATGAGGAAAAACATGTTCTAAATGAGGACAATGGGGCTTGGTTCTACCAGAAGTTTTTGGTATCTACTGGGGGTCTTGGAATGCATCCCCTACAGATAAAGGGGGACTACTATACTCTAAGAGGAGCCAATGGAAGAGGAAAGATGAAATTCAACACAGTTCCACTTGAGATGCCAGTGAGCTATCTAGGTGACAATGACCAGTAGAAAATGGATGTAAAAATTTAAAACTTGAAGAAGAGTTGAGACTGGGACCTCTTTGGGACCTCTTATAAAGGCACTAATTCCATTCATGAGGAAGGATCCTTCTTGATGTAATCATCTCCCAAAGGCTCTGCCTTCTAATACCATCACATTGGAGATTAGGTTTCAACACATGAACTTGGGGAGAACACAAACATTCAGACCATAACAATTTTACTCAGATGAAGCATCTGGAACGAGAATAGCAGTATATGGAGGATGTAACCCAAGAGTATGGCAACATTTATATTATGGGTAGAAGAAGAGGTTTCTGGAAAAGAATGGTCAGAATGATACAAGAATAGCTGGAGGCCTGCAGTTTAGCAAATATTAAGAGAATAGGAAGCTTCAAAAAATAAAGAATGATCCATAGCACCAAATGCAGCAGAGGCCCAGCAAGATAAGGACTGAAAGCATCCATTGGATTTAGCAATTAATAAAGCATTTAGTGACCCTGGGGAGAATTATGTTATCAGAGTGATAGAAGAGGAAGTCAGATGTGAGGGCAGAGAAGCAAATGAGAAGAAAGCAAGTAGCAAAACTCGTCTTTGGAGAAGTATAAATCTGTGACAGTACTATGGGGAAAGAGGGTATTTGCTAACTGATTGTAAAAAATGGGATTTACTTGCACACATTTATAGTTAAGAAGAACACAAAAGGGTACTTTTTTTTTTTTTTTTTTGCTTAATCCAAGATATTATGGATCTGAAAACTTACTTAAACTTCATTTAAAACCATATTTCATTTCCCACCAAATCTTTCATGTACATGCCTAATGTCCTTCAATTTGAACTGATCGTGCTTTTCCTGACAGCTTCAGCTAACATTTCTGCTGGCAGCACCAATAAGCTATGAACACAGTAACATAATGGAGAGAGAAATAGGAGGGGGAAGACCAGATCCTGAAAGATTCAGCCTGGATAATCACTTTCTCAAGAGGTCCAGGTTAGCTGGTTCAGGTTAGCCAGGTTAACTTGGTTAGCCAAGTCAGCTGTGTTCCTTTGAAATGTATCCAAACTGCAATCTCAAATGGTAAACAATGCAGAGCCATGAAAAGTTATATGTTATAAAGTATGGGCTTGGTTCAGTTTCAGAGTTATTATTTTTCCCAAAGATAGGCCATGATATCCGTAAGTGGTGGTTTGAAATGAAGGCAATTACTTAATTATCTTATTTCCCAACAGAAGGTGCCACCTAACAATTACTGTTTGGCTGCATTCCTCTTAGTGTCATCCGTCCTCCATGAACACCCAAGGGTGATGAAAGCAAGAGCGTTCTGACAACACTCCTGGGTGTATGGTACTGACTTTGGCTAGCCCAGAAGCTCTGCCAAGTTTCAGGTGGCAGACTCTTCTTGGTTATTACTGTGATGATAAGACCAGGGAAAATCACATGAAGTAAAATTTATTTTCCTGCTTACCTGTTACTTCTGGTTGTTTCATGTTTGCCATAATTATTTAAAAGTAAATCTTAAGGACTTCTTGCATTTGGAACATGAGCCTTGAAGTTACAAAAAAAATTATTGGATATAGTTTTATAAGCTCCCTTAAATGATTTTGGGAAGGAGATGGAATAGCCATAAACTTGTAAAAAAACCCAGTAATGTTCAGATGGGGATACAGAAATCAGTTCAAGACAAATTCAGTGACAAATCAGAATGCAACTAGCAAACTGAAGAGAATACATAAGGCTAGAAATGTATTTTCCTGGTGGTTTCCAGAAATAAGGTGGTAGCACTTAGATCTCTCCTTTGATTTTGAAAGATACGTTCACCCATTACCCATCCTAGACAGATAGTGGAAGATGAATTTAAACTGAATATAAAGACCCATCCTAAATGTATAGCTATGAGCATTAGCACATCAACAAGTAACCTCCATGTACTTTTCTCACCTTCTGAACTTCTATTGAGTGATGATAGGAATTGCACTCTGCATCCCCGTCTCCCTCCTAGTACTTCCTGCCAAGAGGCTGTTCAACTGCTGTCCAGACATCCTAATAGAGCTTGGAGTTAGCCATGATTTCTAGAAAATTATGATTTATGTATAAATCAGCAAGCTGTCTTCACTGAGAACCCTCAAGGCAACTGAGAAAACCCTCCAGGTTAACCTGCTGAGAAACATTTGAGTTGCTTCCTAGACTCTGGAAAATGTGGCTAAGTTGAGATAAATGATACATCTCTCTTGGGTCTCTGAGCTGCCAGTTTCACAGCTGTCAATGGTGGCTGAGGTCCAGAATAGCTCCGTGAAATAGAGAACACTGGTAAAGTTTTCAAGAACTCATTCCTGAGGATTTAACAAGTTTGCTGTTCCCAAGTTCTGGCGAGATGCTGCAGCTTCTTCTGTTTAGTATTGGAGCTACTTTGTTAAAAACCACAGGAAATAAAACACTAGTGTCACAATAAGCCACATTCATTTTTGTTCATGGCCCAGAAAGAAAAAAGAATCAATAAATAATAGCTGACAAAGAAGAGATAATTAGGTACAGAAACTATAGTTGTTTATTGACAAAACAAGAAGCAGGATCACTGGATTCTCATCTATCCCTTTTCTAGAAAGATAATGTCTGTCCAGATAACAAAAGATTTGGATCTAAAATTTACAATGCAAGCTTAAATTTTAAATATGCTCTAGAATATAAAAAACAAACTATTTTCCAGTACTAAGATGGTAAGTTTTGGGAAATCAGAGGACAGTGTTCTCTGTATTTCAGTGTAAATATACATTGATTGGTACATAATAGGTGCTAAATTAAGGCATTTTTAAATTTCAAAATTGAACTTCAAATGTTCTTACCTAAAATTAGAGAGGACTAGAAAACAAAGGACCAATATTCTGAGAAGTTTTCTTTTTGATAATCCTTTCTCAAGAATGGAGGGGAAAAAAGCCTTTGACTGCCTACCTAGAAAAGAAAACTTTACATTTAAAACAATTCTAAGTTGGATTTCCTAACATTTACTAAGGGCCTATAGTATTCTAAATGCTTTGCCAGTACCACTGTACTAGTGCCTACAGCCTACGCACTAAAGAATTAATAGGGTATGTAATACAATACACTTAGACACAGACACACAGGCACAGCTAGCTACAGCATGTTATAGACTTGCCATTATTCTAATCAATTATCTGCCTCCACTCTAATAAATACCCTTGCTTCTTCTCTTCCAAGCTACTAGCCCAATCTTTATTTCTCCACAAGTGCAATCACACCTTTCCTTACCCACAAAGTCCTCAAATCCAAGTCAGGAATCTAATACGCCTGATCAAAAGATTGGGCTAGTATAGGAGAGAGTATATAATTGACTGAATATGCTTTTTAAAAAAGAAAAAAAAATCAGAGCAAATTGAATAACACATAACAGAAAAACAAGCAAACAAAAAAAAACTCTGATCTTTGTTCACACTATTGTTTCCAAAAATGTGAAATTTTACTATAGTGCCAAACCATACAATGACTAACCAGAGAAGCCAATAAAACATGACAGATCTTGTGGGATTAGGAAACAATGAAAGCCTAAAGGCCTTGTTGGGTATGTGCCTGAAGGCCTCTTGCCATCTTATTAAAGACCAGCATAGACACTCACAATGTTGAAGGAGGTCTTATTTATTTGAGAAATACTGCATTATTCCGTAATGAAAATTAAAAGGAGCTAGCTGTGAGAGTAAAAAACCAAGACCATCAGTAGCTCTTCTCAATACTCCAATTATTTCTTTGTATAAAACAATTTTAAATACAAGCAAGCCTGTGGATGCCTTGAGAATGCCTGCAACAATCTTGTAATTGTTCATTTAAAACTGAGAAGTTTAGATTTTGAGCACAAAAACTTCACTCTATCTGAAAGACAACCTAATGGTTTCAGAAACGTAGAAAGATATTTTTATGTTGCTGCCTAGAAAGCATTTGTAGAAGGGACGCTTTAGACTACAGCATTCTGATAATGACACTCTAATTTATACTCTTCTCATAAAGTTATTTTACTTTGTTAGCCCTTAACTTCCTCATCCTCTATCTAGAGATGTTTACGTCTTCTCCCTCTGCTATACTGCTGAGAGATCAGTTAGGTAACCAACTGAAAAGGTGTCATGATGTATCTTTTACAGACATAAAGCCTGTGGCCCATTTCTAAGAGGCTTTTACCCTTTCCTTCTCCAGAGTGGGCCTGGCTTCCTTGAAAACCTCAAAGAGAGGAGTAAGTTGAATACTGAAGGCACATAAAAGCACCTCCATCCCTACCTCTCCCATGATTCTCCAAGAGTAGGATAGTGGCTTCCTCTGGAAGTTCAATGTCACATGCAGATTGCTCTGTTAGGCAGCAGATCTAGTCTGTTAGACAACATAAATGTATAAAGCATATAATTACAGCACTCTTTGTGATAAACCAAAAGGGGCAGCAAGGTATTCACACAAAGCCTGATGGCATTAGCTATGATCAGAAGAGTAAAATTAACGCTGGTTTTAAATGTCATTTCCTGGTAATTCCAAGCTCTTTTTAGGATGGCTGGGGGGGTTAGGGGCAGAAAAAAGAAAAAGTTGAGCTTAAGGGAAAAGCTTACCAAGTTCTCACCCTATGTTACTCTTTGGCAGGGGAAAACTTTTCATCGTCATTATGCTTAAATACATAGATCTGGCTGCATTCAACTCTTAACACCCACCCCACACCCCTCCATCTACCCCTCAATGGCTCTTCTTCTTTCTTCCGTTTCCTCATCTCTAAAGTGAGATAATAAGAATAGCACACAACCTAAGAGTCCTTGTTGTGAGAAATGAGAGAATTAAACACTTTGCCCATTAATCATGGGCAGTAATAAAATCAGTAATGAAGGCAATTGCATTTTGTTTGTGGTGTCCTGTTAGTTATTGCAGGTAACAGAGAATGGATCTGTTGTTTAGAAGTATATGCTTGTAAGCTAAAGCGGAGTAAGGCTGGCAGGAGGAACTATAAAGGAACCTATTAAGAAATGACAAAGTAAGACTCCTTCATCTTTCCTCAACTATTTTTATTGTTGCATGTGAATTAAAGTCTTAAATAAAAACAACTTACTTCATATCAGAAATTTGACTTTGGATAAGGAGTTTCCAACTGGAGGGTGACTACTGATAAAAGGGATTGGGGAATACATTTGTTAAAGTAATTAAAAGTTTTATGATGAGCATAAAGCTCCTTTCCTTTTTTTCTTTTTTTCTTTTTTGAGATGGAGTCTCATTCTGTCACCCAGGCTAGAGTGCAACGGCATGATCTCAGCTCACTGCCACCTCTGCCTCCCAGGTTCAGGTGATTCTCTTGCCTCAGCCTCCCAAGTAGCTGGAACTGCAGGCACATGGTGCCATGCCCGACTAATTTTTTTGTATTTTAGTAGAGACAACGTTTCACCGTGTGGCCCAGGCTGGTCTTGAACTCCTGAGCTCAAGCAATCCACCTGCCTTGGCCTTCCAAAGTGCTAGGATTACAGGTGTGAGCCACACATCCAGCTTATGATGAGCATAAGCTCTTGATGATGCGCAGCTCTTTCTTAGGAATCTGGTTGGGGGGACACCCCTGACAATACGCATAGAAATAGATATATGGTAATCTTATTTCCATGTTTTCAATACACACAGAATTGCATGCCCTTTATTAGTTCATAGGCATTGGTTTGGCAACTGGGCCCTCAATGACAGAGGAGAAAGTTCAGTGTTTACCAAGTGTGGCTGGTCAAAAGCAAGGCCTGGACATTGTAACAAAAGAATGGCAGCATTATCCCCTCTAGCAGGTGGAACCAAGACTAATGAGAGGGCCAAGCCCTTTGAAAGCTACTAAACATTAGTCTTTGACAAGCAAGCTCCTTTCAATAGTGACTTCTATTGTTTCCCAGGACTAGCTGACCGACTTTCTGGTTACCGTTTGCTCCAGTCCACACAGCATAGATACTAAGGCTGCTGGGCTCTGCTTGAAAACCTGCACAAAGCCAGGTCTGATGTTCTTGTCACATGAGACACAGGTCCTGGGCTGGTGTTCCCAGCCCCCATGTGGGAGGAGAGGACTGAGACAGGCCTCTTTGAATCCTTTATCTTTCTTAGTTATTTATTTGGCTCCAAATTGCTGTGAAAAGGGGTCACTGTGGAATTGCTTGCAGGCACACTCATTCTGGGGCTAGTAGAGAAGAGGGCAGATTTGGGGGAGCCCAGATGCTACAGCCAAGAGCTGTTACAGGCAAGGCCTTCAATTCCTTCTGCAAAGGACAGACGGAGCCTTCTCTGCAACAGGCAGATAAGGCACGTCACCTGGCTGACAGTGTTTTGATGCAGTGTAGGAAATCACATAAGAAATCTGGCATGCAGGTGTGGCAGCAAATGATTCATCAAAATATTCTAGAAGTCAAGGTCTGGGTGGGATTTTAACCTAGCACACATTAATTGGAATAGAATTAAGAGTAATTAGCCAGGCGCAGTGGCTCATGCCTGTAATCCCAGCACTTTGGGAGGCCGAGGTGGGCAGATCATTTGAGGTCAGGAGTTTGAGACTAGCCTGGCCAGCAGGGTGAAACACCATCTCTACTAAAAATGCAGAAATTAGCTGGGTGTGGTGGTGGGCGTCTGTAATCCCAGCTACTTGGGAGGCTGAGGCAGGAGAATCTCTTGAACCCGGGAGGTTGGAGGTTGCGGTGAGCCAACATCGGGCCGCTGCACAATAAAATGGTGCTTTAACATGGTGAACTGAAGAAGTTTCAAGGTCTCTCTGACCTTCCCCCACCCCTCTCTCAATCTTCTGTCTCTTTCAAAGCACAGGATGAAGTTATTCCCTAAACTTGTCTTATCTGCCTAAAGTTGGGACACACCAAAAAAGAAAGCAATTACCTCTGGTCCCTTCCCTGAGTTTTCACAAACTGAAATCATATCACAGGAAGAAAGACTGAAGTCTGTCAACAACACCTGGATGGACTTTTGTCACAAGCTATTGTCTTCTCTGCAGACCCAGTTGACTTTGTCCCAGGCCATTGCATACAATGTTCTTCAAGCCCATTGAATTTCCCTAAAAATCATTTACTACTCCCCTAATATCATCCACACTTCCTTATCTCCCCTTTCCCTGTAAAGAAGGGTGCGTAACCATCTGTATCCCACTGCGTGGTTGATTTTACACTCGGATTCTCTCCTGTACAGATTAATAAATTTGTATGACTTTTCTTCTGTTAATCTACCTACTGTGAGTTGATTTTCAGAGAACCTTAGAAGAGCAAAGGGAAATTTTTCTTTGGCCCCTACAGTTATAGTAATATTGCCCAGTGGAAAGTATTATGAAAGCAAAGTGAAAGAAGGTAAGGGTTGCCCTTAATTTAACCATCAGCATTAAAGACCACAGTGAAGATAATTTCAAATGCTGTTTCTTTTCAAATGCGTTATTGACTTTGAAGACTACCAGGCTTATGGAGGTGAGATTCATGTTATTTTCCCAGATATGTGCACTCTCACCAGTGTGGAATGAGGACGACAACCACTTGAGAGGTTAAGCCCCACCCCCTCATTTTCAATGATCTCTACATTAGAATAAGATACAGACAAGTGTACAGGTTGAGAAAGTGAGGAGAATTAATTTACCTGATCATGAAAGCTTCCGAGATTCCTTGAGACCATCACTCAATGGATACCTTTCTTAAGGATTTTTTTTTGTCGGTTTTCAATCTTATTTTTCTTTTTGCATCTTTGTAATGCCTATTTGCTGGCGTCAATACACTTCACATCCAAGGTGAGAAGACATTACAAAAGAGTACAGTACCAAGTTAAAGTCTTGCTTGCCCAGAAGGGCTTATAATCCATTTCATGATCATCATCTGAAGGGCCCCACTGGAACCCAAACCCCTGTGAGGCCCTCAATACTATATCCTTCATCATTCAGCCCACTTGGAATAGACCCATCTTGGAGAACACAAACAAAAATAGAGAAAGGGGGTACAATTGCCCCACCTAAGTGTAGGCAAGTAGGATATTTTGTTGTAGCATTTTTTTTCTTTATTTCTTGATCATTTGCATAATTGCAGTACTCTTTTGATTCCCTTTGCCAGTGGGGAATTGGCTCCTAGCCCTGTAAACTGCTTTTATAAAAAGTTGGAAGTCAAGAAGTAAACCATGTTGCTCCAATTAGCCTCAAACCCGACCTAATTCGCTGTTGGACTAAAAGAGAACTTTTTAGAGAAAAATTATATCAGTGCCTATCACTTTAGTATCTGAGCCCTAAAAAAACTGTGGTTTCTGTCCTCCTTCTAGCTGAGACAGAACTGAAGCCTTAACATTCTCATTCAAGGTCATTGCCTATGCTGTCCTCTTGTGATAGTTGCACAATAGGACTGGAGATGAGGGGAGATGGTGAAAGATGAAAGGAATAAGATTTCATTACTGTTACCCTGTCAGCCCCTGCGCACCAACTGGAGGTTGGAGAGTGCAGAGAAGCAAAACTCACCTCCACCAGAGAAAGGAGGGAGGTGGTAGAGAGGTTCTTTGTAACAGAGAAGCATGTAAATTGGCTGAGGAACACGAATTCTGTTTATATGTTACTGATTGCTTAATTTGTTTACATGGTAACTCATTTATGCTGCGGTTCTTTGTTCTTTAGTAAAGATAGACGATCTAACAGAGCGAATCTTTGTTTCTAATGAGCTCATCTACTCCTGCAGTCTGTGCCACACCTGTAATTATAATTAGGACCCACTGCTTAGGATGCTGTAATCCTTTCTAGTGAAACCAATTGTGAGTTCACAAACTGAGTTACTAGCAGAGACTGCCTGAATTGATAGAATCAGCTTCATTAGCCCCTTTCATTGGTTATTCTGACTGCACTTAACCTTCTGTTAAGATGTGGCCGGGTATGGTGACTCATGCCTGTAATCTCACCATTTTGAGTGAGGCAGGAGGATTGAAGCCAGGAGTACATGACCGTCTTGGGCAACAAAGCAAGACCTCTGTCTCTACTAAATAAATAAAAAGCAGTGTTGTGTGCCTATAGTCCCAGCTACTAGGGAGGGTGAGGGCAGGAGGATTGCTTGAACCTAGGAGTTTGAGACTGCCCTGAGCTGTGATCATGCAACTGCACTCCAGCCTGGGCAACAGAGTGAGACCTTGTCTCTTAAAAAATCATGTAGATGGCTGACTTTTCTTATTAACATGGAGGCATCCTCACATTTTCAAGGGAGTTGTGACGTTAATATATTGCAACTGATTGTGACTGGGACACTCTGGTCAAACATAATGAGGTGAATCTTTCTGAAAAAGACACTGATACCAAGAATCCAGAGTATTGCTGAAGTCACACCTCAAGGATGAAGGAAAGAGAATCTATGTAGAATCACAGGAAGAAAACTCCTAGAAAATGGTCTTAATTAATTATGACATGTTGACTGTTCATTTTGATCACATCTTTTTTATGAGATGGGTATGTTTCAGCACTAACAGACTCTATGCTGTTAAGATAATTTAGCAGTCTGAATAGTCTGCCATCAAGAAAGGGCAGCCTGACAGTTTTACACATTCACTGTCTTTAAATGAAAAAACTTAACACAGAACTTTTTTGTTTCAATTATACTGAGACTTAGGGACACGCAGGCCTTGTTCTAACATTAACAGAGTTCCTTTTTTTCTGAAGAGGGATTGTTTCTCTTTGATATAATGTTCCTTCTTAGAGACTTGATAAGAAAAAGAATGTGTGATTGCTGGGTTTGTATGCAGTTTGCAGTTATAACCTCTTTTTTTTCCCCCAGCATCAAAATAGGAGGAGTGGGTTTTTTAATCCACTTGAAGCAGATAAGACTCCGCCCTTGACAAGGTTTCATTTCTAAAATCTGAGCCCAAGTATTACAGCCTTCAATTGGCCTATTGTATTTCAGTCTGACAAAGGGTTTTCAGTCAACTGCAGTGGCATTTCAGTCTTTTAATCCTGCTGCAAATGACTGGATGTACCATGAAATTTTTCTCTGGCATGTCAAATAAAATTCAGTTTTGGAAAACAGAAGAAACAAAATTGAAACAAATAAGCATGATCTAGGACAACAATAATTAATTCCATTTATCAGTAGGCCCATGTTCATCTTATAAAAAAGGCTTTTGGGTGGAATGAGTGTGTTTTACAAGAATATAGATTGATGAAAGTAAAATTGCTTTTTAAGCAAAGCCTGAATGTCCCTAAGGAAGAATCCTAGAACTTCACAATTAGCAATCAACATTGCTTCAAACTGTCGTTCTCCAAGTGTAGTCCCCGGACACTCAGCATCAGTATCACTTAGCAACTTGATAGAAATGCACACTCTTTGACCACACTGAAGACCTACAGACCCAGAAACTGGGGCTAGAGCCCTGCAATCTGTGTTTTCACAAGCTCTTTAGGTGATTTTGTTGCTCACTCAAGTTTAAAAGCTACTGGCTTAGAAAAGTACCCCCGCCTCCTAAACAACCTACTTGTCTCCAGCTTTGCATCCACAAATTTTTCTCCACACTGTCTCCACAATGCCCTTTAAAAATACTGATGTATATTCTATTATAAAGACACATGCACATGTATGTTCATTGCAGCACTATTCACAATAACAAAAAAAAAAAAGCATGAATTCAACCCAAATGCCCATCAATGATAGACTGGGTAAAGAAAATGTGGTACATATACACCATGGAATACTATGCAGCCATAGAAAGGAATGAGATCATGTCCTTTGCAGGGACGTGGATGGAGCTGGAAGCCATTATCCTCAGTAAATGAATGCAGGAACAGAAAACCAAACACCACATGTTCCCACTTATAAGTGGGAGCTGAACAATAAGAACACAGGGACAGAAGAAAGGGAGCAATACACACTGGCGCCTGTCGAGGGTGGAGGCAAGGAGAGCATCAGGAAGAATAGCTAATGCATCCTGGGCTTAATACCTAGGTAAATCTGTGCAGCAAACCACCATGGCACACATCTGTCTATGTAACAAGCCTGCATATCCTGCACATGTACTCCAGAACTTAAAACTTGAAGAAAAATAAAATAATACTGATTTAATTATGCCACCCCCTTCCTTAAAACTCGGAATTTAGAACTTTAGAAGTGTCCCATTGTCGTTGGGTCAGGATATTCATGGTATTTAAGGCTCCTCTCACTTTGGTCCCTGATTAGCTCTGCAGCTCCATCTTTCCCCACTTCTGATCACCCCACCCTCCCTTGCCCACCAGCCCACATGCACGCACAGGTACACACTCACAATTCACACATCCACAGAGCTCCAGTCATTCTGAGCTCCTTGAAGTTCTGCAGATACACTACTCACCCCTAAGCTCTGTACATTGTTCCCTCCTCCTGAAGTGCCCTTTATTTTTCCTTCCCACTCATTCCTTAGAACCTCTCAATCTGGATGACTTGTTTTCCTCCTTCCAGGATTTGTCCATTCTCACTTATCTTCTGTAAGAAGCTTTGCCCTGAGCACCTCTGCCCACAACTAGGCCAAGTTCCTTTACTAGGTGTTGTCACAGAACAGTCTTCATATTTCCCTCGTTGCACTCACCACTCAGAATTACAATTACTTGCCTGTCTTATCCCCTCCTCCAAACTGTAAGCTTCTAAGTGGGAGTGACTATCCCTTGCAGTCTTGATATCCCAACCTCTAGCTTAGGGTTTGGCTTATGGTAAGCATTTAATAACAAGTCAATGTTTACTAAACAAATGGACACATCCCTTGGTGCTACAATTACAGACGAACAGAACTGGGTCCTGACAAATCTATTTTGTGGGAATTAACACCTTGATCCCCTTGTTGCTCAGTCCAGTGTTGTTACCATTAAATCATACTGTGTTTAGACCTAAGGAATAATTCACGCAACCTGTTTTGTGTGTCAGCTGTTCTGCTCTAGAGAGAAAATGGGGACTAGCTGATTCCCTGGGTTCAATTTATAACACTTTTAACCAATCTGATTCTGATTTTGTGACGTATGCTAGGAAAGGTGACATCCCTGTACCAAGACAGACTGACATACACTTTGTATATTACCTCCCACACTCTCTAAATATGTGGTTCTTCTATCCACTGCATGGTACAGGTTCCCTTAGATCTTGGCTAGATGCCAGTGATCTACTGGCCTCAAACAGCTAATGAGGTGGCTACAATGGAGTCCTGAAATGGGAAGGTCACCTCACATAGTGGGTGAGAATGTGGACTCTGGTGTCAGACTGATTGTTGAAATCTCAGCCCTACTTTATGCTAACTGTGACATGTAAGTCTCCCTTCTTCCTTATGTATAATAATGTTTCTTAGCTCAAGGCACTGGTGTAGGGACTAAAGGAAGTTGATCTATCAAGAGAATTTAGCACATGGCATGTATAAAATTCTTCATAAACAGCAAAAATAAGCTTAATAAGATAATGAGTAGTTTGGCCAGGTGTAGTAGCTCATCCCTATGATCCAAGCACTTTAAGAGGCTGAGGTGGGAGGATCACTTGAGGCCAGAAGTTTGAGGATGCCATGAGTTGTGATCACACCATTGCACTCAAGCCTGGGCAGCAGTACTACGCTATCATCCCATCTCATTGAAGAACTCACACTGAATTTAAGGGAGCACTGTTACCATCATGGATTGAACACTCACAGGACTCTTTTTTTTTTTTTTTTTGAGACAGAGTCTCACTCTGTTGCCCAGGCTGGAGTGCAGTGGTACAATCTCTGCTGACTGCAAGCTCCACACCCTGGATTCACACTATTCTCCTGGCTCAGCTTCCTGAGTAGCTGGGACTACAGGTGCCCACCACCACGCCCAGCTAATTTTTTGTATTTTTAGTAGAGACGGGGTTTCACCATGTTAGCCAGGATGGTCTCGATCTCCTGACCTTGTGATTCGCTGGCCTCAGCCTCCCAAAGTGCTGGGATTACAGACATGAGCCACCATGCCCGGCCCACTTGCAGGACTCTTTTAGTGCACAAGTGCTATGCACAGGTTCGAGTGTGAGAGAATATGGCAGACATTTCCAAGAAAATCTAAACAATTTTCTGCACCCTTTGGAATGATCCAATCATTAAGCTTTCCTTGAATTCAATGGGAGTACTATGCCCAGAGAGGTTTCATAGAGCAGAGTGAGAAAAGTGACAGTCCTATAATGAAGAATGAAGTTGAATTTTCAATTGTCCTTAGATTATTACATTAGGCATATTATAAAAAGGAGGGATTCAATAAACTAGGCCTATTAGTATGGAGCTCAATTGGCCCTTTTATACAGAGGCCTGTACTAGAGATGACGTTCTACTTTTTTATTCTCTAATGACTTCTACAAGAGAGCTTGTACTCTGCTCAGGAAGGGTTAGGAAATCCACTGGTTTTATTAACATGTATTAATATGTTAATAGGCACAAGATCACTGAGTAATTAAAAAAATCAAACATCTTGAAAATAACAGATTACCAATTTGATTACAAAATTGTCAAACATTTGTTGGCTGTATCTTAACTCTTAATGCTTTTGTAGAGCCTAGACTGAAATCAAATATATACTCTTTATTGAGCTTATATTTTAAGATACAAAAATCTAATTCCAACACTTACTAGCTCAGAGATGTTATTTCGCCTCTGTAAGCCTCAGTTTCCTGATGTGTAGAATGAAGTTCTGTGAAATTGTAAGTCTTACTTAGGGTCTATGGATTAAATGAGCTAATCTCTGTGAAGAGAGAAGCACAGAATCTGGCTCATGGGCTCAGTAAATATTAGTTATGGTAATCCAAAGCCAGGGTGCCAAATATATCATTGGAGGATGTTTCACTGGAGATCCCGATTGATCACATTCCATTGTATGGCCCTCAAATAGTTGAGAAAATATGGGTACACGCACATACATATCCTCACCTGTCCTTATGAAAACCCCAGTGGCAGTTCAGAGCAACAGACTGCTGTGATGGGTAGTTGGCTGTCGTTTTCTTCATCCAGAAAGTTCCTTGACACATTCTAGAGACAAATATGTCTGAACTCAGCTAAGATGGAGCAGCAGTTAACACGCTGAAGCACGTTCTGCCCTTAAGAGAAGAATGACTAAAAATGTCAGTGTTTTCTCTCTTCTATCATTCACAACCTGTAAGAACACCACATGGTCCTGCATCTCCCCATTTTCCTTATTTTTGACTTCCTGGCTCTTTCTTTCTCTACTGTACACCCCATCTTGCTAGCCATACTCTCTCTATATCTGTGTTCTTGATCTTCTCCCACCTAGATTTCCAAGTCCCCCCTTCCTCTCTCCATCTCATGTTTTACCTTCCATTTCCTTATTCCACTGTCAGCAGCCTCTTCTATAAAATCTTTGAAGACAGCTAAGTTATACATATTTTGTGTGTTGCATCCACTGAACTGATTTGGCCAATGAAACTGTCATGGGTGCAGTGCTCTGAGCTGATGCAGAGCAAGACAGGAGCTGAAGGAGTAGAGAGTCTTCAGGAGTACTGTGCAGAACAAAAAATGAACCTCAAGGTGAGATTATTGAAGTATCTGAAATAATAAAGAATAAAAACAGATTGAAAATAGACTAATCATTCTACCCTGGGATTTGAGACTCAATGAGTCTTCCTTGGTGCCTGAATGGGGGGGCGGGCAGGGTAGTCTCAATAAAACTAAAAGAGGCATAACATTGTAAATTTATGCAACAAGTTCTCCCGCAGGGTTTTACAAACTGGAAATGAAAATCATTTAAGAAAGGATTGGATATGCCATGACTTGTGGATCATATTAAGTTAACTTTCTTTGACTGACTTCCATGCTGTTCTCAGGGTCAAGTTACTCAAGTGAAAATGTTACTTCAGATAGGATAATGGAAAAAAAGGGAATAAATGCTGTGGTATGTAATCTATGTTTTTGCCATCTTTACTCTGCAGAAGTTATTTAACCTGTCTCATCATGCCAGAATACTGCATGCTTCACTTTCTACCTCTGGAAGTCATGACTGATATGTTGTTTGGCCACATTCTGTCAAGAAAAGTCTTCATTCTATAATATATGAATGACTACAAAATGACAGTGTACACCAAGGTAACATACCCAAGGCATAACCTCTGGTCTGCCAGGGATCATAAGTGACAGCAGTTTTTCATATTGAACATACCCACAGGCAACTCCATCTTTACATGTGGTCTGTGGTGAATTTTCTTCTCTGCTGTATACATACATTCAACACCCCACGCCAGAGGAGGATCACACAGTGCCTTGTATTTTCAGTCATCACTTTCAAAATCAGCACTTTATACATATAGGCTTAAAGAAAAACATGGAGATCAGCATTTGGGAAGTGAGGGGAGGTCCTGATCTTTTGTTCCTATTTCCTTCTCCATACCCAGTTAAACCAGACAAATATATTCATGGATACACGGAAAGGCAGAATTAGGACCAGATTACTGAAATTGATTGCTATTTTAAATGACATGTGCATCTATTAGACTTGAAAATTTTCCATATATGAATTGTAATCTCCCCCTTTGGAGGTACTCAGTTTGACATGTATGTTTTCAACCACACAAATATCTTATTTGAGTGTCTGGCTTTTCCCCCCTAGAATAAATTTACTATAATTTTGGGGACTTGCAGGGGCGGGTATAAGGGAGTTGATTTGTAAGTGCAGAACAGACAGGAAGTCAGAAACACTGAAAGCTCCTTTATAAAGGATAAAATGGACATGATAAGGAAATTCAAACTTTATTGGATTTATTTAGTGGCTTTCCCCCAAGAGCTAAGATAAAGTTGTGACTATGTTTATTTGAAAGAAACAAAATCATGAGTCAAATAGATCATCTTATCTTTTCAGAATCATAGAGTTAGATGGGCTTTCTTTCTCCTTACGTGTATTTAACTGAGATTACTGTAAAATTCCTTTGTAAAAAGATTTCAAGAAAATTGCAAAGTAGAACAGGAAAAAAAACAAGATTTACGACTTGTACCCAGGAAAAAGGACTGTCCTTCCCTTCTCAGGAAAAAACAATCCTTTCAAATGAAACATGAGCTATGCCATGGTCAACAGATTAGGGCTATATCTAGCAAGATAATGGGCTCTGTATGGAAACACCCCATTTCTGCTTTCACACAGTTCCTCCCTTGGAAGCCTATGCGACAGTGTAAATGCATGTTAACGCTTCAGAGAGTTCTAGCGAAGGTCACAGGTTTATAAAAGGAACTCAGCATTTGAATTCAGAGTCACTGTGTACAGCCCACTTCTGTCTATGGCTTGCAAATTTGATCAATGTTTTTGAGTAGAAGTAAAGAGAGATAGGAGAAAACAGTGTACCAACAATAGTTGTAATTTTGGTAGATGTTCCAAAAGCTCGATGGGAGCCTAAATTCTGAATTTTAACATTTGTCTTCCAAATGCTTGGGGCAGTGGAACCAACAAAAGACATTCTCAGAAAACATAATGAGGCTGATCTTCCTACAGTTACTCAACACAAGCATACCAAGGAGCTCATATGGCTTCCCCTTAAAACTTGTGGGACATGGATGCCATTTCAGCAGCAACACAAAGAAGCCAATGTTAGCAACTTCTCTGAGCCCCTACAACCCGGTGTAGAGATTGTGCTGTCTCTCTTCTGATTCTTTTCCCCCAAAGTATTACTGGGTTGATTCAATTGCCTGCAATCACTTTCTAGGTTTCTTTCCCAGAAGCTGTGTTTTCACCTGCTTCCAGACCTCCGCACATCTGGGATTCTATTTGTGGGTGACACTTCTTTCTACTTCAAAATTGCATTTTCAGTGTTAGTGTTACCCTAAAAATAAGTGGAACAAGTTTCTTTGCACTGGAAAAAACAAATCTTACCTTATTTATTTCGTGTACTCTCTCCTGATTTCCAAGATGATGACTAGTGGTTCCAATAAATTACACACAAAACTAAAACCAAGCCAAACCAAACAAAAATAAGAACAAAACCAATATATTGGTATGTATTGATTGTTAATAGGTTTAGTGGAACAGGCTGGTCCTGATGGCTTTTCTTTTCTACTGACATGAGATCCTCTTGTGGGAACATTTGGACACTATGTCTTAATCCATAGAAATGTCTCAAAGGATGGAAATTTTACGCCCTTGAAGGAGGCGTTTTGAAACAGATGGTCTCCATATATAAACATTTAGATAGCTCTATATCCACCCACAATTAGAGCCAGTGTCTGATATTTCACAAAAGCAATATGAACCACAGGAAAAATTTCTGAACAAAGATTTGATAAAGTCACACTATGACCAATTTTTCAAAAAGGTTAAGACTAAAAGGTACCTCTGAAGTTTCATAGAATTTTCATTCCCTATTCAGTTTCTGAAGGTAGTCTTGTCTGCAAGTTTTATATCCATCTTACACTTGCAGAGTTGCACAGGAAACAAATTCATTCCACTGCATCAAAAACAGCTACCTATACTTTCAGGGCTGTTTCACTCCTGTAATACCAATAAGGTACATTTGAATCTTACTGGCCTACTAAGATTGAGAACAATTAGTTCTCAGATAATTTTTTCTGTTGTAACACATCATTAAATAGAAAGTATCAGTAATTTATCTTTGTTTTTGTATCAACTCCTTCTCAACCCCTATCCTCAAGGAGAAATAAAGTGCAGTGTATAATAGCCATGCTGAACTTAAGAACATAATATTTGCGATTCTCTTCACATCCTATGAAGCATGGGCTTTGAGAATTCTCAGCCCACATACTGTACAAATTCACTAAACAAAATGGATCTTGACCCTGTACAGTTTCTTACAATGCTTCCACTGATAACCTAAGATGTCAACTACCAAAGCAAATGTGATGATGTCACTGCTGATAGTATTCCACCAAATCACTTGCTTAATGAGACAAAAGAAACCTAAATTGCAACACTCTGGTCAAAGAATACATTGCAGCAGTGATAAGATCAGAGAAAGTATTTAGATGCCAACCTCTAATCAGGAAGAGACAGAAAAAACTACGCAGACTACATAAGCAGGCTTCAAAGATAAAGAACATTGTGGCTGAATCTTTTGGAGAAGAGAGTATTGCTCTTTTAAGGCAGAAATGCCATGGAACGAAGCTTTAAGTTCTACCATGTGACTTAGTAGAAGAAAAAAAGCTATTATATTCATTCTACGATGCCCACAGCTTGAACTTGGAACATTCTCATCTTCATCATCAATAATATATATGTGTACATAGCCCATGAAAGTTTCCGTAATAAAGGAATGGGCCTTCCATTCTACATACCATGCCTAAAATAGGTTTCAATAGCAGACGGGTAGGAAGATTTCCAGAAGCACAGTCATCTCTGAATACAAGAATTTCTTCCTATTTTAACCCTTAAATTCCTGAGCACAGTGTGGGGCAGTCTATGATCATTTGACCAGAAATTGAAAGGAAACACCAAAAATTAAAAGGAGTGACAATTTTCTGATGTTCCAGTGAGACCAGCACTGCAAGGGGACAACTCCCAAGAACAATAAGAACTCAGGGCCCCCAGCTCTAGGAGCTCCCTTCCCTTCCTTTCCCTTCCCTTCCCTTCCCTTCCCTTCCCTTCCCTTCCCTTCCCTTCCCTTCCCTCCCCTCCCCTCCCCTCCCCTCCCCTCTCTTCCCTTCCCTTCCCTTCCTCCCTTTTTTTTTTTTTTTTTTGACAGAGTCTTGCTCTGTTGCCCAGGCTGGGGTGCAGTGGCATGGTCTCAGCTCACTGAAACCTCCGCCTCCTGGGTTCAAGTGAATCTCCTGCCTCAGCCTCCCAAGCAGCTGGGATTACAGGCGCCTGCCACTACGCCAAGCTAATTTTGTATTTTTAGTAGAGATGGAATTTTGCCATGTTGGCCAGGCTGGTTTCGAGTTCTTGACCTTAGGTGATCCAGCTGCCTCAGTCTCCTAAAGTGCTGGGATCACAGGCATGAGTCACACCCCGCCCAGCTCTAAGATATTTCTTCTTAACTCTACTGATGGCAGTCATTACAGTGATACCCGAGGTGTATAACAAATCCACAAATTTTACCATTGATCTAACAAATATTAATTAGATGTGCATAGTACCATGATAAAGGATACAGTCTTTGCCCTGAAGGTGCTAATTCACAGCTGGGGAGACATACAAGTAGACAGGCAGTTGCAGCATAGGTAGAGCAAGGACTAATAAAGGGGTCACAGAGCCGCAGAGAATGGACACCTCCTTCAGTA
This sequence comes from Trachypithecus francoisi, assembly GCF_009764315.1. Lineage (NCBI taxonomy): Eukaryota > Metazoa > Chordata > Mammalia > Primates > Cercopithecidae > Trachypithecus > Trachypithecus francoisi. The sequence goes on from NW_022681458.1 coordinate 60,188,505, forward strand.
ATGGCTTCCTGAAGGACAGGAGGCTTAACCCAGTGCTGAACAATGAGTTCAAGTTAGTCGTGGGAAGGATGAAGAGGACAGAAAGGCATTCCAGGCAGAGGAGAAACAGTCTGTACAAAGGTATGGAAGCAATGAAACACTGCAGTTGGGAGAAATGAAAGCAATACAGAGTAGTAGGCATATGGGAAGCTCCAGTGGAGTAGCAAGAGAAACAGGCTGGAAATGTAGGCAGGAGTCAATCTTCAAAGGCTTCCTTTCCCACTTTCTTTTGATCCTATATAGACCTTGAAAGAACTGAATGTCTCAAAAATCAGGCTTTCTTTTGGTTTGCATGGTTTACTTCCTTTAGGGAAGCGCAAGGGGCCGCGGAACTCCCTTCCCTAGCCAAGGGAAGCCCTGAGGGACTGTGCCATGAGGAAGGGTGCATTCCAGCACAGATACTATGCTTTTCCCACGGTATCCGCAACCCACAGACCAGGAGATTCCCTCAGGTGTCTACACCACCAGGGCCCTGGGTTTCAAGCACAAAACTGGGCGGCTGTTTGGGCGGACACCAAGCTAGCTGCAGGAGTGTTTTTTCATACCCCAGTGGCGCCTGGAATGCCAGCGGGACAGAACCCGTTCACTGCCCTGGAAAGGGGGCTGACACCAGGGAGCCAAGTAGTCCAGCTCAGCGGATCCCACCTCCACAAAGCCCAGCAAGCTAAGATCCATGATTTGAAATTCTCACTGCCAGCACAGCAGTCTGAAGTTGACCTGGGACCCTGGAGCTTGGTGGGAGGAGAAGCATCTGGCATTACTGAGGTTGGAGTAGGCAGATTTCCCCTCACAGTGTAAACAAAGCTGCTGGGAAGTTCAAACTGGGCAGAACCCACCGCAGTGCCAAAAAGCTGCTGTAGCCAGACTACCTCTCTAGATTCCTCCTCTCTGGACAGGGCATCTCTGAAACAAAGGCAGCATCCCCAGTCAGTGGCTTATAGATCAAACTCCCATCTCCCTGGGACAGAGCACCTGGGGGAAGGGGCGGCTGTTGGCACAGCTTCAACACACTTAAACGTTCCAGCCTGCTGGCTCTGAAGAGAGCATCGGATCTCCCCGCACAGCACTCAAGCTCTGCTAAGAGACAAACTTTCTGCTCAAGTGGGTCCATAACCCCTGTGCCTCCTGACTGGGAGACACTTCCCAGCAGGGATTGACAGACACCTCATACAGGAAAGCTCCAGCTGGTATCTGGCAAGTGCCCCTCTGGGACAAAGCTTCCAGAGGAAGGAACAGGCAGCAATCTTTGCTGTTCTGCAGCCTTTGCTGCTTATATCCAGGCAAACAGGATCAGGAGTGGACCTCCAGCAAACTCCAGCAGACCTGCAGCAAAGGATCCTGACTGTTAGAAGGAAAACTAACAAACAAAGGAATATCATCAATATCAACCAACAGGGCATCCACACAAAAACCCCATCTGAAGGTCACCAACATCAAAGACCAATGGTAGATAAATCCAGGAAGATGAAGAAAAACCAGCACAAAAAGACTGAAAATTCCAAAAACCAGAACGCCTCTTCTCCTCCAAAGGATCACAACTCCTTGCCAGCATGGGAACAAAACTGGACATAGAATGAGTTTGACGAATTGACAGAAGTAGGCTTCAGAAGGTGAGTAATAAAAATTCCTCCGAGCTAAAGGAGCATGTTCTAACCTAATGCAATGAAGCTAAGAACCTTGATAAAAGGTTAGAGGAACTTCTAACTAGAATAACCAGTGTAGAGAAGACCTTAAATGACCTGATGGAGCTGAAAAACACAGCATGAGAACTTTGTGAAGTGTGCACAAGTATCAATAGCGGAATCAATCAAGTGGAAGAAAGGGTATCAGAGATTGAAAATCAATGTAATGAAATAAAGTCTGAAGACAAGATTAGAGAAAAAAGAATGAACAAAGTCCCCATTAAATATAGAACTATGTGAAAAGACCAAACCTACATTTGATTGGTGTACCTGAAAGTGACGAGGAGAATGGAACCAAGTTGGAAAACATTCTTCAGGATATTATCCAGGAGAACTTCCCCAACCCAGCAAGACAGGACAACATTCAAATTCAGGAAATACAGAGAACATCACAAAGATACTCCACGAGAAGAGCAACCCCAAGATACATAATTGACAGATTCACCAAGATTTAAATGAAGGAAAAAAGGTTAAGGGCAATCTGAAAGAAAGGTCGGGTTACCTACAAAGAGAAGCCCATCAGACTAACAGCAGATCTCTCCGCAGAAACCTTACAAGCCAGAAGAGACAGGGCCAATATTCAACATTCTAAAAGAAAAGAATTTTCAACCCAGAATTTCATATCCAGCCAAACTAAGCTTCATAAGCAAAATAGAAATAAAATCCTTTACAGACAAGCAAATGCTGAGAGATTTTGTCACCACCAAGACTGCCTTACAAGAGCTCCTGAAGGCAGCACTAAATATGGAAAGGAAAAAATGGTACCAGCCACTGCAACAACATACCAAATTGTAAAGACCATCAACACTATGAAGAAATAGCATCAACTAATGGGCAAAAATAACCAGCTAGCATCATAATGACAGGATCAAATTCACACATAACAATATTAACCTTAAATGTAAATGTGCTAAATGCCCCAATTAAAAGACACAGACTGGCAAATTGGATAAAGAGTCAATACCCATCGGTGTGCTATATTCAAGAGACCCATCTCACGTGCAAAGACACAGATAGGCTCAAAATAAAGGAATGGAGGAAGATTTACCAAACAAATGGAAAGCAAAAAAAGCAGGGGTTGCAATCCTAGTCTCTGATAAAACAGATGATCAAAAGAGACAAAGAAGGGCATTACATAATGGTAAAGGGATCAATGCAACAAGAAGAACTAACTACCCTAAATATATATGCACACAATACAGGAGCACCCAGGTTCATGAAGCAAATTCCTAGAGACTTACAAAGAAATTTAGACTCCTACACAATAACAGTGGGAGATTTTAATACCCAACTGTCAATATTAGACAGATCAATGAGACAGAAAATTAACAAGGATATTCAGGACTTGAACTAAACTGTGGACCAAGTGGACCTAATAGACATCTACAGAACACTCCACCCCAAATCAACAGAATATACATTCTTCTCAGCACCACATCACACTTTTTCTAAAATTGACCACATAATTGGAAGTAAGACACTCCTCAGCAAATGCAAAATAACAGAAATCATAACAAACAGTCTCTCAGAAAACAGTGCAATCAAATTAGAACTCAGAATTAAGAAACTCACTCAAAACCACACAACTACATGAAAACTGAACAACCTGCTCCTGAATGACTACTGGGTAAATAACAAAATTAAGGCAGAAATAAGTAAGTTATTTGAAACTAATGAGAATAAAGACACAATGTACCAGAATCTTTGGGACACAGCTAAAGTAGTGTTTAGAGGGAAGTTTATAGCACTAAATGCCCACAGGAGAAAGGAAAGATCTAAAGTCAATACCCTAACATCACAATTAAAAGAACTAGAGAAGCAAGAGCAAACAAATTCAAAAGCTAGCAGAAGACAAAATATAACTAAGATCACAGCAGAAAAGAAGGAGATAGGGACACGAAAATCCCTTTAAAAATTCAACACGGGAGCTGTTTTTTTTTTTTTTTTAAACGATTAATAAAATAGACTGTCAGCCAGACTAATAAACAATAAAAAAAGAGAAGAATCAAATAGACACAATAAAAAATGATAAAGGGAATATCACCACCAATCCCACAGAAATACAAACTACCATCAGAGAATGCTACAAATGCCTCTACACAAATGAAAAAGTAGAAGAAATGGATAAATTCCTAGACATGTACACCCTCCAAAGATTAAACCAGGAAGAAGTGGAATCCCTGAATAGACCAATAATAAGATCTGAAATTAAGGCAATAATTAATAGCCTACCAACCAAAAAAAGCCCAGGACCAGATGGATTCACAGTCGAATTCTACCAGAGGTACAAAGAGGAGCTGGTACCATTCCTTCTGAAACTATTCCAATCAATAGAAAAAGAGGGAATCCTCCCTAACTCATTTTATGAGGCCAGTATCATCGTGATACCAAAACCTGGCAGAGACACAACAACAAAAAAGAAACTTTCAGGCCAATATTCCTGATGAACATCAATATGAAAATCCGCCATAAAATACTGGCAAAGCGAATCAAGCAGCATATCAAAAAGCTTATCCACCATGATCAAGTCAGATTCATCCCTGGGATTCAAGGCTGGTTCAACATATGCAAATCAATAAATGTAATCCATCACATAAACAGAACCAACAACAAAAACCACATAATTATCTCAATAGATGCAGAAAAGACCTTCAATAAAATTCAACACCCCTTCATGCTAAGAACTCTCAATAAACTAGGTATGGCTGGAACATATCTCAAAATAATAAGAGCAATTTATTACAAACCCACAGCCAATATCATAGTGAATGGGCAAAAACTGGAAACATTCCCTTTGAAAACTGGCACAAGACAAAGATGCCCTCTCCCACCACTCCTATTCAACATAATATTGGAAGTTCTGGCCAGGGCAATCAGGCAAGAGAAAGAAATAAAGTGTATCCAAATAGGAAGAGAGGAAGTCAAATTGTCTCTGTTTGCAGATGACGTGATTGTATATTTAGAAAACCCCATTGACTCAGCCCTAAAATCTCCTTAAGCTGTTAAGTATCTTCAGCAAAGTCCCAGGTTACAAAATCAATGTGCAAAAATCACAAGCATTCCTATACACCAATAACAGACAGAGAGCCAAGTCATGAGTAAACTCCCATTCACAATTGCTACAAAGAGAATTAAATACCTAGGAATATAACTTACAAGGGATGAAGGATCTCTTCAAGGAGAACTACAAACCACCACTCAAGGAAAGAAGATAGGACACAAACAAATGGAAAAACATTCCATGCTCATGAATAGGAAGAATCAATATTGTGAAAATGGCCGTACTGCTGAAAGCAATTTATAGAATCAATGCTATCCCCATCGAGTTACCATTGACTTTCTTCACAGAATTAGAAAAAACTACTTTAAACTTAATATGGAACCAAAAAAGAACCTGTATAGCCAAGACAATCCTAAGCAAAAATAACAAAGCTGGAGGCATCATGCTACACTACCTGACTTCAAACTATACTACAAGGCTACAGTAACAAAAACAGAATGGTACTGGTACCAAAACAGATATATAGACCAATGGAACAGAATAGAGGCCTCAGAAATAACACCACACATCTACAACCGTCTGATCTTTGACAAACCTGTCAAAAACAAGCAATGGGGAAAGGATTCCCTACTTAATAAATGGTGTTGAGAAAACTGACTAGCCATATGCAGAAAACTGAAACTAGACCCCTTCCTTACATCTTATACAAAAATTAACTCAAAATGGATTAAAGACTTAAATGTAAGACCTAAAACCATAAAAATCCTAGAAGAAAACCTAGGCAATACCATTCAGGACATAGGCATGGGCAAAGACTTCATGACTAAAATACAAAAAGTAATGACAACAAAAGCCAAAACTGACAAATGGGATCTAATTAAACTAAAGGGCTTCTGCAGAGCAAAAGAAACTATCATCAGAGTGAACAGGCAACCTACAGAATGGGAGAAAATGTTTGCAATCTATCCTTGTGACAAAGGGCTAATATCTAGAATCTACAAAGAACTTTAACAGATTTGCAAGAAAAAAACAACCCCATCAAAAAGTGGGCAGAGGATATGAACGGACACTTCTCAAAAGAAGACATTTATGTGGCCAACAAACATGAAAAAAAAGCTCATCATCACTGGTCATTAGAGAAATGCAAATCAAAACCACAATGAGATACCATCTCATGCCAGTTAGAATGGCGATCATTAAAAAGTCAGGAAACAACTAGATGTTGGAGAGGATGTGGAGAAATAGGAACACTTTTACACTGTTGGTCAGAGTGTAATGTTCAACCATTGTGGAAGACAGTGTGGCAATTCCTCAAGGATCTAGAACTAGAAATACCATTTGACCCAGCCATCCCATTACTGAGTATATACCTGAAGGATTATCAGTCCTTCTACTATAAAGACACATGCACATGTATGCTCATTGCATCACTATTCACAATAGCAAAGACTTGGAACCAACCCAAATGCTCATCAATGATAGACTGGATAAAGAAAATGTGGCACATATACACCATGGAATACTATGCAGCAATCAAAAAGGATGTGTTCATGTCCTTTGCAGGGACATGGATGAAGCTGGAAGCCTTCATTCTCAGCGAATTAACACAGGAACAGAACACCAAACACCACATGTTGTCACTCACAAGTGGGAAGTGAACAATGAGAACACATGGACACAGGGAGGGGAATATCACACACCAGCCTGTCAGCGGGTGGGAGGCTAGGGGAGGGATCACATTAGGAGAAATACCCAATATAGATGTTAGGTTGATGGGTGCAGCAAACCACCATGGTACATGTATACCTATGGAACAAACCTGCATGTTCTGCACATGTATCCCAGAAATTAAAATATAATTGAAAAAAAAAAAAAACAATTTTGCTGAGACTAGGAATAAAGGTTATTGGTCCACGTATAATGACTTGAAGTGAGCTGCCTGGGAGATGGCTTTTGACAACACTAACCTCTCGATGCAAATCATTACACACTTCTATTATCCCTATCCTTAGGCAAATTTACTTATTCAACAAGAATCTTAAATTCATAACTCTAATGCCTCATTCTTCACTTCCTATAAAAACAAAAACCATATATGCCTTTGAAACAGTTCCAGCCATCATATCTGATTAAAGTGTGGCCGTATTTTAACCTCAATGCCTTTTTTAAAAAGTGTAATCTTAGTAGGCACAAACCCCAGGATACAAACATAATTTGCCAGCTGAGTTAGCAAGAAATAATATATTTATCTGTTTTTTTAATTTAAAATAGATAAGCAAACATATCACCTCAGTGAAAGCTATCCAAAGATGGTTTCAGAACTCTCCAAATTGTGAAGGAAATAAACAGCCAAGGGAACGAATTTTCAAACTCAGTTCCAGTACATATTAGAACTTAAAAAAAAAAAAAAATTAGATGTTGAGTGTTCTTCAGGGACACACTTAAATTTGTGATATGAAAAAGAAATGAATTCATTTGTCAATAAGGCACTTGTGAGGGGAAAATGTGAAAAGAAACAAATCTATCTTGATTTTTAATAAACATGAATTTAATAAACTTAATGTTTATTGAAAAACAAATTTTTTTATTTAAAAAAAATTTTTTATTAAAACAAGATAAAAACAGTGCATACAAATAATTTCATTTTTGCAAGGTTTAAGAACAAGGATAAGTAATGTGTGGTATTAGAAATCAGGATGTTAATGCTTGGGGTAGGTAGTGACTAGAAGAAGGCACAAGGAGTTTCTGGGGTACTTGATTTTTGATCTGGGTGTTGGTTACACAGGTATGTCCACTTTGCAGAAATTTATTGAACTGCATAATTATGATTTTGCACTTTTCTGTATGTATCTGTTAAAAAAGTGGAAATGAAGAAGTGGACTTGCATGCACCAGCAACCATTAGAAAATGCTTTCCTTTCAACAATATACCATTTATCCTTTATGTCATATACACAAATTAACTCAAAATAGATCAAATACCTAAATGTAAGAGCTCAAACTATAAAACTCTTGAAAGAAAACAGGGAAACATCTTCATGACATCATTACAGTGATTTTCTGAATAGTTCCAAAAGCCTCGCCAATAATTAAAATTTAAAACTTTTGCACATCAGAGGACCCTATCAAGAGAGTGAAAAACAACCCACACAATGGGACAAAATATTTGCAAATCATATATCTGACAAGGGATTAATTTCCAGAATATATAAGCTCAACAACAAAAACAAATCCAAACAACCCAATTTAAAAAATGAGCAGAGTACTGGATATCCATGTCTCCAAGGAAGATATACAAATGGGCAATAAGCATATGAAAAGATGGGCAACATCATTAGTCATTAGGGAAGTGCAAATCAAAACCACAATGAATACCACTTCACATCCATTAGGGTAGCTATTATTTTTTAAAAAGGAAAATAATAACTGTTGACAAAGATGTGGAAGAATTGGAACACACGTATTGCTGATAGGAGTGTAAAATAGTTCAGCTACTGTGGGAAACAGTATGGTGGTTCTCTAAAAAGTTGAACATGTAATTACTGTATAATCCAGCAATTTCACTTCTTTTTTTTTTTTTTTTTTTTTTTTGAGACGGAGTCTCGCTCTGTTGCCCAGGCTGGAGTGCAGTGGCCGGATCTCAGCTCACTGCAAGCTCCGCCTCCCGGGTTTACCGCCATTCTCCTGCCTCAGCCTCCGAGTAGCTGGGACTACAGGCGCCCGCCACCTCGCCCGGCTAGTTTTTTGTATTTTTTAATAGAGACGGGGTTTCACAGTGTTAGCCAGGATGGTCTCGATCTCCTGACCTCGTGATTCGCCCGTCTCGGCCTCCCAAAGTGCTGGGATTACAGGCTTGAGCCACCGGGCCCGGCCCAGCAATTTCACTTCTATGTATAAATCCAGATGAATTGAAAGCAGGAATGCAAAAAGGTACTTGCATACTAATGTTCATGACAGTATTATTTACAATAACCAAATGATAAAAATAACTCAAATGTCCATCAGTTGATGAATGGATAAATGAAAGGTGGTATATACATACAATGGATTATTATTCAGCCTTAAAAAAGAATAAAATTTAGATAACATGCTACAACATAGCCAGATGCAAAAGGACAAATATTGAACTAAGCCAGATGCAAAAGGACAAATATTGTATTCCACTTAAATGAGACAACCAGAATAGGCACATTTGAGGGGTTATAATGAGGTGGAACAATGGGAAGTTACTGTTTAACTGTACAGAGTTTCTGTTGTGGAAATGGATAGTGGTGACATTTATTCAACATTGTGAATGTACTTAATGTCACCGAATTATATACTTAAAAACAGTTAAAATTGTAAAGTTTATGGTATGTTTATCACCATAAAAAGATACCATTTAGAATGGAAATAAAAATTATAAAAAACCTAAGAGTAAATCTAAGAAAAGATGAGAAAATTATCAAATTAGTTGAAGATCATTAAATAATAGCTATACAGAAAGATATACCATATCCATGATTAGAGAGACTCAATGTTATACAAATGTCAATTATTCACAAATTAATCTGAAGATTTAATGCAAATCCAATTAAAATCAAACAATTTTTGTTGTTGTTTGTTTTGTTTTTCTTGTAAAACTAGACAAATTGATTCTGAAACTTAAATAGGAAAGTAAATGGTCAAGAACAACCAAAGCTCAAACTGAAGAAGACATAAAGACTGAAGCTAGACATTATGATTTATTATTATGCCCTAAAAATTAAGACTGCAGGGCTCAAACAAGGATGAACATTATGCTAATAGCTAATGGGATGTCATTGGTGTAATGGCTATTGATACAGCTCACTCCCTTACTTCACCTCCTTCAGGTCTCATCTCAAAGGCCTTCTTAGTAGTGAGGAATGAGTAATATGTAAAATAACAATGTCTGCTCCTCCCACCCACACTACAGTCCTTATTCCCTGTTTCCATTTTAGTTTCTCCACAGCAATTTATAACCGTTGAACATTCTTTATATTTTACTTCTATATCTCTTTATCATATCTCACTATAGGATAAACTATACAAAGGCAGGAATTTCTTCTTGTTGTTCACTGCTGTGTCCTCAGGGTTTGGAACACTACCTGATTAAGTATTCATTTTCTTAAGTAAATGAATACAACAGTTTAGAATACTCAAAAACAGACCTGCTCATATAAGGATGTCAAATATATGACCAAGCTGGCATTACAAGCCAGAGGAGAAAGGATGAATTATTCAAGAAAGGCACTTTTTTCTTTATCCAGTTTTCAGCTTCACTTTATTCCTAAATTTGCCTAACATTGAAAGAACTTAATTTCTACAAATAAGATTTATTTTAGTCTCTCACCCTATAGATTGTTCCTTTAATATGAAAAAGACACAAAGTTGCAGGACAAAGTGACACAATTATCCATATAGATTTTTAAAAATCTACCCCTTACATCATACCTAGAAATTGATTTCAAATGGATTAAAGTCTTAGAGGTGAAAAGGTGAAAATGAAAATTTTAGAATTAGAAAAAAATTTTTTTCTAACTTCCAGATAGGGAAGAGTTTCTTAAACAAGGGGGAAAAAAAAAAGAAAGAAAAAAAGCACATTATAAAGGAACTGATGGATAATAATGTAATTTGGATGTGTGTCCTCTCTAAATCTCATGCTGAAATGTGATTCTCAGTGTTGGAGGTGTGGCCTGTTGGGAGGTAACTGGATCGTGGGGACAATCATCCCTCATGAATGGTTTAACACCATCTCCTTGGTGGTGAGTTCTTACTCAGTTAGATCATGTGAGATCTGGTTGCTTAAAAGTCTAGGACCTCCCCTAACCTCACTCTCTTGTTCCTGCTCTCACCATGTGACATGCTGCCTCCCCGTTTGCTTTCTCCCATGACTGTAAGTTTCCTGAGGCCTCACCAGAAGTAGATGTCAGCACCATGCTTCCCATAAAGCCTGCAGAACTATGAGCCAATTAAATCTCTCTTTATAAATTACCCAGTTTCAAGTATTATTTATAGCAATGCAAGAATGGTCTAATACAGATAATTTTTACTACATTAAAATTAAGAGCATCTATTTATTATGTGTACTATTTTTTTAAAAAGTTAAAATACAAGTCACAAACTGGCAAAAGATATTTACAAGAGCATAACCAGTGGAGGATTACAATCCAAAATATTTAAAGAAAACCTATAATAGGAAAAGATAAATAATGTAGTAGGAAAGTGGGCAAAAAACATAAACATGTAACCTTGTTAGAAATTAAAGACATGCAAATTAGAACCACAGTGAAATACCATTTTTTACTCTTCCATTTGGTCACAATTTTTTAAAGTTGGAAAATTTCAAGTCTTGCCTGGGTTGGAGCAATAGAGCTCTTATCTGTTGCTTGTGGGTGGGTAATTGGTACAACTACTTTGGAAAAAATATCCTCTGGCTTAGCAAATTTATTCTTAGGTATGCAGCTTAGAAAAACTGTTAGACATGTGCATCTGAAGTCAAGTCCAAGAATGTTAGGGAAGTTCTACCCACAGCAACAAAATGCTGGAAACAACTCAAATATACATTAACTACAGAATGGATAATTGAATGTTACTAGTCATACAATAGAAAAGTATACAACAGTGCAAGAGGATGACTCATAGACAGCATTTGTCAACATGGAAGAACCTGGAAACATAATGCTGAATGAAGGAAGCAAATCACAAAAGAGAACATATGAATCTATTTATATAAAGTTTGAATCTAGGCAAATTTAAAGTCATTTCTTTAGAGAGTTAGTAAAGTGATCAAGACAAGCAATGAATTGTTGAAAGAAAAACTGAATAAATGGACACAACAGTTGGTATAATTGTTTCCTCTCACTGAGAAAAGTAGCATGGCCATCAAGAAAAACTTTTATGTACATATTTTGCCAAAAGCAGACGTTCTTGTCATTTAGGGATTTTTCAAAAAGAAAAGGAAAAATAATCTTAAATTCTCTTTCCTTGGCAAATTTTTTTCCTACCAATCGAATAAACAACAACAAAAGAGATAAAATATCTGTGGTTTAATTTCTCTGAGTTTTTTTGTGAGACATCTTTCACAATGTAGCATACACCACATTCTTCACAATTAAATTTTCCAAACAGGGTAGGAGTTACTGTTCCTTCCTGGTGGAGGGCTCAATTAACTCCTGGTCCTGGTGTTCAGACTCTAAAATGACTTTGCTCCCTCTCCAAGTTATAATTGTGTAACAATTGCCGATGAAGGAAATTGATGTGATCATGTCTGGCTAGCAGGAAACTCCGCAGATAAGTGGTCAGACCATTACATGGCAGCCTTAATGGACCAGAAGCTCAGTCTGTCTCCGCCTGTCCTGAAATCCCATTTTGCTCTACAGAGTCTGGATTTTGTCATAGTATGATTTTAATATCATCATCGTAGTTTAATTATTCTTAAATATTAGAAATATTAAAATAATTATTAAAAATACCTTACTAAAGAAATAAAAAGTTTTATAAAACTTGACATGTGAATTTGTAAACTTTTATTGGTTGAAAGGTACTAAATAACTAGAACAACTTTCAAACAACAGCAGCAACAACCAAAAGCACTTTTAAAAAACTGTATTAGAAATAATAAATCTGTTAACACAAAACAAATTTATGGTCACTATTTCCTGTAGAAGGATATGTTTTTTCCTCTTACTTTATTTGAAAAGGGAAAATGTTCAGTCCACAAATGCATTGGAGTAATTATTAAAGCTTCATAAAACACAAGGGAAACAATTTTCATATCTTTAAGTCATACAAAATTTCACTGAGTAGTTCCTATTGAGATGCACATTAACACAAACATAAATCATTATTACATTCTACTGTACCATCCCTCAGGTTAAAAAAATCTATCTCAGTGTATACTTACTGTATATAAGTTTAGGGAATTAAAATTCTTATTTTGGACGGTCTTTGGAAGAGTATTTTACAATGGAGTGAACTCTTAAAAAATGTAAATCAAGGCTGGGCAAAGGTGGCTCACGCCTGTAATCCCAGCACTTTGGAAGGCCGAGGCAGGCAGATCATGTGGTCAGGAGATCGAGACCATCCTGGCCAACATGGTGAAACCCCGTTTCTACTAAAAATACAAAAATTAGCTGGGTGTGGTGGTGCACATCTTTAATTCCAGCTACTCAGGAGGTTGAGGCACGAGAATCACTTGAACCCAGGAGGTGGAGGTTGCGGTGAGCCAAGATCGCGACACTGCACTCCAGCCTGGGCGACAGAGCAAGACCCTATCTCAAAAACAAATGAAATAAAATAAAATAAAATGAAATAAAATAAAATACTGGTAATCAACTTCTCTTTGCCACTGTCTAACTATGAGATCTTGAATAAGTGGTGTTACTTTTCTGGAACTCAGTTTTCTAGTCTAGATTTTCTCTTATGGTTGATTCTATTCTAATAAATTTTGCTAGATTCCATATTTTGACTTTACTGTTAACTAAAAGACATGCTATTTAACCATGTAACACAAGTATTTGGGGTAGATTTGCAGTATTATAAATCATTAGAGGGGTCACCTTGGCTATACTAACTTCCCTAGTATCCCTAATGCCCAACCTGTTACATGGAGTAGGTGCTGCACACTATGTTTTTGAATAAAGGAATGAATGAATGAATAGCTTTAGCTCAGGGAGTTACTAATGCTCATAATTTTACTGAAAATCTGTAACTTTTACCTCATTAAAATATTATAGTAGGCCGGGTGCAATGGTTCACACCTGTAATCCCAGGTCTTTGGGTGGCCGAGCGGAGTGGATCACCTGAGGTCAAGAGTTCGAGACCAGCCTGGCCAACATGGCGAAACCCCATCTCTACTAAAAATACAAAACATTAGCCAGGCATGGTGGCGGGTGCCTGTAATTCCAGCTACTCAGGAGGCTGAGACAGGAGAATTGCTTGAACCCAGGAGGTGGAAGTTGCAGTGAGCCAAGGTCCCACCATTGTACTCCAGCCTGGGCAACAAGAGTGAGACTCCATCTCAAAATTTAAAAAAATATACACACACACACACACACACACACACACATATATAAAAGTAAATTCTGTATGTGAGTTTTAAGTTATCTGATTTTCCTTGGGGGATTCTTTTTTTTTCTTTTAACCTCTTACCTCTGCAATCCTCTGCCCTGCTCACAGACCAGCATTCTGAAGAGATTGCGTTTTGAAACAGTTGAAAGAAATTGATTAGAGAGCAAGAGTGTAGTTTTTACTTAGCATTCAATGGCCAATTAACATGCCTTCTACCCACTCGCTAAACAATCTTGGGCATGTTAATTCTCCATCGTGGGTCTCTCTGGTTCTTTAAAATATGAGGATAACAACATTGACTTGTTTTGAAGAGGAAACAGCTAACAGCCATAAAGATTACAGTTCATCAGTGAGCCTGTGGAAGGCTAATCTCTAATATCAGTCAGTGGGCGATATTCACCTGGTTGCTTCCTTTGGGGAAAACTTCTGGAAACAAAATAGTACCCATTAAGAAATACAGCTTTTTCCCTTCCACAGTTGCCAAAGTTTGTTTATTTTGAGGGTTGTTTGTTATACTTATTTTTTTTCCTTTTCTAATTAAGGTGTTCTGGAAATAAGATCATTATCCTCGTGTATATCTGCTGGGTAGAGTACTCTTGAAGGTCAAGGTTTTTGCATGATTCATCAAAGGAAATAATGAGGCAGTAAGTAAATTTAAAGTCCAGACTCAGGTTCTTTGTGGGAAACAAAAAAATGGCAACTACACACTTGCTCTCTAATCAGTTTCTTTCAGTTGTTTCAAAACTCAGTCTCTCCAGAATGCTGCTCTGTGAGCAGGGCAGAGGGTTGTAGAGGTAAGAGGCAGAAAGAAAAAAAAATCAGTTGAAACAGAATATTTTTGGAAAATTATTACTAACTTTAAGATTGGACACTTTTTAAAAGCATCATTACCAAGTTATACAAATATATCAAAAAATCTGATTATTATAAATATCATATCCAGTTTTGACAAAAATGAGTCATAAAATGAGAATGTTTCCCTTTCCCTACAGGTTTGACTGGTCGTGGTAATTAATTTTAACATCTGCGGCCGGGCGCGGTGGCTCAAACCTGTAATCCCAGCACTTTGGGAGGCTGAGACGGGCGGATCCCGAGGTCAGGAGATCGAGACCATCCTGGCTAACACTGTGAAACCCCGTCTCTACTAAAAAATACAAAAAACTAGCCGGGCGAGGTGGCGGGCGCCTGTAGTTCCAGCTACTCGGGAGGCTGAGGCAGGAGAATGGCGTGAACCCGGGAGGCGGAGCTTGCAGTGAGCTGAGATCCGGCCACTGCACTCCAGCCTGGGCGACAGAGCGAGACTCCGTCTCAAAAAAAAAAAAAAAAAAAAAAAATTTAACATCTGTTAAGGTCATTTGCTCTGTAAAATGATAAATTATCAAATAGCAGGGCATAAAAGAAAAGTGACAATTGCATGTATATTGTGCACCATATGGCCCAATTCAGTACCAATATAGGGAACAACACGGGCTTGGTAAACAATAGGGATAATATGGCCTGTGTTAACAAGAGTAGATTTCTATCAAGTAGTGAAAGTACAGAGTCATATGGTAAATTTTGGCCTCACAAAGATGAGACTAATATCATTAGCCATTTATTGCAAAGGAACAAAATTTTTTCAAATTAAACTCATGATGGATTTTAATAACTTGGTTAATGTTAGCAAACGAATATGCCTCAAGCCATTATAATAATGATCATTATTAGCAAGAGTCTGTTTTCACAATGTTTATAATGCTTAAAATTAATCCAGAAGTCAAGAGTCATTAAATCATTTCACCTGCAGCAGAATTCAAAAGACGCACATATTTCACATAATTGCAATTTAAAAACAAAAGCTATGAAGGCAGTGGAAAAATACACAAGAAAATCAAGCTGTTAACTACAGTGCCACCAAGCGACCAACCTCAAAATTCCACGTATAATCAAAAGGGCAAATATAAAGGAAAATAATTATATGCAGAAAAGAGACCACAGCAAGAACCTCAGATGGATGCTGATTATGGACCTCATTGAATCTCAAAACTCTAAGAGGTCAACTTTTAACTATCTAGAATTAATCATTTTCATCTAGGAAACGTCAGGGATCATCATTGGATTGCCAGAGAGCTTGCAAATTGCTGAGTTTGAAACACAGATGGAGATAAGTCCTTTAAAACAGTAGCTAGATTTTCAAATGTAAGGTAAAAAAACATTATGTTTGAGTGGTATGAAAGAGTTGACCATTCCAGATGACATGGTATGGTCTTCAGATACAAAGAATAAAGTGTGAACAAAAGAGAAAATTATAATAGAAAACATTTAATTATATCCTCTAGAATCTTTTCTAGGTGTCAGGTTTAAAGTCTATAAAATGCTGGAATCAGACCAGATGATTTCTAAAGTCACTTACCAGGCCAGAAATCCTATGGCAAAGATCATTCAAGTCATGTGGCTCCACAAATTTTATGCGAAACATGGACATATATGCTTGTACAGTATGAGATTGTACTCTAATAGTTGAACAGATAACACACCTCAATTGAAGTAAAAACTAAAAGGTGTTAAAGAAAAATAGAAAAAAAAACCTTATAAATCCAGATAAAAGATAATTTGGAAATAACTCTTACCAGTAATGTTTGAATCATTTATTTTTTCATTTCTTCATCAGGTATATCTTGAGTTCTAACTATGTGCCAGGCATGTGGACTAAGTTCTAGGGATAACAACATACCATGGGAACTGTTTTCCAAGATGGGAAGATATCATTAATAAAAAGAACTCAGAACTAATCACATGAGGCTAAAAAAAAATGTGGGTTGAAAAAGGGTAAGAAGTTAGCCCGGCTTCCAAGGTATATATAGATTAATTATAGTTAGACGAAAATATCTGACCCCACCCTTATGAGTTATCCCTGGAAATGCTGTCATTATTCTTAGGTCAAGCAGCATAAAACTGACAACCAATCAACCAACAAAAAATGACTAAGGGAGTGACGAGTCTGAATGACTAATGGGAGAAACTTAGGAGCTAAACATAAACCATTTTACTGTATAGACTGACCAAACCAGGTCTAAAAATAGAAAACTAATGTGGGGATTGATATTGTTTTCCAGTGCACAAGGAGATAACCATGGGAGTGGACAGTAAGATAGAGTTTGGAAGAGGAAACTTCAGATAATTTCAGAAAAAAATACATCCTGTCAGAGAAAATTATCCCATGAATACAATCACTAGAGAGCAATGTTAGAAATTCCATTTGTTGATGGGTTGGGAACCCACTAACTGAAGCTTTAGGGCATGTGTTATTATCTGAGGAGTAGAATGGGCCGCTGGTGCCTCTCAGTCTCTGATTTACACTCTGCAAATGCTCAGGGCAGAAGTGGAAAATCATTAAGGAAAAGCAAGTGCATTCTCTGTGGAATATGGAAATGGATTATGGCATGTTTCAAAGTTACAAACTATTCAATTAAGTCATTTCCCCCTTCACTTGTTGCTTCTTTCCTATTGGTTCCAATGAAGGAGCCAAACAGGCCCAACACTCTACTTTTCCAGAGAACTGGAGTCCAGTCTGAATGCCACCGACTAAAAGAATATGATAATTTTTTTTTCCTAAAGATTGTCCACATTTGCCATGCAAAACAGTTCAAATTTCTGGTTCTCTTTCTCCTGTCCTGAAATCAACAAACATGCAAAAATCTCACCTGGGCAAGGTGAGTTAGTCCGAGAGTGTCCAGTGTGTCTGATTGCTGCTGACTTGTCTACACCCTCACAGTCCCTTACAATGACCTCTAGGAAATAAGAACGTGTCCTGATTTTGTTGGACAGGTGCAACACTCAATCAGCTCATACTTGGCTCTAGTCTGACCATGCCAGAGAGGGCCAGCCATTATCTTCTGTTGTATTTTTAAAGTGCAGAAAACAAAAAGCAACTACCTTTTTGGTTCTGTGACTAGGCACCTCTGCTCAGCTTCTATCCCCAGTTTGGAGTTTGGAGCTCAGTGGTGTTCTTCTCATAACTTCTACCTGGTGGTTTGGACCTTGGCTCTTTGAGTTAAATATATGACTTCTGATTTTAACCATCTGCTGTATTTCTAGACGGAACTGGCTGCACTTATTGTTTGTTTGTTTCCTGATGTATTTTTCCGCTCTCTTAGACCTAAGCTATGAACCCAATGTTGATTCATAAAACTTTGCAGTAATCTTTCCTTTGATCTATAAGGAAATTTTAAAAAATTGATTAAATGTTTCAGGATTCATCTTCTCAGCTTTGCTGGTACAGAAACTTTTTCATTTTCAGACCTATGCCTGTTTGTCATCTTAAAAAAACCCATTCTTTTGGTCATTCCAGGTATGAATGAACAATTATAATAACAGTGATATATCTGCTAAAGTAATAAATTATAGTTTAAGGTGTCATTTAAGCTATAAGTTGTTAGTTATTAGTGGTCACTTTTATAGGTAGTTTTTTTTGTGACCTGTGCCTTTCTTTGCATGTGTAAAAAATCTATGTAGTGGGAATTTGTTTTATTTTAATATGAGTGGTTAGAAATATAGGTTCTAGAATAATGATATTACTGATATATCCAATTAGTTTACCAAAGCATTATCTATCATAGCTTAGTGTATGCACTCTATAATTTTCTTGCATAAGTAAATTATTATTATTTCTTTTAAGTACAACTGGCATTCACATTTTTCCTCAATCTATAATTTAGAAATTTTGATAATAGACAGGTAAATAGATGGTCTTTCTTGATGAGTTATAATTAAGGCATCAAACACTTACTTAGTGTTAGGAAATAAATTGCCTTAAAATACACTTACGCAAATACCTCAAATGGACCCACATGACTTCAGTAGCTGAAAGTAATTATAATAGAAATTTTCAATTCTAGTCCATAGGAGAGTACAAATACTAAAGCTCCCACACTTGTAAGAAATATGCCAGAATTTGCAAAAAAAAATTTTATTTACAGAAATATCCATTTATTCTCACACTTGTTTTCAGCTGCTTCGAGAGAACAAGTTGACACGGGCAGCATCAGTTAACATCATTGCCTGAATTCTCCTTGGTAATTGACTTTAATTGTCAGAGCATAAGACTGGGGAATGGGAGATATACTACATGACTTCTCTGTTCATATATCTCCCTTCTTTCCATCCTCCCCCACCTTTAGTTTGTGAGATGTACTTCCCAGTCATGTGGGTTTTGGAATTCTATCTAATCAAGGAGTTTACACACAAGGCATAGACCACAGATCAGAGGTAATCCTACTCATTTGAAATGGCATGGAACCAAAAAGAAGAATTCTAACTTCTACATTATCATGCTATTTTTTTGCTATAAAACAATAAATAATTCTTATAAATCAAAAAAATTCTTAGAAATTGTTATGATTTGATGTTTATGAAATCATAAACATTAGATCCTAAATCTGATTCTTAGAATCTTACACATGTTAGGAATTGGGATTAAATTATACACAGCTTTGTTAATAATAGGTTAGATCACATGAAATTACTATTTTTAACTGACAAATAATTGTGTATATTTATGTAGTATAATGTGATGGTTTGATATATATAGAGACAGTATAGAAAGATTCAGTCAAGCTAATTAACATATCCATCATCTGACATCATTTTTTTTGTGGTGAAAACATTAAAAATCTATTCTTCTAGCCATTTTGAAATAAATGTTATTAACTGTGTTAGTCCATCCTTGTTTTACTATCAAGAAATACCTGAGACTGGGTAATGTATAAAGAAAAGAGGATTATTTGGCTTGTGGTTCTGCAAGTTGTACGGGAAGCATGGCAGCATCTGCTTCTGGTGAGGCCTCAGGGATCTTTCAATCATGGCAGAAGGCAAAAGAGGAGTGAGACGTCACACAAGGCTAGAGCAGGAGGAAGAGAGGGAGGGGAGAAGTGCTACACACTTTTAAACAACCAGATCTCATGACAACTAACTATTACAAGAACAACACCAAGGAGATGGTGCTAATCTACTTGTGAGAACCCCACCCCTTTGATCCAATCACCTCCCACCCAGCCCCACCTCCAACATTGGGGATTACAGGTGAACGAGATTTGGGTGGGGACACAGATCCAAACCATATCATTAACTATGTTCAAAATGCAGTGCAATCGATCACTAAAGCTTATTCCTGTGATCTAACTGGAACTTTGTAAAAATGATGGTTAGATTCCACGAAGTGGTAATGCCTGAACTGTATATATGCTATTAGGCCTGAAGGCCCGATAGGGGAGTGTTAACCTGTTCTCCTTTCATGAAACACTGAAATTACAATTTTTGTACATTAAAAAGATCAAATGTTGGCAGCTTCATAAGGTTTAACTACATAAAATCAGAGTATAATAGGAAATTTTATTAAACAGAGTATGTGCTAGGTATTCTATTAGTTATATGTTTATTATATTAGACTTTTACAAAACGTTGCCGGGTTGATATTAGTATTATTCCCATTTATAGAGGAGAAAATGATGTAGTTTGACAAAGTTGGCATGGCTATTAGCTTCTGGTTTAAACCTATGCCTCTTTTTTTTTTTTTTTAAGATGGTGAATTGGAGTGGTTGTTAGTATGCCTCTCCCACTTGGAAAGACAAAATAGTGTGGAGAGATTCATGCTGTGAACTTTTTTCCAAGAAGCAATACAGGAACTTAACAGAAAAACTGAAGAAACCACAGACCCCTTGAAAGAAGCAGTAGGCTGCAGCCTACACCATGAGCCAGGCAGATAACTGTGAGTCTCCATAGTGTTCAAGGGGAGAAACTGCCTCTGGGATACACATTCCCACTGGGGAACCTGGCAATCCAGTCCCCAGAGGAAGCCCTCAACCCTATCCAGAGCTGGAACTGATTTAGTGAGCATCGGGGAGTATATGAGAAGGAGTGGCATTGGGACATGCTTTGGCTCCCAGATGCCAGTGGGGACAAAGGGAAGACATTTCTGATCCTACCTCATAGTGGACCTCATGGAAGTTGGGCAGTTAACTCAGACAGTGGTCACAGGTGGAGAGAAGCTCCCAACTGAGATTCGTGATATAATCTCAACTAGGAACGAACCCCCTAGACCACGGGCAGAAAGTGTGCTGTAGCCACAGGTGCAGAAGCTGGATGCCCTTGCTTCAGGGCCAGACTGGGAGAGGCATGACCTGAAAGCTGTGGTTTCTTTCTCAGTGGGGAAGGTTTATGGCCTGGGGCAGTTGTGGGTTCTGAGCACAGGCTGTCTGGAACCTAGCTAGCTACTGCTAGTGAAACAATGTGGTGCGAGATCTGCTTTGCTAAGTGCATGGGAGCTGTGTGGGGCTTACTGCCACCTGCTATTCCCCACTCCCTGTGTGGATTCTTATGTGTAGCAGAGGCAGCTGCACTCTTCCCTGGAGTACCACCCCGGAAGCCAGAGAACTTCCCTCTGATCCCCACTGGGGCTGTTGCTTGTGCGCACACATGGGGAGCCAGAGCACAGACTTGCCTGACCCAGGCCCCACCTGGCTTTGCCCCTCCACCTGCCCTCGTAGCTTAACATAAAAAATGGGGACTTTGGGGAGCTCTATGGCCCTTTGCATTGACTGAGACATTAGAGTACCTCCCTTGGATAACATAAAGCCAGCATAAATCCCACCGCTACCACCATAGCTGATGCTGTTTTGCAAGTGTCACCTCCTTGCTGAAGGCCAACTGACACAATCCATTACAGCATCTCCTGGTAGAATAACACAGCACCAAGGAAGAATAAAATTTATGAGTGACTTCAGCTATCACAATTGCCTGCAACATCCTGCCTAACCAGGAGGTTGTGAGTGTGCTCATGTGACCAGTTTATTACTACTACAATGGACGTTTGGGAAAGCCAACACAAGTAAGGCTATTTATAACAAAGGAAATCTCTCAGCATCTATGTTATTACCCTGCCACCTCCATCAGAGCTGGTGCTGGTACCTGCGGCTGGTCAGATCACATCACTGGATCCCTTTCAGACATTCCCCAGCACCAGCCTGGAGTGTGGCAGCCCCACTGGGTTGCTAGACCCAGAGGAGCACTAGGATTCACAGTAGTCTGGCCCTCAGGGACTCCTACTCCTAGAGGAAGTGGGAGTGCACCACATCAAGGGAGCACCCTGTGGGACAAAAGAATCCAGATGGCAGGCCTTGAGTCACAGAAATGTCTGCCTGTGGGAAGTGTCTTTCAACAGAGGTACAGATGCAGTGCTGGGCTCAGCAGGGAAAGTCTGCTACTCTACCCTAATAGTCAGGCAGCCCTGGTGCTCATTAAGGGTCATGGAGAAGGGGACTTCTCCCCCTTGCCCACCGCTGCAGACACATTTAGGGCTTCTCCCATGGGAGCTTGGTGTGGGTGCACCTGTACATAGCCTTTGTGGGACATTTCAGGGTTTCTACATCCACACAGGAGGAATGCCCTTGAACAAGGGGTAAAGTCACAATCCCTCTCTACATGGAATATCAGAATTACTGCAAATGAAAAGAGGTGCCTATCTGATTTGAATACCTAGAACACTCAGTCGGGAGTGTGACTGGGAGATGGATTGCTTTCCTACTGGCCTTGTAGGGGACTTGGAGTGGCTCCCTCCCTTCTCCCTGAAAAGACCTCAGAGTGTTTCACTTAGAGTTCCCCCAGCCACCACTGCCAAGGCTAGGACCTCTGCCCACCATTGGGTATTGCATTTACCACCTGCTTTAGCCACAACTGGTTTTTACCCGTGAGCATCTCCTACTGGCCTGAAACCTGAACTGCTCAAACCAATGAATAAAATACTGGAGAAAAAATAAATTAAAAGGACACCACTGGAGAATGGGATAAGCATCATGAGACCTCTGCCATCCCAACCCCACTGTATACAGTAAATCTGCTTACACACTCAGCACGTCGTTAATACAACCAGCATCTGAGAAAGCCATCAAAGACTTCCTATAATCAAGGAAATCACATAGAGCCTTCACCACTGAAAGCACTCAGAGCCAAATAAGGTTACAATAAACTATAACCTTTGAAGTTACATCCTTGAGGGAGAAAAAAAGAAAAGAAAAACACAGAATTTACTCTCTTTCTATATGTGATTTATAAAACAATACTGCATACCTATCTGGAAACATCTGACACTGCTTCACTCTTCACATCCTGTTTTCTGTCTATATATATATATATACACACACACACACACACACACACACACATATTTTAAGTTCTAGGGTACATGTGCACAACCTGCAGGTTTGTTACATATGTATACATGTGTCATGTTGGTTTGCTACACCCATTAACTCATCAGTTACATTAGGTATTTCTCCTAAAGCTATGCCTCCCCCTGCCCCCCACCTTATGACAGGCCCTGGGGTGTGATGTTCCCGCACTGTGTCCAAGTGTTCTCATTGTTCAATTC
This sequence comes from Trachypithecus francoisi, assembly GCF_009764315.1. Lineage (NCBI taxonomy): Eukaryota > Metazoa > Chordata > Mammalia > Primates > Cercopithecidae > Trachypithecus > Trachypithecus francoisi. Next base: position 60,211,701 of record NW_022681458.1, read on the forward strand.
CCACCTATGAGTAAGAACATGCGGTGTTTGGTTTTCTGTCCTTGTGATAGTTTGCTGAGAATGCTGGTTTCCAGCTGCATCCATGTCCTTGCAAAGGACATGAACTCATCCTCTTTTATGGCTGCATAGTATTCCATGGTGTATATGTGCCACATTTTCTTTATCCAGTCTGTCACTGATGGACATTTGGGTTGGTTCCAAGTCTTTGCTATTGTGAATAGTGCCGCAATAAACATACGTGTGCATGTGTCTTTATAGTAGAATGATTTATAATCCTTTGGATATATACCCAGTAATGGGATCGCTGGGTCAAATGATATTTCTAGTTCAATCCCTGAGGAAATGCTACACTGTCTTCCACAATGGTTGAAATAGTTTACACTTCCTATTTCTCCACATCCTCTCCAGCATCTGTTGTTTCCTGACTTTTTAATGATTGCCATTCTAACTGGTGTGAGATGGTATCTCAATGTTGTTTTGATTTGCATTTCTCTGATGGCCAGTGATGATGAGCATTTTTTCATGTGTCTGTTGGATGCTTGAATATCTTCTTTTGAGAAGTGTCTGTTCATATCCTTTGCCCACTTTTGATGGAGTTATTTTTTTCTTGTAAATGTGTTTAAGTTCTTTGTAGATTCTGGATTTTAGCTCTTTGTCAGATGGGTAGATTGCAAAACATTTCTCCCATTCTGTAGGTTGCCTGTTCACTCTGATGGTAGTTTCTTTTGCTCTACAGAAGTTCTTTAGTTTAATTAGATCCCATTTGTCAATTTTGACTTTTGTTGCCATTACTTTTGGTGTTTTAGTTATGAAGTCTTTGCCCATGCCTATGTCCTGAATGGCATTGCCTAGGTTTTCTTCTGGGATTTTTATGGTTTTAGGTCTAACCTAACATTTAAGTCTTTAAACATCTCAAATTAATTTCTGTATAAGGTGTAAGTAAGGGATCCAGTCTCAGCTTTCTGCATATGGCTAGCCAGTTTTCCCAGCACCATTTATTAAATAGGTAATCTTTTCCCCATTGCTTGTTTTTGTCAGGTTTGTCAAATATCAGATGGTTGTATATGTGTGGTGTTATTGTGTCTGGAATTGGTGGGTTCTTGGTCTCGCTGACTTCAAGAATGAAGCTGCGGACCCTTGCAGTGAGTGTTACAGCTCATAAAAGCGGCATAGACCCAAAGAGTGAACAGCAGCAAGATTTATTGTGAAGAGCAAAAGAACAAATCTCCCACAGCGTGGAAAGGGACCCAAGCGGGTTGCCACTGCTGGTTGGGGTGACCTGCTTTTATTGCTTTATCTGGCCCAACCCACATCCTGCTGATTGGTTCACTTTACAGAGAACTGATTGGTCCGTTTTGACAGAGTGCTGATTGGTGCGTTTACAAACCTTTAGCTAGACACAGAGTGCTGATTGGTACATTTACAATCCTTTAGCTAGACACAAAAGTTCTCCAAGTCCCCACCCCATTAGCTAGAAACAGAGTGCTGATTAGTGCATTTACAAACCTTTAGCTAGACAGAAAAGTTCTCCAAGTCCCCACCCAATTAGCTAGACACAGAGTGCTGATTGGTGCGTTTATAAATCTTTAGCTAGACATAGAGTGCTGATTGGTGCATTTACAATCCTTTAGCTAGACAAGAAAAGTTCTCCAAGTCCCCACCCATCCCAGAAGCCCAGCGGGCTTCACCAGTTACTGGCACTCGCCGCCGGGACTTTGCAGCACCTAGCCTGGGCACTCCGGCAGCCCAGAGGGAGCTCATCCCAGACAACCAAGAGGAAAAGAGGGGAAGGAGAAATAGATGGAGACCCACCATTGTGGCCAACAACCCCATGAAGAGGGAATGGTGGTTCACACACAGGACCCAGCGTCTGATCAAGCCCAGCAGGTGCCAGCCAGCCATGCCAAGCGTGGGGCCTGCCAAGCCCATGCCTAACCAGAACCCGGGCCAGCCTGCAAGGGCCATGCGCAGCCCCGGCTCCTGCCCATGCCTCTCTCTCCACACCTCCCGGGGAGCAGAGGCAGCTGGCTCCAGCCTTGGCCAGCGCCAGAGAGGGGCCACCCACAGCACAGCAGCAGTCTGCAGGGCTCCTTGAGCATGGCCACAGTGGACACCAAGGCCGAGGAGGCGCCAAGAGTGAGTGAGGGCTGCTAGCATGTTGTCACCTCTGATTTTTTCTGAGGACTCTGTTCTGTTCCATTGGTCTATATCTCTGTTTTGGTACTAGTACCATGCTGTTTTGGTTATTGTAGTCTTGTAGTATAGTTTGAAGTCAGGTAGCACGCCTCCAGCTTGTTCATTTTGCTTAGTATTGTCTTGGCAATGGGAGCTCTTTTTTGGTTCCATATAAACTTTAAAGTCGTTTTTTCCAGTCTGTGAAGAAAGTCATTGGTAGCTTGATGGGGATGGCATCGAATCTGTAAATTACCTTGGGCAGTATTGCCATTTTCACGATATTGATTCTTCCTATCCATGACCATGGAATGTTCTACCATTTGTTTGTGTCCTCTTTTATTTCATTGAGCAGTGGTTTGTAGTTCTCTTTGAAGAGGTCCTTTACATCCCTTGTAAGTTGGATTCCTAGGTATTTTATTCTCTTTGTAGCAATTGTGAATGGGAATTCACTCATGATTTGGCTCTCTGTTTGTCTGTTATTGGTGTATAGGAATGCTTGTGATTTTTGCACATTGATTTTGTATCCTGAGACTTTGCTGAAGTTGCTTATCAGCTTAAGGAGATTTTGGGCTGAGACAATGGGGTTTTCTAAATATACAATCATGTCATCTGCAAACAGGGACAATTTGACTTCCTCTTTTCCTAATTGAATACCGTTTATTTCTTTCTCTTGCCTGATTGCCCTGGCCAGAACTTCCAACACTAACTTGAATAGGAGTGGTGAGAGAAGGCATCCTTATCTTGTGTTGGTTTTCAAATGGAATGCTTCCAATTTTTGTCCATTCAGTATGATATTGGCTGTGGGTTTGTCATAAATAGCTCTTATTATTTTGAGATATATTCCATCAGTACTTAGTTTCTTGAGGGTTCTTAGCATAAAGGGCTGTTGAATTTTGTTAAAGGCCTTTTCTGCATCTATTGAGATAATCATGTGATTTTTGTTGTTGGTTCTGTTTATGTGATGGATTGTGTGTATTGATTTCCATATGTTGAACCAGTCTTGCATCCCAGGGGAAGCCGACTTGATGGTGGTGGATAAGCTTTTTGATGTGCTGCTGGATTCGGTTTGCCAGTATTTTATTGAGAATTTTCGCATTAATGTTCATCAGGAATATTGGTCTAAAATTCTATTTTTTTGTGGTGTGTCTGCCAGCCTTTGGTATCAGGATGATGCTGGCCTCATAAAATGAGTTAGGGAGGATTCCCTCTTTTTCTATTGATTGGAATAGTTGCAGAAGGAATGGTACCAGCTCCTCTTTGTACCTCTGGTAGAATTCGGCTGTGAATCTGTCTGGTCCTGGACTTTTTTTGGTTGGTAGGCTATTAATTATTGCCTCAATTTCAGAGCCTATTATTGGTCTATTCAGAGATTCAGTTTCTTCCTTGTTTAGTCTTGGGAGGGTGTATGTGTCCAGGAATTTATCCATTTCTTCTAGATTTTCTAGTTTATTTGCATAAAGGTGTTTATAGTATTCTCTGATGGTAGTTTGTATTTATGTGGGATAGGTGGTGATATCCCCTTTATCATTTTTTATTGTGTCTATTTGATTCTTCTCTCTTTTCTTCTTTATTAGTCTTGCTAGCGGTCTACAAATTTTGTTGATCTTTTCAAAAACTAGCTCCTGGGTTCATTGATGGTTTAAAGAGGTTTTTGGGTCTCTATCTCTTTCCGTTCTGCTCTGATCTTAGTTATTTCTTGCCTTCTGCTAGCTTTTGAATTTGTTTGCCCTTGCTTTTCTAGTTCTTTTAATTGTGATGTTAGGGTGTTGATTTTAGATCTTTCTTTCTTTCTCTTGTGGGCATTTAGTGCTATAAATTTCCCTCTACACACTGCTTTAAATGTGTCCCAGAGATTCTGGTATGTTGTATTTTTGTTCTCTTTGGTTTCAAAGAACATCTTTATTTCTGCCTTCATTTTGTTATTTACCCAGTAGTCATTCAGGAGCAGATTGTTCAGTTTCCATGTAGTTTTGCGGTTATGAGTGAGTTTCTTATATCCTGAGTTCTAATTTGATTACACTGTGGTCTGAGAGACAGTTTGTTGTGATTTCTATTTTTTTACATTTGCTGAGGAGTGCTTTACTTCCAATTATGTGGCCAATTTTGGAATAAGTGCCATGTGGTGCTGAGAAGAATGTATGTTCTGTTGATTTGAGGTGGAGAGTTCTGTAGATGTCTATTAGGTCTGCTTGGTGCAGAGCAGAGTTCAAGTCCTGGAAATCCTTTTTAACCTTCTATCTCGTTGATCTGTCTAATATTGACAGTGGGGTGTTATAGTCTCCCATTATTATTGTGTGGGAGTCTAAGTCTCTTTGTAGGTCTCTAAGGACTTGTTTTATGAATCTGGGTACTCATGTATTGGGTGCATATATATTTAGGATAGTTAGCGCTTCTTGTTGCATTGATCCGTTTACTATTATGTAATGGCCTTCTTTGTCTCTTTTGATCTTTATTGGCTTAAAGTCTGTTTTATCAGAGACTAGGATTGCAATGCCTGCTTTTTTTTTTTTTTTTTTTTTTTTGCTTTCCATTTGCTTGGTAGATCTTCCTCCATCCCTTTATTTGGAGCCTATGTGTGTCTCTGCACATGAGATGGGTCTCCTGAATACAGAAAACTGATGGGTCTTGACTCTTTATCCAATTTGCCAGTCTTTTAATTGGGGCATTTAGCCCATTTACATTTTAGGTTAATATTGTTATGTGTGAATTTGATCCTGTCATTTTGATGTTAGCTGGTTATTTTGCCTGTTAGTTGATGCAGTTTCTTCGTAGCATTGATGGTCTTTACAATTTAACATGTTTTGCAGTGACTGGTACCAGTTATTCCTTTCCATGTTTAGTGCTTCCTCCAGGAGCTCTTATAAGGCAGGCCTGGTAGTGACAAAATCTCTCAGCATTTGCTTGTCTGCAAAGGATTTTATTTCTCCTTCACTTATGAGGCTTACTTTGGCTGCATATGAAATTCTGGGTTGAAAATTCTTTTCTTTAAGAACGTTGAATATTGGTCCCCACTTTCTTCTGGCTTGTAGAGTTTCTGCCAAGAGAGCCACTGTTAGTCTAATGAGCTTCCCTTTGTGGGTAACCTGACCTTTCTCTCTGGCTGCCCTTAACATTTTTTCCTTCACTTCAACCTTGGTGAATCTGACAATTCTGTGTCTTGGGGTTGCTCTTCTAGAGGAGTATCTTTGTGGTGTTCCCTGTATTTCCTGAATTTGAACCTTGGCCTGCCTTGGTAGGTTGGGGAAATTCTCTTGGATGATATCCCAAAGAATGTTTTCCAACTTCCATTTTCCCTGTCACTTTCAGGTACACTAATGAAACATAAATTTGGTCTTTTCACAGAGTCCCATATTTCTTGGATGCTTTGTTCATTTCTTTTTACTCTTTTTTCTCTAAACTTCTCTTCTCGTTTTATTTCATTAATTTGATCTTCAATCATTGATACCCTTTCTTCCACTTGATTGAATCGGCTATTGAAGCTTGTACATGAGTCATGTAGTTCTTGTGGAATGGTTTTTAACTCCATCAGGTCATTTAAGGTCTTCTCTAAACTGTTTATTCTAGTTAGCTATTCATCTAATCTTTTTTCAAAGTTTTTAGCTTCCTTGCAATGGGTTTGAACATCCTCCTTTAGCTTGGAGAAGTTTGTTATTACCGACCTTCTGAAGCCTACTTCTGTCAACTCGTCAAAGCCATTCTCTATCCAGTTTTGTTCCATTGCTAGCAAGGAGCTACAATCCTTTGGAGGAGAAGAGGTGCCCTGATCTTTAGAATTTTCAGCTTTTATGCTCTGGTTTCTCCCCATCTTTGTGCTTTTATCTACCTTTGGTCTTTGATGTTGGTGACCTACAGATAGGGTTTTGGTTTGGATGTGCTTTTTGTTGATGTTGATGCTATTCCTTTCTGCTTGTCAGTTTTCCTTCTAACAGTCAAGTCCCTCAGTTGCAGGTCTGTTGGAGTTTGCTGAAGGTTCACTCATGACCCTGATTGACTGGGTGTCACCAGTGGAGGCTGCAGAACAGCAAATATTGCTGCCCAATCCTTCCTCTGGAAGCTTCATCCCAGAGGGGCACCTGCCTGTATGAGGTATCAGTTGGCCCTTACTGGGAGGTGTCTCCCAGTTAGGCTACATGGGGGTCAGGGATCCACTTGAGGAGGGAATCTGTCCATTCTCAGATCTCAAAATCTGTGCTGGGAGAACCACTACTGTCCATTCTTTGAGCTCAAACACTGTGCTGGGAGAACCACTGCTCTCTTCAGAGCTGTTAGCCAGGGCCATTTAAGTCTGCAGAAGTTTCTGTCACCTTTTGCTCAGCTATGCTTTGCCCCCAGAGGTGGAGTCTACAGAGGCAACCAGCCTTGCTGAGCTGCAGTGGGGTCCACCCAGTTTGAGCTTCCCCAGCTGCTTTGTTTACCTACTTAAGCCTCAGCAATGGTGGATGCCCCTCCCTCTGCCAGGCTGCTGCCTCACGGGTCAATCTCAGACTGCTGTCCTAGCAGTGAGCAAGGCTTTTTGGGCATGGGACCTGTCGAGCCAGACACGGGATATAATCTCCTGGTGTGCCATTTGCTAAGACCATTGGAAAAGTGCAGTATTTGAGCAGGAGTGACCCATTTTTCCAGATACCATCTGTCACGGCTTCCCTTGGCTAGGAAAGGGAAATCCCCCAACCCCTTGCACTTCCCGGGTGAGACGATGCCCCGCCCTGCTTCAGCTCACCCTCCATGGGCTGCACCCACTGTCCAACCAGTCCCGGTGAGATGAATCAGGTACCTCAGTTGGAAATGCAGAAATCACCCATTTTCTGCGTTGATCACGCTGGGAGCTGCAGACCAGAGCTGTTCCTATTCGGCCATCTTGGAAAGGAATCTTTATCTGTCTTAAGTGATGTTTTCTCTCATATTTTACATTCTCCCATGGGGAATATATAGATGAATAACTAGTTTGACACATCTAACCCAGAAATCTGAACAATTAAGCACATAATGCATGCTTACAATGAGAATTGTGGCAAGTTGTATTGAGGTAAAAATGTTGCTACTCCCTGCCAAATCTTTCCCTTAGAGCCTGTCTCAATGATAAGATTGTAATTATCACCCAAAGATATCAGAATTAGTCATATGACTTGATTCTCCAATTATTTTTTAGCAGAAGTGACAGGTCACTTCTGAACAAAAGATTTAAGAGCCATTGTGGGGTCCACGATTATTCTTTTTCTCCTCCCCTTTTTTTTGAGATGGAATCTTGCTATGTTGCCCAGGTTGGTCTTGAACTCCTGCATTCAAGCAGTCCTCTCACTTCAGCCTCCTGAGGAGCTGAGATTACAGATGTGTGCCACTATGCCTGGCTCTTTCCCCCTTTTGTCACAGGAAAGTCAGTGTTTCAATAAAGAGGTTCTCCTTCAGGTTAAATACCCAGTAGAGAGAATCCATAGCAGATATGTAGTTTTAGAAATAACCCTTTGCTTTTACAAAGAGATTTTGGACTTGATTGTTCCTAAAGCATATAGAAAATGTTGATCATCCACTTATAACTTATGGTTTGTTGTGTAATAAAAAGCATGGCAATGGTGTTGCTTTACTAACTGTAAATGATTTTAGTTTCCTGCTTTTCTGGGTGGAAATACAGTAGGAAACAATTAGTGAGAAAGATATTCATGCAAGCAAGGATTGGGCTTATATACATCTATTTTCTTTTAATTTAGAATAAACACAAGTGTGCATGCAAATAAGATATATTCCTGAATACTGTCAAGTTTGGCACCTTGGAATAAGATATGTATTTGTTCTGTTTATTGATTAGAATATATAATTCTTGTTTTTGAGGCCTTGAATACATATAAAATAAGAGACTAAGAAAAGAAAATGCATAACTTATATGCTACAGCATGACAAATATCTATTTGAAAAGGTTTTTCCAGGCTCATTTCATAGTTAGGGCATATGGTGTAGAGAGGCCCTGGACTGCAGGACCCATATGGTGTAGGACCAAAATTTGACTGAAAATGGACAGTGACTGCATTACAGACACATTTGGGGGTGCACTTGAGAAACAGTGGAGAGGAAAAAATCTTCCCATTGGGCACAGCTAAGAACAGTGTACCTGATTATGCTTTTGATATGCAAGGAGAAGTGGTTCAAGGTGAGAATATATAAAGATTCCTAGACAATGGCCAATGGTAGGGGCTTGGAAGAAAAAGGACTAGAAAATAAGATGCAAGAAGTTGTCAGGAGAGGCATGTGGGACATGTGGGAGTTGCACAAAATGTATTTTTGTATTACACGTTAACAGCCACCAGAAAGCATCTACCATTGAAGAAGTATTGAACAACAAAGTCCACAAAATGACTTGCCTGGTTGATGTTAGCTATTCTTTCTCATTGGCCACTCAGAAATAGACTGTGAGTACAAAGGCTGTGTACAAGTCCATCAGCATAGACTCCTATTTACAAGGTCAATGTAATTATCTCTGCCTCTGAATTTCAATACTGAGCCCCTGACATGGTACTATATTTGATAAGACCAACCAGCTACTTCATGGCAAATTGGCTACACTGGACTCCATCCATTCTAGAGAGGTCATTGGTTCATCACCACAGGAAAAGATACCCATTTCAGTATAGATTTGCCTTTGCTGCTTACACAGCCTTAGCCAGCTCTGCTATCTGAGGACTTATGAACTTCCTTGATCCATAGGCATGGATCCTGTGCAGCATAGCATCCAACCAGGGTTACCACTTCAAAACAAAGGAAGTACAGGACTGGATACACTGGATAGGATACACTGATCTGATCGTATACCACCCAACTCAGAATGCTAGATCCATGACAAGACCGTCGCATCCACTGATCTTATACACCACACATGCGTAAGCAGGCAGCCTTAGAGAGTACTTGGATAACCTTCTAAGACATAGATGAAGCTTCAGCTCAGAGGCAGTTCTCTGAAAAGATAGGGTACCATTCTTCAGGATGCAGTAGGTGAATTAAATCAGAAACTTCTATACAGTGTTGTGTTCCTAATAGGAAAACTACATGGATCTGGGAACCAAGGACTAGAAGCAGGATTGGTCTCACTTACCATCCTTCCCAATGATAGAGTAGAGGGCGTGGTTCTCATACTTCTCACAGTTATGAACTCTGCAAGCTTAGAAGTACTGGTCTGCAAAGAGAGAACTCTCATTTCAGGAGCTAAAGAAAGGTTACCATTAAACTATAAGCTCTGGCTGCTACCAGGGCACTTTGGATTCCTTGTGTCCGTGGACCAGCAGACCAGTAAAAGAATAACCTTTCTGGCAGGGTAATTTACCGTGATCAGTGGGAGGAGGTAGGGCTGCTTTTAAACAATAGGGCTGGGAAGGAGTATGTGTACAACTCAGGTGATCCAATTGGACACCTCCTGATATGTCTTTGGCGCACTATAGTGGTTAACAAACAGTCGAGCAACCTGGTCTGAGAAATATATTATTGTCAGAAACCCAGACACCTTAGAAATAAAGATTCAGATGATACCACCAGGTAAGGCAATTACACATGCCAAGGTGGTAGCTGAGAGTAGTAGCTGAGAATTTAGAATTCATAATAGAGAAGGAAGGGGATGAATACCAGTTATAGCCCTGAGACCAACTGCAATGACAGGGACCATAATGTGTTCCACTAACTTCACTCTAAGATCCTCTCATGAAGGGAGGCTGATGGGAGCCATGGAGGAATTCTTCCCCAAACCTGAATGGAGAAGTAGATGCTCGCAGTGCAAGCGCAGACTGTGGCAGATCTCCTGCTGTGGGGAGCATAGTTGACGGCCCCAATTCCTGCTCCTCTACATCCCTTACTGTGTTCACACTGAGGCCACATCTTCCACATGGAGCTGCCATCCAAAGACTGAGTGGAATGAGGGTAGTATTCCCAACCCATTCCCACTAGACACAGAATTCCTGTGACTGGCCATTTTGATTTGAGAACTCCCCAGCTTCTCAAGCCTGGCCAAAACTTTCTTAAAACTCCATTGAACCTGAGACCCTTTCTACCTGACTCTTCTGTTTCCCCTCTATTTCACAAGTGTGAGACCTGCATCATAGTCTGAGTGCTTTCCCTACCTTCTCCCGCTCTTTCCCTGCTATCCTTCATAGATTTTTCACCAAACATATCTCTTGCCGGTCTACTCTCATCTTGATGACTACTTCGCAGAAGACCTGAATGAACACAGAAACTAAATCCATTGGAACATTCCTCACTGTTGTCTCTGGCCAGAAGTGGTCAAATCACAATTTTTTTCAACAATGCTAGTACCCTGGCTCTTTCCACTAATGATAGGAATTGGAATACCCTCCGAAGAGAACCAAAACCCATTTTCCAATCTTTAATTATAATTCTAATAATTATAAGGCTGGATCCATGACAAGACCATTACATCCACTGATCTTATATACTACACATGCATATATCCTGCTAGTCTAAGGCTGCTGAAGGTGGGGGATGGAAAATAGAATTAAATTGTTAAAAATTTTAACTTAAGTTTTAGGCCCAGCTAAGTTCTTCCATGTCCACAATCTGTATCAGCAATGCCTTCCTTGTCTATCATCCTGTCTGCAGGTCTTTGACAAATATTTCTTAAGTAAATCATTGTATTGCTTCCCATATCACCAATTAAGGACTTCAAAACACTTGAGGTCATATATACCTGACTGCTTCACTTCCTTCATGTTCTCACATAGGAGAATTCCGCCAACTAAATCCAACACTGTGCTCCGGCCATTTACTTCCATTCTATCCCCTCCTTTGGGACCCTCTCCTGAGGCATGCTACATGCTTTTCCTGGCTTGTCCTTTTCTGTGTGTAAAACATACAATGTACAGAAGTAGAGCAATTGCTCAAATTCTCCTTCTGAAACTTACTCTGAAAATGTGGGCCAACCATTTAACCTGAGCCTCAGCGTCCTCACCCATAAATGGAAGCAATGCTATCTCCCTCAGGTGGTTGCTAAAAGTATTAAATAAAATTATAGTTATAAATTTTAAGAGGGCACTCAAATGTTAGTTATCCTTATTTATTACTTTTCTCCCCCATTCAAATGGCTCCTAAGCCACAAACTTTTCCTTCACAAACTTTTTTCAGTTTGAGAAGATGGAGACCACTTTCCTCTATTCTGAACACGAATGAAATACTGCATACTTACCTGGAAACATTCAATGGTGCTTCACTCTTCTCATCCTGTTTTCTGTCTGTCTTAAGTGATGTTTTCTCTCATATTTTACATTCTCCCATGGGGAAAATATAGATGAATAACTATTTTGACACATCTAACCCAGAAATCTGAACAATTAAGCACATAATGCAGGCTTAAAATGAGAATTGTGGCAAGTTGTATTGAGGTAAAAATATTGCCACTCCCTGCCAAATCTTTCCCTTAGAGCCGGTCCCAATGATAAGATTGTAATTACTGCCCAAAGATATCAGTGTTGGTCATATGACTTGATTTGTCTAATTATTTTTGAGCAGAAGTGACATAGGTTACTTCTGAACAGAAGATTTAAGAGCCATTGTGGGATCCACCATTATTCTTTTTCTCCTCTTTTTTGAGATGGAATCTTGCTATGTTGCCCAGGTTGGTCTTGAACTCCTGCGTTCAAGCAACCCTCCCACCTCAGCCTCCTGAAGAGCTGGGATTACAGATGTGTGCCACTATGCCTGGCTCTTTCCCTGTTTTGTCATAGGAAAGTCAGTGTTTCAATAAAGAGTTTCTCCTTCAGCTTAAATATCCAGTAGAGAGAATCCATAGCAGACAGGTAGTGTTATAAATAACCCTTTGCTTTTACAAAGAGAGTTTGAACTTGATTGCTGCTAAAGCATACCTAAGCTCACCTAAGCTAACTGAAACAATCATGATAGCATAACCTCTTCATGCACTATTCAATTTTAGTGTACCTGCCCACAAACTTAGAAGTGCAAGAAAAAATGCATGTCTTTATTTTTCCTTATATTAACTGGACTCTTTTCTTTGAGGCTTAAATTTTGGAAACCAAATTTAGGGTGATTTATAGCTATTTGTGCCCTGCACTATGGTATGTACCCCTCTCTAGTAGAACCACAGAAGCTACTGCTGGAGTTAATACAGAAAAGAGAGGTAAACTTGAAAATATAAGGGTTAAAGCAAATGAAAATCTCAAATCATTATTTAGGCATATTATTAAAACATGGAGTAATATAAAGTGAGAAAGGAATACAGAGCATACTGAAATCAGATCAGTGTGATTTTTTTAAAATCGGAAACAATTCTTCTTTCGAAAAGCCCTAGGAATTCTTAGTTTACTACTGCAGACATACTGAAAAGAAATGTGAAAATAGTATTACTATATTTTGCTTGATTTTTGGTTTTACAAACTAAAATATGCTTGTAATTTCCAGTAGTCTACAGTTTTCTACAAAATGAAAGTAGAATGAAACATATGGATGAATAAAGAAAGTTTTATTTGTTGCCAAATATCTTCTTTACGTAACATCTGGATACTTAGAACATCTGCATGACTGACAATTTTTCAACTTTTCATCTGGATGTTTGGCAAATAAGGGGAAAATGTTTCCTGAATCTAATTCTTATTCTCATCCAGTACTATTCTAATAGCATATTTGTTAATATTCCTATCATCCTACCATTTTATCAAATACAATATGGATACAGTTTTGGAGCAAAACAATAAATTGTTTAATTTTATGGTGCATGCCACGATACAAGCTCTGAGTGTTAAAAAGGAAAATTTTGAGTGAATTACTTCTCCACAACAATCACTCTATTTCAAGAGAGATTAACAATAGAATATATCAAAGCACTCACTCCACATTCAGTGGTCTCTATTGTATATGCCTTTTATGTGAGACAAGAGAATTATATTCTTTGGCCAGATGCTGATACAGTCCTGTAGCATCTGCATGGATGTCTGTTTGGCACTTGGAGTAAGGGAGGATATTTGACTGTACTCTTGAGGTTATGAAACATGGAGACAAGCATCATAATCCTTTGCAAAAACTCTGAGGGGCTTAGTTACATGCTTTCCCCTTGTCAACATCTGCCAAGAACCACATGTCAATTACTACTCCATCTTTTCTCAGGTAATAAAGAAATAGAGAAGTCCCAAAAGAGCAGTTTTTATCTTTCCAACAATATGCCCCCAGGCCTTTGCTTTTGGATCTAACCCTCATAAATGTTTGTCATTATCTGCTTACAGGGATCTTGGCAAAGAAGGAGGCTTGAATGGAAGAAAAAGGTGTTACTTCTAGTACAGCAAACCATATGTGAATGCATGGTTTTGGATGTCTAGTGCAAAGAAAGATAAGGCAAATTTAACCAAGCTGTTTCGCTTTCACAAGGGGCATCCCTGTGTTTTACTGAAAAGATTACCTAATTGCTGATTCCTATTCAGCCTCATACTTTTATACTTGTACAACTTTATCATCTTTTATTATTTACTTATTGGCTTGTACGTGTGTGTGTATGCCTTACCTAGAAAAAAATCCCTTATAAAATAGTGAACACTTAAGGGCTGATGCCATACTCTGTAGTCAAGATTATCATGCCTAGGGTGAGCCCTGTTAGCCACCTATGCTTGAAAATAGATCATGTGGGCCGGGCGCGGTGGCTCAACCCTGTAATCCCAGCACTTTGGGAGGCCGAGACGGGCGGATCACAAGGTCAGGAGATCGAGACCATCCTGGCGAACACGGTGAAACCCCGTCTCTACTAAAAAATACAAAAAACTAGCCGGGCGAGGTGGTGGGCGCCTGTAGTCCCAGCTACTCGGGAGGCTGAGGCAGGAGAATGGCGTAAACCCGGGAGGCGGAGCTTGCAGTGAGCTGAGATCCGGCCACTGCACTCCAGCCTGGGCGACAGAGCGAGACTCCATCTCAAAAAAAAAAAAAAAGAAAAAGAAAAAGAAAAGAAAATAGATCATGTGAGAGCCAACATATTTTTTATGTGAGCCCTAATTAATTTTTTTCTCTTCTAATAGACAGCCAACAAAAATGGACATCATTTTAGCAGAATCTTTTCATGGCATTGTTAGTTCATTGTACAATGTGAAATTATCATTTGCCCCAAATTCCAAATGTACCATTTTTTGTGACTTTCAGATGCAAATCAGTAGAAAGGCTCTATATTTCAGCTCAGACAAGTAAGTGATCAGTGAGCATCTAAGAGTAGGTGTGCACAGAAGCAGAGAACCCATAAAGGGATGTAGGTGCATTTCTACAGTTTCTCTGGAAAGAAAATGATGGGAAGGATTTATTTAACAAATTCCATAGGTGATAAGCCTAAGATGTCCTGAGGGTCTCTGTTCTGTTGTGAGTGTTCTAGCTGCTTTTTCTCCCACTGGAATTTAATCAATTATGGTTTTTCTATTTTTAATTTATCAAAATTTTTTAGACCCATTGTGTGCAGAAGAGCATATTTCTAGCTGTTAAGAACCAATTACAACATCAAGAAGATCCAGATGTTCCCTTCAGGAGTTTAGTTGGATGACAGTGTCAGATGTTCCTACAAAGAATGGCATGTGGTAGATTAAAGGATGGCCATAAATTCTTTGCTGCTTCTTCCACTGAGCAGTGAAGTCTCTTTCCCCACTCTTTTAATCTGAGCTAGCCTCATGACTCTGTTGACCAATAGAATGTGGCAGAAGTGATGCTGAGCCAGTTCTGGGCCTCGCCCTAAGAGGACTGGGAGCCTCTATTTTCTTGTTGTTCGAAGACAGCCTCCATGCTGTAAGGAATTCCAGACTATTCTATTAAAATAGTGCATGTGGAGAGGTTCTGGAAGAGGAAAAGCTATGAGGAGAGATTCCACATGAAGGAGAATTTAGGTATCACAGCTGATAACACAAGGGCCTTAGGCATGTGAGAGGGACTTTCTTGGACCCTCCAGCCAGCCCAGGCAGCCACCAGTTGGATGTAGCTTCATATGTGACTCCAGCCAATCCCAAGTGAAAGAGAAAAACCATCCAGTGAACCTGCAGAATCTTGAGAAATAACAAGTCATTCTTGCTTTCTCTCGGTGCTTTAAGAGTGTTTGTTACACAGTAATAATTAACCAATACAGCTTAGAAATCAACAAACATACCAAAATTTGCAGAGACATATAGGAGCATCAGATGGGTATACACAAGGATTTCTGAATAGAGGAATGATTAGAAGTTACAAGAAGCAGTCGAGTCTGACGGCTTTGGGAACCAAACCTGCGTTTGCATTTCTATTCCACTTTTTTTTTTTTTTTTTTTTTTTTTGAGATAAAGTCTCACTCAGTTGCCAGGCTGGAGTGCAGTAGCCCCATCTTGGCTCACTGCAGCCTCTGCCTCCCAGGTTCAAGCAATTCTCCTGCCTTAGTCTCCCGAGTAGCTGGGACTACAGGAGTGTTCCACCACACCTGGCTAATTTTTTTGTATTTTTAGTAGAGATGGGGTTTCACCATGTTGGCCAGGATGGTCTCGATCTCCTGACCTAGTGATCTGCCTGCCTCAGCCTCCCAAAGTGCTGGGATTACAGGCATAAGTCACTGTGCCTGGCCTCTATTCCACCTCTTATTGTCTCTATGATCTTGGACAAGTCAGCACATTTCTTGGATGTTGACTTTCTTGGGATTCAGTATAAAATAGAAATTCAGTATATAAAATAGAAATAATAACTCCCACTTCATTAAGGTATAGCAACGATAAGTAAATTAGATGAATGTGTAAAGCTCTTAGCACAGTGCCTCATCCAGATTAAGAATTAACTGCTAGTTTTTGTTCTTGCAATCGTGAAAGAGCTTTCCAAAGAAATTGAATTTTGATTTGCATAAAAATTAATTCATAGATCTTTATTCTGTAGTAATGAGATATATTGAGTTCAATCGTCCCTGAATGTCCAGATACAATTCAGTTTTCTCTTGTTCCTAGTTAGATTACAAATTTGTGTTATGGTCCCTATTTTAAAAGGCAATATAGTAACTTTATTCAAAAGTCTCTGGGGCAGAGGCTAGGATCTGTTTCAAAACTCACGTCTTTTCCTCTTGGGCACACGATTAGATGTTGTGAGGTCATAGATTCTGACTAGTGGAATGCGGGTTTAAAATGATAAGTGGCACTGCCAGGCCTGGACTATAGAAAAAACCTCCCGCCTGCAATAATCCATGTGATGTCCTCTTCCAGTTGGTTGGAATGGAAGTCCTCAAAGAGTGACTTATGGGATCTACATGTGGAAGACGGTGGATCTACAAGATGGCAGGAGATCCTGAAATGCAATGTAGGAAGAGAGTTACCTAACCAGGAACTGCTCTACTGGGCTCTGACAGAATTAGAAAATAGTGTTGTGTTGAGCCACTGATATTTCAGCATTTATGTATTATAGCAGCCAGCATTACCATAACTAATACAATTTTAATGCCATTCGTGCAATAGCACACAATTATCTTATTATTTTTCTACCCCCACTATCCATCCTTTTTTCTTCAACAGTAATCCTCCTTACCTTACATTTCCTTCATTATCCACCTCCTCAGCTTTGTGAATTCTTGTCTTTCTTTCTTGTTTCCATTAAGACCACCATGTTATGTATCTTCTCTCCTTAAGAGCTGTGAAGATTCTTCCCCAGTGAGCTTTCTCTAACTAAATGGAAATAGAAACTTGCTCCATGTCTCCTTCTTAACTGCCATTTCCACTCATTTTCAGACATATGACCTAACATGCATGGCAGGAACTCTGGATATAGGTGATGTTTAAGTCTCTGTAAAATGGTGGATCATTTTCAAATGCTTAAAAGTAACGATAATTTACAACAATTAATAGGTATTATTTATTGTCTTATTATGCCCAAGGCACCATATATTTGATGTCAATTAAACTGTATAGTCATCATAATAAATCTATGCAGTAGGAATCATTTTTGCCTCCATTGTACAGATAAGAAAACCAAGACTCAGAGTCTTTAGCAATTTGGCAGAATTAGACATCTGGTTCATGGAAGAGCTGGGCAATGTGAAGCCAGAGCCTGTACTCTTACCATGCCCTCCATGGGTTCTCAACATGTGGTCATAGACATTATGTCTTTTTAAGGTATATCACATGAATATATACAGGAAATATATAGGTTATGAAAAAAGAACATATTAAAATGCTTGTTCATGAGATAGACCAAATGTCACTGGTGTATCCAATTGCATACTAGGTATTAGCCTAGGCCATTAGTTGCATTAGTTCCCATGTTCTCTTTGACAGGAATTTTTGTTCAGTCATAATGTAACATCCTCTTGTCCATAGGGTCAGATTCTCTGCTTCCATGTAGTTGATCAGTGCTGGTGATCAGTTTGCCTTTTCAATGTGACTGATTACCTTGATTCTGACTCCAGTGGTGACAGCATTCTATGCCTTTTCAGCCGAGAGCCTCTTTGCAATGCTAGCTATTTCACAGTCATGATTTTAATTATGGACTTGGAAAAAATACTCAGAAAACCTCATCATCATGAAGGCTAGCATGCATCAAGCATTTATAATGTGCCAGGCATTATGCTAATTACTTTACATTTATTTCATTTAATCCTCTCAGCAACCCAATGTAATTGGAATCATTTTACCATACTTTCAAGAAAGAGAAAATTGAGACAAAGATATTAAGTAATTTACCAAGTTTACGCAGCAGAGAGGTGACGTAGCTGAGCTTTGAACCCACAATCTGCCTTTCTAACCAATAGAATGTCTCAAAGCACAATCTCCAGGAACTTGATCTGCAGATGGCACCTGGAATGGTAGATACTGACCCAGAGAACATTTTGCATCAAACTCTGAATACTTCTTAGCCTCTGCTGTTTATCACTGGGAAGCATTCCTGAATTATACTGGCAGTGTGAAGCCCTAAATTTGATGGCAGGAAGTTAAAAGCATGTAACTGAAATTAACGCATACACATTTTAAGGGATATTAATATTATTGTAGTTTTCTTCAAAAGACAAATACCTTACGGGCACTAAGCTGAGTTGGGTACATATGAATTGATCTTTATACTTCCTCCCTACAAACATACACCTAGGAAACAACTTCTCCCAAAACTTTAATACCACTTGTTAGCAAACTTCTTTGATCTGAGATACAAGCACTCAAACTCCTGAGAATGAACAGGATGCTTTTTCTACATATATTCTAAGAAACAGCATTATATTTGGCCAAAGAGGAGGCCCCCTAAATGGGGGAGAAGTGTGTTATATTTTTCAGTCTTTTTTTTTTTTGAGACAGAGTCTCACTCTGTCACCCAGGCTGGAGTACAATGGCGTGATCTCAGCTCCCCACAACCTCCGCCTCCCGGTTCAAGTGATTCTCCTGCCTCAGCCTCCTGAGTAGCTGGGATTACAGGCACCTGCCACCACACCCAGCTAATTTTTGCAATTTTAGTAGAGACGGGGTTTCACCATGTTGGTCAGGCTGATCTGACCTTGTGATCCACCCACCTTGTCCCCCTAAAGTGCAGTGATTACAGGAGTGAGCCACTGTGCCTGGTCATTCTTTAGGCTTTTTAGGACCTAAAAAGAACATGTACCAAAATCTCAAAAAAAAAAAAAAGATGTATGTATACAAATATACTTAAATTATATACATATGTGTATATATATATGTACACACTTACATATACTTAAATTTTATGTATAAATTTATGTAGGTCAGTGTGCATTTATTTCTTTCTAATAGAGATATGAAACTTTGTCTTTGGCCTAAGTATTCAGCCAACATCTATGCTTTCATTTGTCTTTGGTCCAGGATTTTGGAAGATCATGAATAACCAACTTCACTGTCATTTCTGGCATCCCAGGACTTTTATGTGACCAGTGAGATTATTGGGAAATTACCATCATATCGAATTGGCTTATCAAAACCAATAACATAAACAAAGCATATAATTTGGAACCGTTCATATCCGAATATTCACTTTCAAATGTAGGTAATCATTCTAAACGCAATCTGGAGTCTAGACCTCCTTATGGTTTTTTGTTATTGTTTTTGTTACTATCTTCTCATTCAATTAAAAAATTGATGTACAGTTGTTTTGCCTTAATGCAACAAATGTATTTCTTTAAAAAGAAGTGAACTCAAGTCTACAAGATTATACACTAAAAACAATAGAGGCAAAATAGTATCAGGGTGAAGTCACTCTAATTGTATGCAATTCCACTCAAAACATACAAACTTTATAATTAATGTGCTAACAAAAATGATAATATTCCTAGTAAAAATGCCAGCACAGCTTTTGAAAAGTTAAATGACTATTAAATAAAGAAATACTGGCCGGGCATGGTGGCTCAAGCCTGTAATCCCAGCACTTTGGGAGGCCGAGACGGGCGGATCACGAGGTCAGGAGATCGAGACCATCCTGGCTAACACAGTGAAACCCCGTCTCTACTAAAAATACAAAAACTAGCCGGGCGAGGTGGCGGGTGCCTGTAGTCCCAGCTACTCGGGAGGCTGAGGCAGGAGAATGGCGTAAACCCGGGAGGCGGAGCTTGCAGTGAGCTGAGATCCGGCCACTGCACTCCAGTCCGGGCGACAGAGCGAGACTCCGCCTCAAAAAAAAAAAAAAAAGAAAAAAGAAAAATAAAGAAATACTACTGTATAAATAGGACTTTGCAAACAATAACAACAAAACCCTAAAACTAATCTGTGGAAGAGAATATGACGAAGGATTGGGGCTGCTGAGTTATGGAGATGAGGGCAAAGTACACAAAGATCAGGGAGAACCATGCCATAAGTACCGCCAGGAAAGAGCGTGTTGCCAGAGAGCCAAGGGCTGGGTGGTGAATGAATGGGCACCGTGCAACCCAGCTCAAGACATTCAGCTGGGTTAGTGCACTTTGCATTCAAATGCCATTACACACTGGTACAAAACATTAATATGCTGGAAAATATCCCATGTAAACCAATGTGATCTCCAAGATAACACCATCCTCTGATCCCAGTGCGCATGAGCTGATTCACAGTGCAGAAACACATATTGTAGTAGAACAAACTGTAGGCGTAAAATATGGCAATAATGATGATTCTGAAAGCCATTAATTATGTACAAAAACAATTATTAAAGACTTTCAAACTGTTACAGTGGAAACTAGATTATAATTAATATGGCTTTTAAGAGATAATGTAAAGCTAGTAAACAGTTAGAATTGTAAAGTATGCTATATATAGATCTTGAGTCGACAAATATTTATAGAAATTTGTATAATATGAGATATAATTAGTGATATTGTGAAGAAAATATTATAAAGAAAAATCCTGTATCTCAAAATATCTTTCTCCTCCATTAACAGTAATGAATCCAAAGTGATCATTTACTTAGAATCATCACTATGCAGTAGAGCTGCTGAGATACTATTGTTCCTACACTATTACGTCAAACTTTAGAAATTTGACTACTAAAATTGTTATCATAGATTTTATAATAAATGTAGATAAGATTTCATATTTATTCCCTTGTCCCAAAGTTTCTATTAGAATAGTGATATTTGGTTGTGACCTCAGCTCAATTTCCTTTTAATGTTGTTAAAAGCAGCTTAAGACTGGTTGCGGTGGTTCATGCCTATAATCCCAGCACTTTGGGAGGTCAATGCCAGGGGATCGCTTGAGTCCACGAGTTCAGGACCAGCCTGAGCAATGTAGTGATACCTCGTCTCTACAAATAATAATAAAAAAAATTTAGCCAGACATGATGATGCCCACCTGTAGTCTCAACTACTCAGGGGGCTTAGGTGGAAGGATCACTGGAGCCCAAGTGGTCGAGGCTGCAGTGAACTGTGATTGAGCCACTGCACTCCAGCCTGGGCAATAGAGTGAGATGCCATCTCAAAAAAAAAAAAAATAGTCAGCTTAATATTGATTTTAACACCAGTAATATAACTTATTTACCTCTATCCTTTATTTTAAAAATTATTAAGATGACTTGTGAATAATGAAACACAGTTTTAAATACTCTAAAGCTGCACTGTCTAATATGGTGGCCACTAGCCACATGTGAATTAAATTAACTGAAATTAAATAAAAGTAAAAATGCAGTTCCTCAGTCACACCTACCACATTCATGGACTCAAGTTGCTTGTGACTTGGGGCTACTATACTCTACAGTGAAGATATAGAATATTTCTATTATCACAGAAAGTTGAACCGTTAAACAGTAGTTCTACTGACCTACAGCTCTGCCTCATTTCTGAAAAAGTACAATGATTCATGAGTCAAAGTTGCCACTAGACAGCATTAGCATATATTTAAGAACACACCAAGCCCACATCTTTTTATTTCCTGCCTCTACAGTGTTATTGAAAAATTCTTCTCTTGCCGGGCGCGGTGGTTCAAGCCTGTAATCCCAGCACTTTGGGAGGCCGAGACCAGCGGATCACAAGGTTAGGAGATCGAGACCATCCTGGCGAACACGGTGAAACCCCGTCTCTACTAAAAAATACAAAAAACTAGCCGGGCGAGGTGGCGGGCGCCTGTAGTCCCAGCTACTCGGGAGGCTGAGGCAGGAGAATGGCGTAAACCCGGGAGGCGGAGCTTGCAGTGAGCTGAGATCCGGCCACTGTACTCCAGCCTGGGCGACAGAGTGAGACTCCGTCTCAAAAAAAAAAAAAAAAGAAAAGAAAAAGAAAAAGAAAAAGAAAAATTCTTCTCTCCAAGTTTTGCCTTGAGTGCTAGGGAGAGACGGAGCCCACCCAGGCACGTGTGGACGAATGAGCCGACCTTTGCACATGCTGTCAGCACCCTGCCCAGTCCCTGGCTCTTTTGAGTTCAGTGTGCATCAGCCCCTTTCCAACTGCCAGTGTCTCCATTTCTTTGACCAAGGCCCTTTTCAGAAGCTGCTGTGAGATACACTCTGCCCGGACACCTGGCAGGCCAAAAGTGCCTGGGAGTTGACACCCAGTAAAAGAAGCCTTCTACTATTGATGAATGGAAGTTGGTATAAAAATACTCTAGCTCCCCGCTGCCTCAAGTAGAAAATCTCTGAGTTGTGTGTTTTGCAGTGTTTTCCAGAGTGGCGTGTCATGGTAGTCGACTTAACAGTGCACTCTATATTGGCGATCTTGCCTTTCCTATGTCACTTTTTCTCAGCTCATCTGTTTATTTGCGTCTCCAAATAAACCCCTTGTGTGCAGGTCCTTGCCTAAGGGTCTGCTTTTGAGAAAACCTAAACTAAGACAAAATCCAAATTAAGGGGATGGGGGAGAATTAGAAAGGGGAGAGGCTTACAAGAATAAAAATAATAACATTTACAGTGTGTATCATTAGATTGCAAACTTCTTCAGAGGAAGAATTGTGTCTTAATTTTCTATTGCTAATGTGTAGCACACACAAGTGAGTATTAAAGCTTACAGTGTTTCACATATGTGATTTCTCTGATACCCCAACAATCCTATTTGTTGGCTATTACAGCCATTTTTCAGCTGAGTAATTTAAATGAATTGCCCAGAGTCATAGTCAGTGACAGCGTTCAGCCTGGAACCAGCGTTTCAGAGTCTAAGCCCTATGCTTGTCCCTGTTGCTGGTGCCACCCACGTGCCGGTCATCCCATTGACCTGCCTGCAGGCCTCTTAGCTGTCCTCAGCTACCCCTACTTCAGGGGACCATTGCAGCACCACATTCTATGTACCTACCTCTGCTTGAATGAATGGAGTGAAATATGTCATTTATTTCTGTTTCTGCTCAGTGTTGTTAATTTTGTGTTGTCAACATTATTTTCAGAGACCATGGCTCTTTATCTCTAGGCTTGATCCTAAAAATATTGTGAAGAGGACAACAGTAAATTCCTGGATTCCTCCAGGCTCATCTCTGGTAGTGCCAATCTCTCCCAGACTCACCCTCTGAAGTCTCAAGGACCTGTGTTGTCATATGTGGCCCAAGCAGTTCCAAGACTCTGGAACCATTAAAAAGAACTTCTACACTTCAGAGGATCATTCCGGGTTCTGCCCTCTGCCCTCAGTTCCAAATCTTTTGCTCTCTGAATCTTCTACCTGAATTATTGGCTTGATTCTTGATTGGAGCTTTATTTCAGGTCTGTGCCATTAGGATATTTTCCATTTAAGAGGTAATATGAGGTTTCTATCAAGCTTGTCGGGTTTAGAGGGAGAATGCCTGAGTTAGAATTTCCCATTTCCTTAAGTTTACTTTAAAGGAGCGTGTGAGACCTTGGGCAAATTATTTCAGATTCTCTGTTTTTGTTTCCCGATCTGTAAAATACAGATATTAAAAACACTCATTCATTTAAAAATTGTCCATAGGTTGTTATGAGGATTACATGAAATAACTCATGTAAAGCACCTGGTCTGTTGTAAACATGTAATTACTATAAGGTACTATACCTTCTGTATATTCCCTCTTTCTCCCCACCTGTCATAAGCCCAGTTCAGACTCTAGGAAACCCAAACTCATCATTGATGGGGTGGCCAGGCCTCAATTTATATAGAAATGGAATTTAGATTAACATGTTACCTCTTTCAGGATTGCAAGGAACTCTGGAATTTAAGATTCCTCAACCCAAGGAATACATTCTAATGAGAGAAGTTTAGAAAGAAAGCCCATTTGTGAGTGAATGCTGCAAGGTGGTAGAAAGCATTTGCCTCTATGTAAAAGCCAAGCAGTTTACCTCCCAGTTATTTAGCGAGGTCATGCCAAATGCTCAGTGTAGGTTAAACACCGCATCCAGCACAGAAAGGTGGCAGATACATGATGACAAACACATGTATGTGTGTGTGTCTTTATAGCCCAACTCTGCACAAAAAAAAAGGTAGAGCTTATTCAAATAGAATAATTAAAAGCTTAGAGGACTTGAAAAATAAAAGTCATCTAGTAAGCTCTGTTTGTCTTTCTTATGTGGTCAGGTATGGTTCTACTATTGATTTCTTATTAACAACCTTTTATTTTTAAAGTGGAGACTGTATAAATCTATAAGGCTGCCTTCCCTGAAGCAAAACCTTGGGTACAAAATCTGACAAATGTTTTTCCACCCTACTTTTTATATTCATGCATTTGTAAAGCATTGTGAATGCTTACAAGTTAAATTCCACTTGACCACATATTTAATGAAGCACCTAATAAAGAACAGAACATAAATATCTAAAATGGGAAAATCTCCAGAGAATCTGAATACCAAGCCAAAAACCTGAAGGGATGGTGCTTTCATTTCTTGTTTGTCTCCTCCACAGCAAAAGCTCATTTTCCAGCTCATAGACACTTTCAAATTGGAAGGATTTTGAATAAAAATCTGCTACCATCTTTTCTATATCCTGTGATAAACTACAGTTCTCATGAAGACAAAGAATTTGGTCACACGATTGGACCTGGCAGAAACATTTTTTTCAGTTCCTTATTACCAAACAAGATGGAGTCAGTCTCGCTGGATATAGAAAAGTGTTGTGTTGTGAGAAACTTGCCTTTCAGTCTGGTTGGTTTATACGTTTTTAACAAACTGTCCTGAAGATGGCGCCACGTGCTTAGCTATGTTTTCTACCTGTATCATTTGGTGATTTCTGAAATCACTGTCTAAGGAATAGATACGCAGACTTATGGGAAGATCTGTAGGAAATGCCACCTTGAAATGATATTCCTGTGTTAAGTATAAATGTAAAACGAAGTCACTCAAGGAACAATATGATTCAGTTATCTCTAAATTTTCAGTTAGGAGATGGAATTACAGAAAAAAAAATACAGTCAATGCTATTTTGAGTTAGATCAGTGGCGTTTTCTGAAAGCCAAATTCCATCTCTAATCTTGTTCTTTCTCCTTTGTTCCCTATTTGTAGTCAATGGCACCAGCCATCCATCAAGCGGTCCAAGCCAGAAACTTGAATGATGTCTTTGATCCTTCTTTCTATTTTAACCTTCTGTACCAGTAACTCCACATCCCAATCAATCACCCAGTCCTATCTATTGTAATCCCTAAATGTCTCAAATGTGTCCATGTCTCTCCATTCCCACTGCTACCGGTAAAGTCCAACCGCACCATTACCTCCTCCCTGCAGTACTGCACAAGTGGGTTAACTGTTTCCCCTTTCACACAGCTTGCTCCTCTCAATCTGCTCTCTTCATCTAGAGTGATCTTTCAGATAGACCTGAACATGTAATGCACCCCCCATCCATTTACAATCTTCTATGGCTCCCTAGTGCTTTCAAGTAAAATCCACACTCTTTTGTAGCCTACAAGGCTTTTTTAGAATCTTGCTGTCCCCCACTTTTATAGCTTCATCTTGCAATAACTATTATCCCACTTGTTGTTTAACCTCTGTCATAAGATTTCTTTCCAGTTCCTAGTATGTTCACATCAGGATTATTTTTCCTGATCCTGCTTGTACTCCAACAGCAGTTGCAATTTGCGCTTCTTCCGTAGGCCCAGTCACCACACCTCCATCTATCTAACTCTGGTTCACGCCGTAGATCTCAGTGAGAACATTATTTCTTAATAGAAGGAGTTCCCTAGAGCACATTAGTACCCAGCACTCTATGACTCCATAGCCTCATGTACTTTCCTAATTTTAATAGGCATCTCATCTTATCATTATTGTTTATTTTCTCCTCTATTATAAACTCTGTGAAGGCAGGGATGATGTTCTTACACTACATTCTTACAATGTCCTATAAGGTCTTTGTATTAGTCCGTTCTCACACTACTAATAAAGACATACCAGAGACTGGGTAATTTATAAAGAAAAAGAGGTTTAATGGACTCACAGTTCCACATGGCTGGGGAGGCATCACGATCATGGCAGAAGGCGAAGGAGGAGTAAAGGCATATCCAATATGGCAACAGGCAAGGGAGCTTGTGTAGGGGAACTCCCCTTTATAAAACCATCAGATCTCAAGAGATTTATGCACTATCACTAAAACAGCATGGGAAAGACCTGCCCCCATGATTCAATTACCTCCCACAGGGTCCCTCTGATGACATGTGGGAATTATGGGAGCTATAATTCAAGATGAGATTTGGGTGGGGACACAGTCAAACCATATCAGCCTTATATCAGCTGCCTCCCTCACCTTGCCTTTCTGAAAATGAGGCAGATGCAAAAATGGAAACCCTTGATAAACCATAAGATTTTGTGAGACTTATTCACTACCACAAGAACAGTATGGGGGAAACTGTCCCCAGGATTCAAATTATCTCCCACTGGGTCCCTCCCCTCCCACAACACATTGGAATCATGGGAGTACAATTCAAGATGAGATTTGGGTGGGGACACAGAGCCAAACCATATCAATACACTTTTATAGTTTATTGTCTGTCTCCCTCCACTAAAGTATATGCTCCATGAGGGCAGGTATTTTTGTCTCTGATCTGTGCTACCTGGAGTAGCACAAAGTAGTCAGTGGAATTATTCATCCTAGCTCTGTCCTAGTGCTTTCATGGACTCATTCTTTTCATCTTTCTTGGTACTAAATCATTCTAGTTTATGAGGGGTGGGGGAGAATTTTATCTTCATCTGGAAAGTCTTCCCTCCCTCTGATTACTTTAGTTTCCTATTTCTAGAGCAAGAATGTGTTGTTGGAGGGTGGTGGTGGGGCAGAAAAATCAGAACTAAAACTAAACTTTCCCGTGAAAATATAAAAGCAGAAATTTACTGAGGCCCTGTAAGTTTTAGCTGCTTCCAAATAATAAATTTCCTGAAAACTAACTGAACATGTGGCATGAGGCCAGAGCTGCCAATCTTTTTTAAAAAAGTCTCCACCTGGATAGTTCCAAGAGTCCCTTATCTTTCTGCTATTTAATGAGATATTCAGAGAAACTAATTCCCTCAAGTCACTGGGGCACCTCCTGTACTGAAAGAAATGTGTTTGCCTGGCTGTATGACCAGCTTGATCATTTGTATAGAAATGCGAGGTTTCTAAACACAAAGCAGCTATGCATTTAGATGTAGCCCAATTTCCTAACGAGGAAATGGCAAAGAAGAATCAGGTTAAATGACTGCAATATAGGTATATAGTCATTTTGAAAAATTCCAGCACCCTACAATGATCTAGGGAAAAACAACACTCAGTCTTACTATATGTAAGACTGATTCATGGATAATGATTTATCCCTCATGTTTGATTCAGCTTCCACTTTCAGAGTTATAAGATAAGCAAACAGATGTTTACCACCCTTAATTTCAAGGAAATATCATATTGGAACTGCAGTTAAACACAGTTCTATTGAATATGTGAAATATTGTTACAGAGAGATCTGAGAACAATCATTTATAATACAAATAAAAATAAAAGTAAAAGTAAGTATCTTTATATACCAAAATTTAAATTTTTGATAGAAGATAAATATTTTAGTTAATTAAAGTCAAAAGGAAAAGTCTAATGCTGTGCTTGACTGGGTGTGTGAGTACAAGATTTGAAAGACCAACTTGTGCCTTTTCATCTTTACAAAATAACGCGAGACTTAACAACAAAAAGAAGATCATGGGATTACAATTTTAAAAGGAGGTTGAAAAGTCTGCTATTTAGAGACATTCTAACAACTATGAAGATATGAGTGAGAATTAAGCTGTAAATGATCAAGATAAAGTTTGAGCCATAATTTATCATATCATTTAAAATAGTTAAAGAAAAAGAATTGGAATGTTCCCAACATACAGAAAACATAAATGTTACAGGTGATGGATATCTCAATTACCCTGATTTAGTCATTATACATTGTATGCATGCATCAAAATATCACATGCACACTGCAAATATGTGCAAATATTATGAATCGATTAACAAATGATCAAGTTTGAGGAAAGGAACAAGAGAACAGCAGCCATCAATTGCATATTGCTGGAGTGAATTCAACAGATAAGAAAATGCAAGTCTACATGGTAATTTAATTAAAATAGCACCCAGGCCCACAAAAATGGAGGGAAAAGAGAGAGAGGTGGAAACACAAAGAATGACTTCCAGAAGAATTCTCCACAGTCAGAAGAGGTCAGGATGAAAGGGTAGAGAGGTATGATCAAGGTTCAGGAGAAAGATGAAAAACATGGCCAAGGGATGAATGAAATCGTATAACTAAGATGTATAATTATCTTCTTTACTCTAAAGGAATGCTCTCTGGAATTGGTTAAAGGAGTTATATTTTTGGAGATTCTTCATATTAGGAGAAAGATAAAGGCCAGGCAGAATGAAACAGAGCTTCTGTAACAGGGGTGTTACTTAAAATTCCAGTGGAGATTCCACTCAGTAGAAGCCTAAATGATAAAACTAGAATTGTAATAAATGACAGAAAATTCTGCAATCATTTTTATTTGGTCTTGTAAGTGATTATCTTATACATTGACTGGAAAACAAAAAGCATATATGAGATCCACACTTGGTTCGAAGACAAACTGGGAGGAAGTATGAATCCTGGAAAAAATTGCCTGTCTGGTCCCATGTTTAAAAACTCTCCCTTATATTAATAACATTTTTAAAAAATAAAACATAAAACATGGAGTAACCTAAAGTCAAAAACCCTGACCCACTTCCACTGTGTGAAGTCCAAAACTGTGAACAAATGGAAATTGACTTTCTTAAAATATGTTCCACTGAATGTTGTTGTCTAGTCAAACATACTGGGAATTTCTGGATTAAATAACAGTAAGTACGTTTTGTTACTGTTAGGAGAAGCAATCTCCTATGGTTCCAGAGCACCCCTGTATATTCTTGCCAGCTATGGCACCATTGTAAGACCCTGATCATTCTTTTCCTAGCACATGTATCATGGATGTATTGGCAGTGGGTAACCGTTACAGTGAATAATGAGGTAAAATCTCTCTCGGGGATAAAAGCGGACTTGCTAAAAAAAGAGTTGGATTCCCCAAGCTTAAAGGTGAATTCCCTGGCTACAATATAAACCCATTGCATGAACAGCATCCAGTGGGTCCCTTCTATACCTCCTTATGGGTCTTAGAAGGCAAGGATAATCAAGATAAGCATGATGCTCATGCTACATGCTGGTGCCATCATCATGTTCTTTATTTCTGACCCAGGAATCTCGTGTCTTCTGCCAGCATCCATGAAAAGGTGACAGACTATCTTGTTAGTTTGGAAGTGAAGTAAATTCCCTAACCCTAACAGTTACTACAGGATTTCTTAGGACCTTTACTTTGTCCTTATGACCTCCCAAGGGGACAGCATGGCGCCAAGCATTTTTTTAAAATTATACTTTAAGTTCTAGGGTACATGTGCACAACATGCAGGTTTGTTACATATGTATACATGTGCCATGTTGGTGTGCTGCACCCATTAACTTGTCATTTACATTAGGTATATCTCCTAATGCTCTCCGTACCTCCTCCCCCTCCCCACAATAGGCCCCGGTGTGTGATGTTCCCCTTCCTATGTCCAAGTGATCTCATTGTTCATTTCCCACCTATGAGTGAGAACATGCAGTGTTTGGTTTTCTGTTCTTGCGATAGTTTGCGGAGAATGATGGTTTCCAGCTGCATCCATGTCCCTACAAAGGACATGAACATAAAATGCTTGGTGCCTAGTATCACATATACACCATGGAATACTAGGCACCAAGCTTTTTACTTGATCATGCAAATTCATTCTCCTGTACAGCAATTCCAAGTACTAATATTTTGCAACACATACCTTACAAAGCCCTATTCTAAGAACACTGGTGTGGGTCCGGGTGGAACATGTAAAAGATTTGGAAAGATCTACTTTCCCAAATGTATCTTTCTATGACCTGTTATACTACCACAAATTCCCACCATTTGAATGACTCCTTTGGTAAAATGCATTATTTCCAGAAGGTCCTTATTATAATGCAAACTTGTTGCCTGGAGGTGTAGTACAGGAATATACATAGATTACATAAGAGGAGATTGAGCGAAAGTGAGAGTTGGGCTCTGATAGCATGTGGAAAGTAGGTTCTAGGTTAGGAAATGTCCTGGAATTAAATTTGTGTCTGGGTAGAAAAGGACAAACTAAAGCACTACAAGGATGGATCCTCTTTTTTTCTCTTCTCCAAATACAATACTTACAGCCAGGATTTATGTTCAAAATGAATTGCAAAATGTTTTTCTTGCCCCTTTATTTTCTCTTTATTAATTATATCTTTCTGTTTTTTTGTTTTGTTTTTAGAGGTAAGGTCTCTGTTGCCTAGGCTGGAGTGCAGTGGCATAATCATAACTCACTGCAGGCTTGAACTCCTGGGCTCAAGTGATCCTCCCGCCTCAGTCTCCGAAGTAGCTGGGACCACAGGTGAGCACCACTATGCCCAGTTAATATTTTAATTTTTTGTAGAGACGGGGTTTCCCTATATTGCCCAGGCTGGTCTTAAACTCCTGGCCTCAAGCAATCTTTCACTTTGGCCTCCCAAAATACTGGGATTACAGGCACGAACCACCATGCAACACCCCCCACCACTACCACAATCTACCCACCAAACCCCCCCTCCAGCCAAGTCTTCTCTTTCTGTTTGAACTGGAATGTAAATTAGTCCTTAATCCCGAGTGAGTAGTTAACAATTTGAATATTAGCTTTGTTTCAAAAGGAGACTTGAATCATCATCGTTTGGGAGAGCAGGAGGAGGAACAGATAGGCCGTATGGCAGATATTTTCAAAACAAACTTCTCATTCCCTTAAGGACACATTTGGAGGTGTCAAAACAGGACAAGTAAGGTGCTGAACTTAAGCTTTATATTTCCTGACTCTGCCTAAGCTAGCCATCTGATGTTTTTATTTACATTTGTTTTATTGCATTTTGGCTTAGGCTTTTTTATTAAAGCAGGAAACTTAGAGATTTATGATAGATGTGGCTCAATAATATATTCAATTATGACAATTTCTGCTTGGAAACAATGCATATTCTAATGCTCTTACTTGAATCACAACTTTTTTGAAGCTGTTTATCACAGTTACTTAACTTGTGCATCATTTTGCTGTGTTCTCATCACCATTTGGGAAAAGTTATTCAGAGAGAATGTACTAAGAGATTTTGTATTTTCTCTCTCTAAAAAAATGTTGTGTGTACTCAGCATGCAGGGCGTTGTGCTACAAGGAACTAAGATTTTCCCATTAAAAAAGAAGTCTTTCTCAGGTATTTACAGTGTGTTCTACACACGTCCGGCATTAGATCAAAGCCAGGACCACCACCATGTTATCCTACAATGGTGTTTCAAACATCACCCTGTCATATAAGCAATCACAAGAAATGTGTGAGATGTTTCAGAATAACCGATTAAATTTCTTGGGCTTTTGTAGCCAGATATAACATAATATATTCTCCTTCAAATAAAGTGTACATGGATCAACCAACTTTCAGTTCTTTTGTAATGGTCAGGTTTAGCTGCATTCATGGGAAGCCTCTGAAATGTCAGCAGAAAAGCCTGACCTTGGGGAAAGACAGCTTATCAAATACTGGGTCATTTTATACTGATGTATTCTAAATCATCAGGGCACATCAACCATCCTTTAGCATAAGCCTCTTTTGGATTCCCACATGGCAAAATTTCAAACTCATTGAGAAGTATGACTACATATAGGTTATCAAGTTATTAAAAACAAACTCCACAAGCAAACTGTGAACATCAGACCGCCAGCAACATATTTTCATCTCTGATTACAGATGTGGCCCTCGTTCAGTTTCATATAATTCACATCACAATATACTAGCCCTTTCAGGAATTTAACAGCATTTTCTGGCATACAAATGTCATAAGAAAGATTCTAGGTCATCAACATATTGGCATTGAACCTAAGATAAGTCACTCACTAACAAATTATAAAAATAGGAGTACTTTCATTTTATCTTCCAAAATCTCAAAAGAATTTGTATTGAGAATGTTCCTTCCACTAAAATAGATGGAGCAATTTTTCCTGGTTCGGGCTTGGGAGAGTGTACATGTCCAGGAATGTACTTATTTCTTCTAGATTTTCTAGTTTATTTCCGTAGAAGTGTTCATAATATTCTCTGATGGTTATTTGTGTTACTGTGTGGTAAGTACTAATACCACCCTTCTTGTTTCTGATTGTATTTATTTGGACCTTCTCTCTTTTCTTCTTTATTAGTCTAGCTACCAGTCTATATGTTTTATTAATATTTTCAAAAAAACAGGTCCTAGATTCATTGATCTTTTCTTTTTTTAATTAATTTATTTTGTATTTTATTTCTTTTTTTATTATACTTTAAGTTCCAGGGTACATATGCACAACGTGCAGGTTTGTTACATATGTATACTTGTGCCATGTTGGTGTGCTGCACCCATCAACTCATCATTTACATCAGGTATAACTCCCAATGCCATCCCTCCCCACTCCCCACTCCCCATAATAGGTCTCAGTGTGTAATGTTCCCCTTCCAGAGTCCAAGTGATCTCATTGTTCAATTCCCACCTATGAGTGAGAACATGCAGTGTTTGGTTTTCTGTTCTTGTGATAGTTTGCTGAGAATGATGGTTTGCAGCTGCATCCATGTCCCTACAAAGGACACGAACTCATCCTTTTTTATGGCTGCATAGTATTCCATGGTGTATATGTGCCACATTTTCTTAATCCAGTCTGTCACTGATGGACATTTGGGTTGATTCCAAGTCTTTGCTATTGTGAATAGTGCTGTAATAAACATACGTGTGCATGTGTCCTTATAGCAGCATGATTTATAATCCTTTGGGTATATACCCAGTAATGGGATGGCTGGGTCACATGGTACTTCTAGTTCTAGATCCTTGAGGAATGGCCATACTGTTTTCCACAATGGTTGAACCAGTTTACAATCCCACCAACAGTGTAAAAGTGTTCCTATTTCTCCACATCCTCTCCAGCACCTGTTGTTTCCTGACTTTTTAATGATTGCCATTCTAACTGGTGTGAGATGGTACCTCATTGTGGTTTTGATTTGCATTTCTCTGATGGCCAGTGATGATGAGCATTTTTTCATGTGTCTGTTGGCTGTATGAATGTCTTCTTTGGAGAAATGTCTGTTCATATCCTTTGCCCACTTTTTGATGGGGTTGTTTGTTTTTTTCTTGTAAATTTGTTTGAGTTCTTTGTAGGTTCTGAATATTAGCCCTTTGCCAGATGAGTAGATTGCAAAAATTTTTTCCCATTCTGTAGGTTGCCTATTCACTCTGATGGTAATATCTTTCACTGTGCAGAAGTTCTTTAGTTTAATTAGATCCCATTTGTCAATTTTGGCTTTTATTGCCATTGCTTTGGTGTTTTAGACAAGGAGTCCTTGCCCATGCCTATGTCCTGAATAGTATTACCTAGGTTTTCTTCTAGGGTTTCTATAGTATTAGGTCTAACATTTAAGTCTCTAATCCATCTTGAATTAATTTTCGTATAAGGAATAAGGAAAGGATCCAGTTTCAGCTTTCTACTTATGGCTAGCCAATTTTCCCAGCACCATTTATTAAATAGGGAATCCTTTCCCCATTTCTTGTTTCTCTCAGGTTTGTCAAAGATCAGATGGCTGTAGATGTGTGGTATTATTTCTGAGGACTCTGTTCTGTTCCATTGGTCTATATCTCTGTTGTGGTACCAGTACCATGCTGTTTTGGTTACTGTAGCCTTGTAGTATAGTTTGAAGTCAGGTAGCGTGATGCCTCCAGCTTTGTTCTTTTGACTTAGGATTGTCTTGGCAATGCGGGCTCTTTTTTGGTTCCATATGAACTTTAAAGCAGTTTTTTCCAATTCTGTGAAGAAAGTCATTGGTAGCTTGATGGGAATGGCATCAAATCTATAAATTACCTTGGGCAGTATGACCATTTTCACGATATTGATTCTTCCTATCCATGAGCATGGTATGTTCTACCATTTGTTTGTGTCCTCTTTTATTTCACTGAGCAGTGGTTTGTAGTTCTCCTTGAAGAGGTCCTTGACATCCCTTGTAAGTTGGATTCCTAGGTATTTTATTCTCTTTGAAGCAATTGTGAATGGAAGTTCATTCATGATTTGGCTCTCTGTTTGTCTGTTACTGGTGTATAAGAATGCTTGTGATTTTTGCATATTAATTTTGTATTAATTTGTATTAATTTTGCATCCTGAGACTTTGTTGAAGTTGCTTATCAGCTTAAGGAGATTTTGGGCTGAGATGATGGGGTTTTCTAAATATACAGTCATGTCATCTGCAAACAGGGACAATTTGACTTCTTCTTTTCCTAACTGAATACCCTTGATTTCTTTCTCTTGCCTGATTGCCCTAGCCAGAACTTCCAATACTGTGTTGAATAGGAGTGGTGAGAGAGGGCATCCCTGTCTTGTGCCAGTTTTCAAAGGGAATGTTTCCAGTTTTTGCCCATTCAGTGTCATATTGGCTGTGGGTTTGTCATAAATAGCTCTTATTATTTTGAGATATGTTCCATCAATTACCAAATTTATTGAAAGTTTTTAGCATGAAGGGCTGTTGAATTTTGTCAAAGGCCTTTCCTGCATCTATTGAGATAATCATGTGGTTTTTTTCTTTGGTTCTGTTTATATGCTGGATTACGTTTACTGATTTGCATATGTTGAACCAGCCTTGCATGCCAGGGATGAAGCCCACTTGATCATGGTGGATGAGCTTTTTGATGTGCTGCTGGATTCGGTTTGCCAGTATTTTATTGAGGATTTTTGCATCGATGTTCATCAGGGATACTGGTCTCAAATTATCTTTTTTTGTTGTGTCTCTGCCAGGCTTTGGTATTAGGATGATGTTGGCCTCATAAAATGAGTTAGGGATGATTCCTTCTTTTTCTATTGATTGGAATAGTTTCAGAAGGAATGCTACCAGCTCCTCCTTGTACCTCCAGTAGAATTTGGCTGTGAATCCGTCTGGTCCTGGACTTTTTTTGGTTGGTAGGCTGTTAATTATTGCCTCAATTTCAGCCTGCTATTGGTCTATTCAGGGATTCAACTTCTTCCTGGTTTAGTCTTGGAAGAGTGTAAGTGTCCAGAAAATTAATTAATACCCTGGGAAAGGCACTGACTGACTCCAATTTCACTGACTGACAAAAATTGGTCTATACACAGGTCAGGTCTCTCATACCCATTTCACATGATTGTAAGTTTCCTGAGGACTTCCCAGCCATGTAGAACTGTAAATCAATTAAACCTCTTTCTTTATAAATTATGCAGTCTCGGGCATTTCCTTATAGCAGTGTGAAAATGGGCTAATACATACACCATGGAATACTATGCAACCATGAAAAAGAAAAAGATCATGCCCTTTGTAGGAACATGGATGAAGCTGGAGGCCATTATCCTTAGCAAACTAACATAGAAACAGAAAACCAAATACCACATGTTCTCACTTATAAGTGGGAGCTAAATGATGAGAACACATGGACATAAAGAAGGGAACAACACACACTGGGGCCTATTGGAGGGTGAAATTTGGAGGGTGGGAGGAGTGAGGGGATCAGGAAAAATAACTAATAGATACTAGGTTTAATACCTGGGTGATGAAATAATCTGTACAACAAATCCCCATGACACAATTTTACCTATGAAACAAACCTGCTCATGTACACCTGAACTTAAAATGAAAGTTAAATTTTTAAAAAGTACAAAACAACTACAAGAAGAAAAACAAGATGGAGTGAAATATTTTAGTGGTGGACAGAGGTTTTGGTTGCTTTGTTTCATTTTCTCTCAAGGATTGTTCTTTTTTAAGATGGGAAAACGTAGTTTTAGTCTACTGAGAATTAAGAGTTAGTAGTAAAAGCAGGAATTACTTTTCAAATGCCACCAAAGTTGCAGTTTTGTAGCATAGTGCTCCTTAGGTCTCTTCTTGCTGATATCCAAGATTGCTGGAATAATCTGAGTCACTGTAAACACCTTGTTACCCAGGATGATCTTGATCTCCTGCCCTTGTGATCTGCCCATCTCGGCCTCCATGCTGGGATTATAGGCATGAGCCACCGTACCCAGCCGTCTTAATCATTTTTAAGTGTGCAGTTCACTAATATTAAAAACATTCACATTGTTGTACAATCATCACCACCATTCATTTCCAGAATGCTTTTCATCTTGCAAAATGAAATTCTTTACCAGTTAAACAATAATTCCCTTTTTCTTCTCCCTACCCTGGCAACCACTATTCTACTTTCTGTCTCTCTGATTTTGACTATTCTGGGTACCTCATATAAGTGGGATCAAGTGGTATTTGTCTTTCTGTGATTAGCTTATTTCAGTTAGCATGTATCAGAATTTCCTTCACTTTTAAGGCTTGAATGGCACCCTATTGTATGTATGTATCATATTTTGTTTACCCACTCATCTATCTATGGATACTTGGCTAGCTTTCATGTTTTAGATATTGTAAATAATGTTGTTATGAACATGAGTGTACAAATATCTCTTTGATCCTTCTTTCAATTCTTCTGGGTATATATCCAGAAGTGGAATTGCTGGATTATGTGGTAATTCTATTTTTAATTTTTTGAGGAAGTGTCATACTGCTTTTTACAGTGACTGCAACATTTTATGTTACTAACAACAGTGGACAAGGGTTTCGGTTTCTTCACATCCTCACCCACCAATGCTTGTTCTGTTCTGTGTTGTTGTTGTTGTTGTTGTTGTTGTTGTTTGATAGTAGCCATCTTATGGGTGTGAGACACCAGACATTGATTATCTTCTAAACTTTTTCCATACTGTAGTCAGAATTATATTCAGTAAACATATCATGATCATGTAACCTTCAGTTACATGTTTAAATCCTTCAGTGGCTTCTCATTAACTTCAGGATAGTCTGACCTCCTTTAACATGTTTTATAAAAACTCATTCATGATTTTCTCCCTGGCTAACTTTTCTAGCCTTGCTTCTCAACTGCTCCCTTTTCCACCTCTTCCCCTATAGCTCATCGTCCACTTCTTATATACACATATACACTCTATGCATCAGTCACTCTGAAATTTATTCAGGTCTGTGAAAATGCTATACTTCCCCTCATCCCCAACACTATTCCTTCTGATAGATGCTCTTTCTCCCTCATCACCTGGCCAGTTCCTGCTTATCCTTGAGGTCTCAAGATAGCATTTGCTCCAGGAAAATTTCCTTAATAAATTCCCTCCACCAGGCTTCATTAGTACCTTTACTATGTGTTCCCAGAGCACTCGATCTTTGCCCTAATGCAGTGCTCTGTGTCAATCACACTCTGTAATTGTCTGCTTACTTATCACCTTTCCTCTAATCCCATGCTGGCCTATGTGGCTCTTGGACACTAAATTGTAACTAGTATGACTGAGGAACTGAATTCTTAACTTCAATTTTTACAAATTGTAAAATAACCTGATATCTGAATCAGTTATACTAAAACTTTTAAGATGTTTGGAACCAACTTGGGTATGTGAGTCTGCTTTTTCAACTGTAAGTTTATGAGATCTAAATACAGATGAGAATTAAGCATCTGAATTGAGATGTGCTGTAAGTATAAAATATATTGAATTTTGAAGACTTAGTACAAAATAAGGAGTATAACTTTTTAGATAGGTTACATGTAGAAATAATATTTTTGACATAGCAATTTACATAAACTATTTAAATCAATTTTATTTATAATTCAGTCACTTTTTAGTATAGCACTAGAAATTTTTAATTACATATGTGGCTTACCTTATATTTCTATTAGACAGCACTGACCTAGACTATAAATTCTGTAGAGACAGGAATCACGACTGTCTTATTTACTTATTTTTAAAATTTTTATAGCATTCACCATGTGTTGAGTGTTAATCTATGCATTAACTAGGAATTACAAACATTAACTATCTTGATCCTTATAACAACCTTTTGAGCTAAGTAGTATCATTAACCACATTATACATATGAAGAAATTTACACGAAAAGATTCACTAAACTAGCTCAAGGTCACAGAGTTGACCCTATGGAGTTAGACTGTAGAGGGGATACATAAATTATACTCCCAATAACTTTCTTATACTTTTTCTTGTTTGTTCTCTTATTACAGGTGTCCAGAGAAACATTTACTACCCAACTTTTTAAATTAACAGCCATCATCATTCAATTACTCTTTTAAAATTAATCAATCTGTTAATTCCATAAGTATTACTTGAACTCGTAGTGCCAGGTGCTGTGCTGGGTAATAAGGACTCTAAGTTGAATGAAACAAATGCTTTATTTATAAAGAAACTCTATCTGATAGTGGTGACAATCATATAATGAAATAATAATACAATATTATACTATACAACACAAATATACATGAAGGATCACAAATATACATGAAGCCTGGAGAAGAGGAACAGGAGGGAAAAAGTGACAGAACATCTTGAACAATGAGTAGGAGTAAACCAAAAGTGGGTGAGTGGAAGGGGAGAGGTAGTTGAAGCAGGGGAGAAGGTGAGCAGAGCTAAGAAATAGCCTGGTGTTGGCCGGGCGCGGTGGCTCACGCCAGTAATTCCAGCACTTTGGGAGGCTGAGGTGGGCGAATCACAAGGTCAGGAGATCGAGACCATCCTGGCTAACATGGTGAAACCCTGTCTCTACTAACAATACAAAAAATTAGCCAGGCGTGGTGGCGGGCACCTGTAGTCCCAGCTACTGGGGAGGCTGAGGCAGGAGAATCGCTTGAACCCAGGAGGCAGAGGTTGCAGTGAGCTGAGATTGCACCACTGTACTCCAGCTTGGGCAACAGAGCGAGTTTCCACCAAAAAAAAAGGCAAATTTTGTGTCATGTGTATTTTAACAAACCTTTTAAAAAACAAAAACAATGACTGGGCATCAAGTTAAAAAGGTTATTGCTGAGATGCAGGCAAAAGATAAAGATGGCAGCCGAAATGAGATGAGAAATATTGATGAAGAGAAAATAGGTTGAATTAAAAAATATTAGGGGTGCAACTAACAAGAGTTTATTGGTGATTAATTTTAGTCTTGGGTGAGGGAGAGTAAGGAGTTAAGTTATTTCTTAGATTTCTAGTGTGAGCAACTAAAGTGGATAGTGATGACATGCACTGAGATAGAGAACAAAGAGGAGATATAGACTTGGTTGGGGTTGAGGGTGGAGGACATAAGAGGTTCACCTTCAAACACATTGATTTTGAGGTATTTACAGGGAATCCAAGGGGAGTTGTCTTGTTAGGGAACATAGTTCATAATTTCTGGACAGATCTTGGAGCCTTTCTTATGTGGAGGTTAATTAAAGGTACAGGACCAAGGGTAGTTCATGCATGTTTATAGTCTGTCTGCCAGCACATTCTCCTTAATGTTTTTGAGTATTTTGCATTTCTTCACCAATAATCTGTGATTTGGATGGGGCTCCACCCAAATTTGTCCCCAAGGATAGAATATGAAACACACCTGGCCGCAGTGATTGGGGTGTAAGATTGGCAGCCTCAACTAGTAAAGTAAGCATCAGTCTAAGGATGTGTGCAGGAGTTGCTGATTTAAAAATGAAAGTCTACTCCACTCAATCCCATTAGACTAGGAACTGAAGAAAAATATGAACCAGGAACTAGGTTTTCCTAGGAAACAGGAAAAATATGAAATTAGAGTTGTGGAAGCCATCTTGCCACCATGAGGATGAGTGCAACTGGAGGCTATCACATTCAGCCTGAGAAGGAATCTAATATATAAGTTTGAGATGAAGGGTAATTGAGTTCTTTTTATGTCATTTCAATTCTAAATCCAGCCATGCCTGAAGCAAAACCAAACGCTAGACATTTCAAATATGTGAGCCAATGAAGTGCCTGCTTTTCTTACACCAGTTTGAGTTGTATCCTAATGAATATAAGCAGTCCTAGTTCTGCATAGTAGTGTAGAACCATAAAAAATGACTTTATCGCCAGGTGCGGTGGCTTATGCCTGTAATCCCAGCACTTTGGGAGGGTGAGGCAGCGGATCACTTGAAGTCAGGAGTTCGAGACCAGCCTGGCCAAGATGGCAAAACATTGTCTCTACTAAAAATACAAAAATTAGCTGGGTGTAGTGGCACATGCCTGTAGTTCCAGCTACTCAGGAGCTGAGGTGGGAGAATTGCTTGAACCCAGGAGGTGGAAGTTGCAGTGAGTCGAGAACATGTCACTGCACTCCAGTCTGGATGAGCGTGAGACTCTGTCTTAAAAATAAATAAATAAATAAATAAAAATGACTTTACAAGCTGAAACTCTGAAGAGTTATCTTAAT
Organism: Trachypithecus francoisi; assembly: GCF_009764315.1. Classification (NCBI taxonomy): domain Eukaryota; kingdom Metazoa; phylum Chordata; class Mammalia; order Primates; family Cercopithecidae; genus Trachypithecus; species Trachypithecus francoisi. The sequence continues at coordinate 60,251,936 of NW_022681458.1, forward strand.
CAATGGGAAAAAATATAATTGTTCCAAGACCTTTAGATTTTTTTGTTAAAATATTAAAAATACGGCCGGGCGCGGTGGCTCACGCCTGTAATCCCAGCACTTTGGGAGGCCGAGACGGGCAGATCACGAGGTCGGGAGATTGAGACCATCCTGGCTTACATGGTGAAACCCCGTCTCTACTAAAAAATACAAAAAAACTAGCTGGGCACGGTGGCGGGCACCTGTAGTCCCAGCTACTCGGGAGGCTGAGGCAGGAGAATGGCGTAAACCCGGGAGGCGGAGCTTGCAGTGAGCTGAGATCCGGCCACTGCACTCCAGCCTGGGCGACAGAGCGAGACTCCATCTCAAAAAAAAAAAAAAAAAAAAATTAAAAATACTCATTTTTATAAACTAAAAAGTTATAAAACTGATATTTAGTATACTAAAATTTAAAATATTAGATAATTAGGCATTCAGGTGTTTTATTTCTTTGTAAAAATGTATCAAAAGTAGTTTGGACAAGCATTTTTTTCTGTCTTAGTGAATTATTATACTCCTTTATAAGTTTGGATCACCTTCCAACATTTTGCCTTTTGCCCTTTCAATACTGTAAAATATCTCTGAGATTTCCTTTAATTTGAAGGGTTTTTGTCTGTTTTTCTGTTGCTTTTTTAATTACACACATATATTTAACAGTACAGTTTTACATAGAATGCTAAGAGCACTTTTCTTCATATTTTACAAAAAGGCTTGAAACATATGGACTTTCTATTAGTAATCATACAATAGCACATCCAAATCTAATTCCTCAATAGATGATGCATTATAATTTGTTTAGAATTCAAAGGCTTAATGACAATAATCCAGGGAGGAAAAAGAGTAAGTTTATTTTACATAACTGACCGAAAAATAAATACAAGAAATAGTAAATAGAATTTAATATGGCCTCGTGTGCCCTGAAGGAGGTAGTGCCTGATGTGGAGGGGTAATTGCTATGTCCAAGTAACCTATCTGGAACTTCTGCAAGTGCAGTGTCATGGAAACATCAGTCCCTTTTCTGCCAGACATGGTGCTGCCAACATCCTTAACTCGATAGCCAAGTCTTTCAACATCTGTAAAAACGATTGCAAAATTGAAGTGAGTGACCTTCTTTCTAGCTTCTGGGTAGACTTCTTTTACTAAGTTTGTCAGTTCTTTCAAGGTTGCATCCATCCAAACGTAGTTCTACAACTCTCTGGACGGTACGTTTCCCTGGGAGAACTCGTCCGTTCGGTGGTGGTGGCCATTATTGGTGGTGAAGATGCTCAGCAGCCGCAGGCATGTTTTCTCGCGGTCGATAGACTTCTCTGGCTCCTTCTTAATTTCCTCCTGGGTAACGCGCGACTCCACCGCCATCTTCCTCCAACGGCCCGCCTGGTTTTCTTTACTTTTTGGTTACTTCCTCTGGGATATTGTTATCCTTTTTGTCACAACCACTTTCCTCTTTTAAGTCTATACATTTGCCTTCATGAAGTTCCTGTGGCTGCAAGCCTACAGTCTTTTGAATAGCAAGTGTCAACATTCCCACTCAGCTATTTCTTCTAAAGCCCCATTAATGTTCAATTCAAATGCTGTGAAGTCATGCCAGTTTCTAAAACACTAAAATCTGCCTTCACTGGCAGGGAAATATTTATCTTCAGTCTCCTTGTAATTACTGATTCCTTTCAATGCAGCACCTGACTTCAGAGTTTGGCCTACATGGTAGTCGTTAAGCTGATTGGGTTTTTATTTTCATTACACTGTTCAATCCTAAGCAGAAGTAAATGTTCCATTTCTACCCTAAGCAGCTTTCTGTTCTGAGTGCAACTTAAACTAAACAATGTTGAAGCTACATTACCTTGTTTTTGAATGATCTGACTTCCTCAACATCATTTGTTCACTAGCTTCAGGCAGGCCTAGGACTCATCCTGTCTTTACTTTGCTGTCTCCATTTTCAAATCTCCTCATCACATTCAACTTAACTTTCAGCATTATTGCTTTTATTTGCTGCACTTTAATTGCTGTTGCTCACTTTTCTCTAATATTCATTTCTTTAATGTCATATGGGCTTAATACTAGGAAAGAAGTAGGCAACCCAACTAAGGCTTTGCTCTCTGTGCATGAACTGAATAACAGATGGGCAGTGACCAGTCACTAACAGAATTTGAAACAACTGATGCGATTGGTCACTGATCGTGATACATGTCTGTTATTTACATAGAGATTCGTGTATCAAAGAGCTAGCAGTGAAGCTTATACTTTAAGCAATTACTCACAATATACACTGTGTAACTGAAATTTAAACCATGTTACTGGGGTCTAGCGTCATTTAACTGAACAGTAGTAAATTTGTGCATATGGAAATTGTTCAAAGCATTGACTGCCTTACAAACGAATGCAGAGATTGTGTAAGAAGAAAATAAGAAAGCCTAGGAGACAACCCTGAGGAAAACCAAAGATTTAAGGGATGAACAAAGAGAAATCTGCACAGTAACTCATAAAGAGTGGTCAAAGAGGTAAAGAGGAAAACCAGAGCATATGGTGTCATAAGAGGTAAGAGAAGACGTATTGCAATTGCATTTCTCACTCATATGTTTTTTAAAATAAACTCTAACATTTCATAAAGCTCACCATTTTGAACTATACAATTCAGTGGTTTTTAGTATACTCACAGAGTTGAGCAGCCATTACCATTATCTAATTCCAGAATATTTTCATCATCCCCCCCCCGCCCCGCCCCAGAAAGAAACCCATTACCGACTGACTGCTTACTCTCCATTCTTCCCACCTTCCAGTCCCTGGAAATCACTAATCTGCATTCTGTGTCTATGATTGTAACTACTCTAGGTACCTCATATAAGTAGAATAATACAGTATTTGCCCTTTCGTGATTGGCTTATTTCACTTAGCATAGTGTCTCCGGTGATTGTTTTTGTTGTAGCATTTATTACTTTTTATGGCTGAATAATATTCTATTGTATGAATATACCAAATTTGTTATCCATTTATCAGATGATAGATACTTGGCTTGTTTCTACTTTTGAGCTATTATAAATAATGTTGCTATGAACATTCGTGTACAAGTTTTTATGATAATATGTTTTCTAGTTTCTTAGGGATATTCCTTCCCTATTCTTAGGGATATACCTAGGAGTAAAATTGCTGGGTCATATATTAACTCCCACGTTTTGAGAAACTGTGTGAATGTTTCTACAGTGGCCATACCAGTTTACATTACCATGGGAAATTTGTGAAGATTCTTTTTCAAAAACCTTACATATAAATATTTTTACTTATTTTATTCTTCTAGTTTCTCATTTTATTTAACCATGCACATTTCTTCCTTGCATCTTTCACTTCCTTATTTCACATTTTTAAAGTTATCTCCTAACTATATATACAATAAATTTTCTTCACACTGCAAATCATTTGTGGCTTTCCTATCCCACACTGTATAGAATTCATTCAAACTATGAACAGCACTAGGTCTCTCATATTTCAAGCCATTTGTCCAGGCTGTTTATAACCGCCAAAAAAAATCAAAAGTTAGTTAGATATGGATAAGAACAGTGATTTTATTTAGCTTCCTTTCTCTTCAATTAAATTAATTTAATCTAATTTAATGGTTTTTGGAGGAAACCTCTGCAAAATATATTAGTCATAGATGGTGCAAAGTGAAGCAAATTGCTTTTTATTTTGGAAGAATCTCAGTTTGCCCCATTGTGTTGGATCCCCAGTATCTTCACTGAGATAGCAGGACCCTAAATTTTCCTTAGATTTACTCCTCACTCTGTGTCAATCATGCGCCTTTCTGATGCAATTAGGGTGTCTGCCACTTCTTATATTACAAGGAGTGAAAGAGTTGGTATACCTAAAATAGAACGTCTCAAAGCAAAACTACTTCTTGTGCTCTTTACTTACTATGATTTTTCAAAAGGTTTTTAGTTTGGCATTATGGCTCAAGTTTGTAATTCCAGCTACTCAGGGCAGGAGGATTGCTTGAGGCCAGGAGTTCAAGACAGCCTGGGCAACAGAGTGAGACCCTTTTCCTCTTATAAAAAAAAATTGCCAGAACAAACGCTGAATGTCATGTGTCAGGATTTTGTTGATTTACTCAACTAAAAGATATCATGTGGAATAGCACCTGTATTTAAAAATCACCACTTGATTGGGAGGCTGGGGTGTGCAGATCACTTGAGGTCAGCAGTTCAAAACCAGCCTGGCCAACATGGTGAAACCCCGTCTCTACTAAAAATAAAAAATAAACAAAATAGCCGGGCATGGTGTTGGGCGCCTGTAATTCCAGCTACTCTGGAGACTGAGGAAGGAGAATCTCATGAGCCCAGGAGGTGGGGGTTGCAGTGGGCCAAGAATAAGTTTACAGTAATTCTACTGACATTCTCCAAGACTCTCATCTGCACAAGGCAAGGAAAGGGGTTCTATAATGCAGATGTGACAGGGGTCACTACCTATGTTTGCTAGCATATGAACTCAGTTGCTGGAGAGAGATTCACAATGATACAGGCATAAACAAAATAAAAATTTATTTCTCATTCAAATGAAATTCCTTGTGTAAGCAGACTAGATCTAGTAGGGTTATGCTATCAATGACCCAATTCTTTCTATCTTATTGCCACATTGTCTCTATGGTGGTGCCTTAGGTCTGCATTTCAGCCAGCACGAAGGAGAAAGAAGAAGGGATAGACACATCACTTTATTTGAATGACAAGATCCAATAATTGTTCTCACCACTGTCACTCACATACATTGGCCAAAACTTAGTCACATGGTCATATTCAGCTGCAATATGACAGGAAATATAGTCTTTTTTCAGAATGGCTTCTACCGTAGGTAAAATTTGGAGATATTATTTCTGTGAGAGAAAAAGAGAATACAGATACTGGGGGACAACTAGTGGCTACTGTCATATCACTTCATGTCTTTCAAATCTTTGATGCTGACGAATCTCTGCAATTCCCCCAGTGTGCAGTTGTACTTTTGGTAAAAAGAGGAAGCTCAAGATTTGACCTTTTCTCCCATAATGACCCTCATTTTGGGGGTCAGAAAGGAAGCATGGACATTCACTCATCTCTATATGAAGAAAATGTGGAAACAATCACAGGATGCTTTTACAGACCTGTAAGTGCCATTGTGACAGAATTACGCCCACAAATTCAGTTGTCACCTAAACTGCATGTGTCCCAGATTCTGCCAGATACATCACAGTGACATTCTGCTTTGTGTTCATTTATGTTCAGGAGCCAATACTCCCTGAAAGATCTGGCTATTTCCCATCTCCCACTACAATTACCATGGTAAATGACCAAAGATACTTCCGGAGAAAGCTGGGAGAAAGATTTACAGGAAGTACTTGTGATGATATCACAAGGTCCTTCTTCAGGTTACCTGGCTTCCTCTATATTCAATGTTTGGAAATAAACTGAAGTTTCAGAATTTGAGTGAGCAGCTATCATGACATCATGGTAATTCACGACAGGCCTTGATCAGGTTTTATCATCCCATGTATTATTGTTGTTATTATTCAGACTTCATACAATTATATGAATCCCATGAAAGGTTAAGACACTGCCATAGGTTTTCCTGTGTTAGATAATCCCAATCACTATGGGTTATAGTAAAAATCCCACTTTGTCTCTGACTCTTATGTGTGCCCCCTGGACCATCATCCCAGAAACCAATTATCCTAATTTCTATCAGGGATCCCATTCAACAGTAACATTGTCCACCTTCCTTCCTGACCTGAAGGGGATTTTTCAAAGATACTGTCCATCCCAAGTAAATGCACATGTGTTGGGGATAGTTAGGAGATAGGTGAGAAGTTTGCCCATAATGAAATCACTCTAACCATTTCTGTCTAAAACTTTGGATTGCTTTTTCTACATCACATTGAGAAATTTGGGGTATTTAAGCTTAATGCAATGTAAGTCAGCTTTGAATGTATATTTTATTCAACCTTCTGAGCAGACAATGAAAATTATACCGAGAGGTTTCAGCAGCACTTGGAATCCAGAATTAACAACAATTACAACAGTATTCAGAAATTCAGCCTGATCTAAAGTAATATTCTATCCCCCCTAGGCTGGCATCTGCAAAATCTATACTCACACATTTGCCCCCACATTTAGCACAATAAAAATGAACAAAACCTTGCAATTACTTATTAGCCTTCTTCTAGGTACAAAATTGTTCTTGTCCTACCTGAGCCCTATTACTCATAGGTTGGAAGCAATGGTAAGGGGAAGTAATGGGGTATAAAGAGGGTTTACATCCTCTTGCGACTTGAGTACGTCAGAGGAACCTTCAAGCAAACCAAGATCAGCCTCATTTGATATGGCAGGAGGGAATGCTTATGTTGTGAAAGAATGCTTTCAGTAGAACTTGAGTATTCAGAGTAACTGGAGCTATTTAAACCTTCCCAAATGTTGTCATTGTAATTCTCAGTTTTTGCTCCTTGATATAAGAGATCAGAAGGTAGGTGTGGTGTGTTATTGAGAACCATTAGGAGTTTTCAAACTTTAGTGTGCCTCATCACCTGGAGAGCTTTACAAGAAATGTGTTAGGAGGCTTGAAGAAACAGACTCCAGCCTGAGATTCCAGGAATAGTATCAAAAACCATACCACCAAACTAGGCTAAGAAAGCTTCTACCTTTGCTTGAGTCCTGATCAGAAAGCTGTCACCACACTTGCTGGCTTTAATACCTTGCACTAGAATTTGTGCCAGACAAATAAATCTTCTGTCTCCTGGCTCTCTCAGGTAACTGGTTCTGAATAAAAGTCTAATGCATCCAATTAGCAGAATGTATACCACAACTAGGACACATAGGAAACTTTTAATTAATTTATTTGTTTTAATTTGCCAGACTGTTTACTCTAGAAAGGCATGCGAGAAGGGAGTGAGATTGGGTATTGAGTACTCCTGCACTGTTTGAAGTCGTGTAGGTACATACTTACTTGTGACTAAACCTTGTTAAAGTCCATCTCTCCCACTAGAAAGAAAGCTTCAAGAAAGCTGAATCTAATGTCTATTTAATCCTGTGCCCGTAGCACCTAGCAGCACAATGCCTGCTACGTAATGGCACTCAACATAGATGTGCTAACACGCTTATTGTCCAATGAATCAGCAGTTTCTTAAAGGAAGGGAAGGAGGAGACAAGCTCTCTGAAGAAAACCTGAAGCAGTTTTATAGCCTTTGCTTGTGCTCAGCCCTGGTGCTCTCCATAATGTCTACGACTGTAGCCTTGTGGACGAACATAACAATTTAGGACTGTTATTTTTGTTTTGTTTTTTGTCTGTTTTTTGTGAGAGACTATTAATCTAGTCCATGTGATTCCAGAAGAAGCAGGATCCAGGGTAAATTCAAAGGAGAAAAAGTATATTTGACTTAGCTGCTTTAATTTTTATGTTCTTTCCTGACTTTAGGGTTAACTTCTTTAAAAAACTGCCAGGCTGGGCGCAGTGGCTCATGCCTGTAATCCCAGCACTTTGGGAGGCTGAGGTGGGTGGATCACCCAAAGTCAGGAGTTCGAGACCAGCCTGACCAGCATGGAGAAACCCCGTCTCTACTAAAAATACAAAAATTAGCCAGGTGTGGTGGTACATGCTTGTAATCCCAGCTACTCGGGAGGCTGAGGCAGGAGAATCGCTTGAACCCAGGAGGCAGAGATTGTGGTGAGCCAAGATCGTGCCATTGCACTCCAGCCTGGGCAACAAGAGTGAAACTCCATCTCAAAAAAAAATAAAAATAAATAAATAAATAAATAATTGCCCACATCAAAAACAAATAAATGAAAACATCACAAAATAAATGACCTCTTCCTTTCACCACCTAAGTTTGAAAGGTTTAGTAAATGATGTCTAGAGAGAGAGAGCCTCCCTAGAGGCTGCACAATCCCCAGCCACCACATACCCATCTGCCTCAGGACAAGTCATGAAGGAAGATGGAGGCTGCCACCTGCGTAGCACAAACTGAACAGAACGTCATGCCCCAGCCTCCATCGGAAATATACCTCTCTCAGCGTTTATTCATCTCTGAATGTCAATATTAAGTGTTTATTTTTTTTTTCTTTGTGCCATGTGATTCTGCAACCTCCCCAGGTACAGGCATCAGATTCAGCATCATTCTCAACCTCTTAAGATGCAAAAGTTTCCAGGTTCCTTGCAACAAGCAGCAGGTATAGATTGGCAGGTAACAGAAAGAACATAAAGGTGCTGAGAGCACCTGAGGGGTCTCGGAAATGTGTCACTAGTGATTAGAAAACAAGGGCATGTAAAGGGTTAAGAGAGCACAGAAAACACCTGGGCCTAATTCATTATCTTGGCAAGATTGGTTGTAATCTGCTTTATCAAATTAAATACTTTTCAAGAGGAAGAAGTTGTGTAAAAGTTTGTACAGTGAACAATGGGAAAGGAAGAATTTGCCTCACATCACTCAACTGTGGATGTCTGGCCTCACAGCTTCTCATCTGATGCTAGGATGGCAGGGGTGCCCAATTCCCTCTGGGAGGGATCTTAACATTCATATTCCTCTCCTTGATGCTTTTGTGGCTCTTTTCCTTCCAGAACTAGCTTGCCTGCCTGGGAAGTGGGTAAAGTCAATGAGTGTGAGTTATGTGAGAGTCTCAAAATATCAGACCATCTCACAAATGAGCAAAGATGTTACAGGAGGAAAATAGGCTGAGGTATTTATTGATAACTTGGGAAATTGTTTTAAAACATCTAGTCCCATTACAAGTACATTATCTGTTATTACATCATTGTCTGCAAAATGTGTCTAAAGCTTAGGCACATTTGTGTCACATATGCACGTATGTGTTTATGTGTTTATTATTAGGCCTAACCTCATAATCAAATTGTTCTGTTGGAGCCCCTAAAGTGGCTTGTCACTGAGTGAAAGTAATTTCCCATGGCAGGTGCTCCCAGCAGGTGGCTGCTCACGGTACCTGCATCCGAAAGGTAGATTTAGTCAGAGATTTTATTTTAATAAGAAACCCGTATTGCAGCCGAGCCACCACTGGGTGATGTGCCAAAATTCATGTCTGCAGCATGATTTATTATGTGAAAATACCACAGAACTAATCAGTGGAGTTACTAATTAATACAAATCTGCATTTTTTGCATAAGCAATTAGTGCAAGGAGAGAGCAGTGAAAGAGGAAGTTTGACTCCTTTAATCTCAGTGCCTACTCAAGCGGAAAGACCCACCAAGGCCAAACTCCGAGATCTACATTTGGAATTTTCCCCCTTTGATTAGTTAAAGACATAAAAGGTCAAATTATCAATATTTAATTTGAGAGAAATGCATTTGTTATAAAGGAAAAAAAAATTTATTTAAAGAAGGTGAGACTCCAGGAAAGAATTCTTCAATCAAAAATGATTATATTTCTCATTACGGTGAAGTCTGAATAATACTTGATAAGGATTTTGTTTACTACTAATAATGATGTTTTGAAAATTACATCCATAAGCGTGTGTGATGGGGAGGGGGATATGGTATATATTTCTCAGATGTTCAAATTGCCAAAGGAGCTTTCTCTTCTCAGTTATGTCTTTACTAGATGTTTCCAGTATATGTTGGATAAGTTATGAGTACTCAATATGTAATGTTTTAGATCTGGCATGATTTAGCTAATTGTGTGGCTCACTGAATCTGAGTGAATAATACCATTTGACTTCTGTTGGCTTATTTTTTCATTAATTTATCAGAAATTGTTTACTGTATGAAATAACTGAAGTGTTGACAAAATGATGGTGAAAAAGATTTTAGACTTTCAATAAAATTTATACTCCATAAAACACAAGCAAAATCAAAAACATTTTGAGAGATATTTTATTATTTCTGTGGAGAGTAAACAAGAAATTCATTTTGGTTTTGAAGCTGTGTGGCAAATAAGTGCAAATATTGGAATAATGACTATCTTTTTGAAAGCTATTCAATTTATGATTTCTGTCTTTGTTTCAGACTAGCCAGCTCAAATTATAGTTTAAGCTCTTTCCTTACCCCTAAATCTGGCTATCTAGTTTTCCAGGAAACTTACTGTGAATATTTGGCTAATTAGATGCAGACTTACAGGACTCTTTGACTAAAAGCTCAGTCATGGTGCCCAGTGTTTTTTGTTTGTTTTTGTTTTTGTTTTTGAAACAAAGCAAACAGGGAAGAGCGGAAAGGAGGAAGGGAAAGAAAGGAGGAAGAAGAGGAGGGAGGAAAGGAGGAAAAGAAGGAGGAAGGGGAGGGAGGAAAGGAAAGGAGGAAAGGAGGAAGGGACGGAGGAAAGGAGGAAGGAAGGGAGGAAGAGAGAGATTTTGCTGAATCTGGTAGGCCCAAGGTCAGGGCCTTTGGAGTGGGAATTGTCCGCGGTGCTGATAGGCTGAGGAAGTCGTTCCTTCTACAACCTGGGGCCCTAAACCTGGTTTGCCCGCGTTCCTCCCGTGCCTTTAGGAACTTGTACGGGTCTCCTCTCCCAACCCACTGCAGCAGCCATTGTTATTGGGACGCTCCGGCGCCGTCGGTGTGTCTCGGCTCTCCAATCCCGAAGCTACACACAGCTACCGAGGATTTTTGTTTGCTTGCTTCTTTCTATTAAGGCAAAGGTTGGCAAATAGCGTGTGCTTGTCAGTTCCCTGGCGATCCCCTTTGGACAGCAAGCTGTTCTTCGATCCCCGGGAAACAGGTGTGCGCCCTCTGCTCATGCTCCTCTCCCGAGAGCAGGTGCGACCGTGGACATACACTCACGGACACTCACACGCCCATCCACTTATGCCCACACTCACATACACATTCACATTCATTGACACACACCTGCACACACTCATATGTTCACATACACACTAACAATCATTTATATGCACACACGATTTGCACACACATTCACATAATCTTGCACACACACAGATTCACACAGGTATATTCAAGTGGAATCACACACTTTTGCACACACAGGGCATCGGACGCACGAGGCCTTGAGCAATTGTGCCCGTGACCCACGCCTGCCAAGACGCTCCTACTGAGTTGATTTTACGTTGTTGGTTCTGCGTGTTAGATGGTTTAAGGAAAGCCTCTCGATCCTGAAAGGGAATCAGAGACAAGTCCTCCCAAGGTCTGTGGGAGCCGAGAAAGGAGCCACCAAGGCCCCGTCGGGACCGGGAGGGCATAAATAATAAATAAAAAGGCCCAGGCAGGCCGAGCTGGGGAAGCCCGGCATTAAATCACTCCCCAAATCACAGTCGCGTTGCGCTCCATCCAATAGCTCTAAGCAATTTGTGGGGTTGGGGGTTGAAATCAATTTTTTCCGTTCTCGCAGGTGCAATATGAATCAATTATCTTAATTAAGATTATGCCGCAAGCCCTGGAGATTTGGGGAGGATGGGTTTTGCGCTCGGGGCGACGGCGAGGCATTTTAATAGCGTCTCTCGTTGCTCTTGACTCTCCCGGGTCGCCTGCCTGTCGAGCCTGGGCAGCTCCAGCCTCAGGCCAGGACCTGGGAGCCCAACTGCCTCCCCCCGGGCGCAGGCGCCGCGTCGGCGGTCTGTTCAGAACCCGCATCAACCCCCCTCCATCCCCCGAAGCTCTCAAGAGCCTCCGAGCTACCCGGCCTATGCAGGACCTGCAGCCCCCAGTCCTCCGTTCCTGCGGCCCCTGCGCCCCACGGTCTTGCGGGCCCCTCAGCCACCTGGCCCCCCACCCCTCTCTCCCGCCCCTGGAACGCGCCCAGGCCCCGACATCCCCCTCCTAGTTAGGGCGGGAAGAGGACGCGGGAACCTCTCGAGGTCGGCCGGGCTGCCCTGGCCACACTTGATCCTTTCATTGAACGCAAACCTCCCTTTGCAAGAGCTAGCATCTGTTTCCCTGAGAAACAGGTCACCGCCAGGGACGCCGGCCCGGCCCCTGCTCTTTATCTTGGCCCTGTGAATGCTTCGCCCCCTACCTCCCGCCCCCCGCTTTCGCCTCCAGCCACACGCTTCCCACCCCCTACGTCCGGGCCACACGTCTCCATCCCTTCCCCACCCCCATCCCTCCACACGCCTCCCCCTTCGCCTCCGCCCGGCCCACTCCCCTCTCCCCACCCCCGGCCACACGCCACCTCCCGCCCCTCTTCCCGCGGGCGCCCCGGCTGCTGCTGTAACGGCCGGGACGCCCGGCCTGCGCCGCGCGCTCAGAGCGGGGACCCGGGAGGCGGCAGATTTGGGGCATTGCTTGAGGGCAGTGAGTCATGAAAGCGGCTTTTGTTGTCCGCGCGTGCGGTTCGCGTGCCGCTGGGTAGCCTGCAGCGCCCAGTAGGGACGGGAGCTGGGGAAGTACAGCTAACTGGCAGCGAGGGGAGAGAGAAAAAACTTAAGGAATCAGGAGGGGGGAAAGTGTGCAACCGTCCAAACAAGTCCAAAGAGAAGAAAATAAGGAGGCGGGGCGGGGCCGCGGAGACGGTCCTCAGTACTAAGCCCCGCCGCGCCTTCAGCTCTGTCTCCCGGCGTCCGGCTGACTCTTCTCTCGCCCCAATTTCTCGCGCCTTCAACCCCAAACAAAACGCACCTCAATCCAGGCTGTGGTCCGGGCTCCTCCCTTTAGGGTCTTACTACCCCGCATCTCCTGGGAGCCTCGCGGGCACTGGCTGAGCGTCACGATGCCGGCGCTCCGGGTCGAAATTTTCCGCGCGGAGGAGGGTCACTTCGGAGCGCTGCAGGCTGGAAAGCCTAGTGACAGCCACCGTGAGACCCAACCTCAGCCCGGTCTCTGAAACATCTTGGAGTGGCCTTTCCTTTGTACAAATCCCCAGGCCTGAGCGAACAACAAGCAGTGGGATTAGAAATGAATTTATCAAAGGGAGAGGAGGAAACAGACTAGTAATTCCCGCACTTTACGCATTTGAGTCTACTTCTGGCAAAACACTCGGGAGTCCCTCTTGCCCAAGAACATCTGACTCCACCATAATTCTCCTGTATTGCACAGGATGTCGCGAACTGGAGAAGTTTCTGCTTTCTGGGGATGAGGACAAGAATTTAGCAGAGGGACCACTAGGCTACCCCTGACCTCGAGGTTAGATGGAGTCCTTTCTCCCACTCCATCCCCAGATCTCCTCCGGAGCTCCCCAAAGTTGGAAAAATGATAGCCTAGGCAGGAGTTCCATATGCCTGCAGCACGGTGTGCTGCCAGTCGGGGCAGCTGCCGGGCGAGGGGCAGCACTTAACCTGGCCCTGCCGCAAATGTCCTCAGACCTCAGACTGTGTACTACCTTCTAAGGGCTAGTACTCTGACGCCCTCGAGTTTTAGCCCAACACTGCAGATACATAGAGTACAGGAGTAAATCCTGGGACCAGACCCCTGGGTGACTTATTTTATCCTCCCCTACGTGCTTTGTCAGCCGAGTGAATGTAGAAAAGCAAGTAAAACTCCGGAACCCCACCACGATTCACGCCACGCTTTGGTGGCACAACTCCTTTCTTCCCCTTTTAGATTTGTACTGTGCAGGGAAGGCTGCACCTGCCACCTTCAGACACCGGCGATCTGGCTAGGACCCTCTTCCTCTACCCCCACTCTCTCCTCCCGTCCCCACCCTCTTCCAGATGCACCCCAATCCAGCCGCTCAACCCTGACACTGTTTGCAAACTCGAGGGATATTTAGTGTAATTGCCTTTAAATAAGCAATTCACGTAAGAGGTATTTATTGCAGAGGGCTTCAGGTCTGGGAGGGGGTAAGGAGTTCGTTAATGAAGGATTGGGGCAAAGCTGGGAAAGAACGAGTAGATAGGCCAGTTTCTTTCTTTCTTTTTAAAATCTATTCTGGAAAACGCTTATTCGAAAAGAGTAAAGAATTGCTATTTAGGCAACAGTGTGGCTCCTTCGGAAATGATCGGGAATTTCTGTGGTCTTTGCTTGACCTACAAGGTGGGAGTTTCAAATCAGAGGCTCTGAAATCTGGAGGAGTTCACAGCCATTAATCCTTCCCGGGGTTGTGCTAAAGGCATTTCTAGAAAGAGATCGGAAAGACCTGTTCAACATAGGCCCATTGCATCTTCTCTTCGAAAAGGCTTGTCTGAATCAAGTATCTTATACAGACCCGAGATTGAGGGGAGCAAGAGCGCAGGTCCGGCTGTGGCGAGGTGTCCACCACCGTACTCGTGGTCAGTGCCTGGACTAGAGAGCCGAGGCCATGCAGGGCGGGCTGGCCAGGTAACTGGAAGCGTCCCTGGACTGGCTGACAAGGGGTGCCTTTTGCAGCAACCCAGTGGCCATGGCTAAAAGGCAGAATCCAACCGTCAAAGAAGCCCTCAGCTCCCACATAAGAAAGCGCAAAGGCCAATGGAGCCAAGACCTCCTCGAGAGAACTAGCTCACTTTGAGGACAAGATCCTGGGGATGGAGGTAGGGACTGACGTAGTGAGAGGGTCTGGAGGGACAGTGGTAGCTGAGAGTCAGGACACGAAGGATTGAACGTATGGTAGTGATAGAATGGCAGGTACAAATTTTCTGTACTTAAGGAACCGGGAGAGGACGATCTGGTTAGGGAGGCTGGGGAACTAATCTCAACGCTGCGTTTACAGAAGAAGCCGCTTTTATATGGCGTATATGCTTGCTTAGAGGGGCCGAAGGAGATTAGGAGAAGCCATCCTTTGGCGCCAATGATCAAAGCGTCTGCCAAGGAGAAGAAGCCAAGGGATGGGCCTTTCAGACAGGGCAGGGAGTCATGCTGCTCTGGATGCCAGTGCCAGGACAAGAAATCGAAAGGAGCGAGGACTCTTCACTGCGTGCCTCAGTCTCCCCACTTCTGCCTCTTTCACCTCTGTCCTACTTCCGGCGTGAAAGCAGGCCACTCTCTCTGATGTAGAGCTACTCAACATTAGCTTTTCCCTTCCTTCCCTCAAATCCCCTCCCCCCTCTATCCCCTGTCCCTTCTGCCGCCTGAAAGGGTTAATCTCTCCTGCGGGTAAAAACAGGTCTGCGGAGTCTCTAACTGGCGACAGATGGGCCACTTTCTTCTGGCCACAAAGGGGCCGGAATGGAGCGCTCCGCCGCATACAAATGGACAGGTCACGTGGTTCCAGGCTCTTGGCTGGACCGGGAAGACCATATGGCGCATGCCGGGGAGGAAGGAGAAGGGGCGGGAGTAGGGGTGGAGGGTGAGGGGAGCGGTTGTCAGAGGAGGGCGGGAGACAAGCAAGGCGTGGGGAGAAGTGGGGAGGAGGGGAGAACCGGGAGCGCACAGCCTGGACGCGTGCGCAGGCGGCAGGCGCAGAGACCTGCTAGCCCCTCAGCTAGCAGCCCCGCCCGCGCTTAGCATCACTAACTGGGCTATATAACCTGAGCGCCCGCGCGGCCAGGACACGAGGAATTCGCCCACGCAGGAGGCACGGCGTCCGGAGGCCCCAGGGTTATGAGACTTTCACTGCTCAGGACCTACTAACAACAAAGGTAATTACAATTCTTTCATTTTTTTGCCCTAGAATAGAAGCAATAACTGAAGACTGATGCACCTACATATTCTGTATGTGTGCGTTTGCGAGCGTGTGTATGTGTGTTGAGAGCAGCATCCCTCTCCATAATTGCTCATAAGTACTCACACATAATGAGTCGTGTCACTCAAGTACCCCCTGCAGGCTTTCTAATTTAAATTTTAAAAATTTGGGTTTCTTTTGTGGATAGCATAGGAGCTTGGATTTTTTTAAAAGAATACACAGTAACTATGATTATCTGCTAGTGCTGATTTTAAAGTCCCAAAAGCAATAATGACTTCATTTTCTCACTTCTTACAATAAGAAAAAAAAAGCTGTGTTATCAATATATATTTTGTGTACATGTATTTTACACATATTAGGAGTGCCAAGCTGTGTTTTCAGTGAATGAAAGCGACACGGATACCTTGAGTATTCACACCATGGAAAATAAATCAGGTTCAGAGATAGTTTAGTTGAGAGGGGGGAAAGTGAAGAAAGGGAGAGGGACTCACTCCTGCTACCTGTTACCGCTCCAGAGGCGGCCAAGTCCCCAGCAGCCACTACTGGAGCCAGAAATTCAGTTGTTTTACTAACGGCTTTTTATTTTCCTTATTAGAAGCGGCAACTTCGCGGTTGCCAATCGCTGACCATTATAATTACCCAATTTTTTAAAGGGAGGTTTGAGGCGAACTTTGAAAAGCCCCAATAAAGAGCGGGCGGCCCTTTCAATGGGCTGTTTATTAGACAGGAGCCTTCCGCACCTGATCCCCGGCGCGTGGGAGAGCGCTCTGCGCCGCGCCCCCAGCCCTCGCCCTGCAGCGAGCGCTTTTGTACAAGGTGGAAATTCAGCGGCCGGCCAGAGATGAAGGCAAGAAAAGAAAGGCGAGGGAGGGGTGGAAGACCCTGTCCACTTTTGTTGCCAAATGTTACATTGATGGTGGAACAATTTGGTGGAAACTATTTTTCCTCCTTTCTGCATTTGCTCTTCAGTATCCCGTCTGTGTAATCTTCTTAAAAATCGCTGCCAGTATTAGTAAATTACGCAATGGCTCTTCAACTTAAATCGTTAAGTACCTAGAAGCCAGGACAGAAATGGAAGCAGAATGTGTGATCTTTCAGCTCATTTGTGTGTGTGTGTGTGTGTGTGTGTGTGTGTAGTTGTGAGTGACTTTGAACACATTTGGATAAACATGAAGTCGCTGAAATGCACAGTCATTTCCACACACATTATCCTGTCGGGCAACCACCATAAACACATTTAAGTTAATCACTAGGATACAAACACATATGCGTGAGTGGTGTACACATATACATATTCACTGCCTTCCCCCAGTCCTGTCCTCACTCCTACGTACCAGCGGGGCACACGCACGCGCCATTATAAAACACTGCATTTAACTTTTACTCAGAGGCATTCATTTTGTAATGGGCAGGTACTTTTCTCAAGCATTTGTATAGATTGAGGGAGTGGAAGCTGAAGGCGTATCTGGCTTTTGAATATAGCGTTTTTCTCCTTTTCTTTCTGTTTGCCTCTACCCTGTTGAATGTAGGAAATCTAAACATGACCAAATCGTACAGCGAGAGTGGGCTGATGGGCGAACCTCAGCCCCAAGGTCCTCCAAGCTGGACAGACGAGTGTCTCAGTTCTCAAGACGAGGAGCACGAGGCAGACAAGAAGGAGGACGACCTCGAACCCATGAACGCAGAGGAGGACTCACTGAGGAATGGGGGAGAGGAGGAGGACGAAGACGAGGACCTGGAAGAGGAGGAAGAAGAGGAAGAGGAGGATGATGACCAAAAGCCCAAGAGACGCGGCCCCAAAAAGAAGAAGATGACCAAGGCTCGCCTGGAGCGTTTTAAATTGAGACGCATGAAGGCTAACGCCCGGGAGCGGAACCGCATGCACGGACTGAACGCGGCCCTAGACAACCTTCGCAAGGTGGTGCCCTGCTATTCTAAGACGCAGAAGCTGTCCAAAATTGAGACTCTGCGCTTGGCCAAGAACTACATCTGGGCTCTGTCGGAGATCCTGCGCTCAGGCAAAAGCCCAGACCTGGTCTCCTTCGTTCAGACGCTTTGCAAGGGCTTATCCCAACCCACCACCAACCTGGTTGCGGGCTGCTTGCAACTCAATCCTCGGACTTTTCTGCCTGAACAGAACCAGGACATGCCCCCGCACCTGCCGACGGCCAGCGCTTCCTTCCCTGTACATCCCTACTCCTACCAGTCGCCTGGGCTGCCCAGTCCGCCTTACGGCACCATGGACAGCTCCCATGTCTTCCACGTCAAGCCGCCGCCTCACGCCTACAGCGCAGCGCTGGAGCCCTTCTTTGAAAGCCCTCTGACAGATTGCACCAGCCCTTCCTTTGATGGACCCCTCAGCCCGCCGCTCAGCATCAATGGCAACTTCTCTTTCAAACACGAACCGTCCGCCGAGTTTGAGAAAAATTATGCCTTTACCATGCACTATCCTGCAGCGACCCTGGCAGGGACCCAAAGCCACGGATCAATCTTCTCGGGCACCGCTGCCCCTCGCTGCGAGATCCCCATAGACAATATTATGTCCTTCGATAGCCATTCACATCATGAGCGAGTCATGAGTGCCCAGCTCAATGCCATCTTTCATGATTAGAGGCACGCCAGTTTCACCATTTCCGGGAAACGAACCCACTGTGCTTACAGTGACTGTCGTGTTTACAAAAGGCAGCCCTTTGGGTACTATTGCTGCAAAGTGCAAATACTCCAAGCTTCAAGTGATATATGTATTTATTGTCATTACTGCCTTTGGAAGAAACAGGGGATCAAAGTTCCTGTTCACCTTATGTATTATTTTCTATAGCTCTTCTATTTAAAAAAAAAAAATACAGTAAAGTTAAAGAAATGCACCACGAATTTGGTGTAGCTGTATTCAGATCGTATTAATTATCTGATCGGGATAACAAAATCACAAGCAATAATTAGGAACTATGCAATTTTTAAACTAGTAATGGGCCAATTAAAATATATATAAATATATATTTTTCAACCAGCATTTTACTACTTGTTACCTTTCCCATGCTGAATTATTTTGTTGTGATTTTGTACAGAATTTTTAATGACTTTTTATAATGTGAATTTCCTATTTTAAAACCACGCAGCTTCATCAATTTTTATACATATCAGAAAAGTAGAATTATATCTAATTTATACAAAATAATTTAACTAATTTAAACCAGCAGAAAAGTGCTTAGAAAGTTATTGTGTTGCCTTAGCACTTCTTTCCTCTCTAATTGTAAAAAAAAAAAAAAATTGCACAATTTGAGCAATTCATTTCACTTTAAAGTCTTTCCCTCTCCCTAAAATATAAACCAGAATCATAATTTTCAAGAGAATAAAAAATTAAGAGATGCATTCCCTATCAAAACATATCAATTCAACACATTAGTTGCACAAGCTTGTATATACATATTACAAATAAATGCCAACATACCCTTCTTTAAATCAAAAGCTGCTTGACTATCACATACAATTTGCACTGTTACTTTTTAGTCTTTTACTCCTTTGCATTCCATGATTTTACAGAGAATCTGAAGCTATTGATGTTTCCAGAAAATATAAATGCATGATTTTATACATAGTCACAAAAATGGTGGTTTGTCATATATTCATGTAATAAATCTGAGCCTAAATCTAATCAGGTTGTTAATGTTGGGATTTATATCTATTGTAGTCAATTAGTACAGTAGCTTAAATAAATTCAAACCATTTAATTCATAATTAGAACAATAGCTATTGCATGTAAAATGCAGTCCAGAATAAGTGCTGTTTGAGATGTGATGCTGGTACCACTGGAATCAAGCTGTACTGTAATTTTGTTTGTAATCCTGTATATTATGGTGTAATGCACAATTTAGAAAACATTCATCCAGTTGCAATAAAATAGTATTGAAAGTGAGAGCATTTGTTGCATTTCTTCCTAAAGGGATTTTGTTTTTATTTCTGGGGAAAATAGTCGCTTTTTTGCTGAGTTAAAAAATACTAAACACTTTATGTAGAATAAAAGAATAGAAAAAAGGTTTACCTTGGCACATGTTCTTGTCTGTTTATCTTGCACAGGGAATCATCAGCTCTTTGTAGATAATGAAAAGACCTAATTGATATTTCATTATTTGGAATATGGGACTGGACAGAGGTACAAACAGTGTGTTTTTTCTCTGTTTTGGGTAGCTTAGCCTTTAGGCTTTTATTTCCATTTTTAAAAATGATTGTTACATGTTTTCTTCTATTTCTTTTTTTAAAAAGGTGGATTTTATTAATTATTAACAAACAAGACATAAACAGGTATCCCAGCATAGTTTGTCTATACATTTAAGACATATAAAACATTACTATTTTCTTGGTGTTCTGTTATCTGTACATTTTCCTGAACTAAACAGTTTTATCTCGCAAATAGTACTGTCCCAGAAAAATTTACATACTTTTAGAAAGTACCAAAGGGAAATGAGTTAAAGAAGCCAAGAGAAGTAACATTTTATAATTGTTCTATAAACATCTTGTGATGATTTCCATCATTTTTCCATGAAAAAGCATAATGGATTATTTGTACTGAAGAACACACTATTTGTACTGTATTTTAGGAAGGTGTAATTATTTCCTCCCCCCCCCCCCGCCCCCCCACCCTTTGGGGCACTATTCTGTTGTTTCATGAACACAACTCACTGGAAAAACTTATGGAAGATTCTGTCTATTGTTACGTCCACTTAAAAAAAAAAAGAGTTTGGCATTTCTTTTCCTCTAGATGTACTGACTGACAGTCATGATTCCTAGGGAATATCATTTTGGCACTTGTGCCCTGGTTCTACTGTGGTGCTCTGATTACTGTCATTAGTAACTCCATTGTTTCTACTCTGATTCGGGTGCCACATTGGATGACTACCCCCCTTCCCAAGCTTGTTCCTTTAATCTCCTTCTCATTGGTGATTTAGGGGTTCCAGAAAGCTGACCTCATTTAGCAAGCTGCTCCAGAAAATGTGAGTAATGTAATGGACAGGAACAATTAGCCATACTAATAACATTGCCAATGAGGCTGCGTCAAGCTGTGACAGTAGCAGTAAGGAATATTTCGACATTAAAAAAATGTTTGAGAGCAATTTAAAATATATTATTTTAACATGTTTTCTATCAGCCTTCATCACATGACAGAAGTACTTTTAAGTTAGTCCCAACTTTATCTAAAATGCAGCAATCTCATTCCAACTGAATCAGAGTTGTTATTTTGGAATCAAGCTGTTGCTTCTATATCCTGGATTGTTCTCACTGTTCTTACTTTAAGAGACATAATACTGATATGATAGTTGAATACTACCAGTCTTCCAGCATAGGAGGTAATGAAGTGAACATTCAGATCTGATATAATCTATTAAGTAGCTCAATTTCACCTGCAGTTAAAATTAGACATCTTCATCCAAACTAAAATCTGTTGCTGTAGTGAAGAGAAGAAATAAAAGAATGACATTTTAGGAATTCCAGCTTTCAAAATAGCAAACAGGAAAATCTAGACTGTGATCTTTTGTAAGGTAGAAACGAGCACTAAAAGTTAGGTTTTTGTTTTGTTTTGTTTTGTTTTTCCATTTTGCCAATAGAACTTCATTCTAAAACATAGGGATTCTTTCAGTCAGTCAAGGAGTAACTCACATGCCACCATCTTTTATTCAAAGGCAGGCACAGATGTTCCTTCTGCAGGGGAGGATTTAATTTATGAAAATGATATTGTTTATGCATGAATGAACTGCATGCACTCTGCATAACACATAGCACTTCCATCTGATCAGAGAAATGCCACAGAACCAGTGCCAATGTCAGAAACATATTCTACAAATTTACTCACTTAAATGTTTAATGAATATTTGGAAGGCACTTTCAAACCATAAGAAACATTTTAAATTATCTTCTTTTATGAATTCCTACCCATATTTAAAAAAGACTCTTACAGCTTTTGTAATTGGCTAATGATTATACCCAGTTTGTAAGAAAAGAACATATTTTACTAAATGAAAACCAACCAAAAAAAAAAAATGCTGGCAAGTTTGGCTTCACTGGAAAAAATATTTCTTTTAGTTTTGCTGTTTAATGCTTGTCATGAATAATATTTGGGATTCTATGTGTTTCTTCATCTTGAGCCACGACTATTCCTATCAAATAAGATGCTTAGGTATACTTGTTTAATGTGAAAATCCTATGAATAGTTATTTCTAGAAAAAGCTGGTATGTAAAATCGGGGAAATTTTATAGTCTAAGATGAAATTGAGCTAAATAGTGTAACTGGTGCATAATTACTATTGAATAGGAACACTTCACATAACATATTTTATTTTATATAACCGATTGCAGCTATATAGCATGATCTATCTACTTTTAATAGTTAATTATAAATAAATTAAAATGAAAGATTATAATGTCTTAAGAATGTCCTACTAATCTTAGGTTTATAATATGTTATAGTAAAATAACATCTGAAATACATTTTGTGTTCTAATTTATTAATCTTAAAATCCCTGTTTTTACATTTGAAAGTCCTTACATTCTTACAAAATTAATGCATTTTCTGAAAGAAGCTAGCAATTACTAAAATGATATAAGGATCATTAGCTAACAGTTTGAACCAAGCTGTTTTAGTTCTATAATTATACAAGAAATTTAAAGTGAAAATATCTATTAAGCAATTAATAAAACTAGGTTTCAAAATATTGGCTGCTTTTCTCCTAATGGAAAATGTAAAACAGCAAAACTGTTTCTTAAACTACATAAAAATCTCCTCACTTCTCTTTTTCTTTCCTTCTAACGCCACTTATTTCTTGAAAATCATCTAAATAAAATCTTTAATTCCAGGGTCTGATGAAGAATAAAAGAGCCAAAGCAACATCTTGTAGAACACCAGGACTGAGAACTCTTGTTGTTACCATTGCAAAGAGGCATTCTGGCGTCAGATGCACAGTGATTTGTATGGTGGCATAATCATTGGCTCCTGGCCAGGCATTATGTTTCAGAGGACACTATTGTCAAGAACCATTCAACCAGAAATCTGCACTGTATGCACTCAAAAGTTGAGATCATCTGCCTTCCTATGACAGGAAGAATTCTGTGCTGGCAATTGACTCATGGACTCTCTTCGCACACACTAAGGCTTGGTCCAATGGCTCTGATGGAATTAACTGTGCAGCCAAACTAGTGGCATTGACAAGACAAGGCCACAGTCTCTGGGGACCTCTGGTTAAATTGCTAATTTTAAAATGCAGAGTATTATGTTAATGCTGGATTAAATCTTCAGATACATTAAATGTGGATTTGGCCATCTAAGCATTATTATGTTATTTGCCCAGTTAATTTAGAGGTAGATGGACAGTGACAATAACTATCTCTACAGGTCCACAATTCTAAGAGATGGATTCAATTGCGAAATGACACGGAGAGATAAAGAGTAAGTTCAATCTAGCATATATGAAATAACTTGGTAACTGACTTTTCTATTAACAAGATGAAAAGCTAACCTGCTTTACACTTTCACATCTAAGGACAGACAACCAGAGAGGTGGCTTCACACTCCAGGCCAGTGCTAACTAAGTGCTTTTCATTCACTTGCGTATTTCATCATCAAAGCAGCCTCCTGCCTTGTTTATAGATGGGGAAACTTTAGGAAGTTGAGATACCTAGATATTTGCATTTCTGTCTTCCTTTCTTCATTCAGGTTTTTCTTTCATTGCCACTTCCTCAAAGAAGCATTTACTGATTCCCCATCTGACTTCAACTCTAGCAACTGACTTCAACTCCACCAAAATCACTATACTGTCCCTCCCTCTTTCCAGAGCATTTGCCTATCAAATGTTATCTTATATATTTACTTGTTTAGCTTATTTTTAAACTATTTGTTTATTTTTAAACTATCTATCTCTAGGACTTCTAAGCACCTGAGAAACAGAGACAAAGTTGTCTCTTCTGTGTGTTGCTGTTCCTCTGCTGCTTAGAAGACCTAGAGGATCCTCAAAAAATATTAACTTTCCAAGGGAATTGAAGAACACTAGGCCGGGCGCAGTGGCTCATGCCTGTAATCCCAGCACTTTGGGAGGCCGAGGCAGGCGGATCACGAGGTCAGGAGATAGAGACAATCCTGGCTAACACAGTGAAATCTTGTCTCTACTAAAAATATAAAAAAATTAGCCGGGCGTGGTGGTGGGTGCCTGTAGTCTCAGCTACTCGGGAGGCTGAGGCAGGAGAATGGTGAACCCAGGAGGCGGAGGTTGCAGTGAGCCGAGATCCTGCCACTGCACTCCAGCCTGGGTGACAGAGCGAGACTCCATCTTAAAACAAATAAATAAATAAGAACACTAATGTGATGCTAAAGCCTATGCTATAAGTCAAGTCAGTTGAGAATGGAGAGGACCACAGAGTATTTTCAGTCCAGCAAATGTTATAAACCTTAATTCTACAAAAAGAAAACAATGGAAACTAATTTCTATCATACTGCATGGCACCAAACTCCCCCGACTTCCTTTTTGAGGATCATGAGTTGTCAGTTATTGTTTCTTTTATTAATATCAATTGGTTAAATATAATCTAGAATCGGAATAAAAACAATTATAGGCTTTCTCCAGACCATGTATTTCAATGCATGTTCTTTTTTCCTTCTGTTCATTATTCTTTCAGTAATTGTTTTTGTTCTATTTTTAGTGTTATGTAAAATTACTCGAGCTCATAATTTCTATTTTAAAGTGCATATTCAGTGCATAAACTTAGCACATCAATACTATCATTTTAGTGTTCATTCTCAATGATGTCAGTTAAGAGATCATCATCACTTTTGGTGACGTCAATGAAGGGGTATTAGAACTGTTAATCCCTTTCCACTGGTGTCACTAACAATTGTAGTGCTTGTTTACTTATAGCAAGTATGTGACTAAGCAACGTTAACATCAAAGCAGAAAGAGGATAATAAAGTGTTCTAAAAAGAAAATTTGGTGGCTGGGTGCAGTGACTCACACCTGTAATGCCAGCACTTTTGAGAGGCCGATGCGGGTGGATAGTTTGAGCCTAGGAGTTCGAGATCAGTCTGGGCAACATGGTGAAACCTCGTGTCTACAAAAAATACAAAAATTAGTGGTGCATGATGGCGTGCATCTATAGTCCCAGCTACTCGGGGGCTCAGGTGGGAGGATCACCTGAGCCTGGGGAGGTCAAGGCTGCAGTGAGATGTGATTGCACCACTGTACTACAGCCTAGGTGACAAAGTGAGACCCTGTCTCAAAAAAAAAAGAAGATGATGATTTGAGATAACGTCACTTGTTACTGTTGACAGTTAACTGAATAATCTTTTTTCTAGTCAGTGCCTAAATACATAATAAATGATAGTACAAATGCATACAAATTATAACTAAACCTAAGTAGTGATATTTATCACAATATTTCTTTACTAGAAGAATTTCTTTGTTAATAGAGGCAAGGCTACTTGTTTAGATATCTTAAAATATCAACATAAGATTTCTGGATAAATAAATTAATGAATCCTTGACTCTGGCATATTAAAAATATTAAGCAAAGAGATCTTTGCTTTCCAAGGTTTTATTTTTGCCTAATTAACTACTGGTGCATTTATATTAAAACATATTGTCATATATATATATGATACGTGTGTGTGTGTATATATATATGCTATACTTGGCTGAGTAGTATCCCCTTCCCTTGCCCACCTCTCTCCCAAATGTATGTCCATCCAGAACCTCAAAATGTGGCCTCATTTGAAATACTGTCTCTCGAGATTTAATTAAGATATAAGATGTAAATTGATATGAGTTCATGCTGGATTAGGGTGGGCCCTAAATCCAATCACTGATGTCCTGATAAGAAGCAGACAGAACACACAGACACACAGCATACAGGAAGGATGGCGTGTGAAGGCAAAGGCAGAGACAGGAGCGATATGTCTACAAACCAAGGGGCTCCAAGGATTTGGGGCAAACATCAGAAGCTGGGAAACAGACAGGAATTCTCAGCTTCTCCTTCTGAATCCCTAAGAAGGAATCAATCCCGCTGACACCTTGATTTTAAACTTCTTGTCTCCAGAACTGTAACACAATACATTTTTGTTGTCTTAAGCTACGCACTTTCTGGTGATTTGTTATGGCAGCCCTAGGAAACTGATAGGTATACTAAAATCTCTAATGAATTGATGTTAAATATATGTAAGTATAGGAGAGTTCATTTAAATTCTTCTGAAAATGTCTTCTTAAACTTTTAATGATACAATATATAACAAACAGTATACTTAGTTGGTATCAGGTTTGATATTTAAACAAGCTGACAAAAAACAGCTATTTAATAAACATTTGAATTATATAAAAGTTGTATTGTTTATTATTCATGTGAATGACTTAAAGTGATATCGACATTTAGTGAAGTGCGAAAGGGCCTAGCCAATAAACTATGAGTAATTTTTTTAAAGTCTAATTTTTGAATTGACAAAAAAAGAATCAAATATTGGCTATTATGTGTTCTTCATGTGAAGAAAATGTCATATTTATTTGATTTGTGGAGCAGCATTATAGTAATAGAGCTTCTGAAACAACAAATGTAGCATTTTCCTGATTTTGCAGACACTCATTTAACACACAATTTCATATTTTAAAGTACATAATTTTTTAAAAAATAATTCTAGTCCAAATGAATTTAAGTGCCATGACTTCTAAAAATTCTGTCTCTATTTTTGGGTTGTATAGGACCTTGAGCCAGTACTGTTCTGGTGAGCTTAAGAGGCTAAGACTTCAACTTTAGTTATATGGGGCTTTCATCTGTTTGTCTATTTTGATTGCTCTAAACACAAGTAAGTGTTTATTTCATCTGAATGTATTTAATTGTAAGTTTTGGTTTTATGTAGATCTGGGGTTCTGTCTTGTTTTTAATCTTTATTGGTCTGTTTGTTTGGGGATAGTTGGTACTTTCATCTCTTATGCTTATTTCTTTTTCATTTTGTGCCCACCCTTAGTCAGGTGAACATCAGTGAGGAATACAATTTTATTGTTTTAAACCACTGAAAAAAATTTAAAAACCACATCATAATTCTGCCTCTGCCAACTGATAAAGATGCTAACTTATTAAGACAAAATGTTATGCAAGAAGACTTTATTGGAATAAACTTCCGTTTTTATGTAAGAAATACCAACAGAGACATGTTCCTTTCTTGTGTCAAATGTGATATGTGTGTGGATTAGAGGTCTGCAATGTGGCAGCATTTAGGTACTTGGAGGAGAGAATTTGAGTAGGGTAGAAAGATAGGGAGCAGAGGATGATTCTCACCCAATAGAAAGCAGAGTGAAGAAAGAAAGGGGAATTGTTTTTTGCATTATATTATTTGAGCTGTGGGATCAAGTCTTTCCATAAGCCATCCTTACACCTCTAAGTACGTTTTATTATTCTAAGCTAGTTTGACATGGGTTTTAAGCCACACACAAGAATTGCCTGATACAAGAGAGGCCTTGATTTTGTTATTGCTTGCTCATTTTTATACAGTAAGATGGAGAAAACCCTGGACACACTGAAGACAAAATTGAGGAAGGTGTTGGGTTGAGTGGAGGGTAGAAGATCTGTAACATAGGTATAGAATTACATTAAACAGGAAGGACACTTATATCCAGATATAGGAGTCAGGGTAGAAAAAGAGAATTTTAGGAGTAAGGGTAACAGAGTAGCAGAAGTTTATTCTTATCAGGTCCTGGTATATGACAGTGGAGGCATGCTGACCCTCTGAATAGAGGAGTTAAAGGAGAGCACTGAAGGTTTAGAATAACTTCTCTAGGATAGAAAGAGAAAGTTTCATCAAGACTAATCAATAATAGGGCAGCAGTGCTTAGGGCCAAGCAAAGTTCAGAGACCATGATAATATAGTAGTTTGTAGTAGCCTCAATCCATCTAATTCTGCAACATTTTCTCAATGGCCCATACTTAGCAGTAGTAGTGTTTTATGGCATTTAGACAACAGAAGTGAAAGCACTGGTAAGAGAGAAGTTGGAGTGAGACACCATGGGGCTCAGAAAAGCAAAGTTGATCCATCTGGTACATGGGCAAGGATGTTCCTGAACAATTCTGCAGTAAGTTGGAAGATAGAAAAAATACCTAATGAACTTGTAGATCTGGGTAAGGAGATTTTTGGTAGAATATTGTAAGGCTAATTGGCTTCTCTTAACTATATGAGATAGGGTTTTACAAGGGAGAGAGATAAGCAAGCATAATTTAGAAGAACTATAGGGGTTCCCAGGCAGACTCTTTGGCTGGAAAATTACTCTGATAGCAAGAAGTTAGCCCCAAAGCAAAGATGAAAAGTAGGAGTTTTGTCCATTTACAAACAGTTTGTAAGCTAAAAGTATCTGTAACAAGGCTCAATCAATTTAGAAGTTCACTTTTCCAATGTTAAGGACATGCCTGTGACACAGCCTCAGAAGGTCCTGATGGCATGTGCCCAAGGTGATCAGGCTACAACTTGGTTTTATACATTTAGGGAAACAAGACATCAATCAATACATGTAAGATGAATTCAGTCCAGAAAAGCAGGACTACTGAAAGTGGGGGCTTCCAGGTCATAAGCAGATTCAAAGATTTTCTGATTGGCAATTGCTTGAGTTATTATCTAAAGACCTGGAATTAATAAAAGGGAATTTATCATGCAGATGAAGCTTTAGGTAGCAGGCTTCAGAGAGATGAGATTGTAAAGGTTTCTTATCAGACTTAAAAGAGTCTGTTCTACTAGAATTAAGGTCTCAGTGTTGATGTTAATGCTGGTCAGCTGTGCCTGAATTCCAAAAGGGAGGGGGTATAATGAGGCATGTCTGAGTACCCTTTCCCATCATGGCATGAACTAGTTTTTCAGGTTAACTTTGGAATGTCCTTGCCTGAGAGGACGGGTCCATTGAAATGGCTGGGCAGCTTGGAATTTTATTTTTGGTTTACAAGTTCAACATTAAAAGCCTCTGTACCTCCAACTTTTTATGGATAAAAAGAAGGCTGAAAAAGCTACTTGGCTGTAATCATGGGCCATTTCATTTTAATAATCTGAAAAGAAGGATAAAATGGAGGGCAGAACCAAAAGCCCAGCAGCTGGAGCCAAGAGCTGCTGAGAATGATGAATTATCGAACCACTCTCAGAGAGCAGATCTGGTGGTGAGATAGGAACATTCTCTATCTTAGGGTCTATGAAACTGGCAACACATGCCTCCTGAATTTCAGAATTGCTATGGACCATTTACTGTGATGTGCTTTCTATATTTTTCCCTTTTTGATGGGAGCATCTATCATGATTATCCTCTCCCTGTCTCACTATTGTATGTTGGATTTGTGTGGGAAGATAACATGTGTTTTTAGTTCCTAGGTTCCCAGAATAAGTGGAGCACACTCAAAGAGCCACATTCATGAGATACTGGATTTTTCACTTGATATCGTAATTGGATGAGACTTAAAAGAAAGTGAGCATATTTTGCAAATGGGAGGGGTGTTAACCACTGACAACCACACTCATAGGGTCCACTATATTAGCCCGTCTGCAAAGATGGCTGCCCACAATTCCTTCTGTCCATATATATATTCCCCTTTTTAATGTGACTATTTCACCTGCCAGCAACTGAAGGGCTTTATTTCCATTTCCCCTTGTGACTTGTTTGACTAACAGCAAGAAGCAAAAGTAATGCTATTCCAATTCTAGACCTGGGCCTTAAGAGGCATGGCAGCTTCTGCTTTTACTCTCTTGAAACTTAATGTCATTTTTTTTAAAAGCTTAGGCTAGACTACTCATCATGAGGGACCACATGAAAAGGGATAGGCCCAGCTAGTTTCCACCCATTCCAGCCACTCCAGATGAGGTGCCAGACATGCAAATGAAGCCATCTTGGATATTTCAGCTCCAGCTGAGCTTCCAGCTAAATGCAAGTACATTCAGTTGATACCTCATAGAGCAGAACCACTGAGCTGACTTCATGCAAGTCACAGAATTGTAAGAAATAACAAATCATTGTTGATTTAAGTCAATACATTTAAGGATTTTTTTTTTTTTTTGTTATCCAGTTGTAGATGAATTATACAGCCTGGGGGAAAAAGAAGATAGCACACTGTTAGTTGCCTCATCAATATTTATCCCCAGCTTCTCTTTCCTTGTTAGTAGGTCTCATCTCCCACCTGGAAGCTGAAAACACCTTTCCCAGACTCTGGAAGCTACAGCACAGGCATGTCGCCCAATTCTAAACAACAGGAACCTGGCGCAGTGGCTCAAGCCTGTAATCCCAGCACTTTGGGAGGCCAAGACGGGTGGATCACGACGTCAAGAGATCGAGAGCATCCTGGCTAACACGGTGAAACCCCGTCTCTACTAAAAAATACAAAAAACTAGCCGGGCGAGTTGGCGGGCGCCTGTAGTCCCAGCTACTCGGGAGGCTGAGGCAGGAGAATGGCGTGAACCCGGGAGGCGGAGCTTGCAGTGAGCCGCGATCCGGCCACTGCACTCCAGCTTGGGCGGCAGAGCGAGACTCCGTCTCAAAAAAAACAAAACAAAACAAAAACAAAAACAAAAAAAACAATGGGACATGAGAGGAGGTCTGCTGGGTGGAATATTTGGAAACAATTTTTTTTTCTCGTTAAGAAAAAAGAAATGCCCAAGGAAAACCTTGAAATGCCCCTTCCATTCTTGCTTTTGGACATTTTTTGGGAGAGGGTATGATGCTTAGCACTCCTGCAGCCACCTTGGGGCCAACAATAGAATCCTTATTGCTACCTGGTACAGTGAAGTAGAAAGCTACAAAATTCTTGATTTCTAATGACATCATATGGGATGAACCAACCCAGGAACAGTCTGACTCTGGACCTCTTTTAATGTTAGAAATAAAATCTTATTTGTAAACCACTGTTAGTTGTACAGGTTGTTGACATAGGCACTGAAGTGTCCCCAAATGGTGATGAATAATGAAACAAAAGTCAAAGACAGCAAGTCTAGTGCCAAATTTTTTGATGCCTATGGGTAAGAAGCTGAAGACAGTGAGCTATTTTTTCTTTTTTTAATTTATTTTTTATTTTTGTGGGTTATATATAGATGTATATATTAGTCCACTATTTTCAATAGTGAGAAGGGATGTTGTCACTTAGTATAATGCCTTTTTCACAGCTATCATAGAAACTGTATATACATGTAGTATAGAAAATGAGGATAGATTTCTGACTTAAACTGCCTATTTCATTTGTGTGCCTAGTTACACCTAATTTAAGATTCTACAATACAGCATTGCTAGCAGTTACTGTGAGAATATTTCAAGCTCCCTATTTGGTGGAAATACATTTCATTTTTTGTTCCAAGTTTATGAATATTAGAACCTACCTAAAAAGGAGCTTTTAAAAACTTGAAGAAAGGAAAAGGGAGGGCCTACTCTTCTTGCCTGTGTTACTTCTTGTTACTGCTGATTGAGATGCTAGAGATCACATTGGGTGAGGTGTGTCTTAGAATACAGCTGAGCAATTCACTTTTAACAGTTTCCATCTGAGTGCAAAAAACTGGCATGTGCAGAAAATTTGATATTCTGACTTGGTGGGATTCTAGGATTTGTTCTATTTTTTTATTTCTGTAATTGTTGTAGGGACATATGGCCCTGTACCTTTTGGGCAGCAGGAGCCAGAATAGCAGGAACATTCTGACAAAATTCTCACTCAGCATGAGACGGAAGCAGTCCCCTTGACACACTGATGAAGTGCCCATTTAGCATTACAAGTGTTTGAGAGATGGACATACAACTAAAACTCACTCAAAATATATATTGACACAGAAAAAGTAAATACAATCTGCTGTCATTAACCTTTCTTCTCACCAATGAGACATGTTAAATATCTGAAATTAATAAAGGAATTAAATTTTAAAAGTTTACTCATTCATGCATTTAACACATTTATTGAGCATCTGTTATATAAATGCACTGTTTTAGGCACAAGAGATAGAGCCATAAACAAGCAGATGAAATCACTGTTCTCAACTGAGGTACTAATCTGATATAAGAGAGGAGACAGAAATAAGTAAACATTATAAAGCAACTACATACTTTTACACAGTGTAAAGTGCAATTAAGAAAATATTATTGAATAGAGGTCAATTTTGGAATGGTTGGGCAGGGAAGACCTTCTGAGGTGACATGAAGTTGGCCTAGGCACCATGCGAAGCTATGCCATGGTGAAAAGTGTTCCAGACATAGTAGACAGCAACAGCAGAGGCCCTGAATGAGAATGAACTTGGCTTATCTGAAGAGTAGAATGAAGGCCAGAGTGGTAGGATACATACTAATAATAGAAGAAAAATGATAGAAAAGAGAGGGTTTGAATAGGTGGGCAGGAATTGGACAACATGGTGTCTCATATGTCATAATAGAAGTTTGGATTTTATTCTACCTGCAGTGAGAAGTTGTTAATAAAAAAAATCTATATACTGGAGTTTGAGAAAGAATTATGTCGATGATAGCATAAACCCTCAATCATTTGCCACATAAACTCCAAACTTCAGCAGAGACTTAGGGAGATCAAAGGGACTACCATAGGATTACCCACTGGCTAAAATTCGGATCCATGGCAGTTGGTCCTGACTGGAATTAGACTTCCTTGTCTGTTGCCCTCATTGCAGTGGGTCTGAATGTCTCTGTCGACTGTGAATTCGTCTCCCTCTATCTGTGGCATTGAGAAGGTGGCCTAGACTTTTGGAGTCTGTCCCATTGTCCTATTACCTGGGGATTTGCTGCCCTTCTTCTGGAATTTTGGGTATTTGTTTTCAGGGCATATTTAAAGGCCTCCTGAAAGCAATGTTAACAATAGCAGAATGTTTTTTATGGTCTTCTACTCAGACTTGGATTTCTAAGAACCAAGGATGGAGGCTGTGTTTCCAGATCTAGTCAAATCCCTTCCAAACATAAAGCAACAAAGTGCCTTTTAAACTTGGACTTGTACTGTTTAATGCTCTGGAAACAAATACTCAAGCTTCAGTCAAAGGAGGGAAAGCAATGTTCAGGAAGCTTCCTGAAAGTTTTTTGAAAGCAATTTTCATGCATTAGTATTTTATATATATATATATACATATATATATATACATATATACATATATATATATACATATATATATATATATACACACATATATATATATATACACACACACATACACACACACACACACGAATCGCTAATGAGACAATTGATCTTCAGGAACTAACATGAAATAATTGGGGTCTCTTGGTATTGTTATAGATAAATGTTGAAGAAGTTCATTCATTCTTTCAGATATTAATAGAGCACTTACTGTGTACTAGGAACTGTGATAGATTCTGGGAATTTAATGGTGAACAAGATAAATTCTCTGCTATCAAGGAGCTTATATTCTAACAAACTTAAAATTTACTAAGTGTTTTCTGTATTTCAGCATTGTTACTAAGTGCACTAACTCAGTGGGGAAGCTAGACAATAAACAAAGAAGTATGTAATAAGAATTAATAGTAAGTGCTATAAAGAATACTAAAGCAGGTTATGGTAGAGAGATTAATGGCAGCCTGAAGATGTCCATGTTTCAATCCCCAGAACCTGTGAATATGTTACCTTACGAAGCAAAAGAGGCTTTGCGAACATAATTAAGGGTTATCTGGGCAGGCCCAATGTAATCATAAGAGTCCTTATAAGACGAAGGCACAAAGGTCAAAGACATAGGAAAAGAGAAGATTTAAGGATAGAAACGAAGAGGAGAGATGTTACACTTCTGGCTTTGAAGATGGAAAAAGTGAACATGAGCCAAAACAAATAAAACATAGAACAAAACAAAATCCACAGGTGACCTCTAGAACAGCGGTCCCCAGTCTCTGGGCCATGAACCAGTACTTATCTGTGGTCTGTTAGGAACCAGGCCGCCCAGCAGGATATGAGTGGTGAGTGGCGGACAAGCAAGCATTACCAACTGACCCCTGTCTCCTGTCAGGCCGGTGGTAGCATCAAATTCTCATAGGAGCCTGAATCCTACTGTGAACTGCATATGCAAGGGATCTAGTTTGTGCCCCTTATGAGAAACTAATGCCTCCAAAAGGCTCACACCGCCAAACTGCCCCCATCTGTGGAAAAACTGTCTTCCACAAAACCAGTCCCTGGTGCCAAAAAGGTTGGGGACCGCTGCTCTAGAAGCTGGAAAAGAGGAGACATATTTTCCTCTAGAGCCTACAGAAGGAATATAGGCCTGCTGGCACCTTGATTTTAGTCTTATGAAACTGATTTTGGATTTCTGACCTCCAGAAATATAAAGCAATGCATTTGTTTTGTTTCAAGTCACTAAATTTATGGTAATTAGATACAGCAACAGTAAGAAATGAATACACAGGTTTACAGGATGGTGAATTATGGAGGGTGCTCAGGAGTGGCCTCTTTGAGGTGCTGGCCTTCAAACAGAAAAATGAGCAAAGTGAAGGAATGAACCATCTGGTGGGGAGAAAAGCGTTCCAGCCAGAGGGAACAGCAAAACAAATGCTCTGAGAAGGGATTCCTCTCAATGTGTTTGAGGACTAGCAAGAAGGCTTTGTGTGAATGAGCAAGAGGAAAAAGTTGGTAGGTGATGTCAGAGACATAGCCAGGGTCCAGATTCGGAAGGACCTTTCGACTTGCTAAGCATTTGGACTTTATTCCAAGAATAATGGGAAGTCATTGGAAGGTTGTGAGCAGGGTTATATGCTCTTCTTATTTTTAAAAGGCACAATGTAACTCAAAAATGGAAAATCGGCTTTAGGCTGTAGCTGTCAGCACAGGGGAAAGGGAAAGCAGAGAGATGGGTTGGGAGAGCTGAGACTGAAGTTATCCAGCTGAGGGGTGCAGAAGTGCGGACTGCAATGACAGCAGGCAGAAAGGACTATCTGTTCTAGATGGAATGGACAGGAATTTGCTGGTAGATTGGATCGAAGGTATGAGACAAAGGAGACATGGATAATATCAAGGATTTTGATACTACAGATTTGAAACATTCTGAGAGGGACAGGTTTGTGATGGAAAATCATGAGTCTAGTTTTAGATATGTTTTAGAAGCTTATTGGACAGCCAAGTAGAGATGTCAGGTAGGCAGCTGGACATAATACCTGAAGTTCAGGAGAGTGGTTGAAGCTGGTGTCATCATTTGCAGAACGCTGGATAGTACATAAAGCAAGGGACAGCGTGTGTGGATAGATCCTAAAGACAGAGCCCTAGGGCACTCCAGCCTTTACAGTCCTGGAAAAAGGGAGCTTATCAAAGGAAAAAAAAAGACAGAAAGAAGGAAACACAACTCTTATTACTTCCATCTTCAGGACAATTCAAAGCCACTGTTTTTGACTTCCTAGCTCGAGTGAAGCTTGAAAAATGGCAACTTGCACCTTTGCAAAACTCCTAATGAGTAGCCATTGGCTTGGTCTGTTTGCCCTGGCTCTGGGTGAGCTTTTAAAATGCCAGTGAGCTCTAATTGTGTTGATTGCTTAACAGCTGTGAATACAAGATGCTGACACCAGAACTGCAACTCATTTTGCGAAGGGCACCATCCTTTTCCCACTAATGACTGCTGAGCAGAGCCACCTGAAGCCTGCATGGGTTTAGCAGCAGCTGCACTTCTGCTCTAAGAAATAGCTCACTGCAGTCAGATCAAACTGAAGCTCTTCCTTGCTTTTCCTCGAAGCTTGGGTACTTATTGTCGGAGCATTAACCAGTAAGAGTCCTAGCTTAACTGGTGCACAGTGCTTTATGTTTGATAGGGATTTGGTTAGGCCTACAAACTATCTGAGCTAAGAACCTTGAGAAACTCCTGCTATGGTTAGCTCTTTCTGTGACTTTGCAGTGTGACCAGGAATGAGGACAGAATAAGAATTTGCTGCCTCTATGATAGAACTGTTTAAGCACTAGAACACTGGAACTAGATCTACAACACATGCATTTAATTTCCTCTTCAACTCCCTTACTCCTTTTTTCAATATGATGGTAATGACCTTTTTTAATTTTATTTTTTATTTTTTTTTAAAAAAGCCTTCTGCTTTACTTCCCACTCTTCCTCTTCCCAGGGACTCACTTTCTTCCTGACTGCTTGCCCATTATAAATACTCAGCTCCCTGTGTTATCATCCTGCTTAGAGCAGCCGCGATCAGCCTTGGCTGAACATTGGAATTACCTGGGAACTTTTAAAAATCCGCAAGTCTGGGTCTCGCCTCCAGATATGCCAGCTTAATTGTCTTGAGTGTGGCCTGGATATTTGGGTTTTCAAAAGTTCCCCATGTAATTTTAATGTGCAACCGCTGTTGAGTATCACTATCCTCCAGACTCTCTTGTGTGTTCCAAATTAACGAGCAGCTGATATTAGAAATCTCACTTACCAGGAGAAAAGGGTGAACACTCCCCCCGCCCCCCGGGGTCTTCTCCTTTTCCAGGTGACACTTCTTTATAGCAGTGCGTGAAAGAGAAGCCCTGCTGCCTGTAATCTCCCTCAAGGGAGTGTAAAATCCAGGCAAAGACAAGATTGCAGAGGAGATACCTTGGGGGAAAGTAGGATCCTAAATACTTACACCTGGAGGCACTTACCTTTAATACTGAATTTGTCAGATGCAAATTTGTCTGTGCAAACCAGGGCCTTATTTCTAGCTTCCCCTCAGGAGTTTTGGGAAGTGCGCTAGTACTCTGTAACAGGGTTGTAAAGCACCACCTCTGCTCGCCAGGGAACCCTCTGGAAAGGAGGTGGAAAAAGACGCTTCCACCCTTGCAACTCAAAGTGTGTTCCTTGGCCAGCGGGATTCATTACCTAGTATTTTCTTAGATATGTGGTATTTGGGGGCCAGTCCCACACCTATTCAATAAGAATCTCCATCTGAACAAGATGCCCAAGGGATGATATGCAAGTTTGAGGAGCGCTGGTTTAACTTGAGGGTAACGAAAAGTGCGAAACCGTACTTTGCAGGAGAAGCTAGGTGGAGGGCGCCACTTATTCTTCCTCTTGCAGCCGGGTCTTTTTGTAGTGAGTGGCAAAGCGGGAGGCTGGCAGGCCAGGGTGCTGGACTGGGTCAGGCGCGGCCCCGCCTCCCTCCTGGGTCCTTGCCCTGCGCGCCGTTGCTGTGGCAGCGCAGGACGCGGCTAGAGCTGGGGCTGCCGCGACCTCCACCTCCTCTTCCAAGGCCTCCCGGTACCCCTGGCTCGGGCCCAGCCTGCTGCTCCGCCATGCCCTGGAGGAGGCGCAGGAACCGGGTGAGTGCCCTGGAGGGCGGCCGGGAGGAAGAGGCGCCCCCGGAGGCTGCCGCTGTGCCTTCGGCGCTGTTAACGTCCCCGCAACAGACGGAGGCGGCGGCCGAGCGGATTCTGCTCCGGGGCATCTTCGAGATCCGGAGGGACAGCTGTGACGTGGTACTGAGCGAGCGAGCACTGCGGTGGCGGCCCATTCAGCCCCAGCGCCCAGCGGGTGAGTGTCAGGCCCCAGGCGTCTTCGCCTCCCTCCGCGCCGCCTCCCCCCTCCGCGCCTCCTCCCTCTCCCCGGCCCAAGGCCTGCCACCCGCGCGCTTTCGCTCCACCCTCTCCTTCTCTCACCTCCCCTCCCCAGGCTCTCCTCACAGCCGGGACAGGTTACCGAATCCCCAAGTCGCCGCTGCTTCCTTCCCAACCCGGAACTCAAGCCCCTCGCCCCACCCCAGAATCTCCAGGGATTCATTTCGCTACCTAGCCTTCTCCCGCCTCCGGGACGTTCCCCGGACAAACGTCACACTCAGCTTTTGTTCAGCGTCTCAGCAGAAAATCTTGAGCCCCAAAGGGGAGGTAATTTACAAATGTGAGAAGGTCACCTACTCCGCCCCTCCAAGTTGAAAAAGTTTTAATCCATCAACTTTGATGGTACATTGAAACTATAAACATTTTACACATTATGCATACACAAGAGTTCTGAATCCAACTCTCATTTTGCTGACTTGAAAATGTAACACCAGAGCTTTGGGAGCGTTTCTGGATTTTTTTCTGCCCCTCACCTTCCTTGCCATTGTCAAGAATTAAGACATCTTCAGGCTCAGTCTAGAAACTTTTGATTTTTAATATTGACCCTAGAATATTGGATCACAGTTTTGCGATACTTAGTTACGTCAAGCGGTTTGCCCACGTTTGCCTTTTATTGACTTAAAATTTTAGTTACCTAAAAAAGTTAGAATGCTGTAGTTTACAACAGAAATACTTCGAGTCTATTTTCACGTCTTAGTCAAATAGCTTTATAAACTTACAGATAACTTATAAAGACCATTTTACAAGTCTTGTAGACTTTCATATAGTCTTATTTCTAAGTCCAAACTCGAGAAATACTCCCCATTGTTGAATTAGTTCAGCTGTGAGTGGTGAAAGAGATGAAATGGGGGAGGAACTACATCAAGGTTACTCTACTTGCTAGGAGATGACTTATGGGAAACGGAATTTGGTATTCAACCTCTTTTAGCTAAATACAAATTTATGAAATTAAAAAAAATTGCCTTCCCCTGTTGGAAAACAAGACAGAGTGTGCTATTTATGTTACAGAATAGAAAGACTCACTGTCTTCAAGTTTCTTGCTCAAAAGTCTAACGAAATGAAACCAACTAGCCGGGGTCTCAGCACTGGTTGCGATTGTGAATTCTGCCTGTGCTGCATGTGCCATGGTCGCTCACTTCATGAAAACAGTCTTTGACCTTAAAGTGTTTTCAGGTGTTCTAAAAGCCAAGGTGTAGTATTTTCTTGAACCGTTTAAGTTAAAAGCTAGGGATATAGCTATAGAATTATTTGTAAGTCTTTCAGGCAATTCGAGTTATGCAATATAGAAGTTTATAATTAGAATTTGGATTAGCCCAAAGAGTCAATTTAACCTACAATGCAGCTGAAATACTATAGAATTAAAATGAGACATTGTGCAATAAGAGGTCATACAAACCAGTGTTGCAGTATTTGTATACAAAAAAGCAAACAATGACATGAGAAAAATACTGTTTTATATTGAGTGATGATTAAGGAAAAATAGGTTTAATTAGCGCACCCCTGGCAGTAGAGTTCTAAAATACATCTTGATGGATTTGTAACTTTAAAGGTTGTAAGTACTGATTCTTTGTTTAATTATACCCTAAAATCATTTGATTGTCTGTCTTTTCCTTCAAACAGGTGTACCCTTTTTTCTTTGTAATTAAGAGCTGGTACTCAAACTACTTTGGGCCTGTAAAATTGGGGGCACAGAAGCCTAGAGCCTTAGTAAGTACTTCTATTTATGGAAAAAAACAAGAGATGTTTTGTTTAGGTAAAATATAGCCAGACGTGATGGTGCGTGCCTGTAATCCCAGCTACTTGGGAGGCTGAGGCAGGTGAATCGCTTGAACCTAGGTGATGGAGGTTGCTGTAAGCCGAGATCATGCCACTGCACTGCAGACTGGGCAACAAGAGTGAACTTCCATCTCAAACACAACAAACAAAAACAAACACTGGGAAATAAAAAGGAGATATTAAGAGATGATATATTTAAATATTAGAAGTACTCACTGTTGTTGAGTAAGCTTAAATGTGAGTGGTAAAAGATTAAATGGAAGAGGAGCTACATCAAAGTTACTGTACTTGGGAGGACATGATATGGTAGGATGTGGTGGGGAGAGAGCATGTCCATTGCTGATTGGCAAGTGACTGGCTGCCTCAGAAAAGGATGAGGGTGGGTAGGGGAGGTCACTGGAGATTATTTTTAACATACCTATATTTTCAAGACTGCTTAGTTTTTAAACCTCATAGTACCTTAATTGTTTTCACTGATGAAATAAAATACTATGTGATCTTTTTCTAATTTTCCATCTTGAGTAATGAGCAAAGACATTAATGTATTTTATGAAGACTTTGACTGCCAAAATTGGGACAAATTGATGGTCTTTTTGGCAGGGTAAATGAGCATAACTGTAGTAATTGTAGTTCTTTTTACTGGGTTAAGGGGTGACCTGGAATAATGGACGTGTCACCCTTCCCTATAGAAGTGAGGCTTTCGAAAAGAGGCTATAAGTCAAGTTGGGAGGCACAAAAGTATCAGCACTTTTTGGGGATCTTTTAGGTAGAAAAATATTTTAAATCAAACGTGTGATGTTATGCATGTACTTCTTAAGCACATTAACTCAACCAGATCCAACAGCTGGTCTAATAACTTTTTAATTGTTTAAAAAAATTTAATTGACACATTGTAATTGTACATATTTATGAGATACTATTTGATGTTTTGATATTTATGTTGTACAATTATCCTATCAGAGTAGTGTTTCCTTCATCTCACACGTTCATCATTTCCTCACATGTTCATCATTTCGTTGTGGGTTAGAACATTCAAAAGACTCTTCTAGTTATTTTGTAATATACAGTATTTTACTGTTAACCATAGTCACCGTACTATGCAACAAAACCCCAGAATTTATTCTTCCTACCTAGTTACAACTTTGTGTCTGTTGACTAACCTCTCTCCATCCTTCCTTTTCCCCTCCCCTTCCCAGTCTCTGGTAACCACTATTCTAATCTCTGCCTTATCTGTATCAACCTTTTATAATAGAAAAAGATTCCACATGTGAGTGACATCATGTGGTATTTATCTTTTTGTGTCTGTGTTACTTCACTTAACATGATGTCCTTCAGGCTTATCCATTCACAATTGACAAGACTTTATTTTTTTGTGACTGACTAGTATTCCATTATGTTTATATATCACATTTTCTTTATTCATCTATTGTTGTATGCTTAGGTTGATTCTATATCTTGGCCATTGTGAATAGTGCTGCAATAAACAACGGGAGTGCAGATCTCTTCAACATAATGATTTTATTTCCTTTGGATGCATGCCCAGTAGTGGGATTGCTGGATCATATGATACTTCTATTTTTGATTGTTTTAGGAACTTCCATGCTGTTTTCCATAATGACTGTACTAGTTTACAATCATACCAACAGTGTGTGTTCCCTTTTCTCCATATCTGTGTCAATGCTTATTTGTTTTTGTCTTTTTGGCAATAGCCATTCTAACTGGAGTGAGGTGCATCTTCTTGTGGTTTTGATTTGCATTTCCCTGACGATTAGTGATGTTAAGCACCTTTTAAATGTACCTGTTGATCATTTGTGTGTCTTCTTTCGAGACCTGTCAAAATCTTTTGCCCATTTAAAAAATCAAGTTGGCCAGGTGCAGTGGCTCACGCTTGTAATCCCGGCACTTTGGGAGGCCGAGGCAGGCAGATCATGTGGTCAGGAGATCGAGACCATCCTGGCTAACATGGTGAAACCCCGTCTCTACTAAAAATACAAAAATTAGCTAGGTGTGATGGTGTGTGCCTGTAGTCCCAGTTACTTGGGAGGCTGAGGCAGGAGAATCGCTTGAACCCGAGAGGTGGAGATTGCAGTGAGCTGAGATGATGCCACTGCACTCCAGCCTGACGACAGAGGGAGACTTCATCTAAAAAAAAAAAAAAAATTGTTATTATTTTTTCTGTTGAATTAAGTTTCTTATATATTTTGGATTTTATCCCTTTGTCACATGTATAGATTACAAATATTTTTCTCCCATTCTGCAGCTGTTTTCACTTTGTTAATAGTTTAAGGTGCAAAGGTTTTTAGTTTGATTTAATTTTATTTTGTCTGTGCTTTTGAAGTCTTATTTTTAAAATCCTTGCTCAGCTCAGTGTTGAGAATGATTTCCCTTTTTTCTTCTAGTAATTTCATGGTTTCAAGTTTTACATTTTAAATCTTCAATCTATTTTGATTTTTGTATATGGTGAGAGGGAGGGGTCTAATCTCATTCTTCTGCATGTGAATATCTAATTTTCCTAGTACCATTTGTTGAAGAGACTCTTTTTCCCAGTGTATGTTCTTAACATCTTAAAAAAATCAGTTGGCTATTGTAGGTGCAAAAATGTATTTCTAGGCTTTCCGTTTTATTTCATTGGTCTGTCTGGTTTTATGCTGGTTCCATGCTGTGTTAATATAGTTTCATCGTATATTTTGAAGTCAGGTGGTATGGTGCTTCCAGTTTGGTTCTTTTTGCTCAGGATTGCTTTGGCTATTTGTTTTGTGTGTGTGTGTGTGTGTGGTTCTATATGAATTTTCAGATTGTTTTATTTCTGTAAAGAATGGTGGTTTTCTGATAGAGATTCCATTAAATC
The DNA here is from genome assembly GCF_009764315.1 of Trachypithecus francoisi. NCBI lineage: Eukaryota > Metazoa > Chordata > Mammalia > Primates > Cercopithecidae > Trachypithecus > Trachypithecus francoisi. Next base: position 60,293,545 of record NW_022681458.1, read on the forward strand.
CATAGATCACTTTGGGTAGTATGGCCATTTTAACAATATTAATTATTTCAATCCATGAACATGGACTATCTTCACATTTATTGATGTGGGAAGATAATTTCTTTCGTCAAAATTTTATACTTTTCCTGTAGAGATTCTTTCACTTCCTTGGTTGTTTATTTCTAGGTATCTTTTTAAAAAAACTACTATAAATGGAATTGTTTTCTTGATTTTTTCACATAGTACAATATTAGTGTATAGAAATGCTACTGATACTTATATGTTGATTTTGTGTCTTGCCACTTTACTGAATTTATTCTAACAGTTATTTTGTGGAGCATTTTGGGTTTTCTATCTATAAGATAGTATCTTCTGCAAACAGAGACAGTTTGACATGCTTCTTTTCAATTTGGATGCTTGTTATTTCTCCTGCCCAATTTATCTGGCTAGAACTTTCAGTAGTATGTTGAATAGAAATTGTGCAAATGGGCATCCTTCTCATTACTAATCTTAGAATTGATCTTATTATTGATCTTTTCCCATTCAGTATGATGTTAGCTGTGGATTTGTCATATGTGGCCTTCCTTGTGTTGAAGTGTGTACCTTCCATACCTAATTTGTTGAGTTTTTAATCATGAAATGATGCCAAATTTTGTCAAAGGCTTTTTCTGCATCTATTAAAATGATCTTACGGTTTTTGTCTTTCTGTTAATATGATGTATCACATTTACTGATTTGTGTGAAACCATTTTTGCATCCCTCTAATGAATTGCACTTGAACATAGCAAATTATCTTTGTAACGTGCTGTTGGATTTGGATTGCTAATATCTTGAGAATTTTTTTGCACCTGTGTTCATCAGGGATATTGTACTATAGTTTTCTGTGTTGTATTATTATCTGGCTTTGGAATTAGAGTAATGCTTGCCTTATGAAATGAGTTTGGAAGTATACCCTCTGTTTCAGTTTTCAGAAATATTTTGAAATGAATTGATATCGGTTTGTTTAATGTTTGGTTGAGTTCAGCAATGAAGCCATTCGTTTCTGGGCTTTTCTTTGATGAAATACTTTATTACTGATTCAATTTCTTCACTTATTATTGGTCTGGTCAGATTTTATATGTCTTCCTAATTTAATCTTGGTAGGTTGTGTCTGGGAATTCATTTTTTTCTGTGTTATCAAATTTGATGAAATTTGTTGAAAACTAACTCTAAATTTTGTTCATCTTTTGAAATTATTTTTAGTCTCGATTTCATTTGTTTCTCCTCTGAGTTGAATTATTTCCTTAGTTATACCAACTTTGGGATTAGTTTGTTCTTTTCTTTTTTCTCTTTTTTTAAGATGGAGTTTCGTTCTTGTTGCCCAGGCTGGAGTGCAATGGCGCTACCTAGGCTCACTGCAACCTCTGCCTCCCGGGTTCAAGCAATTCTACTGCCTCAGCCTTCCTGAGTAGCTGGAATTACAGGCGTGTGCCACCATACCTAGCTAATTTTGTATTTTCAGTAGAGACGGGGTTTCTCCATGTTGGTCAGGCTGGTCTCGAACTCCCGAACTCAGGTGATCCAGCTGCCTCGGCCTCCCAAAGTGCTGGGATTACAGGTGTCAGCCACCGTGCCTGGCTGATTAGTTTGTTCTTGATTTTGTAGTGTCTTGAGGTGCATCATTAGGCTGTCAGAAATCTGTTGTCTTTTTTGACAGAGGCATTTATTGCTATAAACTTACCTCTTAAAACTGCTTGTGCTATGTTTCAGTATGATGTATTTTCATTTTCACTTGTCTCAAGAAAAATTTTATTTTCCTTTTTAATTTCTTCATTGACCCATTGGTTGTTTAGGAGCATGTCGTTTCCATGATTTGTGAAGTCGTCAGTTTTTCTCGTTGATTTCTAGTTTATTTCTTTCCTTCTTTTCTTTCTTTCTGAGACAAGGTGTTGCTTTGTCTCTCAGGCCCAAGTGCAGAGGCACAATCTTGGCTTAGTGCAACCTCTGCCTCCTGGGCTTAAGCAATCCTCTCACCTCAGCCTCCCAAGTAGCTGGGATTACAGGTGTGTGCCACCGTGCCTGGTTAAATTTTTGTTGTTGTTGTTTTTGTTTATTTGTTTTGTATTTTTAGTAGAGAGGGCTTTCACCATTTCACTGTGTTGCCCAGGCTATTCTCAAACTGCTGGGCTCAAGCAACCTGCCCACCTTGGCTTCCCAAAGTGCTGGGATTATAGCCATGAGCCACCATGCCTGGTCTGATTTCTGGTTTTATAACGCTATGGTCAGTAAAGATACTTGATATTATCTTAATCTTTTAAAATTTGTTAAGACTTGTTTTGTGGCCTAACATGTGATCTGTCCTCAAAAATGTTCCATGTGCATTTAAGAAGAATGTGTACCTGCAGCTGTTGGATGGAATGTTCTGTAAGTGTCTGCTAGGTGCATTTGGTCTGTGGTGCAGCTTAAGTCCAGTATTTCTTGATCTCTCTGTGTGTGTTTGTATATGTATGTATGTCTAGATAATTTATTCATTATTGAAAGTGAGCTGTTAAATTGTCTTATTATTATTGTATTGGAGTTTATCTCTTTAGATTGAATATTTGCTCTATATATCTGGGTACTTAGGTATTAGGTACATGAATGTTTATAATTATTATATCCTGTCATTGAATTGATCCCTTTATCATTATATTATGACCTTCTTTGTCTCTTTTTACAGTTTTTGACTTAAAGTATATTTTGTCTGATATGAATATTGCTACTCCTGCTCACTTTTGGATTCTGATTGCATGGAATATCTTTTTCCATTTCTTCACTTTCAGTCTGTCTTTAATGGTGAGGTAAGCCTCTTTTAGGCAACATGTAGTTGAGTTTTTCTTTTTTTTTTTTTCCAGTCATGCAGCTACTTTATATCTTTTAATTAGATAATTTATTTACATTCAAGATTTTTATTGATAAGAACTTATATCTGCCATTTTGTTAATTGTTTTCTGGTTGTCTTGTAGATTCTCAATTCTTCTTTCTTTCTTGTTTACCTCTGTGGTTTGGTCATTTTCTGTGGTCCTAAGCTTTGTTTCCTTCTATCTCTTGTTTATGTATCTCTTGTAATTGCTTTCTTTGTGAATACCATGGGGCTAACATAAAGAGAATTGTAGTTATAATAAACTATTTTAAGCTGATAACAAGTTAACTTTGGTCACATAAAAATACTCGACTTTCCCCCCAATCCCTAATTGATATTTTTGTTGCCTTTATTTCTTTAGCATGTGTTCCTTAGCCATTGTAGCTCTTGTTGTTTTTGACCAGTTTTACTTTAAACCTTCATCTAGAGGATTGAGAGATTTACACAGTAACATGATATCACTGGGGCATTCTGAGTTGGATTTATAAATTTACCTCTGTTGGTGAAGTTTATACTCTCACATGTGTTCATGATAGTTACCATGTTTTCATTTACAGCTGTAGCACTCCCGTAAGCATTTATTGTAAGGCTGGTGTAGGGGTGATGAATTCCCTCAGCTTTTGCTTGTCTGGGAAGGCCTTTAGTCTCCTCCAGGATAGTTTTGCTGGATATCGTATCCTTTATCCTTGGCTGATAGTTTTTTTTTTCTTTTAGCACCTTGAATAAGTTATCCCTTTCTCTCCTGGCATACATCAGTAATTTAAGGTTACTGATGAGAACTCTACTGATAGTCTAATGAGGATTCCCTTACATGTAAATTGATGCTTTTCTCTTGCAGATTTTAGAATTCTCTGTCTTCAACTTTTGACAGTTTGTCTATAATGTGCCACAGAGAGAATCATTTTGGGTTGAATCTAATTGGGAATCTTTGTGGTTCCTTAATCTGGATGTCTGTATCTCCCCCAATATTTGGGAAGTTTTTAGCTATTATTTCATTAAATAGGTTTTCTGTGCCTTTCTTCAACTTTTCTCCATCTGCTAGTTCTATAATGCAAAAACTTGTTTACTTCTTTTTTAAAACTTTGGGTTATTTCACAAAATGTATTCTCAGATTTTGAAATTCTTTCTTCTGCTTGATCTGATCTGTTCTGGAAGCTCTCAATTGTGTCTTTTATTCACGGCATTCTTCAGATTTCTGTGTTTTAAATGATAGATCTTGTTTTAATTTCTCATTTTATAACTTTCCTGACTTCTTTGGGTTGTTTGTATTCTCTTGTATCTTGCTGAATTTCTTTAAGATCATTATTTTAAATTTTGTTTCAGGCATTTTATAAACACCCTTTTCTTTGGGGTCTGTACTAGAGACTTACTGTGTTCCTTTGGCGGTGTCATGTGTCCTTGCTTTTTCATGTTTCTTGTGACATCTGCACATCTAGTGGAATAGTCACATTTTCTAGTTGTATGCAGTAGCTTTCATAGGGAGAGACTTTTCTTGTAGGTGGGTCCTAGAGTGTTGGTTGGGTATGGTACATTGGCTTTGGTTTGGGGTGGATTCAGTAGCATGGTCTCTGTGTAGTTTCTTCAGCTGTAATCTTCATCAGCAATGTCTGTGATTGCCTCAGTGCCCTAGGCTGCAGGAGGTTTTGATGGTGTTATAGTTTTGGTAGGGACAGGTGTGTCATGATAGTTGTCAGGCTGGACTCTTGCAGGCTGGGAGGGGTGACAGGCTGTCTTTTGGGCTCCCAGGCAGGAGAAAGTATGATTTTCCAGCTTTTTTTCTATGTTTATTTAAAACTTTGTTGTCTGGCTCACAGTGTTCTCTATCTAAAGTCTGGCCAGTGGTGGTGGTCATATCGCAATCACTACAACTTCAGATTTTCTAGACCTTTTCCATTTTAGTGACTTTCAGCCTTCATTCGCTTCCATTCATGACCACAGAATAGATGTCATCTCTATTGAAGGCAAACTCATCCCATCCCTTCAGCTTCATCTAGAAATTTGCTTCATCTGTTACACTTTCTTTCTTTGGTTTTTAGCCTTCACTTCTACCGGCTTTTTCACTTAAGCACAGAGATATGTTCAGGACTCTCCCATTCTAACAGTCCCTGCCTTGATCCTACCAGCTTCTGTCTCTAGCTGCTACTTGCTTTTTATTTTAATTTTTTTCTCACTTGCTCTGATAAGCTGCTGGAAAAATTGGCTTACTCTCACCACCTCCTTGAGATTAATTGCTCAATCAAGTGGGAACTTTCAGTCCTCATCTTTCTGTATTTCTCCTTCATTTGACTTTGACTTAACTCTCTTGGTTTTTGTAATACCACCAGCACCTAGTTTATCAATCTCCCATTCTATCTGCCTGCCAAATGGTAGAGTCCCAAGGAGTGTGGTCTGATCTGCTGTTCCTCATTACATGCTTTCTGGTCAGCATTGCCCACTGTGGTTCTCATCTACCATCATCCACCTCCAGGAGTGCCATAAATTTAGTAAATTTACAAGAGAAGCATTTTTTATTGCTCCATAGACTAACTCTGATCTTTTGTTCCCTATCATGGTTATGGAACTCACTATTCAGCATCAGCTGTCAGAATATTTAACTTTGCTATGTAGGTTTGTGTAAGTTATGAGACAGTAATTAGGATAACTAGAATTAGCTTATAGCTTATGTAGGATAGATCATAGAATTGCATATGTAAATAGTGAATATTTTGGCTTAATATGTGAAGGAGTATTTAGGAAGCTATCTGGAATGTTTTCTAAGCCAGGATTCTGAAGGTAACTCCAGCTTCACTGTCCCTTACTCACTATTTCTAAACACCCACCAATCCTGCCTACATTATTTACTTAGTATTTCTCCAATCTACCATCCTTCTCTGACCAATCACTGCCCTAACTCAGGCCTTTATAATCTCTCACTTGACCTACTCCTTCACCTCCTTTGAACCTGTGCACAAATGTTAGCTTCTTAGTAAGACTTTCTCTGATCACCTGTATAAAATTCCCATCTGCTACATACATCCTGGTTCCCTGTATTGCCTTATATTCCTCAGTGGCATTTATCATCTTGTATATTATATAATTTCTAATCTCTGTCCTTTCTATCACCACCCCACTTCAAGATGGCAAGAATTTATCTGATATATTAGTGACTGTCCTAATAGGAAAAAAAAAAAATGGCACATTTATATTAGGGTAACTTGAGAAGAATTTTTAAAAGTCAGTATTTATAAAGGTGTAGATATAGAGATAGTGAAGTACTCTTGGGACTAGTAATAATTGGGCAGTTGATACCATTTTTAAGCCCAAAAGGGCATAGTGAAGGAACAGGTGCCTGAACCTGGATTCAGAGAGACTATGTAGAGAAGGCCACTAGGCAGGAGCTGTGGCCTTTGCCTCAGCTTGGCTGATTACCTCCCTAATACTCACTAATCCTAAATTACCCAAGTTCATTCTTTTCTGGCCCATTTCACAGTCCAAACCCAACTTTAAGCCAGAGGACAAGGGGAGCGTAGTCCGTGCAGTACGGCCTCCCAGTGCACAGGGCAGGTGGAGGGTGGAAACTAAATCTACATGGAGGAGAGGGAAGGTATTCAGAATATCTTTTTTCTTTACTGTCAGCACCTTAAAGAGTGCCTGGCATATAGATAATATTTGTTGAATGAATGAATTTGTTACTGCTTTACTGGCCGCATGAACTTTAGTTTTGTCTATTCTATTCTAACTTGATGACTACATTCCTACATACTTGATACCAACTCCTCATCAGCTACAAAAGCAGTATTCCCCTCTCCCCCTTTTTAAACATTAAAACTCTTAAAAAAAAATTCTTAGATGCATCCCCAATATATAACAGATAAAAGTATAGTAAACGATCCCAAGTCTGTCCGCTTGGGTTCCCTCTTTGCCTATCAGGAATGTGACTGTCTTGTTTGAAGCCCACTGAAGTAGAAAACGGGATGAGAGACACATTCTTCAATGTAGCATAAGATTTCCATGCTTGGCTCCTGCCTATCTCTGCATCCTTATTTCTCAGTAGTTTCCTTATGTTTTACTATCCTGTAATTGAAAGAATTACAAAACTAGTTCTCTATACATGCTTTCTTTCTGTTCCAGCTGCTGGGAATTAGCTTCCTTTGTGCTTTTTTTTTTTATTTGAATGATTACATGTTTACATTCATTAAAATTAATGAAGATTCATTACAGTTTTCTCTTTAGGCATAATTGGATCTCCTATACTGAGACATTGAATGAAACTTTGTTTTTTCCCCATTATATGTTAAGCTCCTTGAGATTCTTTTCAACTTTGCATTATTTCAGGATTTCTATCGTTAAGAGTTAAGGTTGGCCCACTTCTCTGATGTGAGGTTCACGGCAGGAAGGTTCCATGTCGCTCAGCTGCAGAGTAGAAAATACTGAGCAGGGCATAAATTGGGATGCTGCCATTATAATATAAACTGTGTTTATAAAAGGACATCATCAATTCAGAAAATACCTTTTTCATTGACTGCAGTGGTGCCTGGTGATCTTTCTATTACAATGTTAAATTATGGTCATTTTAATTATAGAATCATACATGAGTTTATTTATGTTAAAGTAATTATCAAGCTAGCTGTGACCTATGAGAAAAATCCTGAAGAAATGACAAAGGGATCAGGTGAGTGTTTTTGAAGTCAAGTGTGAAAAGTCAGACCACTCTGGGTCATGGGACCCTGCCAAGGCAGAGCAGGTCAAGTGCTGTGCCCAGTGGGACCAGTCCCCAGTATGGTGCCAGGGACTGGGTGTGAGATGCCAAAAATTGAGAATACACCTCAGAAAGGGGACAAGGACAGATACCACAGACTAATTTGCATTTTTCATGATTTAGCCCTAAGGTTGTGCTGATAATGGATCAGATATTTTCAGAGTTCAGTATTTTCAAAACCATCACTGATCACCTGTTGGCATTGTTTTACATCTCAACCAAGGACACACTTTTGGGACATTTGTTTAACAAGTGGTAAGCTTTTATTTGAAATGTTCGATTAAAGCAGAAGAGTCAGGCATTTTTTGTGCCTCCCCAAAGAAAGGTTTGTTTACTGTCCTGTGTGAATAAATATAATGTCATTATTTCCCATAAAGGAAAGGCTGATGGGGAGAGTAATGGGTAAGGTTAGGCAATCTTAAGCTCGTATAGTAGTATGTTTAAGAGTGATCAGTTTAGGGATCTCTGTGACAGAGATGCCAGCGCTCACAGTGCTATCTCATGTTGGAAACGTGTCTCCTCCACTTTTCCTCAGTCCTCTGAAATGATGGCCCTTTAGGGATTGACAGATACTATACATATTTCTGTGCAAGTTTCACATAACAATTCTTACCATTGCCATTTAAGAGTCACTCTGATATATTCTGTTTTCATTACAAACAAATGCTCATTATGATTTGTGAAATTAACTTCATAATTTCCTAATGGATAACACCTTGAAGTATGAAACGCGCTACAGGATCTTTTATAGCTTTCCTCCTCCAGCTATCTGTAATCTGCTACCATCTGTGGTGTAGGAAAGATTTCAGCAGTGACCACTGAAGGCCCTAAGATCTTGTCTCAACAAATAGCAAGGTGTGTAACGGACTTTGGACAGGTTGTTTAACACATCTGAGTTACAGATTATTCACCGGCAAAATGAGGGGCTTATATGATATTGCCTCTAAGTACTATCAGTTCTGACCACCTATGAACTTTCATTTTAAAGAAAATACCTATTTCTATGGCCTTTAGGCATTAGAGAATTTTGTCAAATTAAATAAATCTCAGTAAGGTTTGATGGTCAATGGGGCCCACCGTCTGGTGGGTGTGGAGGGGTGTTGTGTTTTACATCAGGAACTTCACAGCCCCTGAGAAATATAGGTCAAAGCCCTTTGCTCCCCTTACTCAGCTTTAGGGCACTGTGACTAGAGGTGGGCAATCACTTTGGGGTAGGTATTGTCATTGGAAAGGAAGAAACTATTTTCTGGAAGAAAACAATTGGTTGAGGCTAGCTTTAAGCAGCTGTTTCATAATGGACAAAATGACTAGCTCATCTATTCTTCATTTATTTCTCTGTATCCTCTATCAAATTTCTGAGTAAACATTTTACACTATGCTTGATTAGCGTTCAAATATTATGTTTCAAAGATTTTTTAAAAATAAAACTAGGCTTTCAAATCATAATTATGGCTTATAACTCTCTATTTTTCATATACTTACTATCTCAACTTACCAATTTCATGTTATGTTTTTTCAAAAGAGTATTCCTGCCACAACTCAGCTCAGCTCAATCAGAGCAGTGACTAGAAAATCTGAGAAAGCTGAGCTTCAAAATAAGGTCTGGAAAGTGTTTCTTATTGTTACAAGAGAATCAAAATGATTTTCCTGAGCTTTAAGTTTATATAAGTATTTACTTGAAACTTAGCAGTGTAAAAGATAATGTGCAAAAATGTGAAAATGAGAAAAAACAGTTTCAAAACAAGAGTTAGTGATTATGTGAGACTTAGCAGAGCAGAATATAGTCTAAGTATTAATCTGTCTAAGCTGTTTGGGAACAGATGTATGTGAAACAGATACCCGGTGTTCTGTTGTGTACACCCCAAGTGAGACATCTGTTGGTAGACCGTGTGGTCAGAAATAATGGAAGCAGGGGTTAAACCCCAATATGACCTATTACTCATGTGAATTATTGAAGGACTAATTACTCAGTAAAACATGATGCTTTGATTCATCAGTCTACACATTAAGAAAAAAGCCTCTTTAGAAAAAAAAATTAATTCTGTTCCTAAGCTGTCAAATTTGAGGAAATTTTTAAAAGATGGATGCAAAAACTCAAATTTCCATAGTAACTGCAAATACTGTCTGCTTATAAAGTTTTGAAATGTTTTGACAGGTCTACTAATTTATCATAAAAATAGCCTCAAAGATTTTAGCTTTTTGTTAAGGTAGGTTAGGTCTCACAGAAAACAAATGTAGAGTGAATTTTCTAAAGCAGGGCTGTCCAGTTAGACTTCCTGAAATGATGGGAGTGCACTGTGTCTGAACTGTTCAATACAGTTGCCACCAGCTACATGTGGCTATTGAACAGAAGCATGGCTAGTGTGACTGAGAAACTGAATTTTTAATTATATTTAATTTTCATTCAATAACTGCATGTGGCAAGTGGCAACTGCATTGGACAACACAGCTCTGACACATGAAGAGTTGAAAATGTTTACTTTATTCCCAAGCTTTCATTTTAGTCTTTGTTTCTACATAGAAAGGAAGATAATAGCTTTCAAAAAATGAACCTGAATATAGAACTGGTGTGGTTATGCAATTTGAGCTGCCTATTGAAAGATAAAGCAACTGAGTTGAAAGATTTCAAAGTGGCAGAGTCCTTTAACATATTTCATGGGCTAGGCATGGTAGCTCATACCTGTAATCCTAGCACTTTGGGAGGCTGAGGTGGGAGGATTGCTTGACCCCAGGAGTTTGAGACCAGCCTGAGCAACATAGCAAGACCCCATCTCAGGGAAAAAATGTGTGTATGTATATGCATACATATATATATATATATATATGCACACATACATATATACACACACATATATAAACATATTTTGTGTGTACAAAAATATTTTATGTGTAGATTAGTTGGTTACTAGTAAAGTTGAAGTCTTGTCTATAGAAATCATTGTATTTTTCATGGTCATTGTGCTACATTGTTTGAACTGAAATTTGGCAAATTCAATCTGTTTCTTACTGCAAGAATAGTACATAGATTTGAAATGGCACCCCTCTTAGTCTGTGTACTCTGACCCTGTGAACGTCTGGAAACTGTTATTCCTAAATATACTGTGACCACATGGCACCATCTGAAGGCAAACACTTTTTAAAACTGATCTACTTTTGTGGACCCATCCTCTCTCTCTTTCCTACACCCCCCATGGGGCCCTTTGTGGCTGGAACTGGCACAGAACTATTCCCCTAGGAGTGGATTCATTGAAGCCAAAGGACATGCAAATTGAGAATCAGATAGACTGGACCAAGGTCATTAAACCAGAGAGGTCAATCCAGATGGGGTTGTCCAAAGTAGGAAGTTCTGAAGTGAATTGCAGGGATCTAAACACAGTAAAGCTAAAGGAATAGAGAACCAGGGCAATGGATATAGAGAACAGAGCAATTGAGTATGCAGGAAGATGCTATTACTTAGACTGGACGTTTTTGTACCCTGTGTAATTTGAGAAAATGGACCATCCTTGACTGGGCACGGTGGCTCATTCCTGTAATCCCAGCACTTTGGGAGGCCGAGGTGGGTGGATCACGAGGTCAGGAGATCGAGACTATCCTGGCTAACACGGTGAAACCCCATCTCTACTTAAAAAAAAAAAAAAAAAAAAAAAATTAGCCAGGTGTGGTGGCAGGCCCCTGTAGTCCCAGCTACTTGGGTGGCTGAGGCAGGAGAATGGCGTGAACCTGGGAGGTGGAGCTTGCAGTGAGCCAAGATGGCGCCACTGCACTTCAGCCTGGGTGACAGAGCAAGACTCCATCTCAAAAAAAAAAAAAAAGAGAGAAAATAAACCATCCTTGTTGAAATGGTCAGGGATGTAGTAGATGTAATTCATTACAGTTGTGTAATCTCAGCACTATGCATAACCATATCGCTTGTTATCCCACCTAGCCTGCCACTTGATTGGGTTATTAGATTACATTTCAGACATTGACAAGTCTACAAGCATCATTAAAATCCTAAACACAGACTTCTTTAAAGCCTTCTGACTGTATTCCTGCCCAAGTTTTAGAAGTACTATGCCAGTGATGGTGGTAGTATATGCTGAGCAAGTGAGTTTTGATTGTGTGTGTTTGCATGTGTATGTGGGTGTAGTGAGCACTGGGAAGGAACTCTCAGCCATGGCTGTAAATGCTCTTGTGTTGGCCAAAATCGGTATGAGCTAGGAGGAGGAAAAACAAAGGAGAGAGAAGCATGAAGTTGAAGGACATTAAACCATTTGCCAACTTTTGACATGCAAACCAGAATTTGAGGAACCTTAGTGTAATGGATGACTGAATTCAGAGGTAGACAGGCAAGCAGGAAGGTGTAGTTACCAAAAATATTTACCATTGGTGAGCATCTTTGTCATTGGCATGGTGTTATGAACTTATATTAAACCTAAGGGTAAGTCTAAAATGATGAACCAGCTGGCATCAGGGAATTCCCGTGTCCATTCCTAGATTTTCATTAGAAACAGTGTTCTGGAAACTAACGCTGCTGCTACACAGCAGTGCCCAGTGCTTGACTGAAAATGGTGAACACTTATATTTGTTTACTCTGCTAGGTTCTGTGCTAAGTATCTTACCTTGTTTAATCTTAGCAAAGAAACTATATAGTCTAGACAGGATTTTTATCCCTAGGGCGCGGAGGTGTTAAATAACTTGCCCAAGGTCATAGTAGTAATGCAGTTGCTGGGGTTCAAAGCTAGGCAGTCTGACTCCAGAGCCTGCACTGTCCCCATTAGGTTATGTTGCTTCCCCAGTCAAGCAAGCAAGAATTCCCCCTAATGCCATCAGGAGTCCGACTGACATCCGAGTTGGTGGTAGTAAAGCATCATGGTCTGAACCAAAATAATAAAAACCTTTGAAACAACATTATCTGACTTCTTTCAGGCTTTTAAGACAGTTCCATCATCAACAGCTTATTCCATTTCTCTGGCCACTTCCAATTTCTGAACAAATGAAGAAAATGGGAGTGATAAATTGGAGTTTTTAACAAGTTTTTTTTTTTTTTTTGAGACGGAGTCTCGCTCTGTCACCCAGGCTGGAGTGCTGTGGACGGATCTCAGCTCACTGCAAGCTCCGCCTCCCAGGTTTACACCATTCTCCTGCCTCAGCCTCCCAGGTAGCTGGGACTACAGGCACCGCCACCTCGCCCAGCTAGTTTTTTGTATTTTTTAGTAGAGACGGGGTTTCACCGTGTTAGCCAGGATGGTCTCGATCTCCTGACCTCGTGATCCGCCCGTCTCGGCCTCCCAAAGTGCTGGGATTACAGGCTTGAGCCACCGCGCCCGGCAGCAAGTTTTTTTAATCCAATATCTTTTCATGGAAACCACCAAACATACCCAAATGTAGAAATAATTATGTAATAAGCCTTCATGTTCAACCCTAAGAGGGGCGAGGCTCTATGTGACCCATTACTGAGTTTAAACAGTTTTCAATTTATGGCCAGTCTTATTTCGTCTATACTCTACCCACATCCCTTCCTCCCTTGGAATGACTGAAGTAATTCCTAGGCATCATATAATTTCATCTATAAGCATCTCAGCATGTATCTCTAGGAGATAAAGATTTTCTAAAAAATCATATTACTACTCTTCAAATTTAAAATAATCTTTATAGTTTTACATAGCCCATTAGTGTCCAGATTTTCCTGATATTTTCTCTTTTAATATGTCAGTGTTGAAATGAGGTCCATATACAGTTGATGGCTATGCCTTTTAAATTTTCTCATCCACAGATTCTTCTTCCTTTTTTATTCCATTCAATTTATGTTTTGAACAAACTAGCTTGGCCTGTAGTTTCTCATGGGCAAGAATAACCTTCAGACTGGGATGCCCATCACTCTGATACCTGTAAAGGGGATGAGGCAGACTGGGGAAGGGAGAGCCTCAGAGCATGATCACATGTCACAAGGTCTTTGCTTACCTAGGGTGAGGACTTGGGAAAAAAGTTGCCCATTAGGAGTCCTGCCTTGGGCAAAAGTGGCCAAACTTAAGCTGTGCTGTCACAGGCTGTGGGCTGACTTGGAAATGGACCTCAGCTCCTCTGAAGTTGAGGTGGAGCTTGAGGGTACCAATCCCTGGTGGCCATTACAATGATAACTACACTCATTGTCATGGCATGGCAAGTTTCTCCTCAAAGGTAGATCCTAGCATCCACCATGACCAGTGAGGGTTATTTTTATTGTTATGATCACTATAAACTCAAGGATTTAAACCTATTAAATATTTTTGAGTTCACAGCAATGAATATTTTTACTGATCTTCAAATTGTCAAATTTTGGATATTTAGACCAATGGGAGACCCTTCATCTTGACTTCTGAGTTCTTTTGACATTACCTCAGCTGTCTGACAGCTTCCCTGCTTTCTGGAATGGCAAGATATTCCAGGTTCATCTTGAACATTTCATGCTTGAGATACGGAATCGAGCTCATTATCAGAGGGGCCTGCTTCCTTTTACTGGGTAGTGGTATTAGAGACCACAATTTGAGAACTAAGCAACATCATTGCTAAAACTTCCCCTACGTGTACCTTGTTACTTAGGTTTTTCAAAGAACAGAGCTAGAAAATATGTTGGGCTTTTTTGTTTTGTTTTTAAAGAAAAAATGTATCATAGGATTATGCTGATACTTCCAATTCAAGTGCAAGCCTAAGCTTTTCACATTGTCTCTTTTCTCCTACCCTTAAAGTCCTGAGTCCTAACTGTAACAACATCATTACTCATTTGCTTTCTTTACATTATATAGACACAGTAGAGTAACAACACCAGAGCTGCCAATCAAAAGTATAATTGCTGAAACCCACTTAAGATAGTTCTGCAATTTTTTTTTTTGTTCATAGAGTGTACACTACTAGGGAGGTGTAGTCAAATTACTATGTTTTAAAGACACTTGGAATAATTCATATCTGTGAAGTTATACCCCCAGCGTGTTTTTTCTACTGTTTCGTTTTGCTTTTGATGTTTAGGCTTTTCTTTTTAAAAAACAATTTAATAATTACGTGAAATACTTATATGGTTCCAAAGTCAAATCTACTGAACAAACTATATTCTGGGAAGTATAGCTTTTATCTGTCTCCCTTCTATGCTTTTGCTCCTTCCTGTAGGGAGGAAAGCTTATTTGTTCCTCAAAGCTCTGGGTTGTTTTTTTATTTTATATAAGTAAACATGTGCATATATTCTTTTCATTAGCCCCACAGTACCCACCTACTTAAACACATGTACCATGTATATGTTTTTCCACCTTGATTTCTTACTTAACAATATGCCCAGAAGATCACTCTGTAGCGCTTTACGTCGGCACCAAAATCCATTATGTAGTATCGTTTATTGAACTCTCTGTTGGAGAAGTTTGGATTGTTTCTAGTCATTTTTGTTATCACAAATAGTGGTTTAATAAAGAACTTTTACTTTCTGTTTTTTTCAGTATGCTTTTAGAATAGATGCCTAGAAGTGAGATTGCTGAGTCAACAATTGTGTTAATAATTTTGCCCAATATTATGAAATTCTTTCAAAAGACTTGTGCAGCTTTGCTTCTTAAAATCATTTTTGTAGAAGGGCATCTATTTCCTGAAAATTTCTCCAGGAGAGTTTATTGCCAAACTTTAAAAAAAACCTGATACATAATAAATGATATCTCAGCATAGTTTAAATTTGCATTTTTCTTATTAAATCATTCGTGTTTTTAGCCTATTCCTCCTGACATTTAGGGGTCACCAATTATGGGGTCTCTGGAAGGTTCCAAGATGCTGTAATCAATTTGACATGATTTCCATCTTAAGATATTCACAGTCTTCAGGAAGATATATTGACAAAAGAATAACTACATGATCTGTTTTGTGTGCAACTTAGGTGGTACTTACAGAGCATTATAAATGCACATAGAGAAATAGGTAAAGGAGAAAATCATTCTGTTGGGTGGGTCAAGGGGGAAGTCAGGAAAAGCTACAGAGAGGTTCAAGAGTAAACTTGAATGTGGGCCTTGAAGTATGATTAGGAGTTAGCAAGACAAAGGAGCAAGGAACCCATTCTAGAAAAAGAAAATTTTGAAAAATCTCAAAAAAAAAGGATGCTTTGTCCTATTTGAAAAATAAGAATGTTGTCTTGTTTATGGGGGAGATGACAGTGCTTTGTTTCTAGTCAGTAGTTTGTACAGCACTTTGCATAGCCAGGAAATTGGCGTCTCAAACTGAGAGTTGGGGAAGGTGTGATAAAGGCTGGGCATTAGGTGAGATCAAGTATTTGTTTTTTTTTTTTTTTTGGTAAAGTAGGTAGCAGGATAGACTATAAATGGGCTTCACACTGAGGAGTCCAGTGTGATGGCTGATCCAGCAGATCAGGAGGCAGTGGCTGCAAAGCAGGGAGAATGGCGAGGTAAGCCTGGATGCAAGGGATATTGTCAAAGACAGAATTTGGAGGATGTGAGGCTTAAAAAGGAAATAAATAATAGTGATGCTGAGATTTCTAGCTTGGGCAGTGGGATAGTAGACACTGTGCAAATTAATTTTTAAATCAGCACAATGAGAAGCATCTTATTTAAAATATATTCTACCAAATCTTATCATCAGATGTGCCAGTGACTAGCAAAATGTGTGAACAGAAGAGAAGTAGCTTGAAAAGTGCACAAACTGGAGAAATTGCTCCTGAAGGGACTGTAAGTTGAACCCTTTTAAGCCTATGATCTGTGTTTTATGAGCCCTAGGCTCTTTCCTCTGTATCCTGTTTCTTATTAGAGTAGAGGCTACTTAAAAATAATCGTAGTTTAAAGCTCTCTATTTTCAGAAAATATTATTCATTAGATGTTAGTAAATAATGTAATCTTTGTACATTCATAATTCTGCATTACTGGAGTGTAAAAAGTCAGTGAAATAGGCATTTGTAAATATGTCAATTTTTATCTGTGGAAAATAACTGCTCATACCATTTTAAGCTTAAAAGTTCATTTACTTTTTAAAATATCCATGTTTATATTATTTTGTCTAGTACAAATAATTGATATTTACCCCAAATTAAGCCTTTAAGTTTACTAAATGTTACAAACATAATTCAAAGCACTGTTTAGTGTCCATCTGTGCAGGAAAAATAAGATCAATACAATTGAGCAGCTGTTAGCATGTATTGGTTTCCTTATATTTTAAGTATGTTTTCATGTTTTGAAGGTGTAAAGGGATGACAGTATGTTTTGTTGTGGTTTTCATCATACAGATAAAAATTTACTACAGTTGAAATCTTGGTGAACATAATACATTTTAAAAGTTCCATTCCTCGCCCATTTATCTGGATATTTAAACACAGTAAAATAAATAACATGATACATTTTTGTCATGTGATTTGATTTATGTTTTTTAAAAAGTAGAAATAAATTTCTCTCTAAAAGTTATTTTTATTTTTTAAATTTAGCATTTTTCATATTTGAGGAACAAACACTATGTCTTGCTACCCTGGCTTCTGAACTAAAAACACATCTGTCATTTTACAGGTTGTTTTAATGTTTTTCATTGGGATCAAACCTACTCTGGAAATATCTCATGGGTGAGCTTTATTTTTATGAAATGTTCTTGGCACTTGAAGACCTTCGTAGGTACATGCCAGACTCATCTTGCATCCAGTTCTTCTGCATGGAAAATATGTGCATTGAGATTCTAAGTGCCTTTTCAAATTTGACCTTCTTAGAGAATAACATGAGTCCCAACAATTAGGAAAACTATGGAATGCCTTTTGGCTTTGACTTTTCAAAGATTTTTAGTCAGTAATATTTAATTAGCATTCTCTGTGTACATTGTACATTTTTGTGTGATATGACTAGTTCCAAAGGAATATTCTAGAAGATCTCAGCCTTCTGCTTTTGAAGGTGATAATATACTACTAAGTTATGCATTGCTTTACATTAAAATAATGTTGCAGCCATTACTTATTGCTTAACTAGTGGGTATAGGACATCAGGTTGAAATAATTGATTTTGAAGTGAAGAATTCTTGTTTATATCTTAAACTAACCAAGTATGTTCCTTAACTTTGAGAATAACAATGATCGTTTTCATTACTCTTGAGTAGACTGGATAAATCAGAAAACCCATGTTAGGGGTCCCTGTAAAAACTTCAGTCCTATTTGGTAAGTGTTCTTCCTTTATGAGAGTTTCAATAAAATCAGGTAAATTTAAACTCTGAAAATTCTACATACTGTCTATCACGTTCAATTTACTGTTAATACTATGCACTGGAAAATATTTTTTTTCACCTTAATGAAACCACTGGTCATTACTGCTGCTACTGATGCTCTTTTGTCTGCACATACTGTTGCAACATAATGTGTTGTGCATTTGATACGGATATTATCATATTGCCATAAGGAGCTGCTATTATTTTAGACACCAACTGATTCCATGATAGTGTCAGATTTCTTTAACATATGCTTATGTTTTTGTACAAATGACCCCAAGAAACATCTGCTAGTTTTGTGGTGGTATCTACTGTTTCTTTTTTAGAATTTGACGTGTCAGTCACTTTTGAATGTGAATCTACAATATTAGAGTTGTATTTCTTTCTAGTTTTTATGTTATTGGTATTAACAAAATTGAGTCAATTTTATGGCATAATTCAAAGAGAAACTGAAGCTGTCTATGGATGTTATTTTAAAAATACCGTTTTCATGATTGTGCCTTTAAAATTTTGTCATTGGTTGACACTTTAAAATTGAAAAGTGCCCTTTTAATGGATCTTTTAGGTTCCAAAATCTTAAGTCGAAAATTTCTGTCTATTGGTCCTGAAATTACTCTCTGAATTTGATAAGTATGTAGTACTTGTGGTGTATCCTTGGTCAGTTTATATCATGTGCTAATTGCTAATCTTACTTAGTTTCTTCGATGGGTGTGTGAGAACAGGCAAAGAAAAAGGAAGTGTGATTTCTATAAAACTGAAATCTTTACTTCATGGAGATTAGAGAATTTCCTAAATAAAATAAGCCACTCATTCTGTTGTAGTTAGGATCCCTTCTTTTACTTGCTTTTCATGATCTTGACTGAGAAGCAACAATCGAGATTTCCATTGCCTGACACTTTCTCTTCTGCTTTTCTTTTTGTTTCTCTTACATTTTTAAAGATAGCTGTTTATTAAAAAACAATATGAACTTCTATTTATCGGACTTAAACCTGGAACATCAACAAAACAAAGAACAAACAAAACTATCTTTCCAACTTTATTTTATTAGAGGATGCTATCAATACAATTTTGTATTACATTCACACTTGATACCAAACCTAAACCCAAGAAAGTGTGTCCTGTGTTGCAGCATATCCCTCTGTTTAAGATAATAACTAGAACAATTTACTTTTATTTTCTACTCATCTGCTCTGTGCATCAGCTGTTGTCCTCCCTCAGCCTCGAAGCATGTCATCATTTTCATCTCCATGCTCATTCAGTCATCCTTGCTGCTCTTAGTCCCCCTTTTGTCCCTTGGGTGACTTATGTCATTAGGACAACCTTCTGTCCCCACTTGGCTGAAACTGAGCTGAGGCCCTTGCCAGTTGCATTAGGTGTGGCACCTTTCATGGCTCAGTTTGGGTCTCTGTGATATCTGTGTGCCTTCTACTCCAAAACTCCATTCTGCCAGAGGTGGCAGGGTGACTGGAAGCTTTAGTTTCAGTGACAAAACCCAAGCGTGGCTATGCTGAGTGTCTAAGTAGCTTTCATTTAGGCCTTAGATGAAATAGGAGAGTCAGGTGCCTCTGTGTCCCTTGAGAAAGAGAGATTTCCCTCAGCTGTCTGGGCCCAGCACTCAACCATTGAAGTGAGCTGGTTAGTATAATTTCCCTAAATTGTTGTTTAGTTTCCCTATGTGTAGGACTGGAGTAGGACAAAGTAAGGGGAGTCCCTAGTGACCTTTCTGCCTCCTGAGGAGCAGGCCATTTACTTTCAGTTGTAGCTTCCCATCTGTCTGTCCCTACTACCCTATCCAAGGCCCTGGAGGAGCCACAGGATGAGGGAGGAGATTCATGGAAAAGGGCCTTCAGGTACTGGGTATATCTGGAGTAACATTTAAAGTTTAAAAGACTCTTTAACAATTTTCCTCTGATACTTATTACTGCCTATACTGGTTTAGTTTTAGTACAGTAAATTTTGTCTATCATGGGGGTGAAGAAAATAGAAATATTCACATTAACTTTGTATGGTGCTTGGTATGATACTCTGAACAGGTGTACCCATAATTGTTTACTTGATGTTCTTTTTAATAAGTCAATTATATCATGGGAAATTGAAGAATAGCAAAGTTAATTTGTTTAATCATTCTATGGGAAATCTTGCATGCTCGTTCACTAAAGGAACATTGGGTTTCTTCCTTAAAGGACGAGGCTTTGTTTTGTTTTTAATAAGACACACTCTTTTTAATTAAAACAAAATCCCAGTGTTAAGGGATTACTGTTTTAAATAATTGGATTTCTTTCCTTTGTTTCTCCGATCCCTATATATGAGAAAAAAATCTAATGGTGTCTTAGGATAATAAATATTTCTAGATTAAAAAGTTATCTTAACCACTGACAGTTAATAATACTTCTCAAAGTTTATGGATGATACAGAATGTAATGTAAGGTTGAGAATTTTAGATTTGGAAAAGGCAAGGATACAAAAACTAGTGAAAAACAACAAACTGGAAACACTTTTAAAATAGTGATGTATTTATCTTTGCAATAAATTATTCAGAAATATAAATAAACTCACTATTTACATAGTTTTATTTAAATTTGTCCTTGGAATACTAAATTTAGTAATAGACATTTTCTTCTTTCAGATAAATGCTTTCCTGAAAATGGTATTTTCATATCTACAGATGGTTTAGTTTAACAATGGTTGGAGTAAAAATGACATAGGGAAGCAAAATGTGAGAGCCCAGCCCTGTTACCTTTAGAGAAACTCTCAGAATAAACTCTATTCCCCTTTCCTTCTCTTTCCCCTTTCCATACTCAAGAGCCCTTTTCTGAGTCTCTTAAGTCACGTGTGGGCCTTGGAGAGGATAAATAGCAGGGTGAGTGCTAAGAGGGGCGAGTGCTTTGCTTGAGGCAAAGTTTTCCTCCATATGGGACCTTCCTCAAGCCCTCCCTTCAAACCCCTTCAATGAGAGCAAGAACTCCTAGGACAGAGGTCTTGTGGAAAGCGGCATTAGCACGGAGGAGGGTGGTGTGGAAGGGTGAAAGATGCAAAAAGCAGCATTAGCATGGGGGAAGGTGGGGTGGAGGGGTGTAAACGGAATGAGAAGTGAAGTGGTTGAAGGGCCATTTTTCTAGTTGGCCTCTGGGCTTTGATGAACCTTTTCCAATGGACCTGTTTCTCCACCTAGCCCTGGGCTAATCTTGACTCTTAACTTTCCAGGTGTATAGTTATGCTGATTTCTCCTGGGTTTGGAAGCTCTGAGGAGCGCTGGTTCTAGTTCAATCGCAAGACCTAAAAAACAAGAAAAATAAAACAATTTTTAAAAAAGTAATTTAAAAAATACTTTTAAAGAACCAGTGAAAACTTGAGAGTAAAAATATCGAAGACTTGAGAAATTTTCATCTTTACCCTTTGAGTGGGCAGCATGAGAAATTATTGTAAATGGTGCTTTCAAATCTTACACAAGGTTCTCAGTTACCTTCATCTGTACTCCCTAGACCGTATTGCATCCCTTGCTATCTTGACTAATTCCCACCTAAAATAATTCAATGGTCTCCCAGTATAATCTGGCATTCTAATTAATAAGCTAAGAAATTATTTGTTTTTTCTCTCATTGGCATTAAATATTCTTCAGTGCCCACATTTGGAAATATTGGAACACAGAAATGAAAAAAGATACGATCAGTTTCTCTGCTTGCCATGTTTTCCTTGATATGGCAATATGACAACAGGTCACCCTTTGAAGAAAATTCAGAGATGCTAAAATGGAAGTTAAAACTGAAGACAAGTCAAGGCAGGATAGTGTAGCAGTCTGCTAGGGCTGCCATAGCAAAATACTACAGCCTGGGAGGCTTGAACAGAAATTTATCTTCTCACAGTTCTTGAGGCTGGAAGTCAAAGATCAAGGTGCCATTGGGTTGGCTTCCAAAGAGGGTTCTCTTCCTGGCTTTCAGGTGGCCACCTTCATACAGCATCCTCATGTGGCCTTTTCTCTTTGCCTGCATGGATAGAGATCTCTGGTGTCTTCCTTGTAAGAACACCAGTCCTATTAGATTAGGACCCTACGCTATGACCTCATTTAACCTAATTATCTTATTTAAGGCCTATCTCCAAATACAGTCACATTGAGGGTTAGGGCTTCAACATATTTTAGAGGAACACAAGTCAGTCTATAACAGGTGGATTTGCTATAGTTCTTCTTTACCTAGATCTTTCTTTTCCAACCTTGAGAGTGGGTTTTCGCCAGGTGTGGTGGCTCACACCTGTAATTCCAGCACTTTGGGAGACCAGAGAAGGTAGATTGCTTAAGCCCAGAAGTTCAAGATCAGCCTGGGCAACATGGCAAAACCCCATCTCTGTGCGTGGGGGAGGTGGTGAGGGGGGAGGGGGAAATTAGCTGGGCTTGGTGGTGCTCACCTGTAGTGCCACCTACTCAAGACGCTGAGGCTGGAGGATCGCTACAGCCCAGGAGGCAGAGGTCACAGTGAGCAGAGATCGCACCACTGCACTCCAGCCTGGGTTACAGAGTGAGAACTTGTCTCAACAACAACAAAAAAAGTGGGTTTTATTCTTCCCCTTAAATTCCTATTAACAGTGAGGTGAGGCTTTTTGTGTGTTTTTTTTTTTTTTCAATACAATGGTTAATGTATGATTACTTAAAAATGATATATAACACCAAGAAATAAAGAATTGTTAGTCAAGTGAGAAGGAATATAAAGGAACATATTTAAATGGCTTGGAAAGATGGATAATTTTTTGCATTTTAAGTAGGTTTTCTCAACTCCAACTGCGGAACTTGGTCAATCTAATCAGTCTAAATATGGCATAAATAATAATCTTAGTTACATGGACAGGGGAAATAGCAGTAGTAGCTCTCAAAGATAGTGAAATACATCTGAATATCACTAGCAATGTCATGAATTTGCTTGTTCTAAAGTTTTCTGAAAGTATGAATTCATAACAGATTTTTTTTTTTTGTCTATGACTACTGATGTTTGAGAGAGTAGTGTCAACTCCCCCATTTATTACGTTTATTTCATATTTTGATACTGAAATCAGTGTTCATTTTGTGTCTTCCTGATAAATCTTGCCAATAAGTAATTACCAAACATATTGAAAAGTTCTTAGGATTATCTGGTTGCTGGGCGCAACCTTAAAAGGCCATGCAGAAAAGTGACTTCGGTGGCTATTACCCTGCTTTATTCAAGTCTGAGCATTTACTTTCCTAGTTCAGTCAGAAATACTGACCTACATTTAAAAGTGCAACACTGCCCTATCTGTTATCTAAATCCATTGTTTTCCTGAGAGGAAATACCAGAAAAGAGGGCACCAATATTATTTTTCTGCTGTTCTTGATCATAAGTGATTACCTTTTTCTTGGTTAGGCATTCTGCTTCTGAAAGATAACTGAGGTTGAAGTTGGTAGAACTAAGATTCTTACATAAAATCATAGGAAAGATAATTTTCAGGATTATTGAATCATATTAAAAATGATATGACCATGTGAAACGATGATAAGGACTAAAATGAGTTAATTCAATTTGGAAATAGTTAAATTAGAATTTGCTTCTGTTTTTGATGAATACTGCTTTTTGAAAAATCTGAGTATTTAAGCTTTTACTACAGTCATTCTCCCTAAAGTAGACATAGAAGTGTGTTCTTATCTTGATTTGGTAAGGCTCTGAAAATGCAAAGCAACAGATGTTGTACCCAGCATAATTATATGTATCCTGGAAACACATCTTTATTGAGTGGGATTTGTTCTTGGGGAAACAAAAATTTGGCAAACAAAGGGCATTAACTTGCTGATCTCAGCAGTAATTACTTGGGTTAGATTATAATAATCTTGTGTAGGTGGTAACTGCATGCGTATATTAAAAAATAATATAATTCTAAAATACGTACATTAAAAGGAAAATGAACTTGTGTAAACTTTAGCTCATTTATCCCCTTGAGCAGAAAAAATCTCAATTTCATTATCTGAAAGTTCTTTGAACAGCTTTTTGGAAGAGGTTTCCAGGATTCCAAATCCTAATATGTATATTGATACTGAGGCTTTGGACTAATCCTTTGGGGGTTACTGCCTTTTTGTTTTTTATGCCCACTGAAAATAGAGCATTTCAAACAAATGAACTGATGTCTGATCTTTAAGCATGCCAGTAACTCTGAAACAAATCCATAGTTATTTTTACCAATGACTGTATTAAAGCTGTACTTTCTGTATTCTCTCTTCCATTCCAAGGCCATTTTAAAACACCCTCTTTCTTCTCTCCCAGTAGGTAAAGTAAAGCAGAGCTGCTTAGGTCTGGGTTATGGAGGAATTATCTGGAGGTCAGTTTGAGAACCACTGTGCCAATGATTTCTTAAACAAGTAGCTACAAAGTTGTGAAGGCCTTACAAAAATTTCTGAAGTTGGTGGTGGTGGTTTTGGAGTCTGAAGCTTAAATAAGAATTTGTCAGTAGTCATGGTCTAAATAGCTGGTTGCTACCAAGGTCATCTAATTTTTTTTTTTAACACAAATATTCTGAACACAAATGAAACCTTCAGGACAAGACATTTATGTTTTGAGAATATTCTTAAATGATTCCTGTCATGTATCTTATTTTATATATCTTAATGATGAGCATGTATTTTTTATTGTTGATGATGATCTTATAAATGAGCTATCACCTAGTTTCTAATTCCGAACAGCTCCTTCATCAGTAGAATATTGCTGTAGCACAGTTTTCCCATCTGTTAAGAAAAAATGATGACTAATAAAGAGTGGCACATTTCAGGGCTGGTGTACTATCGCAACATCTAGTGTTTTAGTACTGAGGATAGTGATGTATGCAGTGTTCCTTACAGTCATGAGTGTGAGAATGTTTTCCTCTTCGGCAAAGTCTGTGTATTTCCACAGCTGAACTCAGGATCCAAAGGAAAACCATAAGATGATGAAACCAGATTGTTGTGCTCAAATTTCTGTTCCCCACTACATGATCATTAGTTTTCGTCAAAAGAAATACTGATCCTATCCTGGGATGGAATTGGTAAAGAAGTTTGCGTTGTGAGTAGGACACATAAAATTTTTAGGATGAGTACAAAAGGAATTTGATAGATTTCCCCAAAATGTTTGGGAAAAGATTTATTCCTTCCTAGGAACAGCAAGAATAGCACTATCACATGAGGCAACTCCTGGTAATTTTTTCTGCTTGCTCTTATTTCAATTATACCTTTTCATTATTTTCTATATCTCTCAATTTCTGTTTCTTCTCTTAATGTATCCTGTAAATTTCTTAGTAGAACCTTTTTACCAATTAGGATTTCTTAGTTTGCTTTAGGAGGCACTCAGGATGCCCCCTTTTGTAAGGTATTAAGTTGGAAATAAGAATTTGGTGAAGGTCCACATGACAGTTCGTTTCCATTCTCCATTGTACCAAACTGCTACAGGGAAAGAACCACATTTAATCAACCTCAAATCCTCAATATTTAGGTCAGAAAACACTTGGCATGGAAGAGACACTCAAATTTTGCAGCTACATAGATTACTGATAGAAAATATGTTTCTCGCCTTTACAAGCAGTGTGAAACCAGTGTGATCTCTAAATATCTTCAGACTACTGGGGGCAAATACTGTATTATAAGAAAAATTCTTCAGAAAGGAAAATCCAGCTACTCTTATATCACCACTCTATGTTGAAAGCTAGGGAAGATAAACTGGCTTCCAGCCAATGAGAGTCCATGTGGACCTAGTGCTGGCTGGAGATCCCTGGTCCAAAGGCAAGAGCCAGATACTGGTTGTCTGCTGAAAATCAGAAGATGACCTCTCTGGTAGTAAGGCCAAGTGACTCATCCCTGCATCTTTTCTCCTCTTCTGGTTTCTATAAGGATCTCACCTTTTCCCCCAGTACCCACTCTCAAGAACTGCTTTCCTTTTTAACATGATCATACCAAAAAGTATCAAATGGTACCTTGATTTCCTTTCTGAGGTATTTAGGGAGCATATTTACTTTGTGAGACTCATTAGAAGTTTGGCTTCTTGGTAAGGCTGTTAAATGAACAGCATGTTTGGGTGATTTGGGAAAGAATAGGAGAAGCCAGTCTCCTCTGATAGAGCAAACCTGGGGAGCTGTAGTTGACCCACCTGCCAACTGTCCTTTACAGTTAGGCGTGTGGCATCAGTGGGTGACTGACCAGAGTCACCATCTCAAGGGCGGCTATTCTTTCCTTCCTGTGCCTTCTCAGATCTCTTTTTTGTTCTTGTTACTCCACTATATTGGTTTTTCTTGAGTTTTTTTCAAGCAAGTATCACTGTTCACTTCTACTGCAGTTCCTCTTTTATCGTTCGCTTTTTCTCTTAGTCTTCATTGTTTTCCATTTTGAACATTCAGAGATCCATCAATAAAAACAAAATCAAAAACAAAACAAAACAAAAAGCAAAATAACAGGGAGAGGTAAACACCAGTCAAATGAAGTATTATCATAGTATATTACTATACTCTTTAAAGTGATCGAAGGGTGGTTTTTTGGAGCCAGAATATGTTAGAATTTGGAATTTGCCACTCTTGAGACTGGGGCAAGCTATTTAAACTCTAAGCTTATCTGTGTCTCCTCACAATCTGTAAAATGGGTCGTAATAATAGCACCCAGTTTATGGTGTAGTGAGCATTCAGTGACACAATGAATCTAAACTTATTTGCACTACATAGAACAGAATTTTTGTCTATTATTAAACAATATAGCATTTTAGGCATGAAAGAAACTTTAGATTACATTGAATATTTATCATTTTTCTTACCAGAGGGTAAGTTTCTGTTTTGTTTGCCCCTGTTTCTCTAACTCCTAGAATAGTTTCCAGCACATAGAGATTCAACAAATATTTGTCGAATGAATGAATGCATCTATTCTAATCCTCTTATTTTAGGAATGACCCGTCAGGCTCAAAAATGAAAGCATTTTCCTCAAGATTGGTGACAGAGTTTGGGACTAAATCTAGGCTTTCTCTTCCTACACCAGTGTCCTTTCTGGGAACACGATGCCATTTTCTCAATATTTGTTTATTTATATGGTGAATTGATAGGAAGCTGTGTGGTAGTATAAGAAGATAAACTTTGATAATGAGGTATACTTATCAGATTCTAAATTCTCATTTAAAAAATGGTACACCATTTATCTTCTACATTTTCATATGTAAAGTGAGGTGATTTCTACCTTATAGAACTATTGTGAGGATTAACTGAGATAATCTTTGTAGAGCACCTGGTCCCCCCCCCTTTTTTTTTTGGCTCACCCCACCCCCTAACTTTCTACCTAGACAACTTATACATTCACTTTATTTTTCATTCCTTCTTGAATCTCCTGTGGTCAGACTTTGACCCCTGTCACTCCACAGCTAACTCATCAAGGTCAGTCCTCATCTGATTCGACCTGTTGAGAGTCTGACAGGTAGTCACACGATGCTCCTTGTTACAATTTTCTTCACCTGCCTTCTTGGATGTCATTCTTTTGGTTCTCCTCCTATCCCACTGGACTTCTTTTTCGCGGTCTCCATACTTGGGTATTCTCATTTTCCCATGTCTGTCCTCTGACTTTTTCTTGTCTCTATTTCTGTTCTTTCTCTGGTTGGACCTTCTCTAGTTTCTGGCTTCAAATACTGTCTAAATGCTCATCTTTCAAATTTATATCTTTAGACCTCACCTCAGAATTCCAGTTTTATAAATCTTCTACTTAAATATTAGAGGTCTAATAAACTTCTCAAACTTATGTTCTACAACAAACTCCACATTTTCTCCTGTACCCTCTAAATATGTACCTCCTATAGATTTTCCCATTTCAGTAAGTGGGAACTTCATTATTCTGATTGTCCAAACCAAAAACACTTGGAGACCTGCTACATTCCACTGTTTGTCTTTCATTCTACATCCAACTCATCAACAAATCCTGTTGCCTCTTCCTTTGAAATATATCCATGTTTGAGCCGCATCATTGTCACCACCTTGGTGTTATACATTCTCATTTCTCACCTGGAGTATTGTATTTCTCATCTGCAGTAGTGTATGTCGTCCATGTAGCAACTTTGTTTTTGTTTGTTTTAAGATCGGGTCTTACTTTTGCCTTGGTTGGAATGCATAGCTCACTGTAACCTTTAATTCCTGGGCTCAAGTGATCCTCCTGCCTTAGCTTCTCCAGTAGTTGGGACTACAGGCACACAACCGCACTTGACTAATTTTTTTTTTTTTTTTTTTTTAACTTTTACTAGAGATGGGGTCTCTCTCTGCTCTCCAGGCTAGTCTTGAATTCCTGGCCTGAAGTAATCCTTCTGCGTCAGCCTCCCAAAGTGTTGGGATTATAGGCATGAGCCACCATGCCTGGCCCAGATGTTAATTTAAAAGTGTACATTAGAGCACATCATTCTTCTGCATGTTCAGCTTAAAATCCAATGTCCTTAATGTAAGTTTATATCACCCCACATGGGCTACTTGTGCCTGACACCTCTACTCTTATGTCTTATCCTTCTCCGGCTTTCTTACTAGCACCAGCCACATCTTACTGTTCCTTGAATACACCAAGTATGCATTTGCCACAGGACCTTGATGCTTACTGTTCCCTTTGCCCAGAAACCCTTGGAACCAGCTATGTGTTAAAATTCAGATATTTACTGATTTTAGAGAGCCAAAATGGGGTATATATATTACATAACACTCACAGCTGGTTTGTGGTAGCGTTTCATAATTAAACAATATTTCTGAATGAAACATTAAGAATGCCCATGCTAAGAGGGATGAGTAAAGACTCAAATCTCATTGTCAGTTCAGCTGCAGAATGAGGTCAGCTCAGGATTTGCTGCCAAATGACTTAAGAAAAAAATGTTTTTGGAGCTTTGGGGATTTCAGAATTGCAGATGAGAGATTCTAGACCCGTACCTACACAGCACGCTCCCTTATTTTGTTCCAATCTTTGTTCAGCGATTATTGGGAAGTCAAGGAAGATCTCTGTCTAAAAGGCTTCTCTGCATAGAACAAGACTGGCATGTGGAAGGTTTCCAATTAACAATATTAAAAGAGTGAAGCTCAAATCATTTTTCACTCAAATACATACTATTTAGACCAAGACAATGGCCAATTTAAGAATAGTTAATCATTATTGGAAACAAAGTACTATTTGATTAGGGATAGTTAACACAAACACTTATTAGTTTTAGGGATATGTGAAATACTTAATGGATGAGTCATCTGCTGACATAAAACCCATTATCCATTTTAGTTCCTGGTAGCCTAACTGGTTGAACCTTGTTTTATTGATCTGTTATTGATTTGGCCTGTAACTTCAAGTTACATTTTAATGTAATTTCATCCTTTTCTGATCGCCCTGTGTCTTCAAGCATTTTTAAACAGTTGATAGATAGTTGAAAGATGTTATCACTATTTCAATCTAAAAGATATTATCACTATTTCAATCTACTTAAAATTTTTAATACATTCATTTTAAGTATCACATACGGAACTAATCGAAAATACAAGATAGTGAAAAACTTTTGTGAAGATCACCTGAAATTTTAACATGCGTTTATTTTCCTTACATAAAGGAACTTAGTCTCCCTAAAGAATTATGAGTAAAAAAGTATCATAATGATATTTGTCTAGTTTTGGTTGAGTACACTCCACAGGAGAAAGTTAGGCATGAGCAGGAATTATTATAATCCCACATTCTCAAACAGTGCTCTAGTAAGAAAGATTTTATGTCTTTCCAGAAATCATTTTCCTCCTCTTTAGAGCTTTGGGACCATAATTGTATTTAAATTGCTAATCTGTTTTAAGGAATCATAATAAATTGCTTAACATTTATATTCAATCAACTTTGTAATTTGTGTAATTTTTTCAGGGCAACATTGGGAAAGTTTTTAAGAAATTGGGAAATATAGAAGTATTCTTAGTTATACTATATTTTTAAAAAATGATATCTGATCTGACTGAAATACTTCAATCATTTTTGTTTTTCTCTCCAAGATTAGCTAGAATGGATGTGATTTTATTTTTTAATTTGCATTATAGAGAGTACTTTTTGGGGGGTTTTATGAAAAATACTTCATTTATTTTGTTAGTGATACTTCAGTTGCATAAGAAAATGTTCTTTTAAATATAAGTGGTCATTTACGTGCAGCCTTAAAGTTAGCAAACATGCCTATGAGTAGTCACTATTTTTGAAGGTCTATTTATATCTGATTGCAATGGCTTATATTCAATAGTACTCCTACTAAATGAAATAAAAATGGATGCCTCTTCTGCCACAGAGGCACAGGTGGACATCTTGGTAGCAAGCCCCATGCGGTGTGACACATGGCACAGCCCAACATGGGGGCAAAGAGCATGCGGCTTGAGCTAGGAGTCATTTTATGGCTACTTTACTGTAGATTTGTGTTTTTCTGTGGAACAGCCATTATTGAAAACATTTACATAGTATGATGTTTGTTTTTCGTTAAATGCTTATTGTGATTTCTTACAAATAGTCAAGACTTGATTAGCAGAACCTATTTAGAAGCCAGAGTTCCCCTGCTCCACCCCTCACTATCTATATAAATGATATTTTTGTCTCTGTCCTTTATAATGTTGGCACCCTGTGCATATTAGATGTAATCAGGGCTGAAAGGAAACTTGAATCCATCTGGAAGCAATAAACTTTTCTAAAAGACTGCACAGTGTTATTTAATCCTGTGACTTCTTACTGTGAGTGAAATTAAGGTTTGATGCAGTTGTGTCACATCGTATTGATATCAAATTTATCTTTCTAAAAAAAACCTGACAGTATTACAGCACAGAGAAGATGGCTTGCTGTAATCCTATAAGCTATTTTACATTGATTACATGCTACATAGTGTACCTAAGTATATAAAATACTTGATCTAGAATGTTTTTCTTTAAAATTTTCTCATTAGGTAATACTTTCTCAACTTCACCTTTAATTTTGGCTTCTTATCATAGTACTAACTATGCGGTAGTAATTGTGTTATGGTGAAAGGCATGGAGAAGAAATTATTATTTTAAAACTATTGTAAAATGGAAACACTTATATAATTACCATCTATGTAGAATGCCAAGGTATAAACATTTAGCTTATTTTAGTATCAGACTGTTTGAATCAATTTTCAATAAAATTGGCTTCCTCTAATTTCTACTCCAAAATGGTTTTTAAAATTTTGTTTTACTTCAAATATGTTGGTAGGGTATCATATTTCATGTGACTAGGAGCCTAAATTATATCAGCTGACTGGCATAATTTGTGAAGTGTATGTGTGTTTATTAAAATTTAAAGTTTTTAAGACTTAAAATTTTATGAAGACTTAAATTTTTTCCTTATATTTTGAGTAAGTCCAACTGAAAATAACTTATAGACTTAGGAAATTTGACTACATTTTATAAGTCATTTCTTTGTAATTTTTCTTTCTTGTGGAGTCAACTCTATCTTTCTTCAATGGCAAAAACGAAAACCAAATATATTTGTCAACTATATTCTTTTAATTGGAAATGAAAGGTTCATATCCCCCATTTGCCTAGCATATTAAAAATAAACATGACCTTTGTCTCGAATGTTGTTAAGTTGGATTTTAGAAATCAAACCATGATAAGCTATATTAAAATTGCTTATCACCTTCCCTTTGTCTCCAGTAAGTCTAGGCCTAAAAATACTCATCATGTGAATAACGTTTTACAAATAATTTTTAGAACATCTTGAATTATATGTGTGATTGAAGCTTACTTTTGGATGTTCAGTCAACAAGGCTTCTGACAGTTTCTTTTTGTCTTCCCTTTCTTCCCTGCCACTGTGTACCCCAAAGTGATCCCTGACCACAGTAGTCCCATTGCTGGCATCAGGAAGGTGGACTGAGGAGTTCAGGTGTCCTAGAGGCTGTTAGGTGAATCTCTTCCACCTCTTTCCTGGTTCTAGGACCAGTCTTCAAGTAAAAATAACAATTACTTTAATCTCTCAGGTAAAGGTTCTTCTCCTTTCCAACAACACAGATCTGCCCGTGCCGAGTTCAAATACTCTGAACTTTGAACAGTTGTTCTGAATACGTTGTCATCTTATGATCAAGTAATGAGAGCATTGAGGGGAGAACCGAATGGGCATGGTATAAAAGTCAGACTTTTAGTGTTTCTAAGTAGCAGAACCCTTTGGATAATTTAGAGGGCTGTGCGATATCCTCACCATGACTGCTGGGAAGTAATGGGGTCTGACCTGCAGTGGTACTACATTGGCTGACAGTAATAACAGAGGTGAGAGCAAAGTACATATGACTATCCTTGAGGTTCTCAGGAAAAAGAGTATTAGTGAGTTGAACTGTGAGATGTAAGGGCCTTTACCAATAAGGAATCCCATGCCCAGACATAATCCTTAGACCCTGGCAATAGAAGCCATCATTGTGCTTTAGATCTCATTCTGTTCCTGCAGTCCAGCAAGTTCAGACCACAAAAGGTTTAAGCACTTTTTCCTTTGTTCTCATAGAAACAGTTGCCCATGGAGGTTCAGTTACACTAATATTAACATTTTAATATCCCCAAAGAAGTGCCTGGAATGCAGTAGGTATTCAAACTTGTTAAATTTAGACTTACCTTGAACTAGTACAGTTTTATTCTTTCTCTAACCCCTCCCACTACCACCATCTTAAAACCACCATTTAATTAGTATTTTATAACAAGTTATTAAAGGCTTTCAAAGACCTTTGAACCTTCACCCTCTGGTAAGTTAATAACTTTTGATATGCGATTAAATGTTAACTGAGTAGTAGTGGGGCTTAAGAGTTCACAGGGACTGAGAAATGAAGGTTATTATTTAGAAAAGTGGCTCAGTGTGCTTTGACAGTTGGTTAATATTTGAAAAGACTGGAGTCAAGAAGGCCTTCCATGTGCTAGGAAATGAAGGAGCAAAGGTCCAGAGGTAGAAATGCATACAGTGTGATTAAGGGATCTTCTGATTGATAGTAAATACAGTCAATAACAAACTTTTATTGGAAGCCTAGCCTGTGTTTGAAGCATTAAGCTAGGTGCTGGGATACAGAGATTGGGGATGAGGATAATGATAAAGATATTGTTGAAGTGAATTGCTGAGACACTAGAGAAAGGACCAATTACCATAATCTGAGGCTCGGGAGGAATTGGTGCAAAGATCATCTGGTAGGGTGTATGTGAACTGTATATACAAACTGATATGTGTAGCTGAACTGATAATGCCAAAAAAAGACTAGGTTTTTTATTAAGATGAATCTATTAAGGTCATATTTTCTGTTGGTGCCATTCTTGGAGACCTCCCCCAACCCTGCACATTTAATCAGTGTTTTTCTTGAGGGACTGAGATGGAAGTGGACATATAAAAGAAAGGTCTGGGCAAATACATAAGTAGCTAGTAAAATCAAGGAATAAATGATCTCAACAAAAATGCCCTTCTTGAATGAAAATGATGAAAGCCAATCAATCACATTGCATGATGAACTTGGGGTATAGAATATTAAATATTTCAAATTGCTTTATTTCATAATTCAGATGTAATGGGAACTTACTGCATAGACAGTGTAAAAATAATCTAGTAATAAAATCTTAGGTATTTAATACAAGGTGATCAAAGATGCAATGCGTAAATCATGCCATTTTAGGCTTAATTTTCATAATGGTATGCCTGTCTTTATAAGACTGTATACCAGGAGTTCTCAAGTTTTTTGGTCTTGGAACCCCTTTATACTCTTAAATCATTGAAAACCACAAAGACCATTTATTTAAGTTATTACCATTGATATTTGTTATATTAGAAATTAAATAGACATTAAAAATATTTACTATTTTAAAATAACAGAAAAGATTAGCATGGTGGCCCACACCTGTAATCTCAACACTATGCGAGGCCGAGGTGGGTGGATCACTTGAGATCAGGAGTTCAAGACCAGCCAATATGGTGAAACCCTGTCTTTACTAAAAACACAAAAATTAGCAAGGCGTGCTAGCGGGCACCTGTAATCCCAGCTACTCAGGAGGCTAAGGCACGAGAATTGCTTGAACCCAGGGAGATGGAGGTTGGTTGCAGTGAGCCAAGATTGTGCCATTGGATTCCAGCCTGGGTAACAGAATGAGACTCTGTCTCAACAAAATAAAAATAAAATAAAAATAACAGTAAATAAGTTCATTGCATATTAACATAAATATTTGTATTAAAAATAACTATTTTCCAAAACAATAAAAAAAGCAGTACCACCCTTCTATTTTAAATTTTTTCACATCTCCCTTTTCTAAAAAGAATATTGTGTAAGTTTAAGGGGTGCAAGTGCAATTTTGTTGCACAGATATATTGCTTAGTGGTGAAGTCTGAGAATTTAGTGTATCATCACCCAAATAACATACGTTGTACCCATTAAATCATTTTTCAACACCCACCTCCTCTTACCCTCTTGAGTCTCCTTTTTGTATCATTCCACACTCTGTTCCTATGTATACATTATTTTGTACCCACATAAAGTGAGAACATGTGGTATTTGACTTTCTGAGTTTTTTCAAGTCTGGCTTAATAGAAGACAGCTGAAATCTCAGAATGCTTCTTCATCCAGTCTGTTGTGAATATGTTGCTTTGATTGAAGTATGTAAGGAAAAATCCAGTTTAACACAGATGTGCAGCTGAAAAGGAAATGTCTTTTAATGTGTTCAGATAACTATGGATATTCTCCTTTGATACTATAGCCAAACTTGTCAAGTGCTAATTCCTTAAAGGCTGGTTATAATTTGAAATCTGAAAACATATCAATTTAATTGTAGTCTGCTATTTGAAAATGTATTGGTCTATCTTGTACTTTGAATGGATATTTTGCCCATGTATGATTTTGTAACATTCTGTACTGGCCTTTTGGAAAATTTGGTTTACTAAATGTTGACAAATTTTATTATAGAGTATTTTAAAAAGTCTACTATCACTGCCAGTCTCATCAGAAAATTAAAGGTTAGAAAGCTGTTAAGATCATCATCACGCTTACAAGTTTTACAAAATTCTAATTTTACTCAAAATCTTATATTTTATCAATGACAAAGTTCTCAGTTGCTTTCCTTTAGTTACTGACTCACTTTGTTCATTTTCCAGAAAATGTTTACCAAATGCTGCTGCCTGAATACCAGAGTCTGTATTGTCAGTTGATCTTTTCTATGAAAAACAGCTAGCTCAGCTGCAGCTGAAATGGTATAAGTGTTTCTCCTGGAGCGAACTACCATTTCCATTTGTAGCAGAAATGCTGTATACATACTTTTCATTGTTATTACCTGTAACATTTTTAAAAATGTACTCAAGGGTAGAGATTTTTAAAAAATAAGTGTTATTGCTTCATCAAGAACAGTTGATTTTTTAAACTGAGTTTTTAAACTGAGATTTTTAAAACTGGATTTTTTAAACTGAGTTTGAGTTAGTGAAGAATGCAGCAATTAGTAAAATTTGGTGCCCCACCTTGATTCATACTGACACTCCAGGAGTTTTACCCACTATTTCTTTTGCACCTTTAGTGCAAATGTTAATATGGTAGGAAAGGTAAATGACATCTTTAGTATTATTATAAAAATCGTTTTTACCCTGTATACTCTTTGAGACTACACATTGAGGATTGCTGATGAAGGTGTTTTAGTTTATCATAAGCATTGAAAAAATGTACTTAATTCACCAATTTCTCCTGAATGTTTATATAAAACAAAACTATACATATAGACCTACTCTTTTACTAATGGTAGAGATCTAGGAAAATTAATTTCTAAGAACTAGCCAGGATATTTGGAATGTGAAAAATATATATCAAGAAAAAAGCTTTAGAAGATTGTGATTGAAAGTCAAACAGTTCTCCTTTTCTATTATAGTGTTCTTTTGCCAAGAATTTACCAATTTTATGTGGTATTTATGATTAAACATAGACCATGTAGTGTAACATTGTTAATGTCACTTTGTACGTCATAGGTATTAAATGTTTTGAATAAAGATTAGCATTTTTATTGTGTATATTTTAAAGACAAAGAATAACATTTAGGCCGGGCATGGTGGCTCAAGCCTGTAATCCCAGCACTTTGGGAGGCCGAGGCAGGCAGATCATGAGGTCAGGAGATCGAGACCATCCTGGCTAACACAGTGAAACCCTGTCTCTACTAAAAATACAAAAATTAGCGGGGCCTGGTGGTGGGCACCTGTAGTCCCAGCTACTCAGGATGCTGAGGCAGGAGACTGGCGTGAACCTGGGAGGCGGAGCTTGCAATGAGCCGAGATGGCACCACTGCACTCCAGCCTGGGCAAGACAGTGAGACTCCGTCTCAAAAAAAAAAAAAAAAAAAAAAGAATATAGATTTTGACTGTTTCATTAATTCATTTTAGACTTCATGTGAAAATATCTGTATATCCTCAAATGCTTACATTCTTAAGTATCTCAGCTGTTTACGCATGAAAGAAATAACTACATGGGAAAAAGATGGAAATTCAGTATTTTTTATTTGATCTGATATAAAAATGTGACGTTTGCGTATTGGACCTGAATTTTCTGTCTTTCTCTCTGAAAATAAGTTGAAAAATTTCTCTCTAATTCTTTCACTAGATAAGAAACCTACTTTGTTGTAACTCTTGTATGTATGTATTTAGGAACTTAAGCTTTTCTGCTAACAAATGTTTTGTCATAATTCTTGAGGATAGTAATATATTGTGATGAGTTTTCAGTAAACTACAGGAGCAGCCCTATTTGTTTAAACCCTAGTTTAACCTGATTATTAACAATTAAATTGTGTTTTCTTCTAACAATTAAAGTGTATTTAAATTTATTGGTCCCTTGCTTCACAGATTTATCTCAGTATGTGGTGTATTCAAACAGAATTTTGTATTTTTAATTAGGGGATTAGATAACTAATTCTGAAGAGCCAAAAAAATTGTTAGACATCACATTGCTTAACCATCTAATATACCATAAGTGTGTGTATACACTATGTTGTGGGAGCCATCTATCAGGCAGGCCTGTTTTTCAGGCAGTATTTTAAAAAGTGGACATGTGCAGAAACTGTGAGCACAATTAGCGCCAAGCAGATAAATCCAGCTCTAATCCTGTTTACGGTCTACATCAGACAGATGTGCCAAGATTGATTTAGACAAGCCCGAGGCTTACAGTAATATTTTTAAAAGTGCCATTCACTGTTCTATTTTTGTTAAACCTTTGCTAAATATTCTTAAGTCTTGTTGGTTTTGCTCTTCTTATTAACCACTGTAACCTACTTTAAGCAGGTCCTGCTTTGCTCTCATGGTGACAAGGTAACCTGCCAGGAGAGGTTATCTTTATTCCCTGTAATTAAGTTGACTTTTCCCCCCAAGAAAATACAACAATAGGAAGTGGGTGCTGAATTAAATAAATAGCATGATACCCAGTAGATATATACTTAAATCCCTTGCAAGAACAGATGGTCCCCAGTATCTCTGTAAGTAATGTGAGAGGACAGTTAATGTTCTGAAACAACTAGCTATAACCAGTATGATACTAATGAACCAGTAGATTTCAAATAATAAACCACATGCCGCCAAGCAAAATTATATATCATTCATAAGGATTTAATTATCATAACTTGCAAAAAAGTGTCAATACATGATTTATATATTTGTATCTACCGATATCAAATATCAATTTATGAATAGAGTTTCACTTCATATTTTTTACCAATAAAGGTATGTTTTAACATTAAAGTAGAATTAAAGTTATATTTAAAATACATGCCCCAAAGTATGTGGTGATTTTTTTTTTTAACTCCCCTTTTACTATACGTCTGTATGTATTGGGCTGTATATGGAAATGTAGCTTTTACATACAATTAGGAAAACAATTGCTTTTATTTCTGGCGGAAACTTGTACTATAACAGAAGTGGCCGGCATGGGAGTCAGAATAGTTATCTTCTAGATGAAAACTGGAGCAGACATAAAAAATGTAATTATTTTTCTGATTCATATGGAAAATAAAATGAGTCTGAGTCATTCTTAAGGTGATACAGCAAAGGTGTATAAGTAGTCCATTTAAAAATATATCCAAAAAACCAGTTTTTTCTCTCAATATGGTTTGTTTTCCCTTTTTTCTCTTTAATCATGTTTCCCATATGTATTTGTATATTCTAAGAATGTCCAAAGAGTAAGTGTTTTGGAGTGGGGGTTGAGGAGAAAGACCTTTTTAGATTTCAGCTGATCCTATCAGATGATCTCTAGAACCTTGAACCTTCAACCTTCACTGAGGTTACCTGGAGGGCTTTTCACCTGGAAACCTGAGAAACCTTAGAAACCACCTGCCCTAGCTCTCTCTCAAGTCTAGGAAGCCAGTGGCCTGCGGCCCCACAGAGCCAGCTGGTCCACTCCTCATATAAGAACTTCAGTAACAATACAAAGACATAGCAAAGCACCATCGGATCTGATAACTGATTAAACAATATTTAATGGCTTTTTTATAGGATACTAACAAGTTTTATTCTTGAAGACTATATTCAGAGTGAGAAAACAATTTTCCTTAAAACTAATACACATGTTCATATATGTTAGGAACTAGTTATATGCAAAATCAAGTGAATCTTGTGATTAGAACTGGTCAGATTTACTCACGTAATATAAATGGTTAATATTGCCAAAATGAGTAATAGATCAGATTTTCTATGTGAGATATTGACACCTAAGAGATATACAGTGTTTCACTGTTGTGAAAGATGGAGTGCTGAAGAACATTTGTCTATTGTTATACATTTGTAAAAGGATTCATAAATTACTAATTTCAAATAAGAACTAAATATTTCTTCTAAGCCTGTAGTTTTTTTTTTTTAAATTTCTTCTTGTAACATTAGCAAAAAGACCATTCATGTGAAAACCTCAGATTTTGATCTGTACACAAATGCAGAAGTAGAGATTAGAAGCTTGAGCCAGAAAAGCGGGAAATACTGCTCAGATCCTTACAAGGATTTTTAGAATTTTCACTTCTGGGTCCTGCTGGTTGCTGTAATCTAACCTCCCATCTCCTTGAAGGCAGCCTCAGTTTCTGATGAAATACTACTCAGTTAATTTATACATATACTGTCTTGCTGTTTTCCTAAGGATTACAGGAAGAACTGTGATTCATCTACTGTTTTAAGTTTGGCTAGATTTAAAAACAGATTATCTCACTTATATGTAGAATCCAAAAAAGTCAAACTTATAGAAGTAGAGAGTACAATGGCAGTTGCCAAGAGCTGGAGGGGAGGGGGAGACAAGGGGATGATGGTTAAAGGTACAAAATTTCAGTTAGAATGAATCAGTTCTGGATCTATTGGATAGCATTGTGACTATGGCTAATAATGTATACTTGAAAATTGCTAATACCTCAAAATCACTGAGAGACTACATCTTAAATGTTCTCACCACACACCAAAAAAAGGTGTGAGGTAATGAATATGTTAATTAGCTTGATTTAATCATTTCACATTGTAAATATGTATTAGTACCTCACGGTGTACAGCGTAGATACAATTTTTAATGGTCAATTGTATTGTAATATATACATAAATATATGATTTTTATTGGTCAATTATACTGTAATAAAACTGCAAAAAATAAAGTTGTATTTTAAAAAATTGGAAGAAAAAATTAGCAGGTGATTGGAGATTGAGAAAGATGGGACCAATAAGTCCTCCAAGGAGAGACATACATTAGTTTTTTTTTAAAGTCCATTATTAATCTTATAATTTTTAATATGTATAATTTCTTGACACTTATTAATCCAATTAAGTATGAGAACACTGTGGATAAATCTAAAAACCTTAAAGTTGAGTAAAATAAACCAGATACAAAGAAGCACATACTTTATGGTTACATTTATGTGAAGTTCTAGAAAAGGCAAAACTTAGCTATAGTAAAAATCAAAATCATGGTCCTGAGGGAAAAACTAGAGAGTGGCATGAAGGAACTTTCTAGAATAGTGGGAAAATTCTTTATCTTTATTGGGATAGTGATTATGTGAATGCATATACTTAACAAAACTTATGGCATTGTGCCCTTACAAATATGTAATTTTTTTTTTTGGTAATTTGTACCTTAATAAACAAAACAGATGAGAGGGTTAGTGATTGTTTCCTTGAAGAAGGTCTTTACACGGGTCTATTGTTAACGAGTTGCAGTAAAAGTCATCCAAAATGCTTGGATTCAAAGCTTGGATCTGTTCCTACCAGATGTATGACCATAGACAAGTTACTTACATTCCGTCTTCAGTTTCTTCTCTTTTAGGAAAAAACATCTACTTTTTGTTGTAGAGATTAAATTAGGTAATACAATTGAAGTGCAGAGGGCAGTGTGTGGTGTGCAGCACATGTTCATTAAGTATTAGCTACCCTTATTTTTTAGGGAATGGAAATTTTTAAATTAAAA
This sequence comes from Trachypithecus francoisi, assembly GCF_009764315.1. NCBI lineage: Eukaryota > Metazoa > Chordata > Mammalia > Primates > Cercopithecidae > Trachypithecus > Trachypithecus francoisi. Next base: position 60,333,683 of record NW_022681458.1, read on the forward strand.
CTAATCAAACTATTTTAGGATAAGCAAGTGAAACAATCTTTTTTCAATTGATCACAGGAATATTTTCACTGAAGACAAATTAGACATTTATATAAGCAAACTACAGTCTCATTACCATTCAAATTTTCATATGCATATTCATACTTACATGCATATGAAAGCATTACACATATGTATTCCATAAATATATACAAAACAGTAATGGAAATGTACTGTACTACTTTGAACATCTTTCTAGTCAGCTCTACATTTTATTTACTTTTGAGACAGGGTCTCACTCTGTTGCCCAGGCTTGAGTGCAGTAGTACAATTTCAGGTCACTGGAGACTGGATGTCCCAGGCTAAACAAATCCTCCTACCTCAGCCTCCTGAGTATCTGGGACCACAGGAAAGCACCACCATGCCCAGCTTATTTGTTTGTTTGTTTTTTTTTTTTTTTAGAAATGAAGTCTCGCTATGTTGCCCAGGTTGGTCTCAAACTCCTGGGCTCAAGTGATCCTCCTGCCTCAGCCTCCCAAGACACTGGGATCACAGGCATTAGCCACTGCACTGACCTCCACATTTTAATAGCTGAGTAGCCTTCTGTTATAGGAATATACTTTTTTTTTTTTTTTTTAACAGAACCAATACTCTATTATTGTACATTTAGGTTGTTTCCAAGTTTCATTCAAATAATGCTTGGGTAAGTACGTGTTTTCATTTATTATTATTTTTTTGAGATGGAGTTTCACTCTGTTGCCCAAGCTGGAGTACAATGGTGTGATCTTGGCTCACTGCAACCTCCGCCTCTCGGGTTCAAGCGGTTCTCTGGCCTCAACCTCCTGAGTAGCTGGAATTACAGGTGCACACTATCACACCTGGCTCATTTTTGTATTTTTAGAAGAGATGGGGTTTCAACATGCTGGTCAGGCTGGTCTCAAACTCCTGACCTTGTGATCTGCCCACCTCAGCCTCCCAAAGTGCTGGGATTACAGGCCGTGAGTCACCGTGCCTGGCCTGGATAAGTATTATTTTAGCTAAATTGTGCATATTTATTCCCTTAGAGTAAATTCCTGGAAGTAAATTGCTGGATCTAAACCAGGTATACTTTAAAGAATTTTCCTTTTCTACATTAAAAATAATTATAATTCTGATTACAGGAAAGGAAAATTATGGAGCTCCATAAGAAAAAATTAGTCTCATATTTCATACCTCATATTGCATATTTAATAGGTAACCAGTGTTAAATTTGTTGTGTGTTTTCCACTGGGATTTCTATGTCCTTTAATAAAAGCAGGATCAGATCCCTCAGATTACTTTGTAACTTGCTTTTATTCTACTTTTTCATACCTCTTAGCGTGAATGTGTTTCCAGACCAGAATACAGAGATTTCACTTACTCATTTATGAGCTGCAGAAGATGACTATGATTTATTCAACCATTCTCTTATTGAAGAACATGAATATTGCTTCAGATATTTTTGTTATTATAAATATTACTGCAATTAACATTTTAAAGTCTTTTGATAGATATTCCCAACTTGTTCTCCAGCAATTACCATTTTTGCATTCCCACCAGCACTGGGGCTACTTCCCTTTAGTTGCACCATCATTTAGCATTATTTTTGATCTTGTGCCAATCTAAAAGGCAAAAAGTGGTATCTTGTTGTTTTAATTTGCATTTCTTTGATTACTAATTAGATTGAACTTTTTCATATGTTCACTGGTCAATTTGCATTTCTTCTTTTGTGAAATGCCTGCTTGGGTCTTTTATGTACTTTACTATTAAAGTGTTTTTCTTGATTAAATATCAAGAAAATATTAAATATGTAACTGTCATGTTGCAAATATTTCTGTCCATTTGGCCTTTGCTTATGACTTTTTATGAGTCTTTAGGACTTTATAGGTCTTTATTAGGTATTAAATAATTTTAACGTTAAATATATTGATCTCTGTCTTCCTTTGTGTCTTAGGGCTTTTCTATTTATGGTTACATAAATTTCTAATCTACAAATATTGGTGTATATTATGAAATAGGGCCCTATTTTTCTTTACAAAAGATTAGTCAGTTCTAAATCATCCTTTGCTATTTCTAGCTGAGTTTAGATGCCAACATTATCACATCAGTGGATTTTTAAATGTGTAATTGTTTCCTGATCTATTCATTTCTCTACTCCTATTTTTATTGTAATAGCTTTACCAAATGTATCTGATAGGGCATGTTCTCCCCCTCATTACTTTATTTATTTATTTATTTAGAGATGGAGTCTCACTCAGTCACCCAGGCTGGAGTGCAGTGGCACGATCTTGGTTCACTGAAACCTCCGCCTCCTGGGTTCAAGGGATTCTCCTGCCTCAGCCTCTTGAGTACCTGGGACTACAGGTGCGTGTCACCACACCTGGCTAATTTTTGTATTTTATTTTTTATTTTTCCAGTAGAGAGAGGGTTTTGCCGTGGTGGCCAGGCTGCTCTTGAACTTCTGATCTGAGGTGGTCTGCCCTTCTTGGCCTCCCAAAGTGCTGGGATTACAGGTGTGAGTCACTGCGCCTGGCCCCCTCATTGCTTTTAAAACATTTTCTTACTGTAATATATTTATTACAAGATAATTTTCAAATAATTTCATGAGATTACTTATCCATTCCTTACATCAAAAAATACCGCTGAGATTTTGATCGAAGGTCTTTTATAAGTAGTTATTAATAAAGAGAATACTGGCATGGAAAATATGTAATCTTGGAACTTCTTGTATGTCCACTTATTCAGTCCTTTGTCTCTCAGTAGATTTTGAATGGCTCTTTATCTCACACGAGTCTAGAATCATTTTGCTAGGTTTATTCCTAGACATAATATGCTAATTGATATGGTAATTTTTTTTCTCTCCATTATACCTTCTTCTTGGGTGTAGACATATTTGCAGCCAGCTTCCTCACTACATGTTTTTATTAGGCCTAGTGGCATTAAGTTTATTATTTTGGATTTTACAAAAAAAATTGTAACACCTTTAAATAGTTACAGTTTCAACTCCTCCTTTCCCCTTAACTCCATCATTTACTGTCTTTTGTTTCACTTTCCTTATGTATTGACTAGAATGCCTAGAATAATTGAATGGTATGGGTAATAATAGGTATTCTTGTCCTGTTTTTGGAAATCCTTCTGGATTTCAGTAAGCGTGATGTTGGCTCTTGGTTTAGTATCTTTAAATTTGCAATTTGCAAGATACTTTACACTGGAATAGTCATTGAATTGTTAGGTAAAGCACAAACATGTTAAATTCAGACTGAAGTATAGGACTTCAGTGAAAACTGGGAAGAGTTTATTTCATTGCTTTCATTTTTTTTTTTTCCTCAGTGGCTGCTTGTCTCCACCCCCAATCCCAGCTTCCTTCCTTTGTGCTCTTTTGTTCTAGGTTTGACTACATGAAAGGAGACTCTAAATTTATATGTGATACAAGAGCATAACTAGTATTATAAAATTAGTCTAGAAGAAGTTATTTGCAACGTATATAATAAGGGACTAAATTCAAGATTATTTGAAGGACTTTAAAATTTGGTAAGAATAAAATAGACAACCATTTAAAATAAGGCAAAGCATGTGTAGAGGCAACTCTTAAAAAAAAAAAAAAAAAGTGAGCTGGGTGTGATGATGCACACCTGTAGTCCCAGTTACTAGGGAGGCTAAGGTAGGAGGATCACTTGAGCTCAGGAGTTCAGGGCTGTAAGTGCACAACAATCACATCTGTCAATAACTACTCCACTCTAGGCTGGGCAAACATAAGACTGTCTTAAAGAAAAAGAAATGAAAAGATATTCAGTTTTGTCGTTTGACTAGCTGATTTTTGGAAAATACCCACAAATACAACCAAGCCCACAAGTTTCTTTAGGTGGATAAGAGATACATCTTATCTATATGCATTCACCCATGTGAAGCAGACACCTAGTAACACCCCTGTGTAGAAGACAAGCTTCCTTCAACTTCATAGGACAGTATTTCCCATGTAGTCCATCATTGGGTGAGGATTTTTCAGGACCTTTGGTAAGCCTGCTTGCTTTCATTCTTGAGGGTAGAAGAAGGGTGCAAGACTTCCCTGGTCTCTTCCAAGTGTTCTGGGGACCCTGACCATAAGCTTACTTGCTCAACAGGTGCAAATGACCGGTAATATGCTGACCAGATGCAAGTGTACCACCGATGATTTCTGTGACTGAGTTTGGTTTCCTTTGCATATAATACCATACTCTCCAGCTTTTCATTTCTAATATATTCTTCCTTCAAGGAACCAGGACTTCTTGGAGAATCCAGATGAGCTTGAAACACTGTTTTTATAAGAGAAAGGCTGTTTTCAAAGACATCTATAGTTCATAACAAAGGAGTTAGATTGAAGGGACTCTCACAGTTCAGTCCATGACAAGCATGAATATTAAAATAGAGACAAGAATTTTAGTTAATTGGAATGTTGAATATGTAAAAGGCTATAACTTCATAATATGATCAAGAGGAACAAACAATGTAAAACGTGTTAAAGTAGCATTTTCAAAGTGCGGTCCAGGGGCTCTCAGGGTTGGTGAGGGGTCACAACTGTTTTTATAATATTGCTAAGAATGTCTTTCACTTGTCTTCTCTCCAAGGATACGGTGGAGTTTTCCAGAGGCTATGGGATATGTGGTGATAGCCTTGCCCTAATGGAGTGTGTGCTTTGTGCTTTGCATTTTTGTCCTTTAAAAATGCTTGGTTTTAATTTTGAATACAGTAAGAATAGATAGATATAACTGACATAAACCAAAGTTATTTGTGGCCCTCAGTCTTTAAGGGTGCACAGAAGGGCCTGAGACTGAAGAGTTTCGGAACTGCTGTTGTAGAGAAAAGTCAGTCTTACTGATGGGGGAAAATCAATTAGTATTTACTGACCGGGACCGGGCAAAGCATTCATTTTATAAAGACACACAGAGCATTTCACTAAAATACTTTTACTCCACTGTTGAGTTTTAGGTCACTAGGTGACTCTAGAAATGGAACAGGAGAAGAACTGAAACTTGAGCCTTCTAAGAAACAAAAGACCTAAAAAATATTTAGTGTTACCCTATCCCACCACCACAATAATTGAGAAAAGGTCTTTCCATTGCCTCTTCCCTCCCCCTCCCCTTCTCCCTCCTCCTGCCCCTCCCCCTTCCCCATCCTTCTCCCTCCCCCTCCTCTCTCCTCTCCCTCCCCCTCCTCTCTCCTCTCCCTCCCCCCTCTCTCTCTCTCTCCCTCCCCCTTCCCCATTCTCTCCCTCCCCCTTCCCCATTCTCTCCCTCCCCCTCCTCTCTCTCCTCTCCCTCCCCCTCCTCTCTCCTCTCCCTCCCCCCTCCTCTCCTCCTCTCCCTCCCCCCTCCTCTCTCTCCTCTCCCTCCCCTCTCCTCTCCTCTCCCTCCCCCTCCTCTCTCTCCTCTCCCTCCCCCCTCCTCTCTCTCCTCCCTCCCCCCTCCTCTCTCTCCTCTCCCTCCCCCCCCTCCCCCTCTTCTCCCTCCCCCTCTTCTCCCTCCCCCTCCTCTCCCTCCTCCTCCTCTCTCCTCCTCCTCTCTCCTCCTCCTCTCCTCCTCCTCCTCTCCTCTCCCTCCCCCCTCCTCTCCCTCCCCCTCCTCTTCCTTCTCCCCATCCTCCCCCTCCTCTTCCTCCTCCCCCTCCTCTTCCTCCCCTCTCCTCTCCCTCCCCCCTGCTCTCCCTCCTCTCCCTCACCCGAACCATCCCCCTCCCTCTCTGATCCCCTCCCCCTTCCCTCCTGTCTTCCTCCCTGTCTTCCCTCCCTCCCCCCTCCTCTCTCTCCTCTCCCTCCCCCTCCCTCCTCCTCCTCCCTCCCCCTCCTCTCCCTCCCCCTCCTCTCTCCTCCTCCCTCCCCCCTCTCTCTCTCCCTCCCCCTCCTCCCCCTCCTCCTCCCCCTCCTCTTCCTCCTCCCCCCTCTTCTTCCTCCTCCCCCCTCTTCTTCCTCCCCTCTCCTCTCCCTCCCCCCTGCTCTCCCTCCTCTCCCTCACCCGAACCATCCCCCTCCCTCTCTGATCCCCTCCCCCTTCCCTCCCTGTCTTCCCCCCGTCTTCCTTCTTCCCTGTCTTCCTCCCTCCTCCTTCCCTCCCTCCCCTCCCTCCCTTCCTCCCTTTTCTTCCTTCCTCCTTTTCTTCCTTCCTCCCTTTTCTTCCTTCCTTCCTTTTCTTCCTTCCTTTTCTTCCTTCCTTCCTTTTCTTCCCGTTTTTCCTTTCCTTTCTTTCCCTCTTTCCTTCCTGTCTCCCCTCCTCTCTGTGTGTCCCCTTCTCTCTGTCTTGCTTTTCCTTGTCTTTTCCTCTTTTGCTCTCTTTCTTTCTCACTCTTCCTTTATTTTTATTTCCTCTTACTTGCCTTCTGTCTTCTTTCATTCCTTCCATTCTTTCTTTGTTTTTAGTGATATGTATACTTCGTGAGCAATCAGACTATAGCTTGCAGAATAGTTGGGAGAGGCCAAAAATGCCCCTGAGAATGCAGGCAAGGAACTTCTTAGTGAGCATATGAACATCCTCACTCCAATCGGAGGATAACATTGTTCATACTTCAAGGATTAAAAAGCTGAGAGAGGGTCTCTGCTTTCTGTTACTTTTAGCACTCGAGTCGTTTCTGCATGTGTTTCTATTGATTACTTTTTCTCCTATTTTGGTTCATATGTTTGCTGCTGCTTTGCATGTCTAGTGATTTTGGATTAGATGAGTGATACTGTGAATTTTACCGTGCAGAATTGCTGAATTTTTTTTATTTCTGTAAATTTTTTTTGGGCATTGTTCTAGGATGTAGTTACCTGGGAAAAAGTGACATCCTTTTGAGAGGCTTGCTTTTAAGCTTTGTTAGGTGGAATCACAGCAGTCTTTAGTCAGCTCACTAAGGACCCATACTCTTCTAAATACTTACCATAACATCATATGAATTTCCATGTTTTTCCACTTCGGCTGGTAGAAACACCTGTGTCATCTCTAAGCATTGTTCTGTTATTTCTTCTAGTAGTTCTTACCTGGCTTCGCACATCTGCTGATCAATACTTTCAGCTGAAGTCTCAAGGGGACCTCTGCAAATCTACAGTGTTCACTGTTCAGGCTTCTCTTCTGTAGTAAATTGCACAGTGAACTCTAATTCCCTTAGTCTTCCTGAACTCCCAATTTTCCTTAACTCAGGGAGACCACCAGGCCCCCAGGATTCCCATATCTGCCCTGTGACCTGGAGACTCTCTGCAGGCAATAGGTTGGGGCAGTCATAGGGTTCACTTTGTCTTCCTCCTCTTTGGCTTCACTGCCCTGTGTTACCTGATGTCCAGTGTCTGAAAACTACTGTTTTACATATCTTGTGTGCTTTTGTAGTTTTAGGTGAAAGGTAAAACCCCACGTTAAAAGTCATGAAAATTTTATGCCACTGTTTTTTTTTAAGTCTGATTACAGATAAATTCAGGGTGCTATCTCCTCCTTGATTGACAGAGTTTATAATGTTTCCTACTCGCAAGTACTTCTGCTCCTCTGTGTGTGTTACAGTAATGGGAATGTATATTTCCTTTTCGTTAAGGATGCCTTCAACAATTTGTCATAAAGTCACTTCTGTCAGTGAATTCTATTTTTTCTGTTACTTTACTTTATCCTTAGTACCAAAGAGCTCCTTGTGTGAAACCAATTTGTTACTAAAATGTCGCTTTGTTTATGTTCTTGGAATTCTTCATATATTGACTATCCTCGGATGTTGAATGTTGTAGGCCTGTGTGGCAGGGTCTCTCTTCCATTCTATTTTTAATCTGATTATTGACAAAATAAACCCCATTTTTGTTTTCATCCCCTTTCCTTCTCATGTAGGGACTGGCATAAAGGGCAATCCATAAAATTACAAATGAAAAGTTTTTTTGTTTTTAACTATTATTTAGATACAGGCACAAATTTTTTTTCTTTCAAAATAAAATGAATAAAAAATTCATTTTATTTTTTAACTTTTAGGTTCAGGAGTACGTATGCAGGTTTGTTATATAGGTACATTTGTGTCATGAGGGTTTGTTGTACAGATTATTTCATCACCCAGGTATTAAGCCTAGCACCTGTTATTTATTTTTCTTGATCCTCTCCCTTCACCCACTTTCTACCTTCTGGTAAGCCCCAGTGTCTCTTGTTCCCCTCTATGAGACACAGTGGTTTTAACTGGAAATTTTAATTTTTTTTTCAGGTGATTCTAAGTATGACTTGCTATGTAAAGAAGAATTTATTGAACTCAAAGACATATTCTCTGTGAAACTGAAACGGCGTTGGTCTGTTAAACAGCAGAGAAGTGGTACTTTATTAGGTATCACACTCTTCATCTGCTTGAAAAAGGAACAAAATAAACTAAAGAATTCTACACTTGATCTTATTAATTTAAGTGAAGACCACTGTGACATATGGTTTAGGCAGTTCAAGAAAATATTGGCAGGTAAGTACTTCTTATGGGAATTTTTTTAATCAGCCCAGTTTCCTTGATAGAGATGATTAATCTAGACATGTTTTGAATAAAAACAACTTTTAGTGATGTTGAGGTAGTTTCCTTCTGTTCCTAGTTTTTGTGTGTTTTTGTCATGAGAAAGGGTTGAAATTTGTTGAATACTTTTTCGACATGAATTGAGATAATCATATTTTCCCCTACATCCTGCTAATATGGTATCTTATGTTAATTGATTTTCATATGTTTAACCATCCTTGCATTACAGGAATAACGCCCCCATGGCCATGGTGTATAATCTTTTAAAGATGCTATTGAATTTGGTTTGTTAATATTTTGTTGAGGATGTTTGCATCAATATTCATAAAACTTATTCTGTAGTTTTTCTATACTGTTTGACTTTGGCATCAGGGTAATACTGGCTTCATAGAATGAATTAGGGAGTAACTCTTGAATGACTGTTTTCATGAAGAAGCTTCAATAATCTGAAATAAAATACTTAAATAATTTAGTTCACCTAAGAGTTGTTTTTAAAAGCATATTTATTTTTCTATTAATGTCTCTTTTGAACTATATAAGAATGTATTCTCCTTCCACTCATACATTGATGGCAAGTGTGTATATGTACTCTGTGGCCTGAAAATAAGAATTTTTTGAATAATCTTAAGAGGCCATGCTTTATACTCTGGTAATTGAGAATTACCTGTTTCACAGTAGCTTTTTCTAAAGGTTAATTTCCAGAGAAAAGAGAACATGTTTATTAGGATATATCTCTTAATGAATTCAGTGTATATGAAATTTCTAAATGACATTTTCATATTTTGCATACTAAATAAAATTCATAAGTACAAATATAATGCAATTCCTAAGTACAAATATAATGCAATTTGGATTTCTAAAAGTTATCTAGTTAAAATATGATCTTAGGATTGATTTTTTTTGGTCTGAGATTTATGAATCTTGCTTGCTTTTCTGTTAACTCATTTCTTCTTGTTTGCCACATCTATCAGATCAGAGTAGAGGCAACTTTTATAGTTGATGGCACAGTTTAGGGTTAGATGGTACAGGATAGAAATGGATGCTAGACAAAGAGCAGTCACAGAGCGATGTTAGAAATTTCCAGTTCCAGCATCATTGATCAAGAAAACCATGAGAACCCAAGTTGACCAAGGCAGCCAGCCAATAAAGTTCTGCTCATGGGAGATGAGCTGAAGTGACATTACATTACAATTGGAAGACCCTCTTACTGAGTGGCTCATGCTTCCCTGCTACCCACTTTGGGACTTCCAAGAAGACTTGATTATTTCAAGAAGGCAAGAACCCACAGAGGCTGTAGTTGAGTTGATCTCTTTGGAAACATAGAGAATATGTATAATTAAATAAAAACACTTTAATGGTGAATCCTTTACAGTGTTATTTCAAATTTATGTCAAGTGATTTAAAAAGTAAAAATAAAAATGAAAATAATTTAAGTGGAAGTAAATTTATTAACATGACCAGATATACATAAAACTTGCGTGGTCTTGTCTATAAAATAAGGGTATGTCATTTAATTAGAGAGTCAAAGCTCTTTCTTGCACTTAAGGTCTGAGGAACTCTTCTCCCATGGGGCTTATGAAGGGCTAGGCTGAGGTAACTTCCTCAATATATCTCAGTCATAAAACCAAGAGAAAGTAAGAAACAGAGGACATCACAACAAAGCTCAATTCAGTAAAAGCAATTTTATAGGAGTAGAAGGACTTGTCGAAAACAACAACAATAAAGAACACTGTCCAAATATTTATTCAGCTTAATGAGTGATGTTTTGGTTTGATCTAGGGTTAAAATCTAGACAAATTACAAAGATGAATAAACTACATATCCTTTAGTCTACCATCCTCTGAAAATGTTACTTTTTGAAACTTTGATTTTCATAAGAGCTGGAGGCACTTAGGGAGTCATTCTCTGGCATGATCTTGGAGTACAGAGTGATTTTGCTGATTAAAAGCAAATAGATTGACTTTTAAAATCAACTCATACAAACTGTTAAAATCCTCTAATGAGAGTGAAGAAACCTAACCAAGACTGATGGATACATTACTGCTCCATCTCTGTGCCAAAATGGACTCAGGGAGGCCTATAGGAGATGCCAACTCCTTATCCTACTCCCCACAAAGACAGTTCTTGGCTATCTTCATCAGACACAAATGAATGGTTGAGGCTCCAAAGCTCTCTACCAATTCTTGTGTTACACTGTCACGTTTTAAACTTTTAAAAAAATTTTTAATTTTTTTTTTTGAGACGGAGTCTCACTCTGTCACCCTGGCTGGAGGGCAGTGGCATGATCTTGGCTCACTGCAACCTCCGCCTCCTGGGTTTGAGCAATTCTCCCTGCCTCAGCCTCCTGAGTAGCTGGGATTACAGGCTCCTGCCACTACACCTGGCTAATTTTTGTATTTGGTAAAGATGGGGCTTCGCAATGTTGGCCAGGAGGGTCTTGAACTCCTGAGCTCAATCTGCCCGCCTCGGCCTTCCGAAGTGCTGGGATTACAGGCGTTAGCTACCGCACCTGGCTGGGACTTCTCTTTTAAAATTAATATCTCAAGAAGTTTTTTCTTTAAGAATCTTCTTTCAATTACAGGTCCATGTAATTCTGGTATTCATTAAAGTGCCTATCCCAGGGGTTTTGGTATGTTGTGTTTCAATTTTTTTTTATTTATGCATTAATTTTGTTTATTCAAAATTTAGGTGCAAGTTGTTTAGTTTACATGTATCTGTGTAGTTTTGAGAATTCGTCTTGTTCTTCATTTCTAATTTTATTTCATGACCTCAGAAAATGCTTGATATGATTTTGATTTTTTTAATCTTATTGAGACATGACTTATGACTATGTGGTCAATTTTAGAGAATGTTCCATGTACAGATGTGAAAAATATATATTCTGTGTTGTTGGGTGGAATATTCTGCAGATGTCTGTCAGGTCCATTTGGTCAAGAGCCTGATTTAAGTCTAGAGTATACCTTTGTTAGTTTTCTGCTGTGGTGATCTGTCTAGTGCTGTCAGTGGGGTGTTGAAATCCCCCACCATTCTTGTATAGCTATCTTTTTCTGTAGGTCTAGTAGTATTTGTTTTATGAATCTGGGTGCTCCGACACTGAGTGCATATTTATGTAGGATAGTTACATTTTCTGGTTGAATTGAACCCTTTATCATTATATAATGCCCTCCTTTGTCTGTTTTTGATGTTGTTGGTTTAATGTCTGTTTCTTCTCATACAAGTGTAGCAACATCTGTTCTTTTTAAATTTTCTATTTGCATGCTAGATCTTTCTCCATCCCTTCACTTTGAGCCCGTGGTTGTCATTACATGTGAGATGAGTCTCTTGAGTTCAGCAGAAGGTTGGGTCATTTAAAAAATCTAATTTGCCTCTCTGTGTCCTTTAAGTGGGGTGTTTAGGCCATTTATGTTCTAGGTTAATATGGATATTTGAGGTTTTGTTCCTATACATTTGATATTTGAGTATTGTTAGGTAGTTGCTTTCTAGTCTCAATTGCATAATTGCTCTATAAGATATCTGAACTTTGTATTTTTGTGTGCTTATATGGTAGCAAGTATTGTTTTTTGGTTTCCATGTTTAGAACTCCTTTGAGTATTTCTTGTATGGCAAGTGTAGTGGTGACAAATTCCCTTAGTGTTTGCTTGCCTGGGAAAGACTTTATTTCTCCTTCATTTATGAAGCTTAGTTTGGCAGATTATGAAATTCTTGGCTGGATTTTTTTTTCTTTAAGGAGGCTAAAAATAGGCCCCTGATCTCTCTTGCTTATAAGGTTTCTGCTGAGAAGTCATCTATTAGTCTGATGGGATTTGCTTTGTAGGTAATTTGGCCCTTTTCTTTAGATGCCTTTCAGATTTTTTCTTTGGTGTTGACCTTGCATAGTCTGATGGCCTGTATTCCTTGGGGATGGTCATCTTGTATCTTGCAAGTGTTTTCTGAATTTCTTGCATCTGGATGTCAACCTCTCTAGCAAGATTAGGGAAGTTTTCCTGAATTATCGCCTCAAATATGTTTTCCAATTTGCTTACTTCTTCCTCTCCTCCATCAAGAATACCAATAAGTCATAGGTTTGGTTGCTTTACATAATCCCATATTTCTCAAAGGCTTTGCTCATTTTTCAGATTCTTTCTTTTTGTCTAACTGGGTTAATTTAAAAGGCTGGTATTCAAGCTCTGAAATCTTGTCTTCTGCTTGGTGTAGTTTATTATTAAAGCTTCCAAATGTTGTTGTTTTTTGTCTTTGTTTGTTTTTTTTTTTTTGAGATGAAGTCTCACTCTGTTGCCCAGCCTGGAGTGTAGTGGCATGATCTCGACTCACTGCAATCTCTGCTTCCTGGATTCAAGTGATTCTCCTGCCTCACCTTCTGGAGTAGCTGGGATTACAGGTGCATGCCACCACACTTGGCTAATTTTTGTATTTTTAGTAGAGACAAGGTTTTGCCATGTTGTCTGGGCTTGTCTCGAACTCCTGAACTCAGGTGATTCACCCACCTTGGCCTCCCAAAGTGCTGTGATTACAGGTGTGAGCTACCATGCCTGGCCTGCTTCCAAGTGTATTTTGATGTTCCCTTTAGTGAGTTTTTCAATTCCAAAAGTTCTATTTGGTTTTATATCAATATGGCTATCTCATGTTTCATATCCTGCACTGTTTTCTGGTTTATTTGAGATGGATTTTAAATTTCTCTTGGATCTCACTGAGTTTCCTTGCAGTACATATTTTGTTTTTTTAATCTGTCATTTCAAAGTTTTCAACTTGGTTAGGATCCATCGCTATAGAGCTAGTGTAGTTCTTTAGAGGTATGAAGACACTTTTTTGGTAGTGTTGGAGTTCTTGGACTGATTCCTTCTTATCTAAGGGAGCTGTTGCTTCTTATTTTTGAATTTCCTATTGGTTGGATGGGACTTAAACATTTTTTTTTTCCCTTGAGGGTACGACTATGGTGTATGTTGTGTGTGATCATTCGACTTTGTTTCTGGGTGCTTTCAGGGGGCCAAGGCTCTTTATGGATTCCATGGGTGTGGTAGCTTTCTTAGATGCTGCTTGTTGTAGCAATGTATTGGATATGTGAGCTGACACACATATCCAATATCCACATAGCCCCTTGTGGGGCTAAGGGTGCAGAAGTCTCAGGAAGCTTATTTTGTGGAGTAGCCCTAAGCCTTTCTGGTAGCGGGCTTTTTATTTGATAGTACAGTTCAGGCTGCAGTACAGTAGGTGGCACTTAAAAAATAAGAGCCAGCTTGCCCTCAGTTAGGCTGATGTCCAGTAGAAGCACCTGTCCTGACAGGGGAGTGGCAGGAAGAGATTGCGCTGGTATGTGCTGAGGCCTTTGGGGTCGCTGGTTGGGGGGCAGGGAGAGGTGCACTAGCTCCTCATCCAGTGCTGGCAGGAATGCGATCTGCTTTTCTATCATACCCCATCACAGGGCTCATGACCTTCAGTTCATAAAGATTTTGTCCTTTGGTTCCCAGCTGTAGCGTGACTGTAGGTTATGCATATGCCCCTCTGAAGGCAACCACCAAAATGGTCTTGGGGCAGAGCCTCTTCCCCCAGTCTAGGGCAGGCAACTCCATGACTTGTATGTCCTCCATTGCTGGGACACTGCTGCTCTGTGTAGGGATGGGGAGTTGGGCCCCACCCTTTATGTAAGCCTAAGTGGCATTGGCGCACTTTCAGCAGGGGTGGAGCCATCTTGAAAAACATGAAAAACTCTTTTTTCAAGTACCTGTGCTGGCCCCCAATGGGAAGAACCACTGTGCATCTTCAGCAGTGTATGGGGTGGGAGGGTATTGCCAGAGATGACCCCTTCTCCATATCCATTCCTTGACATGGTGTTGTCCCCTTTAGTGATTGGTACTGTGCCCACCTTTCCTTTGTCCCAAAGGGGTTTTGGCAAGTTGTGCCCCTCTCCCTTATAGGTGACCTGCACTGGGGGTTAGATCTTCAGAGGTTCCACAGCACCCTGGGAGCTTGCACCCTGGGCTTTTCAAAGTCAGAACAGGTTATGGGGTTTGTTTGCAGGGGATGTGGTGCTACACAGATTCAAGGGTGGAGAATCCCTGGGCAGAGCAGAGGTCCACCACTGGTGCACAAGCAATATTGTGACCACCATCTCAGTTTGGGTCTGAGGGGAGTATGGGAACACCTGCAGGAGCTGGCCACCCAGTTCTCTCTCCCTGGGAAATTCCCAAATTGCCACCAATAACATTGCCCTGGGTCATAAGGGTGGGGCCTTGAGTTCTTTGGGGATTGATCTCTGCCAGACTCTAGCTGCTTTTCCTTTCTGCACCCCAGCTTCTTCCCATGGGCACTCCAAAAGGTCCTGGTTCTCTCTCCCCAGTTTTCCATTAGAAGCTTGTCCATTTGACAGTAACTTTGATCTTCTTTCTAAGAAGAATTGGCATCCAAGGTCTGTGGTCAGCCATGCTAGAAAAAAGAAAAAGAAAAAAACTAGTTTGTATTAAATTCTGAAAAACTAGTGACACTGCTTAACTCTTCAAAGGATTGTTAACAAAAGAAAATCTTTTTAAACCAAACTCCTAATTTTATCAAAATTGTAACTGAAAATATAAATGTATGAAAACATAGTTATTATGTAAAATTTGCTTAATAAAAGAATAGGAAAAACTACTACTTATCTTGGACCAAGAGCATGTTAGTTTGACATTTGAACCCTTTCTACTCTTGTAAGTAGTGGTGGGAAAAATTCATTGTAGGAGTCTGCAGACATAACAAACTATCATTAGACTGCCAAGACCTCCACATAATAAAGCAAGCAGAGAATGTCACATAAGTATGTTAAAAATGATCCAAAAAAGAGAAATTGAAAGCATAAATAGGGTGCTATCAAAAAAGGATATCATTTATGTTATGACACATGTACACATGAATATCACTTCTTAGAATTTCATCCTTCTTAGGACTTATTCCTGAGTCTGAGGATTGAGAGGTTCTGATAAAACAGGTCTGGGTGGGTTCCAGGCATGGGCTTTCTTTAAAAGTCTCTCCAGGGATTCTAATATTTTGCCAGGACCAAGAACCATGGATAGCCAAAATCTCAGCAGCGCAGTTTGATTGAATGAACTTATGTAGAACCCTGAATGCCACACTTAACCAAAGAAATCTTTCCAGGGATTAATTATAGGTGACAGAACATGCTATATTCTTATTAAATATTGTTAAAAGTTAACCAATACCCATTCCTGATTCATGTAAAGTTCTCACTTATTTTCCCAGAGTTTTACTGTATGACTGGTTTATGGGATCCTTGGAAAAGGTTGACAGACATGGCAAAGGTTCCTGCAATGTTTCTCTTTGTCCATCAACAGCTCTAGCTCAGAACCTCTACCCTTTCAGCTGAAAGCAATTAGCTCTTCAGAAATGATTCATTCTATTTATACTTGGGATAAGTAACATCAGGCAGTCTTCCCCAGGGCTTCTCACGGGCCCTGGTGGCATTTTTATTCTAAGGGAGGGATATATTTTTACATGTAATTGGTCATAATTATACTAAAAACAAGTAATTGGTGTCTTACACAAGAAAATTGTATTTCTGCTTTAGTCATTGACAGAGTATCCTGAGAACAGCAGTTAAGAAGTACATTCATTGTCATCTTATTTCTGATATATTTCAAATTCTTTTGCTAGGAAGAAACCCTTTTCACTGTATTTTGTATAACAAAACTTCTTTGGGAAAACAATTTAGATAAACTTTGTCAGATCTTATTATGTGATTATATTCAAAATGCTAACTGAAGAATTCTCTAAATATTTTCAGTTAAATGTTGAATTAAGTTTTCATGCTGTTAAAGAAGTTAACATTTCTTCCTTTACTGAAGTCATTATTATAAAATTTAAATCCTAATGATAATAGCTGACGTTTATTAAGCATTTAGTATGTACCCTTTTTTTGCTAGCAACTTTTATGAATTATCTCATTAAATCTTCATAATAATAGCATCAAGAACTACAAATATGTTTTCATGTAAGAAGGGAAATAAAATTATTTTATGAGTTTTGCTGTGAGGTTTGAAGAATGAAAACAATGCATGACTTAGAAAATAGTATAATTAAGTGAATTTTATTATTATCAAAAATCATCTCAGTTTATAAATGAAAAAACTAAGTCTTAAATAATGTAAAAATCAGTTAACAAGGTTAAACAACTGGTAGGTGGTAGAGGGAGCTGGGAACAAATCTGTACCTGTCTGAATCTGGAGCAGGAACCCTTAACTGATGTGTCATTCCAGCAGGTCATCAGTTACTATACAATACCTATTAAGTATACTTTATTTACTATATTTAGATTTGTAGTAGATTTAGACTCTACTGTAAAAACAAGGACTTCAGACACCTAAGTATCCATATCATCTTGTTTGAAAATTGTCCCTCTCTAGTGTTCTTTTCTAAACATGATGATTCAGAACTCCAAATTCTTGAAGCAGGCAACCTTTAGGGTCAGTGTTAATAATTTCTCAATATTTAAAAATGTTTCCTCATGACTGTCACTATTATTGAGATTTCTCAAATGCCGTGGCCTGAATTGGGTGTGCACTATGAAAAAAAAAAGGGGGGGGGGCAGACATTTCTTTTTGTTAACCTAAAGGAATTTTAAAAACACATATAAACACACTGGTTTATGACAGATTACCAGACTTTATGTTTAGCAGGATTTCCTAAGCAAAACACAAATTCTGTAAATCTACAGAATTAGATAAAACATTGACTCAATCCTTAGATGAGACTGTAATGGATTGTCACTTAATAACTTTTGTCACTGAAAGCAAATGGTGTAAAAAGTAATAAAGTTCTACTCTCACAGTATGAATAAATAGGAAATACACAATATTTTAAATTAGGCAACAAATCATTAAGCCCCCTAGCATTCATTAGACTATCATTAATGATAATAAAATTGTGTGGTATTTATACAGATACTATATGTAACTCCAGGAATTTTATTATAATTGTGTATGAATATATTTGTTGTTTGAGGCAGGTAGTTGGATATTTGCAGTGGCTATATGCTGAAGCATTCTGGTAATAGTTTTCAAATCAACCATTTTTTTTCTCCTTGTCTATCATCTTTAAAGCAAAGGCACCTTTTATTTTTAACTATATTTTTTGAAAAAATACATTTGCTGTAAAGTTATATATTTTGAAAAATGTTCATTTTCTGTTTTTTACTAGTTTCATACCTTTGTTATTTTTTTCAATGGAAAGAGCAGAGATAGGCAAAAGTGAAGCCTGTGTGTGTAGTCAGGTTCCCGGGCCCTTCATAGCATCTAATGCCAAACTGTGTTCTCTTGTATGTCAGTGCCTTCCCACTTGCTAATTAAGTGACAGAGCTAGGGACTTCCCTCTGTCTAGAATGCCCCTCATCTCTTGTTTGCCCAGCGAAACCTAGTTTGAAGTTCAAGGTCTGATACAAACCAGGTGATCCTTTGCAAAACTAACTGTACCTGAGCAAACCAGGCACTTACTCTTTTATATGTTCCTGGCACTGCTGATACTCTGATAGAAAACATCATCACTTAATGCTAATTGTGGGCTCACAAAGGGGATACTTTTACTGTAAGAAGACTGTAACTCTTCTTAGCACAGAGATTATTAAGTACTTGAAACAGTTTCACATATAATAAGTGTTCAATAATTTTTTTTTTTAATTTCTAACACTTGGCACAGTGCCTAGCTCAGTAAATGTTGGTGAACTGAGTATACTGCTTATCTGTTACGTGGTAGGCATTATTCTAGTTGCTTCTGTTATAAACCAACTCATTTAATCCTTATCACGATACTTTTATTGTGGTCAATATTTTTTAATCCTCACAGATGGCTAAGGAATCAGAACTCTGAGAGATTGGTTGACTTGCTTTGGGTAGAGTGCTTAGAAAGTGGTAGAACAAGATTCCTATCCAGGTCTTCTAATTAAAAAACACACACTGGTGTGTGTGTGTGTGTATGTGTGTGTGTGTGTGTGTGTGAATTTTGTTAGACTAGTGTTTTCTTGAAAGGCAGGGTATAACTGACTATGCTGTATATTTGATTTGGGACTAAGCATATTATTGTCAAATATATTAAAAATGTCGTAATACTGGAAAGGAGTCCATCAATGGGCTATGCAGGTTGAAGGACTTGTAGATGAGAAACTGATATATTTGGTTAGCAAGGAAAGCCATCTAGTTGTGAACCCTTGATATTGGCAAAAGAGAGGGTCCTTTGAAACCTAAGGGAACAGAACTTTCCCATTCTCCAATTTCGGAGCAGAATAGGTAGGCTCCAGACAGTGTAATGCCCAACTTTTACCAGTGGTGTTTTAGTTTTTTTTTTTTTTTTTTCCAAAAGGAAATAATGTAATTCTTTATATACTTCTGAATTGTCTATCTTATCAAAAATAAAAAAAAATTCATTTTGTAGTACATACAGAATCAAAAGACTTTCAAGTCCTAACTCCACAAATGTTTATTTGGAAGCTCTTTAAACTGTTTACCACAGATATTAGTAAATCTGTCAGAAATGAGGTGACTTACTTATCCTTGTCCCACCAGATAGGTAGGAAGGATGATCACACTAGATAGCATGGATGGGTCCTCTAGTTATCTCCTTATACTTGAATGGAAAATACATTATTCAGATTAATCAATTAGTCATTGTGACTGATATAATTTTTATGTAGATAATCTGGGTTTGGTTCCTAGCTTTACCACTTACTTGGGATATTTATGTCTTCTATGGTCTCCTATCTGTAAAGTGAGGTTGATAATGCCAATCTAGCTTAAATATGTAATGTATGCAAAGCAGCAGGTACTCAATAAAGGGTAACTCTTACTATTATTGTATAGCTCTCCAGCTATGTGTTGAGCTTCTATAGAATCCATAGCCCCAAACTCTTTAGCCCTTTGAGACCAAGATTAAACATTGTCTTTCCAGAGGAGAGGGTGAGAGAGAGTGGCATTATACTAATAGAATTCATCATTATCACCATCATCATCATGATTTCTTGGTATGTCATGGAATGTACTGTGTTTCACATTACCAACAGATGTTAATTTTCACAACATCACTGAGACAAGAAACTATTACATTTTACAGATAAGGTCGTGCAGCTATGAAGCTGTGGAATTGGGATTCAAACCCAGGCAGTCTGTCCCCACTGTCCATGTTCTTAACCCACCATGCTCTCCTGACACTTGAAAAGTTAGGAGGCATACTCCATAGCTTGTAGTGTTGCTGCAAAGTGAATCTAATTTTAAATCCAGTGAAGTTTATTAGTTGCTGTCTTTGATATGCCATTCAGATTGTGCTATCCTTATGATGCCTACCTTGGTTGTGTATGTAACCAGGCATCAAATATAGAAATACTCAAAAAGTGATAGGTGCCAGTAAAATATTTTACAGTTAATACTTATGTAATCTGTGTTCTATATGTTTGAGGACTGGTTCCAAAATATTCTGTATTTGACTTTTAGTTAAAACCATATGCTTTGCTCATATTAATTATACAGTTGATACCATTCTCATGTTGCTAACATGTCTGTAAGTAACAGTTGAAATTGATCTGGCAATTTTAGAGTTGTCAGACCCAGGAGATGAGAGAAAAATTTAAAATGTTTATAACATTAAATCAGCTGAGTCAAGAGAGAGAAAGAGAAAGATGATTCAAATTTCTTGTACTGGTGGATTTAAGTGCTTGGAACTGAAATAAAGGAGAAGGTGTAGGGAGGGAGAAAGATAATTCTTAAAGCCAGTTGAAATTGAGTTTCCTTTGAGGTATAGAGGTGAAACATTTTAAGAAGCTCCTTAAAACTCTCTAATTTGGTTTTTCAACCTGTTTCCATCAATTTGTCAACATTTCCTCACTTTTTGGCACAAGAGAATATTCTAGGTTTATCTCACACCTTCTTTGTCCTGGCCCAGGAATCAGCCATTTCTCTAAGAAACTCTGGTTCCTTTTGGTGGGGAACAGTACTGGGAAACCAAGATCTGGGAGCTGAATATACTCCTAATGATTAGGAGGTCATAACTTGTAGACTCTTGCAGCCGACGGAGTTAGGACATATTTATTAGAAATCATGAGTTTATATTGATCTTGCTAGGATCTGTTCAATCCTACAAGGTTCTTCCCTGTGTCCCTCCTTTCTCTTTGTGTATCCTTTCTTCCATATTAAGAACTGTGGCTCCCAACAACAAGGCATCTGCCCATTTGCCCAATCATATGATGTATAAAAGCTAGTTTCAGAAAAGTGGCAGCCAAACCACTAAGAAAAATAAACTTGCTGAAATGAGTTCAGGATTTATTGGCAGCTCTTCTTTTGGACCCCTAGACTGAAAGTATGTATTTCAAGTATTGTGCTCAAAAGTTACTTGGGTTAGCTTTTTCCACCTTTTGTAATAGTAATATTTACTTGAAATACAGTTGGCTTTGTTTTCATGTTCAGTTTGTTTTTTTCTATCTTCATTAATTTCATTATATATATTTAATATGTAGGACATTAACATGTCCCCAAAAGAAGAAAACACTCCTTCCTGTATCATTTCCACCTCATCTCTCTTACCCCTTATAGGTAATCAATTGCACTGGTTTCTGGTTTATCTTATACTCCTGTTTGAAAAGTTACCATATATATGTATGTTTTTAAAATTTTTATTTTTTTTTTCACAAAAGGTAACATGCAGTATATACTTTGCCACTTTCCTTTTAAACTTAACAGTGTATACTGGAAATCACTCCATATCATGTTACAGAGAGCTTCCTTATATTTTTTAATAGCCGTATAAGACTTCATTGTGTTGTCTGTACCATATTTTATTTACTCCCCCATGTGTGGACATTTTGACGTTTCTAGTATCTGCAATTACTAATAATGCTGCAGAAAACTTTGTGCGTATTGTATCTTGGTAAATTTCTAGATGAGGATTTCTGGGTTAAAGGTTAAGCACATGTGTAGTTTTGTTAGATATTGATAAATTCCTTTCCATGGGGTTTATACCTTTTTTTTATATTTACCAGCAATGTATAAAAGTGTCCATTTCTTCAAAGCCTCACCAACAGATTGTATGTTTTATGTACTTTTATGTTTTAGAAATTTTCCAATGTGATGGGTAAACAATGGTATATCAATATAGTTTTAATTTACATTAAAGTTGAGCATCTTTTCATGTTCAGCTAGTCTCAGGGCTATTCTTAGTATCTTGTGAGTTGTCTTTCATATTATTTTCCCATATTCCATAATACTTCTGGTCTTTTTCCTACTCAATTCTTACAAGTTCTTTATATTTCAGGAATATTAGCTGTTTTATTTGATATGTTACACATATTTTTCTCCCAATATATAACTTTTCTCTTATAATGATTTTTTTTTCATGCAAAGTTTTTAATTAAAACCTTTTATGGGCCCAGGTGCAGTGGCTCACACCTGTAATTCCAGCACTTTGAAAAGCTGAGGTGGGCAGATCATTCAAGGCCAGAAGTTCGAGACCAGTTTGACCAACACAGTGAAACCCTGTCTCTACTAAAAATAGAAAAAAATTAGCTGGGCTTGGTGGCACATGCTTGTAATCCCAGCTACTCAGGAGGCTGAGGCATGAGAATCACTTGAACCCAGCGGGTGGAGGTTGCAATGAGTCAAGATCATGCCACTGCACTCCAGAGTGGGCAACAGAGTGAGACTCTGTCTCAAAATTCAATAAATATATAAACAAAACCATTATGGGCCAGGTGCAGTGGCTCATCCCTATAATCTCAGCACTTTGGGAGGTCAAGGTGGGTGGATCATTTGAGCCAAGGAACTAGAGACCAGCCTGGGCAACATGGGAAAACCCCATCTCTAAAAAAAAAAAAAACAAAAATTAGCTTGGTGTGGTAGCATACACCAGTAGTCCCAGTTGCTCAGGCGGATCATATGAGCCTGGGGAGGTCAAGGCTGCAGTGAGCAGTGATGGTGCCATTGCACTCCAGCCTAGGCAACAGAGTGAGACCATTTCTCTAAATACATACATACCTTTTATGGAGTTAAATTTACACACTTTTTCGTTATTGCCTCTGGCTTTTGCATTTTAGTAAGACTTTCTTTACACTCAACTTATAGATAAATTCACCTGTGTTTTCTTCTAGTACTTGTATAGTTGAATTTTAGATCTCTAGTCCATTTGGAGTTTATTTTGTGTATGGTAGAAGGTATTGATCCTATCTTTTTCCAAATAGTTGTTATCGAGTTGTTCAAAAAAAATTATTAAAAAGTCCATCTTTGTCCCAGATAGACTGGAACAAAATGAATTAAAGACTTAAATATAAATATTTCTATTTGTGTATTCCTTCCTCCTAGAAAGAGAATGCAGGTGGAAAAAGCTTCATGCCATTGAATACCTCAAGCCATTGGTCTGGCAATATACGAAAAGTGGAAAAAGCTAACCCAAGTAACTTTTGAACACAATACTTGAAATATATACTTTTGGGCAGGGCGCGGTGGCTCAAGCCTGTAATCCCAGTACTTTGGGAGGCCGAGACGGGCGGATCACGAGGTCAGGAGATTGAGACCACCCTGGCTAACATGGTGAAACCCCGTCTCTATTAAAAAATACAAAAAACTAGCTGGGTGAGGTGGCAGGTGCCTGTAGGCCCAGCTACTTGGGAGCTGAGGCAGGAGAATGGCATGAACCCAGGAGGCGGAGCTTGCCGTGAGCTGAGATCTGGCCACTGCACTCCAGCCTGGGCGTCAGAGCGAGACTCTGTCTCAAAAAAAAAAAAAAAAAAAAAAAAAAGAAATATATACTTTCAGTCTAGGGGTCCAAGAAAAGAGTGGCCAATAAACCTTGAACTCATTTCAGCAAGTTTATTTTTCTTAGTGGTTTGGCTGCCACTTTTCTGAAACTGGTTTTTATACATCATATGATTGGGCAAATGGGCAGATGCCTTGTTGTTGGGAGCCACAGTTCTTAACATGGAAGAAAGGATAAACAAATAGTAATATTTATGTTTAAATCTGGCAATCATTTTTAAGATGTGAACTTAAAAGAACAGACAACAAAAGCAAAAATAGGTACGTAGGATTACATCAAACCCAAAAGCTCTGCACAGCAAAGGAAACAGCTGAATGAAGAGGCAACCTATGGAATGGGAGAAAATACTTCTAAGTCACACATCTGAGAGAGGGTTAATATCCAAGGTATATAAAGAACTGCAACAACTCAATAGCAAGAAAACAAATAACATGAATAAAAAATGAGCAAAGGGTCTGAATAGACATTTCTCTAAAGAAGACATACCAATAGACAACATGGAAAAATGCTCAACGTCACTAACCATCAGGGAAATGCAAATTAAAACCACAATGGGATGCCACCTCACACTTGTTAGAATGGCTGTTATCAGAAAGACAAAAGATAAGTATTGATGGGGTGTGGAGAAAAAGGAACTCTGGCACACTATTAGTGACAGTGTAAATTAGTATAGCCATGATGGAAAAGAGAATGGAGGTTCCTGAAACGGTTAAAAGTAGAACTACCATATGATCCAGCAATTCTACTACTGGGAATATATCCAAAGGAAATGAAATCAGTATATTGAAGAGATCTGTATTTTAATGATTATTGCAGCATTATTCCCAATAGCCAAGATAAGGAATCAATCTAAGTATATATCAATGGACAAGTGATAAAGAAAATGTGGTGTGTATTCACAAAGGGATACCATTCAGCCTTTGAAGAGAAGGAAATCCTGTCATTTGCCACAACACGGTTGAACCTGGAGGTTGTTGCTGAGTGTAATAAGCCAGGCACCAAAATAACACATGATTTTTCTTATATGTGGAATTTTAAAAAGTTGAACTAATGGAAATGGAATAGAATGGTAGTGACTAGGGGTATGTGATAGGCTGAGGGATCAAGGAGATGTTGGTCACAGGATACAATATTTCAGTTAGATAGGAGGAAGAAATTCAAGAGGTCTGTTGTATACCATGGTGACTATAGTTAAAGTATACTTGAAAATTGTTAAAAGTAGATTTTCTGTTCATACCACAAAATGATAAGTATGTGAGATAATGCATATGTACATTGGCTCAATTTAGCCATTTCATAAAGTATATATATTTCAAAACAACATGATGTACATGATAAATATATAGTTTATTTTCAATTAAAAATTTTAAACTCTCTAATTGGTCTTCAACATATAGTACACCAGTCTTTTCACTACTCTTTATAATGGAACATATGTTCTTGGAATGCTAAAATGTATTTTTTTTTTGGAAGCCCTGCAAATAACTAAAAATTTTTCTAAAAAGCCATACCTAATTACTTACATATGATCCAGAAATGATACCTTGAAAAAGCTTTTTAACTGATAAAATCATTAAGGTAAAACATTCATAAAGGTATTCTCTAATATTTTTGTAATTTTCTAGTTCATGAAGGATTAAATGTACAATTATCTCACTTGAACTGGATTTTTTATGAGGTTAATTATATTTAAATGCTAATTGTTTTAACCAATTTTGTGGTTGACTTCTATGTAGAATAGGGAAAATAAATTCCTAAAGTCAGTTACATATATCTCTTTTCAGTCTGGATTTTTAATTAGGTAAAGTGATATAGTTAAATAGCTCTACTCTATAGCATCTTCTAAAATGAGTAAAAATTCATTATATCAGGATATATATAAAAATGATAAAGATATATGGATGATACGTTTGGCTGAATTTTTCTTCTTTCTTTCTTTGCTGTTCTCTTGCTGTCTATTTAAATAGCCTTAGCTCTTTTATCATTTACATTCTGAAGTATTGAGGTGATTTTTCCGGCAGCAGGTGATTCTTTCTACTAATTACTGTTCAATCAGTTTTAGCTATTAGAAATAGAGATATGTTTACATTGCTGGGCTGCATGTAAATTTAGAAGTTACATGGCTTTGTTTTTACTTTGATTTACGGCATTAAAATTATTTTCATCTGTATATGTAAAGATCTGCATCTATAAGCTTTTGTGGATAATAAGGTGAAATTGATGCATTTTAATATAAATTGCCAATATAAAATATCTCTAACTGAGACTTCTACTGGAAAGTTGTCAAATCTTATGTAGGAAAGGCTTTTACCATCACTGTTACACATTAACGGGGCATAGTTTAATATTAATAGCTCCTGAGACTTGTGGTTAACTGAGGTTTCTATTTCCTGTGTTTGGGTTTTATCTTTGCAACAACTTGGTTGCTTTTCTGTGTAAAATAGTGGTGAATATACACAAGAGTATGACAAGGTTCTGGGCTCTTAACTTTGATGAACACCATGCCATTTCCATCGTGCTGCACTCAAAACAGCACAGATGTGAGTCTGGGAGTGGCGTCCCTGCCGCTCTCATGAGCCTTTGTTTGGAGAACACCCTGATTAACCCCCACCCTTCATGGTTCATTGACTCACTGATAGATCAAGTTTTAACTAGTATATATTAGCACATTTGTTACCAACAGAGGAACAGTTGGCCATTCTGTTTTACATTGCTGGTTCATTGCAAACTGGCGTGCTAAAAAGGTCTATACTCTAGAGTATGAATTGGGAAGTTACCAAAGGACTCAGAACCAAGTCAGTTGCATATTAATGTTGAATTATACCTGTATTTTAATCTTGGATTATCTACTTGTGGGATGCTTACACTTTTGTCAAGTTATGAATAAATGATAATTACCACTTTGAAATTCATCTTTTTTTTTTTCAAGGAATTTAGGGGATTTAGGTGTCTCAATATAGCTTTCATATTAAACAGTTTGTCATAATTGAGAGCAGAGCAAGGTCCTGACTACCTGATGCCTTGTTTTGGAGCATTTTAAAAATGTTTTCCAGAAAGTTTTTTGTACCTAGTGACTTTACATAAGTCCTTACATTATACTATATTTCTAGGTCACCTAAAAATGTTAATCATTTAGTCAAGAGGGTTAGGATGTGCATCTATTTTCTCATGAAAAAAAATTAAGCTGTTCCCTTTTTATCAGTTTTCTTACAATCTAAAGTTTTTTGTTTTTGTTTTGTTTTTCTTCTTACCTTCCTAACCTAGTTACTAAAGTCTTCTTATTGTTATAGTTCCTTTCATGGCAGATAGGTTTACTGCATCATTCGGCAGTTTCAGAGGATGGATTTTGTCTTGGCTTCATCTTTCCTTACTGGTTGCCATCCCCTGGACCACCTGCTTATTTGCGTTTTCCTTTCTCTTGTGAGATGATGAAGCTCCATGTCCCGATGGGGCTGAGGAACAGCACCCTGAGTCCAAGCCTAGGATAAGGCAAAGGACTTGCTTTTCAAAACAAACTAGTGTCATACAGGCTGCTGCTTTCAGGACCACTCTCTGATTTTTATTGTAATTGATGATTTGTTTCTGGAAGGCAAACTGATTTAAGTTCTGAACAAAAGGGTCAGTATTTGTTTTCAATACTGCTATTAATTTAGAGTTTTAATTTAGAAAAGATTTTTACCAGCTCTCAAATATGATTTTTCTAGTGACTTTAAGTTTATAGATATAAGGAGTAGGTATGAGATAGGGATTGAATTACTTTTTTGTTTTTAAAACTTAACTTGGCAGTAGTAAGACGACGTTGCTTGTCTTTTTCATGCGAAATATTTTTTCTAAAGGGATCTACATATCTATCAGAAAACTTACTTTTGATAACTCTGGTTCTTTTTTAAGTATTTACCTTAGCCTTTTTGTCTTGAAGGAATTAATAGAAATAGTTGTAATTTTATACTTACTTTATAAAACAGCAATTTAAAGAGAAGCTTTTTGCATAAAAGATTATTTTGCAGTGTTGCACTTTTATTTTCTTTAGTGCAATTGAAGTTGCAGCTTTGTAATTTATTTTTTAGTTTGGGTTTTTTTTTTCTTTTTTTTTTTAATTATACTTTAAGTTCTAGGGTACATGTGCATAACGTGCAGCTTTGTTACATATGTATACTTGTGCCATGTGGGTGTGCTGCACCCATCAACTCGTCAGCACCCATCAATTCATCATTTATATCAGGTATAACTCCCAATGCAATCCCTCCCCCCTCCCCCCTCCCCATGATAGGCCCCAGTGTGTGATGTTCCCCTTCCCGAATCCAAGTGATCTCATTGTTCAGTTCCCACCTATGAGTGAGAACATACAGTGTTTGGTTTTCTGTTCTTGTGATAGTTTGCTAAGAATGATGGTTTCCAGCTGCATCCATGTCCCTACAAAGGATGCAAACTCATCCTTTTTTATGGCTGCATAGTATTCCATGGTGTATATGTACCACATTTTCTTAATCCAGTCTGTCACAGATGGACATTTGGGTTGATTCCAAGTCTTTGCTATTGTGAATAGTACTGCAATAAACATATGTGTGCATGTGTCTTTATAGCAGCATGATTTATAATCCTTTGGGTATATACCCAGGAGTGGGATGGCTGGGTCATATGGTACATCTAGTTCTAGATCCTTGAGGAATTGCCATACTGTTTTCCATAATGGTTGAACTAGTTTACAATCCCACCAACAGTGTAAAAGTGTTCCTATTTCTCCACATCCTCTACAGCACCTGTTGTTTCTTGACTTTTTAATGATTGCCATTCTAACTGGTGTGAGATGGTATCTCATTGTGGTTTTGATTTGCATTTCTCTGATGGCCAGTGATGAAGAGCATTTTTTCATGTGTCTGTTGGCTGTATGAATGTCTTCTTTTGAGAAATGTCTGTTCATATCCTTTGCCCACTTTTTGATGGGGTTGTTTGTTTTTTTCTTGTAAATTTGTTTGAGTTCTTTGTAGGTTCTGGATATCAGCCCTTTGTCAGATGGGTAGATAGCAAAAATTTTCTCCCATTCTGTAGGTTGCCTGTTCACTCTGATGGTAGTTTCTTTTGCTGTGCAGAAGCTCTTTAGTTTAATGAGATCCCATTTGTCAATTTTGACTTTTATTGCCATTGCTTTTGGTGTTTTAGACATGAAGTCCTTGCCCATGCCTATGTCCTGAATGGTACTACCTAGGTTTTCTTCTAGGATTTTTATGGTATTAGGTCTCACATTTAAGTCTCTAATCCATCTTGAATTAATTTTCGTATAAGGAGTAAGGAAAGGATCCAGTTTCAGCTTTCTACTTATGGCTAGCCAATTTTCCCAGCACCATTTATTAAATAGGGAGTCCTTTCCCCATTTCTTGTTTCTCTCAGGTTTGTCAAAGATCAGATGGCTGTAGTTATGTGGAATTATTTCTGAGGACTCTGTTCTGTTCCATTGGTCTATATCTCTGTTGTGGTACCAGTACCATGCTGTTTTGGTTACTGTAGCCTTGTAGTATAGTTTGAAGTCAGGTAGCGTGATGCCTCCAGCTTTGTTCTTTTGACTTAGGATTGTCTTGGCAATGCGGGCTCTTTTTTGGTTCCATATGAACTTTAAAGCAGTTTTTTCCAATTCTGTGAAGAAACTCATTGGTAGCTTGATGAGGATGGCATTGAATCTATAAATAACCTTGGGCAGTATGGCCATTTTCACGATATTGATTCTTCCTATCCATGAGCATGGTATGTTCTTCCATTTGTTTGTGTCCTCTTTTATTTCACTGAGCAGTGGTTTGTAGTTCTCCTTGAAGAGGTCCTTGACATCCCTTGTAAGTTGGATTCCTAGGTATTTTATTCTCTTTGAAGCAATTGTGAATGGGAGTTCATTCCTGATTTGGCTCTCTGTTTGTCTGTTACTGGTGTATAAGAATGCTTGGGATTTTTGCACATTAATTTTGTATCCTGAGACTTTGCTGAAGTTGCCGATCAGCGTAAGGAGATTTTGGGCTGAGACAATGGGGTTTTCTAAATATACAATCATGTCATCTGCAAACAGGGACAATTTGACTTTTTCTTTTCCTAACTGAATACCCTTTATTTCTTTCTCTTGCTTGATTGCCCTAGCCAGAACTTCCAACACTATGTTGAATAGGAGCGGTGAGAGAGGGCATCCCTGTCTTGTGCCACTTTTCAAAGGGAATTTTTCCAGTTTTTGCCCATTCAATATGATATTGGCTGTGGGTTTGTCATAAATAGCTCTTCTTATTTTGAGGTACATTCCATCAATACCGAATTTCTTGAGCGTTTTTAGCATGAAGGGCTGTTGAATTTTGTCAAAGGCCTTTTCTGCATCTATTGAGATAATCATGTGGTTCTTGTCTTTGGTTCTGTTTATATGCTGGATTATGTTTATTGATTTGCGAATGTTGAACCAGCCTTGCATCCCAGGGATGAAGCCCACTTGATCATGGTGCATAAGCTTTTTGATGTGCTGCTGAATCCGGTTTGCCAGTATTTTATTGAGGATTTTTGCATCAATGTTCATCAGGGATATTGGTCTAAAATTCTCTTTTTTTGTTGTGTCTCTGCCAGGCTTTGGTATCAGGATGATGTTGGCCTCATAAAATGAGTTAGGGAGGATTCCCTCTTTTTCTATTGATTGGAATAGTTTCAGAAGGAATGGTACCAGCTCCTCCTTGTACCTCTGGTAGAATTCAGCTGTGAATCCATCTGGTCCTGGACTTTTTTTGGTTGATAGGCTATTAATTATTGCCTCAATTTCAGAGCCTGCTATTGGTTTATTCAGGGATTCAACTTCTTCCTGGTTTAGTCTTGGAAGAGTGTAAGTGTCCAGGAAATGATCCATTTCTTCTAGATTTTCTAGTTGATTTGCGTAGAGGTGTTTATAGTATTCTCTGATGGTAGTTTGTATTTCTGTGGGGTCGGTGGTGATATCCCCTTTATCACTTTTTATTGCGTCTATTTGATTCTTCTCTCTTTTCTTCTTTATTAGTCTTGCTAGCGGTCTGTCAATTTTGTTGATCTTTTCAAAAAACCAACTCCTGGATTCATTGATTTTTTTGGAGGGTTTTTTTGTGTCTCTCTCCTTCAGTTCTGCTCTGATCTTAGTTATTTCTTGCCTTCTGCTAGCGTTTGAATGTGTTTGCTCTTGCCTCTCTAGTTCTTTTAATTGTGATGTTAGAGTGTCAATTTTAATTCTTTCCACCTTTCTCTTGTGGGCATTTAGTGCTATAAATTTCCCTCTACACACTGCTTTAAATGTGTCCCAGAGATTCTGTTATGTTGTATCTTTGTTCTCATTGGTTTCGAAGAACATCTTTATTTCTGCCTTCATTTCGTTATGTACCCAGTAGTCATTCAGGAGCAGGTTGTTCAGTTTCCATGTAGTTGAGCAGTTTTGATTGAGTTTCTTAGTCCTGAGTTCTAGTTTGATTGCACTGTGGTCTGAGAGACAGTTTGTTATAATCTCTGTTCTTTTACATTTGCTGAGGAGTGCTTTACTTCCAATTATGTGGTCAATTTTGGAATAAGTGCGATGTGGTGCTGAGAAGAATGTATATTCTGTTGATTTGGGGTGGAGAGTTCTATAGATGTCTATTAGGTCCGCTTGGTGCAGAGATGAGTTCAATTCCTGGATATCCTTGTTAACTTTCTGTCTCGTTGATCTGTCTAATGTTGACAGTGGAGTGTTGAAGTCTCCCATTATTATTGTATGGGAGTTTAAGTCTCTTTGTAAGTCTCTAAGGACTTGCTTTATGAATCTGGGTGCTCCTGTATTGGGTGCATATATTTAGGAGAGTTAGCTCTTCCTGTTGAATTGATCCCTTTACCATTATGTAATGGCCTTCTTTGTCTCTTTTGATCTTTGATGGTTTAAAGTCTGTTTTATCAGAGACTAGGATTGCAATCCCTGCTTTTTTTTGTTCTCCATTTGCTTGGTAGATCTTCCTCCATCCCTTTATTTTGAGCCTATGTATGTCTCTGCATGTGAGATGGGTCTCCTGAATACAGCAGACTGATGGATCTTGACTCTTTATCCAGTTTGCCAGTCTGTGTCTTTTAATTGGATCATTTAGTCCCTTTACATTTAAGGTTAATATTGTTATGTGTGAACTTGATCCTGCCATTATGATATTAACTGGTTATTTTGCTCGTTAGTTGATGCAGATTCTTCCTAGCCTCGATGGTCTTTACATTTTGGCATGTTTTTGCAATGGCTGGTACCGGTTGTTCCTTTCCATGTTTAGGGCTTCCTTCAGGGTCTCTTGTAAGGCAGGCCTGGTGGTGACAAAATCTCTAAGCATTTGCTTATCTGTAAAGGATTTTATTTCTCCTTCACTGATGAAACTTAGTTTGGCTGGATATGAAATTCTGGGTTGAAAATTCTTTTCTTTAAGAACGTTGAATATCGGCCCCCACTCTCTTCTGGCTTGTAGAGTTTCTGCTGAGAGATCTGCTGTTAGTCTGATGGGCTTCCCTTTGTGGGTAACCCGACCTTTCTTTCTGGCTGCCCTTAAGATTTTTTCCTTCATTTCAACTTTGGTGAATCTGGGAATGATGTGTCTTGGAGTTGCTCCTCTTGAGGAGTATCTTTGTGGCGTTCTCTGTATTTCCTGAATTTGAATGTTGGCCTGCTCTACTAGGTTGGGGAAGTTCTCCTGGATGATATCCTGAAGTGTTTTCCAACTTGGTTCCATTTTCCCCCTCACTTTCAGGCACCCCAATCAGATGTAGATTTGGTCTTTTTACATAATCCCATACTTCTTGCAGGCATTGTTCATTTCTTTTTCTTCTTTTTTCTTTTGGTTTCTCTTCTCGCTTCGTTTCATTCATTTGATCCTCAATCGCTGATACTCTTTCTTCCAGTTGATCGAGTCGGTTACTGAAGCTAGTGCATTTGTCATGTATTTCTCGTGTTATGGTTTTTATCTCTGTCATTTCATTCATGACCTTTTCTGCATTAATTATTCTAGCTGTCAATTCTTCTACTCTTTTTTCAAGATTTTTAGTTTCTTTGCGCTGGGTACGTAATTCCTCCTTTAGCTCTGAGAAGTTTGATGGACTGAAGCCTTCTTCTCTCATCTCGTCAAAGTCATTCTCTGACCAGCTTCGATCAGTTGCTGGCAATGAGCTGCGCTCCTTTGCAGGGGGAGATGCGCTTTTATTTTTTGAATTTCCAGCTTTTCTGCCCTGCTTTTTCCCCATCTCTGTGGTTTTATCTGTCTCTGGTCTTTGATGATGGTGACGTACCGATGGGGTTTTGGTATAGGTGTCCTTTCTGTTTGATAGTTTTCCTTCTGTCAGTCAGGACCCTCAGCTATAGGTCTGTTGGAGATTGCTTGAGGTCCACTCCAGACCCTGTTTGCCTGGGTATCAGCAGCAGAGGTTGCAGAAGATAGAATATTGCTGAACAGCGAGTGTACCTGTCTGATTCTTACTTTGGAAGCTTCCTCTCAGGGGTGTACTCCACCCTGTGAGGTGTGGGGTGTCAGACTGCCCCTAGTGGGGGATGTCTCCCAGTTAGGCTACTCAGGGGTCAGGGACCCACTTGAGCAGGCAGTCTGTCCCTTCTCAAATCTTAGCCTCCGTGTGGGGAGATCCACTTCTCTCTTCTAAGCTGTCAGACAGAGTCATTTGCGTCTACAGAGGTTCCTGCTGCTTTTTTTGTTGTTGTTGTTTAGCTGTGCCCTGTCCCCAGAGGTGGAGTCTACAGAGATAGGCAGGTTTCCTTGAGCTGCTGTGCGCTCCACCCAGTTCGAGCTTCCCAGGGGCTTTGTTTACCTACTTAAGCCTCAGCAATGGCGGGCGCCCCTCCCCCAGCCTCGCTGCTGCCTTGCGGTTAGATCTCAGACTGCTGTGCTAGCAATGAGGGAGGCTCCATGGGCGTGGGACCCTCCCGGCCAGGTGTGGGATACAATCTCCTGGTGTGCCCATTTGCTCGAAGCGTAGTATTGGGGTGGGAGTTACCTGATTTTCCAGGTGTTGTGTGTCTCAGTTCCCCTGGCTAGGAAAAGAGACTCCCTTCCCCCTTGCGCTTCCCAGGTGAGGCAATGCCTCGCCCTGCTTCAGCTCTTGCTGGTCGGGCTGCAGCAGCTGACCAGCACAGATGGTCCGGCACTCCCTAGTGAGATGACCCCAGTACCTCAGTTGAAAATGCAGAAATCACTGGTCTTCTATGTCACTCGCGCTGGGAATTGAAGACTGGAGCTGTTCCTATTCCAAGTTTGGGGTTTTTAAAAGAATATTATATATGTGTATTTATTGGGCATCTACTGAGTGCCAGACACTATTCTTGGAACCAGTAAATATAGCAGAGAGCAGAATCACGACGTTCTTGACCTCAAGGAGTTTAAATCCTAGTGGTAGAGGGGGAATTCAAAAAAATCAAATAAATACATTTCTATTATGTCAAGTGGTGGTATGTACTATGAGGCAATGAGATGAAAATATTTCCTCTTCTATGCAGAGTGGGCAAGGAAGGCTTCATTGATTGTGGAGTTTTTTAAGAAAGCTGGAAGTAATGGGGAAAGACAGCCATATAGATATATGAAGGAAAACATGGTCCAGGTAGAGGGAACAAAAAGTGCAAAGAATTGAGCAAGAAAGTCATGTTCAAGTGGAGTCAGCAGGGGAAAGAGTAGGTCACAAATGTGGCTGAGGGTGGGTCATGAAGGGCCTTACTATCTTTGTATGAGTTTTTACTTTTATTCTGAAAAACGAAACAAAACAACAACAACAAAAAACAAAAAAAAGGAGCTATTTGGGGATTTTAAGAGAAAAGTAACATAACTTCCTTTTAAAATGGATATGTGGCCACTCAGTGTAGGGAGTGTTCTATATGAGTGGATGGAATAATTGAAACAGGAAAGCAGGAGACAGGTTAAATGGAAAAAGGATTAATCCAGGCAAAAGATGGTGACTTAAATTAGGTTGGGAGTGGGAGAGATGGTGAGACATGCTTTGGATTCATTTTTTTCAGATAGAGCTGGCTGACAGAAACATGCCATTTTTTGACATAGAGGTGGTAGATTTTTTTTTTTTTTCTCTTAGACTGGGTCTTGCTCTCTTGTCCAGGCTGGGGTGCAATGGAGTGACCATAGCTCATGCAGCCTCAGACTGTTGATATCAAGTGATCCTCCCACCTCAACCTCCCTAGTAGTTGAGATTATACGCATGTGCCACTGTATCCAGCTAACCAAATTTTTATTTTTGTAGAGATAGTATCTCTCTGTGTTGCCTAGGGTAGCCTTGAACTCCTGGCCTCAAGCAATCCTCCTACCTCAGCCTCTCAAAGTGTTGGGATTATAGGAGTGAGTCACCATGCCTGGCCAATATGGGGGTTATTAAGAGGATAAGTCAAGGATGACATTAATATTCTGTTATGAAAAGTGTCAAACATATAGAAAATATAAACAGTTTTCCAATGGGCACCCATATTTTTATCACCTTGATTCTACAGGTCTTAACATTTTTCTGTATCTGCTTCAAACATTTTATTCTGTTAATGTATTCTAAAGTAAATTGTAGACATTGTGATAGTTCTCTCCAAAATGCTTCAGCATGTAGCTCTAAAAATAGGCATTTTTCAGATAACCAAATATCATTATCCTGCCAAATAAATGAATAATTGCTTATTAACATTTAATACCTGGTCCTTAGTCAAATTCTCCATATTTTCCACAATGTCTTTTATAGTTAACTTTTACCAACTACTGTGTAATCAAGAATCATTCATTTAACTACATTTAAACTATGACATTACAACATATTTTCTCATATGTTTTATTCTCTCTGACACTGACTTATGGAAGACACTAGATTATTTGTCTGGTAGACATTTTATTGTACATTAAGAGTCACTAGGAGAGCTTACATTACTAGTCCCCACTCTCAGAAATTTTGATTCAGTGGATCTGAGGTGGCTGTTTCCAATGAACTGCTGGTGATGTTGGGCTTTCATTCTGAAGTCCATACTTTGAGCACTACTGCTGTACCACTATCTCATGACTGCTTTGTGATATCGTTTCACTTGTTGTTCTGTTGCCTGTATTTCCTATAAACTGAATTTTCACTCTAAAGGCTTACTGAGATTCATGTTTGATACTTTGGGCAAGAATACTTCATAAGTTGTAGTGCTTAATGTTAGGTAGCACTTAATTGTGACTATCTCACTATTCATGAGGCTAAGCTAAGGAGGTGACAGCCTGATCCCTCTACTGTAATGTTTCCATTTGAAACTACTAGATAATTTGTTGAGTGGAAGATAGAGACCGGGGGGATATCTAGTTTTCAATAAATATTTCACCTAATGGTTTTAACATACATTGATCATCCTTGCCTGAACTAATTATTTAATTAGGGATGCCAACATGGGGACTTTCTAATTCAATCTTTTTTTTTTTTTTCTAAATGAATGGCATTCTTTTTATTTTTAAATGGATGTTACTTTGCAACTGGGGTTGATTACCCAGAAATATAGTGCATATTAAAAAGGTAGGATTAATGCTTAGTTAACTAATTAAACAATTTTTAATTACCAATTTTCAGAGTAAGGCACTGAAGTTTCTGACCTGAGCAAAGATAAAGTGGAAAGATAAAGTGGTCATTTGGTGAGATGGGCAAGACTGTGGATAGATAGACTAGGTTTGATGGGAAAATTAGAATATCAGTTCTGAATGATAAGTTTGAGATGTCTATTAGAAACATGTTGACAAGGCTGGGTACGATGGCTCATGCCTGTAATCTCAGTACTTTGGGAAGCCGAGGTGGGCAAATCACCTGAGGTCAGGAGTTCAAGACCAGTCTGGCTAACATGTGAAACCCTGTGTTTACTAAAAATACAAAAATTAGCTGGGTGTGGTGGCATGTGCCTGTAATCCCAGGTACTTGGGAGGCTGAGGTAGGAGAATCACTTGAAGCCAGGAGGCAGAGGTTCCACTGAGCCAAGAGCCCTCTAGCCACTGCACTTCAGCCTGGGCAACAGAGTGAGACTCCATCTCTCTCTATATATATGTAAAAATATATATGTTGAAAATTTTTCAGTTGAATAAAATAAAATATTCTAGCTATTTTAGGTAGAATGGCATTTTATGCAGATACTATT
This sequence comes from Trachypithecus francoisi, assembly GCF_009764315.1. NCBI lineage: Eukaryota > Metazoa > Chordata > Mammalia > Primates > Cercopithecidae > Trachypithecus > Trachypithecus francoisi. The sequence goes on from NW_022681458.1 coordinate 60,370,029, forward strand.
ACTAAAGGGTAAGAGGATATGACTGTAGTACATTAAGTATACTGATGGCCTACAACTGTTGCTGTGTTGCTTTTTCCTCTTCACCACACATATGCAGTCTCATGAAACATTTTCTATGACCAGCACACTGAAGGAAATAAAAGGAACCTAGTTTAGAGATTGTTCTGCATGATACAACAAAAATGAGCTTACTAAATCATTACAATCCCACTTAAGGGTATTCCCCACCTCAAATAGTAGGGAAGGTCTTTCTGGTGGACAGAACTTTAATCAGTTGATACTAATTGTCAAGGTGTGATGGCCAAGGGATTGATGTTTATCAGTGTATGGACAATGGTTCAGAGTTTGGTGAAATAGTCAAGTTGGAGGAGAAAGATTGGTGACAAAGATGTATGAGGTGGAAAGTATACTTTCACAGAAGAAGAACAGAAAATGAGATTTATGTTTTTTTGTAAATGTTCAACAAACTTTGTTCAGAGGAAGAAATATATGGCAAGATGCCCCATCCTACAGATAGTAGTCAGCATCACTGCAAAGCAACTCCAGGGCTTATGTAGTGGGCACTTAAAGTATCACTGGTGCAGAGATGGGAGAAATAAGAGGATTTAATAAGCACTGCTGCTTACCAAGGTTGATTGAATTGCCACTATTGCCAAGTGTTCTACCTGCAAACAGATCAACCTTGAGCCCTGGGTATGGCACCATGTCCCAGAGCAACCAGTCAGCCAGCTGGTGGCAGGTTGATTACATTGGATTTGTTCTGTTATGGAAGGTCAGTGGTGTGTCACTGCTGCGATGAATGCTTACTGTACATATGGATTTGCATTTCCTGCCCCTCGTGTTTCTGCCAGCAGTAATATCTATGGCATTATTAAAAGCCTTATTCAATAACATGACATCCTATACAATATTGCTTTTGATCAAGAGACTCATTCACATCAAAATAAGTGAGGCGATTGATTGACAACTACAGGATTCATTTGTCTTACCATGTTCCTGTTGTAACGTTTTGTATTGTGACATTGAAGTAGTTTTTAGTTCCATAAACAGAATACAGGGGTCTATGAATCAAGAAGTGGAGGTAGAAGTGTCATCTTTTACTTCACATCTAATCACCTGTTCAAAATATTTTTTCATCTTGCCTCTGCAACTTTGAACTTTGCTGATACACAGAAGTTTTAGTGTGAGGAAACAATACTTTCACATGGGAACATGGTAGTTGTTCAATTGAACTGGACATTTAGAATAACCTGGTCACATTGCTGAACTGTATAACTGAAACAACAGATGAAAAAACTGAAATACTATGCTGGAAAAGATAATTAATTTTGATTATTGGGAGAAATAGTGTTGCTACTGTTAGGAGGAAAACTATATGTCTAGCAACAAGGAGGAAACCTGGGTTGCCTCCTTGTAGCAGGGTAAAATGAGTGAGTACATTGTCTAAGAAAGGGAACATGGCCAAAATGAACCCAGAAGACATAGGAAATCTAAACAGATCAATTAGCACCAAAGAAACAGGCATTTTTCGGTACTTCTAAAAAAGTACCAGACTGATATTTTCATGGAGATGTCTATTATACCCGTAAGGAACAGGAAACTTCAATACAATTTAAACTATTTTAGAGGATAGAGAAGAAAATTCCAGATTTTATTTATAGAACTTGCATGAAATTGATACCAGATTCTGACAATACAAGTTCAAAAAGGAAAACTAGAGATCAGTGTTAGTTATAAATGTCAAACAGCTCTTGATAAAATAATAGACGGATATGGTTATCAAATTGATAAATATGTTTATCACATTTTAAAGCCTACATGGAGAAACATTTGAGGTTTTCTTATTCTAGAACTGGCAGGAATATGAGCACTACTAGTCAAATTTTTCTGGTGGGACTAATGTAAGTAGACTACGGAAGAAAATGAATGGTATGAACATTGGAAAGGGGAAATTCAATGATTATTATTTACAGATAAAATAATTAACCTGGAAAATCCAAGAGAATAAAGGGAAAGCCTACAATTAAGGAGTTAAGGAAAGGGCTAGGTATAGACATCAATAGTTTTGCTATAGACATCAATAGTTTTGCTATAGACATCAATAGTTTTGCTATAGACATCAATAGTTTTGCTATAGACATCAATAGTTTTGATATGCGCAGTCTATAGCCAGTTAGGGGGTGAGTTAGGGGAAAAAACATGTTCACAGCAGCAACAGAAAAGCAGATAAACCTAGAATTGTTCACCACTTACCTTAAAATATTTAACATGGTACTGAGGGACACAGGAGATTATTTATATGGAAAAACATACCATGTTTCTATACAGAAAGATTGAACATCACAAAAGTATTATTTGGTCTTAAGATAATTTATATTTAATGTAATCTCAATGAAATACCAGGAGAATGTTTTTAAGCTAGACAAACTTATTTCAAAGATCCTATGTAAAAATAAGCAAAAATAGATGTGCAAAAGTCTTTAAATTAATAAGGAGAGACCAGTCTTATTGACTATTAAGTCATTATAAAACTAATATTTAAAACATGGTGTTGACATATGAATAGATCAGTGGATCTCAGATGGGCAGTTAAGAAAGAGATACAAACACATTAAAAAATTTAGTACCTCTAAAGGTGGCTTTAAAATGTGTGGGGAAAGATGGATTTTCCAATGAATAATGTTGGGATAGGTAGATAACCATCTGGAAAAAATGAAAGTCAAATCCCAACATTTTACCTTTTATCAAAATGAACTTCAGATACAATTAAAAATATAAAATTGAGACCATAAAAGTATTAGAAGAAAAATACAGTTTTTAAGTCTCAAAAGGGGACTCTTAAATATGATACGAAGTCTGGAGGCCATAAAAGAAATGATTGATAAATTAAAATATAGGTCCATATAAATAAAAACTTTCAGTATGGAGAAAACACCATAAATTATAAAGGCAAATGACACACTAGGAGAAGCATTTGTGACTCATAACACACAAGCCTAGTTTTCTTACTGTATAAAGAACTGCCATCATTAATGACAAAGAAAATATGAAGAATTGGCAAGTGACATACACAGAAAGCTCATGGAAAAATAACTCTTAAACATTTGCAAAATTTTACAACTTCCCTCATAAAAAAACAAACGGAAATTGAAATTAGAGTCACATATAATATTTCACTTTTCATTTGTCAAAGATCAAAAAGTTTGAAAATACTGTGGGTTTATGTTTATAAGGATGTAAGAAAACAGGCAATCTAAATTCCTTGTAGAGTGTAAATTGGTGGTAATAAGAGAAAAATTTACTGAATACTTTGTGCCGGGTGCTTTTCTAAGCACTTTACATTTAGTTATCACAATTAACTTATCCAGAAAGTACTATTATTTCTGTATTACACATGAGGAATTTGAAGAAAAGTTAGACAAGTAATTCAAAGTCACAGTAAATGACAGAGTGAAGATTCGAGACCATTTACTTTTACTCAGTTGTGCATTTTTGGTTGTTTCTGTTGTTTCTGTAGTGAGTAATTTCACAATATATGATAAAACCTTAAAAGTATATACTCTTTGATCCAATGATTCTACTTCCAGAACTGTGTCCATTTTGCATCAAATAGATGGAGAACAGCATTCATTGCACTGTTATTTACAGTAAAGGAAGATTGGAAACAACCTAAATATTTATCCTCAAGGACTCATCCATACAAAAGAATTGAAGTAAATTCATCCAGATGAATATGAGGCAGTTTTAAATAGAGTGAGATGGCATTCTATGTAGTAATATGGAGTCATCTTTAAAAATACGGTAAAGCCAGGCGCGGTGACTCACACCTGTAATCCCAGCACTTTGGGAGGCCAAGGCGGGCGGATCACGAGGTCAGGAGATCAAGACCATCCTGGCAAACACGGTGAAACCCCGTCTCTACTAAAAATACCAAAAAAAAATTAGCCGGGCGTGGTGGCGGGCACCTGTAGTCCCAGCTTCTCGGGAGGCTGAGGCAGGAGAATGGCATGAACCCAGGAGGCAGAGCTTGCAGTGAGCCGAGATAGTGCCACTGCACTCCAGCCTGGGCGACAGAGCGAGACTCTGTCTCAAACGAAAAAATAAAATAAAAAATAAAAATGCGGTAAAAGAAAAAAGCAAGATACAGAACAGCATGTAGGGAAGCTGCTGTCTGTGTGAAAAGCTATAGAATATACATGCATTTTTGTATATGCATATAATATTTCTAGACGAGGCCAAAAATGGTGGCTCATGCCTGTAATCCCAGCACTTTGGGAGGCTGAGGTGGGTGGTTCACTTGGTTCCAAGAGTTCAGGATGAGCCTGGCCAATATGGCAAAACCTCATCTCTAGAGAAAATATGAAAATTAGCTGGGCCTGATGGTGCATGCCTGTGGTCCCAGCTGCTTGGGAGGCTGAGGCAAGAGGATTGCTGGAGCCTGGGAGGCGAAGGTTGTAGTGAGCCAAGATCATGCCACTGCACTCCAGCTTGGGTTACAGAGCAAGACACCATTCATCTCTCTTTCTCTCTCTCTCTCTATATATATGTATATACACACACACACACAAATATATGTATAAATATGTATCTAAATATATGTATAAATATAAATATATATAAATATTTCTAGAAGGATTCTCAAAGTGATACCAGTGATTGTTTTGCAAGAGGGAAACTAGATATCAGTGAATTAGCTATTTAAGGTGATTTTTGAATTCTGTAGCATGTGTATGATTTACCTGTACAGAAACCAGTCGAGCATGTGTTTCTCAAATGTAGAATGTTTGCAGTGAGGTCACTTGGTGAAAAGTATAGCTATGTCAGACAGATGTAAGTTCAGATTCCAGGACTTCCAGGACTGCTGAAAGGGAAAGGGGCTTTGGAGCTCCTTCAGCTCCAGTTAGCATTGCTCCTTTCCCAGCTTTGACATTAGCTGGAAGGAAGACAAGTTCTTAGAGCTCTATGTGCTTGGGGCAAGACCCCTTCCCCCCACTGCCTTACTCTCCAACCATAACTGCTGCAAACAATTCTTACTTCTTCCACCCCATGTCACTTCCTAAAAACCTTCATCACCTGAACTCCCATGCCTCTAAGTCTCTGTACATCCCCTAGCCTGACACTGTCCCCAACCCTCCTCAACTCCAGACACCATTTCACTCTACCCTCTGGAATTGAATAGTCCATTATTAGCAAAATCTCCTAATTTTCAACCTCCTTTCTAAATATTTTCCCCATGTTCTTGCTATAGTAGTGCCCCCCTTTCCCAGGAATGTATAACTTTCCTTGCAGTCCTCTAAAGTGGTAACTGGTTTCTCTGCCATACATTTAATACCACTGGTCCTGGAGATATTATCAATGTCTTAATGTCTTCCTTCCATCTCCCTTAAATTTTGAGACCATAATCCCTTTTTCCTCTCTTAAAAATTCTCAGCGTTGAAGCTCAATCCATTAGATACCTCTAGCTGGCACTACTAGTTGCAGTCCTGTGCGGACTACTGAGTCATTTTCTTTACTCCTTGAAGACTTAAAGTCTATCTTACTCTCACTCTCTCTGACACTACTCCTATTAAAATATTATGTTTCTTTAACTATTTTTTCGGTTTTTGGTCTCCTCTCCTTCAATGAGGATGATTTCTAGAATCCTGGTTCTCAAAATGTGGTCCCTTTGCAAACATCATCAGCACCTGGGAACCTGTTATAAATATGAATTCCCAGATCACACCCCAGACTACTAAGCCCACGGGCTGGAGCCCAGAATCTATGTTTTAAGAAGCACTTCAGGTGATTCTGATGCAGGTGTCAGTTCCTTAGATGTTGTTATTGTCATTACCGACAATTTTCTCTGAGACCACAATTTGAGTCTCCGATTTTTCACTAGTTCTCAACCCATTTTAAGTCCTTACTTTCCCCTTGCCAGCCAGACATTTGAATATTCCTTAACTCTTCTCTTTCACATACCATATCCAAAGAGTCAACAAATGCTGTCAGCTATACCTTCAAAATACTTATAGAATCTAACGTTTAACCTCCACTGCAGTCATTCCAGTCCAAGCACAATCATTTCCCACCTGGAGTATTGCAATTGTTCTTATTTGGTGGCCCTTGGCCCTACTTTATCTACTTTCCACAAAGCAGCCAGAGTGTTTCTTTCAACACCTAAGGTCATATGGCTCCATTGATTGAAATTAACTGTTCAGTTCCCACGAGGGGGGAGGGATTGCATTGGGAGTTATACCTGATATAAATGATGAATTGATGGGTGCTGACGAGTTGATGGGTGCAGCACACCCACATGGCACAAGTATACATATGTAACAAAGCTGCACGTTATGCACATGTACCCTAGAACTTAAAGTATAATAAAAAAAAAAAAATTCACCATGCATCACCTCTTTCTCTACAAAAGCCAAAGTCCTTGTAAATGCCTGCAAGGCTCTAGGGTGATCTGACCTTCCCTGGCCAGGAAGTCATGCCCACCTTTGCCCTCCCTCTCTTGCACTACTAGTGATCTTCATTTTTATTTTTAGAATGTATTACATTACCACATGACATACTCTTGTTCCTTTCTGTCTTGTGCCATTAGAGTGGAAGCTTCACAAGGGCAGAAGCTTTTCTTGTTCACTGACAGAGGCTCAGTTTCTGGAACTCTGCCTGGTACTGAGCAGACATGCAGTTATTTGTAAATAAATGAATATAGGAAGATAAATTAAATTTGTGTGTGTGTGTGTATGTGTGATAACACTGTCCTTATTGGGACTACCCCTGCTTGAGAAGTAAAGCAGGGCATTCCAATAAGTTTACTAGGTAAAGTAAACTTAATCAGGATACTTAACCCAACACTTGGCCTCTGGGCTTTAAGCAAGTTTTTTTTCCTGTCGCGTTTCGTATAAGTAAGCTCTAGGTTACTTTTAGTAAGCTAAAAGTAAGCTTAGTCCTTCATGGTTAAAGGACAGCAATATTGTCCTTTATGGCATTTAAAAAACCCAATCCAGAATCACACATTGCATTGAATTTTCATGCCTTTAGTCTCCATTAAAGATGTTGCCCTTTGTATTAATAATTAGAGTGATGTGAGGGACAGAGTTTAAGAATATATATATATTTTGTCCCCAACTGACTGTCACTGGATGGCTTTAGCACCCATTGGTGATTCTTGCCTGAATCAATAATTATTGTGATGACCGAAAATAGTGATTTTTCTCTTTATAATTCTTCTATATTTATTAATTACCCTAATATTATTCTATAGAACAGAATGTTCCCTTCTCATCTTTTGTTTGTTTAGTGTCAGTATTACTCATGAAGTTGGGGGTTTTGAAAATTCAATGTTGTATAATCTATTACTGTTATTCCATTTTGTATTGTCTCAGTTTGGGTCTTTCTCCTGAGTCCTCTCATGTAAGCAGTATAAAGATCAGTAATAGAGGAACATAGAGTAAAGTGTGAGCAGAGAACCCTCACTCTGAGACAAACTTCAGAGAGGTGAACTCTGTCACTGATTAAGAAAGGCTTCACTGAGGAAGTGATGTTTGAAGTGAGCTTTGAAAAGTCATAAAATTTTGACAAATGTGGGGATGGGGTGGAGCATAAAGGAAAAACTGTCTGAACAAAGGAAGGTCCGGCAGACTAGGAATTTGGCAATAATACAATGGTTCTGGACCTTCATGAGAAAGTTGAAATGGAACATAAAAACCCTCCGCATTTCGCTTCATTTGTTTGCTCAGGCAGCTCTCATTGCCTAAAATTTTCACCCCTGCTGTTTTGCTAAAGGGTGGGATAAGGGGTAAGGAGGGAGGAAATTTTTAGGGGGTGAAAACAGCACAAGCCAAAAGCCCCACTCAGATACTCACTTCTCTTGAAGCCTTTTCCAGATCCCTAATAAGAACTAACCACCCTCTCTCACACACTCCGTTGTACTTTGTGCTTCTCTGTTAACATGCCTCTGTGTTCTGTTCTGTCTGTATTTGTGGATACATCTTCCTCCTTTAAAGCACAAATCATACCTTAATCCCTTGGCCCTTCTTCCCAGTACTTAGCACAAATGCTCAATAAATGTTTCTTTAACACGTGTGACAGAGAAAGGAGAGGAGAGGGATTGGGATTGGGAGCAGGAGGGTTCTGCATGTCATTTTAAGGGGTTTGGGCTCGCTCTTCAGGCAGCAGTGAGCCATAGCCGCCTTTGAACTGTGCAGCACTTATCAGAGCTGTGATGCCAAAGGATGCAGTGGAAGGGGAGGACAGCCAGCATGCCTGGGCACGGTCACCGAGTCAGAGGACATCAGTGGGAGAAGGCATGGAAGCAAGTAGCTACCATCTTACGAATCTGAGCACCATTCCAATGTGGCAAGGAGAAAGGAAGGCATTGAGCATGATTTTGAGGTTTCCAGCCTGGGTGATTGGAGGCTGATGCAGGCTTCTTACCAAAAAGGGCCCTAGGCAGTTTCACCAGGAATGTTTAAGGAGTTTTTCATGACCCTATCTCTTCCTCATCTAAAACTCTTCCTAAAATCAAAACAGTATGTCCTGTGGAAATATTTCATTGTATCAAATATAATGAGAAGTAAAATATTCTCTCTACTTGACATATGAAACATTGACTCCTTGTAGTGGACAATTTTCACTTTTTAGTAATCGATTTTATTAAAAATAGATGTTAATAACTGCTTCTTTAATCTTTAAACGTGGCCCTCTGAGAGCAGCTTACCATAAAAGAAACGGTTGTCAGCTTTCTTTTAGCTCCTCAGTCCCTCCTGCCCCTTCCTAACAACAGAAAATTTGCTTTGCACCTGCTCCAACTGGGTTTGAAGAGATAAGCATCTTGCAAACCCAGAAAATTGTAGTATCAAATCTCAGCCCCAACTGTGAGGCAGCACTGTCATCGAATCTCTGCTGAGAGGCGTTGCTTTCCCAATTCCCAAAAGAGTTCTTTCTCCCCTGGCCCCTTTTCAGGCTTGAACTCTGACCGAAACCCTCTTTTTAACTCCCAGCATGCACTGCACTTGGTACTGACACTGACCCATCCCTGCTTCCTCTATTCTGCACTGGACTCATCAGTAGGTCAGGCGTTGGTAGCCCTGGGGTCACTGGGGTGCCCAATTCCAATAATGAGCACATTTAGCTAAGGAGAGGAAATGTACCCTTCTATTTGTTACAGTCCATTGCTTTTTTCCAGAAACAAATGCTAAAAGAACATTTGATATATTGTGGTTTGGTAAATACACATATGCACTGCCTAATATTCACAAAGTTGCCTCTTTTTTGCATCTTCCTAAAATAAATGTATTATTCTAACTCATGATTTATTTTAAGAGGGATATACCTATTTCACAGCTAGGAGAAAAGTAAGTGTTTTAAAATAAAGTTATATTCAGAATTCTCCTTGCAATAATTTCAAATAAAAATAGCAAATACTATTTAAATGCATATCACATTCTAACAGACTTGTGTGTCATTTTAAAGGGAAAGAAAAAAAATGCTGACAAGGACTTTACAACGTCGTCTTTAAAATTTCTTCTTAGGCTTTCCAAACAGACCGAAGTCATTAAAAATACTCCTTAACCCCCAAAGTCACAAAAAAGAAGCTACTCAGATTTACTATGAGAAGGTTGAACCTCTGTTGAAGCTTGCAGGAATAAAAACTGATGTAACAAGTAAGTAATTTTCAGAATATAATTTCACCATTTACAAAAACGTACAAAAGCAAGATAACCTGAATTTGTTCTTAATGCAAACTTGGGAAACTACTTGTAATATCTACAGCATTTTTATGTCTTCATAACCTACTGGAGCCAGCTTGAGGGTTACAATTTAATTATTTTTATTAGAATGTTAATATTTTCTCTTTAGAACTTTTCAGATTTTTTTTTTCAGACGTAAACAATTGTTAGATGTAATTCTAAAGGAAGCTGTATACTTGTTTATATCTTCATTGAGATGTTTGCTATTTACATGTTAGTTTTGCAGTTAGGCAAGCAATTGATTTTTTGCTCACTTATATAGTTGATGTCATTCCATAGAATTCTTCCTCGGGTTGTTTTCGTTCTGACTCTGACCCCTGCTGGTTAGGTCAAAACTAAGCACTGAACTGCTGGTTTTATTAATAGATGAATTTAGAGATGCTAGAAGTTTAAATTTGTTGTCTAAACTAAGAAGTGTACTTAGGTTTGTGCCAAGGAAAATAGAAACTTGTTAATGCTAAAATTAATAGATGATTAGTAATATCCTTTTTGATTTTTTGAATTTGGTGGCCACATTTCTTTATTTCTTTAAGACTTATTTTTGTATGGTGGGGAACTGAGTAGAAGAGTCAATGCTATGGAGAATTACAACTTTCCTAACTTTATTTCTATGTGGCTTCAGTAACAGTGGAAATTTGCAATAAATTTTAATTAATAAAAAATATTATAAAATTAGCCTACTCAGGAGACAAGCCCAGAGTGCAACTGGAATTTCCTAGTCCCAGTTACAAATTCCTAAGGAAGGGATTCACAGTGATGTGGCCTTACTCAGGTGTAAACAAAGGAGATAGGTTTCAAAACGTAAATAATATCACTGAAGGCTACACCTAGTGATTTGGTGGATTGAGGTAGAAGAAAGTTCCAAAAAAAAAAAAAAAAAAGCAAGTTTTGTAGGAAGTTCAGCCCCCATGAAATGTGCCTACAATTATAGAGGTTCAAGAGAAACTACCATGAAAACTCAAGGGGAATTTTTGAATTAAAATAAAGTTATAGTGAAGAAATTAACTTTCATGTTTGTGACCTTTGGCTTATTTAGAGGTGATTTACAAGTAAAAGAGAAAATTCAGATTTATGTTTTCTTTCTTTTGAAGATTTCCAAAGATGGGCTGAAGGAAAAGTTTGAGATTTGTATTAGGGTGAGACAATTAAAAGTTGAATAAACATGTTGGTATACTCAATGACTATTTTGTATCGTCGCTTTTACATGTGAATACTACAAAGCAAGCTTGACATGGATATTGCTATATAGCATTCACTTCAGGAATCTCATTGTATGCTTGCTCTGTGTTCAGCATTGTGCAGGATGCAAGATCAATAAGCTATCATACTTGCAATTGGATGACTTTCTATGTTATTAGGGATTCAAAGAGATACTTAAAATCATTATAGCTGGGGTATACATAAAATAACTTTAATGTCTCAGAGGTGATATTTTGATCGGAAGGTTCAAGAAAAGCATTTGAACTAGGCAGTTTTTAAGAGGCAGACAAAAAATGAGGGAAGGAAGTCAGGCTAACAGGCATGTACTGTTAAAGTGGGGCGGGGGAGAGAGAGTATGTGTGTGTGTGTGAGAGAGAGAGAGAGTCTGTGTGTGTTACACCCACACGTCTTGAGAGTTTGTGCCATAACTTTGCTCTACTTTCCTCAGTTTTGACATTATCTGAAATCTTATTCTATCATCATAAAATAGCTGCCAGTGGATTTGATCCTTTCTTATTAATATCCAGTGGGATGGGGAGAGGTGTGCATATGTGTGCTAGAGAGACCCAACATGCTTTAATCCTGAAGATGAATTAAAATTTCCTTTTTTCAGTTTGGGCACAGATACTGTATTAGCGCAGTCAATCTGAAATAATCATTTATTTAGCCATCAAGACTCTTCCCAGGGCTGAGGGCAGATCCCCTTTTCCTGATGGCTGAAATGCCTCAATTGAATCTGGATTCTGTTAGGGAGAAGAAAGGACAAAATGACTTTTAGGAAGGCTCTCAACAATATATACTACAGGAGATGTAATTCCAGATTATAGATGGATCCTAATGCTGCACTCAGCAGTTTACTCATCATGTATTGATCCACAGTTGGTGTAAAATTTTTTTTATCATAGTGTTGCAATCTGATTTGGCAAAGATGATTCCACCAGCAGAATTAAAATTAAAAAGGAAGAGAAAAAGAGATTGGAGACAAGAAAACTGGTATACAAAGCCTGAACTAAGGCAGAGGAAATCATCTAAATGTGCTTTCCTTCTTACTTGTATTGGAGACAAAAATATTAGAAATTTTTTCTCTAAATTTGTAAATATTACTAAGTATCATATTTAAAAATAAAACAATAGAATATTCCATAAAGCAAATTTAGAATTTACTTGCATTTATGCAGAATGGCTAATTATTAGCTGCCTAACACTCCTCCTACAGGCAAATTTATAAAATTACATCCTTCACTTATAAAACCATTTTAGTATGCATATTGGCTCAATATTTATGAAAAAATATTTCTTGAATAAACCTGTGAATATTTGAAAAGTTTTAGTCTTTCTGCCTATCTTACAGTGTTATTTTTGTGGTTGAAATAATATTTTTGAAACTTTATATATTATACTACAAAAAGATGGTCATAATACTGTTTCAGTTTCAAAAATTATGTCATAGTAAGATTGAATTTGTATTTTATTTGAAAGAAAAAGCATATGGAAGAGTAAAGCAGAAAGAGGACATATCTTCTGCATGTCCAGTGGAACATTGTTGTAATGTATCCTTGTGTGCATGGGTGAATCCAAATGGAATTGGAATTACAAAATAAACCCTATATGATGAGTTCATTAGGAAATAGTACTGTATTTATAATAGTGCTATAATATAAATATGAAGTATAATATGAACAATTACAGCTAGATATATACACAATAAGGTACTGTAATTTTTTCATAAATTTATTTTAAAATGGATCTTACCACATTAATAAAAATATACTTCTTTCAGCTTGGGTTGTGCCAAAATCATAACTACTTCTGAATATAGATCACCATGTTTTGAAATATTTGTGCTAAAGTTGCATCCCCGCTCTGCTACAACCACCAATGTGTAGTATCTTATCTAATGGCATCAGAAAAACTTCTAGGAGAACCTGGGAATAATTATTTTTTCCTAATTACCTATTCATACACAAACCAAGGAAGAGTATGAACTATAAGCCCATGCTCGCATATGATGTCATTTCTCTTGCTTCTAAAACAAAGCAGGTTTTAGAGATTGTACCATTAAAGGTGTGAGAGATATTTTGAGGATCAGAGATCCACAGGATAATGCATAGAACAATAGAGTGAAAAAGTTAAGGCAGCAGAGAAATCAGACTGAAAAGAACTTTTGAGGCCATATGGTTCAATTTTTTCCTTGTGAGTGGAGCACAGATGTGTGGCACTCAACTTTGGCTTGGCCACCTACACTAGAAGCAGAGTATGTTGTTACTGGACAATACTGTTTGACATTCTCTTTTTTTTTATTATACTTTATGTTCTAGAGTACATGTGCACAACGTACAGGTTTGTTACATATGTATACATGTGCCATGTTGGTGTGCTGCACCCATTAACTCGTCATTTATGAATGTTCAGAGTTACTGTACCTTTGGGTAGATTAGAAAAGGCACTTCCTCTGTGCTAACTTACAAAAAGATGCACTTTCTTCCAGGCTCATTCATCCTTTGCTTATAAAACCATTTTAGAATGCATAATGCATTTAGTATGCATATAGTATGCATAGTATGAAAGTATTCCATACTTTCAAAATATTCATATTTCAAAAATATTCAGCGCAAGGTCACTATATTCAGCCTAAGGTCATTTGTTAGATTGCAAATTCATCATTCCTGTTGGCCAAGTACCTTCATGCTAGGCATAAACTGTACAAAGTGAGAACTTGTGAGCTGACATTTGCCTCTTTGTAATTTTTGTCTACTAGAGTTAATGTTATCTTTTGTGGTAATATGAAATCAATGTGCCCCATCTATTGTATAAGAGTTATTGAGATATTTGAAGACAGATACCCTGTCTGTCCCTCATCTCTTGTTCATGATAGGTACTTCCATCACCTTCAGTTACTTTTTTGCATTGACAGAGCTGCTAGACCTTATCATGGTCATTATCATTATTATAGTCAAAGACATTTATCTGAAGGAAACCTTGATCTCTGCCAACTCAGGGCTCTTGGGAGTGCCTAGTCACCAGATAATTTTACCTCCTGGGCAGAGGTTTCAAGAAAGTGGTGTTTGTTATCATTTTCCTCTTCTTTCTCCTAAAATCACGCTTCTAACATGACTGTTAACAAGTCTCTTTGTAGTGTTTCTCTGGTTGCTTTTGGCTCTACTTGAAGCTTTCCATTTCTTGGAAATGCCTCTTGCCATTCTAAATCTCACCCAGCAGAAAGCTAGGCCATCTAATGAAACTGTGTTACAAAGATTCCAGTAGCCTGAGGCATCACTTCTTCCAATTTTACCTGCGTTTTAATAAAAAATCTGAAAAGTAAATGTTCATGCATTATATCTAGCTAGAGAGAAAGATAGTTCTGTGTAAAAGATTCTTTGTATTACCTCTTAAATAATTGTGGGTGTATATGGCCAATCCTGTTCCCAACATTCAGATGTGAGTTAGGAAGTTGGAACTTTATACCTGGGGACAATGAAGACTCATTAATGGAGTATATACAGAAAAGTGATATGATTAAATATGTGTCTGAAAATGATTATTCTGGCTAGAGTTGGGGAGAGGTTTGAGGGAGATAGGATAAAAGGCTATTGTAGTACAGGTGGAGTATCTCTTATCTGAAAGGCTTGGGACCAGAACTGTTTCAGATTTAGGATGTTTTTAGCTTTTGGAGTATTTGCATTATACTTAACCAGTTCAGCATCCCTAATTTGAAAATCTGAAATTGAAAATTCTCCAATGAGCCTTTACTTTGAACGTCAGGTCAGTTTTAGATGTTGAAACGTTTTGGATTTTAGATTTTCTGGTTACAGATACTTAACTTGTCTACACATGAAAGATATTTAGTGATCAGATCTAGGGAATTAGCTGGGAGAAATGGAGGAATGCTGTGGCATAATTTAAAGACAGAAACAACTGTCCTTGGCCATGGAGTGGTTCTAGAGAGTGGAGGAAAGGGACAATCTAGAAAGAAGTCATTTTCCTGTCTTGGAGTAGATGATGGAACACAAAAAGAACAATATATTTGAGAGAGAATATATTTGAAGGTTCACATAATGGATTCTCTTTTGAGCTTACCAAGTTTGAAGTACCTACAGGACAGGAAATGACATTTCAGTATCATATCCCACGCTAGAATTTTATTGCCAAACCAAGAAATGTTTATGTCCAAATCAAATCTCACCTGATTTTATTTCAGCTGATTTTCTCATCAACATTCAGTATCAACCTTAAGACTTTCTCTTGTGTTCCTGAAGTTGCATTTGCACCGAAAAGGGGAGGGGGACATTCCCAGCAGTGACAACTGTGTTCAAAAACCTGTAAACTGTGAAGACTTCTCATCTCCTATTTAGAAAGAGCACAGGTTGGCAGTCTCATAGGAAAAGGCAAATAGATTGAAGAAGAGGCTAGGTTACATTTTTTGAAATTACATTTGTCTAGCAATCCTCTCTTTATGTTTGTTTGGAGGGGGATGATTTGAATCTGGCTGTCATGGATTCCAGGGCCCACAATAGCCTGTCTAAATACATATTTGGTCTTTTCTACTATATCTAAATAGTAATCCAGATCACTCTTTATCCTTTTGCCTAACATTGTTTTTTATAACCACCTATTACTTCATATTACAATTCATTATTTAATTAGCATATTGTCTGTCTCCAGAATGCAAATTCCTGAGGCCAAAGACTATTCATTTTGTTCATTTTGCTAATATAGTTTATAAATGTGGATAGTCAGGTTCTTTTCATTTTGTTTCTCTGTTCCAGATCTTTGATTTTATTGAACTTTTACAATGTTACTTAAAACATTGCTGTTTTCAGACAGGTTGCATTAGTGTATAATCAAATTCCATCCACAATATCAAAACCCTATTACAAATTTTAAAAAGTAAAAATAGCATTTAATAATAACATAGTTTTAAAGCTCATGATTGGATTTGGAAAACTTTACCAGTGTAAGCTTTGGTATAAAAGTAAGGCTTGGTAAACTGATTCTTAGCATAAATATTTTTTCATAATATTCTTAATTATTTTTAATGTGTATATGTGAGATGTTTTATTTTGCATTTTAAGGTTGTAACTACTTGCTGTAGTTATAAATGAATGATCAGCACACATCTTCTATGATAACCTTTCACCTTTATTAATATTAATATTTTAATGTAGTTTTATTATGGCTTTCTTCTGATCAGAATTTAATATAGAGAGGCTTTATTCATGTGAGTGTTAATGGCATTTTGAATAAGCTATGGGAGAATTACAGTGTAACACTGCTGGATACAGAAAGATTCTTTGAGACACCAAAACTAATCATTTTTAACAATATCTAAAAACATTGTAGGAAAAGCTTGAACCATGCTGGCACCAGGGACAGACAGGCATGAAAGATTAATGTAATCTTGCATATAATGACACACATTCTTACACAAAAAATCCATCTGCAGTGTCATGTCAGTCAGCAGAAATCTTTGATGGGTAGATACAGCTGGGCTGTCTCTTCTGGCAGAGCTGCCCTGGAAAATGCTAAATGTGGTTGTGATGCTTGGTGCCATCTGCAGTGTGCCCGTTTATCCTGTCTTCACTGGCATTTACAACACTGCATAGGGCATCAGTGACTGTGGAGACAGAGATATGGAGTGACAGATTCATTTCCTCGGAGGGTCTGAGCTCTGGTGGGCCAGTGTGCCACCCTCCTTCTTGGGTCTGGGTCTCTTATAATTGGTGTTGGCTTTACTTTGTATTTTCACATCCAACTCTTCCTCTTTTTAGTGTAACAGTTCCAGTACACATTCTTCTGGTTTGTAAATCTTACACTAACCTTTCGACTAATTTATTCATGTAAGTTTGCCAAACCGATTTAACATTGACTGTTCGATGCCAGCTAATATGCTTTATTTTCAAAATACTGCTCCTCCTAAGCCTCTGATTTAAGGGACATGTGTATTATTTAGAGAATACTAAACAGGCACCAGGATAAAGTCTGTAACCACACTGCGTGGGATATTCCCAAATGACTTATGTAGTTGAAACAAATATATGACCTTCTTTTACATAAAGCTATAAAACACATCAGGCCACTAACACTTAGTCCTCTTGCCCATGATTAAAATATAAATATTCAAGAATAAATGTTGTTTTATGACTTGACCATATGTTTATCATATTATTTTGCCAGAACAAGTTACAAAGTGTAGATCATTGTTTAAAATTTTCACTTTGTCTATGTGTGTGTGTGTTTTTTTAATAGTAATGGAATATGAAGGGCACGCTCTGTCACTGCTTAAGGAATGTGAACTCCAGGGATTTGATGGGTAGGTTATATTATTAATATATATCATGTCATTTATGTATTAAATGCCTTCAGTAGTTTTAGCCACATATTTGGAACTAACATTTAAAAATATTTGTAGTGTATGTACTCTGGCTCTATCTTGTTCATATCTATGTAATAATAATTAATGATAATATGTCATCTCTCAGGATCTGGCATAGGAAAGCAAAGAGAGGAATCTAATTATAAATACTGGGAAATGACAGTGTACTACCCTATACTTATTAATGTGGATCCATTTGCATCTCTAATTATTGGCTTTTACCATGAATCTAGAAAAGTACTGATGGAAGATGTTATACTGGTCACATGGCATAACTATATGATGATCCTCTTTTACAAATTAGTTGATAGGTTTAATAGCTACCCATTGGTTAATTTGTGATAGACTGAAGGAAGATATTTTATAAATACAAGTAAATAAATACATTATTTTCAGAAAGGATAAGAAATAATTATTTCATAATGTAGTGACTACAATATAGGTATGTTATTCACAATGGGCATTGGAAACCATTGTTTGCAATACATTGAAGTGTATAGAGATTGTTCACTGGCATGCAAACATTAGAACCAAGGCAAGTGATACAAATTAAATTGCGATTTTTTAAAATTAGGTGAACCAATTTGCTAAAGTATTGGATTGATGTGTAAGACTAAAACGTATTATATTCTTTTAGGGAAGATTTTTTTTTTTTTATTAACTGTTTTTTTTTTTTATTTTTTTATTTTTTTTTTTAATTATACTTTAAGTTCTAGGGTACATGTGCATGACGTTTATATCATGTATAACTCCCCAATGCAATCCCTCCCTCCTCCCCCCTCCCCATGATAGGCCCCATGGATGCAGCTGGAAACCATCATTCTTAGCAAACTATCACAAGAAGAGAAAACCAAACACCGCATGTTCTCACTCATAGGTGGGAACTGAACAATGAGATCACTTGGACTCGGGAAGGGGAACATCACACACTGGGGAAGATTTTTTTTTACATGAGTAGATATTTGAGAATTTAAAAAGTTGACAAGTGTGTGAATTATTTGTGTTACATGGTGACGGGCAGTGGGCAGGGGCAAAGACCCATAAGGTCAGGAAAGGGAGTTAGAGCTGGCCTTTCACCAAAGTGAAAGGCATTAACTTTCCCAAAGAATGATTTGAATGTGTTGGGGAGGGAAGTGATGCAATCAAAATCAAGTATTGGCAGGGCTGTTTTTCAGAAATGCTTATTTATTTATTTTATGGATAAGGAGAAAACAATAGCTGTTGAGAAAGAAAATGCAGTAAAACATGATTTTTCCAAAAGGAATCTAATTGAGGGAAGTAAATCTAGATAGCAATACTATATAAGCATTGGGAATGAAAAATATGGGGTAAGAGATTACTTCAGAACTTTATACTTAGAGGTAAACAAAAACATTAATAGGCTTCATTTAGAATATTGTCTTACAAGTATACAATTTAAGAAAAGTCCTTGGGGGAATCATGCCCACCAACTACCTATTTGAATATGCTGCATAGTCCCTCACTAGGCCTCATGAGTACATGAAGGTAGCGGCATTGCAAATGAGTCCCTGCTTCCAAACTTGATTAGATCAAGAATGAGAATAAAGATATCACAGATATTAAACTTGGTCTTACACAACAGCATTACAAAATGTTCTGCTGAATGCAGTATCTATCAATATGTTTTACTGGTATTTGTACTGGCTAAAGGGATGAAAATAACTTTTCAGAATGAAGAAAGACTATTGCTGAAGTGTAGTATAGTAATATTTTTCACTTTACCTGAACATATTTAATCCTTATTTATTTTTCATGGCAAGTGTTGTTATTTTTCAGTGTAGAGCTAAAAGATACATAGATTTTTCAGTTATTGCTTACATCTTACAAACCAAATAGTTTGGCCTAACCATTATTTGAATTATGTAAGTGTTTCTAAACTCTAGGGCATGCTGATTTATTTTCGGACTTACAATAATTTAAAATTTCACCTGAAAGTCATCTTCTGTGTTTTAAGATTCTTTAGATCAGGGGTCCCCAACTCCCAGGCTGCAGACCAATATCAGGCAGTGGCCTTTTAGGCCTTTTAGGAACTGGGAGGCACAGCAGGAAGAGTGGCAGAAGAGGGACCATTTCCACCCGAGCTCCGCCTCCTGTCAGGTCAGCAGGAGCATTGGATTCTTGTAGGATTGTGAGCCCTATTGTGAAATGGGCATGCAAGGGATATAACTGGGAATGTGAGGGATGTAGGTTGCATACTTTTGATGAGAATCTAATGCTTGGTGATCTGAGGTGAAATAGTTTCATCCTGAAACCATCCCTCTCCCACCCCACCCCTCAGTCCATGGAAAAACTATCTTCCCACAAAAAAAGGTCCTTGGTGCCAAAAAGGTTGGGGACCACTTTAAATAGCTTATTTATTTTTGTGGGTTCAGTTTTCCCAGTAGAAGCTGATATGGTAGTTGGAGTAATTGTCTTAATAAAATGGCAATTTTAAGTCACTGTACTTAGAATTACATAGAGAGATATATGAGGAGAATAATAGAAACAGTTTCTTCAGGTACTTCAAAGGAACAATTCTCTTGCAAGTAAAATTGTTTGAAAATAGAATATTCTACATTGGTGAGTTTTCTGTTCCTGAACCTGTTCTAAAGAGTGGCTAAAGGAAAATTTTGGGGGAAATTTACAGAAGAGGTACAGAGATCAGAGAAGGTTAACCCCAAAATGCTATGACATTTTGATGAGAGACAGACTCACATTTCTTTAAGAACTTTAGCCTAAAGTACCTCCATCTCACACTAGTGGAGCTATTCATAGGGAGTGATTAGGAAATCACCTAGCAGTTTGGTTTCTAGATACAGTAATAGAAGTATAACTCTAGTAATATGTTAACATATGCTTGATGCTATAACTGTATGCAAGATTCTAGGAGTTAAGTGTTCACATCCTATGTATATAAGGGTCAAGTTCTTTGGTGCTAAATTAGATTTTTTGCGGAATGACTTCACATAGTCTTTGTGGTCACACCCATATGTCAACATTTAGACAGCCAGGGATCAAGTGTTACATTTAAGTTCATAGATTAGAAATCTCATAGAGATTTTCAAAATCAGGTAAATTTCAAATAAAAGCTTGGTTTTTCATTTATAAAGATGAGTCTGTTGCCTATTTTGCAGACTTCTGAGGATATAATAGAAATTAGTAAACATATTACCTGATATATAGTTTGTCCTTAGTAAATATCCTTTTTCTCTGACTAGGTGGTCGCATTGCGAACCTCTGGAATCAGTTTAGAAGTAAGAATAAAACACACCTAATCAAAAATGACCTGGATCATATCTTGAGTCTTCTAACCAGAGTAGACTTGGATTGTCCAGGCTATGTGGAGCTAGTGGGATGCAGAAGGTGGGGACTAGAGGGAATAGATGGCTGAGAGGAAGATGGTGGGAACAGACTGAAAAGACACTTTCAGCCTCTGGTTGCCACCCTCCAGAGCTTCCTAAACTTAGAGAACCAATAACTACTGCTGACTGTGGCCCATGGGCAATTTCATCTGAAATACAATGTTTTTAAATGTATTGAATGCTAGGTGCTAGTATTTACAAATTAGGAGACACAGCCTTAAATCAGAATCTCCGGCTTCTCTAGAAAAACCATATCTGGTTCCATTAGGCCTGCCGCATGATGTGAGTGGGCCACAGTGAAGAAGAGGCTGCACCTTTGGATTGAGCCTACTCTTCCATTCCTGCTGGGCCCTTGTATCCCTTGAGTTGTGACATGTGCTTTCACTGAGGCAAAAATCCACTTTCCATTGGGTAAATTGGCGACATTTTGATACATAAAAATATTTTGCATCCTTTGAACACAAATGATTATGAAACGAATTTCTAGTATCTTATGTGTTACTTTCATGGGTTCCACTCCCATAGTCTACTTAACATAAAGTTTTAAAAAATATACTAGTAGTACTATCTAGGATCAAAGACTAATAATATTAAATCTAGAAGTACCATATAGCACTAATATCAAGGAGATGAAATTCAGGTCAGGCTTGTAATTACTACATCCATATACTAATGATAATTAGCAGTTTCTTAAAGCTTCATATTCTACACGATTTTTATTGCTATCTGTCTTTTCAGAGCTTTATTGAGAATTAGCGGGATTTTATGACTTTAGCTGATGTTAGTTAAATGAATTGCAGATGACAGTATTATTAACAAAAAATGAGAATGGTATGCTTTTGGATGTTAGCAGAGCAAAACGCTGGTCAGATGTGAGTTAACATGTTCAAATGTTTTCATATCTCTTAACACACTTAAAGCTATTTTGTCTATGGGGAATTATCTAGTTATTATATTTGTGAAGTAAACTTAACTGTGTAGCATTTGTGTCTTACCCATTGACACATATTAACATGTTTGAAGGTACATGTGAGCAGTCATGCACATAGACTACAAATTAGTAAACTATTTTGAAGTCTAGATTTCATGAATTATTACCAATCATATTGAAGTTTTGCCTTCTTTGCTTAATTTATGTTTTTCTAGTGTTGTCTGTGTTGGTGGAGATGGATCTGCTAGTGAAGTAGCCCATGCTTTGCTTCTGAGAGCCCAGAAGAATGCTGGGATGGAAACAGACCGAATCCTGATTCCTGTCAGAGCACAGCTTCCACTTGGCTTAATACCAGCAGGCAAGGGAGTGGCTACAGATTCATTCAATTGACCCTTCTCCCTCTTTTCCATTCTTATTTGCTAACCTAGACAGCACAACACAGAATTAATGAACGGACTTTGAAAGATCCAGACTTCTGGCATCCCCATTAGCAAACGTGAGACTTTTTACAAGTCATTTAATCTCTTTGAGACTTATTTTTCTACTCTATAGAATAGGGATCACAGATATATTATTCACTTTATTACAAGTTATTGCAGTACTAATCTTTGGGTTAGAAAAGGGTTTAATATATAGATAAACCATCAGTATATGGAATGGTTATTATTCTCCTTTCCCATAAAAAGATCTAATGATCACACAGTAAGAAGCAGGAAGTTTCAAAACAGGGCCCTCCAGTCTAGCTGCTTATAATTCCATATGAGGTGAATATGGTAACTTGCATAATTGAAGTATAACCAGATAACCTTGCGAATGCCAAAATTACTTGTGACTGGAAGGAGGATAAGGTTTGGAAGGGTGAGATTCTTAAGGGCAAGGCTTTTTAATCTTTCTGCTCACTGCCACTTTTTAGCATCTAGAATAGACTATGCCACAGTGATGCTCAGTGAAGCCTATTAAGTGAATGCATGTAAAGAAGACTTTATATAGTAAATGACACTTGGATTAGGCCTTAAAATGGGTTGGAGCTGGCCTGGAAAGGTGAGAATGAGTTATTTTCTTGGCTGCAGAAGTAATAAAGCAAAGGCAAAATCCAGGCGTGTTTGAGGAATAGTGAAAAGGCCATTCAATGAAAGATTATGATATCAAAATAGGTCCAACCATGGAGGCTCCTGCATGCCACAGTAAGGGCTCTGAATTGTATTTCATGAGCAGTAGGGAATAATGGGATGTTTCAGAGCAAGGGGGCAACCTGATTGGAGCTTGTTCGAGGATTCATTTTGCCTCACCGTGTGGAATGATTAGAGGATGGGGGCAGGAGAAAGTAGAGGTCAGAGACAGGGAGAACTGTTAGAGCAACGCTATGATCCAGAAAAGACAAAAACATCATTCAAAAACTGATTGTATTACACAGTCACTCATTCCAAATAATTTAAATAAATGATAGTGAAGGAAATTATTTATTCATTTTAAAAAGTCACACATTATCACTAAAAAGCAGAATATTTTCCTTTATGATTACAGAAAATAATGCACATGGTTGAAAAATTCATATTTTGATAACTTTATTCATTTAATATGGATTTTAGTATACTTAGTATTGTTGATAAGTTGAAAGAGCATAAGATATTCAAATGCCCTTTTAGAGTCAGAATTTAAAAGGAGAGAGAGATTCAGATATAATCTGATAATTCTAGAGTATATAGGAAAACCTAAAATGGTTTCTAAGTAGAAGGCAACAAGATAATTTTGACTCAGAGAGAAAAATGATGCATTTTGGGCCATCTTTTCATGGCATTTTATTTCTTGACCTTTTTATTTTACTTTAGTAGTTCTGACTATAATGGTGGAAAGTTTCCACCATTTCCCTCCATGCAAAGTGGATGTGCTTAGGACACTTCATTAGTACTTAAATTCCTGAGGTCATTCATCTACTGCCATACATCAGAAATAGAAAGATGGGTGTCCCTTACAGGTATGCATTTGACATAAATTTGGTGGTTGGTTGTAAAAACTGGTGGTTATTCTTATGTTTTTAATATGTAATTCAGATTTTATAAAGGAATAGCATTGAGTTTTATCACTATTACAATTTTTAAGAGTATTTCTGGTTTGGGGAGCATTTTATGTATTCTTTGGATATTTGTAGTAATGCCATTTTAACATGTCTTGTTTAGAAGACACAGTATGCTGCCAAAACTCTGGTCATTGTATAGGAGTTCTAGCATTCTAATTCTGTCTAATAGGAGGGGAAAGTCATGTATGGGATATGTTTAATATGAGGACTCTATGCCTAATCAGGGCTTTTGATAGAGAATGGGAACAAGAACTAGGCAGGAAGTTTTCAAGCTGAACATGAGGAGACAGTGTGCCTTTGAAGCCATTTGCCTCCTGGAGAGAGACACCCAGAGGGAGAGTGTTTAGTAAATTAATCCACTGAGCCAACAGACTAAGCCACTGAATTATGGTCAGACTCAAATGGATCAGATGTGGGGAAGCCTGTATTTGAACTGCTGGCCATTAGGAATGGTGTTTGTTGCTATGGGAACTGGTACTAAGGAACTATACTGAGAGAATCTGATTAAAGGGGGAGGGGGAATGGAGGAAAAAAGCCCGAGAGGACATAAAAATAAAAAAGCAATCCAGTTGTTGTAAAACAAGGCTCAATCCACATACTGATGGCTGTGAACCATATATTCCTATAGAGTTTGCATAAATAAATTCATGCTTTCCAATTAATTTGAGGAGAATAAAATATTGCCAAGGGACTGTTAATTTCTATGATATTTCAGGCAAAGAACCAAAGTGTAGGTGCCGTTTTCATGAGAATTTCAGATATGCTTGACTAGGAAGTCATTACATCACATTTATCTGTTTGGATGTGGGAGACATTAACAGCCTTATGAATATTCATGGTGTCTGGTTAATTAAGTTAATTGTTCTGCAGAAGTGCTTGCACTTCCAAGGACAATTTTTTTTTTTTCCCGCCTCCATAGTTTCTCTCTGGTATTTCATCAGTAATTCTTTACATGAACTGCTACTTCTGTCCTTACTTTTTGTATTTGGAACATTTTAGCAGCTCTCGGGAGGGAGTGGTGGGCAAAGTTTCTGGTAGTGTTAAGAAAAATAACTTTCAGGCTAATTAAAATGTTTACCTTGAGGTAGAACATTTATAGCTTTTGTGAGAACATTAAACTTACACCATTGTTACTTATGTGAGCAGCACGTTCTTTTGGCATGTAGACATCTTTTCAAATAGAGTACAGTTTCCTGAAACAAAATGTAATCCAGCTTTCAGATTATCCCAACAAAATATAGAACAAGCTATCCTTTTGCAATCTTACATATGCTTTCTCATAAACTTTCCTTTTTTCTTCAGAGTGTCAAAAACCACATTTAAAGACTGAGGTTCAGATTAATGAGTAGTCAATGACTAAAATAATTTTCTGACTTCTAGTCATGTCCGTTGTCACTGCCAACTTCTACAGAATTTAGAGGAAAGTTGCAAAACCTGAGAAGACATGAACAATTTTTAAAGCCATCTCTAGCATTCTAAGGAAAATTTGTACTTGGGCATATTCAGCATACTTCAAACTCACAGGGAATAAATGGTCTATATTTACTTAAGTCATGATATGTGTCATTCTCTATTGCACATGACATTACATTATGTTTTTTAATAGCCTTTCTAGAGGAATGCTTTTATGGTCTACTCCTAATTAACCATGGTAATGGAGGAAATGTGTTTCATGGAGTACTATGATCCATCGATAATTCTAAATATCTCACTCTAATTATGTGGCCTCCTCCAAAACCTTTACCACAAATCTGATTGGGAAGCACAATGGATTGACTTATTTCCTCCTTTTCTCCCAATCCATTCCAGATTTATTAGCAATTAGATGGTCAAAGGGCAGGCTGTAGAGGGCCACAAGATCATTGGAAAGGCCTGGATAAAGATCCACTGAGTAACAGGTTTCTACACTACTTGTTTTCAAAACTTAGGGTCCATAGACTCACCTTGTGAACTTGCTAAAACAGAGATATGTGGGTCCTCCCTCCTCCAAACACATTCTGATTCCATGAGTTGGAAGTAGAATCTAGGAATATATGTTTTTAACAAGTTCCCAGGTAATGATGCTGCTTGGACCATGCATTCCAGAGAAGTTTCTCACCAAGTCACTGTGCATACAAACCACCTGGGGATCTGATAAATTGCAGACTCTGATTCAGTGTGTCTGGAATGGGGCCTGAGAGGCAACATTTTAAAAATATTTGTTTACTTTCATTCATACTTCTATTACTGTTTTAGTACCCATTATCCTTATTTTTAAATGAACAAAAATTATATATATTTATTGTGTACAATGTGATGTTTTGAAACATGTACACATTGTGAAATGGCTAAAGATAAACATGCATAAAACTGATATAATGACCACATACTGATTTTACATTGAGAACACTTAAAATCTCTCTTAGAAATTTCCAAGTATATAATGCATTGTTACTTAACTGTTGTTTTAGCCTGTTCTCACGCTGCTATAAGGAGATACCCAAGACTGGGTAATTTGTAAACGAAAGAGGTTTAATTGACTCACAGTTCAGCATGGCTGAGGAGGCCTCAGGAAACTTACAACCATGGTGGAAGGCAAACAAGCAGCAAGGCACATTCTTCACAAGGTGGCAGGAAGGAGAAATGCTGAGTGAAGTGGGGAAGAGTCCCTTATAAAACCATCAGATCTCATGAGAACTCACTATTACAAGAACAGCATGGGGAAAACCACCCCCATGATTCAGTTACTCCTACCTGGTCTCTCCCTTGACATGTGGGATTATGGGGATTAAAATTCAGGATGAGATTTGGGTAGGGACACAAAGCCTAACTGTATCAACTATAGTCACCAAGTTGTATAACAGATCTCTTGAATTTATTCCTTTTAACTGAAAGTTTATATCCTTGACCAGTATCTCCCCAATCCTTCCCACCCTTTAGCCCCAGTTACCACCATTTCACTGTTTGCTTTTATGAGTTTAAGTTTTTCAGATTCTACATAAAAGTAAGATCATGTGGTATTTGTCTTTCTGTGTCTGTCTCATTTCATAATGTCCTCCAGGTTCATCCGCATGTTGTAAATGACAGGACCTCTTTAATGCCAAATAGTATTCCATTGTGTATATAAACAACTGATTGTCCCTAATCTGAAGACCTAAAATCCAAAATGCTACAACATTAGAAATTTTTGAGTGCCAGCATGATGCCACTACTGGAAAATTCCACACTTCATGTGATGGGTAGCAGTCAAAGTACGGTCTAACCTTTGTTTCATATAGAAAAATATTTTAAATGTTATGTAAAATTATCTTCAAGCTATATGTATAAGATGTATAAAACTTTTGCCGGGCGCCGTGGCTCAAGCCTGTAATCCCAGCACTTTGGGAGGCCAAGACGGGTGGATCACAAGGTCAGGAGATCGAGACCATCCTGGCTAACACGGTGAAACCCCGTCTCTACTAAAAAATACAAAAAACGAGCCGGGCGAGGTGGCGGGCGCCTGTAGTCCCAGCTACTCAGGAGGCTGAGGCAGGAGAATGGCGTGAACCCAGGAGGCGGAGCTTGCAGTGAGCTGAGATCCGGCCACTGCATTCCAGCCTGGGTGACAGAGCAAGACTCCGTCTCAAAAAAAAAAAAAAAAAAAAAAGATGTATAAAACTTTTATGTTTAGACTTGGGTCCCACCCCCCAGATATCTCATTACACCAACAGTGTAAAAGTCTTCCTATTTCTCCACAGCCTTGCCAGCATCTATTGTTTCCTGACTTAATAATCGCCATTCTGACTGGTGTAGATGGTCATTGTGGTTTTGATTTGTATTTCTCTGATGATCAGTGATATTTAGCTTTTTTATATGTGTGTATATATATATATGTTTGTTGGCCACGTAAATGTCTTCTTTTGAAAAGTGTTCATATCCTTTGCCCACTTTTTGATGGAATTGTTTTTTTCTTGTAAATATGTTTAAGTTCCTTATAGATTCTGGATGTTAGACCTTTGTCAGATGGGTACATTGCACAATTTTTCTCCCATTCTGTAGGTTGCCTGTTCACTCTGATGATAGTTTCTTTTGCTGTGCAGAGATTGTTTTCTTGATTTCTTTTTCAGATAGTTGTAAGTGTACAGAAATGCTACTGATTTTTGTATGTTGATTTTGTGTCTTGCAACTTAACTGAGTTTGTTTATTAGCTCTGACCGTTCATGGAGCTTTTAGGGTTTCCTAAATAAATAAGATGGTGCCTACAAACAAAGGCGATTTAGCTTCCGTCTTTATGATTTGGAAGCCTTTTATTTCTTTCTCTTGCCTAATTGCTCTGGCTAGAACTTCTAGTACTATTTTAATGAGAGTGGTGAGAATGGGCATTAATGTCTTCTTGAGGTACAAGACATTGTTTCTCAACTCATGCGAGTCATTTTAATAAGCACTCAAGTATTGTCATTCCTGCTTGACAGCAGGCCATATTTTGAGTAACAAGGGTCACAGCATAACTTGCCTTTTGGTGAATCAGTTGGAACCAGTTTGCCAGTTCATTACAATAAACTTTTCTTTGCATTGGTATTACTAAAAGTAATTGTACTTATTTATTATTAATAATTAAATGTTTATTCTTAGTTACCTAAAAAATTATGATTTTAATGACCTCTTGGTTGATTATGGCTAAGCTGCCTCAGCTGCTCCAATTTAGTAACCCAAGTACATATCAGTTCAAAGTAACACAAATGTAAGCAATTACGTATGATCACATAGAAATGCTTCTGATTAGCAAAATCCAGAGGCCTGGTCTTTGCCTTGATAACCGGAACACACCACCACATCCATGCTTTCACAGCTCTTGGCTATTATTGGACTTGTTATATTCTTTAATTCAAGAAAAATTATAGCTGTATTCATTCTGTTCTTAATAATTTTAAATTCTCTTTAGCCTCCCGGGAATGGGAGGGGCTAGCTGGCATTGTCCCCTGTATCTCAGATTTCAGTCACACATAAACATTAAAGGGGCTTGACTTGGGGAGCTCTTTGCCTCTGTGGACTGGTGGGAAAATCCAGGTGTCTTAACTTCTAATAATCATGAAAATCAGAAATCATAATGTTTCAAATACAAATCTTCATACATGGAAAATACAATGGAATTAAACATTTTCTTCAATGTAGGAGACATTTGTGAGATAACGGGATTCTCATTTGGCTAAGAGCTTACCTCTAAGACTCATTAAATGTATTTAGAGCATATTTTTTGTAGCTTGTATTTATTTTATTTTTCTGAGCTATTATTTGGATTATTTTCTCTTTTATTTATGTATGCATTTGTCTCTGCTCCCCAGTCGCATCCTTTTGCTGTTGATCCTCATTTTGGCATTGAAGCTAAAAACCCATTCATTAAGGTTAGATGGAGTGGGCTTTGATATAGCTAGCATTTGGGAGGTAGAAAATAGACATTCGTGATCAAAAAAGCTGTAAGCGGTTACTATAAACTATTTGTAAATTCCTAAGTAATTTAAATATTCAAATAATTGTGTAGACATTTGATGTGCATCTATAGTGTGAATAAGAACTTCTAATATTCACATTAGCTTTTCTGATTTTATAAATTCTCATTTATTTTTCATCTGAACATTGCAGAATGACATCTATATAAAGTAAGAGCAAATGTTAATTGAACACATTCTACCCTGATAGTGCATGTTTTAAAATTGCTTTGGCAGGATCTACCAATGTACTGGCACATTCTCTTCATGGAGTTCCTCATGTGATAACTGCAACATTGCACATTATAATGGGTAAGAATTCTTCCAAAGCAGTTCACATTTTATAAGGAAATTTTGATTTATATAAGGAAGGCTATCTTATTTCCATCAGACTTTAAGGAAAGGCAGGTTCTTTGTCTCTCAAAGTAGAGAAATGTTTGACTAAAAAATAAAAAAGTAGTGCTTTACTATGTGGACTGCCTGTCTTTTCAAAATACTTGCTTTGTAAAGAGTAGTAAACTAAGTTTTACTATAATCTCTATAGAAAAAAAATGTAGTGTGCTCAAAATAATTTTATAACTAGATGAAGAAAATTAATGCATACTCCTTAAGTATATCCAACACTGATGTAGGACTGTACCAAGACTCTAGGACTAAGATTATGTTATTAACGAAAAAACATACCAGAAAAAAAATTTCAGCCAATGTATGTCTATAGATATTTTATTATCCCAATTAGTAGAAAGCATATAAGCTCAGGTATATGTAATACCAAACTACTGCAAAATCTAAGTTTACCTTGTCCATCTATTTTAACTTCATTTCTTTGACCATGTTTCATAGAAATAGCAATAAGCTGAAAAATTTAGTACTCTGTTTCTTCACTAGCACCTGAGCAAGTTAAAAATGGTAATTGTAGTTACAGATAAAGGGAACTGAAGAGAAAGTGAGGATGTTCATGGTCTACTGTACCTTGAGATATTCTCCTATAAGCCAATAAATATGCTCTCTCATATTTGCTGTTTTGATACAAGTCCTGTACTCACTGACTAATATTTAATATAATATTCAAGGGCATGTACAGCTGGTCGATGTCTGTACCTTCAGCACCGCTGGCAAGCTTCTTCGCTTTGGGTTCTCAGCCATGTTTGGCTTTGGTGGAAGAACTTTGGCTCTGGCAGAAAAATATCGATGGATGGCCCCTAACCAACGGAGAGATTTTGCTGTTGTTAAGGCATTGACAAAACTTAAGTAAGTCTTTTTCTTAAACCAGTAATTTTGTATCCCAGGTTCAATGACTGTTAATAACAAATTTCATTATATTTTAGGGCAGAAGACTGTGAAATATCATTTTTACCATTTAACAGCTCTGATGATGTGCAAGAAAGGTAGGTAAAAACTCAATGTAATACAGATAACCTATGTCTGTCTTTAAAGCATAAAACATTCTGACAAACAATTGATCAGACTTAGGATCTTTGGTTATTTTTCTAACACAGTAGTAAAGAATATAGAATCACAGACTCTTACAGGTCCTAGTAAACAAATAACCACTTGCTCAGCCTTTTTGTCTTCCTCCTTCTTTCTTTCCTCCGTTCCTTCCCGCTCTGTCCCTCCCTCCCTCCCTCCTTCCCTTCCTCCCTCCCTCCTTCCCTTCCTCCCTCCCTCCTTCCCTTCTCTTTTTCCCTTCCTTTTCCTTTTCTTTCGTTTATTTTTTTTTCCTTTTTCATTTCCTTCTTTTCCTTTTTCCCTTTCTTTCCTTTTCCCTTTTCTTTTGCTATTTATTGAGTGCCTACTATATGCCAGGCACTTTGAATACAACAATGCATCAAAAAATGAACAAAACACACAGTTTTGTCCCTCATGATAATTTTGGTCTAGTGTGTAATATAAATATTAAAGCCATATTAAAGAAGGGTTATAGTCTTTAAAGAAATAGTAAATTATTGTTCCTTATAATACTAGTGTATCTTTAAATGAATCAACACATTATGTTGGCAGCAACAAAATTGTACGTTTTTATTTACTATCTAATCAAAGAAAGTGACATATGTAATGATGAGTTCTCTAATTTTCTCATATTTAATAGATTTGTGTGTGTGTGTGTGTGTGTGTGCATTGCCTGTTTTATATCTTTGTTTTTTCTTTCTTTTAGGAGGGCACAGGGATCTCCCAAATCTGGTGAGTACAAAAGTATCTCCTTGAGAACTGTGCCAGGTTCTGTTGACATTTTGCTCTGGTGAGGGAAAATAACCAATCACTCTCATTACCTTTAGACTGTAATGATCAATGGCAAATGATCCAAGGTCAGTTCTTGAATGTCAGCATTATGGCAATTCCTTGCCTGTGTTCAGTGGCACCTAGAGGCTTGGCACCTAATACCAGGTTAGTAAGCATTTTTATTGAATTGTTGATACATTTCTTATAGACCATTTTTTTCCAGGATATCCAATTAACTTAGTTAGCTAGAAACTTAACAGGTAATTTATCTTTGTATATTAGAGAGTCTAAGGGATTTGTCGTCACAGTAGGTTGAGAACAATTGTTGAACTGGAATAATTAGCAGATAATCATTGACTATTTAAGGTCACTGAGGCTAAAATATTTCCTAAGTTTTATTGATAGAATTTTATGCCTACTTTGCTTGATTTATTCATTTAGTTGTGGAGAACATTATATTAAATACTGATATTTCTTGTGAATGTCTTTGCTTTCCAACTTTAATGCAAACATAAACATCCTTAGCATGAAAAATCACATAAATGTATATTTGATACTGTATTAGTCTGTTTTCATGCTGCTGATAAAGACATACCCAAGACTAGATAATTTACAAAAGAAAGAGGCTTGATGGGCTTACAGTTCCACGTTGCTGGGGAGGCCCCACAATCATGGTGGAAGATGAAAGGCACATCTCACATGGCAGCAGACAAGAGAGCTTATGCAGGGAAATTCCTATTTTTAAAGCCATCAGATCTCATGAGAGTTTTATTCATTACCATGAGAACAGCACAGGAAAGACCCACCCCATGATTCAATTATCTCCCACCAGGTCCCTCCCACAACACATGGGAATTATGGGAGCTACAAGATGAGATTTGGGTGGGAACACAGAGCCAAACCATATCAGATACCTTTAGTCAAAAGAAACATTTCAGTTCTATTTAATGTGAATAGTAGAACATATCAATCTCCTGCCCACATTTTCAATTGAATGAAATATGAGACGTCTTATATATATCTTTTTATCCATAGGATATAGACGTTCCTTGTCTTGCACATTCTTCTTAAGCAGCTGTCCATTATGGGGCTGAAAATATTTCTTTCCTAAATCCAATTCTGTAGAGCGTAGGAGAAAGGATCATGTGTGTTGTGAAATATAGCCAATAAACAGGGAAATATTCGAAGTTAGAGAAGAAAACAGAGAAACTGCAAACTTGGATATTGAAAACCCAGATGACAAGGTCCTCATTAATTACATCTAGTGCTAAAACTTGAAAGGAGTATTTTGAACCTTGTGTGATTTAGAAATTGAGCCTGGTGGTTTTCCCCAACACCCTCAGAAATCCTAGATAGCTGTGCGCTTTTGTAATGTAGTTTCCCTGACTAAACTTGAAGACGTGGCTAGCTGAGCAAGGAGCTATGTTTGGCAGGACTTGAGACAATGTTTATCTAACCCTGTTTGTCCAAGGACCTTCTTGGGAGGGTAGACGTCTTCTGGGAGCAATTGATTCATAGCTCCTTCAAAGCTATTCCGTAAATGTTCAGCTTGACTAGAATTCCACTGTTTACTTTCCAGGCTTAATCAGTATTGATGAATTTTTCAGAGAAGGATGACTAATTAGAGATTTCTTCTGTGGTTTATAATCACAACATGCTATCTTTGCAAAGGCCTTTCGATCAAGACTCATTTGACCAGAGATTTTTCAGAGATGTAGCTTCTGATGATTCAGGATGATTGAACAGGAGATTTCACTTTCTGCTTCTTCCCCCACCATGATAAATAAAAATTTATGTTAAAGTATCTCAGTGCAAAT
The DNA here is from genome assembly GCF_009764315.1 of Trachypithecus francoisi. Classification (NCBI taxonomy): domain Eukaryota; kingdom Metazoa; phylum Chordata; class Mammalia; order Primates; family Cercopithecidae; genus Trachypithecus; species Trachypithecus francoisi. The sequence continues at coordinate 60,403,190 of NW_022681458.1, forward strand.
TGCCAATAGGAACTAATATTCTTGTATTCTAAGTATTCTAAGATTAAATATGTTCATAGATGTGAGACATTTAAAGCAGTGTCAGCCATGTATGTTGTGTTTCTATTTCAAGTAAAGATTGCAAAGCAGGCATAGGATAATGCTTTTAATGTTTATAAAATTAAGCAATTAAAAAGATGCACAGTAACACTACCATGAATGTTTTGGTGCTGTTTATTTTTAATTGGGAAGAAGAAGCATGATGGAAAGAGTGCTGAGCACCTGGAGTATTGGTGCTGATGACCATTTTTAATCTGTGTGCCTTTGAACAAATCACTGAAACTTGAAGTTGTCTTTTCCTTCTACGTGAAATGAGTGAATGATGAGATAATCTCTAAGGTCCCTTACAGCTCTGACCTGAGCTTCCATAAGACACTAAGAGCTCTTTTTTTATTTTGTTGTTAGATTAACTTCATGTTTGCACTGAAATCAAGCTAGAAGTCATTTGTATGTATTTCTGCAAACTGCCTTCTATAGCTTGATGCATTTGCAAGTGGCTGTTTTGGCACTAAATCACACCTCTGAATTTTCAGTCTCATATATTGGATGGAACAGTTATGCAAGATTAAAATGTTCAGTCATTTAACTGAACATGTGTGGCAGCATTTGTTCACTCCATTTCATCCATCCAAAGGACACTTTGATTTATTTCATTTCCTATGTCACTTAGACCTTCTGTCCATAAATAAATATTTAAATCACACTTTAGATTTTAGAAAATGTTGAGCTATTTGTTACACCATTTGTGCATATTAACTATTCTATAACTTTTAACAACATAGTTTCACATTTAGAGTTTCTAATTACATTGTATTTTAAGTTATGTCTTGATATGTGAGTAGGAAGCTTGATGGTTTGTTTTGTAAAATGCTCTAATGTAAGAGCTTATTGAGAAGGAAGCCAATGATTTAATAAAACTCATTTGAAAGCCTGCATCATTTAAAAAATAATAGCAAGATACGGTTTATGAATTTTAGGTAAATGTAACATGGTGATTTATCTATCTTGTCCAATACTTTCAATAAACAGTATTCTTGTCATCAGGAACAGTGTGTCATAATTTTTGATATAATCTCTCAGTAAACTTCTTAATGTCTAATAGAAATATTTAATTTCAGATTAAATAATGGAAGTATGGCTCTTATAATTGCCCGAAACACTTCTCGGCCAGAATTTATAAAACACCTGAAAAGATATGCCAGTGTAAAAAATCAGGTATAGTAAATTCTTTTTGTTACTTATTTGTAAAGCTATTAATCATGTAGAAGAAGATGCTACAAGAGTTGACATCGAGTCCTGCCTCATAAGAAGGTTTTATTTTCTTCTGAATATATTAAACTTTTTTTCCAATCTGTTTCATCCAAATTTTGAAAAGCATCCACCAGTATTAATATAGATTGGCCTTTTTTGAATGATGAATTAGTGGTTATGTATATATAACCACAAAGATAAAATAGGAAATGTAGTGTTATCTTGCAATGTGAAATAAATTAAAGATAAAATTACATACTCAGGCTGTTCTTCAGAATGAAAAGAAGTGAAATTTGAGAGTGTAGCCTTCTTGATATTATGGCAGCAGACTTTCTAAAGTTATGATCTTTAGATCTTCCTGACATTTGTTTGCATATCTGCCTATGCTCATTGATTGAAATAGATCTGTAGATATGTATTTAAAAATATGACTTTTATATAAATATTCATTCAAAATGAGGATGTGTGAAGATATATATTTCCACTTAAGTGATTTGCTTTAAAAAGAAACTAACTATTACAAACTATATTATTTTGGCAGATATTTTGACCTGATTATTAGGAAAATGATCCTGGAAATATGTGAATTTCTGAAATTGTGAGTCTTTCAAGTACATAGGTATGGTTGTAAAACCGTATAGTTTCACACATTTTTTTTTGTTTTTTTTTGAGATAGAGCCTCACTGTGTTGCCCAGGCTGGAGTGCCATGGCGTGATCTCAGCTCACTGCAACCTCCAGCTCCTGGGTTCAAGTGATTCTCCTGCCTTAGCCTCCTGAGTAGCTGGGATTACAGGCTCACGCCACCACGCCCAGCTAATTTTTATATTTTTAGTAGAGACGGGGTTTCACTATGTTGGTCAGGTTGGTCTTGAAAGTCCTGACCTTGTGATCTGCCCATCTCGGCCTTCCAAAGTGCTGGGATTACAGGCGTGAGCCACCACACCCGGCCCCCACATTTTTAAAGTTATAAAATGGTGCTTGGATAAAGTTGGGAGAGCACAGATGGGAGGAGGAGGAGGAGAGTAATCTCAGCCAATGACTGGCAGCTGAACCTTGCTTATGTACCATAGCCATTACAAGTCTCTCCATTTTTGCCTCATTATATTTTCAAACTTTCTTAGGTCATCTTCATGAAGTTTGATCTTCTGTCTATAACATTATTTGATCCTCATGTATTGAACAACTAACTGGGCTGCTTAGGAACGTAAATCATAAAAAAATTAGATACAGTCCCACTTCCTTATATGACAAAGTAGATCAGCAGAGATAATGTAGGTTGTGAGCCTGTGTAACAACTTTATGTATGTGTTTGGGTGGAATATGGAGACTTACTGATTTTTCAAAGGAATGTATGCATTTTCACATTTTACTAAATTTCTAAACATTAAAATCAATTTTTTAAAAACCCAAAGCACTATATATTCATTGCTGTTTTTAAGTCAGAAAATAGAAACAAGAAAATGATTTTAAGCACTCAAAAATTCCATGTTCCTCAGGATAAGTATCATTACATTGGAAGAAGTTTTTCCAAATCCTTTTGTATTACATAAATGAGAAGTTAAGTGACTATTAACCTCACTCATGTACCCCTATTTGAGAACTTAAATCGTCTTAACCTATTAATGTACCCCTGAGAAGTTCTGTATTTATTTTGGGGAGGTGTATGTTGCACAAACTGTTTATGGAAGGTCTCTTTTGAATTTGCCCATGGGGCAAGTCTCTCAGGCAAGTTTTGTAAACAGTCTTTTTTTTTTTAAAATCAATTTACCTTTCTTCTGATTTTAAAAGCAGTGGTTCCCTTACACATAAAGACAGACATACAGAAAATAATACAAATCTGTGTCGATAGGAAGATGCTTTCTAAAAGAGATAATATTATGCAGGATTTATCATATTTTTTCATGTACTCTACCAGGCATATCTTGCTTTTGACACAAGAAACAGTTGCCTGTGTGTGATTCACTGGCCTTAACTCTGATTTATTTATCAACTTTCAAAAATTAAAATCCATGCTATTTTTTTTTTTTTGCAAATAATTCTAAAATATTTTGCATAGTGTATATAGTAAGAATAATTATATTGATTCCCAGGGTGACTGCTTTCAAGCAATGTTAATTTGATTTGTTAATTATCTACACAGGTGTGTGTATTTAGGCTCTTTCCTTCATGGTGACATTAAAAATGTGAATATATATAAATTTTGTAAGATTATGAAAATCAGATCTATGTAAAAATCATATCTACTGCATAATTCGTAGCAGTGCTGGTATTCAGGAAGGAAAATGTGACAATTCAGTTTAAGGACAGTAACATCAGCTTCTCTGAACCATGTTTACCAGGTTGAATAAGCGAGTGTTACTGTATAACACTATAAAACAGATTGAAACCACCATGTGCAGAGTGGCTCCTGTTCCTTCCCCATCTCTGTGTAAAATTAGATAGAGGGTGAACACTATCCTTCAAAGTCCTTGCAGCTCCATCCTATTGCTTTGCCCCCCTTCTCACTGTCCACACTTTTCTCTTTCATTGTGACCATTTTTGGTAGGGAGTTTAAAACCTTAAATGTGAGTGCTTCCCCTGGGATTTGTTTACAGCGCTCTCATCTTCTTAGGATGCCCTCTCCTGGATGGCCTCATTGCCCCTGACTTTTGAACTATCTGAACATCATATACTCCCAAGGTTGTGTCATCTCATCTTATCTGCAGAACCTCTATCTCTTCTTTTTTTTTTTTTTTTTTTTTATTATACTTTAAGTTCTAGGGTACATGTGCACAACGTTTTATATCATGTATAACTCCCCAATGCAATCCCTCCCTCCTCCCCCCTCCCCATGATAGGCCCCAGTGTGTGATGTTCCCCTTCCCGAGTCCAAGTGATCTCATTGTTCAGTTCCCACCTATGAGTGAGAACATGCGGTGTTGGTTTTCTCTTCTTGTGATAGTTTGCTAAGAATGATGGTTTCCAACTGCATCCATGTCCCTACAAAGGACGCAAACTCATCCTTTTTGATGGCTGCATAGTATTCCATGGTGTATATGTGCCACATTTTCTTAATCCAGTCTGTCACAGATGGACATTTGAGTTGATTCCAAGTCTTTGCTATTGTGAATAGTGCCGCAATAAACATACGTGTGCATGTGTCTTTGTAGTAGAGTAATTTATAATCCTTTGGGTATATACCCAGTAGTGGGATGGCTGGGTCATATGGTACATTTAGTTCTAGATCCTTGAGGAATCGCCATACTGTTTTCCATAATGGTTGAACTAGTTTACAATCCCACCAACAGTGTAAAAGTGTTCCTATTTCTCCACATCCTCTCCAACATCTATTGTTTCCTGACTTCTTAATGATTGCCATTCTAACTGGTGTGAGATGGTATCTCATTGTGGTTTTGATTTGCATTTCTCTGATGGCGAGTGATGACGAGCATTTTTTCATGTGTCTGTTGGCTGTATGGATGTCTTCTTTTGAGAAATGTCTGTTCATATCCTTCCCCACTTTTTGATGGGGTTGTTTGTTTTTTTCTTGTATATTTGTTTGAGTTCTTTGTAGATTCTGGATATTAGCCCTTTGTCAGATGAGTAGGTTGCAAAAATTTTCTCCCATTCTGTAGGTTGCCTGTTCACTCTGATGGTAGTTTCTTTTGCTGTGCAAAAGCTCTTTAGTTTAATGAGATCCCATTTGTCAATTTTGGCTTTTGCTGCCGTTGCTTTTGGTGTTTTAGACATGAAGTCCTTGCCCATGCCTATGTCCTGAATGGTACTACCTAGATTTTCTTCTAGGGTTTTATGGTATTAGGTCTAACATTTAAGTTTCTAATCCATCTTGAATTAATTTTCGTATAAGGGGTAAGGAAAGGATCCAGTTTCAGCTTTCTACTTATGGCTAGCCAATTTTCCCAGCACCATTTATTAAATAGGGAATCCTTTCCCCATTTCTTGTTTTGTCAGGTTTGTCAAAGATCAGATGACTGTAGATGTGTGGTATTATTTCTGAGGACTCTGTTCTGTTCCACTGGTCTATTTCTCTGTTGTGGTACCAGTACCATGCTGTTTTGGTTACTGTAGCCTTGTAGTATAGTTTGAAGTCAGGTAGCATGACGCCTCCAGCTTTGTCCTTTTGACCTAGGATTGTCTTGGCAATGCGGGCTCTTTTTTGGTTCCATATGAACTTTAAAGCCGTTTTTTCCAATTCTGTGAAGAAAGTCATTGGTAGCTTGATGGGGATGGCATTGAATCTATAAATCACCTTGGGCAGTATGGCCATTTTCACGATATTGATTCTTCCTATCCATGAGCATGGTATGTTCTTCCATTTGTTTGTGTCCTCTTTGATTTCACTGAGCAGTGGTTTGTAGTTCTCCTTGAAGAGGTCCTTTACATCCCTTGTAAGCTGGATTCCTAGGTATTTTATTCTCTTTGAAGCAATTGTGAATGGAAGTTCATTCCTGATTTGGCTCTCTGCTTGTCTGTTACTGGTGTATAAGAATGCTTGTGATTTTTGCACATTAATTTTGTATCCTGAGACTTTGCTGAAGTTGCTTATCAGCTTAAGGAGATTTTGGGCTGAGACGATGGGGTTTTCTAAATATACAATCATGTCATCTGCAAACAGGGACAATTTGACTTCTTCTTTTCCTAACTGGATACCCTTGATTTCTTTCTCTTGCCTGATTGCCCTAGCCAGAACTTCCAACACTATGTTGAATAGGAGTGGTGAGAGAGGGCATCCCTGTCTTGTGCCAGTTTTCAAAGGGAATTTTTCCAGTTTTTGCCCATTCAGTATGATATTAGCTGTGGGTTTGTCGTAAATAGCTCTTATATTTTGAGGTACGTTCCATCAATACCGAATTTATTGAGCGTTTTTAGCATAAAGGGCTGTTGAATTTTGTCAAAAGCCTTTTCTGCATCTATTGAGATAATCATGTGGTTCTTGTCTTTGGTTCTGTTTATATGCTGGATTACGTTTATTGATTTGCGAATGTTGAACCAGCCTTGCATCCCAGGGATGAAGCCCACTTGATCATGGTGGATAAGCTTTTTGATGTGCTGCTGAATCCGGTTTGCCAGTATTTTATTGAGAATTTTTGCATCGATGTTCATCAGGGATATTGGTCTAAAATTCTCTTTTTTTGTTGTGTCTCTGCCAGGCTTTGGTATCAGGATGATGTTGGCCTCATAAAATGAGTTAGGGAGGATTCCCTCTTTTTCTATTGATTGGAATAGTTTCAGAAGGAATGGTACCAGCTCCTCCTTGTACCTCTGGTAGAATTCAGCTGTGAATCCATCTGGTCCTGGACTTTTTTTCGTGGTAGGCTATTAATTGTTGCCTCAATTTCAGAGCCTGTTATTGGTCTATTCAGGGATTCACCTTCTTCCTGGTTCAGTCTTGGGAGAGTGTAAGTGTCCAGGAAATGATCCATTTCTTCTAGATTTTCTAGTTGATTTGCGTAGAGGCATTTATAGTATTCTCTGATGGTTGTTTGTATTTCTGTGGGGTCGGTGGTGATATCCCCTTTATCATTTTTTATTGCGTCTATTTGATTCCTCTCTCTTTTCTTCTTTATTAGTCTTGCTAGCGGTCTGTCAATTTTGTTGATCGTTTCAAAAAACCAACTCCTGGATTCATTGATTTTTTGGAGGGTTTTTTGTGACTCTATCTCCTTCAGTTCTGCTCTGATCTTAGTTATTTATTGCCTTCTGCTAGCTTTTGAATGTGTTTGCTCTTGCCTCTCTAGTTCTTTTACTTGTGATGTTAAAGTGTCAATTTTAGATCTTTCCTGCTTTCTCTTGTGGGCATTTAGTGCTATAAATTTCCCTCTACACACTGCTTTAAATGTGTCCCAGAGATTCTGGTATGTTGTATCTTTGTTCTCATTGGTTTCAAAGAAGATCTTTATTTCTGCTTTCATTTCGTTATGTACCCAGTAGTCATTCAGGAGCAGGTTATTCAGTTTCCATGTAGTTGAGCGGTTTTGATTGAGTTTCTTAGTCCTGAGTTCTAGTTTGATTGCACTGTGGTCTGAGAGACAGTTTGTTATAATTTCTGTTCTTGTACATTTGCTGAGGAGTGCTTTACTTCCAATTATGTGGTCAATTTTGGAATAAGTGCGATGTGGTGCTGAGAAGAATGTATATTCTGTTGATTTGGGGTGGAGAGTTCTATAGATGTCTATTAGGTCCGCTTGGTGCAGAGATGAGTTCAATTCCTGGATATCCTTGTTAACTTTCTGTCTCGTTGATCTGTCTAATGTTGACAGTGGAGTGTTGAACTCTCCCATTATTATTGTATGGGAGTCTAAGTCTCTTTGTAGGTCTCTAAGGACTTGCTTTATGAATCTGGGTGCTCCTGTATTGGGTGCATATATATTTAGGAGAGTTAGCTCTTCCTGTTGAATTGATCCCTTTACCATTATGTAATGGCCTTCTTTGTCTCTTTTGATCTTTGATGGTTTAAAGTCTGTTTTATCAGAGACTAGGATTGCAACCCCTGCTTTTTTTTGTTCTCCATTTGCTTGGTAGATCTTTCTCCATCCCTTTATTTTGAGCCTATGTATGTCTCTGCATGTGAGATGGGTCTCCTGAATACAGCAGACTGATGGATCTTGACTCTTTATCCAGTTTGCCAGTCTGTGTCTTTTAATTGGAGCATTTAGTCCATTTACATTTAAGGTTAATATTGTTATGTGTGAACTTGATCCTGTCATTATGATATTAACTGATTATTTTGCTCATTAGTTGATGCAGTTTCTTCCTAGCCTCGATGGTCTTTACATTTTGGCATGTTTTTGCAATGGCTGGTACCGGTTGTTCCTTTCCATGTTTAGGGCTTCCTTCAGGGTCTCTTGTAAGGCAGGCCTGGTGGTGACAAAATCTCTAAGCATTTGCTTATCTGTAAAGGATTTTATTTCTCCTTCACTGATGAAACTTAGTTTGGCTGGATATGAAATTCTGGGTTGAAAATTCTTTTCTTTAAGAACGTTGAATATTGGCCCCCACTCTCTTCTGGCTTGTAGAGTTTCTGCCGAGAGATCTGCTGTCAGTCTGATGGGCTTCCCTTTGTGGGTAACCCGACCTTTCTCTCTGGCTGCCCTTAAGATTTTTTCCTTCATTTCAACTTTGGTGAATCTGGCAATTATGTGTCTTGGAGTTGCTCTTCTGGAGGAGTATCTTTGTGGCGTTCTCTGTATTTCCTGAATTTGAATGTTGGCCTGCCCTACTAGGTTGGGGAAGTTCTCCTGGATGATATCCTGAAGAGTGTTTTCCAACTTGGTTCCATTTTCCCCCTCACTTTCAGGCACCCCAATCAGACGTAGATTTGGTCTTTTTACATAATCCCATACTTCTTGCAGGCTTTGTTCATTTCTTTTTCTTCTTTTTTCTTTTGGTTTCTCTTCTCACTTCATTTCATTCATTTGATCCTCAATCGCTGATACTCTTTCTTCCAGTTGATCCAGTCGGTTACTGAAGCTTGTGCATTTGTCACGTATTTCTCGTGTCATGGTTTTCATCTCTGTCATTTCGTTTATGATCTTCTCTGCATTAATTAGTCTAGCTGTCAATTCTTCCACTTTTTTTGAAGATTTTTAGTTTCTTCGCGCTGGGTACGTAATTCCTCCTTTAGCTCTGAGAAGTTTGATGGACTGAAGCCTTCTTCTCTCATCTCGTCAAAGTCATTCTCTGACCAGCTTTGATCCGTTGCTGGCGATGGGCTGCGCTCCTTTGCAGGGGGAGATGCGCTCTTATTTTTTGAATTTCCAGCTTTTCTGCCCTGCTTTTTCCCCATCTTTGTGGTTTTATCTGTCTCTGGTCTTCGATGATGGTGACGTACTGATGGGGTTTTGGTATAGGTGTCCTTCCTGTTTGATAGTTTTCCGTCTGACAGTCAGAAGGACTGTCTGTTGGTCTGTTGGAGATTGCTTGAGGTCCACTCCAGACCCTGTTTGCCTGGGTATCAGCAGCAGAGGTTGCCAAAGATAGAATATTGCTGAGCAGCGAGTGTACCTGTCTGATTCTTCCTTTGGAAGTTTCCTCTCAGGGATGACTCCACCCTGTGAGCTGTCAGACAGAGTCGTTCGCCTCTGCACCGCCCCCGCTGCTTTCCCTATTGGACCTCAGCTGTGGGCTGTCCCCAGAGGTGGAGTCTACAGAGACAGGCAGGTTTCCTTGAGCTGCTGTGAGCTCCACCCAGTTCGAGCTTCCCAGCGGCTTTGTTTACCTACTTAAGCCTCAGCAATGGCGGGCGCCCCTCCCCCAGCCTCGCTGCTACCTTGCGGATAGATCGCCGCAGACTGCTGTGTTAGCAGTGAGGGAGGCTCCGTGGGCGTGGGACCCTCCGGCCAGGTGTGGGATATATTCTCCTGGTGTGCCTGTTTCCTTAAAGCGCAGTATTGGGGTGGGAGTTACGCGATTTTCCAGGTGTTATGTGTCTCAGTTCCCCTGGCTAGGAAAACGGATTTCCTTCCCCCTTGCGCTTCCAGGTGAGGCGATGCCTCGCCCTGCTTCAGCTCACGCTGGTCAGGCTGCAGCAGCTGACCAGCACCGATTGTCCGGCACTCCCTAGAGAGATGACCCCAGTACCTCAGTTGAAAATGCAGAAATCACCGGTCTTCTGTGTTACTCGCGCTGGGAGTTGGAGACTGGAGCTGTTCCTATTCGGCCATCTTGCTCCGCCCCTCACCTCTGTCTTCTTGTATGCCACAGAGGTTCTGAAACTCACCGGCATCTGGAGGCCAACATGTCTACAGCTGACCTTATCTTTTCCCCTAAAGTTGTTCCTTCTGTGTTGCTCTGTGCGGGTCAATGGCACCACTTTCTACCCATCCAAGTTACCCTGGATTGTTCCTTCTTCCTCATTCCTCACTACCAGTCCCCTAACTTGTTCTGTTGGTCTCCTCTTAAATGTTTTTAAAATTTCTCCCTCACCTTAATTCAAACTTTAATCCTTTCTTGCTTACAGTAGCCTCCTTTTGTCCTTCAGGTTCTCTGGCCTTGTCTTCCATACCTCCTTTTAGAGAAACTTTTTTCTAAGACACACATTTGATCTCTCTCCTGCTTAATTCTTCAGTGCCTTACTCTTGTTGTCAGAATAATATGGAATTTCCTCAGTCTGGAGTACGCGGCCTTTGTATCCAGGTCCCTGCCTATGTTGCAACTGTATCTCTTATTAACACCCTCCACCACATTCCCAGTGTTTTGGCATTTTATTCATTGACTAAGGTTGCCATAACAAATACCATAGAAAAGATGGCTTAAACAAACCAACGTATTTCTTTCATGGTTCTAGAAGCTAGAGCTGCAAGATGATGTCAGCAGGTTTGGTTTGTCCCGAGTCTTCTCTCTCTGGCTGGCACACGGCTGCTTTCTCACTGAACCCACAAGTGAGTGGTCTTTCCTCTGTTCATCCCTGATGCCTTTTCCTATATCCAAATTTCCTCCTCTTATAAGGACACCAGTCGTATTGGATGAGGGCCTGAAGACATCATTTTAGCTTAATCACCTCTTTAAAGATCTTATCTCCAAATAGTTATATTCTGAGGTATAGAGGGCGAGAATTTCAACACAGGAATGTGAGGGCCAAGGGACATGATTGAGCACCTAGGAATCACACTGGATTCTGTGTAGTTGCTTGACCATGGTTTGCCTCTAGTTTTGTAAATGCTTCCTCTCTCCAGACTTTCTTCTCCAGGCTAAATATTCTATGTTCTTTAAGGCTCAATTCAAATGGGAAGCTTTCCCAACATCCATAGACTGTTTGCCTCCTCTTGTTTCCTGCATTGAACTTCACGCTTGCACCATCATTGGCACTTTTGTGTATCACAATTGTAACTGCTCACTTCTCCTCCCCATGCCCCAAACATACCCTCACACAGGATACTAAGCTCTTAGCTCCCTAAAGTCCCACTTAACAATGTCTGTGGCTTCACAGTTAAAGCATTTGAAGGATGGCTAGATCTTCATTTTGTGAGGTGTGCACATGACAACTGATGATTTAAGATAATAGACTTACTGGTGGTGGCTGTCAATTCTTGGCATTCCTTGGCTTACAGCTGCATCACTGCAGTCTCTGACTCTGCCATCCTTGGCATTCTTCTCTCATAAAGACATCAAGCATATTGGATTAGGGCTCACCCTAATGACCTCATCTTAAGTTGATTCTACCTGCAAAGACCCTACTTCTAAACAGGTGACATTCACAGGCACCATGGGTTAGGACTTGAACATAGTTGGGATGGGGGAGGGAAATGTAATTTAGCCCATAACAGGCAGTTGTTGATAATTCATTTAACACACACTAACATGAATGATTATGTAGATAATTCTACAAGGATGAGGCATGTAGCCAAGGCTTTATACCCAAGGTGAGAGATCTAATGCAGTTACTGTCAAACAGTTTTGCTTGGGGCCCTCTAGTTCTGAACCTCAGTCACAGCAGCTGATGCCATGATATCATGTACTGTTTAACTGTGTTTACAGTATAAACCGGAAAGTCAGCTGGACCTTGGTATTTACATATGTAAAATATGGGTGTTGGGGAAAATGCTAGTTTTCTATCAACTTTTAAAACTATGTGTTGCATTGAGGTTTATATGTGGAAAAGAGGAAAAACTATGTAGATGGTGTTTAATTAGGAATATATCTCATGTCATTTATCTGAAAACTGAAATGAGTAGTTACGCATTTCTGCTAAAGTTACTTGGCTATATTTTCTTAATTATTTCAGAAAATACATAGTGCTTTTTCAGTGTAGTTTCCTTAGGCAAACAAGAAAAAAACACAAGTAGAAATTTACCTTGCACCATTCTATAGTGGTAAGTAAACAGTGATCTTGCAGTTCGTGTCCATTGTTAAAGTGGGAATGGGGCAAGCAAACACCTGTTAAAATCCGTATTTGATTGGCTTTCTCTTTTAAAAGAAGACATACATCCCATTTTATCTTCAGAGGTTTAGACCTGTGTTCTTCCAAATTAAATTCCAAGTGTGAAACTTGCACTAGTTTGCTCTATGTCAGCTAAACGAATTGACAAGTTGATAAACTCAATGGATTATACGTCTTCTGTATCTACAGGCCAGCATTAAATATTATCTTTAATTGAAAAATCTACAGTATCATTATTGTATGCAATTTCTCACAGATATGTACTATTTGTCATAAAACAAGATTTCTAGGTGCTAGATCTAAACCCAAAAGGCTTCGGATAAGAGATTCCTTCTTCCAAAAAAATATTGGAGATCCCTGCTCATAGTCTCAAAGCTATTAAAATGTCAGCATACATGTTGATATTTACTTGTGAGAGAGGGCACAGTGAACTTTGTGTTAGTAGCTAGAGATAAACTAATGATTATTTGTATTTATTTTTAGTTCAATTTTCCATTTGTTGAGACATACACTGTTGAGGAAGTAAAAGTTCATCCAAGGAATAATACTGGTGGATATAATCCAGAGGAGGAGGAGGATGAAACTGCTTCAGAAAATTGTTTCCCTTGGAATGTAGATGGTGATTTAATGGAAGTTGCATCAGAGGTCCATATTAGGTAAGTCTTAATTATTTCACCGCTTTATATGTCAACCAGTAAATGTAAATCTAGTGGTACAATGAAAGCTCTCTTCTCTGAATTATCAAAGCAGGCAGTCGGTTAGTTTTTAAAAAATCAGTAAATCAGGGAAGCATGAAGAGACATGCACAAATTTCAATAAATAAAAAGTAACCTTACATTTATTCACCAACTGTTTTGTACAGCGTGGTTATGCATGTCTACATTGCCTTTCTAATTTATTGTTGTGCATAAACTACAGATAATGTCTACAACTTCCATTTTGGATTTTTTAAAATGGATCAAGATCTTAAACCTTTTAGTGGAGCCATCTGAGTAGTCAAGTGTTAGGTTTTAATCTTTCCATCTTAGTTTCCTCTCACTCATAATTACTGTAACACGTTTTGTTCAGCAATTTGCTTTTATTAGGCCTTTACAAAGCATTCAACTTCCCTTTGGAACAATTTTATATAGCAACTGGTATAAGCAGGTTTAGGAACCTACAAACTCATCCTTGGTAGGCATTGTGACACTCAGTGGTTAGCATGCAGGGGTGCCCACTAGACATGGGTGTTCTAGAGGCATGACTGACTGTTTTAAAGAGGCAATGGAGAACATTAGACAATCAAGGAAGTCAGTTATTACTGTTGTTGATTTTTCAGACCTCAGTTTTCTAGATTACAGCTGTGTTTTCTACATGACAGCTCTTGTGAATGCTATGTTATGAATTTGTATTTGGCATTGTGTACCATACTTATTAGGTGTATGTGTGAAAAATAACAAAATAAGTTGATGAAATAATTATACATGTGTTTTCTTTACAGATTGCATCCAAGACTTATCAGTCTTTATGGAGGAAGCATGGAAGAAATAAATGATTCCAAAGTAACAAGTAATTGTTTCTAAAAGAAAGTGCAAACTAGAATTTTAATATAAAGAAATATGGCCATGCTTTAAACCTGTGGTCCCCACCCTTTTGGGGACCAGTTTCATAGAAGATAATTTTTCCATGGATGGGGGAATGGTTTCAGGATGAAACCGTTCCAACTCAGATCATCAGGCATTAGAGTCTCATAAGGAATATGGCACCCTAGATCCCTCACATACCAGTTCACAATAGGGTTCGTACTTCTATGAGAATCTAATGCTGCTGCTGATCTGACAGGAGGAGAAACTCAGTAATGCTCCATTGCTCTAACTTTCCGCTGTGTGGCCAATTGGGGATGCCTGTTTTTTAAACAGATATTCCAATATAAATTGCTATTTTTTTATGTTACTAACAATTAGTCTGTAGGGCTTTAAAAGTCAAGATGAAATACCGATTCAAATTCTGGTTTTTACAGTGTGTTTGTTGGACACACAGAAAACTTTGCAACCATCATAGTACATCAATATTTAACCTAAATAATTTGGATTCTTTTATTTTTCAGGTTTATGTTAAATTTCCTATATTCTGGTATAAACATAATACAGATTTCATAAGTCTACCGTGATTTTACTGCTCCCTAATACGGAGCAGTTAAATTTCAAAATCACATAGTTTGCCAAAAAAGAATAACCCATCCCTGTCTTCTTAAAGTGGTAGGGTTTTTAAAATTCATCATACAGGTAACAAAGCTGATAACATATTATTTTGAACTGGGCAAAACCTAGCCCCATATGTAATTGTGTTCCTCTTGTATCTGAGAGGCCTCTGTTGGACAATCATAGTACTCTGCTTTTACTGTGCTCAAATAACCTGAAATATAAAGTTGTTTCTGAGTAGGAAAGAACCAAATTTAAATTTCCTTAGCGACCATCCTGGAGAAGACACTTCTAAATCGGGGCTTACATTTTTCATCTATGATCCTAGATGTTCTCCTGAAAGAACGACTCGACTTCGTATAACGATACAAAGTTTTTTAAAAATACGTAAAAGTTTATCCCTGTGTATACACACTCTGGGTTCAGGAGGTTTTGTGCTTGCGTTTCACTACTCAAATCCCTTTACAAATCTCAGAACATTCCTCACCATCACTGCAGGCCTGTGAACAGATAACTTTCATCAATTAGGATGACTGGCTAGTGGCAGGGACTTCATATAAAGAAATCTTTTCCAGAATTGTTTTTCCAGATTGCCCTCTAATTTGATCACTTCCTATAATGGATGTTCAAAATTTGGCCACAGCTCTCTTATGAAGACAGAATCAGATAAAATTATATTCTGCAATTATCTATCATAGGCATAAAATAAATATTACAAAAATGATTGTATTTGCAAATAAAAAGGTATTTAAAGAAATTAAAATCCAGAAAGTTATTTCATTTAAAATATAACCTCATATAATATGAACAAACTATAAAAATATTTTAGCTGTCACTTAACATTTTATGAAAATTTTATATTCACTGTATACAAACTGAACCAGTATCTTTCAGCTAAATTTATGAATTCTGTTTCTTCATTTCCATGCAAAGGAACACTTACATTTGTAAAGAGTAACAAAGAATTACATCCAAGCAAATATTTGTGTGATAGTCAATATTTTACACAGTACATGATACGTATGAAGTATAGGCCCCCTAGTCTTTGCACAGCTTTGATTTTAAAGTTATTAGTGAGGTATGGTTTCCATATTTTTAAAATCAGTGTATATCAGCTAAAGTGCAACACTCACACAATCTTTTGTTTCAGAATATAAATTCGAATATTTTATAACAAAAGATTTGAAGATGGTTCTTAACTGTTTACTCCTGGGTATGCTTGATAAAGGTGTGTAAATATATACCTAAACACATGTATATATACAGAAAGATGGGGAAATCCATAGCTGTATAAAAATAATTATCCAGAAGTCATTTCATTAAGCTCAAACCAGTGTACATGTTCAGTCTGAAGTTTGCCCATTAGGCCTATAATCATAGTCTGCTAAAAAAACAAAACCCATAGGAAATGTATTATAAATAAAGGGCTTTAAAGTGATAATGGTCCACTTCCACTCATTAGAAAATTTGGGAATAGCTCTCTAAAAAATTATCTTTTTAAAGAACATATTTTGAACAAGTCTCAAAGATGTATTTGAAATGAACCTCTGCCTACCCAGGGGGGTTCATTTTACCGAGGCAAGCACATATGGTAAGTAGAATTTCAAGTCTAAGACTTCTCCAGTATGATTTAACTCAGTTATACTTTCATTTCAAGATATCTTCAAGGATTTACTTTTCTTGAATAAACTGAATGCTTTAGTGTTTCTCTACCCATTTAAAAGCTGAGAGATTATCTTCGGCTGTATTATTACCTTTGCAGTTCTTCTTTCTCAAAGAGTAATCATTGCTGAGATTTTCCCCTTGCATGAAGACATAATATGTCACAAGATCATGAGTAAAAGAAGTCCGAACAAAATTCATTTTTTCTTGTAAACAGTGTCTTAAATTTCTTTACTACAACCTGAGTCTGTTTTCCATTCTCTCAATTTGAAAGAAGTCCTTAATCATCATTGCTTTTACTGTTGATGTAACTCCAGCTGTCTCTTCTGTTTTCTTCTTGTAGGATAGATTTGTATTGTCTTTTAAAGAAGCCAGCCTGAAAATAGCATTACATAATCACTAGTGTATAGTTATAAACACTTATCTACTATACTCATTTCTAATACCTAAGCAGTTACCAATATTTCTTAAACTGCATCCTTTGTAACATAAATCATAAAGGTTTAACAGAGGTAATCAGTAAAAATTAGTGGGGACATACTGGGTTAAAGAAACATTTTTGTTTTTAATGCAGAAATTCTCAGTGATACATACCACATTCTCTTCAAAATTGACATTCAGTATAATTTGCAATCTTTTCCAAATGATTTTTTAAAAGGAACATCTTTCAAAACAATTTAAGAAGGCATATTTTTCTAGAAAGACTTTGGTGTGAGATCAGTACTGAGCAACATAAAAAGTTAACATTAAAATAGTGAAATATTTAAATCTAAATAACTTGGAAGTCAAATAGGCTTTGAGAAAATGTCATTTTGAGTAGTTTAATGTTGGTAATTGTTAAATGCTTACCTTCCACATAACATATGAGATCAACAGAAGTACAATAAGTCCAAGTAGCAAGCTACTTGAAATAATCACTATGGTGAAATAACGTTTGGGTCTTTGATGATGTAGTCCTTCCAGTAGAACCTACGTGAATTAAGAAAAGTAAAACCCAAAAAGCAAAAAAAAAAAAAAAAAGAAACAGTTTAAAAAGTTGCTTATATTTCCTTTAAAGCCCTGCCATAATCCCCAATGGTATTTAGAACTACCCACCCTGTTTTCTTGCTGGTTCTAATATAATTGCAGGAAACACTGGTAACTGTTTAAGCAGAAACAGTGAGTATAATGGGCTCTATCCATGACTTTTCCTCCAATCTATCCAATTCTCACTGCTGCCTAATTCACCTCTCTAAAAGAACTGCTGTGTTGTTCCCTTCTGCCAGTTGTAGAAAATGCCAACTCTCAACCAAGTATTGAGGACCCTCCATGAGCTAGTCACACTCTACTTTCCCAACTCAGTTACTCAAAAGGAAGTAATTATAGACACCCTTGAAATGTGTTTTCCTATAATTTTAATGTAGCAGTTAAGAAGGTAATCTTACATGTGCAACATTCTCATCCTTGTTTAGTTCAATAACTCTTGAATTTGGCTCTGGAAAACCTGTTGCTCTTATTTCAAATTTGAGTGCTGAAGTCTCATCCTGTTTAATAAAAGAAAGATCACCATAGCCTGGTTTATTTCATGAAGACATATTAACAAATAATTTGTCAGGATCTTTACCTTCTATCTAGAAGTTTTCACAATTTACCTTCCCCAATTTACTTCACCACTTAAAATTAACTGCAGTGCTTCCTTTGGTTCCCAAAGTGTGGTCTTGGTATTAATGTATATAGTATCTTATTGAAATCCTTTGATTAAACATAGCTACCTTGCAAATAACTTGATTTAAATATTAGACTACAGCAAGAGGTAAGTTACCATTTACCAGTGTTCTCCACCCTGCCACTGCATATTGAATCTATCTTATTTGGGCTTTTTTTTTTTTTCTAAATTGTAGAATTCAAATATAAAATCAGTGGATGAACTCAGAACTTTATTATCTAAAGCAGGGATTTTATAATGCAGAATCCATGAAGCCTGGGGACCTGTAGATGGGCTTTACGAGTTCTAAGAATCTTTAGGAGATGTTTTCATGTGGGCATTTGCTGAGGCAGATGAGAATATATTTAGTCAGATTCTTAAAGAGGGATATGACCTTTAAAACTACTGTGTAAATGTTATTTAACATTTTAGAGCTGAAAATGACAAGCTTCATACCGATCTAGAGCAGTGGTTCTCAGCAGGGAGGTGATGAAATCCTAAGGGACAATCAGGAATGTCTGAAGAAAGTGTCAAGTGTCAGAACGTGGGAGGTGTAACTACCAGCAGTGAGTGTGTAGAGGCTGAGGATGCTACTAAATATCCTACAGTGCACAGGACAGCCCCCAAAAACGTCTGGTTCAAAATGCCAATTATGGCTGCCGATGGGAAACCTAGACATAGAGGAAAAGAGAAGGCAAACTGCAAAAGGTTAAATGACTTGCTGATGGTCCAATGACTTTGCTTTTTGCACAATTGAAACTAAAATGGATATTTCTTCTTTGCCTGTCTACTATATCTTAAGCACTGTTTGACAATTTCAAAAATTCCACTTGAACAAAACAGCTGCCATTTCCTTTGGCTTCCTATGTTCCATGAACTAAGTGCTTATAAAAATCATCTCATTTATCCATATTGAACAGATGAGAAAGCTGAAAAACAGAACTCCACATAAAACTAGTTTCATCTCAAACTACTCCTCATAAATATACATGTTCCTTTGTAGGAAGAAGTCCAAAATATATTTAAGTATGTTTTTGTTGATGTTTTTATTTGATTTTATGAAAGCCTTAGTTTTTCTTCTTAGCTATATTTTAAAAATAAAAGGCCTTCAATAAAATTCATCATCCCTTCATGCTAAAAACTCTGAATAAACTAGGTGTTGATGGAACATCTGAGTAAGAACTACTTACGACAAACCCATAGCCAATATCATACTGAATAGGCAAAAACTGAAAGCATTCCCTTCAAAAACCAGCACAAGACAAGGATGCCTTCACACCATTCCTATTCAACATAGTATTGGAAGTTCTGGCCAGGGCAATAAGGCAAGAGAAAGCACAAAGGGTATTCAAATAGGAAGTCAAATTGTTTGCAGGTGACATGATTGTAAATCTAGAAAACTCCATGGTCTCAGCCCCAAAACTCCTTAAGCTGATAAGCAACTTCAGCAAAGTCTCAGGATACGAAAATCAATGTGCAAAAATCACAAGCATTCCTATACGCCAACAATAGACAAGTAGACAGCCAGATCATGAGTGAATTCCCATTTGCTACAAAGAGAATAAAATACCTAGGAATCCAACTTTCAAGGGATGTGAAGAACCTCTTCAAGGAGCACTACAAACCACTGCTGAAGGAAATAAGAGGACACAAACCAATGGAAAAAATATTCTATGCTCATGGATAGGAAGAATCAATATCCTGAAAATGGCCATACTGCCCAAAGTAATTTATAGATTCAAGGCTACTCCCATCAAGCTACCACTGACTTTCTTCACAGAATTAGAAAAAACTACTTTAAATTTCATATGGAACCACAAAAGAACCCATATAGCCAAGACAATCCTAAGCAAAAAGAAAGCTGGAGGCATCATGCTACCTGACTTCAAACTATACTACAAGGCTAATCAAAACAGATATACAGACCAAGGGAACAGAACAGAGACCCCAGAAATAACACCACACATCTACCTAGGAATACAACTGGTCTTGAACTCGTAGCCTCCAGTGATCCTCCTGCCTTGGCCTCCCAAAGTGCTGGAATTACAGGCTTGAGCCACTATGCCTGGCCTATTTTAGCCTTTATTACCTGTTAATTTCTAAAGCCATTTCACTTAGTTGAAGTGACAGAAATATAGTTGTAGAGTTTTACTCCAAAATTTTATTTGTTGAATGCCTTCATACTATCCTGCCTATATGACTGAATTTATAGATTGCATGTAAACTTAGCCACCAAGTTGTCAATATGTTTTAGACTTACCATTTCTAAAATGGATGGTCGGCCTTCCAACTGGATATGAACACTGGCTTCTTTTCCACTTTCCATTTTCCCGAAATTACATAGGAAATTTAAACAATGTGGATCGGCTTTTATGCAGTACTTGAAAGGAATATAAAAGTGATACATTAAAATTTTCAACACTGGAAAATATTTTAAAAATATTTTATATGGAATTTAATATATACTCTAATGGCATTTTGAAAATCATCTTTCCATAAATATGAAATTTAACATCTGCTTTCCTTAGTGGCATTTAAATTATCTTTAAACAAGACATGAATGCTTATTTTCTAAATTATAATAAAGTATTTAAAGTAGAGCATATGTTCTTATTTGTATTAACAATCTTCTGGGACAGAATTTTTAAAAAAATGTTCTAATCAGAGTCTTGCTAAGTTACATATTCTATGTTTGTTGTAAAACGTGGATCATTTCAAGATGATGACTGCTTCTCCAGTTTCTTTTCATACATTCACTAAGCTGAAAAGAATGAAAATTAACCCATGCCACAAAGGCTGCCCAGGTGAAGACAACATCTTGGTGTCCTGAAGGGTCTGGAACAATGTCTTGTTGGCAAATAGTGGGCATTTGTTAGATAAAAAAATGAAACTGTGTAACTTTTTTTTTTCTTTTTGAGATGGAGTCTTGCTCTGTCGCCCAGGCTGGAGTGCAGTGGCATGATCTTCGCTCACTGCAACCTCCCCCTCCCGGATTCAAGCAATTCTCCTGCCTCAGCCTCCCGCGTAGCTGGGATTACAGGCACCTGCCACCACACCTGGCTGATTTTTGTATTTTTAGTAGAGACAGTGTTTCACTCTGTTGGCCAGGCTGGTCTCAAACTCCTGACCTTGTGATCTGCTCACCTTGGCCTCCCAAAGTGGTGGGATTTACAGGCATGAGCCACCATGCCCAGCTAACATATTTATATATGGGATAGACCCTGGGTCTTTCTCAACTCTCCAACTGTGCTTGTTCCTTCCATGCAAGAATACTACCTAAACTTGGCTTCTCTCTTATTGAAGTGACAGCTCAAACCCATTGACTTGATTTTAAGTGTTTCACTTCTCTGTTGGAAAGCAGGAACTACAACCTGAAAAATTGAAACTTACCAATAGCCTCTTATCAGTCTTGGACAAGAACTGGAACATGCCTTTCAAGGTGTGCATTGCACTCTTTTGCTGCTCTAATGCACATACTCTTTGATAATTTTCAAAGTGGCATTCTCCAGTAGTAGTCTATGAAGATAGAAAGCAAGAGAAATCTTATCTTTCATCATTGGAAAAAACAGCAAAAAGCAACATTGTTTTAAAAGTTCCAGTAGCTTATCTTTGCTAAAATATATCAAGTACCTTTGAAATTGTAGAATTTTTTTTTTTTTTGACAGATTTGGGAGTGATTAAATGTCTGTGGCAGAAACACAAAAACCCAGCTGAATTATAGAAGGTTGGATATAGGTTCTAAGCTGATAACATGTCCCTAAACCTTGCAGAAATGTAAAAATTGATATTGAAACATTAGCATGATATTAAATATTTCTTTTCCTTTATAGGGGAAACAATATAACACCATATTCTTCTCTCTGAATCCGGAATTTAAGTAGGATTTTAAAAAATCAGACCTCAAACATATTTAGATTTGTTGACTTCTGTCTTCAACCTGGCAAGCTCAAAACAATTCTGATGGAACCATCAATGAAAGAATATTGGTTCTTAATAAGTGGTTTGAATAGTGCTTCCTTCAAAAAAGGCTATAATCCTCATATTTGCACAGTAGTTTCAAGTGTTATGAAGAATTCTACCAATCAAGTTACTTCTGTAGGTCCATATCACACAAAAATGTATCTTAAAATAATTATTCAATGGAGATGGTAGAATATGGTTCTGTTATTTAAATTAAATGTAAAAGTTGCACTGTAACTCTATAGTTCTAATGAAATATATAACATTCAAAGCATAACTCAATAAATGCATGGTGAATTCATAGCTTAGAGTGTGACTGAAGATAACAGTTATCCATTTTCACATTATTACTTGAATAAAGGATTGGTTTGCATTTATTTTAGTATTTAAGACACACAATAAAGGTTAGGTGGAAGAAATACATTTTTACCTGGACATCCAAAATGTTGAACAGCTTATCAGTTTGGGGGCTGAAAGAATTTGGTACCATTATTTCCACACTAACATTAGGAGCCATGCTATTGCCAGTGTTGATAACCTGTTAAGAAGGAAAAATTTTTAACAAATGTTTTCTATAAATGTAAGTACAGATATCAGTGAGCTTTGAGGTGATCCCATATATTCCATGCAACCCTGTAATCCCAGCACTTTGGGAGGCCGAGACGGGCGGATCACGAGGTCAGGAGATCGAGACCATCCTGGCTAACACGGTGAAACCCCGTCTCTACTAAAAATACAAAAAAACTAGCCGGGCGAGGTGGCGGGCGCCTGTAGTCCCAGCTACTCGGGAGGCTGAGGCAGGAGAATGGCGTAAACCCGGGAGGCGGAGCTTGCAGTGAGCTGAGATCTGGCCACTGCACTCCAGTCCGGGCGACAGAGCGAGACTCCGCCTCAAAAAAAAAAAAAAAAAAAAAAAAAAAAAAAAAAAAAAAAAAAAAAAACATTTATAGTGGTGGGGGTTTATAGTTGGCAGCTGCACAACAAGGGAGACAGGATATCCATAGTCAGAATTGTTAAAGTTTGCTAATTTTGAATGAGTCATTATTTCTAAACTTCTAGTTTTGGTATTGTTGAAAACAAAAAGTATAGGCTGATGGTTTATTGGAGAAACAGTCTTAGGAGACAAACAATATATATTTGTATGTTACATTACGTTTTTTAAAAATATTTGATTCTCATGAGGTGGGCCAACATTCTGGTATTCACCAGCTAAGGGAAATGCTAACAGATGTTCTTAGTGTTCCCAAGACAAAAGTTAAAAAATGACAAGAGTTATGACCAAAACTCAGGTATTGTAATTCTAAATCCTATGATGTTATCGCAAAAGCACTCTGTGCTGAGAGGATAATCAGCAGCAGAAAGTGAATAAAAATGTATTTTTACTCAGGATCTATATGCTGATGCATTCAGAAAAAAGTATGTTGTTGGGTTTTGAGAAAGCACAACAGGTTTTTAACAATACTTGTCAAAAAATGCATAAGAGGATGATAAATTTGGGGATTGAAGATTCCTGAAAAGGGAAATGGGGCCAAAATATAGCCTACCGAACTGGCAGCTTAACTGTAAAACCAATACAGTAAGTCAGAAAGAGATGCATCCCAATACCTCGATTAAAAAATAACTTGCAGACCTGCAGTCATTTTATGAACATGTGACAAAGATGAAGAAAGTGTCTCCAGATTGGGAACAGGTGGTAATTGCTAATCCATAAAAGCACAGGGCAGTTGCAGAAGGAAATGTCAGCAAGAGATACCTAGCAGTGCCCAGTACTACAGACAAGGTCTTCTCGATGCCATTAAATATCAATCTAAATCACAAACATCTCTGTTTGCCTAACAACAATTAAACCTCTAATAATATCTACATAGTTGGCTAGACACAGAAATCGTATATACTGCAAGTTTCTCTAGTCCCAGCCACTACATTATAAATTTAGTAGAAACTACTTTTTAACTATTAATTGTAAATTAATAAATCTTCTAGAGTACAGTTAGGTTTCTGTTTTAGTTTATCAAAGCACAAACTCCCATTGGGTTTTAAAGAGCATTTCATAGGACTTCAAAGTGGAGGAGGACTAAAATTTTTCAACATTGGTATCAACTAGTGTAACAAAAATTGGAATATACATAGAGTCAACAGGATTTCAAGGTCATTCTTTTTCCACAGATCTGGGGCAGGGCCCAGGAATTTGCATTTTGGATAGGTACCCCAAGTGATTCTAATACACATTTTGAAAAGCATTGTCTTACAAAATATTATACCTAATCCAAGATTTACTCACATATATAGATTATAAGAATGCTTGGACAGTGCTTTTGGTTCAAAGAATTCTTTTTTGGAAATTATCACCAATATCTTTGATACAACAAAAATATCAGTTTGACAGCAAAAATGTTTTTAAGTTAGGTTTACATCAGTCTCCGAATACTTCTGAATTATGATAGCACTCTTTACTTTAAAAGGTTACTTAATAATTGATAAAGCACTTGTCACAGGTCGTAAACTTATGGCTTGAAAGGCCGACCAATGTGATCTTAAATGGAGATGGGAGGTAGGAGCCTCCTTTACTTTGTAGTGTTGAGGTTTTTATAAGCTTGAACCAAGAAGAAATTTCACTGATTTGCACCCAAAGATGCCTTCCCTTGGCCTGTCTTGTTTTCTGTGTACGTCTCTAGCAAATTCAGCTCATCCCATAACTTTGCCTGTTTCAAGGCATTCTCTCTGTTCCTGCATGCTGTTTCTCACCTGTCCTGTAAGGAGATATGGGCTTGAATACCAGGGACAAGACAAGTGGAAGGAAAGCAGTAGGGGTCTGAGAGGCAGGAATACCACTGCTGCAGCCCCATTCCAGCCAGCCGTGGTCTAGAGAGGCTGAGGGACATCACAGGTGTACAATGTCGCTTGGAGCAATGCATCAGTGATATCCTTTTAGGTTGTTACAAATATCAACACAATTAACTTTTCTTACATGGAAAGTTAAGTTCATTTTCTCCACCATGCACATTTCAGGCTCATTTTCATCATTTGATCCATACACAAATGAAGTTGGGTTTACAAACCTGGTAGAAACAAATTCAAATTTAATTAACTATCTTATTCGATAACATATTAAAGAGTCTTTCTATAGACTGGATTATAACATATTTACAAGTCACCATGGAATACTTTTGGTTTTGTGGTCAGATATACATTTTATTTAAAAAGAAATTAAATTGGGGCCGGGCACGGTCGCTCGTAATCCCAGCACTTTGGGATGCCAAGGTGGGCGCATCACCTGAGGTCAGGAGTTTGAGGGCAGCCTGGCCAACATGGCGAAACCCCATCTCTACTAAAAATACAAAAAAACTTAGCTGCGCGTGGTGGTGCGTGCCTGTAGTCCCAGCTACTCAGGAGGCTGAGGCAGGAGACTCGCTTGAACCCGAGAAGCGGAGGTTGCAGTGAGCTGAGGTCACACAACTGCCCTTCAGCATGGGCAATAGAGCGAGACTCTATCTCAAAAAAAAAAGAAAAAAAAAAAAGAAAAAGAAGGCCATGTTCTCTGAGCTGAGTGACAATATCTGTCCTCAACGATATTCTTTTCTTGCTTTCCACAACACTACACCTTGCTCATTCTACTGACCATTCCTTCTCTTTCAGCCTTAAGTGGTTTATGTAAATTTGGCAAATGTGGGATAACTTCTTAGCTTTTTCCTAAGGTTCTCATACCTCAATTTCTGTTACCCATTTTTGAGTTATTTCTTCCCATCTCATGAGCCCTGCTGGCTACTTATAATGAACCCTAAATCTGGGGAACAAGTCTAACATTATTAAGTATGATAAATTTTTTGTTACAAGGCTGTCACTCTCTTTTAAAGGCCCGTGATTCAACATTTTTATCTGCAATAAACTTTAAGAAATATGTTTCTAGGGAGACCTCTACTCCATAAGGTGCTCACATTTGGCAGCTAATATTACGTAATCCCAAATTAGAAACCCATGAAACAGGAAAGGAATCAGCATAGATTTAGGCAGTTTAACAGGTGAACATTCCTTATTCAAAATAACGAGATGTGAATAACAGAAAAATAGGAAGACACTCATCATGAGCCAGGAGTGGCAAGATAATCACTGAAAACCAGGAAACATGCAATGAACTTTTTATTTGCTTACTCGTGATTCTCTAGGTCTTACTCTGCTGTGAATGGCCTTTTTTCACCTGTTCGCTTTATCTCAAACTTGATACTCAATTCCATCAGACACTGACATTTTACATTTACATGACTGTATATCACCTTTCTAAGTGGATAAAGTGACTGGGGGACAGTTTAGATTTAGAGCAACAGGAAAGGCTCCTCTGTCTATTTGTTCTGTAACTCATATCTTCTGTATAAAAATGTAGTTCTAAGGACTAACAGCATGAATAAGTTCCAGTGGAATTACTGAAGGTTTCCGTAAGCCCCCTTTAATTCTTTCTCCACACATCTCCTTCTTGGGGGGTCCACTCAATCATTAAAATCATGAGGAAGCAATGAATTCTGGTACTTGGGCTGTAGTTGAGGAATCTGGTGATCCCATAGCTATAAAAAGTGGACAAGGGACACCTTGCAACCAGATCTCTCACATCGCATTCCATTTGCTACGTGTCTAGATATGAGTCTGCAGAATAGTGATTTGGCTAAGTTCACACTTCTCTGAACTTCTCATTTGACATGGGCATTGAGTATGATTATGCAAACTGCACACTGCCTAATTCCTGATTAGGATTACACAGTGCACAACTGAAAGGCTCAGTGTGGCCTTCTCTCCCAGTAAGAAATCTCCTCCCACTGGGTACTAGTTTGATGTAGTATCAGTGACGATTATAGAGTGAATTATTATAATGGACAGCTAAGTAAGGGACTATAAAAATGAGGTAATTATTAAAAGATAGAAATAGTACCCTTTTTATTTTAAAAAAATTCTAGAGTACAGTTTTTTCATTAATGTAAGAAGCAAGGGAACTGTAAATCAGCTCTGAATTTGAAAGGAGGCCTTTGTGTCTACTTACCCATGAACAGTCAGCTTAACCTCATATTTTAAAGGTATTGCTACAGTCACTCTGCTGTGCTTTAGACTGTCCATTTCCCCTTCATTTTCACTACACAAATAGAAGACACCCTGTTAGAATTCATCAAGCAGAAAAATCTTCAGAGAGAACTAATTACATACCCTGTATACCTAATATACTCAGAGGTTTGTTTAGATGCTTTTTGAGGAGTGGGGATAAAAGCAGATATGGCAGTAAAAATTTTTTAGGACAAGGATGGCAGAAAATTTCTCTCATTAAACTGTTATTTGCTTCTAATGCTAGAGGAATTGTGGTTTTTTTTTTTAACAAATAGTTACATTTATTAGATTAAAAGTTGTTTTTTTAAACATTTATGTTCTAGATAGTACAAAAACCAGAATAAATAGGTAGTTTAGAGACAAATTTATTACTCTCTTTAGATTGAAGAAGTATTTTTGCAAGACTTAATTCAATGATCAAAGAAAGCACATCAATCATAATAGTTTTTAAATCGTATAGCAAGTGCCATACTGCCTTAACCTATCTTTATAATCAATTTTACTTATAGAGATTTTTAGGATGAGAGGGTGACCAAGTTGTTGTGTTAGGTAAAATGAAGTCCATCTTGATGTTTACTCTGAATTTTTAAAAATATGTTGAAGCTTCACTCATGAAATAGTCATTAACGATTTCCTATTTACTCTAGGAGACATATCTATGTCAGTCATTGCCCTCACTTTTAAATCTTGTAGAGTTATTACTGTTTATTCTGTTTTTGATTTCAAATACACAGAGTGATTCGTGACACATCATGTCCACTCTAATCTAATCTAATAAATACTTAACATAGCTCAAGAGCTAAAACATTACCAGTCACTCCCATTTAACTATGTTGTTTGGTTTTTTTTAAAGCAGACCACGTAAGGGAAGTTTTCTCTCACAATTAATGGAACATAGTTTTATGGTTTTCCTAATTCCCCCCTCAAAATATGGGGGTGCATTTCTAGTTCATTTTTTTAACAATAACTTATACCAGGTAGCATGCACTGTGATATTGAGGTCCTCTTCTGCTCTGCTGAGTGAGCTCACATCCAGGAGAAAGCTAATATCTATCTGTAAAACACAGAGCAGGAAAGCCCATTAAAAAAAATCTTAAGTACATTTTTTATAATCTGAATTTTTTTCTTAAAAGTTTATGTATCATGGGGAGGGGGGAGGAGGGAGGGATTGCATTGGGGAGTTATACATGATATAAACGTCATGCACATGTACCCTAGAACTTAAAGTATAATTAAAAAAAAAAAAAAAAAAGTTTATGTTCTATGGAATGTAGAATTGAACCTATTCTAAAGGCATCAGCTACTCCTCCCTTGGCAGTAAGATTCAGGGAAGTTGTTGGGGTTGTGACAATTTTAAAGTACACACATGTACACAAGTGACATTCAGAGACAAAGGTTTCTCTGAATGTGAACGCAGGCAAGTCCAGACTGACAAAATTAGAAATGCTTTCACAACTTGAGTGAAGACTCTTGCCAAAAACACCTTTTTGTATAGCAGAGGTAACATGCCTGGCAGACAGGACCACCTGGGGTGGGGGTGGCGGGGTGGGGAGTGTTGGGGAAGGGTGTGTAGGGGGAGCAAAATTCTGATTGACACATGCACATGTCCATTTCGATGTAAACATGCCACCCCCTTTAAAATAGCAAACATTGCCAAGAATATAAACACAAAGCTCAAATATTTCAAGAACCAGTTTTATTTCATCATTCAGCTACCTACCCTAAGCTAAAATATTCATAACATTTTATATGCAACATAAAGATAGGGAAGAATAGAAAAATATTCATGATTGTGAACAAAAGCCATAAATGCAAAACACTTACCCTTGAGAGATGATCTACATATATATAGCCAATACTGCAGTCAAGTTGTACCATGCCAGAGTTATCTGTGACTTCACAGTTTATTTGCTTCTCTTCCTAATGGGAAAAATGAAACAACTGTTTTGGACAGGAAGGAAATAAAAAGTTTGTAACATATGTTTAAGGATGGTTATGGAAAAGAATATCCCAGAAGTATTTGCTTTCCTAGGAAAACTATTTTCTATTTATGTTTGAGATAGAAATATAAATGATATAAATATGTGTACATGTGTGTATATATGTGTATATATGTATATATATGTGTGTATATATACACACACACATATATGTATAGATGTATACCCTAATATTCAAACAGATTCTCCACAAAAAATTTCTGGACTTGTAGCTTTCATTCATCTTGGTATATTCCCTATTTAATCCAGGGTCTGAATTCCTTGAAAAATCATGAGGCAAGGAATCCATAAGGTTCATATTTTAATGGCCCTCTTCTGTCTGGTATGTGAGAATGTGTTTAAGGTATTTAATCAAAATAGTTATAATCTCAATAGGTGTAATGAGGTTATAATTGCAATAAATATAAAATGCTTTAAAAATAGTCTGAATATCTGAGTTTCCACTGTTACTTTTGCTAGTATTGCAAACACTAGAGAAAGAAGGTAATAGATATTTGTGAGAGGTCAAAGGTCACTCTTGGTGTGAAAGTGTGGTCCCTGGACAAAAGACCAGTGAATTTGATAAAGGACAGAGAAAATTCCATTAATTGTCTGAGCGTCACCTTAAAATAAAGAACAGTAACTCTGGAGTCCAGGATGGAGGATCAATGTTACTTGTGCAAGGACCACAATCAAGGGGCATACTATTTCAACATCAGACGTGTGCTGGCTACGGCAGTGAGAATGTAAAGGCACCCAAACAGCTTCCTCCTACTCCTAGCACTGGAAAACAGGAGGCTGATGCCTTTGGACTTTAGACCCAAGAACTTGCCATTCTGAGCAGGGGCACGGAAGAAGTCTGCAAATAACTAAGAGCCCAAGACTTATACCCCAAATCAGTGAAGTGAATTCTACCATTTACTTTTAAAAAATTAAGTAAAATACTAAGTAGTATCATGCTATTGTGGTTTACAGTACTTACCAGCTCTAAAATCTTAATGAAGTAAAGACCCATAGGTAGTTTGACATGTAGAGTCGTTTCATATGCATCATCTCCAGCATTAAACAAGGACACATTCAACATTAATGTCTTCATACTCCCAACAGCAAGGTAGGTTTTATTTTCATGGGGCCTAAAAATTAAGTAATATTATTTGGTTCTTGTTTAGGAAATAAAAATCCCTCTCTCTGTATATAGGCATACAAGGATATATGTATGTAATTTATGCTGAACATAAAATACTAATTTTCTTGGAAAAACAATCATGGGATTGACTCTATGCAAGCAGATGTAAACCCATATTAAAAAGAACTCTTTCTCATGTTTTTGGTAAATTCAGTCACCTATTACCCAAGGAAAGTTTAATGATCTATAATTAAAATAGCATCTTTTCTCATTTCTTTTCTGCGTAACCTCTCGCTTCTATAATTTTAACATTTTCCTGATTTTTTCATAACGTTTTCTAAAGGTAAAGCAGTTTTTCTTTTCTTTCTTGCAAACCTAAAATAGACATCGAACTAACTGCTGCCTGAATCAAGGGAGGAAAATGGAAGGAACTGGTAGAAAGGAGAAGACTAAAAGGAATGCTTGGTAGAAGTGAGCAAGGCAATGAGGAAGAACTACTATGTCCACCCACAAGTGCGTGGCACTAAAATCTGTGGGACTAGAATTAAAGTGTGAAGCAGCTGGTCACCTCCACCAGTAACTAGGCCAAATTTAAAAACAGAACTGGAGAAATGCTTCATCCTCCTGTGTACTGCAAAGTATAGATTGCTGCAAATCCACACATATGCATGAGTTCAAGTCCTGGCACTGTCAGCAGTTCTTTCCAGTGGGGAAGTAATTTAGCATTTTTAAGCCTCAGTCATACTATTACATACCAGCTACCATTCAGTGAAGATCTGGGTCATGTATACTGTATGAAGCCCTTAGAATACTTTAAATATGAAGTATTTGAGACATAAGGAACTTATTAAAAGGCCACAGCTAGAATGTTCTAAAGTCCTGAAACAATTACGAATTTCTACACAGTTCATTCTTTTTCCCAGTGAGAGGGTTAGAACAGCTAGATGCTAAGGAAAACTTTCTATTACAGCATGTCATTTTATAACTTTCCCCAAAGACAGAAGTTCTTAGATACTAGTAATTTAAAAATTGGAAAAATTAGTTCAAAGTCAAGAAGCATGTTACCCAAAGCAAAATATTAGGTGAGGATAGATAAAAAAGATAAATATCCACCTAGCAGTGCAGAATTTAGAAAGTTTCTTCAATAATGTTTAAATTTTGTCCTTTGAATCAACATTTGTAAAGAAGATTCGTGTTTGAATAAACTTTTCATGGAAATAGGAAAGATACAGTAGGAATTTAGTAGTTTTTGTGAATTGATTAAAGACAAAGTATGTAAGCACAGAGTTTAAGAACATGTTTCAAAATTTCTGCTTTTAAGTATTACTTGAAGATTCATGAATGAATATAATTGAAAGTTTCTATACAATAAGTCAGGCACTAAGTTCATTGTTCCCAAATACCAACACACTTCACTCCTTCCTAGAGCTGATATAATAAAGGAGAGATGTGTAAATAAATGTAAAAAATAATATACAGATGAGCAAGAGTTATGAATAGAGCTCTGAGAAACCACTTTTTGCCTGAGATAGTAAAGACATGATTTTTTTTCTTTCTCTACTACTATGGCTAAATTGGCTGCTCAAGAAAGATTTTTTAAGTCTGAAAATGTCATGATTGAACCTAAATTCACTTGGATTGAGTTTCTAATTGATTTATCTGTCTCAAGTCCTTCTCCTCTCCTTTAATCCAATCCTCACACTACCAGAGGGTCATTTTCAAGAAAGCAAACTAGATAATGTAAGTGTCTGTTGAGAAACTTACATTGCCTTGGAGATAAGAGTTCTGACTCCTTAGCGTGACACAGAGGCCCTCCAGAGTTGGCCCCTGCTTCATCACTTTCACTGCACAATTCATTCTTATGTTTCACAATTTTCTACAAACAGGTGTCTAATACATCAAGATGTTTTGTGTCTTCCTTCAAACTAGCACTCTGACGTCAACATCTCCTCTTCATGCATCTGACTTGTACTAATTCTTCAAGATTTAGCTTGGATGTCAATAATTCTTAGTTGTTCTTCCAGCCAAAACTCACTGTTAACCACCTTCACCTTGCACTGCTCTCCCCTAATAGCATAAGGTGGCAGCTTCTCACCTCTCCCAAAGTATACTGGGCACCTCTATAATAATGCAGTATTTTCACAATGTCAAGTCTCTGTCTGGTTCCTCTCACCACTAGACTAATTTATCTTGGGGAGAAGATGCTGGATCATGATTAACATGCTTTCTCAGAGCCTAAGAACACAGTATTACAAAAATATAAGCAGGTATGTACATGTCTGCATTAAACATAAAGAAGGGTTTGGTGGAGTCCAAGCAACATGTCAGAAAAAAAGGGAAATTATTGGATAAGTTATTGACTGTTAGAAGGTTATGAAAGTATCAGCATAAATACTGTCATGTTATAGCCTTAAGCCATGTTTATCTGTTCTATGATGGCATACAAATTCCAAATGCCTCACTAAGTAAGTAAATATCTAATATTACCACATTGTGATCTGTACCCCATCCAGAACACCTAATGTTTTAGTGGTGATAAACCTACTGAAATGACTTATAAATTAATGGCATCGTATGACCATGGCAAAATCAAAACTGGAAATGTGATATGGTTTTTGGGAATTATTCTTGTGAACCTGGGAATATGCAAATAAAATAACTGGACATTTTCCCCCACTTTTATAAGTCTAACTTCTAAGAAAACAGGCACTTCACTTAATGCTTGAAAGTTCTTTTTTCTATTTTAAACTTATCAGAGTATAATACATGCATAGAAAAATGCACATATCCTAATTGTATGGCTCAATATTTTTTATAAAATGAATCCATGTGTTAAGCACGCAGCTCAAGGAAAAAAGTATTAGCAGCGCTACTGCAAAACCCTCTGGGATTTGTTTCTTCCAGTTATTGGCCCCACCCGCCTTGATTTTTAATAATATAAGTTGGTTTTGCTCAATTTTGTATTTTATATAAATGTAATCTTCGAGTATCTGTTCTTTTGCATGGCTTTTATTCAAAATTTTGTGAGATTAACATATTGGTACACAATTGGTAACAATTGTAGTTGTAAAATGTTAATCATTGGTGTATCTAGTCCATTTTATGAATATGCCTCATCTTATTTATCCTTTCAATTATCCACGGGACTTTTGACAATTTCTATTTTTGGAACTAATACAGTTTTTTGGTCGACATATACATGTAATTCTGTAGGCTAGATATATATTTATATCTATCTTTATGTTCCTATCTAGGAGAGATTCTTATAATTTTTTCCTTTTTTTTTTTTTTGAGACGGAGTCTCGCTCTGTCGCCCGGGCTGGAGCGCAGTGGCCGCATCTCAGCTCACTGCAAGCTCCGCCTCTCGGGTTTACGCCATTCTCCTGCCTCAGCCTCCCGAGTAGCTGGGACTACAGGCGCCCACCACCTCGCCCGGCTAGTTTTTTGTATTTTTTTAGTAGAGACGGGGTTTCACCGTGTTAGCCAGGATGGTCTCGATCTCCTGACGTCGTGATCTGCCCGTCTCGGCCTCCCAAAGTGCTGGGATTACAGGCTTGAGCCACCGCGCCCGGCCTGATTTTTATAATTTTTTAACCCAGGATTAATTTCTTTAAAATATTTGAATCTTGGCTTATTTTGGCAACCAGCCTAAGTTATATTGACAAACTATGTTTATAAAACAAAACATATTATCAGGAACTTTTAATAAAAATATATATACTTTAGAATTTCCATGTAAAAAGCAAGCATATCATGGAGTAGAGGTCTGTAAACTACTGCCTGAAGGCCAAATTCACATGTCTGCCTACTTTAGTAAATAAAGTTCTATGAGAACACAGCCATGCTTCTGCACTACAGTGACAGTGTCGAGTACCGAGTCGAGTAGTTGGGACAGAGATCTCTGTCCCACAAAAACTCAAATATGTACTATCTGTCCCTTCACAGAAAAAAGATGCAGGCTCTTGCTACAGAGCAATCCGATTGATGAGTAAATTACAAAATAAACATGTAACATATTACCATATTTAATTGAAATCTATTTGTACTATTCTGACTATAATAGAAACTTCATTGTTTCAGATGGCATAGGATGCAGTTCTTTACCCCAATAAGCCATACAGAATTAGAGAAAATGATCCCCCAGTCCTCATAACTCCTCTAGACATGGAGAAGAAAGGAAAGAATGCTACTTCCATATGCATCATCTCTACGTTGGGATCCTTGATTTGAGCAGTTGGATATGCTGGAAGAATGTGTAATAACAAACAAAGCAGTAATTCTAAACCCTGGGCACTACTGCAGGGTGGAGGAGTCTGAGTGACAGTGTGCTACCACAACATTTTAGGGAATGGCTGTGATTTACTCGTGCCTGTGTTGTAAACCTTGGGGTTAAGTAGTATGCATCTGCTTGGTGGCACTGTTAAATGGGAGAGAGGAAATGTGTGGGAATATGGCTGTCCCACATCCCCCCTCCTCACCACCGCAACTCTATAATCATGTTAGGACTAAAGCAACCTAAGAGGTTCTAAAAGT
The DNA here is from genome assembly GCF_009764315.1 of Trachypithecus francoisi. Classification (NCBI taxonomy): domain Eukaryota; kingdom Metazoa; phylum Chordata; class Mammalia; order Primates; family Cercopithecidae; genus Trachypithecus; species Trachypithecus francoisi. The sequence goes on from NW_022681458.1 coordinate 60,437,569, forward strand.
AAACTTCAGCTTGACATTAAAGTTTAATTAAGACTTGTAGAAGAGCTGCCCAGAAATAGACATTTATAAAATATTCTGGCTTGTAACCAAAGCATTAGTCACTGAACACCTTTGGGAAAGAAGTTGGCACTTAGACAAGCAACAGAAGGTGAAAGCACTGCATAAACAGCTAGGTTCCAAGACAACAGCAAATTAAAGAGAAACACAATGTTCACATTTCAGCAGCTAGATTCCTGGTTTATTTTCCATTTTTAAGCTATTTTGCCACATTACCATAATTACAATTCTACTTTTTTCCCCCAAATATACATCTTACTGTAAATTGATTCATTAACAAGATGCTCTCAGAAAGATACCTACCAGCTTCCTCTGTGAGACATAATAAAGAACCAGGTGCACATCTGGAAGTGCGACAAGACTGAATCAGAGCTGTCCCCGGGACTCATAGTTCATTCTTCATTAAAACATGCATAATGCAGACTTGAAATTTACAAAGCAGCCTAGAATCCATGTAACTTAAACAAATCAAGGTACTGTGTACGTACAGAATCATAACTTAATAAGTGACAGAGGAAAAATAGAAAAATGATGTACTGCAGCACCAGGTCTATGTTTTTTTCTGAGTGAATAATATAGCTTTATTTTGCAAGAAATGCTCCCCAAGTCTTAGTATAATGAATTCATCTTGTCTGCCTAAAATGAATTAGGGCTTGATAGCTAACTTGTTTTTAATCAAGATGCTAGAATAAAATATAATGTAAACTGATACCACACTTCACTATGTCAAGACACACGACTCATTTATTTGACAAAAGAGTAACTTGCAGCAAGTAGCCTACAGGCCTAAGTAAAATTTTTATCTTTTTTTCCTTTACTACTGACTTCAGGGAAAAAGACAACACTGAAAAATTCTTGCCCACTGGAATAGACAGATTACCTGACATTTAGGAATATTTTGTTAAAGACAGGCAAACTCACTGAGGTTAAGGGGAGAAGAGCAGAAAAACCTAAATTAAAAGATTGAACCAGTAATTAACATGTCTTAGTTTATAAAGCATATAATTCATTCTCCCACAACTTTATGCGGTCAGTGAGGCAAATATTCCTACTATTTCCATTTTAAAAATGGACAATTTCATCAGACTAGCTCTTTGGGGGATTAACAGCATAGTGGCAGATGTTGCTCATTGCTCATTGTCTAGCCAATGGTGATTTCCCTTCTTAGCTGCCAACAGAGCCCTGGATTATGCAGGTGACAGGCAGCATTCCCTTAATATTTCAGAAGACAGACCTCTAGGTTCAACTCCAGAGAATGTATCACAATAACAAAATAATTGAATCAGGATCAATTTACTGTGATCATGATGACTCCATTCTCCTTCAACCATGACAGAATCAGGGATAAACAGGTAACACAGGTCTGGTTAATCAGAATACATCTAATGAGGCACTGCCCTTCCTGGAAGGGCAACTTAAAGGGGACAAAGCACTTTTGCTCTTTTCCCTTTTCTCCTGCTTGATGCTGTTCAGCTGTACTGTGATCATGAGGAAAAGCTAAGAGAGCTGGAAAGGTAACCATCAATGTCCAGTCTTTGACAGCTGTTCACCAAACCTGTGAACATCCTTCCTCAAGACTGCTTATTATGCAAAATAATATCTTTATTGTCTAAGTCACTATTATTTAATTACTCTAAAACTTGCAATTAGAAGTATTCCTAACAGATACAGAAGCAATTGTTCAGGGAAAGCTTACATCACTCATTCTGGAAGCACAACTGAGGTGCAGAAATGTATCGCGGTGTCATTTACATGAGTAATCTGTATCGAGGATTTGATTTTAAACTTCCTATGTGGTGGCTAATACCTTCTATTATATTTGCAATCTTGAAGTCATGTTGGTTCATCTTTATTTTGCACTGGAAGTCCTTTTAAATGTAGTTTATTGTCCTAAGCATTTAGACATTCAGGAGGAAGCCTCAACTTAATGAAGAGATGAGAGAGAGTGGATAAGCACTGCTTAGCGTACTATTGACAGTTTATTATTGTGGTCTTCAGAAACTCATGTTCTTTACTGAGTAAATACATTTACCTAAAACAGGTTTATAGCTCTGGGGCACATAAATACCATTAGTGCCAGCAGAGTTATAGCTGGGAGAATGCATGGAACATATGGTCACAATTCTCCTACTGTTTCTGAGAAAGGGGAGAGGACACCTCTGTGGGAGAGACATATTTTTGTCTGATAGAGTATAATTTACTAGAACACAAAGCACTTTGTCAGAACCTTTCATTGTGGTCTAAGAAATTAATTAGAAGTGCTCTCATTTGAAAGTTCCTCAAATAAATTATCATTTATCTAACAGAAATACCTAGCCTGTAACTTTCTTAGTTGATAAAAAAAAAAACATGGTGCCTACTACTTTACATGGACATTCATGCCACTTCAAACCTTGCAACTACTGAGTCAGTCACAGCCAGCTATATTTTCAGGATATAAAGTTTATATGCAGAATTATGTATAGAATTGGCAATGTTTCATTTTATCACCAAACTAAAAAATCTTATCTATAGAAATTCCAACCACAATATATAAAAAATAGTAATGACTTTTATTGAGCCTTCGTGTAAATCAGGCTTTGCACTAGGCATTTGGTCTGCATTATTACCCTTTAAGACAACCTTAAAAAGTTGGTACTATTTTTATCCACTTAGCAATGAGGAAAGAGGTCAAGAGAGGTTAAAAGTCTTCTCTGAAAAGGTCACTGGTGATACAGTAGATATGGGATTTGAACCAGGTCAGCTTGACTTCAAATCTGGAAACTCTTCACCACTACCACATTGGTTCTTAGGTTTCAGTGTGATAAGAACTTGGAGCTCTATTAATTGTGAAGATCTGTGGCCTGGTCCCCTTTAGTTCTGACTTGGATGGTCTGGGGCCTAGGAACCTGCATTTCTTTCAAGCATCCAGGTGATTCTCATAAAGGTGGCTTAGAGACACCTTAAGAAACAGAGCCTTACACTCCATTTAAAATCATTATGCCATTTAAAATCATAATGGGTTTGATAGGCTACAAGAAATATTATCGCTCTAAATTAAAAATGCAAAGTAGGTATTTTGTTGTGAGAAAACATGTAACAAAGAAAAATAATTCATTAAGATGAATTTTCATTCTTCAGGAAAGAAGCACAGTTAGTAATATTTTCTTATAAATGTCAATGTTTCATTTTCTCGTGGGCCAGAGAGACTGCAATGAAAGGTGACAGCACAAGCGTCTGATTTAAGAAAATGAAAACACTCCTTTACTTGCAGCTTAGAAAAGATTTCCCCCACACAACTCGTCTTCTTATCAAAGACCCATGAGGGTAAAAACATCAAGACAATTAGGCAGTTTAGGAAGAAAATAAATACAGAAATGGGAAGATTATAAGTTATTCAACTAAGAAATCACCAAAGGCACCGCCCTACATGCTGGGATACAAAGTAGTCAGTAGTCACTGTTTTTGGATTATCTGAGCAGTTAATCTGGGTAACTTAAGTATAAAGTCCAATAATCAATCAAAGCTTTTTGGCCCTGCACTATGGACTCTCAGGCTAAACTGACATTACCTAAGTAAAAATAATTGATTCTTGGCCGTATGTGATCCTACCACAGTAGGGTACTCAACCCTATTTGTCAACCTTTTTACTTATTCCTAGTTGACTTCCTGTCCTTTATCATAATAACTATTTTGAATTTTTTTTTCCATTCCTTTCAAGTTCCCAAACATATCTTCAATGCCTTCAATTACCATATATAAACTTGCTTTTTATCCTAGCCATCCATGAGTTCTCTGTATTTCCCTTCCTTCCACACTGAAATTTCTTAATGTCAAGCATCTTTTCATAGCTTGTTAGCTTAAGATAAAGAGATTCTTAACTAAGGCTAATTCCTCTACCTATGAATCTGATCCCTTTTGGGATCTTGTTCCATTCTCAGCAAACCTCTCCAGTCACCTGCAGCACTTCAGGCACTGTTAGGCATTGGGAACACAAAGATGAAAGGACAGGACCCTGCTTTGCAGCAGCTTCCAGGACAGTGTGGAGACAGACTTTCAATAATCATGAGCACAGTGCCATAGGACCAAGGGCACAACAGAACTTAAGTTTAACTAGCTGAAGACCAGGGGGCTTCCCCTAGGAAACAGCTTAGATTTAAAAGATAAATAAAAGTTAATCAGGTAGATGGGCAGAAGAAGTGAGAAGATACAGAGGTTCAGGAGAGCATGGCACAGCCAAACAACCATAAGTATTCAGACATTGATGAAAAAACTCCCTGGGGAATTGGTGAAAAATACCACCCAGGAGTTTAGATTTTAAGTCTAAAATGAGTCACTGAAGCACTGTTATCACATGTGTATGCTAATAATGCAAAATCAAAGGCCAGTATCCTAGAAAGCAGGAGAACTTAGTGACCTAGGTAGGATAGTGAGTGCCTAGTTTGGAGTAATAGTGCTGTCCACTAAGAGATATCAAAGCATGATGGATAAGAAAGACATCTAGGTGGTAGCATTGTAGAACTTAATAGTTCTGGATATCAAGAACAAGAAAGAGAAAGAATGCAGATTGAGCCCTAGGTTTCTGGCTTTGGTAACTTTCTAACAGCCATGTCATTCCTGGATAGTGCCTGGGCAGAGTGGAACTATAGGGCACCCAAAAGGACATGTCTAATAGCGAATTTGATATGTGGGTGGGTGTGAAACACAAGAGACACTGGTTTAGGCTCATTTGGCTACTTCTGCACTAAGAGTTCTATCTTGGCATTTGCCAGTGATGCCCATTTTTTCGCCACCAGTCACATTTTATTAATAAATGCTGGCTTCCATGACCTTTCTTTAGACATTATGCTATCTGATCTTTTTACAATTTTACAATATTGTCTCCCTTTTTATATTCTCCATTGGCTATTTCACCAGGGACTTGGTTCTCTTTAATTCCTTGAAGATGCCTTCTCAGTCTCCTACAGGGACTCCCCATTTTTAATCTCCTTGAATAAAACTGTCCCCCAAGATTTGATCCATAATTTTTTCCTCTATAAAATTCACATTTCTATCCCTTGGGCCATCTCACAAGTCACTAATGAATAAAGGAACTTCCAAACATAATCCTGAGCTAGATTTTCAAGTGGAACGCCACATATAAAAGTCCCTCCAAATTCAACATGCCCCAAATTAAAGCTGCTCCATTTATATCCCAATCTCCCAAAAATAGTTCCCTGTTTTCCTGCCCTGTCACTGATACATCTGCTTCCCCTCTTTCACTTGCCTTCTATGATCAATCCTCAGCCTGAAGTGTTCATTCTCTCTCTCTCTCTGGTCCTTGTTTTCACATCATCTCTTTGATATGCAAAATGATTTGAATATAGGGGATCCAGATATGATACAAAATTGCAGTGGTTTATTTGCCATCATAAAATAATGACAGCAACCAACAATTATCCAGTCTTTGCTTTGCGCTAGATGCTCTTCTAAAGCACATCACATCTATTTCCTTTTTCTCTGTTTCCCTTTCTATGAATTTAGAAGAGCAAGATGGTTTATTCCTTTTTAAATTTGTCATACTTGGATTATATATCAGTCTGAGTGATATAATCAATTTTCTGGGCAATAAAAAAAAACTAACCATTGTGTTGCTAATTCTTTAAATGCTGTTAATTTTCAAGGGTTAGCTCTTATTCCTTTTCTTTTGGGAATGCAAATGCACACATTCATTACCCCCTCTTGATGAATAATAGAGATTATACCACATATACTTACTTCAAAAACCCAATCTTTGCAGAAACCTGTAAATCAGCAGAACAATTTTCATGGGCACAAAACCTTGCAAAGCTTATCTGGAAATAAAATGACAATGTTTTTTATTTTGAATTAATCAGCAAGTATATTTATATATATATTTTAAAGAAGATGACATCTATGATGCGTGAGAAAAATAAAATTGATACATCAAATTGACAACTCTTTATCTCTTTTAAAAAGTTCAATTTAAGAATTAGTAGGGTTCAAATGACAATTAGTTGCAGGGCTAAAAGAGCTAAATTCTAAATAGGTAAAATTTAAAGCCCAAATTTTATAAGTGAAATAGATTTGGAAAAAAAAAAGTTAAAGGCATTAAAGGAGTTTATTAGCTACCAAGATTTTTTTTTTCATTGGGTTCCTCTCAATTTTCTGGTGCTGCAGTTTGATCCCATTTATTACATGTAAGTAATGGCACTTAATTTTGGCAGATGTTGTGACAGTGATTTTATATTCACTGAAATTAGCTACATGGAGATACTTAGAAATTTTATGTAGAGGAAACATTGAACAAAATTAAATAAGGGTTCCAGAATTTAATTAACTCTGAACTTTTTAATAAGATCAATAAATACTACAAAGGACCTAGGAAGACCCAAGGCATAAGCTGGACAAAAGGAAAAAATGGAGAGAGATAAAAGGGAAGATAATGGGAAGAGGTAAAGAGAGACAGATACAGAAAACAAAGAGAGATCTAGAAAGTCAGAAGGAGCCAGGCTCATTAAGTGTGAAGTGACTAGAGTACTGTCAAATAGCGTGCCACAGTTGGGGGAGAAGTGTAAATATCTCTCTAAATAAATATGATTTTTTTCTCTCATTTCTATTGGTAAAGCAAGTTGTTCTAAGAATCAAAATATAAATTAATGTAACTACAAATTGCTAAGGTTTTGGCTTGTGTACTTGCAATATTGAGATTTTCACTATTAAAGACATTTACAAAGAGCTGATGTTGAAGACTGAAGTTTAACAGAAGAGTAAAAACAATCCCTGACTTCCGTAAATATTTTCGTATGAGGGTATAGAGAAAACTATGCTCTTCAGTTATCTTCATTTGATCCTGTATTCTAGACTAGACTAGTGGTGACTGTAAGCTCAATTATCTTAAAGTGACTATGGGGCAATTTTGTCTGGACAGGATATGAACTAGACCTTTAAATGTCCCTTTCATCTTTTACATTCTGTGTGTCATTAGTGAACATTTTAATGAAGACTTTTTACAATGCCCAGACACATCCTATTTTTGGACAAACACTATGTCTTTGTGTTGGCAGACAGTAAAGGTCTGAACAACAGGACTCCTGAGAATAAATACACTGTCAGTGAAACTTAAATATTTTGGGATAATTTAGAAAATGGTTCACTGGTTAGAATGTAGGATCCATCTCAAATGCAATTGATCCCGGGATGTGGCTGAAAAGCATATAATGGATTTTTTTAAAGAAATTATTGTATTTAACATAAACACATGTGTCTGTAAATGGATAAAACTAAGCAAGGAAATTTGATTATGAAGACATGAGTGAATCTGTGAGTAGGATGAAAGCAAGGGAGACAGGACATGAGAAGAGGAAGATAAACTGAGGACACATGATGACACTGAATAACTAACTTATAAATACAACCTTCTCCCATTATGATTTTTCTCTAGTAATATCTTTCTTCACTGGCAAGGCATCAAAAATAGAACAGTAGCATTTTATATGATAATCTACTGTTGTGATTAAATACATATTTTAAAATATTCAGTTCAGTATCCTAAAGGGAATATAAACAATTTAAAGAGATGAAAAGACACATCATAAATCTATTTTTATGTTTTTAAAAATTCATAAAATTAAAAAAAAATTCTGACATATAGTTCACTTCTTCAGAATGATGCCATATTTTAAAAATTTAGTTAAATGCCACATAATAATTTGGATAAAGGAAAATACTCCTACTGTTTTTTTAATTATGTCTTTTTCTTTCTTCTGCTGAAGAATTGGCTGAAGTGGTGGGAATTCCTCTGTGCTTCGTTTACTGATGACGTGAGGACCAAGGTGGTAAGCAGCTTCAATCTGAATTGGGGTGAGGATGTCCCGCACATCTTTCTAAGGAAAATAACAACCATATGCGTTAATAACAAAAACAAGCATGTAGATTAAAAAAATATAAAACTTCTTTCCTCAATAAGGCCAAACACTGTACATGGAAGACAAAGCAAATACTTATCTTTCATCTAAATTGTTAAAAAAATGAAGATGTATATTTTTTCATATCACACAAAATCATTTACGTTTCTTATGAAAAACACAAAAAGAATACAAATGAAAATAATACCATCCAATAATAGTTATAAAGGTCTATACTTGGGAGTATTTTCTTCCATGCTATTTTCTATGCATTTAAAAGATAACTTGGTATTATATGCATTTTTCATGATAAACTTTTTATAAATCATTTCAAAGTGCTTTTTATCCCATTTAACATTACCCTATACGTTTTCTATCTCTCAATAACATTTTGATTAAATTTGATTCATTTGACATTTAACATTACCCTATACGTTTTCTATCTCTCAATAACATTTTGATTAATTTGATTCATTTGACATTTAACATTACCCTATACGTTTTCTATCTCTCAATAACATTTTGATTAAATTTGATTCATTTGACTCCAGATATTATAAAACATCCTTTTTAGTTATTCCTTTTTTTTTTTTTTTTTAAGAGATGGGATCTCTCTCTATCAGCAGACTGGAGTAAAGTGTAGCTCACTACAGTTCTGAACTCCTGGGCTCAAGCGATCCTTCTTCTTCAGCCTTCAGAGTAGCTAGGACTACAGGTGTGCACCACCATGCCCAGCCAATTTTTTCATATTTATAAAGGCAGGGTCTTGCAATGTTTCCAGACTGGTCTTGAACTCCTGGGCTCAAGGGCTTCTCCAGTCTTGACCTCCCAAATGGCTGGGATTACAGGTGTGAGCCACCATACCCAGCCCTTTTCTTTCTTTATGGAATTTTTCTATTATATTTTCTAACAGATATTGAATGGTATACAGGCAAAGTATTTGTTTTGTACATCTAATTGTATATACTGGTCACTGTACTGATTTTCTTATTAGTTGTTAAAGTTTTTTTTTTTTTTTTTGGTTTTGAGTCAGAGTCTTGCTGTGTCACCCAGGCTTGAGGGCAGTGGCATGATCTCAGCTCACTACAATCTCCCTCTCCTGGGTTCAAGTGATCCTCCCACTTCAGTCATCCGAGTAGCTGGAATTACAGACATGTACAAACACACCCAGCTAATTTTTGTATTTTTAGTAAAGACCAGGTTTCACCAGGTTGGTCGGGCTGGTCTCAAATTCCTGACCTCAAGTGATCCGCCCCCATCGGCCTCCTAAAGTGCTGGGATTACAGGCTTGAACCACTGCAACTGGCCATTTTTTTTTTTTTTAAGTTTATTGTGCTTTTATACTTCACAAAGAACTCTTGAATTTATTTACCAATTACGCAGAAATTGTAACCCATTCACAATCCATTCTGCCCTGTATAACATTCTTCTACACTTAATATCTTAACTAATGTCTACACAGCATTTCTTACTCCTATTCTTGTTGATATGTGGTCACAAGTTTTTTTTTTTTATAATCAGATTTTTAAAATTCATTGTCTTCTGTCTCCAAAGAAACAGCTCGAGTTTATTACAAGTGATTGTCAATTCTTATATTTTAACCTTTATTTGTATATGCAGACATTTTCTTTTAAAAATATTTTCTATCAACTTACAAATGATTTTTTCATTTGATTATTTGCTAGCATCATTAAAATATTCCATATTTTCAAAATTGTTTTCTTACACCCAGTGAAATAATCAACAAGAAAATATCTTTGAAAGTATCTGTCATTCAATTAAGTAAGCACTTCACTAGATAGTAAAAGTGTCCTAGACTCTCAAGTCTATGAAAACAAAGAGAGTCAGCCCTCTGTACCCATCGGTTCCACATCTGTGGGTTCAGCCACCTTGGATCAAAAATAGTTGGCAAATAATGGATAGTTGCATCAGTGCTGAACATGTACAGATTTTTTTCTTGTCATTATTCCCTAACCAATAGAGTATAACAAGTGTTTACATAGCATTTACATTGTATTACATATTATAAATAATTTAGAGATGATTTAAAGTATATGAGAGGATTTACAAAGGTTAAGCGCAAATATGGCACAATTTTATATAAGGGACTTGAGGATCCTTGGATTTTCGTATCCAAGTGGGGTCCTGGAATAGTATCCTGGAACCAGTCCCCCATGGATACTGCAGGATAAGTGTATATGAAAATCAAATAACATATAAAACACAGTGTCTCTTAGAAAGCACCTGTTCAAGCAGTCCAGTCAGAAATGTGATTTTCAAAGGGCACTCAACTAAACAAACTTCTCCTTTTCTAAAAGGGCAAGCTAAAAAGATTTTACTACTAAGTAACCTAAGAGGATTTATAACAGAATTCAATTGAGAAATTACATAAAGACATGTCAATGAGAAATCTATAAAATAAGATTTTAGACACTGCAAAAATTAAAAGTAGAAATGATCTCAGGATATGAGAGAGCAGTTCACATCACCACATATAGCCCACCTACACGGAAACTAGTGGAGAAAATCTATGCAGTTTTTGATTTTCTTGGTATTAGAATTGTTGCGATACTCAGGAGATAATTTGAAGAATTGGTCACAATTCTTTCATACTAATAATTTAGTCTTTCATACTAATGTGTGATGTCTTTCATACTAATAATTTAAGGCTCAGTTTTTACTCTACTTTTCATATGGCCATTTCAATCTATAGGTTCTTCTCATTTTAAAAAATAGATTCAACAAATTCCCTCTTGACCATTAAAGAGTCAAGTGTTTTCACCCAGGCTAGACATATTAACTTAAACCATAACTGAGGTTTATATTATGCTAGATGAGTTCCTCAGGGTAGACCCATGACACTGCAATTGACAGACCTCCTACTGAGTAATGTCAGTGGACCAGGTTTCTATTTATCTATAGGCACTTCAGGATTGCAATATGGCTTAAACATTACTGCCCCAAGGCAGGTAAGGAATAGATTATTTTCAAAGCTCATCAATTAATAATCCTTAAGGAACAGGTGCCTGTAATCCCAGTTACTCGGGAGGCTGAGGCAGGAGAATGGTGTAAACTCGGAAGGTGGAGCTTGCAGTGAGCTGAGATCCCGCCATTGCACTCCAGCACTCCAGCCTGGGCGACAGAGCGAGACTCCGTCTCAAAAAAAAAAAAAAAAGGAATAGGGAAAAAAATCCCTATCACACAGATTAGTGCTGTATTGCTATATTATTTATATAGTAACTTTTGATAAAAATCAATGAAGTAATTTAATAAAGATGACACACATCACATAAAAGACTATATCTATTCTATATCTTTGTGTAATTATAAACAAAAATGTTGTAATTTTTTTTTTCTCTTTTCATTTACAACATTATCAATTTATGTATATAGTGGTTAAAAACAATAGTGGTCTAAAGGTGAAGCACTGGTGTTCAAATCTGGGGTCCACCACTTATTATCTATGTAACATTGGGCAAGTTTCTTAATTTGTCCATGGCTTAGTTATCTTATCTGAAAATTGGAATAATAACAATTATGGTGGTTATACCTATACCTTATTGTTGTGATGATTAAATGACATAGTGTCCATAAGGCAGACATGACAAAATTTGTATGTTGCTTCAAAATGCAGGCATATAAGCCAACTAAGGAATTACTAAATTTCAGTTTCCTAGACTAAGAGATTCTGGTGAACATTTGGAAGGAATAAGAAAACTGAACTACTGCCAACCAATCAACATTAAATAGAAAATTAGTTACAGAACAAGGAGTAGACCTCTATTTATTAAACAGTATTTAGAACATTTGGAGCCTGAATCAGAGTACTCAAGATCCCTGATTACTTTTCCAATCTTATACAGAGATGCTTTTATTAAATTACTTGGTAAGGGATCATCTCAACATGAAACCTTGACCATATAGGAATGCTGCGAATCAAGGCCAAATCCCAAGTTATCGACTTGTGAAATCCGAACAGCTTGAAGCCCTGAGTATTACAATAGCAAACTTGATTAAATTATTCCCTAGGTATAGGAGCTAGACGGCCACTGATTGTCCCTCCACATGTCCACTGTTTTAATTCTTCTCAACAAGCTTGCTTTGACCAAATCACATGCTATCTAATTCATATTAATTTTCCACAAGGTCTTCTCTACATCTGGTGTATATTACTTTCATTATCCTAATTAGCTATTAATTACACTTTTCTTGCAATATATAAAATGTACATGCACTCTTGCAAAAACTGCAAGAGTTTTTTGATGGATATACACACTAACTTTAGCAGCTCCACCTAAGGACAAAATCTGTAATATCAAAATGTCTTAAAGTGATTAAATATTTGGGAGTAAAAAAGTAGATTTGTTTACATTTTTAAATTTGGATGGGCATGTGCTATGTATATTAAAAATAATGAAGATTTCATGCCACATTTTTATGGACAATTACATAAAATAGGGTGCCCACAAGCATGCAAATTAGCACATGCCTGAAATTATATAACGTCTGTCTTCTTGACTTTCATAGAAATCTGTATTTCTGGCCAACTTGAGAGCTGAGCAACAGGCCCATGTCCTCCTGTTAATTTATTTAAAAGGTGCGCCAAAAAATTTTATATCACTAAACAATAATGTCCGGAATAAATATTTGAAGCTATCTATTCATGGGTCTACTGTGTCCAAGGCAGCTCTAGGGATACAAAACTGAAAGTCAGTGCCTGTCCCAATCTATGTTCCACAAATCATACAGACATGCCCAAATACAGAAGAAGTAGGGCCACCTAATCTACACATAAAAGGGGTTGGGGAGGCTCTTACATAGGAAGATTTTAAGCAAGGAATGTGACTAGATTTTTGAAATACCTCTCTGGTGCTTATGTAGGGCTTGGGAAGGAAAAGCTGAGACCAAGACATAGGTTGGTACCTGAACCATCACCATCTCGTAAAATTGCAGTCCCTTTATGTAGTAAGCTTGTCTCAAGTGGTAGAGAACTGTTAAACATCTGGCACTACAATTTCCTGAGAAAAGACAGCACCCCCAAGACAAATGCTCTAACCATGATACCAATAGAACATTGTCAGATTTTTCTTATAGAATTTTTTAAATAGCACCAAGAACATAGCATCCATAAATGTGTTAAATATTTATTTTCTGCCTTATGTAATGGATTGTGCTAGCTCTAAGAATACAAATATGCAAAAGATAATATCCTGCCTCAAAGATCTTGCAACCTAACAAAAAATTAAAATGTTATAATAATCAATTTACTTCTAGAATACCATATTAGTACAATTATATAGTTTGCCCACACTTAGATTTTCAGCAGAAATGTCTGCATATATGAATCAGTCCATAGTGTGCTATCATTAAAAAATTTCTTCTTTAGAGTAAATGACATTTCATTAAGCTATCTATGTGCATGTATCACTCAACAATATAAGCAAATGAAATTTAAAAACACACAAAAAAATTTACTAATCAAATACACATTTGTTTTCCTGAAATTACTATGGAAAAAAGATGAGTTTTAGAAGTCACCTAAAGATTTACATAGCAAAATGAACTCCCTGTATTTCAGAAATCTAAAATTCAGGAATTTGAGAAATCAAAGAAAGAAAAGAATTAACTAATCTACACAGGTAGGTTGATGTCATGATTTTAATAAAACACGCTAAGGCCACTGAATTCACTGGCTCTCAGAATATCTCTGGGGACAGGCATTCTTTGTTCAGCAACTAAGCCAGTAGTTCTAGCTTTGTTGGAAATGCAGACAAACAGGCAATCTTTTGCTTCTTTTGTTATCCCAATGTAACACCCTTCTTCTCTTCTCAAATATCAGGGGATATTTTGATGCAGAGATTCCATCAAGATCAACCAAGAGATATCATCCGTCAACATTTCAAGGGAAGTCTCACTACCATGGCTGCTCTAACATGTCTAAAAACTGCTTCGAGTTACAGTTTGGGTTTCTCTAAATCAAAACTGCCTCAAAATTATCCCTTGTCCTACGAAATCTCTAAAATTTGATGAAGTTGTATATTTAAATAAAGCAAAAACAAAGATTTTCATATACTTACATAAATGGAGAAACATCTTTTATATAGAGGAAAAAGCAATGTCTAATAGAAGAGGATTTCAATAGATAAAACACTAAATGGTATAAATGAAATTAACCATTTCCCTTATATTTCAGAAATATCATTATGAACTCTTTAGCAAAAGCTAATAATTGTATGGCTCTGATAGCAAAAATTAAAGCTTGGCCTAATTATAATCAACTAAAATACAAAGGTTTTTTTTTTTTTTAATTAAAAAAAAAAAGACAATTTCTTCCTTATTTTTTGAGGAACAAATTTCGACCAGTCAAGCAAAGTAATCCTGTGTGATACTATTTTAATTATGATTAGACTTAAGAAAACTGATTCCCCTACAAACCAGATAAACACATAGCCTCAGAAAAATAACATGCTAGAACAAAAATCTACACGACAGTGATATAGATCCTTATTAGAGTATTAAAAATGCACCTCTAGTCCAAGAAGATCTAGCATAAAACTAAAGAATTGTGATTAAAAGAGAATAAGTTTTTAAACATAAATTTTATATAAACTTAAGATCTGGAGTCTTTTTGACAGCTGACTTGCCCACCATCAAAGAACACAATGGATTTTGTAATTAAGTTTAAAGGCTTTCATTTGCATAAGGTAATCAAAGAATTGTCAGCAAAAATAAAAGCAAAATTCAATCTTTTCCTCACTTTTAGGTCTCCAAGGCTTTTACATTTTATATCTGTGCCATCTTTGCAGCTCAATCTCTTTAATAGTCAATTCCAACAATTTGCTGATTGTACTGGGATCTCCGATGAAATTTCTTTCCTGGTCCTTCACCCTCTTGGTGTGACCCCTCCCCTCCTTAGCCTGCTTCAACTTCACAACCAAAAATATAACCATTCCCTTGTATATTCACTCCTGCTGCATGCTCCTTGCTTGCTTCACTCTCTTGATCAAACCACAACCCTGGTTAATTGTAACTCTTCATCTACTCCTGCCTGTAAGGTTGAACGTGCCTGGGGAAAAAACACACACACACACACACACACACACAAACACACAGGCTACACTCAGTTTATGACAATGAGTGCAAGTGGTCCCAGACACCATCTGACAACCACCCTGTATTTTGTTACTCTCACATTCTCCTGGAAGACTATTTCACATCTTCCCAAACTCCAAATACCACTTCCTTCATCCATACTCTAGTTGAGGAGTTTGCTTCTTAGTTCACTGAGATTATTAAAGCAATCAGACAAGAACTTCCATAGTCCCCATCACATCTACTCAGCATCTGCAAGCACATACACAGATGAACCATGCACATGCCTATCTAGAACCAACCCTTTCACTTGTACATTTAATCTTTCCCTTTTTGCCTTCAAGAATTTAGTTCCAGCTCTTCTCCCCTGTCACATATATCCCAAGTTTTTCACTCTATTGCAGCATGCCTATCAGCATAAAAACATGCTAATGCTTCTCCTGTCTTAAAAGACAAAAACCCAGAGAACTCTTCACTCCACTTCAGCTACTGACCCCCAAAATTCCATTTCTTTGGTCACCTTTGAGGCAAAACTTTTGAAAGAATAACCTATAATGCTTCCAATTCCTTTCCTTCCCCCACCCCCGCCACTACTGTCTGAAATGCTTTTGTCACCACCACCAACAGCCTCCACATTATAAATCTAATGGCGAGTTTTCAGCCCTCGTCTTATTCGATCAAGCTGCCATATGGAAAACATCATCATGCTTTCCCCTTTGGCTTTATTCACTTCACTTCCAGGATGCCAAACACTGTTGATTTTCTTCCTTTCTTACTGATTTGACCTTCTTATCTCCCCTGTGGGCCTCTTCTTGCCAACCTCTTCATGTTGTAGGGGCCCAGAGTGCAGACACTGGCCCTCTTCTGATCTCAGCCATCTTAATATGATTTTAAATACCATCCATATGCCAAAGATATATTAAGTTACCTTTCCTGTTCTCTGTCTGTCCTCAACTCAAGATGAGTATATACAAAGGCTTAGTTGATATTTACACTTAAAATAGGTCTCTCTAGCTAGCAGGCCCATGACTGAACTCTAGAATTTTCCACTCAAAAGGTGTTCTCCTGCAATATTGTCTCAATTGATGAAAACTACATTCTCCAAGTGGCTCAGGCTAAAGACCATGGAGTCATCATAGAGCCTCTTTCTCAGATGCCAGACATCCAGTCTGTCAGCAAATTGTAAATTGGATGTCAGCAACTTGACTTCGACTACTTCTCACCATATCCACTGCCACCACTTTTGTTGGAACCATCTCTCCCCTGTGTTACCACAGTAGCCTCTTCTCCATGTGTCAACTCTTTATCTCCTACTCTATTCACAACACAGCAGCTAGAGTGTTCCTTTGTATACCTATGTTAGATCATGTGACTTCTCTGACAAAATGTTGTTATAGATCCACCTTTCTCTCAGAGAAAAAGCCACAGGTTTTGCATAATCTCTTCTTCCACCATTCTTCCCTTTGCTTACATTTCTAGCCATCCTTGCCTCCCTATTGTTCTTTAAAATAACCAGGTACATTCTTCAGGCCTTTGACTCAGTTTTTCTCACTGGAATACTCTTCTCCTGAACCAGGTGTTCTCAAAGGATGGGTCCCCTGGGAACTCTGCAGAAATGCAAATTCTCAGGCCTTACTGCAGACCTACTAAATCAGGGATTCTAGATGGGGCCAGCAATTTGTGTTTTCAGAAGCCCTACAGGTGTTGCTATTACACCCTAAAACTAAGAACAACTGCCCTAGATATCTACATGGGCAACTTCCTCACTTCCTTCACATCTTTGCTCAGATGTCACTTTCTGAATGAAGCCTACTCTGAGTATCCTGTTTAAAATTGTACACTTCACTCCTTCTCCAGCATTGCACATTTCTGTACTCTGCCCTCCTTTTTTCTTTATCACCCGTATCTTCCAAAATACTATAGAATGTATATTTTTATCATTTTTTTTGGTCTCACCCCAGTAGACTATAAGCTCCATGAGGGTAGTAATCTTTATATGTCCCATTCACTGATATATACAGAATTTGACACAATGTAAGTACTCAATAAATATCAAATTAATTGAGTGAATGGCCAGTAGGGACACTATACGAGTAAAGCATGTCCAACCAACAGGCAGGCAGGGAGTCCTCTGACAAGTGGGGATTGTGGGCGGAGTATATAATTAACAAATGTCACTTCATTTCATTGTAAGGAATGCAGAGACAAAATAGATACATATGTTAACACTCCCACTCCTGGTACCATGGTACCAGATGTGTTTTATGGAACACAGGAACAACCCAGGCATCCCAACCGCTATGCATCTTCTTTTCTAGTATTAGGAAGATGGAAGAATTCAGATTGCTGTCTTATGCTTTCAGACTGTAGAAACTTAAGAGTGTTAATGTTTCCTAATTCCTTGGGCTATTGCCCTGGTGGAGGTGGGAAATACACTCATTACATTCCTATACCTTCTTAAGTAACAGCTGCAGCTCCTTGACAGAACTCAAATTCAGGGTAGCTGCAACTGTGGTTCTTATCTTCTGTGTGGGTTTGTTACAAAGGAGAGGGTTGGAGCAACTTTTTGCCTTTCTATATGAGTTTTAAAAGTGTTCCAAACACAAGCAAGGTAACTTAGGAATAGAAAAAGATACTGAAGGAAACGATCATTTTTAAAAAGTCATCCTTGGCAACAGACCAAGACTCCATCTTAAAAAAAAAAAAAAATGGCTTTCTAAAATTTCATTATAGACCTCTATCTTTCTTGTAACACAGAACATGTACTGGTTAAGAATACTGGCTCTAGAGTTAGAGCTCTGTTATTAGTTGTGTTTGCCATGTACAATCCCAGCAGTAAGTGCTTTCATTTAATATTTGCAATATGGTACAAAGGCAATAGCTGAATCCTGCTACCATCAAAACCATGGTAACACTACAAATATACATGCAACAAAGCACTTACCTTTGCTAATCATTTCTGCTACAAATTTACTCCAAAAAAGGTGTACAATTTTGATGATCCCTTATTTATAGGAACGATGACAAGAAACACAGGACTAAATAAACCAGATCACTTTTGCAAATTTTTAACACAACGTGTTTCTTTGTGAACATCTAATGTTGGCCCTTTTATTGCCTTTAAAACGATCTCAATATTTGTCTCTACAATTGACTAAGGTAAGTAAAATGACATCTATGAAGCATGAAAAAAAGAACCTCTTTAATTCCTACCGTATAAATGATGGTTACATTAATATTCTATACTTTTGGCTCTGAACCATCTAATAGCTTTATTCTAGTACAACAATAAAAACTGTTAAGGGAAATGAGGAAATAGCATGGGGATTATTGCTCTTAGCATTTAATAGTGTATTGAAGTCTTGATGATGCTTGCTTACATTTGCTTGGAATAAGTATCTAAGGGAAAATTAAGCCCTAAGCTGAAGCTACTATTTGAAATCCCAGAAAGGGCTCCTGGGAATAGTTTGGCTTTTTGTGACAATAGATTTTCTGATGAAGTACACCGTTCCCTAATGAAAAAGACCTGGCACGGCTTCATATGATAAAATTTGACCAATGTGAGGAGTGCGATGATCAGTTTGGGAATGAGTGTTTTAATAAAAGAAACATGAAATCGACTGTGCTTTGGCAGGACATACCCCAAACCATCATGAGAGCTGTCGTCCTGGCCCACAGATGATCCCCACCATGCTACAACTGTGCGAGTTCCCACTGACATCACTGACAAAGCTGGCACGGAGACAAAGACATAATCCAAAAGCAGCCATGTTGTATTCTGCTTCACTGGAGTCCTACGAAAAACTAACTTCCCTGCCTCCCCGACCCACCCCAAAAAATGTACCATGGAAAAGATTTGAGGTTCAGTTGAGCTACTGAAGATGTGTATTTCTAGGCAAGCAGATAAAAGGGATAGGAAAAATGAAATTTTAGAAAGGAAAAGGCAAGTGTTTTCAAATGATGAGGTCAAATGTGATAAACGTGAAAAAGGATGATACAATAAGAGGACTCTGAATTACTTGGGTTGAGACTGTCTAATACTTTAACTGGAGCAACAGGTCATAGTTTAGGAGGGGTAACAGTTGCTTTTATCTACCTTTTATAAAAAGACACCAATACAGTAAGTTGCTCTCTATCAACAGCATTGAAGTTCACATACTCATTAATAAAAAATAGCTTACATTACCCGCATAAATGCTTGATGTGTTCTACAGTTAGCTACTCCACTGGACACTTGTATGCTTCCTGTCGTCACGTCAGAAGTTCCATTAGAAGAAAAATAGAATCTTGGTGGAGACTCTGTCTTTCTGTTCACATCCAAACTCATGTTATAAAACAAAACTGCAAAAATATAGAGAATCGCAGTTAATCTATTTACTGAAATACATCTATTGTTATTTTTGAAGTGATAATAGTCAAAGTTATATAGATTACTGGAAATAATATCTGGAGTTCTCTTTATTAAATAGCTTTTTAAAGACTAACCTGAAATATGAAAGAGGGAACAATTAAAAATACAAATTTTAAAAATTGCTTTTATAAATATTTATGAACTTTCCTCTAGATTTCTATTAACACTAAAATCTTTAGTTATTTGCTTAAACCTCCTATATATAAAAATTTCAAAAATACAAACATTGTTGCTAATAAAAGTCTTGCATAATGGTCCTTTGGAGTCATTTTTTCCTCAGAACATTGACTAAGAAAGTATAGACACAGCACTTTGCTCAAATGTTACTTGGAAAAATTCTATCTTATGTGGTTATATGACTAATTTTATATATGACTTTTTAAAAATTTTAGATTTGTTTGATCTGAAGGCTTTTTATTTTTTATGCACAAAGTGAACACATGATTAAGTCAAAATCTATGTATATGGTTTTCTTAAAAATGTCATCTTTCCAGTCTTATGCCTTGATTATCTGTCCTTCCTCTACGTGTTATTGGTTTCTAGTTTGACCTTCCAGTGTTAATTTGTGCAATTTTTAAAAAAATTCTCTCAATAAATATTCTAGCGGTTTAGCAGGGTTTATTTCAAATCTGACATAGTAAATATTCATCTGCTCATGAAGATCTCCAAATTATTAAAAAAAAGAAAAGAAAAGAAAGGTTAAAAGCAAACAAAAACTCCCAAGTCAGATCTTTACCAAGAAAGTGAGACCCATTTCACGAATCTAAATGGGTTCTTTGCCATGCAAGCTAAATATAATATTCTTCTGAGGTGTCACTCATTATATAGAAGCAATAATTCATATGTGATAGTTTAAAGAATTTATGTAATTCTTGACATGTTCATTTATATTTTAGGAGTAACTTACACTTCTAGAAGAATTTTACCTACTTATTTCAAGGAAACAAGCATAACAGCTATATTATTCTTTATACATTTCAAATAAATCCTTCAGTCATCTTTTTAGTTGGAAAATAATGAAGTCCAAGCCAATTGGATTTCAAATTATTATTATTATTATTATTATTTTGAGGCGGAGTCTCGCTCTGTCGCCCAAACTGGAGTGCAGTGGCCGGATCTCAGCTCACTGCAAGCTCCGCCTGTAGGGTTCACGCCATTCTCCTGCCTCAGCCTCCCAAGTAGCTGGGACTATAGGCGCCCGCCACCTCGCCCGGCTAGTTTTTTGTATTTTTTAGTAGAGACGAGGTTTCACCGGGTTAGCCAGGATGGTCTCGATCTCCTGACCTTGTGATCCGCCCGTCTCGGCCTCCCAAAGTGCTGGGATTACAGGCTTGAGCCACCGCGCCCGGCGGATTTCAAAATTATAACTGAGATTCAATACCTCAGAGAAATAGCAGTGCAACTGAAATAGCTATCTACAAGTTCATTGTCCTGAGTTCAGAAAAAGAGTAAATGAAAATGAGGTGAAAAATAATCCACTATTAATAAGAGTCAAAATGTCCTGGCTTTATTAAACATGCTTACCATGTGAATTATTTCTCCTGGGAGTCATTTTGTGATAATTCTAAGACAGGTTTCTCTAATAATGTGATGATTATTTATGTGTTTCATATGTTTGTCTTCAACTGTTTTTAAAAATATCTGGTAACAATGGAATTGTTAGTAGAGAAAACACTGGTTTTACATAAAAGGAAAGTGCCTCATCTACTCAGTGTGTGTCTTTCAGATTATCCATCAGCTTGTCTGTGTTAATGTGTAATTTACTGTGTGGTCAGGTTCTCAAACTGCCATTTTCAAATCAATAACTAGATGAAGGCTTGCCCACCCTCTTATTACTGTAGCTCTGGCCATGACTTTTTCAGAGCACTATTAAAAATAAGTCTGATCTAAAGTAGAGATACCAGACTCATTGTGTACCTTTCAGGTACAGGCTCATTGTGTACCTCATGCATACTGAGACATCTATTACATATCCATGGTATTATTTAATAAGTATGTGGGCCCTTCATGCTGTTTAGAAAACAGCAGCCTGCAGGGTCATGAATACAATAAACTCTTGACAGGTCCTAATAGAGGATCATAAATATTGTGAATTATTAATCTTTAAATGATATGCCCAGATACGCTCTTCTCCTACCACAGGCTAGTTTCATTAGTAGTTATTCTCATATTAGCCTAAATAAAACAATTAGGAACATTAATCTGCTAGCAAAAATGCTTATAAAGTCACATATACATGATTTGGAATTTGCCACCATGATTTTGGATGAGCTGTATCAATGATACTTTCTCCAGAGCAGATAATTGAGAGTTGTCTATACATAGGGAAATGGGTATGGTTCTTAGGGGCTTGTAGTCACAGTAAATTATTAATGGGCATATTATTTATATAAATTAGAATCAGGTCTAGCTTCTTCAATTTTTAAAATATTTTTACGATTATTATTTTTTTGAGACAGGATCTCATTACATTGCTCAGGCTGGAATGCAGTGGTGTGATCACAGCTCGCTGTAGCCTGGACCTCCTGGGCTCAAGCCTCAGCCACCTAAAGTGCTGGGATTACATACATGAGCCACCATGCCTGGCTTTCTTCAATTATTGAAATTGGATAAAATATGAAGAAAGAGATTTCACAGGTTAAGCTCAGTTGGTTTACCTTAAACTAACATAGCAAGAGATACTATGCCCTTTGCTTCTCATAATCTCTAAACAACTACAGCCTTCTAATGTGCCCAACTCATTTGTTAGAACAACGCAAGAATCTGGAAGATGGAGAGGAAAAGTATGCATCAGGTAGTTTCTCGCCCCTGCTCTAAAGATCTCCATGGTGAAAACCGGTGAGGGCTCCAAACAGGATTGTGGGATTAATGAAAGAACCGCACCCCATCAAGGATTAATTTTGTAAGGCATACTCACCAATGTAACCTGGAACTTCCTTGCCCTTATATGAGAAACAAAGTGTTAGATCCATGCACACAGAAGGCCATCCATTTTCAACACAGTCAAATTTTGTTCTATTTACTGACTCAGGGTGGCTTAAAGAAGCTTCAACAATGACTACAGGTCTTGTCCTGAGAAGGAAATAAAATTAGCAATGTTAATTAAAGAATTATTTTTCCTTAAGAAGTGCATTTGTTTTGTCAGTTTATATTGACCAAGTAATTTCATGAGTCTTCCTTATTATGTGTATACATACTAATTACATTTCTGTGCACAGGGAAAAATAACTTTTTATTTAAATGTCCAAAAATATTGACTTTGATGATTTAATTATATCTCTGTAAGGTGAAAAAAATACCCCAAAGTGCAATAATTAAACTTCAGAATACCAAAAAAGTATCATGAGGTCACTACCACTGCTGATTTTAAACACTGCCTCCCATCATTTACAATTAAACCAAATTGCCATTAAGCAGTGACATATATCAATCTTACCTTAGCAACACAGCAGAATCAGACCGAAAAGCACCAACTGCTACATCTGGAGGATAAAAAACAACACAGATTAATGATCATCATTAGTCAAAGAGAATTACTTTTCAGCCATAAGTACTGAACTACGTATCACCTTTGATTACCTAAAAATACTACTTGTAGAAAATTAGAGACTATATGCTAACATCTTACAATTCATTCCTCTTTTCTCTGAATCTACTCATGTACAACAGTCATCCCATTATGATATATCATAAACTTTATGATAAAAAGTTTACTAAAACAAAATTCAATTTTTGGACTAGAAACATTCAAATTTCCTTTCTAAATAAGTTTTATTTCTTTTCCTCATTATCTATTTAATTTTCATGAGTGCTTTCATTTTTTTCAAAAACACAGACTATAACATTGAGTAACTAACACTGTTAAGCTGAGGAATTACTTGATCATTTTAGGCCCATCCTTGAATTAAGGAGAACTTTAAAAATGAATAAAAAAAATCATCAGTAAGATGAAGTCTTTCATACCAGTATTATGTACTTCACTATAAAGCAGTTATCTATAATAGAGCTTATTCCAATTTATAAATTATGATAAACTAATTACTCACCTACATATCCATTATTATCTGCATCAATTTGTCCTGATATAGACTGTCCAAACATACTTAACGATTTGCTGATCTGAAGTCCTTCAATTCTCTGAAAAATAGGAAAGTTGAGTGGGAAGTAGTTTTTGAATACTAATATACCAGAGAAGCAATGATTTAGCTAAATAATGAGCTTTCCCAGGCATGCCTTGGCACATCTACTAACAAAGTTGCATTTTAGTTAAATCAAATACTTCCAAGAGTGACAAAATTTTCCAGCTTGAAATGAACAGATGACATTTATTTTGTGACTAAAAAATTTTACTTTACTTTGTGAGCAAAGGGAAAATTATGTTGTACAGATTTTCTAAAATAGTCCTGACTCCCTCTCAAGTCTTTTCAGAGATAAGGGTCTCACTATGGCACCTGGCCTGGCCTGGAACTCCTGGGTTCAAGCAGTCTTCCCAGCTCAGCTTCCTGAGTAGCTGAGATTACAGGTGCACACCACCATGCCTGGCTTCCTTAGGTCTCTTCAGGCTCTGTATTTACTTCCTTTCCCAACATGAACAATTAAATAAGTAATTTGGAAAACAAGATGTCTATAATCACTTAGTGGAGCTTATGACTGAGGCTTTTGATAAAAGCCAACTTTTTAACAAGAACAATCCTAGCCAGATATATACTTTCTATTCCACATGTCTAATTTCATGTGCACATACAGGTTTATAAATATTAAGCTGATATTCATACTAAGAAAATTGGTATTTTTGTTTACTAGGCAAATACATTTCTTTTATATCAATTACAGAGAACCATTTGCTCATTTTTACCTAATCAAAAATAACTGCCAGCTAATATTTCCATGCAAATATCAAGGGAAAAACTTTTCTTCTCTGCGTATGAATGTCATTTTCTTTCTAGGCACTGAAATGCCATGATTTTTCAACATACAAAAGTGAAGTCAGAGTAAGATTATGAGACATTATTAAAGTGCTATCATCTTACTACTCAACAGTGAAAGAAACCCAGAGTATCATATGTGTGTTTGATCTCCCTGTGCAATCTTCATGAAATATGGAGCTCTAGCCACAAGGCCAAGAGACAGTTAATCAAATCCAAATGGGCATATTTTACAATCATATGGATATTACCTCGGAATATAATTTAATGAAATACAAAGACAAATATTTAATGGTCAACAGATAAGCTAGGGTGGAAATGAACTACAACTCTTATTGATGGAAAAAGGGAGTTTGAAGAATTATTAATCCCTTAAAATAAGATCATTTGTCACTATAAGTAAACGGTGAAATGAAGTGTGAAGTATTTGAAAGAGAAAATTGAGAAAAAAAAAGTCCACATAACCCTGGAAGTTTTAAGGATACGCATTATAACCAATGCTTCTTTTGGAAATAGAATAGCATCTTACCTGCGAGAAGGCTGATGAGACCCCATCTGCTCGGCCATTGTAAATATAAATAGCACCTTGCAAGTCATCTTCTTGTGGAGCTCCGATAGCAACATCTATCCAAGAATTTAAACAGTGGAAAAATAAATTCTTGATACAAAGAATGCAACTTCGAAAACTAACCTAATGAACCCTAATTCATATCACGTAAGAAAACTCTCTTTTGTGAAAAATAACAGTCTTCCTCAGACAGAAAAAAATAAAATACGATCATCATCATATACAGGATTGCACACAATAGTTTGTACATGGAAGAAAGCAGAGTGGAAGCATCTGAGAGGCAATCTAACAAAATGATTAGGGCATGGGCTCTACAGACAGACCACTGGGGTCTGATCCAAGCTCTGCCACTGGGCACTGCCATGCTAGGCTGGGCCCATTTCTTAATCTGTGTTTCAATTCTCTCACCTATATAATGGGATCATAATAAAAACCACTCTCAGCATAAAAGGATATAACTTATGTAAAGTGCTTAGAGCAGTGCCTCGCATGTAATAACTTCTCATAATCTATGAATATTTTGATCATAAGAATTTTTACTTTGGGAGTCCAGACTTACCTTATTTGCAAAATGACTTTTAACTTAATTCCTACTCCAATGAAAATGATTAAGGTATCTGTTAGAGATATCTGCACACACATACAGGATTTCAGAAAAAGGATTTGTTCTGTAAAATAATGATTATATCACCTTTCTGTATATAATTATGTCAGACTATGATACCAAGGGAAAAAAATGGTCTGATCAACTAAGAAAACCTGAGTAAATGACATGGTTAAGTGCTATAAATATATAGCACAAAGGAGAAAAATAATATTCTACAGTTGCAAAAGCATTTCATTATTTTACCAAGTATTGTCTATTTATGCACATATTTATTTATATGCAATGGCTTTTTATTACTTTAATGGAAACCTAAAGTAGTTTGTCTTCATGATATCACTTATTACCATCAAACTGAAAACCTTTTTATCAACAGTGGTAATTTTTGGCTACTATTTCAATGAAGATAAACATATCTTTGATGTATAACTCCATGCTAAACAATGTAAAATTGTAAAAATGCAAAAGCTTTTCTAGTTTCAGTTAAAAAGAAATGGTAGACACCTATATTTACTTTATTTATACATACTAAGGCTAGCTTCTTTTGACTTGTATGAAGTTTTTCAAACTTTCATATGCAAACATACCCATTCATTTATTCATTCATTGGACAGCTAGTGAGCACCTATTATATTCCAGGCATTTGCCAGGAGCTGGCAAAACAGGGCAGTACCACAGAAAGAAACTCATTGTTTAGTGGGGAGGAATGGCAAGTAAGAATAGACTAATAACATAGCATACGAGGAGGAAGTGTTGGAAATTAGGGAAGGCTTTTCATAGAAGATGATGCCCAAGATAAGATTAGAGTATCCATAGGTCACAGCCAGGTGAAGAAAAGGGGAAATGTAATTTAGACATAGGGAAAAGCCTGTGCAAGGGCAGGGAAGCAACAGGCAGTATGGCACATGTGAAGAATGGCAACTCGTTTGGAATAACTGGAGTCAGATTTGTGCAGAATATATACATGCAGGAACAGAGGAGCAAGAATTGGAAGGAAGAGAAAGAGAGGAGGAGGAAAAGAGGGACGTGAAAAGAAGGAGTGGAGAAAAGTATCTTACAGCCATTGAACGGAAGACAGCAATTTCTTTAATCAGGGCTGGGTTTATACTTCCACCACTGTGGTTAAAGCTGTAGAATTTGGTATACACATTGATTCTTCTTAACACATAAAAAAATAACAAGCCTTGTTCATGAAGTGGTTGATGTAATTCTTACAGTATCTGTTATTAGCAAGAGTGATCTAGATTAAGGCAAATATTTAGGAAAAACACTGATGAGCCTTTTCAGCCAAAATATTTAAAAGGTCCAAATAAATTTTTTTCCATACAGAGGACACTTCAATCTTTGGCTATCACATATATAGATTCAAACTCTTACTTCCTGGATTACACCTGGATCTGTTATAAAGTTCTAGCTATCATTATTTAAATGAGAAAGATACATTTTGAAATATATATAAATGTTTTCCAAGCCTATGCAACTTAATTTGGGACACAATATACAGAACACAGATATGTAACGATTGCTTTTACTTCTTATCTGAACATTTTCATTCTTTTAATATAAATGAAAATTATTAGTATTAGTGTCAGCCAACACTTATGCTTACAATGTAGGTACTGTGATATGGGCTTCACGCACACTTACCCAAGTAACTCTCACAACCGCCATATTAAATAAATACTCTGACTCCAACTTTACAGATGAGGAAACCGAGGCACAGGGTATAACCTGCTCAAGGTGACAGAGCCAGGATGTTATGGAGCTGGGATTTAAACCCTGCAGCCTGGCTCCAGCGCCTTTGCTATTGCCATGCTCTATGAACTCATTAACAACAGAAGTCATACCCCCAAATTTCCCTTCCTAATACCGATTCCTGTTCTGTATCAAAGAGGTTCTCTCTCTCTCTCTCTCTCTCTCTCTCTCTCTCACACACACACACACACACACACACACACACAATACTATTCAGCCATTAAAATAAAAGGAAATCATGTATTCTGCAGCAACAGGGATGGAACTGGTGGGGGGTGTCATTATCTTAAGTGAAACAAGCCAGGCACAGAAAGTAAAATAACACATGTTCTTAACTCATAAATCAGTGCTTTAAAAATGTGTTCACATGGATGTATAAAGTAGAATGATAGACAATGAAGACTTAGAAAGGAAAGGGGTTGTGGGGGGTGGATGATGAAAAATTACTTAATGGGTAAAAATGTATGTTATTTGGATGATGGATACGCACAAGCTCTGACTTGATCACTATGTAATTGATACATGTAACAAAATGGCACTTGTACTCTATAAACAAATAAAACAGAAGTGCTCACTTAATGATTTGATGATATATCAATATTTCAGGTGCACACAAAGTAATAGTACAGCTTGTAATTTACAATTGTAGAACTTATGGTTCTGCTCTAAAAATATTCAAATATATTGTCTAAAAGTCAGATAATAAGGCTCAAGGTGAAAAAAGAAACTAAACCGATAAATAGCGGTCTTGTTAAGTCTATTTTACCTATAAAATAAAAAATGCTATCTGCTGTTGGTCATGTCAGGTATAATTAGTCTGACCAATTTTTTCATGCTTTTGAGGAGTTTTAACTAAACTCTTGCCAAATCAATTGGCCATCTTTTTAGAAAATGGCTTGTGTTGCTTTTCTAAGGACACAGGAAATAGAGTCTGATTTTTTTTTTCCGTTTGAGAACAACTGAAAAGTGATATGACAAATGCCAAGATAACTTAGGTTTGCTACACAAAGTACCACAAAAATTTGCATAATAAAGACATTAAGTGTGATTTGCATCCAATATTGGAGTCTCTTTCTACATAATCCTACACTTCTTGCCATGAACACAAAGTATCTTTACCCATTCACCCCAGAAAAATAAAATAAGACAAGATGGGGCAAAGTAATAAAGAAACACATAAAGAAAAAGAACTTGTAAATTCCTGCTGTCTCATGCAGGCAGACATGGTGGAATAGGACACACTCACCCTGTTTCCACATCAGCAATGGTCTTGCTAATATCTGAAATATAGAAAATGCCTACTTATGGGCAAAATAGAAGATAAAATTAGAACTGGAGGACTGGGCGCGGTGACTCACGCCTGTAATCTCAGCACTTTGGGAGGCCAAGGCAGGCGGATCACGAGGTCAGGAGGTCGAGACTATTCTGGTTAACACAGTGCAACTCTGTCTCTACTAAAAACACAAAAAAATTAACCAGCAGGCATGGTGGCAGGCGCCTGTAGTCCCAGCTACGCGGGAGGCTGAGGCAGGAGAATGGCGTGAACCTGGAAGGCGGAGTTGCAGTGAGGCAAGATCACACCACTGCACTCCAGCCTGGGCGACAAGAGCAAGACTCTGGTTCAAAAAAAAAAAAAAAAAAAAAAACAACTGGACCAAGTAGAAAAAGATATATAGCATTATAAACACTCACTGAAGTGTCAATGTAACCACTAAGTGTAAATATGCTGTGAATTATAAAAGGCATTATAAATAGCACAAAAATATGCAGAGATACTTTAAAAAATCATTTGCATAATAACCTTCCAGATATAAAAGTATTACCTTTAGGAGTGGAGTGCTGAGGGCTTTTAGCGAAACAAGAGTTATGTGAAGCCCAGGGTCTCCTATACAAACTAAGAGACTGCACTGTCCCCTGAAAGTCCCCTCCGAAGTCTTCTTCCTAAGTCTCATTGACAGAATACTCTGTCTGTCCTTCACACCACTGGAAAATTACTTGGGCTTTTCCCAGGTACTAGAGTAATTCTAATAAGGGAATTTGCCTACTGCTCATGACAGTTTTACAGCTCTAACTATAACAATAATTCAAATTTGTCATTGACATTTTGATGCCACAAAAATAATTTCTATGTGTACATACATATATTTTTCACATTCAGAAGGGTAAAAATAGTGGTCTTCCTTAAATGTGCCAATTAAAACAAGACAGAAAAATCATAAAGTGTTTTACTAAACAGTGATTTTGTGTTTTTTTTTTTTTTTTTTTTTTTTGAGACGGAGTCTCACTCTGTCGCGGGGCTGCAGTGCAGTGGCCGGATCTCAGCTCGCTGCAAGCTCCGCCTCCCGGGTTCACGCCATTCTCCTGCCTCAGCCTCCCAAGTAGCTGGGACTACAGGCGCCCGCCACCTCGCCCGGCTAGTTTTTTGTATTTTTTAATAGAGACGGGGTTTCACAGTGTTAGCCAGGATGGTCTCGATCTCCTGACCTCCTGATCCGCCCGTCTCGGCCTCCCAAAGTGCTGGGATTACAGGCTTGAGCCACCGCGCCCGGCCTGTGTTTTTAAAAGAAAGAATTGGGTTGTCTATACAATACACAACATATCAAAATGCATAAACATGATTTTATCTGCAGGTCTTTATTAGGTAGAACCCTTAAATTTGCCACTAAATAAGGCTTATGTTTTCAAGTATTACTTTTATTTTCTACTTGATTGTAGAACTATAAAAAAGGGTGCCACTATTTTCTTCATTTTCATTTATTATGGTACATATTCTGTACCTGATATGGTACATCTGACCCAAAATAAATGTTCAATAACTATCACAGAATTGCTGGTTACTTATGAGATGTAACATCAAACATAATAAAATTTTTTGTTTTTAATCAAATCAGACTTTTAATAAAAAGATAATAAAATAACAGTTTCTTACTGCTGTACATTAAAACCGCACACTTCTGAATGGAGAGATCAGTTATCAGTGAATTGCTTTTCTATGACACTGGATGGCTGCACAGGAGCAGCACTGACCTGAATTTATACAAACTCTCAAGGGATGTGAACTCAATGTGATAAGTGACGGCAGCAATGGCCAATACAGGAGTGCAAACCAGGTGTCCCGCCCCCTTTCCAGGAAGGGCATAAAACAAGACATGATCCCTCTTACAGCTCCAATTAAACAAAATAGCCACAACACCTCCCTCACCCCTGTCCGGGATGAGGTTATTTGTGAAAATGAGCCAGTGCCCAACCTGGGGTTCTGGTAGGGTAAGGGAAGTAGGGGGAAGCTAGTGATGGGTGGGGTACAGAGAGGCTCCCCTCCATACATGTTTTATTAAAATATTATGTGTAATCATAATAACCAAAAGTATACACACATATTTTTTCTCTCCTTTCAGTTTTAAAATAGTAAACAAAAAATCCAGAACAGTAATACTTGCATAACATAGTTACACTATTTTACGTTTAAGAAGGTTCCCTGGAAGCATGTATTCCATAACTGACTTTTTGTGTAGAATAACGCATTTTATATATTTAAAGTAGATTGTGGTATCTAGGTACAAGAAGACATTAAGAAGATGAGAATTTATAGTACCCCATCACTTTAATCTCTGAGAAAGCTGTAGCCTAAAATTACCATATACTAATTGCCAATGGTCTTATCAAGAAGACAATTATGAACCCTAAAAATAAGTATCAAATACTTATGTGCTGAACTCCAGGAAATTGCACACTCTCCTCTTAAACCTATTTATCATTTCATGCACAATTTTAACAGACTCAGTTACTTACCACTTAGAACTAGATTGATAAAAGCAAATTTTTAACAGAGAATGCTAGTAGATGCAGGGATTTCAACAACAGGACTGACATCCATGGTGATATGCACAGTTACCACACTACCATATATTCAGTTAGTGAAAAACTTCAATATCAGTGGGTAAACAGCCACTGTCCCCAGGCTTCCCAGTGGCCTGCTCAGAATCTCTTCTCAAATTCCCCAGATCCTCCCATAACATGGCTATAGGGAACGCCTGGCAGAGCAGAGGGCTTCCAGAACCCTGCTCCAGCTCTGCAGCCAGCCTCTGTTGGGTTTGGTCAGTGTCTTTATTGTACTGATAGTTAAATACCATGGTCCAATGAGTCTATGATACACATTTCCTGCCCATATTTTATTATTTCTGAAATTAGGGTCTTCCTTAACATGGAAAAATGGTGGGCATTAACAGCTTAATAGGCAGCTTTTAGGGACACATAAATAATAATGCAGTTTCTAATCAATGGTGCCTTAGAATCACTGAAATAAAGTATTTTGAATATCCATTATTAACAGTGGTAAAGATCAATGGGTGACAAACTGAGGAGAAGTCATACATAACACTAAAGAAAAGAAAAAACTTAACATGCCACTCTGGATCCATTTTCTATAGGAAGGTAAACAACACAAAACTTTAATCATATTTTCTTCCAAAAACCATTTTAAAAGCAGAAATCAAGCACCAAATTGATAATTTTAATTACCTTCAAAGCCATCATTGTCAATGTCACCAAGATTAACTATAGATTCGCCAAATCTTGCAGCATATTTGTCACTTCCAACGAGGTTTGTTTCCATTTCATTCATTACTGCTCCCTAGATAGAAAGGGAGAGAAACGGTGTCATTATAACACTCCCTGACAACTTCACACAATTTACTGTTGTAATTGGATATGGATTTTTTCTAATGCGTCAAACAAGTTGGACAAACTACAGACTGAGCTTTAGTACACACATCTCAGTTCAATTCAATAAATATTTATTGAGTCTGTCAACACATAATAGTATGATTAGAGCTCAGAGGACATAAAAAATTGTCAAACTCATGATCTCTAGCTTTGAAAATCCAATAAATCATTTTGATAATTCAATTTAGCAAATATTTATTGAGCTTCTACTAAAGACAACACACTGTGCAAAGAGTGAAAAGGTGAAAGGGGGCAAGGAAGTGTGTGTATAAAACACATTCCCTTTCTCCAATAAGCTCACAGTTACAGGCAGGGCTTAGCCCAAGCATACAAATGACTGAGAAACAGAAACTGCTTTACAATATCAAGAAGCAAAAATAAATAAATAAATAAATCTAATTATAACAGAAGAGACTTCATAAAGGAGATGGCATGCCAGGTGGCTACTGAAGGATAAGCGTAATTTTGATACACAGAGAAAACCAGCAGCAAAACAAATTCCAAAGAGTTTGGCTCTAATGCATGGCATGTATAATGAATGAGACAAAAATGTCAGATTGCAGTCTTATAGTGCAGCATCTTGATTGTCAAGGAAAATTTACTCTTAATTTAGGGAACAACAGGAAACACTGAAGGTTTCTGAGTTGAGGAGTGACATGATTGAAGTTGGTCTTTGGAACCAGCAGCAGTGGAGCATAGATTAGTCAATGGATAACTAGGAAGGAGGAAGATGAGTTACTACAATAAGACATTCAATAATGTAATAATTAGCTGTTACAATCACAGCTATCAGTTCTCTTCGCAAACTGATCATGTCAGTCCTTTGTATTAAAAAGAGAAAAGGCCATATCCTTTCTTCTTCCCAAATCTACTTGGCACTCCTTAAGCGTATACACGTTCTTTCCTTGTCAAGTGTCTTCATTTGTGAATTTTACAATAGAAAAATTCTGATTTTTGTCTTTCTCAAACACTACTTCCTCTGTAAAAGCTTCTTGACCCAAAGGGAATCACTTCTTCCACTTTGTATGTACTTACAATGTGCCATGTACCACGTCGTAGTCAATTGTTTACTCCCATTGGTGTCTTTACAAGATCCTGAAGTCCTGGGGACAGCTCTACGATTATTACCTCTTTTTATAGTCCGGGTTACATTTCAGATACTAAATGTCATTTATTTTATTTTAAATGAACTAAGATGACTGGGAATCATCTTTATAATCACTGACGCTGAAGCAGTGAATGATTGATTCAAAGAAGTCAGGGATAAAACAGCTTGGCTCCCGGGCAAATGTCTAAATTTAAAGAGCAGAAGGGTGAAAAGGCTCCAGGGAGAACAGACAAGGTACGGACTTAAGACAGTGCAATGGCTCTGAAGTTCTGGAAGGAGAGTTTCAATAGGAAGAGGTGATCACTATTCTTCAAGTATTCCCTAGTCACAGAGAGTGGTGACTGAGAGTTCACTGGAAACCCCTGAGAGCTATTTTAGTACAAGTAGGTAGAAGTCAGAGTCACTCAAGTATCATTCTTTCTTGAGTTCATTCAAAAACAATTTCACCTACTTGTCTAGGACTCTTTCAAGCCCTGATGAAACAGCGGTAAACAAGACACAATATCTCTCCACATGGCATCTATACTACAGAAGAACAGACAACAGCAAATCAAATCAATGTAAATAAATGCCACCTAGTGGTTAGCGCCATTTCAGAGAGTTGAGAAATTAGAGGTTAGATAGAACAAAGGAAGACCGTATCAGAGGATTTAAAAGCTGAAATCACTTATTAAATTAATTCAAGTGTTTAATAAGAGTAGTGCCTCGAGGTAGGCATGAGGGAAGAACAGGAGGGTAGCCAAGTGGGTAGAAGGGTTTATCTGTTTTTTTCTTAATGAGATTAAGATTGCAATGGGGGAAAATGATTCTATGTTGCTTTACTTTAGGTATACATGTGGATGTTTAGTTGTAAAGAGGAAGATAAGAGAAAGCTGCAGCACGAGGATGTGGCCAGTACAAAGACCACTATTTTTGGAAATGGAAATGTGAAATCTACGGAAGAAAATTATCTAATATCACTATTAATGAGATTGAATGATCACTGTGTAGATAATTTGCTTTTACTATTAAATGTAGGTTAAATACAGTCTAGGAAATGCCAAAGCATAAATAACTTCCCTGCTCTGTATTTTAAACTTTGAGAATCTTCCATTTATAAGACTAGATGTTTTCTTTCTTAAATTGTAGAGTTTAGTCTGATGCTTAATATAAGAACTTGCTAAATGCTCTGAAACCATTGACTGAACATAGTTACAAATACTTTCTTGAAACAGAGTCCACTTTGTTGAATCCTGACTGAAAAATGCTATGCCATTAGAAATGAACTGGTATTCTCACAAGCCCACTCTTGTTTTCAAATCAAAGGAACAGGCCAAGAAGATCTCATTAAGACTCCATAAATTTTTTTTTTGACCTAATGTCAAGAATCTAGGCTGGCAAGATAAGGCCAGAAAGTCTTTGAATTATCAAGTGGTCAGTTTCTACCACAATAATTTAAAATTGAATTATAGTCAGTAATTACCTATTTATACAATTAATATATCCACTGTGGAATAAACTGTGCCAATTTTATATTCTTATCAAGAGCATAATATATATGGAATTATGAAAATTAATGTTTTAACAAAACACATCTCGTTTCTAATTGTTTTCAAGAAATTGAAAATACTTAATTATTCATCTTCTAGTCCTAGTAATATTTTATAATTTATATAAGGACCTTAACCAGAACTATTAAGAAATCTATATTTTGAAGGAGGTATAAAAACTATTCTTTCAAATTGGATTAGTATCAACATAAAACTGAAAGAAATTTCAGCTACTAGAGTGAACACACACAAGCTGTGAACAGAGAAACTCCCTAACAATCTATTTCATAGATTGTTCTAGAATATCAAAATGAGATCCTTTCCCATTCATCATCATATTCCATTTCATTTTTAGAGCATCAGTACAGTATTAGAATTTTAACTTTTGTCAATAAAAAAAACCTGAAAATAATCTCAGATCTCTGGAATAAGACCAATTTCAGTTTTGATCATAATTCCATAAATGGCTTCCAGTTGGGACACTTGGACATACCGAGCCGGAGTTGATGTACACAAACACTCTTCCTTCCTCTCTGATGGTGCTCTGCATGGGCGCTCCCACGAGCAGATCTGAGAAGCCATCTGCGTTAAGGTCCACAGCACAGACAGAAGCTCCAAAGTACGATCCAAGCTGTCTCAAAACAAACCAGATCCACTCATTGAGAAAAAAGCAGGGCTACTCGCAAAAGCCCACAGAGATACTAAAGGTGAAGACATATTACCTTTTTACCTTTCATTTCATGTAAGATATTTAGTTCTTTTTCATCAATGCTGAATATATATGCCTGTAATTGGGGAAATAATTAGAAAAGATTTTATGAATACCATATATTTTTTAAAACCCCACTCATTTCTGTTTGATCGAAACATGAATTTTTACAACTTGCAGTTAATTGCTCAAATATAAAAATAAATCATTTTAAGAGTGACACAAAAGGGTTTGGGATCCACTGTTACATTAATATGCCTTACTTGCAAAAGTATTTTCTCAGGAAGTATTTTATTGATCTTCTAGAGGGGGCACAGGAAGTGTTGTTCGCCTCACTTTTCAAAAGTAAGACTCAGAAAAGCTGAGTGACCAATATTCACATAGCAACATAGCAAAAACTAAAACCAGAAATAATATTTCCTTCTTTCTGGTCTTACCACAAAATATATAGTTGCCTCAACTTCTTTTCAGCTGTGAAACTGTTCACCATATACTTCCTGGATATTTTTAGATAGTTCTATCTTATAATTTTCTTAAAGGAAACAAAGTCTCATTTGACTTTTGTAATTTTTCAGAAAGTGTTTTGCTAAATTTCTTCTAAAACCGTAACGTCTTTCACCAATTCCACTAAATGTAATAACTTGTTCATCATTTCTAATCTTTCTTTCCTTATGGATGCAGTTTCTCCTTTAATATCTTATTCATGCAATGTATTTGAACCTTTGTGAAGAAATAAATATAAAAATGTAATTCTTACTTTACCAATCTGCTCGTGTTGAGGAGCTCCTCCGACTACTTCAGTAGTATGCTGACTCCGAAAATGACCAGCTCCAACTGAATATCCTTTAAGGGAGAAAGTATGAGAGTCTTGGGTAAAGTACATCATATGGTAATATGGGTAAAATAGATCATAAAATTAAATGATACCCCATTCAAAATGACTACATTAAGCAGTTAAGAATATTTAGCATACAGATACTCAAAATCGGTCATTCATTATGTTTTATGCAATTTTGATATGTTTTACAAAACTGCAGTCATATGGTTTGTATTTCCAAGTCCTAGAAATTGAAAATAGCATCTTTACATCTGGTGCAGTATAATCAGTTTCTAGGATTACAACAGACATATTTTAGAGTATATTAAATATAACATCTTAATTGGGAAATGAAAACTTTAAACCTTAAATAAAAATCCTGCTAAAGTTCAGCTTTTTTGTCACCAAATCTTTCTTTTGTGACGACTTTTTGATGACAAAAGGTCATTTTATTTTATGTAATAAAAGGCATATCAAGTTATATTTCTTGAACTATTTCAAAGAATCCTTTAATCATAAACAAGAAAACACTGAATTGTAACAAATTCTTCTACTTGAAATTTCTTCTGTTTGAATGGAAAGAAAGAGTGCTTGTTTTTTAATTATTTCTGAGTGTAAGATGCTCACATTTGACACACATACAGTTTAAACAAACATGGATTTTCTGAAAATCTATAGGAAAAGCATTTATTTTCTTGTAATGGACATTAATGCAAGAAAACTTTGCATTTCTGTTGAAATACAGACGATAAAGTATCCTACTATTGACTTATGAGATGATAGTGAGGAGGAGGAAGATGATAAAAATAGTTAAGCTCTGGGAAATATTCTAAGAACTTATGAGGTGAAGGTCAATGAGCCGTTTGTAGACCCATATGCTTCACAGAGCCCCTCATCTGGAATGTGGTGGACAGTACCACTGGCTTTCAGTTGGTCCTTAAAGAAACTATACTTACACAGATGTTTAAATGAGTTAATTCACATAAAGTTCTCACAAAAAGTTCCTGAGATATGGGAGGCACTCAATAGAAACAACCTGTATAACTGGTTGACTACATAAAGATACAAACTTACTAGTGTTTCCTAAAGTGAACTACAACGAGTAAACTAAACTAGAAGTTCTATTAAGAATTATATATTGATGATTTTAGGCACATGTGTAAATGTAAAATATTAAGTTAACTAAAGTTTCATAAATCCTATCCTTAAGAGACAGTTTCTGAACTGTCTAATTATTACTGTAATTATACTGGCCACTTACATCTTTGGAAAATATATTTTCCTTATTTATAATTATAGTACTAGTATTTGTAAGGCAGAGATCATTTAAGTTTGTCCATTTTTATAGTACCTAAATAACTTCCAAATTTTACTTGATTTTGTTTGTCTAAAAAAGCCTTGTATTTATTTGTAGTTATATTGTAGACAAAAAGAGAGCCAGTCCAATAAGATGATCCTGGGGCTCCCATCACAATTAAATCCTGTAAGAAAAAAAAAAAAATTATTAAAGTTTAAGCTCACCACCCCAAACCTCCTCCCGATACACAATAGATAGTGAAGAGAACATATTTTTATAATAATAAATTCCTGAAGTAGGAATATTCTGTGAAGTTAAATCATACCAGGAAAAAAAAAAAAAAAAAGCCAGAGAAGTTGGCTAATGGATTTCTACCTAAAAGTGAAATCTCAGAGAAGAAGCTCTGAAATTCTCATTTAACGCATTTATCAGTGGATTTCAAAAGTTGAAAGGAGAACTACTGAACTCTAGGGTAAGCTTTCGGGAGACAGGCAATATGGTTCCTATGAAAGAAAATCATATGTGGGTAATTCATGTGTGCTAATTACGGAGATGATCATGTGTTGCCAAAGAATAAAAAGTGGACTTAATTTATTTCAATTTGCAAAGAACCACTGATTTTTCTAATAATATTAGCTTATGGGAGAAAAGTCCAATGGAATACGGGGCACATTTTGTTATACATAGGAATTTAGGAGAAGGAGAAGATTGGAATGAGCACGCCCTTGTCTGGTATAGTATGAAAACTCTCAGCAATTAAATCTCTTTAGCATATTTCTATATTCCTAAATAATCCTAAACTTTAAAAAAGTCGACTTAAACTGAAGAAAGCATTTTCTTTGTAAGCATTTTAAGCATTTTAATATAACTGTTAATATTTGCAGACACTGTCAACCCCAAACTTGATATAGCCTGATCTTCATGGACTCAAAAAAAACATTCCTGAATTCACAATGTGTTTTTAAGAAAAACTGAGAGATTTGGGGTTGAGTACAACTGTGCCCTTTCATAGGTATCCTAGAATGTTAAAAACAGAGTAAAAAATCTTGGGAATATTATCTATCTGATTTAAGGGGATATTAAGTTCTTAAATTTCCCAATTACAATAATTTTAATGAAAAATATAGACTAATATGCTTCCTTTGCCCCTCAACTAGAAATTTAAAATAACACACTTGGGTTATTTTCAATACCTAAGTTAACAAGATAATTAACTGTAGCTACTTTTTTCATTAAATTATTGAAGAAATATTCTTCACTATAGATTTTAGTTCATCTTATGTAGTATAGCCATCTATATATTGATATTTTATTGAAATATAAGTGGAATTTTTGAGTGGCAAAAATTAAGTTGTAATACTCAAATTTAAGAGATAGGAAGATTTTGCACAGTTTTTACTTTAAAACATATCAGTCTTCCAAATCATGAGAAGAATTAAGATTCTATATGTTAACATTTATAGCAGCTATTTTTTGAACAATTACCTTTGTGTAAAAACTAGATATTCCAGCTTGACATGACGCAAAATTTTCTCCAAATTTTTTCACATAATCTGAAATGAAATATTAAAACAACTCAGAATTATATCTTAAAATAAACATACAATCTCCATAATTTGTTTCTTAAATAAATTCTTACAGAAAGGTCCTTCAAGGTCTATAGTTTGTACTTTTTAAAAATAAAAACCAGTAACCTTGATATAATTTAAAAATCCCTTCCATATTAATATTCAAAATATTCCTAAGAAATGGCAATTAAAATATCTCCCTCTGCTGCTTCTTCATAGGAAGCACACACAGCATATACTCAAAAAATTTTTGTCAAATAAGACAGAGGTAGGATTTATGATTTTGAGTCCATGTTTACTTTTTACTGTATATATCTAAGGTGTGCAACATCACGTTTGACATACATATACATAGTGAAACAGTTACTACACTTAACATACATACCTCCTCACAGTCATCTTTTTTGTACATTGAGTGAAATCTACTCTCTTGGCAAACTTCCAGTGCACAATAATTAACTCCAGTCCTCATGCTGTACATTAGATCTCTAGACTTATTCATCCTACACAAATGCAGCTTTGTACACTTTCACCAACATCTCCCCATTCCTAACCCTCTCTCTTCTCACCTTCTTCTCTATGTATTTGACTTTTTTAGATTCCACTGATAAGTGAGATCATACAGTATTTGTCTTTCTGTGCCTAGCTTATTTCACTTAAAATAATGTCCTTCAGGGTCATCCATGTTGTCACAAAAGTCAAGATTTCCTTTTTTAAAGGCTGAATAATACTCCATTGTATATGTTTATGCATATATGTGTGTATACATACATCTCACAACTCCTCATCCATTCAGTCATCTGTCAATGGACACTAAGGTTGTTTCTGTAACTTGGCTATTGTGAATGCTGCTGCAATGAACATAAAAGCACAGATCTCTTTATGTGGTACTGATTTCATTTCCTTTGGATATATACCCAGAAGAGGGATTGCTAGATCATATGGTAGTTTTATTTTTAATTTGAGTAACTTCCCTACTGTTTTCTATAATGGCTGTACTAATTTACATTCCCACCAACAGTGTGCAAGGGTTCCCTTTTCTCCACATCTTCGCCAACACTTGTTATCTCTTACCTTTTTCATAATGACAGTTATAATAGGTGTGAAGTGATACTTTATCGTGGTTTGTAATTTACATTTCCTTGATGATAGGTAATGTTGAGCACCTTTTCATCCACCTATTGGCCATTTTGATGCCTTGTTTGGAAAGAAAGTCATTTGTTCTCTTGACTACTTTTTAATCAGGTTATTTGGACTTTTGCTATCGAGTTGGTGAGATCCTTATATATTTTAAATATTAACCCTTTCTCAGAATTATGCAAATATTATCTCCCATTCTACAGACTGTCTCTTCACTCTGTTGATTGTCTCCTTTGCTATACAGGAGCTTTCTAATGTAGTCTCATTTATTTTTGCTTTTGTTGTCTGAGTTTTTGGTATAATTTCCAAAAACTCATTGTCTAATGTCAAGTAGCTTTTCTCTTATGTTTTCCACTAGAAGTTTTGTGGTTTCAGGTATTATGTTTAAGTCTTTAACCCATTTTAGTTGACTTTGGTATATTTGCTAAGATAAGGGTTCAATTTCATTCTTTTGCATGCGGATAGCCAATTTTCCCAAAGGCATTAAAAAAAAAAAAACCAACAACTTTCAGGTTCAGGGTTCATGTACAAGTTTGTTGCATAAATTGCGTGTTGCGGGGGTTTGGTGTACAGATTATTTCCCCATGCAAGTAATAAGCATAGTACCCGATGGGTAGTTTTTTGGTTCTCTCCCTCCTCCCATCCTCTACCATCAGGTAGGCCCCAGTGTTTGTGCCTACTTTGTGTCCCTTGTGTCCATATGCACTCAATGTTTAGCTCCCACTTATAAGTGAGAACATGTGGTATTTGGTTTTCTGTTTCTGTGTTACTTCGCTTAGGTTATTGACCTCCAGCCCCATCTAAGTTGCTGCAAAGGACATAATCTCATTATGTTTTATGGCTGTGTAGTATTCTACAGTGTGTATGTATCACATTTTCTTTATCCAATCTGACATTGACAGGCATTTAGGTTGATTCCATGTCTTTGCTATTGCTAATACCATTTATTGAAGACAGTATCCTTTCTTAGATTTTGCCCAACTGAAAATATAGACTGAATCAAGATCTGCATGGACATAAAGGTCTCTTATTACAAAACCCCACGAATGAATGCTTTTGGAACTTACTAAGGGGGCAAAGCTTTGCTTCTTCCAAAAAACTGATATAAGTAAACTTCTAAGAAAATAAGAATTGGAACCACAGCTTCCTTTTGGCTTTGCTAAGCAGAAAACTTAAATAAATTGGTAAGTCATTTATCATGACCACTTCTAGTCAGGAGTTTTCATCCCTTTTAAAAATATATATCTTACATGATCCTGTATTTTACAATTGTAGATGTGTTAGGTTTATGGCATCTTGAGATTTTTGCAGTATGTGGCTAGGTATATCTGAGAAAAACTAAAAACTCTACTATGAAAATGTTTTAAAGATAAACTGAAAACTATTAGGAAAAAGAAGATAGCAAACAATCAGAAACCAAGACTGAGTTTTATTGCAACTGAGAATCAATATTCACTTCTTTATCTTTTGGGTATCCAAAGGCAAAATAGGAATATATGTAATATAAGCTGCTCTGTGATGTCACATTCCAGAGAAGAAAGACCCACATCTTATTAGCATCAATA
The DNA here is from genome assembly GCF_009764315.1 of Trachypithecus francoisi. Taxonomy (NCBI): domain Eukaryota; kingdom Metazoa; phylum Chordata; class Mammalia; order Primates; family Cercopithecidae; genus Trachypithecus; species Trachypithecus francoisi. The sequence continues at coordinate 60,479,322 of NW_022681458.1, forward strand.
ATTGAACTCAAATACCTGGCCAAAGTTTTGCCAACCAATACAATTTTTCTTTGGGTGCTGAGGGATTTGAGAGTGAGGGTGGTTAGAAAATTAGAAATTTGCATTCATATGTTTCTTAGCTTCCTAAAGACACGTTGTTGGATTTTAGTTTTGCTGCAGATATCATCTGACATGCTCTGTTGACATTCACCCCAATTCTGCTCACTTCTGTTATGTCCTAGCTCTGTACTTGTTGATGCTACCTATAGCATAGAGTTACCATGAGAAAAATGTTTCAAACTCAAGACACCAATCTCTTGCTGCTTAAAGGAAAACGTGAATTAGAAAAAGAGATAGTGAGTGTGAACGAAGGATTTGCTTACACTGATTATTCTTCCTGATTACTCCTGGAAGCTAAAGGTAACAGGAAACCTAAAGTCTTTCTTATTAATCAGACTTCCAATATAATTTCACAATTTAAATGTCCTTTATTTGCTGGGTACTAGTCTCACTCACACCAAATTAAAGTAAATTTAATGCAAAAGTGGGTAGTCACCAGCTAGATTTCAGAGTTATTCAAATTGTAGAATTTTTATAGCAAAGTACATTTATGGAAAAATAATGCTATTGCAATTAGGTAAAGAAAGAAACTGAGTAGTTAAAAAGAACATAATTATTCAGAAGATCTCCCTCTCTTCTGAACATCTAAACTTGAACATACATTTAAAACACTAAGAGATATTCACTTACTTATCTTTATCTAATTAGTATCAAAATAATGCCTTACCTTGATAACACGGAGCTATTCTTTTACTCAGTTCTGTTCGTAAATCAGGGGGCATTCCATAGCAACCACCAGTGGGGAGCTTATTTTCATTCTTTATGTAAAATATATTTTTCCATCTATGCCCACAAGTCTGAATAAAATAAAAGTAGACCAAATGATGTGAAAGCTCTACCCAGGATAGCTGATTTCATGATGGATCAGTGGACCAGTTCCAATACCTACCACGATGGATCCATTTTCTCCTGGCTGTCTGGAAAGTGTGACCCCCAACCACTGATTGTCTCTCTCTTCCAAACAAGTCTTTCCACAAGGTTCTCCATTAGGGCTACCTATAGCATTTGAAAATAATTTTATCATCAGTTGTATTGAAAACACTCTACAAAAGCAGAGAAAACTGTGCAATCATCCCCAGTATTTTTCCGTTAACTACTTCTCTATCTTATATTCAGGGCACAATGTGAGGATAAATGTGAATTACTCTGTGCCAACATAATTATTCTCTAATACAAGGTGACTTTTGTTGTAGAAATGACCTCCAACTGGTAGCACCATGAAGAGATAGACTCAATCATATAAGAGATAGCTAACAGGACTAGGAGTGGGAAAACCACTTAAAGCTAATACCAGGTTGTGCAACTACAACTGCTGTGTCTAACGTTTGGAAAAGATTTAGCCATTTATCTAACAATGTAAGCAATATTATCAGAGCACTTTAAAAAATGTTTCTTCTACAGAGATATTAAGAACAGAAAGACTATAAAACATTCTCAGCAATTAAGGTACAATTAATTTATTGGAGCTGGAAGGTGATGATTAAGCGTGCAGAAAGTGGAACACAGAATTAGCATGGCAATAAAGCCTTGCGTTTATAAGAAACTGCCCTATGTTTACATTTATTGGAATATGACTCATGTTTTCAACAGAGATAAAGTGATTTGGAAAACCAGATTTTCTCAGTAGTAAATAAAAAACTTCAATAGACACTCTGGCAAATGCATGAATAGCCAAACATAAATAAAATACTCATGTACTAGATAGTGCTTCTATACTACATAAGAAGTGGTCTTCACAGTGATCATTTTTTTGTTAGCAAAAATTCTTTATGTTATAGCTGGGTTCCTATTAAAATCCTATGTTAAGTAATTTCAAATAAGTTACTTTGGGGGAGAGTAAGATGCAGTATCCTAAGATTCTTTTTGCTGTCTCTATTTTCACCCTCTTCAGTTGGCATATGAAAATTCTATTGCATCTGTTCTTAATTCCTGGCAGTTAAATACATTAGCATCAATTTGATTGGATAAAGCTGTGGAACTTGGGTTTGTTAATTTTGAACACTGGTCACTAGGTACTAAGTTTTCATGAATTTATGGTGACCATTCTCTCTATATCATTGGCACTTTTTCTCCTCCTATAATGTTGACCCCTAAATGTAGTTTCCTGGGCAAACTCAGAACCCTTACAGAGGTAGACTAATATTTTTACTTATTTTTTTGGTGCCAATGGGGGTCTCACTATGTTACCCATGCTGGTCTTGAACTCTTGCCTCAAGTGATCCTCTTGTTTTGAACTCCCAAAGTGCTGGGATTACCAGCATAAGCCCCCATGCCTGGTAAGGCTAATATTTGAGAAGTGAAATTATTTGCACTAAGTCTTCTGGGTAGGAGAGATTTTGTTTAAGGAGTGTGGGAAGATGTTTGTTTATACTTTTGTTTTCCAAAATGTCATTGAGGAAAAACAAAACCTTTAATCATCACAACTGAAGTGAAGAAAATGTTTGAGCCCCTCCTCCAGAGATTCTGCTTCAGCAGGTCCAAGTGAGGCCCTGATTACCCTAGGTCAGCGGTTCCCAATCTTTTTGGCACTGAGGACTGGTTTCATGGAAGACAATTTTTCCATGGGCAGTGGTGAGGGTTGGAATGAAACTGTTCCACCTCAGATCATCTGGCATTAGATTCTCCCAAGGAAAGCACAACCTAGATCCCATGCCTGCGCAGTTCACAACAGGGTCTGCACTCCTACCAGAATCTAATGCCACCACTGATCATCTGACAGAGGCAAAGCTCAGGCAGCAATGCTTACTGGTCCACCACTCACTTCCTGCTATGCAGCCCAGTTCCTACCAGGCCACGGGCCAGTACCCATCCACAGCCCAGGGATTGGAGATCCCTGCCCTAAGTGGTTCTCATGGTCAGGAACACTGTTACTGTGAAATGCAGAGAATGTTTTTCTGGACAGCATACACATAGAATAATGACAACTCCCACTAACTGGTAATGGCTTCCTGGAGAACTAGACTGAAGGGAGGAGGACTAAGACTAGGTCTGGACAAAGAATGCTAGGGCTGAATGGCAATGGTTGCTATTAGATTTGGAAAGGAGCCTTGCTGTGGCTCAAACCTTGATAAAGAATGGTCCAGGTGGACACATAAAGTCTCCGTGTTAAATTGAGAAAGCAAGGGATGAAGACAGAAATGACAGGAAAAGAGAAGGGGAAAACAGGGAAGATGGTAGGAGGGAAAAAAAATTGTGTGTGGGAGATAAGTAAGGTCTAAAACAGGGAGTTGTTATTGTGGCTACCTGATGCCAAACCAACAGAATTTAAAGTAAAACAGAATGACAAATAAGGCATTTTCATTTTCATTATAATATAATTTTCAGTTTTCATTAAAATTGATTTTTTACTGTCAAAAATAGATAATAAATGGTAGATTCAGTCTACACGAAGTTCCTGTTATTTACTACAAGCCACGTTAATAAATACCCTCTGAAAATACTAAAGTTTTTGTGAAGTTATAGTCAACACTCAGTTAAGACAATTGAGCAAGAGGAAAATCAAGGACAGGAGAGGACGGGGCTCACAAAAAACATGGCATGTTTAATAGACACTTTCATTACGATTACATCCAATATTTAGAAACAAATCTATTATTCTAGACAAAGTCACCCAGAAGATTAAAAACAGACAATAGTTTCGCACCACAAAATACCATTGAAATAGCTTGATGGAAATGGCCAAAAAATTATGTGCAAAAATAATGTATTGTTATCTGTTTCTTAGATGAACTGTTTTGTAAATTTCTAAGTGAAGACTAGACAAACTCTTGCATTACGAACTGTTACCTGTTTAATATTCTGCATTGCCTCCTCCTCGTTTTAGTTTTAGCTCCATCAGGTGGCATCACAATGTCATCGCTGCCCAGGCTCACACTGAGGTTTACACACATCACAAACTACTCACTTTCCCACTTACTAACATCACTTCCCTGAAACTTCTTTCTCTCCATGTGAGTGCCTCTCAGCTCTCTGGGAAAACAGCCACTAAATCATTAGGCTATTTTAAGATGTGTCCCATGTAGTCTCACCAAAGTCCTGGGACTTTATTTCCACTGTGGCTCATGCCCTTCCCTTCTCCTTACTGTAGGTTAAAAATAATGATTCTTAGAAACAGGAGAACAAATAGCCCTCCAGAAGCCACAAGAAAGAGATGTTTACCTAAGAACAAATGTGGGAAGAGCTTTCCCAGGAAGCCAGTGATGTGGTTCATTCACCCGTGAGCAGAAGAGATTTCAAATAGAAAAACATATGGCAGGTTTGTAAGTGGGAAGTTGGTGGGGTGGGGGTCAAAATGCCACTAGATGTAATTTCATATCTGTTACAATGTGGTTCCAAATAATAGTTGCCTTCTAATATATAGATAAAATTTCTGATTCATTCGTTTTCAAATATCTCTTATACAGTTGTTAGTTAATCCACTCTTAGATACTGACAGATGACTCTCAACATCAGTACTCAAGGGTTCTCAGACACACAGGATACGATCACTCAGAGGAAATTATGGTAAAATTGATTAATATCCTGTAGGAAGAAGTATTTTCATTTTTGTTAGGGTTAACTACATTTATTGATTTACAATGTTTCTGGCCTACTTCCAAGGCTTAGTAAATAGTGACCTCATTCATCTTGCCCAGGACTGTATCTTTGTCATAATCCCACCCCTGACAAGCAGCCCAGAAATGGGTGCTGAAATGGAAAGGTCAATAAATGAAAAACAATTCAAAGCTTCTATTATGGTTTGATTAGGCATCTTCTATTTGTTTGATATATATTTTAATTCAAAACGTGTAAAAAGAATGAATGCACAGCCAGAAAGTTCATGAAAATAGTCATAAAACAATAATTCTTTCACAGAAGAAAAACCAATCTTAATAAGTGAGCAAATACATATACTACATTTGGATATGTTTCCCCTTTTCACTTATTAACACTGCTTTTACCATAGAGGCAGCCCCCAACAGCAATGATAATACTGAGGTAACTTTCAAGTACTGGTTACAGGCTAGAATCTGTTCAGAGAACATACTGTAATTCCCCCTAGTGTTCTGGGTTTTTTCTTAATTTCTGGGACTTTTTCTCTTTTTATTTCTTAGAGAGTGAGGATCTCACTCTGTCACCTAGGTTACAGTGCAGTGGCATGATCATAGCTCACTACAGCCTCAAACTCCGGGGCGCTTGTAATCCTCCCACTTCAGCCTCCTGTGTAGCTGAGGATATAGGTGCCCGCCACCATGCCCAGCTTCTCTTTTTTTGTTGTGCCCGCAGAATCTTAGCAGAAGAGGTAAGACCTTCACATGATCAGCTTGTGATCATGGCCTTCTCCAAAGCTTTTCTCCCTTAACCTGTGTGATCCTGAGTCCACTCCTTTCCCACTCAGTACTCAGCCTTGGCTGGACATTAGAATCAATGGAAGGGAGTTTGAAACCAGTACCTCCACCTGGGCCCCACTCTTAGAGGCTCAGACTTGACGTCTCTGGGCTAAGAACCAGACATAAGAATTTTTTCGAAGCCCCCCAGGTAGTTGTAACATATGAATGGGCTTGTGAACAATTGCTCTCTACGACGTAGCTCAGGGGTTCCCATATTTTGTCTTCCCTGGGTCATACTGGAAGAAGAATTGTTTTTGGCCATACACAAGGTACACTAACACTAATGATAACTGATGAGCTAAAAAAAAATTATGAGAAAAATCTCATATTTTAAGAAAGTTTGTGGATTTGTATTGGGCCACATTCAAAGCCATCCTGGACCACATGGACATTGATGTATTAACAGATGGTTATGGTTTTTCTTGTATTATATTATTTAAAAACCTACTGTTTTAAAAATAAAAGTCATATCTTTTGTTCCCCCTTGTGTTTAGTTACCTATTGAAATAGCAAATGTTAAGCAAATTGTCTTTGGGTAGAAATACAATATTTCTAATTTGGTCAAAAACGACGATTATTAGAACTGCCATGAAAGCTAATTCTCATGAATTTCTCTGACAGAACACCATAAATAACCTCAGATTATCTTTATATTTTATCCAAATGTCATGCTGAAGTGATTTATAATCTGGTTTTCAATTCAGTTCATACGTTACTCATCTAAACTCTTAGTAAATCAAATCAGCTCCATAATTGAAAAAGCACTTTACATGGTTTAACATAAAAGAGGTGAGCAGAAATTAACATGTGATAATTTTCCCTGCTTTTAAACAACTAGAATGACTAATTCTTTGCACAGTTGAATGCACTTTTCCACTAGATATTTAAAAAACAAAGCCACATTAAAAACCATCTCCTTTTAAGCCTATCTTTCTCTTTCCTATTTTGTTTTTTAACTTGGGAAAGAAAATGTAAAAATGCATGCTTACTACTTCAGTTTCTTTCTTCCTACTGATGTGTATCAGCATATATAAATGTGTATATAAATGCAAATAAACAGGAATTTTGATCAAAGAAAAAGTTAGTACAAAGCTAGTTAAGTACATTCTTTACTCCCCCCCTTTGTTATTCATATCACCAGTTTTAGTGTCATTGCTCCAAGTGTGACAGGGACTACAGGAGATTAGATATTTGACCTTTTATGTCACCTCCATAAGGGCAGATTGACTTTTGTTGACAGCAGCATTCCCACAGCTCAAGATAGTACCTTACATGCAGTAGGCAGGAACTTAATATGTATGAGGGAGGGAATTTTGAACTACATTATATCACCACAAAAAAAAACCCTTTAACTAGAATATACTACTGCATAATTATCACCAGACTTTCAGGGATCTAAGCTTTGGAGAGGTCTTTTCTCTTTACTATGATTGTTCCCTACTTCTCCTTCCAAAATATTATTTTCTTCAATTTTAAGACAGTAACAGATGGTCTGAAAGGAAACAGTCTCTGAGTTTGAAGATCTTTACAAAGGATAATTTGTGAGTGGGATAACTTAAGACAGAATCAGCTGGGGTCCACAGAAGATGCCTATCTCAGAGAGTTTCTGCAAAGACTGTGGAGTAAATGAGATGTGTGACGTGTTTGGATGACAGCCTGGCAGAGAAAACATGCAAATGTTAGTTGCTATTGACATCATTATATTAAAGATTAATGTCAGCATAGTAAGCTGCACATGCATTGCAGCATACAACCTGGCTCGTACAATATATGTGGCATATCATTATTGGGGAACTGGAATCATACACATTAACTCATTTTACACCCACAGTAGTAGCAGAGGATGACTGTATTATTAATTCTATTCTACAGAAGAGAAAATTGAGTCTTAAAGGAATCAAATAACTTGCCCAAATCCATAAGTGGAAAGATTAGAATAAAAAATATCTTTGATCTCTAAGTTATTTCACCCCATAGCATAGAACAATAGAACCCTAGAAATATTTCAGACATATGAATTAACTGAAATCTATTCCACTTTCTGAAGCTTTTAGTTGAAAATATATAAAATATAGTAAATCTGCCTACAGACTGTACAATCAACTTTCACTTGTTCAAGAAAAAGGTCACTTACTTGTTCCCTATCTTGCCCTGCTTTTTTCCTCCCTTTAGAATGGTTCTCAGTATTTTGGCTTTCCACTAAAGAAAGAAGGACCAGGGAAAAGGTCAGACTCTAAGGTCTTCTTTCTATACAACTTTTGACAGTGGAAGTGAAATACTTTGTGGCTGGGAAAGCCTGGGACTTTCAAATGCAAGTAAATGTCTGCTTTATCTACCTGCATCACTGTACTGTGACTTCCCCACCAATTCAGACATTTGACTGGGGTTCTCAGTCTGACTTTCTGGCTACTAAGACAGCATACATACTTACCTGATCTTTCAAAACTCATGATGTGATGTGAAGTTTCAGAAAAGGAGTAAAAGCTCTTACCTTCCACCAACTGCCTTTTTTTTTAAGCTGAAGCTCTATTCCATTATAAGACAAATCCTATACATTTCAAACTGTTCCACTCTAAAGATTTTCTTAAATAAAAAAATCCTGAAACATGAATGACCCTTGTTCCAATTCCATGTTTTATAAAGAGTCATTCATTCAAGATATTTTCTATAAAAGCAGTAAAGTATATAATCCTTCACTCACATAAATTCAGATTAGGAAAAATATGGGATAAAAAGTGAGAAAATCAATTCAAATATGACAACATGACAAAATTTACCATTGCAGGGCTATGAGGATGACAGAAAATTTGTGCTTGTGTATGCAAGAATGCCTGGCACCTAGTAGGTGGTCAATAAATAAACGATAAATGCCTCTGCTCCTCAGGGTACGTACATTATGGTGCTTTAAACTGAGCCAGCAGAGGGCGCTCACAGTGCTGCAAGAATTGATCAACAGTCTTCAGCTTTTTAATTCAAATGGCCCCTTAGTTTTCCCTTTTAAGTCCTAATACTTACTAAATCCATTAATACTAATCCATATAGTATTAGACTATATTAAACTATGTACTCTTTTCACACATCTAGTTACACCTGGTGGCAATGTTTCTAAAAGATAATGATGTTCATGAATTCTACCACAATAAAAATAATTTTGGGTAATGAAAAGTAAAATATCCAAGTTTTAGAGGTGATAAAGGACATAAAAGTATTAAACTTCTAGAACTCTTTTCCTCCAGCTAGCCTAGTGGCAAATAAGAGTCAAAAGAGCAAAACATCAAAGTTAGAAACCAAAGTTAGTTTTTTTTTTAATGTGTTTAAATGTCATATTTTCATATTATCTAAACAAAACCTGATGATAGCCAATAATCATGCTCAATTTATGTGAGAAACAGTTTATATAACTGTAGGCCTGAAAAAGCCAGTTATTTCAGCTCTCTCTTTTTTTTTTATCTTATTCTATTTAGAAAGAGTTCAAGAGGTAAATGTCCCCAGAGAGTAGTGCCAAGCTTTATAGTTGTAATTTTATAAATCTGGGCTGATCCTGAGTCATCATGAGGCCTCAGAACTCTATACAACTAGGTCACTTGTGGGTTTGATTTTAGGTTTGGGGTCTCTGCCAGGGACCTTGTTCTCAAACTTCTTCAAAATCCCACAGAAAATGTACACAAGTCTTTTTAATAACTGAAGTCAAAAATGTGCCCCAGCTGATATATCTTGTAAACATAATTTAAACAGGGAAAGTTACTCTCTAATTACTAATACTTATTGCATGCTTACTACATACCACAGTTTTAATACATGCAAAGACATGTATTAAGTCACTTTTCATAACATCCCTATGAAGTAGATTATCAGCCCAATTTTATGGATGAGGAAGCCAAAACAAGGGATGACTAAGCACTTGTCCAAGGTCACACCACTTGTAAATGGGGAAGGGAAAGGATTAAAACTCACACTATCAACCACCATCCGATGCTAACAGACAATTAATTGTTAGTACTTTTCCATTATTTTGAAATATGGACATTTTGAATAATCCTATACTATTCTGAAACAACCTATTAAAAGAACATATTTCAACCTCTAACATTAGAAAACAAGAAAAGAAAATTCTGAACCTCCACGGTTTTCAATTAATCTCTTGGATTTAAAAATTCATTTGAAAAAACACACTAATGTGTGGATGCCACTTTGTATATCTTTGAAACAAGAAAATACAAAAATGTAAACAGAAAATACTCCAGGGAAATCTGCTTGGTGGTCAGTATTAAAGTTCTATGCTTGCTTTTGGAATTCACAGGGTAGGATGGCTGAAAAGAAAAAAAAAAAAAAAGACAGCAATGAAAGAATTAAAGGAGGTCAGGAAGATAGGAAGGCTTAAAAATATATTAGAGAAAAAACAGTGAGGAATGTATCATATTATCCCGACCAATGGAGGATCAGAATGAGATGAAGAGTTACAGATATCAAAGGACGTTTCTCTGGGCAGAGTTTAAAGGATAAAATAAGAGGTTATATTGACAATGACTGGCAGACAAAACGATAATAGTCTATTGACTTCTAGAAAACTTTCACAAGAAAACAGACTGGTATTGTGGTGAGGTAGACTTCGAAGGGATTCATAAACAGATGGTACACATTGACCAGCATTTTCTATACAGGGCATAATGTCAAAAGAACATGTCTAATCCACTGCACACAAGAAGTCCCATAAAAGGGGTTTTTAAAACTAAGTCTACAATCTTACTATTTTCTGAACATTTTTGTGAATTATAGTATTTTATGTAGTTTATATAAAAAAGATTTTCTATGATTTTTTAAATTTCTCAGAGGTAAACTGAGAACAAGCACACGGCATTACTGAGCCCAGACCTGTCACCTGTACGTCCACTTCCATATTCTAATTTGATGTTCCCAGCTAATCTTAAAATTAAAAATCCCTGCTTTTAAAGACAGTTATTTTCAAGCTCCTATTTCAAGAGTAGGTGTTACTGTTTGAACTACCTGATATGAGCCTTTGGAACCCAAAGTGGACTTAGACACTTTGGAGTAAGGCTGAAATGTGCAGCAAATCCCAGGGGATTTTGACCAAATATAAAAAACATGAAAATTATTTCATGTTTATTGAGTCCTTACATGTGCTCTTCAGAAACAGTCAGAACTGCGTCCACTACTCAGATTTCACTCCTCCAGGAAGGATTCTCCCATTCATTTCTTCTCATCACTATGTGCCTGTCTATTGTCATGCTTATTACATTATCTCATAATTATCCATTTACCTGTCTCTCCCTTCATCTCAACTGAGTTATTCGAGGGCTTCAACCATGTCTTATTCAACTGTGTATATCCAATACATAAGTGATAAAATGTATTAATGAAGGAAGAACCCAGTTAAAAGTTATTGATGCTTGCTATCATCTCACTTCTCAACCCTCTGCAGTGGATTCACCATTAAAGCTTATGTTACCAACGCTACTAATGAACTAATTCTCTCTATATCTAATGAGACCTCACAGTTTCTCACCCTGGTTGATGTCTTGGCAACTTTTACTACTGCCAACCACTCACCTCTTCTCAAAACAGTCTCTTCCTTTAATCAGATTAATGTCACATTGACCTGATTTTTCTTGCTACCTCCTTGGCTTCACCCTCTTGGTTCCCACCCCCGCCCCCCCGCCCCAGTTTCTTTTCTTTTCCAGCGGTTCTCAAGCATGGATGAATACTGGAATCATCTGGGGACCTCTGGAAACTACTGGTGCCCTATAGACTTACCCCAGAGATTTTATTAGTTTGAGGTGGGCCACCAGAACTGTTAAAGCGCTGTATGAGAATTTAAGTTGCAGCCAGACTTGAGCAGCACTATTCTAGCCACTTCTCAAACTGTAGGAATCCTTAGAAATTTGCCATTGGCCATTTGATCTACTTACCCCAGAGAGACGATAATCAAAGCCTTGGAGGTGAATGGTGTTATGTCAATTACTCTTACCTCTGGTTTGCTAGTACAGACCTCTCTACTGTCTACCACACCCATACATGGAACTGATCACTAGATATTTACTTCTATATCTCACAGGAATCTCAAGCCAATGAAACTCATCATTTTGCCAGAAAACCTGCTGGTCTTCCCTCTTTCAGTACATTGCACCATCAACCATGTCACAGCCCAAGTTAGAAACTTCAGTAACATCTTTGGAACCTTCTCACTCAACTCTTGCATTCAGTAATTACCAAGTGCTATCTACTAAACATCCTCAGAATCTCCACGTTCTTCTCCATTGTCACTGCCAGTGTCTTTGTACAGACACTTGTCATCTGTAGTCTAAATTATAACAAAGCCTTCCTACACCTGTCTACCTTCAGTCTTGACCCAGTTACTCCAAAGCGTTCACCAACCTGCAACCAGAGAATATGTCAAACACACAAATCTGATCATGTCACTCCCCAGTTTTAAACATCCTAGGGTAAATTCACACTTAGAGTTGTATCAAAAGTAATCCCTGCCTGCCTTTCTAACCTACAGTTTAGTTCACACTCCGTAGTGCAACTGTACACATTTTTTAGTTCTTCAAAAGCATCGTGCTCTCAAAGACTTCAGGGTCTTTATACACACTGTTTGCTCTTTCTGGCAAATTTTCCATAGCCTCTTCTTCTGGCTAACTTCTGGTTATTTTTCAGTTCCCCCACTTGAACACCAATTCCTCAGGAATGCATCCTTTTATTGTCTTACCTAGATTAAATCTCACCATACTTTCCTATAATAACTTATCTTATAAACTTTAAAGCCCTTGCGACAAGTAGTATGTTTCTTCTGTAGGCCCAGGTTCTGGCCCTTAGGCATCCCTCAATGAACACCGGAATGGATAAATCACCCATGTGTGCAATGGATTTCCACATCTGGCCCAAGAATCGTTGCCAAGGGCATCTATTTTCAAGTCATTGGGTATATCACTCGGTGACCAAGTAAACTTAGGGCAAAAACTAACATGCATTTAGAAAGTCTCATCTTTCAAATTAGGTGGAAACCTCATCCTTTTGGAGATAAAGTTTGGGAAACTGCTGGAAATAAGGAAACTTCTTTCCAGTAACCTGATAGTTTATTAATGAAGCCCTCCATCTTGATTTTCTACACAATTGTATAACAGCCTTCATTCAGGATGATTTTTCAAAATGACCAATCTGCAATCTCAGCTTCATGAGATACAATTTAAAGCACATTGCAAATGAAAAAATAAAAAGTTATCAAGAAAAAACATATTTGAAGTTTCAACAGTGAGATATTTGCTATTTAATGTTAAGCTAATAACTCCTATGAATCAAGTAGAAGTGAGGATTAGGTAATCATTAGTTTAATAATGCAATGCTAATTAAATTCTTTCAAATAGGTTATATAATATGAACCAGGAGGCTGGCTAAGGTAATAAAATTTCCAGAAAGAAATCTAAATATGGGTAACGGTGACTAACTTGAGATGAGTCTTTTCTGGAAGAAAGAGAGGCACAGGCAGGCAGCTTGAAGGCCCAGTAACTATAGAACACTTAGTTTGGAAAAGAAAGTGAAAGTTCTACTCATTTATGCATAAATACCAGGAAAGTATCTCCTAAAAAGTTAGTGTTATTTTACAGAAGGAACTTAATGTTTCTCTACAGCAGTGCCGTCCAATAGAAATATAATACAAGTCCATTGGAAATTTTAAATTTTATAGTAGTCACATTAAAAAAGTAAAAATAAAATTTTATTTCATCTGATATTTTATTTAGCCTAATAAATCCAAATTATGTAATCAATAATTTTAAAATGTTTGTTTCAATATATAATTAATATCATGAAAATTAATGAGTTGTCTTATACTAAGTATTCAAAAGCCAGTATGTAATTTACATTACAGCTCTCTCACTGCTGACTAGCCACATTTTATGTGTTCAAGGCGACCTATGGTTAGTGGATACTATAATGGATAGCGTAATTGTATAACTTTAGACTATTACCCAAATGAGAGTCAGTGTGTGTATAATGCTTTCAGTGGTAACTCCAAAGTAATGAAAGATCTGGAGTGTTTTTTGAATAACCAAATAAAAACCATCTTTTTAGTGTAATTTGATAATCATTTCTATGTTTTATTATGTTCTAATTATTTAAATATTGATAGTCCACGGATGGACTATGCTTAACTATATTAATTGAGTCATTATTTGTGACACCTTAATTTAGGAACCAGCTATGATTAAAGTTTCCTTTAAACAAGCCTGATGATGCAGAGTACCCGGGTGGAAAGTGGACCTGTGGAAATACCTGGGTCTCCTCAGACATAGTCTTCATGAGCAAGTCTGGGCCCAGACCCTCCTGACAGAGACACGACTTTCCTCTGGTACAAAAGGAGCGAGAGAAGAGATGTCTCTTGGGGAGTCAGGAAGGTAGGAGGCAGCCAACAATATATATGCAGGAAGAAAAGCACCTTGTGGTACTATCTAGGAAGAAAAGCACCTTGTACTCGCCTAACGTCTCTCACCCTGGGCATTCCAGATAAAGGAGCAGATTCATTTCTGCTTGTGGCATGAATATACCATGATATGGGACAACTTGTCCACAGAGGGTAGGGTGGGGGAGATATGGACCTCCTCTTTTGAGGGGAGGGGTCTATCCGAATTAACCATTGATCTGAAATTCTACAGAGACTCAAAAATGAGTACATGTGGATATTTTTAATTGCATGGGAGATGGGCGCCATTTGCAGACCCTACACCTTCAGATTCTTGATAGCAAGTAAAGCTATTACAAAGGAAAGAAGATACCTTACTGACATGGCAATCATAGATCAATCTTTAGTCATTATAACATTTTTTCCTTCGGCCAACAAAATATTTCTCATTGTTTGTCATTTCAACTTCTACTTTTTATTTATTTATTTATTTATTTTTGAGACGGAGTATCACTCTGTGGCCCAGGCTGGAGTGCAGTGGCGTGATCTCGGCTCACTGCAAGCTCCGCCTCCAGGGTTCACGCCATTCTCCTGCCTCAGCCTCCTGAGTAGCTGGGACTACAGGCGCCCGCCACCACACCCAGCTAATTTTTTGTTGTTTTTAGTAGAGACGGGGTTTCACCATGCCAGCCAGGATGGTCTTCATCTCCTGACCTCGTGATCTGCCCCTCTCAGCCTCCCAAAGTGCTGGGATTACAGGCTTGAGCCACCGTGACTGGCCTCAACTTCTACATTTTAATGTGTTACCTTTTAATTTTTAAACTTTTAGTTCAGTTTATTAATTGTCCCTATTAACCTCAACCTGCTTATTACAGATAACATACAGATAATAGATTTAAGTAAACAATAAAGAAGAACCGCTATTTTTTGAATGTCTATTATGTGTCAGTACTGAGCTAAGCTTTTTGCAACATTAGAGTCATCCACATTTGAAACAGGACAACTGAAGCTATTTTATACAGAAGATTCACACACACACACACATACACACACACACACACACTTCTACAGAAGATGGCTTATCTATATTTACATACTCTTGAAACTTCTTCATACAAAATAGTGCACAGCCCACAAACCTAATAATCCTAAAATATCTTTATTACCAACGTATTGTTTTCAGTATTTTATTTCTAGACTGTAGCCTCAATCCCTATTTTATAGCTTTAAGCTACCACTGAATTTATTCTGAATAGAAAGAGGCAGTTTCTTTACATAAAGAATAAAAGATATCTGTATTCTTTAGAACGTCACATGAGAAATAACTTCAGTCAACTCTTCAGCAAATACTCAAGGCATTACTATCGCTATTAATGTTTTAACTCATTGATTGACCAGAAATCTTGTCTTTTTTCCTTTCATCTCAGTAACTACCTTGTAGATTGGTCAAAATTTTGAAAGTTAAAAATATCAGTTTGGCTCATTTCTAATCAATTATCTTATTCATAAATCTGGTTAATAAACTTTCCCTCCACTTTTATTCATTCATCCATCCAAAAAAATCTTCATTTAATTCCTATCTATTACATATCGATGTTTACATTTCTCAGAGAACAGTCAACCCCCACGCTACACATGCCCAAACAATTTTCCCCTTCCATTGACAGGCACGATCTTAAATTTAATATATTATGTCATGATTTATCCAATTAAACACAGACATCCAGAAATAGATTCAGTGTCCATCCAGACAGGAAGTAGGCACTAAATACCAGTAGTTACAATGTCATGGATCAGGAAACTATGACAGGACAACAGAAATAAAATTGCTCCCTCCTGAGACCTTGCCAAGATCCTCTGGCAGATTAAAGTTGTCAGTTCCACTCCCTAATTCTTCACCCACAACTCTCTCATGCAATGAAAATTATGCTTTGCAAAATCATTCCAAATGTATGGGTCTGTGAATGTTTTATGCATTCCTACTGTGATTTCTGGTATTGAGGATGCTTAACAAGAGGCTAGGGTTTATTCTACATGCTACAGACAACTCGTGGACTTTTATAGGTGTTCAAAGTTAAAAGTAAAAATTCCGTTATGTTTATACTCTATTTGAATTCATTCGAAAGAAAGGAACCAGCTTCACTGTTTGAAAAAGAGCAAAGACTACTATAAAATGCAAAAGAAGTTAAAGATCCAATAACCAATCTCAAAAGTCCCTTTACAGCAAAGAAATATAAAGTACCAATTTTATTCACCATTTACAGATGACCTACCAGCTCAGCAGGCAACATATTAAACCATTCACTTAATTTTATTTGCACTGAAGATGCATACATGAAAGAAAATGGCTTAGACTTTGGACCCATTCAGACCCTAGTGTGACTTTAGTTCCCACCTATCACTCACTAGCTAATAACTTTTAAAAAGGCATTTGCAACTCTGAGCCACAGTCCTCATACATAAACTAGGAACAACGTCAACCATGACCCAGAGTTGCTTTGAGGGGAAAAAATTAAGCAATATGTATAGCAGTAACACTTTGGAATAAGATAGGTCTTGTTATTTAATATTCGTTCCTCTTTCTCCACTTGTCTGTGTGCAAGAAACTTGTCTTTGAAACATGAAACTTCTCCCCTCTATCAGTACACATTTTTCAACTTGTCACATTGAGACATTGGGAAATGACTGCAAAAAGATGGACCCATATAACGTGAGAGTTTTGGATGACGGTTTTGGGAATGGAAAATTATACTACATTAACAATGAAGATGCCAATTTTCCTTTACTTTTACATTGCATATTGTAAGTAAAACTATCACTTTTTTTCTTTAGACCTTTAGGTTAAACGACGGGATATGGGATCAATTCCAATTGCTATTCCTGATATGCCCCTAAGCCTGTTCTTTAAGAAGATTGATAGGACAAAGATGGAAATAAAATTATCAAGTCTTGGCTTAGCTGGATCCTATCCTTAATATGTTGAGACCCGCTAAAATGTGCTTTACACACGGAGAGACGGGCGAGAGATGAAGAGAAAGTATCATAAGAAATTTCCCTCTACCATAGTTTTTGTCAGCGTACTGCAATCATTGCCATAAGGAGAAGGGAGAACGATATTAACAGAAAGGGAATCCCTTTTACATTAAGGAGGGAAGATGAGATGGAGTTGCAACTGACAACTTTACGCTCTTTAAACCAGAAGTAACAGGCGACTTAAATCTTTCCAGGACTTGCCATATGGTGGGGTCCACATGGGGGGTCGGGAGGTCACTAACTCCTGGTTCCACACCCAACTCACCCAGCTGGAGCTGTTCGCACGTCCGGCCGGGATTCTTCCCGATCCTGCATCTGTAAATCGCCCCGGGATTGATCACTGAAGCGTTGGCGAGCCAGTTGGCAGTGGGCGCACCCACCACGAGCCTAAAGCGAGACACGTGCACGTGCGCTCAGACGTGAGCTGTGCTGCCCACTGAGCTCCCTGTCGCAACAGATGTGCAGTCGGCAGCAGGGCAGCTTCCCCACCTCCTCTTCCGCCCACCACCCCCGACTCGAAGTTCCAAGACCTTGCGCCAGAACGCACCCGGGGTGCTGCCACCCCAAGATAAGTTAGTTTCCCTGGCAGATCTCCAGCGAGCTGGCACTCGCAGGGTTTCCCTCCTGCCTCCTTGGGAGGGAGAAAAGTTTGAACCGGGCAGGGAATCCCTTGGGCGCCGTTCTCACGCCGCTCTGAGCTGCTCAGGGCTCATTGGTCCAACTCTACTCACCATCGGTTCGCCCCGTGGCTGTGCAGCACGACCGAGTAACCAAACAGCGTGTTGGGGGGGCCCTGGTAAAGCAGCGCGCTCTCAGTGTCCACGTTGTAGGGGCGGCCGGTCGGGACCCCCAGGCACAGCAACAGCATCACCGTCTCCCGGACGGCGGCCCTTCGGGGACCAGGTTCGCGCCTCGCTTCCCAAGCCATGCGCTCTCGGTGGGGAACATTCAACACCAAACGGCCACTGCCCCAAAGTTGCACGGGATGCGACGGCTGGCCAACGGGGAAGAACGCCCCAAGAGATGAGGCGCAGCGTGTCCGGCGCCGGCGGGCTACAGGAAAGGAAGGAGGGAGGGAAGAGGAGGGGAAGTCGGCCCACCGCGGGCGGAGCGATCCGGCTGGCCTGGGATGCCGCGCACTCGCCCGGCCCCACTCCCGGTTTCTGCTGCTCGCCGGGAGCTTCGGCTTCTCGCGCTGATTCTCCGGGTACGGGTCGCTGGGTGGGGTCCCGGGCGTGGTGCGGAGGCGCAGGGCCGGGCCCCGTCTCACCTTACGCGTGGCTGCAGGGGGCGCTGGGGAGCCTCAGCTGCGCAGAACGCGCGCCCGGGCCAGACCTCCCAGCCCGCAGAGCGCGGGATGGCTCTGGGCTCAGTAAGAGCGGACCTAGATGGAGCACGGGCTTCCCCTTTTAACAGTAGTTGGGGCCTAGAAGCGGAGCTGTGTGGCCCCAAACCGCGCGCCCCTCGCTGTGACCGCCCAGCCTCTAGCAGGCAGCCCGGCGTGGCCCAAATGCCAGCCACAAACTCGGGGACTGGGACTGCGGCGTGGAGCCGTCCAGTTCTTTCGTTGATAGTCAAGCACTGTGTCTTGTTTTTCAGGTGTAGGCAACCACTAGATAAATTATCAAGAGCCACAGATTAAAAAAAAAAAAAAAAAACTCGCCGAAGACCCCTGGGGAACATTTTAGTGACAGAGACGTTATGGCTATTCTCTTCAAGAACCACACTCGGCACCCTTCTATGCCCACTTCCTTCCTCCCCACATTGCCTCTGCACCCCAGCCTGTGTGCGTGAGCAGGCGAGCAGCAGCCGCTCAGGTTGAACGGCAGGCGGTTATAGGCTGTGGCCGACCCTAACAGAGAGGTTGGGTTAAGGAAGCACTGTGACTTGATTCACTTTAACCAGTTCTGATTGCTCCAACTGGTTCTTGATTAGCCTCTTTTCACGCACCCACTCAGTTGCCACGGGACACACCTGCTATTAGGGGTGTAAACCCCAGTGTGGGGTCAGGGTCCTAATGAGCCTCTGAAATGTGCCGGAGACCCATGACGCAACACACCTGAACTGGGTAGTGAGTTTCATTCTAATGCAATCCAGGTGTGCCCTGCCTTTGTTTTTTGTTTTGTTTTGTTTTGTTTTTTCCCTTCAGCAACCAGAGAGACAGTCATAGGTGATTATTAGACTGATATTTTCAGGAGATGAAGGTCTAGTTTTTTTATTGTTGCTATATGTAAAAAGAAAAGACAGGAAAAGTCTGCATCAAAGAGTGTGTCTGTGTGCTAAAACCCTGCTGGAATAACACATCTGACACTAATGACAGATACATAATTAAAATGCTTATTCATTTATTCAGCACATTCATGGAGCAGGCACTTGCCTAGGACCGCAGGATTCCACCAAGAGTAAGGCAGGACTGATACAAACTTTCAAAAAATGTTTGCTCCAATGGTAGATAGAAAAATTTGTACTAACTAGAGAAAATTCCAGGTGAGGACACATAAAGAGAGATGTGAAGGACCAGGAATCTTGAATCAGGCTAAGAACGGAATGAGCAATAAGGAGGGCTCCAGCGGGGCCAGGTAGAAGAACTGAAAGAGCTTCCCTGGCTAGTGTATTTAGCCACCCCACACACAGGTTGGTGTGATATGAGCCTGACTTAGAGAAGCAGGAATACATGGTGAACCTCATAAGCCAGGTTAGGAATTTTAAATCTATGTTGGGGCTGACAGGAAGTTGAGGGATTTGTTTCAGTCAGCTCTGGGTTTCAGAAGTGTGAACGCAAGACTGAACATAGAAAACCCAATTTTGGAAGCCCCTGCAACAATAAATAGAGAGAGGATAAGCCCAAGGGGAAGTATTTCTCTTTCTTGAAAGACTCTCCTCTCAGGGCACCACTTTATTGAACTTTTTTCTCCTCCCTTCCTATCTGGGCACTCTGAGTCTCCTCTGCTGGCTTCTTCCACCGTAATTGTTGAAAATCCCCAGGCCAGTTTTGGATTTGGGGACTGGGTGTGTGGTGATAGCATGCACAGAGAAAAAAACACTGAGAAATGAAGTAATATGCATGTATATGCATGCATGCAGATGGGGGCATTGATGGGTTAAGTTTTAGCCATGTGGAGTTTGAGATATTTTTGGAATGACAGGATATTCTAGCCAAACCCAGTGCAATTATTTTCACTCTGTCAACAGACAAAATATGAGGAATATTAACTTTCTCTTTACAGTAAAAAGTCGATACGGTGTGTGATAAATCTATTGTAAAAATGAAATGGCTTCCAGAAAGCTAACAATCAGGGCCCGTGGAGAATGGTGCTGATGTTTCTCTCTGCAGTAGTGCCAAGTGTGTTTCTTTCTTAGTAGATCTACGTGCTGATTTTAACCCAGTTCCACAATTAGCTTACATTGTCGTTATTCTGAACTACGCAATCCTTCTTGTTTGCAGCTACAAAACCTCCAGTTGAGGCCAAGGACGTAGGTATATTGAAGCCATTCTGACACTCTCCAGAAACTGGCAAAGCCATATCTTCTGATCTGAACCCCTACCAGTTACTTTCCCTCCCTTCACCAAAGTCTTTTACAATGAAAGCCACTCAACACAATTTGTTTCATAGTGTAGTTTTGGTGACTAGCAGTCAATGGAGTGGTTGATAAGGCAGGACTTTTTTCCACAGTTATGGTTATAGCTATGATTCACTACCTTTCGAGAAATAGCCACCCTACATTATCTCACAGGTTAACTGAATTTCCTTCCTCCAAGGCTTAGAAAACAGCTCGCTTTTCCTAATGTTAGCAGGAACAAAGTGTGTTTCATGATGCTTTAAAATAAACTGAAGATACTGCTATCTCTCTAATCAGAAGGATGTTGAAGAAAGGCTCATGCCTATCCCTAGCTCTCAACCCGACATAAATATTTGGGCACTCAATTATTAAATGTCATTAAATGAATACGTATCAAGTGCCCACTATGTGCCAGAAAATGCATTATGGACTAAAATTATAGTAGACAAAATACAAATGATCTCTAACCTTGTGTAGAAAGTCCTCCCCAGTAGTGAGGATTCTAATGGGGACTCACCCTATTTTTCAGTTGTTATCAAGAGCAAGCATTTCTCCTTCCAGAAAGACTCTCTTCTCATGATACCACCTTATTAAGCTTTTTCCTCCCTTTCTATCTGGCCACTCTGAGTTTCCTCTGATGTCTCCTTTCCCTCCACCATAAGTGCTGGAAATCCCCAGGGCTATATTCTGGAACCTCTTTCATTCTCTTTCCATCTTCGCTCTTTAGGAGATCTAGCCCATTTCCTATGTCTTTAAAAACAATCTAAATATTATAAGTCATTAACAGAAATGGTATACTTATTTCAATAGATGCTGAAACAGCATTTGATAAAATTCAACATTCCTGTATGATAAAAATTCTCACCAAAATGGATATAGAAGGAACATACTTCAAAATAATAAAGGCCATATATGACAGACCTACAGTCAACATCATACTGAACACAGAAAATATGAAGGCCTTTCCTCCAAAGACTGAAACAGAAAAGGATAACCCCTCTCACCACTGTTATTCTACATAGTAGAGGAAGTCCTGGCCAGAGCTATCAGGCAAGAGGAAGAAAGGAAGGTATCCAAATTGGAAAGGAAGAAGTCAAATTAGCTTTGTTTGCAGACTACATGATCTTATACCTAAAAAAATCTAAAGAGTCCACCTGAAAGCTGTTAGATCTGAGTCAGTAAAGTTGCAGCATGCAAAATCAACATACAAAAATCAATAGCATTTATATATGCCAACGGTGAACAATCTGAGTAAAAATCAAGAAAGCAGTTCCTTTTACAATAGCTACAAAAATATACAATACCTAGGAATCAGTTTAACTGAAAAAGTAAAATATCTATTCAAGGAAAACTATACAACTCTGATAAAAGAAATTGAAGAGGACATAAAAACCCAGAAGGAGATTCCATGATGATGGATTGGAAGAACTAATATTGTTAAAATTACAGTACTACCTAAAGCAATTTACAGATTCAATGCAATTCCTATCAAAATACCAATGACATTCTTCACATAAATCGAAAAATTCCTAAAATTTGTAAGAAACCACAAAAGACCCTGCACAACCAAAGCAGTCCTGAGCAAAAAGAACAAAGACGAAGGCATCACACTACCTAACTTCAAAATTTACTACAAAGCTATAGTAACCAAAACAGCACAGTCCTGGCATAGAAACAGACACATAGACAAATGGAACAGAATAGCGAATGCACATATAAATCCATTCACATACAACCAACCAATCTGTGACAAAGGTATACATAACATACAATGGGAAAAAACAATCTCTTCAATAAATGGTGCTGGGAAAATTTAATAACTACATGCAAAAAAATAAAATTAGAACTTTCTCACCATACACAAAAACCAAATCAAAATGAATTATAGACTTGAAATTATGAAATTACTAGAAGAAAACATTGGATAAATGCTCTAAGATATTGGTCTGGACAAAGATTTTTTTGTGTAATACCTAAAAAGCATAGGCAACCAGAACAAAAATAGACAAATGAGATTACATCAAGCTAAAAAGCTTCTGCACAGCAAAGAAAACATCAACAAAATGTAGAGAGAACCCATATAATGAGAGAAAACGGTTGCACACTCTCTATCTGACAAGGGATTAATAACCAGAATATATAAGGAGCTCAAACAACTCAATAGCAACAAAACAAAAACCTAACAAAGAATGTAATTTCAAAATTTGCAAAAGATCTTGATAGATATTTCTCAAAAGAAGACAAACAAATAGCCAACTGGTATGTGAAAACCTGTACAACATCACTAATCATCAGAAAAATGCAAATCAAAACTACAATATCATCTCACTCCAGTTAAAATGGCTTATATAAAAAAGGCAAAAACAGATGCTGGTGACAAAGTGGTGTCAAAGGGGAACACTCATACAGTGCTGCTGGAAATGTAAATTAGTACAGCCACTGTGGAGAACAGAATAGAGGTTTCTCAAAAAAGTAAAACTAGAACTATGATATGATCCAGCAATTCTTGTGGGTATATATCCAAAATAAAGGAAATCAACACATTGAAGAAATATCTCCACTCCCATGTTTATTGCAGCACTATTCACAATCGCCAAAATTTGGAATCACCCTAAGTGCCCATCAACGAGTGAATGGATAAAGAAATATACATACATACATAATGGAATATAATTCAACCATAAAAAAGAATTAAATCCTGTCATTTGCAGCAACATGGATGGAACTGGAGGCCATTATGTTAAGTGAACTAAGCCAAGCACAGAAGGACAAATATTGCATGCCCTCACTCATACATGGGAGCTTAAAAAGTGAATCTTATGAAGATAGAGAGTAGAATAGTAGTTACTAGAGGGCAGGGAAGGTAGGTGGAGGGTGATGAAGGGAAAAATATATATATAGTTATTACCACTGGACTTCACACTTAAAAATGGTAAAGATGATAACTTTTATATGTATAGTGTACTATAAAAAAAGTTAAAAAGGAAAAAATATATTCACAACTAATATCAAGTAACTGTATTGGATGGTCAGTGGGGGATACAATTAAAATACGTGAAGAAACAATCCTCTAAAATTATCCATGATTGTCTTTTTTTGGTGATAAACATCCTCATAGAAGAGTACAATAGAAACAGTACATAGAAGGTACAATTTAAATTATATTTTCTTACTATATTCTACACACCCAATAATTGGCTTTTAAATCCTTGAGGAATCCTTGTTTTGCTTTTGCACAACATTCTTTTACTCAGTAGGTAAAAAAGAAATCATTTAAAAACAAAGTTTGATTTTTTTATATACATGTTGAAATATCTGTTAATCAATCAGCTATTTCATGAGTTATTTAAATATACCCTCAATTGTTTGACATGAAAAAAATAAATACCATGAGTCTCCAGTTTATGTCTCCAGCCTGGACCTTTCTTCAGAGCTCCCGGTTCATTTGTTCTACTGCCTACCAGACATCTCCACTCAGATGTACAGTGGGCATTGTGCATGTAACATACCTAAAACTGAGTTCTGGTTCCTTGACTTCTCATCTAAACCACTCTTCCACCCACTCTCTTTCTTTTCAGAACAACTGGGCACTCTATCTGACCAGCTGTTCAAGCCAGAAATTTGGAAAGTAATACCTCCCTCTAACTTCAACAAAGAATCCATCAATCACAAGGTCCTATCAATTTGACCTCTAAAATGTGTCTCAAGCCCATCTTATGTTAATCTTCTTTTGCACAGCTACTACCATTTCTCAAGATAATTTCATGTGGGCTACTTAATAATCTGCTACGTGGTCTCCCTTTTTCATTGCCCCACCACATCAAATTTCTGCACAGAAGCCAGAGTGAACTTTCAAGATTCTAAATGAATCAGGCAACTACTTCTTTGCTTAAATACTTTAAACAGTTTTCCATCGCTTTCTTATAGTACAAACCACACTCAACATGGCTAAAAGGACCCTATGATCTGGCCTCTGACTACAGCACCAGCCTTAGCATTGGCCACTCCCTCTGGATCATTTGGCTTTTGTCATATCAGCCTTTCTTAATTTCCTTCAGTGCATCAAGGTTTTTTCATCCTCAAGGTCTTTACCATATTATTACCTCTTCTTGGACACATAGCCTTTGACTTTTCACATGATTCCTCTTTCTCTTTCTTCCATCTCAGCTTAAAGATCTCCTCACAGAGGACTTTCTGCCCATCCAATTTAAAATAGATCACCATAATATTTTCTGCCAGACAATCTTGTTCATTATCTCCAGAACTCTTTAATTTATAATCATGTATTTTTTCATTATATCTTTCTCACTAGAATTGGAGAGTAGAAAACAGCTTTGTTTTGCTCCTGTTGTTTACCACCGTGTCTCTAGCACTTAATACACTACTTGGCAAGTAGCAGGTGCTCTGTATTTTTTAAGTGGCCCTTACATGATTTTGGCTTTTTACATCATTAGTGTCATAAACTGGAAATTTATAGGTTTATGTTCATTACTACATGCAAAACAATATGCTAAGTCCTCTGACAGATGTGAAACTGTATAAAAAGTGAGTCCTAATCTCAGTTTATAATTTACAAAGGAAGATATGATATACCTTAGATAATATAATGTAGTCAAATTAAATATCATATACAATGAGGAGACAAGAGACAGTTGGTTGCTGACAAAGAGTGTAGGCATAAAGGCAGTTTCAAGACCCAAACTTATGCAGACAGCAGGGCAGAGCAAATGAAAGAACTCGTAAGGCATTGGGGAAAAAACCTGATGTGTATTGTGTGGTGTAGGTACTAAGAGGAAGTAAAATATGACCAGCATTTTTAGACCTAGTGATAATACCATGAAAAACAAAACATACAGCAACCAGATGGAAGAGTTGGAATGGGGAAGAACAGGGTGGGGTGGAGGGGTGCATGGTGTTGGGGGAGATGGAGAGTGTGTTTAGATAGTACTCACTGGGTTCTAGAGATAAGTTTGAGGTATTGGTGGGACATTCATGTAGATACGTCTGGCAAGTAGTGTTTTTTGTTACACTTTTTAAAATTAGATTTTAAAAAATTACTAAGGTAAAGCATGTAAAACAATTAGAGATGCATTAAACATTTTTTACAATTTCTCTGCCTCTCCCTAATCTAACCTTCTAAGACACCCCTTTAAACTGTTACACCCAAGTGCCTGCCTCAAGGTCAGCTTTTAGGGGATCCAAACTCAGTACTAAAGTTACCAACCAGAGACAAGAAGCTCAATTCTTCTATCCAGATACATACTATTAGACCACACTTCTTGATGCCTTTTTTTTTTTTTTTTTTTAAAGACAGTCTCGCTCTGTTGCCCAGGCCTGGGTTAAAGTGATTCTCTGAGTAGTTGGAACTACAGGTGCATGTCATCACACCCAGCTAATTTTTTGTATTTGTTTTTTTTTTAGTAGAGATGGGGTTTCACCATGTTGGCCAGACTGCTCTTGAACTGGCTTCAAGTGATCTACTTGCATTGACATCCCAAAGTGCTGGAATTACAGGCGTGAGCGACCGCACTTGACCCTGATGCTTTAATATAGGTATCAATGACAAGGTTGCTTTAAATGAAACATGAATCAAAGGCTTCTCTTCAATTGTAAGACTTCTGAAACCTGCTGAGAGAGTGTATGAGACATAGCTAAAGAATCCCTAATCCCTGAAAGACTGAGAGGCTGAGGCATCTATCCAAGGACTCTCATCCTCCACTGGTGGAGAGATCACCTCCCAACACTTGCAGATTGTACCTGTTTGCCAGCAAGCAAGCTCCCAGGTATACTCAGACAGTTATGAGAGACAAAAACGTGGGAGCTGGGAAGCTGCCAATGTTATGAGATTGTATACCCAGTCGCAGGTGGGCTCGTGTGGCCCAAGGGGTAGGGCATCAACAGTGTCTGCTACAACTGTCAATCAGAACCTAGAGTGATTTGTTAATATTGCTCAAACCTGGTTTTTATTTGCATAATTAAGTTTTCTCTTGTTGGATGGGGAAGATGAGTACATGAGGGCAAAGCACTTAATACAATGCTTAGCACATAATAAATAATGAGTAAATAGACCTTTCTCCTTCATCACTCTTTTCTTCCCTTTTAGCATCATCATCATGAATGTTATAATTTTTTTAGAAATGAACTACCTACAGAAATAAACTATGTATAAAAATCTGAAATCGAGGCAATGACCTATATGTGGAAGATTATCTTAGTTAATAAAGCACTCTTTATGTCTGTATTTGCTTATACTTATTCACTCATTCAATAAATTTATTGAATGCCTGTTACATGTTACTGAGAGATGCCATGCATACCATGGCAAAAAGCATTGGGATCATTATCTTGTTTAGATGGGCATTTCAAAAGGGCAACATGGTAATAAATAATAAATAAATATTTCCTTTTTTTCTTGTCACTTTTCAGTATATACTTGTCATTTTTTAATATATACAAGTAGAGTTTTTTTTTCTACAGCGTAACTATTGAAATGTCATTTTTCAACTCTGTCCTTAGGAGTATCCTAATAGTTCCTCCCTCTACTCAACCCAAATAAATTAGAATTTCTCGCCTGGGGCTTCATGCCCTCCATGTTTGGCCTTAAACGGACTTTCTTTCTATCCACCCAAACATAATCTATTTTACCTTCCCTCTCAGCATGTTCCCTTTACTTTGGTAAATTGACAGATCAAGCCAGTAGAGTGTCAAATGCCACACAAGATGGTGCATAACAGAGAACAGATGAGGAGGTTTCTTCTGGCTGGGATGTTCAGGGCCATTTTTCTGCAGTAGGAGGGTAATTTTGATAAATATTACTTTTTACCCTTCTTTTCACAACTCCAAAACTACTGCTACTTTTAAAACCAAGTCTATTTCATGCTTCAATTCAAAAGAAGAAACAATTGCTCTTCTTGTTACAGTGTATAAAAGACTTGGTATAAAATCATTCTACTCTCAGGGCACATAGTTATTATGTGATGACCTTTTATCTCATAAGTAATCTGACCTGGAAGATTGAATTTATACACTGGGATGATTTAACAACTGGTCCACACTGGCTCAAAGGTTCACAAGACACACAGATAGTTTGCAGCATTGCTTTCCTTTATTATCAGGAGTCAGAATCTATTTTATGTAAAAGTGCTACACAGCAGTGTTTTGCCACAAGATTCTCACACACATGGCTTCATCTTGAAAAAATAGAGTTCCAGGCACTTTTGGAAAGGAATATGGTGAAAAAAGTAGAATTATGCATAAAGTAAGATCACACAGCAAGCATATGTACATATGTCCAAGCACCCTGAAAACACAAAAGAAGCTAACGATATGTTCTTATTCATCAATAGCTGGCAATCTAACTGGAGAAATGCACAACAAACTGAAAACTAAAACAATTTCAAACAACTTAGAAAATATGTTGTGGATATAGCATAAATAATGTAATAGTGGGATTTTCAGAGTAGCAAAATGTTGTATGGGCGACTAAAAGAAATTTAGTTAAATCTTAGTCTTTAAACTTAATCTTACTTTTTCTTTCTCTTTCTCTCTATTTCTTTCTTTCACCAGACCAAACTGGAGGGACATAAACATTAGTCCTTGTAGACTAGATAAAAGAGATAAGAGAACATGAAAGACTAAAATATCATCAGTAAATAGGAAGATAAAACAGTGAAATGAGGCTATACCACTTTGTAAGAACAACAGTAGGAAATGAGAGAAACAATTTAATGCACTGAGGTTTCCTGAATGGTTTAGAACCCAGCAGAATTTGGGGGAAAATAATTATAATTTTCATTAGTAAAATATTGTGCATATTACTAGAAATAAAAAATAGTATCAACTCTATCTTATGTCTGTGAACTGAAAGACCAGCAGAGAGCTTGGATGTGCTATTTTTGATATACACTGGAAATCAGCTTTGTTTATAACAGTTGCACAGTATATTGGCCCAGTAAAGTAAATTTCCTCGTTTACAGAAACTTGAATAACTATTTTGATTTTAAAACTGTATGTTGTTCGTTTCTTTAAAAAAAACTTGTTAGAATTGTAGATAAAAGTAAAAATTTTAAATTCAAATCTTTTTTTTACTTCTGCCTACAAGGTTGATAATACTAATTCAACACAATAATAATATAAAAATTTTACTTGTAGAATGTAAAAATATTGCTTATTCTTTTCATGGTTCACATAAAAATCTGCAGGCTTATTTAAAACCAGTTTTAGAATCTAAACAGGGATTTGAGAGACCTGAAGTTCCTAATAATGGAACTGCCCTTGTGTTTTCACAACTTTCTTGTTATTAAAATGAAAGGGGTAAATCAGAATGTCACTAAAGTTATATTCATTTCCAAAATGTTATTGTTTTTAGTTCTCTAGGCAGCACGAGAACCCTCATTATTTCAGAGAGAACCCTTTTCTTTCATGCAATAGGAATCAGAAAACCATACACAGATAGATGAAAGAGTAAAGAGCATTCAATCAGTAGATAGCTCTATTTAAGAAGGTGACGTGATACAACAATAAGAAATATATGAATCATGAATAAACATCAACATCTATCTATCTGGCTATATATCAACATCTATAATCAACTATCTATCTATATCATCTTCTTAGCATATTATGGCCTCGTTAAGTATAAACATATCAGGAAACTTAACTTTTCTTTCCAGAACTGTTGGATAACACTCTTTTCTAGTGTTTTGCAATTGCCTTTCCTAAAACTCCCTTTCCTTTGTACTCTTACATATGTAGCCTTCTGGTAAATGATCATAATAATAATAAATTATACTTGTTTAGATCTTTATAATTTATAAAATACATTTTCTCAGGTTGCACCAAAATAGATATGAGGTTATTAACAGTAAAGCTTGAGATCTAAGCAGCATTGTATGGTGTAATGAAATGATAGACAATGATATAAAATGCACATGTAATGTTTCAGAAACAGGTGGAAACTAACCAAAACAGCAACAGGTCTATATGTTCCTGGGCAATGGCTGTGAACAGAGCTGAAACTTCTATGACTTGTCTTTGGTATCTTAATGATACTGAGATTGGTGGGGGCCAGTGGCTTACACCTGTAATCTCAGCAATTTGCAAGGCTGTGATGGGAGGATTTCTTGAACCAAGGAGTTTAAAGACAAGCCTGGGCAACATGGCAAAATCCTGTCTGTCCAAAAACTACCAAAATTAACCACCATGGTGGCCTGCTCCTGTAGTCCCAGCTACTCAGGAGGCTGAGGTAGGAGGATTGCTTCAGCCTTCAGCGAGCCGTGATTGCACCTTTGTGCTCCAGCCTGGGTGACAGAGCAAGACTGTCTTTAAAATATATATATATATATATATATATATATATATATGGAGATTGCCCAGGGAACATGTTAACAAAAACATTTTAACAAGCAAGTGGGGCAGCGTTTGTTCAAGGTCTGGTCAGCTATTCAAATTTACTATTTTTTTAAAGCATTTTTTTCCTCAGTGTATAGAGAAGAGACATACATATCCTATTTGTGTACAGAGAAGAGAAGCTCTGTATCTGAAGACATCAGAAAAAGTCCACCCTGAGTAATCACCTCTGATTACTCCAAGAAATCTTGCCTTTAAATGTTGATAGCACCTATTTATGTAATTCCTAGCTTAGCTCATTTTAGATTGACAACTTGTTTTCCTTGTAAATTAAGAAAGTCTTAGAAATTCAAACTCTTGATCATTCTCTTTATTAAGACAGTTTTGAGAAGCCACTCCACCTCGCTCAGTGCTGTTCATGTGCATGAGTTAAATATTAGAAAATGGACTTGAAGGAAAGAAATGAAGCAGAATGAATTTTGAGATCTATGTTTAGTTTTCACAATGAAACTTTTTATTTAAAATAATTATTGGACCACTGACCTTCCTATGTTCAAGTATAAATATAAAAATAAATCTATTTCAAACTCTAGAATGATTATCAGGTTATTTACTCTTGAGACATAATTGCCCCTTCTACATTTCTGTCCATATTTATGAGTGTTATACTAAAATTTAATAAGCTGATAGTGTAAAGGCCCATGGTTTTAGCAATCTTATATAATTCTTTAGGGCCAGCAGATGTGGACTAATAGCAGAGCTCTGGGCCCTGCAGTAGGTAAAGCAAGGTCTGGGTGGAAATGATTCAAATCTAATCTTACCACTCTTTTACAACTGTAACTTCCACCAGCGTCACGTTTTATTCAAACGTGGGTAAAGTTACTACATGGCTTTTGGCTGTTAAGTGATTTTGGAAGTGCTCATAAATCTTTATGAAATTCAATTCAGTTTTTAACAAGTAATAGTTTAGGGAATGGGCAAAAATGCTTTCATAGCTTCACTGAAAACATTTTCATTGAATCAAATAAAATTTTAGTGGCTTGACTGAAATGAATCCTTGCTATGGGATCATGGGTGGTATTAACAGTAGATACTGCCAATGGGCATTTTTGTAACTTTGCGTCCCTTAGGTTTTTCATAAAATAAAAACTATAAGAGCAGAATAAGGGGTGGGGACAGCATTAAACCTTTCTCACTGTCCTCATAATAGACTCACATTCTAAATCAGACTGTCAGTAGCATCAGACATTTTTTAATTCAGGAGAACTGTCCTTAGGAACAACAACAAAAGTTCCGGATTTTATAACTTCTTTTGATAATCTTTCACAGAAGGAATTCCAAAGGGCTTTTGACTTCAACGAAAAGAAATTTCCTATTTTTCACTAAAGAACTCAGTTAAAAGAGACAGGAGGTGTACACAGGCTAAGAGTATTGTTTGAAGTGAGATGATAGTCTGACTTGTAAATAACATCAAAAGAGCTCCCGTATGGGAATTGAATTGAAGAAAGAAACACTTAAGGGCAGCCTTCTTGTTCTATATCCCTCTGATTTGTAACTCAGATGTCTGTTAACAGATTAAAATCTGCCCCCTTCTTCTTTTGCAACCTCCCTGACCACGTGTCAGTGTCAGTATACTTAGAACTCGAATCTGCTTCTTTCAGGTTCCGCCCATCACAGCAAGAATGGCTGTGATATTATCCCTTTAGCCTATACTGTAAATGCTGTTCAGTCTACCAGAGGCTTTTGATTTAAAATTGGCTTTGTCCTCATGGACAAATCTTAGGCATCATCATGTAAAGTATATACAAGTTCGCTGTTTTCTTCAAATGCGTTCTATGCCTAGTCATTCTTTCTCTGTGAATATTTAGTGGCACCTACCCTATGCCAGGTATGGCTGGTGCTACAAATACAAACATAAATAAGGCAGGATCCCACATTCAAGGAAATTACTGTATGTACAAATGAGATTGATGTAAAACAAATAAGTAAAATACTACACTTTTTAAAAAGTGCAATATTCTGTGTGGGAACAAAGAAAGGAATGGCCAATTCTAAGAGTCAGGTAAAGCTTTATCAGAGGGGGACACCTAAATTGAATCTCTCCGTTTGAGTAGGTGCTTATGAGGGAGATAAGGTGGAGCACTAAGACAGTGTGAAATCAGGAAACTATGCACCTGTCATAGAACAGGTAGTGGTGGGAACAGACAGAATAGGTAGGCAAAGTTTAGATTGTGTCAAGTTTATATGCCATGCTAAGAAGTATAGATTTTTTGTGAAGTCAGAAAAAATTACCTTATGCAGTAGAATAATATGCTTACATAGACTGAAGTGATGGGAAATTAACAGACAGCCTAGTTAAATGACTGATGTATTAGTATAGGAGAAATATGCCAAGAGCCCTAACTAAATGTCTTAAATGGCTAAAGAGAAAGGGATGGGGTGAGGGCAAGGGAGAACTTAAGCATGGTGTCCACAGTTTTGGGTGACTGGGTAATGCCATTCAGTGTGATACGGTGTAAAGGAGAGGAACAGGTCTCAACGGGAGGATAATTAGGGTGGAGTTGATTAGGGTGTTGAGCTTGAATTTTCTGAGACATGCAAGTGAATGTGTTCCGGAGACAATTAATATATATAATTTGGGACTCAGAAGAGATGTATTTGCTAAAGATATTATCTTAGTAGCATTATTAACATATAGGTGGATGATGGAGAGATGTGGAAGGAAAATAGAAGAGCTATGGAAAGAATCTTGGAGGATAATAAACTTTTGGATCCAGCAGAGGAAAAGCAAGCCATAATTAGATCTAAGAATCATTAGAGAGCTAGGAAAACCAGGGAAATGTTTCAGAAGACCAAAAGTGTGGAGTTTTAAGAAGAAAGTGGCCTACATGTGAATGTGACTTTTAGGTCACATACAATGGGGATTTAGCAATTAGAGGTTTGGGGAAGACACAAGGTTTGTAAGACTTAGAGTGTCTGGAGGAAGATGAGTGAGAACAATGAGTCTCGAAACTGACCCTGGGGCTGCAGGTTTGCTCTATCCAAGAGGGAGGCCTGAGTGGCAGCCCTTTGAGGTCATCACAGGCTTATTCTCTGGACCAGCATGAAGACCAAAAATCAGTCCCTGGAAAGGAAGTCTGCTCCTTCTGAAAATCAGTTTTACCACACAGCTGGTTATCTCATTTCCCTACCCACTCTTTTCTGCTGGCATAGGCCTCATCTTCTCTTTTTCTCCTATAACTACCAGATACCAAACCCTCCCACAAATCTCCATCTACCAGCTTTGGTGTTAATTTTTAATTTTCCTATCTCTTCTTTGGGTGATACTAAGCATGACAATGGACCATGGTAGTTTTACTACCCTAAATTCCAGCTACTTCAGTTTCTTCAAATTTAGGAGGGCGGATGATAGGCATATGAATCACAGGGCTTAAAAACCTCACATGGAGAATGTAGCTATATTAAGGAGTGTTGGAAAAGGCAGGAGGCAACAGGAGCCAAGTTTTGGGCTCAGCAGGGAAATACTGAATGCAGCTGAAGACACAGTCTTACTTAGACATGACACGCCAGACTCTATTCTCAGATGTTAAATCTTCTTGGTCTCACTGCCCCCATGGCACAGTGCTTGGGCTGAGCGGTCAGCATGTAATTATGTTGTTGCGTTTCAGATAGGCAGATAGAGAAGATCAGAAGGTCTCAAAATTTTAAGTGAGCTCATCCCACCCAGGTACTCTGGTGATATTTCTGAGAACAGGTTGAGTTTTAAATAAACTTAGAGATTTTGGAATCTAGGAGAATTTGAAGCATTTCTAAGGAAACAAATACTTTCAATAAAGTGGGAATCTTATTGTAGAGAATTTAGTGGCCATAGACTTGGCTGTTTGCATTTTTGCTAACTGATAAACTTGAAGCCAAGGCAGCTCTGATGTTAATAGGGATGTAAAGTGACTGTGAAACAGACACACACACACGCTTTGTCAACTTGTGCCCTACTAAAGTGAGAGAAGATAGGTGAGTTGTGGAATTAATTTTCTATTCAACATTAGAATGTAAGATCTGCACAAAAAGTGTTACGTATGTTGCACTCTAAACAGTATTTTCAGTCAGTTGTAGGTCATACATTTTAAGTGGTTAAGCAGAAATTCCAGTGTCGAGTTCTTAGGAAAACTTGCTGATCACCCCCATGGTGATAAAACAATCCCCAATGATAGCAAAACACCTGGAGAATGTCTTCTAAGACAGTGTATCTCAAATTTTAATGTGGATGTGAATCATCTGGAGATCTTGTTCAAATGCAAATTCTGATTTAGTAGGTCTGGGTGAGGCCTGAGATTCTGCATTTCTAACATGTTCCCAGATGATCCCAAACTGCTAGGCTATGGATCACACTTTGGTAGTAAAGTTTTAAGAGAATATTCTTAGTTGAGTCTCATTACACAGTTATACCAGCCAAGTATAAAGTCTATTGTCAGAAATGCAAGCAAAGACAATCTGAACTGAGCAGCTAAGTGTAAATCAATATTTTTGGTCAATATCTTGTGGTTGAAAAATTATATTAGACTATGTAATGAAAATCTATTTTGACATTTAGTTAGAAGTCATATAAATCCTTTTTTATAGATGAGATAAAATTTTGTGGCATGCTATTTTTTTATGACCAGATTCAATGAATTGTAGTCAGAAATCTTGTCTCTCCCTGTCTGGATATTGTCATGGTAAAATTTCTATTGTAGTTATAGATATTTAATTTAAATTAAATGCCTTTTTTGAAATACCACCAAATGGAACTGTGTGTAAAAAATACTTTTACCTGTTTTCTTTCTTTCTTCCTTCCTCCCTGTGTGTCTGCCTTTCTGCCTCTGGAGGAGAAGGAAGAGAAGGGGGAGGATAGCAGCTTCCCTAATAACTCAAGTTTATAATGATTTTAATTAATAATGGAAAGGGAAAGATACAAGGAGCAATTTTCTAGCTATATCTTTACAGGAACTTTGATATAAACAAGGCTTCTAATTCTTGAGAATTAATAACATTTTGGAGAATCCAAATCTTAACATCAAGCATTAATTTTAGTAAATTCTCCCAAGTAGTTGATCTTTTTCATCAAGAAAGATTGTAACACTTAAATGTTTAGATGTTTACAGCCTGCTGTGGGCTTTCAAAGCACATCACTGATATACCATGATTTTGAGAAATACTATTTGATTCTGTAAAATTCACTCCTTTGTCCAGTAATGGTGTTTTGAAGAAGAGTGGTTCTGTGAACAAGATCATTATTTCCCAAATGAGAGTTCCATCGTCACATAAAGTTTGAAAAAAAATCTAGGTTCTCTTTTGTAGAGAACTAAAACATATCATTATTTGAAAAGTTATGAAAAAAATGTTTGCACTCTGTTTAATCACAAATTTATCTGTCCATAGAGCATACTTTGGAAACTGTTTGCTTTTGCCACCCTTCTACCTGTTCCCATATTAATCAAGTTTTTGATTTAGGGAAGAACTAGGCAGAATGCCTTGCCTTTTATCATCAGTAAGGGGACATTCTTTGCAGAAATTTCCCCAGGTGACTATCTCTGAAGTCTTTTTGGACAAGGAGAATATTCTGAGCTCTGTGGGATGCCATGAAAGTGAATGGTCAACAAAGGGGAATGGGATGATCAGGACATAATTGGACCAATATTTTCTTGTTTATTTTAGATGTGGGGGTACATATGCAGGTTTCTTACATGGGCATATTGCATAATGGTGAGGTTTGGGCTTCTAGAAAACCCATCACTCAAATAGTGAACATTGTATGTAATAGGTAAATTTTCAACTCTCACCCCCTGCATCCTCCCCTATTTTGGAATCCTCAGTATTCGTTATTTCCATCTTTATGTCCATGTGGCCATTGTTTAGCTCTCACTTATAAGGGAGGACATATGGTATTTGATTTTCTGTTTCGGAGTTATTTCACTTAAAATAATGACCCCCAGCTCCATCTATGTTGCTGTGAATGACATAATTTCATTCTTTCTTATGGCTGCATAGTGTTCTACAGTGTGTGTGTGTGTGTATATCATTTTCTTTATCCAGTCAACTGTTGATGGACACTTAGGTTGATTCCATGACTTTGCTATTGTGAATAGTGCTGTGATGAACATGCCAGGGCAGGTATCTTTATAATAAAACTATTTCTTTTCCTTTGGGTAGATACCCAATAGTGGGATTGCTGGGTCAAATGGTAGTTCTATTTTTAGTTATTTGAGAATCTTTAGGCTGATTTCCACAGTAGTTGAACTAATTTGCATTCCAACCAACAATGTATAAGCATTTCTTTTCCTCTTTGAAAACATTTTTAGAATTTTTTTAAAATGTTATTTTTTGACATTTTAATAATATTCTGATCAGTATGAGATGGTATCTCAGTGTGCTTTTAATTTGCATTTTTCTGATGATTAGTGATGTTGAGCACTTTTTCATGATTTTGGATATTTGTATGCCTTCTTTTGAAAAGTGTCTGTACACGTCCATTGCTCACTTTTCAATTGGGTTATTTATTTATTTTCTTGTGGATTTGTTTAAGTTACTTATATATTCTGGATTTTAGTCCTTTGTCAAAAAATATTTGTAAAGTTTGCAAATATTTTCTCCTATTCTGTAGGTTGTCTGCTTACTCTGTTGATAGTTTCTTTTGCTGTGCAGAAGCTCTTTAGTTTTAATTAGGTTCCAGTTGTCAATTTTGTTTTGGTTGTGTTTGCTTTTGAGGTCTCATAAGTTATTTGCCATAAGTTATTTGCCTAAGCCCATGTCCAGAAGAGTATACCCAGGTTTTCTTCCAGGATTTTTATTTTTTGAGGTCTTACATTTAAGTATTTAATCCATATTGAGTTAATTTTTATATAGGATGATAAGTACGGATCCAGTTTTATTCTTCTGCATGTGGCTAGCCAGTTTTCTCAGCACTATTTATTGAGTAGGGTGTCCTTTCCCTATCATTTGTGTTTGTTGCCTTTGTGAATGATAAGTGGATTGTAGCTATGTGGCTTTATTTCTGGATACTCTATTCTATTCCATTGATCTGTATGTCTATTTTTGTATCAATAACATACTGTTTTGGTTACTATAGGCTTATAGTATAGTTTGAAGTTGGGTAATTTGATACCTCTGATTTTGTTCTTTTTGCTTAGGATTGCTTTGGCTATTTAGGCTCTTTTTGCTTCCATATGAATTTTAGAATTACTTTTTCTAATTCTGTAAAAAATGAAATTGTTAATTTGATAGGGATTGGGTTGAATCTGTTGATTGCTTTAGAAAGTATAGTCATTTTAATAATAATTCTTCTTATCCATGAGCACGGGATGTTTTACCATTTGTTTGTCCAGTTTCTTTCATAGTGTTGTGTAGTTCTCCCTGTAGAGGTCTTTCACTTCCTTGGTTAAACGGAAGTGAAAGTCCTCCATTTATTGCTAGGTGTTTTGATAGTTTTTTTTTTTTTTTTTGGAAGGGGCACTATTACAAATGGGATTGCATTCTTAATTTGGTTCTCAGCTTGAGCATTGTTGGTGTATAGAAATGCAGCTGATTATGTGTGTTAATTTTGTCTCCTAAAACTTGACTGAAGTCATTTACCAGGCCTAGGAGTCTTGTGAAGGAATCTTTAGAATTTTCTAGATATAAAGATCATATCACCAGTCAAGAAAGATTATTTGACTTCTTCTTTTCCAATTTGAGTGCCTTTTTTTTTTTTTTTTTTTTTTTTTAATCTTGCCTGATTGCTCTGGCTAGGACTTCCACTACTACGTTAAACAGGAGGGGTGAAAGTGGACATCTTTGTCTTGCTCTAATTCTTAGGAGAAATGCTTTAAATGTTGCCCCATTCAATATGTTGGCTGTGGATTTGTCACAGATGGCTCTGATTATTTTGAGGGATGCTCCTTTGATGTCTAGTTTATTGAGGCTTTTTATCATAAAGGGATGTTGAGTTTTATTGGAAGTATTTTCTGCATCTACTGAGATGATCAAATGATTTTGTTTTTAAGTCTATTTGTGTAGTAAATCACATTGACTTATATATGTTGAACCATCCGTACACACGAGTGGCTCAATCGTGACTCTTCACTTGGGGCTGATGTATCACATAACATTGGAGCACTATTAACAAGAAATGGAAGTAGGGAGGGCTTCTGGGAAGGCAACTAACAGTGCCTAAAGGAAATTTTTAAGAAAAATGTATGCATCACTTTCACTGCTTTCATACTGATTTAAGCCAAAATCTTTTCTCATTTCTGCAGAAGCTTTGGACTGATCCTTCCATTCTTATTCCCTTGCTATTAGTCCTCCAGATGGCTGCCAGGACAATCATTTAAAACCACAAATCAAGTCTGTTACTTCCTTGCTACAAACCCTCCAAGGGCTTTCCATTTCATTTAGTATAAACTCCATGCCCTGGGTCATGGCTAAAAAGTCTTGTGAACTTTTGCAACCTGTATTAGTCTTTTCTCACACTGCTAAAAACGACATGCCCAAGACTGGGTAATTTACCAAAAAAAAAAAAAAAACAAAAGAGGCTTAATGGACTCACAGTTCCACATGGATGGGGAGTTCTTACAATCATGGCAGAAGGCAAATGAGGAGCAAAGTCACTTTTTACCATAGTGGCCAGCAAGAGAGAACATGTGCAGGGGAACTCCCCTTTATAAAACCATCAGATCTTGTAAGACTTATTCACAATCATGAGAACAGCATGGTAAAGACTCCCCCCGACCTCCTATGATTCAAATATCTTCCACTGGGTCCCTCCCATGACACTTGGGAATTATGGGAGGTACAATTCTAGATGAAATTTGGGTTGGGACACAGCCAAACCATATCACAACCTCATCTCATGCTTTGTTCACTTTATTCTAGTCTTGGCTCTTTGCTCTTCCTCCAGAATGTGAGATTATTTTTTTCTTAATCTCATACCATTGGCACTTTCTCTTTTTTTTGCTTGAAAGTTTCTTTCATGTTTTCACATGACTTTTTCCCCTATTCCTGTTCATGTATCACCTCCTTAGGGACAATGTTCCTGATCAGACTCTAAGACACTGCTTTATTTTTCTTATCTGCTTTCTTTTTGTCCTTTAATTACATACTTGTCTATATTCTGTCACTTCCACTAAAATATTGAAACATGAGTTGATCTTGTTTATCGCTGAATGTCAGCACTTACAACAGTCTTACATTGTAGACTAGCAAATATATGTGGATTACATGAACGAAATCTATAAAGTTAAAAGAGAAACTCATAGCCAGTTAAAATAGAAGATGATGGGTTGTTTGTAAACAAAACGTACAGAGTAGTGGCACTAATGAAAACTCTGAATAGCAAAAATCGTATTGACATCTTTGATCTCCTTTAGACCCAGAGATGGGGCTGAATTTACTGGATGTTAACAAATCTAAAAAACTACATTTGCAATGCAACAGCAAAAAAAATAAGTGGGACCTAATAAAACTAAAAAGTTTCTGCATAGCAAAAGAAATAATCAGCAGAGTAAACAGAAAACCCACAGAGTGTGAGAAAATATTCACAAACTATGCATCCTACAAAGGAATAATATGCAGAATCTACAATGAATTCAAACAAATCAGCAAGAAAAAATCCAATAATCCCATCAAAAAGTGGGCAAAGGACATGAATAGACAATTCTCAAAAGAAAGTATACAAACAGCCAACAAACGTATATGAAAAAATGCTCAACATCACTAATTGCCAGGGACAGGCAAATTAAAACTACAACGAGATAACACCTTACTACTGCGTGAATGGCCATGATTAAAAAGTCAAAAACAATAGATTGGCATGGATGTGGTGAAAAGGGAACACTTTTACACTATTGGTGGGAATGTAAACTAGTACAACCACTATGGAAAACAGTAAAGAGATTCCTTAAAGAACTAAGAGAACTACCATTCGATCCAGTAATCGCACTAAATGTATCTACCCAGGGGAAAAAGAAGTCATTATATGAAAAAGACACATGCACATGCATGTTTATAGCAGCACAATTCACAAATTCAAAGATATGAAACCAACCTAAGTACCTATCCGCCAACAAGTGGATAAAGAAAATTATATATATACACATATATACTGTAGAATACTACTCATTCATAAAAAGGAATGAAATAATGTATTTTGCAGCAACTTGGTTGGAGCTGGAGGCCATTATTCTAAGTGAAGTAACTCAGACAGGACTGGAAAACCAAATATTGTATGTTCTCACTTATAAGTGAGAGCTAAGCTATGAGGATGCAAAGGCATAAGAATGATATAATGGACTTTGAGGACTTGGCATGTGGAGTGCAATGACTGGGAGTGGGGTGAGGGATAAAAGACTACCTATGGGGTATAGTGTACACTGCTCGAGTGATGGGAGGGCCAATATCTCAGAAATTACCACTAAAAAATTCCATATAACCAAAAACCAGCTGTACCTCAAAAGTCATTAAAATAAAAACAAAAATTACTAAAGAAAAATAAAATAAGTAGTTTAAGGTGATAATATGCATTTGCAACGCTTGATTTGAAAGTTCTGTCTTAATAATCTTATTTGGAGACCCAGCTGAGCCCTCTGCTGACATCTTTGGCTTCTGCAACTCTACCACATTAGATATTGGAATTAGAGACTTTTTCTTACCAATATAAGGGAGAGCTATCTGTAAAGATTTAAGAAAAAAGTACTGATTCTTAGAGAAAGTCATAGATTGAAATGAACATTTTAAATTAGACAGGATCTAAGGTATCTTCTAACGATTGGGTTTTAAATTCCAGTTTTCCACTTATCCGAAAACTGATCCTTCCTTAGATTAAATTCTATTTAAAGTAAACTTCTTAGAAAACATCTTCTAAGACATTAAAAATTAAGTCTAGATTATTCATAAATTTAAGAGACAATTTTGTCTGGGTTGGACATTGTTTTACATGTAAAGGACTCAAACTAATTTTTTTTATATGCAAGAATATTTTGAGTATAGATGATATCATCAGACTTTAACACTCAACTTAATTTATGTTATGTTTTTAAAGCTTATTGCTTGTCTATCATACCTTGTCTGTTATTCTATATGTTAAATTCAAGTAGCAAGATTTATAATAGAAGTCAGATTTTAAAAATCTGGAACCGATTAAAGACATTCACTTTTAACATGCCCTTAGTCCCAGAAGTTTTATATTAGCAATATAAAGCATTTCACGCTAATAGAAAAACTGGATTAATATTAATATGAGAGGTTATTTTTCAAAAGGCTTTAGAGTTATGTCAATGACCTAATGATAAATGTTCCAGTAAAATTTACACTTTTAAGAATTCTTTATACATTGTCACTGCATCTTGCACATGTCACAGTCTGACCCATTTGGACAACAGACAGAGAACTGTTCTGTTAAATAGGGCTAAGAAGTAGCTGTAGCAGGGACTGCTGGCTGTTCACCAAAGTTCATTCTCTTCTTCTGCTCTAGTAATACGGTTGGGCTGAAGATGTGACCACGAAACTAGGAACTACATTTTCTAGCACTGCCACCCCTCATCAATCCTTTCAGAAAAGCATGACTGCATGACTTCATTTTCACCATTGGAAAATAAATGGAAGTGATGTGTACCTCTTCCAGGCCTAGTGTCAGAGGCATTCAAACTAGAGCGACTTCATCTTA
Organism: Trachypithecus francoisi; assembly: GCF_009764315.1. Lineage (NCBI taxonomy): Eukaryota > Metazoa > Chordata > Mammalia > Primates > Cercopithecidae > Trachypithecus > Trachypithecus francoisi. Next base: position 60,520,822 of record NW_022681458.1, read on the forward strand.
AATAGGGACTGGCTAAAATAAAGCTGAGACCTACTGGGCTGCATTCCCAGGAGGTTAGGCATTGTAAGCCACAGGATGAGACAAGAGGTCAGCATAAGATATAGGTTACAAAGACCTTGCTGATAAAACAGATTGCAAGAAAGAAGCCAGCCAAAACCTATCAAAACCAAGATGGTGATAAAAGGGACCTCTAGTTGTCCTCACTGCTCATTGCATGCTAATTATAATGCATTAGCATGCTAAAAGATACTGCCACCAGTGCCATGACAATTTACAAAGCCATGGCAATGTCAGGAAGTTACCCTATATGGTCTAAAAGAGAAGAACCCTCAGTTCAGAGGAATTGCCCACTATTTCCTGGAAAACTCATGAATAATCCACTCCTTGTTTAGCATATAACCAAGAAATGACCGTCAAAATAGCGAACCAGCAGCCCCTGGGGCTGCTCGGCCTATGGAGGACCCATTCTTTTATTCCTTAACTTGCTTCAAAATCTCTCTTGCACAAGTTCCAAGAACCCTTTCTTGGGGTCTGGATCAGGACCCTTTTCTAGTAATGCTGGGATTTAAAACATTGGGATTATATTCATTGATGCTCTTTCCTCTTCCCATAAACTGGAATAAATACTATTTAAAGAAAACTTCCTTAGCAAACATCCCTTATGGGATTAAGGGCAACAGTCCAGATGATAATGGAGAGAGAAAATGGTAAGACCTGATCCCAGAATGACTGGGACCACAGCAGGCTGCCTGTTTGCTCTGGACTGACATGTAAGGAAGAAATAAAAGCCATTTTAAAACACACTGCACTGTGAAGACTTATCGTAATAACATTATAACAATTTGGCCTTTTATGCTAAATAATACAGGGGCTAAAGCCATCCTGGGTGCCCTCCTATCCCACTTTCATGTTCTGCTCTCTTTTCATGGTAGCTCCTCATTCCCCAGAACACTCAGGAAGCTACCTGCATGTGTGCTCTATTTTGGATTCTTTTCTTCATGATTTTGGCTTGCTTGACTTCTAAATCCTGAGTTTTGTTGCATTTAGTTTTAGCTATTTGGCTCATTCAAAGGCATCTAATTAACTCAGTCGCTTTTTTAGAAGCTTATACACCATTATGTCTGATAAAAGGCATTATTTTACCTCAGAGTTGTGACTTAATCCAAATGAATAGATTTTTTTTTTTTAATTGGCAGAAGTTCCAGCAGAAGTCCACAGATTATTCTAGTGTCTGTTCAATTATATTCTCTAATGTTGGATTTTCCCTTCAGATTCTCAGGTGAGAGCAGATCTCAGTTTCCCCTTCCAAGACAGATAAAGAACAAAAATTGAGGCTGGGATCTTCCCGTTTCTTTGTCGCTGTTTTGCTAGATGACCAGAAGTAAGAGATTGTCCCAGATTTTAATCTGAAAAATGTAGGCTTAATTTATTATTTCAAACAGTCATGAACTAGACAAATATCAATTACTATCTACTATCTAACTTTAATTTAACTAATGAGATTGCTTGATTCAACTTAGATTTCAGAAGTTTCCATTTACTTGTTACAATGAATCAGAAGCTGAAAGTTTCTGAGTAATGCCTCACTCTTTCCAACTTAGTTGTCTTTTGACCCAAAAAGTGAAAGAATTTGTAGATGACACTGATCAAAGAATGTTCACGTTTTCTGGGCCACCTCCAATTATAAATCAGAGAATAACAGGTCCCCATTCTGCATCCCAGTTTTTATGACATACTTTCTAATACTTTCACACTGCTGGGTGCTACTTTTTCATGGGACATGAAATAACTCACTGGATCATAGTCAACATATGAAAAAGTATGAATAGAATAGAATACAATAGTATAAGAGTGCTTCAACTATAATTCCAGTAAGTACTATTTTGTGAAATTTTAGTTTCCATTGGAAATTTACTTTCCAACATTCTATAAATGTTAAGGTGAGTGTGAATGTGTACTGGGTTGTGATGCAAAATGTATTATTTACTATTAAAAATAAAGTTTTAAAACTGTATTTTTAGTTTTAGCCCATCAGCTCATTTTGGAAACAGGATGACTCCTCTGTATGGATGCCTGCCTACCCAGGCTACCGCCTTAACGTCACTAAATGGAGTCTCTTAAATTTACCTTTAAAGTGCTACAGTGCCATGTAATAATAAATGACACAAGTATGTATCAGGGAGTTAGGTCCAGTGCCATTCTTTTGCAAAACTATTTAATTCTCTGTGCTTCTATAAAAATCAATCCCCAAATCCCAACACTGTTCTAGTTTACATAAAATAATGCCTTTGTAAAGAAGAGTTTCCAAAATATAAATTTGTCTATGGTCAATAACTTAATTTACACATGGACTAAACATACAGTTCTATAATTTTAAGTTTCCTCAATCATTGACGACTTCATGCTGTACTCAGAGCACCACAGAGATCCTTTGTGGGAAAGCACCAATGTACAATTGCTCAATGTACAATTTAACAGTTTATATGAGAAGCTGTTTATTGCAATAAAAGGAATTTGCTCAGATTTATGCTTAAATCCATTTGTGGCTTCTGCTATAGATTATCTTTTGGGGGGTAGGAGGTCAGGTAACTTTTTTATTTTAAATGCAGAAAAATGTATTTTACTTGGTGGAATGCACATATCTGTAATTTGCATACTACATTTAGAATTTCAAATTTTATATATAGCATGCCTTATATTCCAGATGAAATTACTTATAACTAGATGCATTCATTTAATTATTATACATATTAAAATGTATAAAACATTCATCAACACACTCAAAAATATAAATCATGGGAAAGGAGAAATTCTTGACTGATTGCTTTAGTTGGAAATACTGACACATTAGTTTATCTTATGAATGATCATATCTAGTAGCTTAACTAATAATCTGCCCCACTGTCTATTCTACAGTGAAGAGAAAATCTGAGCACAAACATGATTGAATGATGAACAGAGAAAAATAATTATGTTGTCCTGAAAAGTGGTTTAACTCTTTAACTGTAAAATATTCTGCTTTTCAGAAATCACCCTTCTGAGAATAATCTATGAACTCACTAATTTACCCAAAAGTACCACCATTAAAAATGAAAAAAGATAAAACATCAAAACTTATGCCTTAAGAACATTTGGTTATAATAATTTTAGTTATTCTAAGATGATACTGTTAATACTTGAATTGATAGCTCATTATTGTATATTTGAAAACTTTATGAAATGACTTTACCTTTTTCCTATGTAATATTATTTAAAAACAGTGTTGAAATAATCTACAGGCTTTACACAGTCACTAAAATTTCACCATTAAATAAATCACTTTGTGTTAAGATGCTCAGTATCTGTGAGCACAGAAGTGTCTGAAAATATGCAATAAATAAAAAGGGGAAAGAAAATTGTGATTTTTGAGCTTCTCTGATAGAAAATTTATGATTATTTAAATTGGCCCTAGGGTGCTGTTTATTTTTTGTATTATCTTTAGAGGGGAGGGAAAGGAAAAGGAGGGAAAGTAGCTTGTTAAGCAAATGAATAGTGGCCCCCCCACCCCCCCACCTTAATGCTGGAGGAGGACTCTTTTCAAGCACTTGAGAAGTGTGCAAACACTGTAATTGCCACATGAACAAAGGCCACTCTGCACAGCTCAGCTCACCCTTTGATATGGAAACTACAAATCTCTTCTTCTTTTAGTAAATCAGGATTTCCAGACAGTAACCTTTGAGTCCCACTGGTTTATACAACACTTTCCTCCTAATAAATTTAGATCACAGGTGGTTTTTAGTGCTTTGCTTTGTGCCTTAGCAATGTATCAAGGAGGTCTTAGGGCACTGGCCTCCCTACTTGGTAGATTCCACCTTCCTACCTGGTAGAAATTAGTGGGGGTTACACAGGTGGTATGGCAAAGGTATTTCCCAAAATGCTATTTTTTTTCTCTGAGAAAAAAAAATCCCTTAAGCTTGCCTTTAAACTTTGAAACATAATTTTTGGAATAGTGTTTTCTTATTGTTTGCAAGATGTAAATGGAGGCAGTGGTATGTCCATGAGCTATAAGCTTAGTTATACATAATCGTTTGTGGAAAATACTTTGTGGTCTCTTAAATAGATACACATAAAGTCAATTCACCCTCTCGAAAATATAATCCTCAATGATTTGACATTGGACTGAGTTCCAAAGGCTCAAGAAACACCAATGACTAGCCTGAGAAAGAATTTGGCAAACAGAAATTTTCTATGGAAAAACTGGTCTCAGTGTTAACAGTAGAGATCCTGCCAGGAAAACTTTGGGATGCTCCAAAAGGGTAATTGAAATAAATTTAATCAAGGTGTTACCACTACGGAACATATCCAGGTCACATGGCACCAAAGTATGTTAGCAGTGGCAAATCTGTATGAGCCTGCAAGAACTTCAATTCTTGCTGCCTCAGAAGAAAGAGTTTGACCAAGGAGCATAAGGCAGAAGAAGAGTCAGGCAAATATTAGGGCAGGAGTTAAAGTTTATTAAAATGTTTAGAGCAGGAACGAAAGGAAGTAAAGTACACTTGGAAGAGGGTCAACCAGGTGACTTGAGAGATGCAAGTGAGTAATTTGACTTTTGACTTGGGGTTTTATAGACTGGCATGTTTCTGGGGGGGGGCTGCATCCCTTATACCCTGATTCTTCCCTTGGGTTGGGCTGTCTGCAGGTGCAGTGCCCTGCCAGCAGTTGGGAGAGACCGAATGTGCAGTGTGTTTACTGAAGTTGTACGCATGCTCCCTTGAGGCTTTCTTCCCTTATCAGTTGAGTGTTCCTGCCAGTTAAACCTCACCATTTTGCCTCTTAGTGCACATGCGTGAACTCATTCCCCAACTCCTGAGATCTTATGGGGAAACTGCTGATCATCAGTTTCAGGTGTTTCTGTCAGGCCTCTGAGCCCAAGCCTGTACGTATACATCTAGATGGCCTGAAGTAACTGAGGAATCACAAAAGAAGTGAAAATGGCCGATTCCTGTCTTAACTGATGACATTACTTTGTGAAATTCCTTCTCCTGACTCAGAAGCTCCCCCACTGAGCACCTTGTGACCTCCACCCCTGCCAGCCAGAGAACAACCCCCTTTGACTGTAATTTTCCACTACCTACCCAAATCTTATAAAACAGACCCACCCCTATCTCCCTTTGCTGACTCTCTTTTCAGACTCAGCCCGCCTGCACCCAGGTGAAATAAACAGCCTTGTTGCTCACACAAAGGCTGTTTGATGGTCTCTTCACATGGACACGAGTGAAATTTGGTGTTGTGACTCGGATAGGGGGACCTCCCTTGTGAGATCAATCCCCTGTCCTCTTGCTCTTTGCTCCATGAGAAAGATCCACGTAAGACCTTGGGTACTCAGACCAACCAGCCCAAGGAACATCTCACCAATTTTAAATCAGGTAAGCGGCCTCTTTTTACTCTCTTCTCCAACCTCTCTCACTATCCCTCAACCTCTTTCCCCTTTAAATCTTGGCTCCATCCTTCCATCTCTCCCTTCTCGAAATTTCAATTCCTTTCCTTTTCTGGTAGAGGCAGAGCAGAGGAGACGCATTTTATCCATGAACTCAAAACTCCAGTGCCAGTCACAGACTCGGGAAGACAGTCTTCCCTTGGTGTTTAATCACGTGAGGATGCCTGCGTGATTATTCACCCATGTTTCAGAGGTGTCTGATCACGTGGGGACGCCTGCCTTGGTACTTCACCCGTAGCAGCAAGCACTGCTTTTCTGGGGGGCAAGCACCCCCCACCCCTTCTCTCCATGTCTCTACTCTCTCTTTTCTCTGGGCATGCCTCCTTCACTATGGGCAACCTTCCACCCTCCATTCCTCCCTCTTTTCCCTTAGCCTGTGCTCTCATAAACTTAAAACCTCTTCAACTCACACCTGACCTAAAGCCTAAATGCCTTATTTTCTTCTGCAATGCCACTTGGCCCCAATACAAACTTGACCATGGCTCTAAATGGCAGAAAATGGCACTTTCAATTTCTCCATCCTACAAGACCTAGATAATTTTTGTCGAAAAATGGGCAAATGGTCTAAGGTGCCTTACATCCAGACATTTTTCACACTTCATTCGCTCCGTAGTCTCTATTCCCAATGTGATTCCTCACAAATCCTCTTTCTTTCCCTCCTGCCTGTCCCCTGAGTCCCAACCCCAAGCGTCGCTGAGTCTTTCCAATCTTCCTTTTCTACAGACCCATCTGACCTCTCTCCTCCTACTCAGGCTGCTCATTGCCAGGCCGAGCCAGGTCCCAATTCTTCCTCAGCCTCCACTCCTCCACCCTATAATCCTTCTATCACCTCCCCTCCTCACACCTGGTCCTGCTTACAGTTTGGTTCCATGACTAGCTCTTCCCCACCTGCCCAACAATTTCCTCTTAGAGAGATGGCTGGAGCTGAAGGCATAGTCAGGGTACATGGGCCTTTTTCTCTATCAGACCTCTCTCAGATCAGTCAGTGTTTAGGCTCTTTCTCATCAGACCCCGCTACATATATACAGGAATTCCAATATCTAACTCTGTCCTACAATTTAACCTGGAGTGACTTAAATGTCATCCTAACTTCTACCCTCTCCCCAGGTGAATGGGAAAGAGTTTTTTTCTCTGACCCAATGTCATGCTGACAACTGCCGGCTCCATGAGCCAAATCTCCAGGAAGGCATTAGAGCAATTCCCTGAGAGGATCCCCAATGGAACTATCAGGCAGATTCCCCAAGTATAGTTAGGCGAGACTACATGATTTCCTGCCCAGTTGAAGGGCTTAAAAAGGCAGCTTACAAAGCTGTTAATTATGATAAGCTTAAAGAAACTACCCAAGGTAAAGACAAAAACCCAGCCCAGTTCATGGCTCGTTTGGCAGCAACCCTGAGACGCTTTGCAACCCTGAGACGCTTTACAGCCCTAGACTCTGAAGGGTCAGAAGGTCATCTCATTCTAAATACGCATTTTATCACCCAGTGAGCTCCTGACATTAGAAAAAACTTCAAAAATTAGAATCTGACCCTCAAACTCCACAACAGGAATAATCAACCTCGCCTTCAAGGTGTACAGTAATAGAGAGGAGGCAGCCAGACGGCAACGCATTTCTGAGTTACAATTACTTGCCTCTGCTGTGAGACAAAACCCAGCCGCACCTCCAGCACACAAGAACTTCAAAATGCCTAAGCTGCACACGCCTAAGCCGCAGCAGTCAAGCTTTCCTGCAAGACTTCCTCCATCAGGATCTTGCTTCAAGTGCCAGAAATCTGGCCACTGGGTCAAAGAATGCCTGCAGCCCGGGATTCCTCCCAAGCCATGTCCCATCTATTCACGGACCCACTGGAAATCAGACTGCCCAGCTTGCCTGGCAGCCACTTCCTAGAGCCCCTAAAGCTCTAGCCCAAGGCTCTGTGACTCCTTCCCAGACCTTCTCGGCTTAGTGGCTGAAGATTGACACTGCCCGATCACCTCGGACGCCCCCTGGACCATCATGGATGCCGAGCTTCGGGTAACTCTCATAGTAGAGGGTAAGCCCATCCCCTGTTTAATCGATACGGAGGCTACCCACTCCACGTTACCTTCTTTTCAAGGGTCTGTTTTCCTTGCCCCCATAACTGTTGTGGGTATTGATGGCCAAGCTTCAAAACCCCTTAAAGCTCCCCCACTCTGGTGCCAACTTGGACAACATTATTTTATGCACTCTTTTTCAGTTATCCCCACCTGCCCAGTTCCCTCATTAGGCCGAGGCATTTTAACCAAATTATCTGCTTCCCTGACTATTCCTGGACTACAGCCACATCTCACTGCCACCCTTCTTCCCAACCCAAAGCCTCCTTTGTGTCTTCCCCTCATATCCCCCAACCTTAACCCACAAGTATGGGATACCTCTTCTCCCTCCCTGGCAACCAATCACATGCCCATTACTATCCCATTAAAACCTAATCACCCTTACCCCGCTCAATGCAGCACGCTTTAAAAGGACTAAAACCTGTTATCACTGGCCTGCTACAGCATGGGCTTCTAAAACCTATAAACTCTCCTTACACTTCCCCCATTTCACCTGTCCAAGAACCGGACAAGTCTTACAGGTTAGTTCAGGATCTGCACCTTATCAACCAAATTGTTTTGCCTATCTACCCTGTAGTGCCCCACCTGTACACTCTTTTGTCCTCGATACTTTCCTCCACAACTCACTATTCCATTCTTGATCTTAAACATGCTTTTTTCACTATTCTCCTGCACCCTTCATCCCAGCCTCTCTTTGCTTTTACCTGGACTGACCCTGACACCCATCAGTCCCAGCAGCTTACCTGGACTGTGCTGCCACAAGGCTTCAGGGACAGCCCTCATTACTTCAGCTAAGCTCTTTCTCATGATTTACTTTCTTTCCACCCCTCCACTTCTCACCTTATTCAATATATTGATGACCTTCTACTTTGTAGCCCGTCCTTTGAATCTTCTCAACAAGACACCCTCCTGCTCCTTCAACATTTATTCTCCAAAGGATATCAGGTATCCCTCCAAAACTCAAATTTCTTCTCCATCTATTACCTACCTTGGCATAATTCTACATAAAATCACATGTGCTCTCCCTGCCATTATGTCTGACTGATCTTTCAAACCCTAACACCTTCTATAAAACAACAACTCCTTTCCTTCCTAGGCATGGTTGGATACTTTTGCCTTTGGATACCTGGTTTTGCCATCCTAACCAAACCATTATATAAACTCACAAAAGGAAACCTAGTTGACCCCATAGATCTTAAATCCTTTCCTCACTCCTCTTTCCATTCCTTGAAGACAGCTTTAGAGACTGCCCCCACCCTAGCTCTCCCTGACTCATCCCAACCCTTTTCATTACACACAGCCGAAGTGCAGGGTTGTGCAGTTGGAATTCTTACACAAGGACTGGGACCGCGCCCTGTAGCCTTTCTGTGCAAACAACTTGACCTTATTGTTTTAGGCTGGCCATCATGTCTCCATGCAGTGGCTGCCACCACCCTAATCTTTTAGAGGCCCTCAAAATTACAAACTATGCTCAACTCACTCTCTACAGTTCTCATAACTTTGAAAATCTATTTTCTTCCTCCCACCTGATGTACATACTTTCTGCTCCCCGGCTCCTTCAGCTATACTCACTTTTCGTTGAGTCTCCTACAATTACCATTGTTCCTGGCCCGGACTTCAATATGGCCTCCCACATTATTCCTGATACCACACCTGACCCCCATGACTGTATCTCTCTGATCCACCTGACATTCACTCCATTTCCCCATATTTCCTTCTTTCCTATTCCTCACCCTGAACACACTTGGTTTATTGATGGCAGTTCCACCAGGCCTAATCACCACTCAGCAGCAAAGACAGGCTATGCTATAGTATCTTCCATACCTATCATTGAGGCTACTGTTCTGTCTCCCTCCTCTACCTGTCAACAAGCCAAACTCATTGCCTTAACTCAAGCCCTCACTCTTGCAAAAGGACTATGTGTCAATATTTATCCTGACTCTAAATATGCCTTCCAGATCCTGCACCACCGTGTTGTTATATGGGCAGAAATAAATTTCCTCACTATGCAAGGGTCCTCCATTATTAACACCTCTTTAATAAAAACTCTTCTCAAAGCCACTTTACTTCCAAAGGAAGCTGGAGTCATTCACTGCAAGAGCCATCAAAAGGCATCAGATCCCATCGCTTAGGACAAGGCTTATGCTGATAAGGTAGCTAAAAAAGCAGCTAGCGTTCCAACTTCTATCCCTCATGGCAGTCTTTCTCTTTCTCATCTGGCCACTCCCACCTATTCCCCCATTGAAACTTCCACCTATCAATCTCTTCCCACACAAGGCAAATGGTTCTTGGACCAAGGATCTCCTTCCAGCTTCACAGGCCCATTCTATTCTGTCGTCATTTCAAAATCTCTTCCATGTAGGTTACAAGTCGCTAGCCCATCTCTTAGAACCTCTCATTTCCTTTCCATTGTGGAAATCTATCCTCAGGAAATCACTTCTCAGTGTTCCATCTGCTATTCTACTACTCCTCAGGGATTATTCAGGCCCACTCCCTTCCCTACACATCAAGCTCAGGATTTGCCCCTGCCCAGGACTGGCGAATTGACTTTACTCACATGCCCAGAGTCAGGAAACTAAAATACCTCTTGGTCTGGGTAGACACTTTCATTGGATGGGTAGAGGCCTTTCCCACAGGGTCTGAGAAGGCCACCGCGGTCATTTCGTCCCTTCTGTCAGACATAATTCCTCGATTTGGCCTTCCCACCTCTAAACAGTTCAATAATGGACCAGCCTTTATTAGTCAAATCATTCCAGACACCAGCCCAACTTAAACTGCACCCCCAAAATTTGGATAGAGCCTAAAAACTTGCCAACCAAGCAAGTTGTTATGCTGAACCCCCTTGGGCCCTCTCTAGTTGGATGTCCTGGGTCCTCCCAATTCTTAGTCCTTTAATACCTATTTTTCTCCTTCTTTTATTCTGACCTTGTATCTTTGTTTAGTTTTTCAATTCACACAAAACTGTATCCAGGCCATCACTAATAATTCTATGTGACAAATATTTCTTCTAACAACCCCACAATGTCACCCCTTAGCACAAAATCTTCCTTCAGCTTAATCTCTCCCACTCTAGGTTCCCACACCGCCCCTAATCCCGCTCGAAGCAGCCCTGAGAAACATCACCCATTATCCCTCCATACCACCCCCCAAAATTTTTGCTGCCCCAACATTTTACCACTATTTCATTTTATTTTTCTTGTTAATATAAGAAGACAGGAATGTCAGGCCTCTGAGCCCAAGCCTGCACTTATACCTCCAGATGGCCTGAAGTAACTGAGGAATCACAAAAGAAGTGAAAATGGCCACTTCTGCCCTAACTGATGACATTACCTTGTGAAATTCCTTCTCCTGGCTCAGAAGTTCCTCCACTGAGCACCTTGTGACCCTTACCCCTACCAGCCAGAGAACAACCCCCTTTGACTGTCATTTTCCACTGTCTACCCAAATCTTAGAAAACACCTCACCCCGTGTCCCTTCACTGACTCTCTTTTCAGACTCAGCCCGCCTGCACCCAGGTGAAATAAACAGCCTTGTTGCTCACACAAAGCCTGTTTGGTGGTCTCTTCACATGGACGCATGTGAAACTATCTACTGGGAGACTGTCTCTTCCTGGTTCTGGCTATGACAAATTATTATTTTAGGGAGACAGATTAACAACCACCTGGCCATCACTGGATGGTTGCCTCACATTCATGAAGGGGTGTCTCTCTTGCCCTGCTCATGTCCAACTAACTACCGACTGTAACAAAGAGATTATTTAAAAGTGTGAGGTGAGGGTTATACATAGCTAAAAAGGGATGGTGAAACACCAGGATCGCCACTAGACTTGAAAGGCAAGGTGAGGGAGCAGCTGTTGGGTCCTAGAGAAAGCTGTAGATGTAGCCGATGGAGAGCTACCCCACAGGAGCCATGACAGTTGGGGAACCAAGCTACTGACAGCCTATGATCTGCCATGAAATAAAATTTATAAATCACTTCCCCTGATACTCTTTAATCTCCTGTCAGGGACTCCCAATGACTATGGTCAACCAGAAGCAAGAGGGCAAGAATACGGTTAAGTAGCCTGTAGAAATTGGCCTCCTGACACCCAGAGCAGACTGAAGATGCATACAGAATGAGCCTGGAAGAGCAAGACTCTTTGATACACTCAGATTTCCTAAAATTTGAGCTTGAGAGCTGTTTGTGAAAGAAAGCTCACTGAATGGAAGCTCATATACACCAGTGTCAATGTTGACAGTATAGGTGGGATTGTGATGTCTTTTTGGTTAATTAATCAGCCCACTCTTTAAGGAAGAAAGGCAGTGCACCACCATCCTGAATATATAGGATGTCTTTTAATTCCTGAAAAATTATCTTTCTCGTTCTTCTCTCTCCCACTCACTCACTTATTCAGTGTATGATACCACTGCTGAGCAAATATGTCATGAAACAGGGCAATTGGATAGCTATCAGTCATAGACTGAGTCTCCTATAGATGTAAACATCAATTAAGTGGTTCTAAGGTCATACGTCTTATCATTTCCTTGACTAAACCCTTCTCACATGACCAGTGTGTGGGGAGTGGGGATGCGGAGGTATAGTTGGGAACAGTGAAAAGAAGAAATTGATGTTGATACCCTGAATTTACCAAGACAACATTATCTTTAAGTACTGAAAAAAGGAATTTACTATTAGTAAAGTAACATTATCCTTGATAACAGTTCTTGTTAGTATCTTGGTAGCAGTTTTGTCTAGGGTACTCTATATTTGCATACAATTTCTCATTTAACACTTATAGCTACCTATTAGTGGATTGGCCACATTTTATTTGCTCCAGTGGATTGGCCACATTTTATTTGCTCCAGTTTTACAAATGAGGAAACTAAACTATATAGAGCTTAATGACACCCCCAACTCACATAACTAGTAATCCATGGAGTCAGATTTAACTCAGGGTTTCTAATTCTAAATACATTTCTATTGTCACAGATAAACACAAGATATACTCTAATTATTAATGCTTTTTATTTTGGTATTATCTTTTCTGACATTCAGATATTACTTCTGAGGCAAACATATTTAATAATAACAATGAACTTAACATCATTTAAAATAAAATGATTAAAAATGGCTAAAAAGGAATTTTTCTATGTTATCAAACTCTATTAACATTAGAGAATAGTCAAAATCCAATTACTTGCAAGTGACATTTTTTTCCCTTACAGGAAATTTATTTAAATAGTCTCAAAGTATAAGGCCGAATGTGCTGCAATCATATTTCAAGTTACAAAGGTTATTATTTGCTAGGAGCATAAAAAAAATTCACAAGATATTAAATCATATTTTATATGACTTGTTTAATAAAGAGAAAATGGATTAACACAAATCATTTACTATAAAAGTGTTTTAAGATGATTTATGCAAAAAATATAAAAATATTGTGAAAATTATTTCTGACAATATGAATGTTAGGAAAATCAACAAAAACAGAGCTTAACTAGTAAATCAAAATTAAACATAATATGATATAAAATTCAAATTATTGCTGTTCTGCATATAGTACTTCTCATAGAATTATGACTTTGGAAGGTTTATAAAACTAGAACTTCATAAAACCTCATTTAGGTAAGTAATATTCCAGTCCCATTTTTAAAAGCAGAAGTGGATGTGTCTGTGAGAATTGGAAGAGATACTCAATAGTGATTTCATAACAAAGAAAATCCTCCTTTTGCTGACTCCTTATGCCAGATGTTTTCTCCTTCTTGCAATTCAAAGGATTTGTCATCTTAAAGATTGTTGTAATTTAGCTAAATAATTAAAAAAAGATCAGCATGCTTTATCTATCTCAAAATAATAGAAGCTCTGCATTTAGCCAATATAGCTTTTATATTTCTATTAGGCAATAGAGAATTATTTTCTAGCACAATGTGTCATTTGAGTGGAATTCTGCTTGCATTTTTGGCCATGTTTACAACTTGTTTAGGATTGAGTATTATAGAGATTGATATATTTGACATAACATTCCTAGAGATGTTTCTCCTCTACAAATTATGGTAAAGATAATTCCTTGAAATGTCTTCAAAAAAAAAAAAAAAAAAATCCCATGCCATAGATCAACAGTAGTAGAAATATTTGTCCTCTGAGGGTCATTGTATCTGGAATTTCTTTCATCCAGCATGGCCCTAGTTATTCACATTCATCTCTGATCAAGACAAAATTGCAACAGATCCATGGTATCTTTGTTTTGCTTTGAATATGACCAGAGTGATGTAAATACCATCACCAATTATCATTTACTAAATTCTGAATCTGCAAGGAATTCTGTAGAACTGCTATTTCCTACTAGGAGAGTAGAATCTTTAAGTCCATTTATTAAAGTAAAATTTGAATGGCATAAAGTTGACTCATTTTAAGTTTATAATATGATGATTTCTATAAATTTAGAGTTGTGCGACCATCACCTCAATCTGATTTTAAAACAACTACATCACTTCATAAAGAGAGACTCCTTGATTTTTAAATTTGTGAAACAACAGCAAATAAGTGACTCCTGTTTATGAAAACAATATAAAATATGATTATAAATACTCTAAAGTGAAGTTATTACTTAAATTGTGGATTTTGTAGTCAGAGGAATACCTAGAAATCTTTGTTATCGTTGAGTTGACAAGCTTTTTGGGTAAAATGTAGTTGCTGTAAGTATTTTATTCAATCATGGAGATGGCTGAAATTTTAACTGAATTACTTGTATGTTGCAATGTTTTCCTAAAACAGGAAAAAAATTACAATTCATATCTCTACAAATAATTTTACAAGCTGATCTTTAATCATTCTGAGAGATGAGAGTGTTTCTTTTTATAGAGCCGTGGGGCTTGGAATATATTTAGATCGATACACAAGGCAGAAAGGACAAGACCCAGTTGCTGAACTGAAACAACTGATTCCATTGGTAGTCTCTCTATCAGCACCAAAACTGGAAACGCCACTCCTCTAGAAAAAGACCATGAATCCAAGCACCTTTCCAAAATTACTTAGTGGAGGCCTGAATCTTGTACGAAAACTCAGAGTTTCTGCATTTGCAAATACAATTTCTTTTCTGTGTGTTTTTATTTTCTAGTGCTGCCCTAACAAAGTACCACAAACTGGGTGTTTTTAAACAATAGAAATTTGTTCTCTCACAGATCTGGAAGCTAGTAATTTGGAATTAAAGTGTCAGCAAAGCTATGCTCCCTCTTTGGCTCTGGATAGATTTCCTCCTGCTTCCTCCTGCTTTCTGGGGGCGGCTACAAATCCCTAGCGTTCCTTGGCTTGAAACTGCATCACTCCAAGTTCTGCATTTGTTATCACACGGTATTTTCCCTGTGTGTCTATGGCCTCATTCTAACCTGATTTCATCTGTAGAAATCTTTTTTTAAAAAAAATAAGGATATATTCACAGATACCAGGGAATGGGATTTCAACATATGTTTTGGGGGAACACAATTTAACACGCAACAATATGAGCCTTTAGAAATCGTGAATCCCATGCACGCGCCTTTATTGTAAAAGTTAAAGACTTTCCAAAGAGCAATGAGTCCCTCTGAGGTCATATGTTCAGGTTGAAATGAGGTTCTAAGAGATCAGGTATCTTCTCAGATCATGTAAGTCTTCCTGCAATGAGAACATCTAAACAAAATGAGCTAAAAGTGAAATTTGCCTTTTTCTATTCTTTCAATATCTGAATAATTTTGTGAAATATATTTACTATTTATTGTTAATAAACATCCCTCATTTGTTATCTAGTCTTTCATACAAAATACACGTGCAAATGTTCTGAAGTGAAACCATGACTCATTTCTTTCTCCTTGTAACCTTGCTTTATAGATGTAGAAAGCAGTTTCTTTTTGAAGTTCAGTGTGGACTTGAAAGTACAGTTTCTATAGAAACAAATACTAGAGATCAGGTTAGATGAGTTGTACATATTTCAGGCACTTGGACCTTATCTCTCATCCCACCAGTCAGAATCTTCCTCATTAGTCTTCTCTAGGCATTGTTTACAAGCTTTGTCTTACAGACTGATATTAATTTTATGATTGTGATAGGTAACAGGACGTTACATAGGGCTCTTGCTGTTTGGGTTTCTGCTAAGGCCCAAACAAGAGTTGGCAAGTATGTCCGCACCTTCAAAATGAAGTGCTAACCGAGTTCAACAGACTGGTACAAGAGGGAGACTTTGCTTCTATTATCAAACTACCCTTCTAGCTTTTAGAGAAGTTAAGAAAGCTGAAGAGAGGAGAAAGGGTTTAAAGGAGGATTCTTAAAGGGGAGTGTCATTGGACTGTGATTCTCTCAGAGGAACAGAGGGTTGAAAGGTGTACCCTTGTTACCTCAAGTCAAGTGAGAGGGGCTTTGAGGAGGCCATGCACAGAGACTCCTATGCATCTCCCATATGAACTACAGTCATGCCTGAGAGTCTCATGATGACAGGTGACTGGCTGTAGCAACCCATGGTGACAGAGGAGAGTTCTGCTCTTGGAAGTAACTGCATGGCCTACAGGGACCCAGATGAGGATTACATATGAGAACTATCTGGGGTTTTCTTGGGTTCTGTCCCAGAAGGCTGCTGGAGGGTTAAGGAGGCCTCAGCCGAAAGTCTAGCGGTGACTAGATAATCAGGGTGACTAGGTAATCAGTGGCTGAGGGAGAAACAATGGAACCAGCAGAGAACTTGAGAAGTGTAGCTGAGATATCTCTAGAGATGAGGGATCTCAGAAGAGCCCAAGAAAATACCCACAAGAGAAAGCGTCCCTGTAAACACTTGCCAAACCCAGAGAATTGAAGTCATGGACCTTTCAAGGGGGAGGAAAAACAATCAGTCCCACAAAACAGCTCTAAATGACTGTGAAGGAGAAACAAAAAAGCTGGTTTCTGATTTGTGAATATGTTTTATTTCCTTTTAAAAATACCCAAATATCCTTATGTGTAGGGAGGATTCTATTGTCAGGTGACAATTCATTTTTTATAATGAAGAGAGAGTCTATGGAGGCCATTTACCCACATGCTATGTCATATGTATCACATACATGTACACAGACTCCCATCATTTAAAAATTAAAAAGTATTTTTCTGCATATTTTAAGCATTCTCTCAACTAATAAACATCAACTTAAGGCAGTGTGGCAAAAACTATTGCTGTAATTGGAAACCTGTGTTTCAGCAAGGTGGTGATTTACAATAGACAAAGCAAAACTGTTGAATCTGTTGAATTTTTCTTGCCTGTTCTTCAACTGTGCCTCTCATTCAAGTGGAGATGTATGTACACATGATGCAGTTTATAACTCTCTGTCATCTGTCCACCACCATTACTAGTCTTTTCTAGGACTCAGAATTTAGGCAGCAGTTCACAAAAAGAACATAGGTCCTAGGGCACTTCTTTTGGTGCCAGAACACATGTTTTGGGATCAGAAAAAGATGCTCTCTCTTACAAACCATGGGTACATTTTAGTCCTGCCCTATATTCTGTCTCTTAGTGGAACATTTCTACTTAAAAGTTATGACTTCATTGCAGTCTCTAATTTTCTTTATAATTTTACCTTCAAATAAATCCCCCCTTTCAACTTCCTTATTCTGGTAAATGACAGCACTGTTTTCCTGAATTACTATGAATCAAAATCATTGTCATTTTTTTACTTCTCCATCTACTGTGCATTTAATATCCAAGTCGTGCTCTCTACATTTTTCAAACAGCTCCCATAAATGTATCTTCTTTAGCCGTTTTAGAAAGTTTCACTAGTTGCCTGAATTTGTTCAGTCTGCAAAGTTGTTTTCCCAGCCTCCAGGTTCTCCTCTCTTCTGGTTTATCTTGTGCATAGCAAACAAATTTCTCTTTCTGAAACACAACTTCTGTTTATCACTCTGTTGTTAAGGACTATTTTGTGGCTTCCACTGACCTCAGAATAAATGAAAAACTTCAGATGGAATTATAATACCATTAAGGCAGATGCAGCCTCTCTGAACCTCACCCATTACATACTTTAATCTTACTCCTGTAAAATGCCTTTATGGTGTAGGGGTGCAGTTCCAAGATGGCTGAATAGGAACAGCTCTGGTCTACAGCTCCTAGCGTGAGTGAGGCAGAAGACGGGTGATTTCTGCATTTCCAACTGAGGCACCGGGTTCAACTCACTGGGGCTTGTTGGACCATGGGTGCAGGACAGTGGGTGCAGCCCACTAAGTGAGAACCGAAGCAGGGCAAGGCATTGCATCACCCAGGAAGTGCAAAGTGTAAGGGAGCTCCCTTTCCTAGCCAAGGGAAGCGGTGACACACAGCACCCGGAAAATCGAGTCACTCCCACCCTAATACTGAGCTTTTCCAAGGGTCTTAGCAAATGGTACACCAGGAGATTATATCCTGTGCCTGGCTTGGAGGGTCCCACATGCACGGAGCCTCGCTCATTGCTAGCACAGTAGTCTGAGATCAAACTGCAAGTTGGCAGTGAGGCTAGGGGAGGGGTGCCCGCCATTGCTGAGGCTTGAGTAGGTAAACAAAGCAGCCAGGAAGCTTGAACTGGGTGGAGCCCACCACAGCTCAAAGAGACCTACCTGCCTCTGTAGACTCCACCTCTGCGGGCAGTGCATAGCTGAACAAAAGGCAGCAGAAACCTCTGCAGATTTAAATGTCCCTGTCTGACAGTTTTGAAGAGAGTGTGGTTCTCCCAGCACAGAGTTTGAGATCTGAGAATGGACAGACTGCCCCATCAAGTGGGTCCCTAGCCCCCGAGTAGCCTAACTGGGTGGCATCCCCCAGTAGGGGCAGACTGACACCTCACACGGCTGGGTACACCTCTGAGATGAAGATTCCAGAGGAAAAATCAGGCAGCAACATTTGCTGCTCAGCAATATCCACTGTTCTGCAGCCTCTGCTGCTGACACCCAGGCAGACAGGGTCTGGGGTGGACCTCCAGCAACCCCAACAGACCTGCAGCTGAGGGTCCTGACTGTTAGAAGGAAAACTAACAAACAGAAAGGACATCCACTCCAAAACCCCATCAGTACATCACCATCATCAAAGACCAAAGGTAGATAAAACCACAAAGATGGGGGAAAAACAGAGCAGAAAAGCTGAAAATTCTAAAAATCAGAGCACCTCTCCCCCTCCAAAGGAACACAGCTCCTCGCCAACAATGGAACAAACCTGGACGGAGAATGACTTTGATGAGTTGAGAGAAGAAGGCTTCAGATGATCAAACTTCTCCGAGCTAAAGGAGGACGTTTGAAACTATCGCAAAGAAGCTAAATACATTGAAAAAATCACTAGATGAATGGCTAACTAGAAAACCAATGTAGAGAAGTCCTTAAATGACCTGATGGAGCTGAAAACCATGGCATGAAAACTACATGACAAATGCACAAGCTTCAGTAACCGATTCAATCAACTGGAAGAAAGGGTATCAGTGATTGAAGATCAAATGAATGAAATGAAGCAAGGAGAGAAGTTTAGAGAAAGAAGAGTAAAAAGAAATGAACAAAGCCGCCAAGAAATATGGGACTATGTGAAAAGACCAAATCTACGTCTGATTGGTGTACCTGAAAGTGACAGGAAGAATGGAACCAAGTAGGAAAACACTCTGCAGGATATTATCCACGAGAACTTCCCCAACCTAGCAAGGCAGGCCAACATTCAAATTCAGGAAATACAGAGAACACCAAAAAGATACTCCCTGAGAAGAGCAACTCCAAGACACATAACTGTCAGATTCACCAAAGTCAAAATGAAGGAAAAAATCTTAAGGGCAGTCAGAGAGAAAGATCAGGTTACCCACAAAGGGAAGCCCATCAGATTAACAGTGGATCTCTTGGCAGAAACTCTACAAGACAGAAGAGAGTGGGGGCCAATATTCAACATTCTTAAAGAAAAGAATTTTCAACCCAGAATTTCATATCTAGCCAAACTAAGTTTCATAAGTGAAGGAGAAATAAAATCCTTTACAGATAAGCAAATGCTTAGAGATTTTGTCACCACCAGGCCTGCCTTATAAGAGACCCTGAAGGAAGCACTAAACGTGGAAAGGAACAACTGGTAATAGCCACTGCAAAAACATGCCAAAATGTAAAGACCATCAATGCTAGGAAGAAACTGCATCAACCAACAAGCAAAATAACCAGCTAACATCTTAATGACAGGATCAAATTCACACTTAACAATATTAACCTTAAGTGTAAATGGGCTAAATGCTCCAATTAAAAGACACAGACTGGCAAACTGGATAAAGACTCAAGACCCATCAGTCTGCTGTATTCCAGAGACCCATCTCATGTGCAGAGACACACATAGGTTCAAAATAAAGGGATGGAGGAAGATCTACCAAGCAAATGGAAAACAAAAAAAGGCAGGGGTTGCAATCCTAGTCTCTGATAAAACAGACTTTAAACCAACAAAGATCAAAAGAGACAAAGAAGACCATTACATAATGGTAAAGGGATCAATTCAACAAGAAGAGCTAACTATCCTAAATATATATGCACCCAATACAGGAGCACCCAGATTCATAAAGCAAGTCTTTATAGACTTACAAAGAGACTTAGACTCCCACATAATAATAATGGGAGACCTTAACACCCCACTGTCAACATTAGACAGATCAACAAGACAGAAAGTTAACAAGGATATCCAGGAATTGAACTCAGCTCTGCACCAAGCAGACCTAATAGACAACTACAGAAATCTCCACCCCAAATCAATAGAATATACATTCTTCTCAGTACCACCTCGCTCTTATTCCAAAATTGACCACATAGTTGGAAGTAAAGCACTCCTCAGCAAATGTAAAAGAACAGAACTTATAACAAACTCTCTCTCAGACCACAGTGCAATCAAACTAGAACTTGGGATTAAGGAACTTAATGGAAACTACATGGAAACTGAACAAACTGCTACTGAATGACTACTGGGTACATAACGAAATGAAGGCAGAAATAAAGATATTCTTCAAAACCAATGAGAACAAAGATACAACAAACCAGAATCTCTGGGACACAGATAAAGCAGTGTGTAGAGGGAAATTTATAGCACCAAATGCCCACAAAAGAAAGCAGGAATGATCTAAAATTGACACCCTAACATCACAGTTAAAAGAACTAGAGAAGCAAGAGCAAACATATTCAAAAGCTAGAAGAAGGCAAGAAATAACTAAGATCAGAGCAGAGCTGAAAGAGATAGAGACACAAAAAACCCTTCAAAAAATCAATGAATCCAGGAGCTGGTTTTTTGAAAAGATCAACAAAATTGATATACCGCTAGCAAAACTAATAAAGAAGAAAAGAGAGAAGAATCAAATAGATGCAATAAAAAATGATAAAGGGGATATCACCACTGACCCCACAGAAATACAAACTACCATCAGAGAATACTATAAACACCTCTATGCAAATAAACTAAAAAATCTAGAAGAAATGGATAAATTCCTGGACACATACACTCTCCCAATACTAAACTAGGAAGAAGTTGAATCCCTGAATAGACCAATAACAGGCTCTGAAATGGAGGCAATAATTAATAGCCTACCAACCAAAAAAAGGCCAGGACCAGACAGATTCACAGCTGAATTCTACCAGAGGTACAAGGAGGAGCTGGTACCATCCCTTCTGAAACTATTCCAATGAATAGAAAAAGAGGGAATCCTCCCTAACTCATTTTATAAGGCTAACATCATCCTGATACCAAAGCCTGGCAGAGACACAACAAAAAAAGATAATCTGAGACCAGTATCCCTGATGAACATAGATGCAAAAATCTTCAATAAAATACTGGCAAACCTAATCCAGCAGCACATCAAAAAGCTTATCCACAATGATCAAGTGAGCTTCATCCCTGGGATGCAAAGCTGGTTCAACATACACAAATCAATAAATGTAATCCAGCATATAAATAGAACCAAAGACAAAACCACATGATTATCTCAATAGACGCAGAAAAGGTCTTTGACAAAATTCAACAGCCCTTCATGCTAAAAACTCTCAATAAATTCGGTATTAATGGAATGTATCTCAAAATAATAAGAGCTATTTATGATAAACCCACAGTCAATATCATACTGAATGGGCAAAAACTGGAACCATTCCCTTTGAAAACTGGTACAAGACAGGGATGCACTCTCTTACCACTCCTATTCAACATAGTCTTGGAAGTTCTGGCCAGAACAATCAAGCAGGAGAAATAAATAAAGGGTATTCAATTAGGAAAAGAGGAAGTCAAATTGTCCCTGTTTGCAATGACATGATTGCATATTTAGAAAACCTGATCATCTCAGTCCAAAATCCCCTTAAACTGATAAGCAACTTCAGCAAAGTCTCAGGATACAAAATCAATGTGCACAAATCACAAGCATTCTTACACATCAATAACAGACAAGCAGAGAGGCAAATCATGAGTTAACCCCCATTCACAATTGCTTCAAGGAGAATAAAATACCTAGGAATCCAACTTACAAGGGTTATGAAGGACCTCTTCAAGGATAACTACAAACCACTGCTCAACAAAATAAAAGAGGGCACAAACAAATGGAAGAACATTCCATGCTCATGGATAGGAAGAATCAATATTGTGACAATGGCCATACTGCCCAAGGTAATTTATAGATTCACTGCCATCCCCATTAAGCTACCAATGATTTTCTTCACAGAATTGGAAAA
Organism: Trachypithecus francoisi; assembly: GCF_009764315.1. Taxonomy (NCBI): domain Eukaryota; kingdom Metazoa; phylum Chordata; class Mammalia; order Primates; family Cercopithecidae; genus Trachypithecus; species Trachypithecus francoisi. The sequence goes on from NW_022681458.1 coordinate 60,543,020, forward strand.
AACTGCTTCAAAGTTCATATGGAACCTAAAAAGAGCCCACATTGCCAAGACAATCCTAAGCCAAAAGAACAAAGCTGGAGGCATCATGCTACCTGACTTCAAACTATACTACAAGGCTACAGTAACCAAAACACCATGGTATTGGTACCAAAACAGAGATATAGAGCAATGGAACAGAACAGAGCCCTCAGAAATAATTCCACACATTTACAACCATCTGATCTTTGACAAATCTGCAAAAACAAGAAATGGGGAAAGTATTCCCTATTTAATAAATGGTGCTGGGAAAATTGGCTAACTATAAGTAAAAAGCTATAACTGGATCCCTTCCTTACACCTTATACAAACATTAATTCAAGATGGATTAGAGACATAAATGTTAGACCTAAAACCATAAAAACCCTAGCAAAAAACCTAGGCAATACCATTCAGGACAGAGGCATGGGCAAGGACTTCATGTCTAAATCATCAAAAGCAATGGCAACAAAAGCCAAAATTCACAAATGGGACCTAATTAAATGAAAGAACTTCTGCACAGCAAAAGAACTACCATCAGAGTGAACAGGCAACCTACAGAATGAGAGAAAATGTTTGCAATCTACTCATCTGACAAAGGGCTAATATCCAGAATCTACAAAGAAGTCAAACAAATTTAAAAGAAAAAAACAACCCCATCAAAAACTGGGCAAAGGATATGAACAGACACTTCTCAAAAGAAGACATTTATGCAGCCAATAGACACATGAAAAAATGCTCATCATCACTGCTTATCAGATAAATGCAAATCTAAAACCACAATGAGATACCATCTCATGACAGTTAGAATGGCAATCATTAAAAAGTCAGGAAACAACAGGTGCTAGAGAGGATGTGAAGAAATAGGAACACTTTTACACTGTTGGTGGAACTGTAAACTAGTTCAACCATTGTGGAAGACACTGTGGAAATTCCTCAAGGATCTAGAACTAGAAATACCATTTCACCCAGCCACCCCGTTACTGGGTATACACCCAAAGGATTATAAATCATGGTGCTATAAAGACACATGCACGCGTATGTTTATTGTGGCACTATTCACAATAGCAAAGACTTGGAACCAACCCAAATGTCCGTCAATGATAGACTGGATTAAAAAAATGTGGCACATATACACCATGGGATACTATGCAGCCATTAAAAAGGATGAGTTCATGTCCTTTGTGGGGACATGGATGAAGCTGGAAACCATCATTCTCAGCAAACTATCACAAGAACAGAAAACACCGCATGTTGTCACTTATGGGTGGGAATTGAACAATGAGAACACTTGGACACAGGGTGGGGAACAGCACACACTGGGGCCTGTCGTGGGGTGGGGGAAGGGGGAAGGGACAGCATTAGGAGATATACCTAATGTAAATGATGAGTTAATGGGTGCCTCACACCAACATGGCACATGTATATATATGTAACAAACCTGCACGTTGTGCACATGTACCCTAGAACATAAAGTATAATAAAAAAAAAAGAAAAGAAAAACAATGCCTTTATAGTCTCAAAGGTAATGTCATTCATTCGTTAAAAAATGCTTACAAGTGGCCCACGCCTGCAATCCCATCACTTTGGGAGACTGAGACAGGTGGGTCACAAGGCCGAGAGATGGACACCATCATGGCGAACACAATGAAACCCCATCTCTACTAAAAATACAAAAAATTAGCCAGGTGTGGTCGTGGGCACCTGTAGTCGCAGCTACTTGGGAGGCTGAGGCAGGAGAATGGTGTGATTTGGGAGGTAGAGCTTGCAGTGAGCCCAGATGGCACCACTGTACTCCAGCCTGGGCAACTGAGTGAGACTTCGTCTCACAGAAAAAAAAAAAAAAAAAAATAGAAAGAATGCTTGCAACTCTGCTAGATGTGGGGATACAGCAGTGAAAATCAAAGACACAGTCCTTGAGCACACATCATCTGGAGTCCAGAGGGACACACAGACAAGTTAAACACATTTCATGTTGGGAAGTACCAAATGCAGTAGGATAGGAGAGGCATAAAATACCCTTGGGTCATCAGAGAAGGGTTCTCAAAGGTAGTGTCACTCACATTGAGGCCTGAATGCAAAGCAGGAATTTCTGGTGAAGTGCAGTCAAGCAGTCTGCCAAGTAGAAGGAAAATAATGTATGAAGGTCTAGAGGTGAGACTGAGCATGGCTAGTTTACGTAATTTAAAGCAATTTTGCTTTATTAAAATGTAGTATATTGGTACCTAAGAAAGGAGAGGATAAATCTTGCAAGTTAGGATAAAAAACTTTGACTTTATCTTAGAAAAATGTGAAGCTATTGGGCCTTTTAAAGAAAGAAAAGAAGATGAGCAGATTTGTCATAGAAAGTATACTCTGGCTGGTGGTTGTAGCATGGGCCCAGAAAAGAGCAAAGGACCAGGTAGGAGACTGCTTCTGGAACCCAGATGTGAATTTACAGTGGATTAGACTTGTGTAGAGACAGTGGAGATGAAGTGAAAACAGTGCTGTCATTTACCAGAATAAGGGATTTGGAAAGGGGAACGTATTTGAAAGAAAAATTATAAAGAGAATTAGAGGTTGCAATGAGTTTATAACTTCTAAGTAGTAGTGGAGTATCCCAGTGCTAATAACTGCAGGAAGCTATTTTCAACTTTAGCCCAAAAGGGGTAAGCAGGCAGGAACTCTGACTTTAACTCCAGTAACACATAGCCTGAGGCATATCCAGAGTGGAGAAAATATATATTCCCACTCACTGTTCTCCCTCATTCCCTCCCTGTCACCTTATGCCAACGCTCACCATTGTTCTAACTCTAACAGAAGATAGAATGCAGTAGAGTCGTTGACGCCATCCATGTTAGTCAAACCCCTGGGTCATGGAGCCAGATGAAGAAGGAGGGCAAACAGAAGGTAAACTGCACAAACTTATTGTTAGCACTATCATGCACCTCTGGGTCTTTATCTTCCTTAAGCTCATAGTAGTGTTTAACAATTTTGGCCACTTCTTGAAACTTTCCTTTTGTGGCCTATGACCCTGCAATCTACCTGTCTTTTACCGCAGCCTCCTTTGCTGTATCTATCCCTTGATTTAAATGCTGATGCCCTCAGAGCTATGGCTCTCTCACTGGCCTTCAGTGGGTCTCCTCTATTCCTATTGCTTCAGTCATCAGCAATAGCTTCATGATTTCTAAGACTATTTTGAATCCAGATATTTTTCCTGAGTTTCAGGCCCACTTCCTTGTCTGTCTATGTGCATGTTTACTAAGAAGTCTCATAGACATCTCAAGATCAACATGTTAAAATTGAACTATCATATCTAACCTCAAATCCTTTCCATTCATATTTCCTACTTTAGCAAATGATAAAATCATTCTTACAACTACCCAAAATAGAAATTTTGGATTCATCCTTGACCTAACACATTTACTTGTAATTAGAATTTTTTTTTCTTTTCTTCTTCTTCTAAAAAAATAAAAAACAAGAAAACAAAAAACAAACTACATGTGCAGAATGTACAGGTTTGTTACATATGTCTATGTGTGCCATGGTGGTTTACTGCACCTATTGACCTATCCTCTAACTTCCCTCCCCTCACCACCACCCCCCAACAGGCCCCAGTGTGTGATGTTCCCCTCTCTGTATCTATGTGTTCCCAATGTTCAACTCCTACTTTTGAGTGGGAGCATGTGGTGTTTGGTTTTCTGTTCCTGTGTTAGTTTGCTGAGGATGATGGCATCCAGCTTCATCCATGTGCCTGCAAAAGACATGATCTCAGTCCTTTTAATGGCTACATAGTATTCCATGGTGTATATGTGCCACATTTTCTTTATCAAGTCTATAATTGATGGGCATTTGGGTTGGTTCTATGTCTTTGTTATTGTAAGTAGTGCTGCAATAATAGCACATACATGTGCATGTGTCTTTATAGTAGAATAATTTATATTCCTTTGGGTATATACCCAGTAATGGGATTGCTGAGTCAAATGGTATTTCTGGTTCTAGATCCATGAGGAATTGCAACACTGTCTTCCACAATGGTTGAACTAATTTACTTTCCCACCAACAGTGTAAAAGCATTCCTATTTCTCCACAGCCTTGCCAACATCTATTGTTCCCTGACTTTTTAATAATTGCCATTCTGACTGGTGTGAGATAGTATCTCATCGTGGTTTTGATTCGTATTTCTCTGATGATAAGTGATGTTGAGCTTTTTTTCATAAGTTTCTTGGCCACGTCAATGTCTTTTTTTGAGAAGTGTTGTTCATATCCTTTGCCCACTTTTTGATGTGGTTGTTTTTTTCTTGTAACTATGTTTAAATGCCTTGTAAATTCTGGATATTAGCCCTTTGTCAGAAGGGTAGATTGCAAAAATTTTCTCCCATTCTGTAGGTTGCCTGTTCACTTTGATGCTAGTTTCTTTTGCTGTGCAGAACCTCTTTAGTTTAATTAGATCCCATTTGCCAATTTTGGCTTTTGTTGCAATTGCTTTTGGCATTTCTTTCATGAAGTCTTTGCCCATGCCTGTGTCCTGAATAGTATTGCCTAGGTTTTCTTCTAGGGTTTTTATGGTTTTGGGTTTTATATTTAAGTCTTTAACCCATCTTGAGTTACTTTTTGTATAAGATATAAAGAAGGGGTCCATTTTCAATTTTCTGCATATGACTAGCCAGTTTTCCCAACACCATTTACTGAATAGGAGATTCTTTCACCATTGCTTATTTTTGTCAGGTTTGTCAAAGATCAGATGGTTGTAGATATGTGGTGTCATTTCTGGGGTCTCTGTTCTGCTCCATTGGTCTATATGTCTGTTTTGATACAAGTACCATGCTGTTTTGGTTACTGTAGCCTTGTAGTATAGTTTGAAGTCAGGTAGCATGATGCCTCCAGCATTGTTCATTTTGCTTAGGACTATCTTGGCTATACAGGGTCTTCTTGATTCCATATGAAATTTAAAATAGTTTTTTTCTAATTCTGTGAAGAATGTCAATGGTAGTTTGATGGGAATAGCATTTACTTTGTAAATTACTTTGGGCAGTATGGCCATTTTCATGATATTGAGTCTTCCTATCCATGAGAATGGAATGTTTATCCATTTGTTTGTGTCTTCTTTTATTTCTTTGAGCAGTGGTTTGTAGTTCTCCTTGAAGAAGTGCTTCACATCCTTTGTTAGCTTATTCCTAGGTATTTTATTCTCTCTGTAGTGATTATGAATGGGAGTTCATTTATGATTTGGCTCTCTGCTTGCCTATTGTTGGTGTAAAGGAATGCTTGTGATTTTTGTACATTGAGACTTTACTGAAGTTGTTTATCAGGTCAAGAGGTTTTTGAATTGAGATGATGGGGTTTTCTAAATAGAAAATCATGTCATCTGCAAACAGAGACAACTTGACTTCCTCTCTTCTGATTTGAATACCCTTTATTTCTTTCTCTTGCCTGATTGCCCTGGCCAGAACTTCCAATATTATGTTGAATAGGAATGGTGAGAGAGGGCATCCTTGTCTTGTACTGGTTTTCAAAGGGAATGCTTCCAGCTTTTGCCCATTCAATATGATATTGGCTGTGGGTTTGTCATAAATACCTCTTATTATTTTGAGATGTGTTCCATCAGTACCTAGTGTATTGAGAGTTTTTAACATGAAGGGATGTTGAATTTTATCAAAGGCCTTTTCTGCATCTATTAATAATGTAGTTTTTGTCATTGATTCTCTTTATGTGATGGATTACGTTTATTGATTTGCATATGTTGAACCAGACTTTCATCCCAGGGATGAAGCCGACTTGGTTGTGGTGGATAAGTTTTTATTGTGCTGCTGGATTCGGTTTGCCAGTATTTTATTGAGAATTTTCACATTGATGTTCATCAGGGATATTGGTCTGAGGTTTTCTTTTTTTGTTGTGTCTCTTCCCAGTTTTGGTATCAGGATGATGCTGGCTTCATAAAATGAGTTAGGGTGGAGCCCCTCCTTTTCCATTGTTTGGAACAGTTTCAGAAGGAATGGTACCAGTTCCTCTTTGTACTTCTGGTAGAATTCAGCTATGAATCTGTCTGGTCCTTGGCTTTTTTTGGTTGGTAGGTTATTAATTAATGCCTCAATTTCAGAGCTTGCTATTGTTCTATTCAGAGATTCAACTTCTTCCTGGTTTAGTCTTGGTAGGGTGTATGTGTCCAGGAATTTATTTATTTCTTCTAGATTTTCTAGTTTATTTGCGTAGGGATGTTTTATTATTCTCTGATGGTAGTTTGTATTTCTGTGGTGTTGGTGGTGATATCTCCTTTATCATTGTTTTTATTGTGCCTATTTGATTCTTCTCTCTCTTATTCATTAGTATCTATCTAGTGATCTATCTATTTTGTTAATTTTTTCAAAAAAAAAACAACTCATGGATTCATTGATTTTTTGAAGGGTTTTTCGTGTCTCTATCTCCTTCAATTCTTCTCTGATCTTAGTTATTTCTTGTCTTTTGCTAGCTTTTGGATTAGTTTACTCTTACATCTCTAGCTCTTTTAATTGTGATGATAGGGTGTCAATTTGAAATCTTTCTAGGTTTCTGATATAGTCATTTGGTGCTATAAATTTCCTTCTTAACACTGCTTTAGCTGTGCCACAGAGATTTTGGTATATTTTATCTTTTTTCTCATTGGTTTCAAAGAACTTACTGATTTCTTCCTTAATTTCATTGTTTACCCAGGAGTCATTCAGGAGCAGGTTGTTCAATTTCCATGAAATTATGTGAGTTCAAATGAGTTTCTTAATCCTGAGTTCTTATTTGCTTGCTCTGTGGTCTGAGAGACTGTTTGTTATGATTTCAGTTCTTTTGCATTTCCTGAGGAGTGTTTTACCTCCAATTATGCAGTCAATTTTAGAATAAGTGCCATGTGGCACTGAGAAGAATGTATTTTCTGTTGATATGGTTTAGAGAGTTCTGTAGATATCTATCAGGTCCACTTGATCTAGAGCTGAGTTCAAGTCCTGAATATCCTTGTTAATTTTCTCTCTCATTGATCTAATACTGACAGTGGAGTGTAAAAATCTTCCACTATTATTGTGTGGGAGTCTAAGTCTCTTTGTAGGTCACTAAGAACTTATTTTATGAATCTGGGTGCTCCTTTATTGGGCACATATATATTTAGAATAGATAGATCTTCTTGTTTAATTATTCCCTTTACCATTATGTAATGTCCTTCTTTGTCTTTTTTGATCTTTGTTTGTTTGAAGTCTGTTTTCTCAGAGATTAGGAATATCACCTTTGCTTTTTTTTTTTTTTTAACTTTTCATTTGCTTGGTAAATTTTCCTCCATCCTTTTATTTTAAGCCTGTGTGTGTCTTTGGATGTAAAATGGGTCTCCTGAATACAGCATACTGATGGGGTCTTGACTCCTTATTCAATTTGTCAGTCTGTGTCCTTTGATTGGGGCATTTAGCCCATTTACATTTAAGGTTAGTATTGTTATGTGTGAATTTCATCCTGTCATCATGATGCTATTTGGTTATTTTGCACAATAGTTGATGCAGTTTCTTCATAGTTCGTTGTTCTTTATATTTTGGTGTGTTTTTGCCGTAGTTGGTACCAGTTTTTCCTTTCCATATTTAGTGTTTGTTTTAGGAGCTCTTGCAGAAGGGGCCTTGTGCTAACTAAATTCCTCAGCATTTGTTTGTCTGGAAATTATTTTATTTCTCCTTATGAAGCTTAGTTTGGCTGGATATGAAATTCTGGGTTGAAAATGCTTTTCTTACAGAATATTGAACATTTGCCCCCAGTCTCTTCTGGTCTGTGGCGTTCCTGCTGAGAGGTCCACTGTTAGTTTGATGGGCTTCCTTTTGTAGGTAACCTGGCCTTTCTCTCTAGCTGCCTTTAACAGTTTTTTCTTCATTTTGACCTTTCTTTATTTTGACACATAATCTGATGATTATGTGTCTTGGGGTTGACCTTCTTGTGGAGTATCTTAATGGTGTTCTCTGTATTTCCTGAATTTGCATGTTGACCTGCCTTGCTAGGTTGGGGAAGTTCTCCTGGATAATATCCTGAAGTGTGTTTTCCAGCTTATTTCCATTATCCCTGTCTCCTTCTGGTATTCCAATCAATCATAGGTTCAGTCTTTTTATGAAGTCCCATATTTCTTAGAGGCTTTGTTCATTCCTTTTCATTCTTGTTTCTCTATCTGCCTGTCTTATTTCAGTAAGGTGGACTTCATACTTTGATATCCTTCCTTTCACTTGGTTGATTCAGCTGTTTATATTTTTGTATGCTTCATAAAGTTCTCGTGCTGTGTTTTTCAGGCTCCATCATGTCATTTATATTCCTCTCTAAACTAGTTATTCTAGTTAGCAATTCTTCTAATATTTTATCAATGTTTTTAGCTTGTTTGCATTGGGTTAGAACATGCTTCTTTAGCTCATCGTAGTTTTTTTTTTTTATTACCCATCTGAAACCTACTTCTGTCTATTCGTCCATCTGATCCTCTGTCCAGTTCTGTACCCTTGATGGAGAGACATTGCGATCATTTGGAGAAGACACACTCTGGTCTTTTGGGTTTTCAGCACTTTTTGTTGTTGTTTTTGATTCTTTCTCATCTTTGTGAGTTTGTCTAGTTTTGGTCTTTGAGGCTGCTGACCTTTGGTAGGGTTTTGTGGGGGTCGTTTTGTTATTGTTGTTGTTGATGATGATGCGGTTGGTGTCACTTTCTGCTTCTTTGTTGTTCTTTCAATAGTCAGGTCCCTCTTCTGTAGGGCTGCTGCCATTTGCTGGGAGTTTACTTCAGGCCCTATTCATCTGATTTGCTCCCAAGCCTGCAGATGTCACTCAAGGAGGCTGAAGAGCAGCAAAGACAGGTGCCTGCTCTTTCTTCTGGGACCTCTGACCTCAAGGGGCACCAACCTGATGGCAGTAGGATTGCTCCTATATAGGGTGTCTGACAACCCCTGCTGGAGGGCCTCACCCATTTAGGTGACATTGGGAGCAGGACCCATTTAACCAAGCACTTTGTCCCTTGGTGGAGAGGGTGTGTTTCACTGGGGGAAAACCCATTGATCTGCCTTGATTTCCCAGAATTACCAGGAGGAGAGGCTAAGTCTACTAGTCCACAGAGATTGTGACCACCCATCCCCCTAAGGGCTCAGGCCCAGGGAGACCTGAATTCTATCCCCGATCCTCTGGCTGAAGTTACTGGAGATCTTCCAGGGAATTCTCCCCCAATGAGGAAGGATGGGTCAGGGTTAGACCTGAAGAGGCACTCTGGCTGCAGACTGCCACAGCCGCTGTGTTGGACTGTGGGGACAAGTCTTGGGACCCAGCCATCCATCCAGCCTCCCTGGCTCCAGCAGGGGAAAAGCATAGCCTGGAGCTATAGAAATGGGTGCTACCCTTCCCCCACCCAGGGAGCTTAGTGTGTTAGGCAGTTGCGAGTCCCAGTGCTGGTTGCTGCCCCTCCCCCAAGGAGCTCAATGGGCTTAGACAGAAGGCAGCTGCAGCTGCTGCTGATCGCCCCTTCCCCCGGGAGTTCAGTAGGCTTAAGCAGTTTCCAGCTGAGAAACTGTAAGAATCTGCACTGTTCCGGGGTTGGGATGCTAGACCCTGGTAGCATGGGTTTGCGAATGGGAGCTTCTGGTCTGTGGGCTGCACAGTTTATGGAAAAGGCACAGTTTCCCCAGCTGTGTAGCACGCTCACTCACCACCTCCCTTGGCTGGGGGGAGGGGATTACCCTTCCCCGTGTAGCTCTCAGGTGGGCTGCCACATCACACTGCTCTTCCTTCTTTCCGTGGGTCATGCCAGCCTTCTACACAGTTTTGATGAGGGAACCTGGATACATTGGTTGCTAGATACCTAAGGATTCACAGGCTTATTATGGTTTTTTCCTATGAGAGCCTCCCAGTGGTGCTGCGTCTAGTCAGTCATCTTGGCCCTGTCCCTTGTAATTAGAATTTCTATCAATTTTATCCAAAGTATTTCTCAGTCTCATCCCATTTCTTTCCTGCTAGAATCTTGACAGGCACAAGGGTAATCTATGACTTGGTGAAAGTCTTTTCACAGGTGTGATGTGATGGAGGTAGAAGCTACATTATAGAAAAACCAAGGGGTAAATGGGAGACAAGGAAAAGAAAATAGCAAGTAGACCATTCTTTCAAAAAAGTTAGCTAGTTAAGGTTGAAGAGAGAAGGGGTAGCATCTACAAAGAAACATCCAGAGATAAAGATTTGATCATTTCATTTGACAATTTCATTATTTGTGAATATAACTCAATAGAGAAAGAGAGATTGAGCATAGCAGAAAAGGAGGCTAACACTGGATGCATGGTCCCCTAGGAAGGTGATAGAAAATAGTTTCCCCTAACAGACAGTCTAGTGTTAGACAGAAGAGAACCTGTTCCACAGTCACAGGAGGAAAGTATATTTGGGTATGCAGGGAAATCTGAATACAACAATGAGATTATTCTGCTTTGATAGCTTATCTTTTCCTTGTGAAGCTAAAAGCATTGTCGCCTATGAAAGTGAAAATGAGAGATGGGTTTGGAGATTTAAGAATGAAAGGCTGGCAGCAGTGGCTCACGCCTGTAATCCCAGCACTTTGGGAGGCCAAGGCGGGAGGCAGGAGAATGGCATGAACCTGGGAGGCAGAGGTTGCAGTGAGCTGAGATCTCACCACTGTAATCCAGCCTGGGCAACAGAGCAAGACTCTGTCTCAAAAAAAAAAAAAAAAAAAAAAAAAAAAATTGTAAATATTTTTTGGGGAAAAGGTCTCAGAACTCTGAGAACCTAGTTAAGTTTTAAAATCATGCATTTAGACTGACACCAGTCTTGCAAGTTTGTATGACATTTCCCCAGAGGTGCAGGAGAAGTATGGGTATTATTTCAGAAAATGTGAACAATTAGATTGAGCCAAGGCTGGATTTTTCCAAGTACTCAGACTAAAGTAAGGGAGGAGACCACCCCTCATATCGTCTTATGCCTAATTTCCACCTCCAAAGAAAGAAGAAGTAAAAACTAAAAGGCAGAAATGAAATCCACAGGCAGACAGCCTGGTGCTGCACTCTGGGCCTGGTAGTTAAAGATCGACCCCAACCTAATCAGTTATTTTAACTATAGATTACAGACATTGTATAGAAATGCACTGTGAAAATCCCTATCTTGTTTTGTTCTGATCTAATTACCAGTACAAGGAGCCCCCAGTCACATACCTCCTGCTTGCTTAATCAATCACGACCCTCTCACACGCACCCCCTCAGAGTTGTGAGCCCTTAAAAGGGACAGGAATTGCTCACTTGGGGAGCTTGGCTCTTGAGACACGAGTCTTGCAGATTCCCCCAGCCGAATAAACCCCTTCCTTCTTTAACTCAGTGTCTGAGGAGTTTTGTCTGCGGCTCATCTTGCTACAAAAGGACAATAGGAACAAAAGAGTCAAGGAATTATAGAGTGAATATTTGAAATGATGGAATGTAAAATTTAGTTTGCAAAGGGAAACTAGTGGTAGGGAGAGAAGTCTAAATTCAGGGGACTAAAATGTCCCTGAAAGGTTGAAGACAGATGTGGTGGAGATAATAGTGGAAACTGATGATCAGGGAGTTGAATGTCTAATTTAATATTTCCGTATAATTCTGAATACTTACAAAACCCAGGATGAACCCAGATGGTGGGTGGCTGATGTGGAGAAAATAGAAAGTCTTTGGACATAAGGCTTGATGAGTGACCTCTTGTGGAGGTTGCCATACCTCAAGTGATGTCTTCTTTGCATACCCTGAGTCCAGTTCTTTTTCTGTGCATTTTATTTGTAATTAATGTCTCATAAGCCAGTTAACAAATTGCAGTGTACCACAATATACACAGTAATTTAAATATGAGAAGGTATTCTTTAGTCTACAATTCAGTTCCAGTTTTTTTTTTGAGTCATCTGAATACTTTATTTAAACATATTAACTTGAAAAAATATATTTTCAAAAACAGAAAACAGGTGGGCTTTTTAAACCAGGCTGCCCAGACAAGTTCCTCATTTGGTTTTCTAATTATAAAGCACAGAAGGAAGGTTTGGATTGAAGCTTTAATTTACCAGAGTTATACAGGATTCTTTTTCTACATGCAATCCAGTATTTGGCAGTTGTTAAATATTTGCTTTAACCATGAATTTATTTTGAGTACAACACAATTATACCTACTATCTCTGCATGGCTCTTTTAAGAATTGGCATACATTCATAAAATTTAACTAGAACAATGAATGATTTAAAAATAGAAAATGCACAATGACAGTATTCCCTTGGAAACACATAAGCTTTGACAGAAAGTGGAATAAAAGTTGTTGTGTAAAGAGCTTCAACACAATTTTTAAAATTTTTATTTGCTTTAAATATACTTAGCTATTCAGTGGGATCACTCGAACACACACTAAAACTTCAACGCGTGTCAGGCCTGTGATAATGAGCCATTAACTGTTTTTCCCTTACAATTATAACCATCTATTAAACAAATAATGATAACGTCGATTCACACATCTTTTCAGTTTATACATATACACTATATTTTATGGTTATATTAAATTGGAAGCATTCTCTGGCTCATTTTCTTTTGTGGCTAATGAGTAACTTGGGTGATGGAAATAAGGATACAGTATATGGTGAGTTTCTGGCTGAAAATAAAGATACAGTGTGTTTTGGTTCCAAAAGAAGTATGTTCAGTCAAATGAATATAAACTTGGTCTCATTAACTTTGTTATAAATCAGCTGAGACAACTATTACCATTCATGAAACATCTATTGAAGCTCCACTATGTGTCAAGCACAGAAGGTGTGATGGTTAATACTGAGTGTCAACTTGATTGGATTCAAGGATGCAAAGTATTGATCCTGGGTGTATCTGTGAGGGTGTGGCCAAAGGAGATTAACATTTGAGTCAGTCGACTGGGAAAGGCAGACCCACCCTCATTCTGAGTGGGCACCATCTAATCAGCTGTTAGCACAGCCAAATAAAGGCAGGCAGAAAGACGTGAAAAGACTAGACTGGTTTAGTCTTCTGGCCTACATCTTTCTCCCATGTTGGATGCTTGTTGCCCTCGAACATCAGACTCCCAGTTTCTTCAGCTTTGGGACTCAGATTGGCTTCCTTTCTCTTCAGCTTGTAGACGACCTATTGTAGGACCTCACCTTGTGAGTGTGTGAGTCTATGCTCCTTCCTCTGCCATCACACAGCTGTTCTGATTAAAAGCCTGCCTTATTATTTGGTTGGTTTTCATCCCTCATTGAGAAGGTAACAGATTACAAATAATTGTCTGTGCTTTACAATGACTTAAACTCTGTAATGGTCATCAAGTAATATAAATAGGAAAATAAAGACTTTCATTCTATAATCTCAAGAGTTGGGAGCTGAGATGAGGCTGTGCACATCCTTAGAGGAGCTATGCTGTATCTGACAGGAAATGTCATTTGTAAGAGGATTACAAATGTCTATCTATATTTGGTAAAGTGAGTCATGAGTAAGGCCATCAAGATAAAGGAACTGAGTTCAGTTTGCACAAAGAAATGAAGACGTGGTGTGCAGAGAGGAAATCATGAGATTTCAAGGTTCAAGAAGGAATCTTCATTTCCTTCTAGTTTGTCAGGATGTGGCTGAAGAGGAGCCTGGGACTGTAGGAGAAGTTCACGAGGCCAAGAGAAGAGATGGAAAGCAGAAGTATTAGATGTTGAAACACTATTTGGGGCATAGTGGTTAGTAGCATGAGCTCTGGAACCAAATTTCCTGGCTCAAACCTGGTTCTCACTGGCAAGTTAAGTGACCAGCATTCACTTATCCCTCTTTGACTCAATTTCTTACCTGTGAATGCAAACATTGATGCTCCAAACCTCCTTGGGTTGCTAAGGATCCAATGAGTGCATATGTATGGAACACTTAGAACATGGACCACATTGTGTATCTACAATGTAAATATCAATGTCAGCAATTCTTGGGATTGCACTGAAGTGGCTTTCCCAAGTACATCTGCCAGGAGTACAACAGTGGACAGGATCTAGCTTTTGTTTTCTTCGACAGTTGTGATCTGTATAGGTGTAGAGGGCTAGCATCTCAGAGATAGTATTCAGCCAGAATTGAAGCTCACACATGGCAGTATGATAATAAGCAAAAGGTTTGATAGGATTGTGTTAGTCTAGGAGCAGAGCAGCATGCAGAAAAGGGAGGGAACTGCAAAGCAAAACAGTCTTAGCCTAGTGAAAGCCAGTGGAACAGGAGCCATAAGGTTGAAAGAAAGAAGAGACCAATGGATAGGTGAGTAGAAGAGAAAGTATATGAGATAATTCAAAAGACAGTCACCTAGACCAAAGACTAAGGTAGGGACCATATTAAATAATAGATGGGTAAGTAGGTATGTAGATAGACAGAAAGATAGATAGGTATAAACAAAACCATCTTAATTCTTCTGAGAGTTGCTGGCAAGTGAAAAGAATCAGTTTTGGCTCCAGGTGCAAATATGGGAGAAAAAGAGAAATTATGTGTTGAAACTGACAGATTGCTCACTTCAAAAAGATGAAATTTGTTATATTGTAACCCACTGAGAGAGAAGTCAGTCTCTGTAGAAGTCAATTCTATGTGTTCTCAGGAAATTCACTGAGATTTGAAGGATTAGTGTAGAAAGGAGTGTTATTCATGACAGGACGTTTTTGATATTCTTCCTAATACCTGAGGAACAGACCAAATCTTCTTGCTTGTTCCAAGCATAAGGCTAAGATGGTAAATTGGAAAGATACGTCTAGTTATGTCTGTCACATCTTATGCATTCAAGTTTAAATGGACTCAGGTGAAGAGTCTAGGCTGAGGAGCTTTCACAGCTGATTTACCATAGAAAGCATCTGCTGCTGGTGCCAAGTGAAATGCTCACATAGGATGCTGCAGGTGGACTGCAGTTCAGGGCAAGGTATAGACGTCAGCCTCAGAGGGTGGAAAGTAGTAAGCACAATGGAAAATTGCATTTTACATTTCTAAATTGGCAACTTTTTAAACAATCAAGAGTAGATAAGCATAGATGATAGAGGTATACTGTCAAGAACCTTGTCAACAAACAACAAGACACATCAAACTTGCCTGACTCTCTTCCTGCTTCCATTGGAGCATGAGTTACTGAGGTTATTTAAGTTCTAGTAAATGGTCAGGAATAGGTAAAATAACGTCATTGATACAAGTACCTTCAGCAAAATAGGGCTCACAATTTAAGGGTAAAAGAGAACTATAGGGTGGAGCCAGAGAAATGTTGGCCACTGTTGAAGTCACCCTCACTCTCAATTTCATGATTAAGATGGCTGATCATATCTCAAGATGTCTGGATTTTCCTCAAGCACTTGAGGTCAGAATTGGGTTTGGGAGTGAAGATGAATTTAAAAGAAAAGGGCTGAGTGATGGTGGAGATGGAGCTAGCTACTATGTGTTTAGGAAGCCTGAGTTGTCAAGAACAGGGAAGAAGGCAAAGGAAGATCAAAAAAACATCTAAAGCAGCCTAGGATCAGATGTGATGTATCTGTCATTGAGTGGGAAGGCAGAGGCAGTAGAATGGGAGGGGTGTTGAGGGATGGTCTGATGGATTGGGAAGTCAAGAGTATGCAGGGGGTGTGTTCTGGAGCAGCTGCAGCTAAACTCATGCCTGAAGAAAATGCATTAAGCCTATAGCATGCTTTGGGAACAGAGTCCAACAAAGTTAGATTGGAAAAAGATTCAGAAAAAGGCCATCAAGAATTCCTAAGATAGCAAGGTCAAGAGGCAAAGATAAGGTCAAAAATCAAGAAGTCATCTCATTTTCAAAATGATTGTCTTTTTGGATTCAAATCTGTGCTTACTGAACTAAAGAATTTCAAAAGTTAAAACTTTCAGAACTTTTAGTGGGTGTAACTTCGACTTTCTTTACTCTCTCCCCCACAAACAGTTATATAAGAAGTAACTTTAAATGTGTATACTTTAGAGCAGATTTGGATATTAATATATAGGGGAAGCATTTTGGTTAGCAGGAAACTGATTTTCTCTTTATTGGAATATTATGTACATAAAACATCCCAATTCCCCTTTTTAAAGACAGCTGAAGAAAAATGGACTACTTTGTGAAATGAGTCAAGATAATCAGAGAAAAGTAGAGATGGTGTGTGGGTCCCAGAAAACCATGGGCTTCTTAGGTTCCCAGTTTCAGTTCACATGGGACCTGTGCAGCAGGGGGCCAGATTTGCCTAGCAGCAAAAGGAAGGAACACAGAAATGAAACATAGCAAAGTTAAAGGTATTTTATAAATGGTCGACATCCCCCACGCCCAGCACACCCCGCTGTTTTATCTAAATGGATGCATTGTTGGGGACTCTACCTCCTCTACATTAAGAGTCTTTTGTGAGCAATACTACCACAGAAGGCACAGTGCAAAGCTTGATGTCGAATTCAGTCCTCATCCTCCAGTTTTGTGATCTAAATAATGAAATCAAGATTTCTCAAGTCAACATTTGCAATATGATTCATAAATGTTAAATTTTAATATACTTGCAAATTATCATTTTCCATAGTTTGAGAAATCTATAGAACACATTCTAAACCCCCATGAAATATGTTATCTTGGTAATCTGGAAAAACAAAATGTTCTGACAATAGGAAGACCACATATTGCTTGCTCCAGTCGTCATCTCGACCCAACTTAAGAAAACTTTCATAAAAGGACAATGTTAAACTGGCAAAAAAAAGCAAAGGATTACTAAAGTTCAATTGTATTTAAAGACTTTATTGGCTTCCTGAAGTACTGTTTCATAGAGAAAATTTATAGATGACTGGGGAATTACTGTTAATATTAAATGGGTGCATAGTTGTTTTCTTCAAGCCAACAAAATCCCCAAATTCACTTAACAACAGAAGAGAATGTTAGTTTCTCTGAAAGATGTAAGTTTAGTTCATAGAGAGAGGAGCCTGCACAGAGGATTGTTAAAGATGCACACAAAGCTTTAAAAAGATATTGATTAAAATGAATATTATGAATCAGACTGTCATATTATGCTTTATTCTCATTACCATTCACTCTCTTGTTCTTTTATATTAACTTTTGCTGTAACTAGTATTTTATAACCCACAATATCTACAAATTTATGTTCCTCCTTTTCCCCAGAACTTCCATGTTCATAAAGTGGATATCTTCCATTCTGGAGAGAATTATCTATAACAGTGCTTCTCAACCTATCTATTTTGAAGGACCAGGTTTTTTGATGTTGTTTTATTTTTGCTTGCAATCTGTTGTATATCAACTCTATTACACAGTCAGTGAAAATCTATTGCTGGCAAAAGGAAATTAATAAGAGAAAGACACATGGATATAATCACATGTTTATTATTAAATTATACATAAACTTGTTGTTATATATAAATAAACATTTTTATTTATATTTATATTATATATAAATAAAATTGTTATTATAAATAAACAATTATAAATAATTGTTCTGTCAAATTGTTATACAAATTTTTAAATGCTTAGTCCCAATGTTTATACTTATCTCCATATAGACTAGTAACAGTTCTCAGATTGGTACTGGTCCACAGTTCACAATTTGAGAATCATTCACCTGGGGGCTTCAGATTATCCTAAGCTATCATGATTCCCTATAGTATAGAGAGACACTGAGTTATGAGGATGGACCCCATGTAGTAGTTATAGCAATAAACACTCTGTTATTTAGGTAGCATGATTTTACTTCCCAAAGTGTTTGCATATTCATACTTCTATTTGTCTTCAGAACAGACTACATGGCAGGTAGAGGAAAGCTCATTATTTACCAGGAAGAAGCCAAGATGTCTTCATCATGAAAATGCATTTATTTAAGTGTACATGTTTTAGTTTACTATTTTCTACTGTTGTACTGTAAAAAATCTGGAAAAAAAGACACAGTGAATTGAGTTACTGACCTTTTCATTTAATTCAAGAAACATTTACTAAGTATTCATATGTGTCATGCACTGAGCCTCGCTTCTTTGGAGAATCTGAGAGGTATACAAGATGTTGCTTATATTCTGATAGGATATATGAAGCATACAGTCATTAAGTTTAGTGCAAGGCAACTGTGATAGAGATATTATATGGGTACCAAACCAAGTGCTGAGAGTTGAGAAGGAGAGGTTGATTTTAGCTGCAAAGAGTAACATTTGGGTTGGGTGTTGATGTAGAGTAGTCTCCATAATTGCTGAAATGGTTTTTGATGAGGAGGTAGAATAACATGAGCAAAGGTACAGAAATATGTAAAAACAAGGGGCCTGTAGAAACGAGTTCATCATGGCTGGATTTGTGGTGTGAGAGAATGATTTCTTGTCAGTGAAGCTGCGAAACTAGCTGTGTTAAATAATGGAAGAACTTAGGAAGTTAAAGAATCTGGGTGCTTTTTCTATCCCACAGGTGTGACTACATTACTGAATGTGGTCTCTGCTTTCTCAAGCTATACCTGGACTTAACACTTAATCACAGGCACAGAAGGCAATCTTGGCCTCACAAAGTCTAGCCAAAAGAGAAATTACAGAAGATTCCATGAGGAAACAAAAGAGAATTCTATTACACAATACACACACACAAAAATGTAACAGAAGTTCTCATTAAACACTGTGTCCTTTCCAACAACTCACCAAATTTTCTTATTGGCTCTCAAGATGATTCATCTTTCTCTTAACTTTTCCTTCTCCCAGAGAAATTTTCAATCTCATTTCTTATATAATCTTTTATTTGCACATTCCTTGTCCCGTTCAGTAAAGAAGGAACTGTCATCAATACTGTCTTCCTTAGAATCTCTATGGAGAAAGTATAAATAACATTTAGATCTCTTTCTTTCTCTAATTTGAATGGAGACATACCAAGAAATGTTAGATGATGGCTGGCATTGAAATAGTTATGTATTGTAAAAGTGGGGGTTCAGTGGGAAGCAGAGAAAGTCACCGGAGAGTGGAGAAACAAGAATGATAGAAAACACATGGTGTTTGAGAGACATGAAGAACAACTCCTGACCAAGACTCTCCAATTTTAACTCCAGCACTAATTGCACTCTTTCTTTTCTTTTCTTTTTTAATTTTTATTTTTTCCGGAGATGGAGTCTTGCTCTGTTGCCCAGGCTGGAGTGCAATGGTGCAATCTTGGCTCACTGCAACCTCTGCCTCTCAGGTTCAAGCAATTCTCCTGCCTCAGCCTCCCAAGTAGCTGGGATTACAGGCATGTGCCATCACACCCAGATAATTTTTGCATTTTTAGTAGAGGCGAGTTTCACCAGGTTGGCCAGGCTGGTCTCGAACTCCTGACCTCAGGTGTTCCATCCACCTTGGCCCCGCAAAGTTCTGGGATTACAGGCATGAGCCACTGCACCCCGCCTGGACTCTTCCTTCTTAACTACTTAACTACCTTAACTACAAAGCACAATGATTATTTATAGACTTAAGTACATTTATTTTCATTTTATTTTGTTGTAATGAGTTTTTGATCATGAAGTTTCATTGCACTTCTTACCTGGATGTCAAAAAAGAGGGAAATAATAACCGTATAAATTACCTTCAAATATGCCCAGATCACAAATAGTATAACAGAGATCGGGTATTAATGTCTCCAGAATAGTCCTGGGTGCTATTTCTCCCTCTTCTCTTCATGAAGCAGAATAGGGCATATTAGTTTTAAGTGGCAAAACCTTTATTCTTGGAAGTTAAATTTCGTTGTAAAGAAACTGGGTGAAGGAGGAAGAAGTACTCTGAAAAATAATGGCGTTTGTGTGGTAAGTGTATGTACTGTTTTGGAGCTCCCTACACTTTCTCTAGGTTTCTGAAACATAATGATGAAGAAAACCTTCTTAATAATATAATAGTTATTTTAATTCAGATATGAATTTAGAATTTAAGTAAAATAAATCATTTTCTTATCAAATTAAATAGAAAATGTAAACCTGACAGGCATATGGTAAAAATACTTTTTTTTTTTTTTTTTTTTTTTTGAGACATCATCTAGCTCTGTCATTCAGACTGGAGTGCAGTGGCATGATCTTGGCTCACTGCAACCTCCACGTCCTGGGTCTAAGCGATTCTCATGCCTCAGCCTCTGGCGTAGCTGGGATCACAGACATGTGCGATCATGCCTGGCTAGTGTGCGTGTGTGTGTGTGTACGTGTGTGTGTGTGTTTTAGTAGAGATGGGATTTCACCATGTTGCCCAGGCTGGTCTCGAACTCCTGGGCTCAAGCGATCCACCTGCCTCTGCCTCCCAAAGTGCCAGGATTACAGGTGCAAGCCACTGTGCCCAGCCTAAATGACACAATTTTGACCCTGCTAGTAGTCACGGGCTCTGCAGGCTGAAGTATGGGACATGCTCCATATACTTGGAATACAGATTCTTCCCGCCAGCCGTACTCTTACATTGCCTGCATTGTCACCTTTGGCCATGAAGGACACCAGTAAATACAACACCCTCAGGAAAGCGTAATGAGGGTTCATGGCTGTACAATCAAGAGAAAAGATAAAGTCACAAGTGTAGGACAGAACAGGCAATAGGTTTCAGAACATTGAATTTTACGATTAAAAAGGGCTAGTCGCTAATAAAAATCAGTGATTATGACGTGATTTCCCCAACTATACTTAAAGTAACACCAAGGTTACCCAAATCAAATATTTTAATGAATTCACAAAGACCAGAGGCATTTCTAGATTTCCCAGCTGCAAGAGATCTAAAATATAACTATTATATTTGGCTCAAAAGAACAGTAAAGCAAAACCACTTATTGCTGGTGACATTCCAGGGAACAGTTAAAATTGCTTTATTGCCTTTGCTAATGAAAGTGGACAGCAGTGTAACAATACATAATAAGGTGAGTTTAGTTTTTATGTCCTGAGAACAATCTGCTTTACCCTTCTGGTTTAATTCTTTAAACTGTTTCTGTTTTAAGTAATTACAAACGATGGCTGGCAAGTGACAGTTATAACCACCGTAGCAAATGGCTTTGTTGTAGCATTGTAGCCTACCCCCAAGTACTATTACCTTGGACTTCTAGGGAATTTAGTGGGAGGATGGCACATGAAACAAATGCCTCCTGACTTACACTGAGCTTATAAAGATCTCCCTCCAGCAAGAACAGCTTGAGCTTGTGGCTAGTGGTACTTCACAAATGGTAGTATACACAACACTGCTGATGCTTGACTTACTATGAGAAGATAACATACATTTTGTTTTAATAGTTCTATTTTTATTTGGAAATTAATATATAAAAATCAAAATAAATGTGAAGATCACATGATATCCATGATTTCATGAATATTATTGCTTATGATGGCCTCTTTTTAAAAGTCTGTAACAGGAAAAATATTAAATAATAGTATAAGCGGTAGGTGGTGGAAAGGCTTCATGTTGGTGTGTAAATGACAATGGTAGCCAGTCTCTAGTGGTTTTCCACTCCTGGTATTCATGCCTGCATGCAGTTCCCTCCTACACTGGATAGGGTTGCTATGTAACCAATAGGATATTGAAGAAATGGAAGAGTGTGATTCCCAAGGCTAGGGCAAATGTCATGTGAGGCTTCTGTTTTGCTGCTTTGAATCATTTGTTCTCAGGGGAGTCAGCTGCCATGCCATGCAAAGCAGCCCTAGGGGGAGGTCCATGTGGTGAGAGACTCAGGGCCCCTGCCTAATCAGGCTTCAGCCTGCAAGGAACTGAATCCTTTTGTCTGCAGCTATGTGAGTGGGCTGACTTCTTGAGCGCAACCACATAAAGCACCTGGAGCCACAACCATTCAGCTAAGTCACTCCCAAAGTTCTGAAACAAACCATGTGACATAATGCATGTTGATTGTTGTTTGAAGCTGCTAAGTTTGGGAGTAGTTTGTTACGCAGCAGTGGATAACTAATAATGGGTAAGCAATACCATGACAGAAACTGGGAAACAAGGATAGAGAATCCCATTTACCTTTGCTCATACGTAGCTTCGTTACTTTCTCCTTCCCTTCCCTGAAATGTCTGTTACATAGGGAGGAACTAAGCTCCAACAAAATTATACATGCCTCTTGCTTCTGCTTTTTGCTGAACCTGTGCATGGTACCTCCTATCTGGCACGGTGTTCCCCATCACTTATTCCTTTTGACAATAAGAGTATGTAGGCATTTAATGGAGGCAAAACCTCTGGAGCCAAGGGAAATCTAGTATATTTCAAGAGCAGTTTGGTCCTATAGATGACTCTAGAATCCTAAATTCCAAATGTTAAATGACTTGCTATTTCTCTTGTTCCCTTTATGTTTTTTTTTTTTTTTAAATCAATCTCAAAGCAGATGTCATCTCTCAGCTCTGCCCTCATGTGCAATTTTATAGTTTCCCTGGGTCTCTAACTGATGCTATAATTAAATTCTGAGTAATTGTTACACACCTTTAACAGCTTCAAAATACATTTAAGGCATTTTCTTATTAATTAACTTTCTCCTCATATCAGCAAAAGCAGTTTGCTTTAAAAAGTTCCTTGGTAATGATAATCTAGTTTCTTGCCGTCACTCAGAAGACTTGAGAATATTCTTTTGATGTTGGTCTCTAAGTTTAGGATGAAACTAGTGGTAAGAAGACAGTGAAAGAGTAAGTGGAATTCAGTTCATTTTCTCTATTTACTCACTTACTCTAACTCACCGTTTTATTGTTACTTCTGAATTGTTTTCTTGTCATCAATGGAAGTTTCTTATTATGTCCTGGGTATACATGTTGAGAATTAATGTGGCCTTGACTGTGTTTTGCTGTGTCAGCATTTCCATAATTATCTCTGCCATTAGCCATCTCCCAGATGATCACTAAAATTATATATCATGGGATTTAACTACAGACCAGACCATGATGTTTTTTAATCTTTAGAATTCCTTCCAAATAATTAAGAAACTAATCATCCTAGCTCCATTTTTCCTTTGTATCTAGTTGGGCCTGTTCTCAAGTGCCTCTTTTTGAACAGAATAGAAGGTTGTTTGTCTTAAAAATTTCAGACTGCTTTGGTTCCTAGAGAAGAGGAGCACAGCTTGCATTTCTCCATAGCCCCATTCGAAGAGGCAACTTGTGCCAGTCTCATTAGTAACTTTCAGATGTTCTGACACACTGACACACTGACATATTATCTGCCACACAGTACATTTTGTGGGTATCTAATTTTGTGGGTACTGTAAGCCCCACAGTATCATTCCTTGATTCTTGCTCAGTAATCATATTTATTAGTGCCCACATTGCAAGTAACTCAGATGAAGGCAATTCTTGGTAGAGATGTAAATGAAATATACTAGGAAGTCTAACTTCCAGCTCTGGTTCAAAATCTCTAAATATGAATTGAGTGAGTCTTGTCATTCTTTAGATGCCAGTCACTCCATCTGTAAAGAAGGGGGCTTGGGGTACGTGACTTTAGCTCGACAGGCTTAGAACCCCTGTAGCGGTGCTGGCCACTGAAGATGCTCACATATTCCCGTGGGCACATGTTCATCTGGTCACCTTTGGCTTTGTATTCCTTCTTGTTGGCTATTTTATTTATTGTCCTCAGTCATGCCTGTTCTTCTGTCTCCCTCTAAAGTTCCAGCAGACAAAAGGAGGCATGATAGGGATTTGCTACCTCTTGATGAGAATTATGCTCTTCTAGCTTCCTCAGAGAATAGACTTGTAAAAGACCTTCCAGGAAAGTAGTTGGCCAGACAACTCTTATTTGCATATTGTTTCTTTCTGGAATGGTTTTTCTTAATTATTTGGCTATTCATTGCTTCTAGGTATTCCCCGCCATGAAAAGAGTCATCTGTGTGCCTTGCTCCCTGTTTCAGCCCGAGCACCTAGACTTTATCAGACAAAAATAATATTTGTTGTTGTTTATATGAAGTTATATGTTCAATGTACTAAATTGAACCAAAGTCTCAAGAAAATCTGGGTTTTAAGGAAAGTATGCCCCAGAGACATCAGAACTATTTAGAAATAGCAGCAGTTCAGAAAACACTTAATGTAGTCACATTAAATTGTCCCTGGTGTGATATGAGGCAGAAAATCAGAAAGAAAGAAACAATTCCTAAACAGGAGGGTCTAGTAAACCTCTAAATAGTTCACAGCTGTGTGGCATGTGGTGCAACTGGATAAACAAACTTAACAAGCACATTTGGGTTGGAGAATTCTTCTGGCTATAATTGTACTTTACATCACTTTCTGTGGTCAGGCACAAGGTAAAAATTTTAGGGGCTTTATTCTTAATGACCATGCCACCTTAGGTTATGGAAATTCCTCATTAATTTGGGTTCCATAAATATAGGCCTTCATGTCTAAAACTGTTTTGTTTTTAAAACAGAAGCTGTTTTTGAGAAGGATATTAAATGAAAGGGAGGGAATATAAATGAAATTTTAAAAAGTCAGAATTCATGATTTAAGGACTATTTCTACATTGTAATTAGTAATTTAAATAACGGACCCTTTTTCAATATCAGTAATTAATTATGCCTCTGATTTCAACTGGTATTTTGAAACCACATTTCTTATTTATTAACTAAAAAGTCGTTTGAGGCCATTATGCAAGGGAATCCAAATTTAAAAGATTAAAAGGATTGATAAAAGCTCAATTATTATACTCCTTTTACATAAACCTAAAATTTAAAGATATGACTCACCAAAAGACTATGTTTCACTGAAGTTTTGCTTTTCTATATGAAAAATTATCCTGAAATACTTATAAAATGAATGTTAAAGTGAAATTGTTTTGAAGCTTGCTAGTTGATCTAAAATATGTCACAAATTATGACTTTGCTATTGCATTTGCTTAGCAAATTCTCTTGATACAAGCTGAGAAGATATGCAAATAACAATTTTATAAAAGGGGAAACAGAGACAACAAAGATGAAGTAATTTTCTTAAGATCACATGACCAGTAGCTGGAGGAGCTGGAAATTAGATACAGATCTGGCCACCCCAGAGCCTGGGTTATTGCTTGCCCCATGGAATCTTTTTGGGTCACTTTTGGCAAATCCAAAAGTGATCATCTAGAACTTCTTGGGACTCCTTCTCATGCAAATCTTCCTGAGTACCTGACACAGTGTGGCACAATGTGCATCAGATGGATAAGCAAAGGAATTGTTATGCTTCTCAAAGCCTATCCTGACACAGGGTAGGTCAGGCAAGAAAATTTATCTGTCATGTGTAGACACTATTTCAAGTGGTCCATAAATGGCTTTAGGACATTGAAAGAGGGACGGAAAAAAAATTACTCTTTGTGTGACAAAAAAGATAAGAAATATTCAGTGGTGGAATCACACTGAAGAATCTCTATCCCCCAAGATCCAATTAAAGTCCCACCTCTTCAATGAAGCCTTTCCTGTTAGACTATGTCATTTTCTTCTCTAGTTTCAAATTATATTTATGGTCTGTTAGCGTTACTTTGTAATGTTTTGTCATACATACGCTTGTTTAACTTTTTCAAGAGTTTATGAATGGTCTGCTGAAAAAACAAAGCTTCTTGAGGAATATACTCTGTCTTATCTTCCTCTTTATCATCCTAGTATTTGCTTAGTGGTTGGTTTGTTGAAAACCACCCAAAGGAAGTTTGAATTGGACTGAAATTATAAAATAATACGAGTAGAAAATGATCATGAAAAGCTTTGTAGGGACCATCATGGTAGAGTTCACGAGCTATACTGTTTCCTTTTATGAGTACAGCTGAAGAAGAACCAAAGTTGGAACCTGTGCCAGTCAAGATCAGGGCAGGAAACAGAAGGCTTTCTCACAGAAGTGATGGGAGACATTTTAATGAAGAGAATATTTACGGAGTGTGGCAGGATTGCAGAAACCAGCAAAGAGTGGTGAAGCAGCTCAGGGTAGCAACTGTCAAAAGCTTTTACCACCTCAAGACCTGCAGGGGTGAGGTTATGGCAGTGTTACAGCCAGATGACAGCTAGGTAGCAGGAAATGGACCAACTAAGAGAACTAAGATTGTATAATGTACTTAATATCAAAACTTGCCAGCAGTTGTAGTAGGGTTAGAGACACACATCTAAACACCCTGATGTCTGTTTGTTTGTCTCTCTGTGTGTCTCTCTCCACTCCTGCTCTCTGATATCTACCTGGTCCCTGTCATTGGATGAAACCAACTGGAAGTAAAAGTGCAAGGAAGATCAGGTGGTGCAGTCTATATAAGTCCTCCTGCTGGGAATAGAGCAATGTGGAGATGCAATTACATAATTTGTTCCACATACAGCTAAGGTTTTTCTCAAAATCACCTTATATTATTCCATTGATTTTACATTTTATTAAGTTGCTATATTTTAAACCATCAGTCTAACAATAGCAAAAATTGTAAGTTAATCTTATTTTAATATATGATATTAATATTTGCATTTACTTCTTAGAAATCACAACTACATATTTAGATTTTTTAAAAATATATGGGAAAATACATAAAATATTCTCAAGAAAAAAATGCTGTTTGTGAGACATGTAGAAGTGTAATAGTACACTCATGGGCAGACTTATTAGCATTATTTAGCAACCCCAAACTAGCAGGAAACCACAATAACTTTGAGAAAGAGGCTGAAGACACATACCCCCTGCTATAAAAAAAAAAAAAATTTTTTTGAAATGCTCCACAGGATCAATGGTCCTTAACAATTTTTTTTAAGCACTCCTTGTTCACATGATAAACCAGATACCGATTTTGACACCATAGATGCAGTGTAGATGTAACCATACTGTGCCTCCCCAAAAGCCACATTTCTCACTTTATTTTATTTTTTTTTTAAGATAGAGTCTTGCTCTTTTGCCCAGGCTGGAGTGCGGTGGCACGATCTCGGCTCACTGCAAGCTCTGCCTCCCGGGTTCATGCCATTCTCCTGCCTCAGCCTTCCGTGTACTGGGACTACAGGTGCCTGCCACTACACCCGGCTAATTTTTTGTATTTTTAGTAGAGACGGGGTTTCACCGTGTTAGCCAGGATAGTCTTGATCTCCTGACCTCATGGTCCGCCTGCCTCGGCCTCCCAAAGTGCTGGGATTACAGGTGTGAGCCACCGCTCCCAGCCCTAATTTTCTGTTAGAAGAATTCAACCATTTTTACTCTCATGTAAAGATTGGCTACAATAATACTAACTTTCACTTTCATTTTGGTATCTGATTAGCTAGTATAATACCTTTTATCTGAATAAAGAAGACTGGAGGAGGAGGAGACTTGGGAAAAATATTCAAGGGCTCAGTTTTGACCAGTTGAAACAGAGACGTATTCAATCTTCCAGTAGGTAATAAAGTTTGAGGTTCACAGGAGAGATGTGGACTGGAGATATAAATAGGGAGTTGTTGCTATGACATGAGCCTGAATGAGATCACCAGGGAGGAAGTAGGTTGGGTACTGATTATTGAAAAGCTCTTCATGAATTACAAGCCACATTCAGAGGGGGGCTTTTAAGATATTAAAATGTACTTTCATACTGTAATGACTAAAAAAAGTGATAGTGAATTACAGTAGAGATCCATGATAAAGAGTCCAGAGACTCAAGTATATACATGAATCAACATGTAATTTTAATATTTCTAACTGGTAGAGGAGGTATAAGCTTATTCAACAGATAATGTCTATTTTCTTTGAATATTACTATTTTTAAAACTAGTTGCTATTTTGACTATTTCAACAAATGAAGCTGAACAGTTAAAAGCCTGAAAAATGTTAAATCTTATATTTAACTTATATAGAATTTATTCTGATATAATTTATAAAGAACAAAGTTAGCATACAAGTAAAAATTATTTTTATAATCCTGGGATGAGAAACACATTTTTAAGCATAGTATATAATATAGCAACCATATTAAAAAGTTTATAAAGAATAAATAATGCAATAAAACAAAGTGAAAATAAAATGGCACACCAGGGGAAATATTTTCAACAAAACTAAGAAAGTTTTGTTTTCTTAGTATAATATTTGAAGATGTTTTATAAATTGTTATTAAGCAGGTGAATACCCACAGGAGCATACTGATTATGTCAAATTTTTTTTTTAATCATGAAAAAATATAAGTGGCAAATAATTTGTAAAACAATGTTTCGTCTATTTAATTATAAAAACAAACAACAGTGAAATACCATTTTTCCTATCATTAGATGGGCAAAGATATAAATCAAGTCTTATACTATTATTGAAGGTCACTTTGGTGATATAAATCAAAAGCCCTTATACTGGCTTGAGCAGTTATTGTTTTGCGAAGATGGCAGCAATATATAATCCATGCCACATGTTTTTCTTACAACATGACATCAACACTCCTCCACTGAGAGATGGGATCCATGTCCCCTCCCTTTGAACCTAGATGACCTTTATAACTGCTTCTATTAATAGAATGTAGCAGAAGTCTAGGCAATAAGAGGCAATATAGCTTTATCTACTGTGCACATACATATCCCCTGTCTCTCCATCTATTTGTTCTTGATGCCCAGCCATCTTGTGAAGAAGCTTGGCCTCCAACTAATGGCTAGCATTAACCTCTAGACATACGAGAGTGACCCTTCAGATAATTCTAGCCCCTTGACTTCTAGTCTTCTAGTTGTAATCCAGATATCACAAAACAGTGCCCCGCTGAAAAATTGTAAAATGGTGTTTTTGTTCTTCCCCTCTTCCTATATTCCAGAACCTTCCTATTCCTGAACAAATTAGCAAATGCCCTTCTTGTTCTTACGGGATGAATATGGATGTGGGAATAGTAATTTACTTGAATGAATGTGTATAGACACGTACTATCCTGAAAATGAATGAGTCATATTATTACACATTGAAAAGGTCATGGATAATATTATTATGACTATTTTTACACATGGGGAAAAGCATCCCAGAAAGTCTGAATGGATTACCCAGTATCCATTGGAAATTATCTGAGAACAAAACTAGATATACCCCAAAACTTACGATCTTTGCACTGTGCAGAGTAGCATCGGGAAACATTTCATATTTCTGTTGCACTATACTAGGTACTAGGCAAAGAGGATTATATAGTCATATTTCCCTAGACATTTTAATCTTTGTAAATTAATACTCATTTACTTATGAAGGGCAAAAAAATTGAGATGAAGATAACACTGAATTTCACAAGTAGATTATTATTGAAATGATATGGTAAATAAATGAAGCTAAAAGCATTTACTTTAAATCTGAATGTTTTATTTATGTATCAAGGTAATTCATTCATTTAGATAACTATATATATTTTAAATACACTGTACTTATTTTCAACAGTCTGGAATATAACCAGAAGGGGCTTATATTTTATACCTTAATTGTGTAGGACCAGTCCAAGGTATAATTGCGAATTCAGTAAAATTTATTTTCAGTACTCACTCATATTATCTGTCCTTCAAATTTCATTACCTAGACACATGGACATGTGTCTCTTTTCCTTATAGAAAGGTTAATTCTGGCCACAAAGCTATGTTAGTTAAAGTAAATTGCCTAGCAATTCTATCTCATTGACCCAGAAGTAATTAACATTTTTGACAATCACAATTTTAAATGAGCTACCCTGTCTTACAGTGATTGACTGATTTTTCATCTTGTTGCTTCAGAATGCTGCATAAAAATAAGTTACTGAGACTTTTTATAAACATTTTGGTACAATTTGCAAAATATCTTACACCTTTAATTTAGGTTACATAGAAATACAACATTGATTAGGCAAATGTCTAAGAAACTATCAGCTATAGCACACATTCTATGAAGAGAAGAATGCTGAAGGTCAGAGAATATCATTATCTGAGGGTCATAACCTAAAAAGCAATAGAGCCAGAATTAGAAATCAGGTTTCCTAAACCTTAGTTGGCTTCTTTTTTGGCACTGCTGTATTCCACTGTATGGTTGTGCCACACCTACCTAGACAGGCCAAAGAAAATGAGCATCTTTTTTAGTCCTCTAGGACAGGTTACCTGCTGTCTGTGAAATACTCAGAACATAGTGGTTGCTGGATTCTATGTAATTAACAAGACAGTTCTAAATGTGGGCTAAGGATGTGTCTCATGCTATATAGATTGCATCCAAAGCTGTTGTTTAAGTAATTGAGTGGTTATGGCAATCTTCCTAAATCATTGCAAATTATTAAGCAGCATGTGGCACAATTGGGACCGGGAAGGCTCAGGTGTAACAAATGATTGTCTTTTGAGAGAGTCATTTCTTCATAATAGAAAAGTAATTCATTAGAGAAATACAAGAACCTCCAACTGTAGCAATTAACCACATTGAAAAATGTTACATAAATATAGTCATTTGCTTCTTGTAAGAATTAAAGCTGAAACCAAAGATCAGTTTCTCAATATCCAAAGGATGCAAATTAACTTAAAATATAATTTTTGTTTGACACATTATTTATATTTTTATTAAAATAGTATTTTTCCTGTAGGGAATTTTAAGTTTCCATTTTAAATGTATTTATTTAATTCAGTTTTATTCTTACATAAAATATAAAAAAAAGCAGCAAAACTCAAAGAAAAACTTAGGAGGCAGGATATTATTGGTGTTTTAGATAAATATGACAGAAAATAAAAAGTTAAAAATCCAGGTAATTCATAAAACAGAAGAATTTAAAAAAATAAACATAGCACCAGGAATATGTTTGTAGTTACTGCACCAAAGATAATAAGCCAAACACTAGAACATATTGAATTTAAGTCTACCTGGCTCTAGAGTTACCTTGATGCCTCATACCTTAAATAAATCTGATGGCAATTTTCTTTTTCTTTCTTTTCCTTTTCTTAAAACCCACATACATTGTGTCTGTCATCTTCTTTTAGATTACACACACATTTGTGAAGCTTTTATCCCTTTTGGGCACATATTAATTTGTTTTTTAATACTTTTTCTGAGTAATCATTATAAATGAATATTTATAAAAACTTCAAGCTACATTTTTTTGGTTTATTGTTTTGTGTTTTTTTTAATATTAGTGAGTAGATTTCATACAAAAACATTTTTGTTAACATTTGTTGGGCAAGAAGTGGTTTGAGGAAACAGTACAATTGAAGTGGATCCCAAAATAAATATTAAGTCTCCAAAAGAAGCCGGACTAGACAAAAAGTTTGCATATTTTATGCCCACATTAAAAAAAAAAAAAAAACTAGCTCGAACATCTGTGAGTCACGACTAGGCATTCAATTAAGGCAAATAAATCAGTCTAACTTTTGCATGGATTCCATTAATCACATTTGCTACTACTTAAATTAAATTGAAGTTCTTTATTTTACCATTTCATAAATAATATCTCATCATGGACTTGCCTGTGGGTAAAAATAGGACATTGCATTTACCTCATTCTGAAGAAACAGATGCAGGAAGGGGCATGTGCCTAGGAGGCTCTCTGCTCATCACTTACACTTAATGCATTGGGCCAGGAGAAAGCAGTTGTTTTGAAATGTACAAATTTTCTTTTTAATTTCACTATAGCTATTTGTGGAAATACTGTGGAGTTGAGAAAAATTAATTATGGTACAACTTTTAGGAAGATTTTTGAAAACTGGGCAACTTAATTTAGTACATAATGTAAAACTGCCATAAAATGAAATGACATAAGTCGTATCTGAATACAGAACAAGAACAAGTCAAAGATTTATTCAACTCACTAACGAGGGAACAACCAAGATAATAAAATTACATCAAAGAGTATTTGGGGAACTGAATGCTTATAGAAAATGATGAAAAAAGTCAGAATAAAATTGCTGGATTAAATACAAAACAGCATAATAATAATCTATAGTCAATAAAACAATAATATTTAACTTTTTTTTTTTTTTTGCCAAGAAGGGTTCATTTGCATCTCTTCAAAATAAAAATCTGCAAAGTAAGATGAAACTTCACAGTCTAGGCTTTAATTAGGAGTTAATAATCAAACAACCAAAGTTCCATTCCCCTATATGATTAATCCTTGGGTGATCTCCCGGACAATATTCCAGTATGATATTGAAAGGACATGCAGACTTCTTTTTCCTTAATCCTAAGTTTCTGATAATTTTTCCTAACACAATATACAGAATGATGACATTATATGTCTGAAATAGTCTATAAAGATGATATTTATCAAAGGAAACAGACCTACAAATTCATTGGTTGAGCCATTAATTTCTGTTTTTCAAAATGAGAAACCTATATAAAATCATTCTAAGGAAATTCATGCAAAGAATCTTACTTTCTGGTTGGAGGTAAAAGTGTATTTAAAGGTTCTGAATCATAAAAAAATCATAGTATGTTCAGAAAATAGAGCGATTTAATGTGAATAGGGTTTAAAGAGTGCATGTATGATTCTAGGAAATTGGGCTAGAAGTGTAAAGT
The DNA here is from genome assembly GCF_009764315.1 of Trachypithecus francoisi. NCBI lineage: Eukaryota > Metazoa > Chordata > Mammalia > Primates > Cercopithecidae > Trachypithecus > Trachypithecus francoisi. The sequence goes on from NW_022681458.1 coordinate 60,575,277, forward strand.
TTTGCAGGTCATAAAAAGAAATGTGGGCTGTTTCATAAAGGTAATGGGAGCCCATGGAGGTTCTCAAAGCATGAATGACATAATCAGCCTTGTTTTCAGGGAGATTCAAGTTCTTTTAACACACATCATGTCTTGCCTTTTTAAAATTTATTTTCTCTTCTAGCTTATCTGTAGTATTAATAACTTGATTTTAGTTGTATAAAATGTTGGTGTGCTAAGGGCTGGGAGAAGTTGCAATATGATTTTCCTCTGCACACAGGCTACTTAAAGGCTTGATATGGGTGAAAAGGAAGTTGAAAACATCCCTTCTTTGACAATGTAACACCATTCCTTACCAATAATTATAACTATGACCATTAGGGTGGGGTGGGTGGATGGAGATACTGAGAGAATTTTTTAAATTAATATATAATTCACATGATACAATTCACTATTTTAAAGTGTACAATTCAGTTATTAGTCATATATTCAGAAGATTGTCCACCTATTATCATTATCTAATTCTAAAATATTTTCATCAGCTCAATAAGAAACCCCAAACCTATCAGCAGTCCCTTCCCACTTCCCCCGTCCAGTGCCTGACAACCATTGATTAATTTTCTGTCTCTAGAGATTTGCCATTTTGGGATGTGTTAGATACATGGAATAATATGTGGCCTTTTGCATCTGGTTTCTTTCACTTAGCATGTTTTGAAGGTTCACCTACACTGTAAGTCAGTACTTTATTCATTTTTATGTGTGAATAACATTCCATTGTGTGAATATGTCACATTTTGCATAAGAATTCATCAGGTTATGAACATTTAGGTTGCTTCCATCATTTGACTATTATAAACAGAGTTGCTATAAACATTTGTGTACATGTTTTTATAAGGATATATGTTTTCAATTTTCTTAGAATGGAATTCCTGGGTCAGTTAATAATTTCATGTTTAACTTAACAGTCAAACTGTTTTCCAAAGTGGCTGAATAATTTTACATTCCCACCAGCTAAAGTATGAGGGTTCTAGTTTTTCCACATCCTTGACATTACTTGTTATTGCCCTACTTCCTGATTACCACCCTGCTAGTGGATGTGAAATGTTATCTCATAGTTTTAATTTGTTTTTCCCTGAAAGCTAATGATGTTGAGCTTCTTTTACTGTGCCTGTTAGCCATTTGCATATCTTCTTTGGAGAAATGTCTATTCAAATCTTTTCCCTTTTTTATAAGTGTGGTTTTTTCAATTTAAATAGTTGCATGTAATAGTTTTATATACTGGATGCTAGAACATATCAGGCAGATGATTTGCAAATATTTCTCCCATTCTGTGAATTGCCTTTTCATTTTTTTCAAATTATTTATTTATTTATTTATTTATTTTTATTATACTTTAAGTTCTAGGGTACATGGGCATAACGTGCAGGTTTGTTACATATGTATACTTGTGCCATGTTGGTGTGCTGCACCCATCAACTCGTCAGCACCCATCAATTCATCATTTATATCATGTATAACTCCCCAATGCAATCCCTCCCCCTCCCCCCTCCCCATGATAGGCTCCGATGTGTGATGTTCCCCTTCCCAAGTCCAAGTGATCTCATTGTTCAGTTCCCACCTATGAGTGAGAACATGCGGTTTTGGTTTTCTCTTCTTGTGATAGTTTGCTAAGAATGATGGTTTCCAGCTGCATCCATGTCCCTACAAAGGACGCAAACTCATCCTTTTTTATGGCTGCATAGTATTCCATGGTGTATATGTGCCCCATTTTCTTAATCCAGTCTGTCACAGATGGACATTTGGGTTGATTCCAAGTCTTTGCTATTGTGAATAGTGCCGCAATAAACATACGTGTGCATGTGTCTTTGTAGTAGAATAATTTATAATCCTTTCGGTATATACCCAGGAGTGGGATGGCTGGGTCATATGGTACATCTAGTTCTAGACCCTTGAGGAATCGCCATACTGTTTTCCATAATGGTTGAACTAGTTTACAATCCCACCAACAGTGTAAAAGTGTTCCTATTTCTCCACATCCTCTCCAACACCTGTTGTTTCCTGACTTTTTAATGATTGCCATTCTAACTGGTGTGAGATGGTATCTCATTGTGGTTTTGATTTGCATTTCTCTGATGGCGAGTGATGATGAGCATTTTTTCATGTGTCTGTTGGCTGTATGAATGTCTTCTTTTGAGAAATGTCTGTTCATATCCTTTGCCCACTTTTTGATGGGGTTGTTTGTTTTTTTCTTGTATATTTGTTTGAGTTCTTTGTAGCTCCTGGATATTAGCCCTTTGTCAGATGAGTAGATTGCAAAAATTTTCTCCCATTCTGTAGGTTGCCTGTTCCCTCTGATGGTAGTTTCTTTTGCTGTGCAGAAGCTCTTTAGTTTAATGAGATCCCATTTGTCAATTTTGGCTTTTGCTGCCGTTGCTTTTGGTGTTTTAGACATGAAGTCCTTGCCCATGCCTATGTCCTGAATGGTACTACCTAGATTTTCTTCTAGGGTTTTTATGGTATTAGGTCTCACATTTAAGTCTCTAATCCATCTTGAATTAATCTTCGTATAAGGAGTAAGGAAAGGATCCAGTTTCAGCTTTCAACTTATGACAAGCCAATTTTCCCAGCACCATTTATTAAATAGGGAATCCTTTCCCATTTCTTGTTTCTCTCAGGTTTGTCAAAGATCAGATGGCTGTAGATGTGTGGTATTATTTCTGAGGACTCTGTTCTGTTCCATTGCTCTATATCTCTGTTTCGGTACCAGCACCATGCTGTTTTGGTTACTGTAGCCTTGTAGTATAGTTTGAAGTCAGATAGCGTGATGCCTCCAGCTTTGTTCTTATGACTTAGGATTGTCTTGGCAATGCGGGCTCTTTTTTGGTTCCATATGAACTTTAAAGCAGTTTTTTCCAATTCTGTGAAGAAAGTCATTGGTAGCTTGATGGGAATGGCATTGAATCTATAAATCACCTTGGGCAGTATGGCCATTTTCACGATATTGATTCTTTCTATCCATGAGCATGATATGTTCTTCCATTTGTTTGTGTCCTCTTTGATTTCACTGAGCAGTGGTTTGTAGTTCTCCTTAAAGAGGTCCTTTACATCCTTGTAAGCTGGATTCCTAGGTATTTTATTCTTTTGAAGCAATTGTGAATGGAAGTTCATTCCTGATTTGGCTCTCTGCTTGTCTGTTACTGGTGTATAAGAATGCTTGGGATTTTTGCACATTAATTTTGTATCCTGAGACTTTGCTGAAGTTGCTTATCAGCTTAAGGAGATTTTGGGCTGAGACGATGGGGTTTTCTAATATACAACCATGTCATCTGCAAACAGGGACAATTTAACTTCTTCTTTTCCTAACTGAATACTCTTGATTTCTTTCTCTTGCCTGATTGCCCTAGCCAGAACTTCCAACACTATGTTGAATAGGAGTAGTGAGAGAGGGCATCCCTGTCTTGGGCCAGTTTTCAAAGGGAATTTTTCCAGTTTTTGCCCATTCAGTGTGATATTGGCTGTGGGTTTGTCATAAATAGCTCTTATTATTTTGAGGAACGTTACATCAATACCGAATTTATTGAGTGTTTTTAAGCATGAAGGGCTGTTGAATTTTGTCAAAAGCCTTTTCTGCATCCATTGAGATAATCATGTGGTTCTTTGTTTTTTTTTTATTTTATTTTACTTTAAGTTCTAGGGTACATGTGCATAACGTGCAGGTTTGTTACATATGTATACTTATGCCATGTTGGTGTGCTGCACCCATCAACTCGTCAGCACCCATCAATTCATCATTATATCATGTATAACTCCCCAATGCAATCCCTCCCTCCTCCCCCCTCCCCATGATAGGCCCCAGTGTGTGATGTTCCCTTCCCAAGTCCAAGTGATCTCATTGTTCAGTTCCCACCTATGAGTGAGAACATGCGGTGTTTGGTTTTCTCTTCTTGTGATAGTTTGCTAAGAATGATGGTTTCCAGCTGCATCCATGTCCCTACAAAGGATGCAAACTCATCTTTTTTATGGCTGCATAGTATTCCATGGTGTATATGTGCCCCATTTTCTTAATCCAGTCTGTCACAGATGGACATTTGGGTTGATTCCAAGTCTTTGCTATTGTGAATAGTGCCGCAATAAACATACGTGTGCATGTGTCTTTGTAGTAGAATAATTTATAATCCTTTGGGTATATACCCAGGAGTGGGATGGCTGGGTCATATGGTACATTTAGTTCTAGATCCTTGAGGAATTGCCATACTGTTTTCCATAATGGTGAACTAGTTTACAATCCCACCAACAGTGTAAAAGTGTTCCTATTTCTCCACATCCTCTCCAACACCTGTTGTTTCCTGACTTTTAATGATTGCCATTCTAACTGGTGTGAGATGGTATCTCATTGTGGTTTTGATTTGCATTTCTCTGATGGCGAGTGATGATGAGCATTTTTTCATGTGTCTGTTGGCTGTATGAATGTCTTCTTTTGAGAAATGTCTGTTCATATCCTTTGCCCACTTTTTGATGGGGTTGTTTTTTTCTTGTATAATTGTTTGAGTTCTTTGTAGATTCTGGATATTAGCCCTTTGTCAAATGAGTAGATTGCAAAAATTTTCTCCCATTCTGTAGGTTGCCTGTTCCCTCTGATGGTAGTTTCTTTTGCTGTGCAGAAGCTCTTTAGTTTAATGAGATCCCATTTGTCAATTTTGGCTTTTGCTGCCGTTGCTTTTGGTGTTTTAGACATGAAGTCCTTGCCCATGCCTATGTCCTGAATGGTACTACCTAGATTTTCTTCTAGGGTTTTTATGGTATTAGGTCTCACATTTAAGTCTCTAATCCATCTTGAATTAATCTTCGTATAAGGGGTAAGGAAAGGACCCAGTTTCAGCTTTCAACTTATGGCTAGCCAATTTTCCCAGCACCATTTATTGAATAGGGAATCCTTTCCCCATTTCTTGTTTCTCTCAGGTTTGTCAAAGATCAGATGGCTGTAGATATGTGGTATTATTTCTGAGGACTCTGTTCTGTTCCATTGGTCTATATCTCTGTTTTGGTACCAGTATCATGCTGTTTTGGTTACTGTAGCCTTGTAGTATAGTTTGAAGTCAGGTAGCGTGATGCCTCCAGCTTTGTCCTTTTGATTTAGGATTGTCTTGGCAATGCGGGCTCTTTTTTGGTTCCATATGAACTTTAAAGCGGTTTTTTCCAATTCTGTGAAGAAAGTCATTGGTAGCTTGATGGGGATGGCATTGAATCTATAAATCACCTTGGGCAGTATGGCAATTTTCACGATATTGATTCTTCCTATCCATGAGCCTGATATGTTCTTCCATTTGTTTGTGTCCTCTTTGATTTCACTGAGCAGTGGTTTGTAGTTCTCCTTGAAGAGGTCCTTTTCATCACTTGTAAGCTGGATTCCTAGGTATTTTATTCTCTTTGAAGCAATTGTGAATGGAAGTTCATTCCTGATTTGGCTCTCTGCTTGTCTGTTACTGGTGTATAAGAATGCTTGTGAAGTTTGCACATTAATTTTGTATCCTGAGACTTTGCTGAAGTTGCTTATCAGCTTAAGGAGATTTTGGGCTGAGACGATGGGATTTTCTAAATATACAATCATGTCATCTGCAAACAAGGACAATTTGACTTCTTCTTTTCCTAACGGGATACCCTTGATTTCTTTCTCTTGCCTGATTGCCCTAGCCAGAACTTCCAACACTATGTTGAATAGGAGTGGTGACAGAGGGCATCCCTGTCTTGGGCCAGTTTTCAAAGGGAATTTTTCCAGTTTTTGCCCATTCAGTATGATATTAGCTGTGGGTTTGTCATAAATAGCTCTTATTATTTTGAGGTACTTTCCATCAATACCCAATTTATTGAGCGTTTTTAGCATGAAGGGCTGTTGCATTTTGTCAAATGCCTTTTCTTCATCTATTGAGATAATCATGTGGTTCTTGTCTTTGGTTCTGTTTATATGCTGGATTACGTTTATTGATTTGTGAATGTTGAACCAGCCTTGCATCCCAGGGATGAAGCCCACTTGATCATGGTGGATAAGCTTTTTGATGTGCTGCTGAATCTGGTTTGCCAGTATTTTATTGAGAATTTTTGCATCGATGTTCATCAGTGATATTGGTCTAAAATTCTCTTTTTTTGTTGTGTCTCTCCCAGGCTTTGGTATCAGGATGATGTTGGCCTCATAAAATGAGTTAGGGAGGATTCCCTCTTTTTCTATTGATGGAATAGTTTCAGAAGGGATGGTACCAGCTCCTCCTTGTACCTCTGGTAGAATTCAGCTGTGAATCCATCTGGTCCTGGACTTTTTTTCGGGGTAGGCTATTAATTGTTACCTCAATTTCAGAGCCTGTTATTGGTCTATTCAGGGATTCAACTTCTTCCTGGTTTAGTCTTGGGAGAGTGTAAGTGTCCAGGAAATTATCCATTTCTTCTAGATTTTCTAGTTGATTGGCGTAGAGGCATTTATAGTATTCTCTGATGGTAGTTTGTATTTCTGTGGGGTCGGTGGTGATATCCCTTTATCATTTTTTATGGCTATTTGATTCCTCTCTCTTTTCTTCTTTATTAGTCTTGCTAGTGGTCTGTCAATTTTGTTGATCCTTCAAAAAACCAACTCCTGGATTCATTGATTTTTTGGAGGGTTTTTATGTCTCTATCTCTTTCAGTTCGGCTCTGATCTTAGTTATTTCTTGCCTTCTGCTAGCTTTTGAATGTGTTTGCTCTTGCCTCTCTAGTTCTTTAATTGTGATGTTAGAGTGTCAATTTAGATCTTTCCTGCTTTCTCTTGTGGGCATTTAGTGCTATAAATTTCCCTCTACACACTGCTTTCAATGTGTCCCAGAGATTCTGGTATGTTGTATCTTTGTTCTCATTGGTTTCAAAGAACATCTTTATTTCTGCTTTCATTTCGTTATGTACCCAGTAGTCATTTAGGAGCAGGTTGTTCAGTTTCCATGTAGTTGAGGGGTTTTGATTCAGTTTCTTAGTCCTGAGTTCTAGTTTGATTGCACTGTGGTCTGAGAGACAGTTTGTTATAATTTCTGTTCTTGTACATTTGCTGAGGAGTGCTTTACTTCCAATTATGTGGTCAATTTTGGAATAAGTGCTATGTGGTGCTGAGAAGAATGTATATTCTGTTGATTTGGGATGGAGAGTTCTATAGATGTCTATTAGGGCCACTTGGTGCACAGATGAGTACAATTCCTGGATATCCTTGTGAACTTTCTGTCTCGTTGATCTGTCTAATGTTGACAGTGGAGTGTTGAAGTCTCCCATTATTATTGTATGGGAGTCTAAGTCTCTTTGTAAGTCTCTAAGGACTTGCTTTATGAATGTGGTTGCTCCTGTATTGCGTGCATATATATTTAGGATAGTTAGCCCTTCCTGTTGAATTGATCCCTTTACCATTATGTAATGGCCTTCTTTGTCTCTTTTGATCTTTGATGGTTTAAAGTCTGTTTTATTAGAGACTAGGATTGCAACCCCTGCTTTTTTTTGTTCTGCATTTGCTTGGTAGATCTTCCTCCATCCCTTTATTTTGAGCCTATGTATGTCTCTGCATGTGAGATGGGTCTCCTGAATACAGCTGACTGATGGGTCTTAACTCTTTATCCAGTTTGCCAGTCTGTGTCTTTTAATTGGAGCATTTAGTGCATTAACATTTAAGGTTAATATTGTTATGTGTGAACTTGATCCTGCCATTATGATATTAACTGGTTATTTTGCTCGTTAGTTGATGCAGTTTCTTCCTAGCATTGATGGTCTTTACATTTTGGCATGTTTTTGCAATGGCTGGTACCGGTTGTTCCTTTCCATGTTCAGGGCTTCCTTCAGGGTCTCTTGTAATGCAGGCCTGGTGGTGACAAAATCTCTAAGCATTTGCTTATCTGTAAAGTATTTTATTTCTCCTTCACTGATGAAACTTAGTTTGGCTGGATATGAAATTTTGGGTTGAAAATTCTTTTCTTTAAGAACGTTGAATATTGGCCCCCACTCTCTTCTGGCTTGTAGAGTTTCTGCTGAGAGATCTGCTGTTAGTCTGATGGGCTTCCCTTTGTGGGTAACCCGACCTTTCTCTCTGGCTGCCCTTAAGATTTTTTCCTTCATTTCAACTTTGGTGAATCTGGCAATTATGTGTCTTGGAGTTGCTCTTCTGGAGGAGTATCTTTGTGGTGTTCTCTGTATTTCCTGAATTTGAATGTTGGCCTGCCCTACTAGGTTGGGGAAGTTCTCCTGGATGATATCCTGAAGAGTGTTTTCCAACTTGGTTCCATTTTCCCCCTCACTTTCAGGCACCCCAATCAGACGTAGATTTGGTCTTTTTACATAATCCCATACTTCTTGCAGGCTTTGTTCATTTCTTTTTCTTCTTTTTTCTTTTGGTTTCTCTTCTCGCTTCATTTCATTCATTTGATCCTCAATCACTGATACTCTTTCTTCCAGTTGATCGAGTCGGTTACTGACGCTTGTGCATTTGTCACGTATTTCTCGTGTCATGGTTTTCATCTCTGTCATTTCGTTTATGACCTTCTCTGCATTAATTAGTCTAGCTGTCAATTCTTCCACTCTTTTTTCAAGATTTTTAGTTTCTTTGCGTTGGGTACGTAATTCCTCCTTTAGCTCTCAGAAGTTTGATGGACTGAAGCCTTCTTCTCTCATCTCATCAAAGTCATTCTTTGACCAGATTTGATCTGTTGCTGGCGATGGGCTGTGCTCCTTTGCAGGGGGAGATGCGCTCTTATTTTTTGAATTTCCAGCTTTTCTGCCCTGCTTTTTCCCCATCTTTGTGGTTTTATCTGTCTCTGGTCTTTGATGATGGTGACGTACCGATGGGGTTTTGGTATAGGTGTCCTTCCTGTTTGATAGTTTTCCTTCTGTCAGTCAGGACCCTCAGCTATAGGTCTGTTGGAGATTGCTTGAGGTCCACTCCAGACCCTGTTTGCCTGGGTATCAGCAGCAGAGGTTGCAGAAGATAGAATATTGCTGAACAGCGAGTGTACCTGTCTGATTCTTCCTGTGGAAGCTTCCTCTCAGGTTGTACTCCACCCTGTGAGGTGTGGGGTGTCAGACTGCCCCTAGTGGGGGATGTCTCCCAGTTAGGCTACTCAGGGGTCAGGGACCCACTTGAGCAGGCAGTCTGTCCGTTCTCAGATCTCAACCTCCGTGTTGGGAGATCCACTCCTCTCTTCAAAGCTGTCAGACAGAGTCGTTCGGGTCTGCACAGGCCTCTGGTGCTTCCCCTGTTGTTTTTTAGCTGTGTCCTGTCCCCAGAGGTGGAGTCTACAGAGACAGGCAGGTTTCCTTGAGCTGCTGTGAGCTCCACCCAGTTTGAGCTTCCCAGCGGCTTTGTTTACCTACTTAAGCCTCAGCAATGGCGGGCGCCCCTCCCCCAGCCTCGCTGCTGCCTTGCGGTTAGATCGCCGCAGACTGCTGTGCTAGCAATGAGGGAGGCTCCGTGGGCGTGGGACCCTCCCGGCCAGGTGTGGGATATATTCTCCTGGTGTGCCAGTTTGCTTACAGCGCAGTATTGTGTTGGGAGTTACCCAATTTTCCAGGTGTTGTGTGTCTCAGTTCCCCTGGGTAGGAAAAGGGACTCCCTTCCCCCTTGCGCTTCCCAGGTGAGGCGATGCCTCGCCCTGCTTCAGCTCTTGCTGGTCAGGCTGCAGCAGCTGACCAGCACCGACTATCCGGCGCTCCCTAGTGAGATGACCCCAGTACCTCAGTTGAAAATGCAGAAATCACCAGTCTTCTGTGTCGCTCGCGCTGGGAGTTGGAGACTGGAGCTGTTCCTATTCGGCCATCTTCGCCTTTTCATTTTTTTTGACAGTGTACATGTAACACGAACATTTTCATTGTTGATGAAGTCCAATTTATCTATTTATTATTTAGTTACTTGTGCTTTATTTGTCTTTCATAAGAAAAGATTGCCTAATTCAAGGTCATGAAGATATACACCTATGTTTAATTCCAAGAGTCATAGTTTTAGCTCTTATAGTCAGCCATAAATATGATTCACTTTGAGTTAATTTTTTTTCTAGGAAATGAACAAAGAGTCCAATTTCTTTCATTTTCAACTGGATATTCAGTTGTCTCAGCCAAATTTCTTGAAAGACTGTCCTTTCTGCATTAAATCGCCATGGCATCCGTGTAAAAAATCAACTGACTATACATGTCTGGCTTATTTCTGGGCTTTCATTTCTATTCCACTGATGTATGTATGTATGCATGTATGTATATCTTCATACCAGTCCCATATAGTCTTGATTAATGTAGTTTTAGGATAAACTTTGCAACTGGAACATGTGTGACCTCTAGCTTAGTTCTGTTTTCAAAATTGTTTTATCTATTCTGCTTCCTTTCAATTTTCATATGAATTTCAGTGCCACTCTGTCGAGTTCTGCAAAAAAGGCAGGTGGGATTTTGACAGGTTATATTGAATCTGTAGATCAATTTGAAGAGTAATGCCATCTTAGTAATGTTAGGTCTTCCAATCCATAAATATGAAAAATCTATTTTATTTAAGTCTTTTTAAATTTCATTCGGTGATGTTTTATAGTTTTCAGTGTGTAAGCCTTGTAAGGTAAGTATTTTAAGTATTAAACATTTTTTTGATGCTATTGTAAATGGAATTGGTTTTTCGGTTTCATTTTCAGTTTATTGCTAGTGTATAGGGATATAATTGATTATTGTATATTAATCTTGTATTTTGTCATCTTGCCAACTTATTTATTATCTTTAATGGTTTTTTTAGTGGATGTCTTTTGGTTCTATATGTACAAGAGCATGTCATCTGCAAATAAGAGGGTTTTGCTTCCTTTCCAAGCTTTTTATTTGTTATTCTTACCTAATTGCTCTGGCTACAACGTCCCAGTGTAATATTTAATAGAAGTGGTAAGAACAGATGTTCTTATCTTGTGTCTGATTTTAGGAGGAAATCATTCTGTCTTTTATTATTAAGTATGATGTTAGCTGTGGGTTTTTAAATAAATAGATATACTTTATCAGATTGAAGAAGTTCTCCTTTACTTTTTAGTTGGTTCAGTGTTTTATCAGAAAAGGATGTTGGATTTTGTCAAAATGCTTTTTCTGTGTCTGTTGAGGTAATCATGAGGTTTTACCTTTTATTCTATTAATACAGTATATTATACTAATTGATTTTTCAAGTGCTAAATTGATCTTACATTCCAAATTACACCTTACTATAGTGTAAAATACTTTTTCACTGAATTTGGTTTGATAGTATTTTGTGAGGTTTTTTCTTGATATATATTTGTGAAGAATATTAGTTTGTAGTTGTTTTTGTGTATGTGTTGTCCTTGCTGGTTCTGGTATCAAGGCAAAACTGATTTCCTGCAATGAGTTTGGTTGTATTCCTTCTTTTACATTTTTTGAAAGAATTTGCAGAGGATTGATATTTTTTAATGGTTTGGTAGATTTCATCAGCAAAGTAATCTGGTCCTAGGTGTTCTTTGTGGGAGGTTTTTAATTACTAATTCAATCTTTTTACTTGTTATAGATGTATTCATATTGTCTGCTTCCCTTTTACAAACAGAGAATACCGATAGACACATATTGTTTTTAAAATGAACTGAATAGATACTCTGGAATTGAAAAGTATAATAATTGAAATGAAAAATCTACTGGAAGGGGTCAACACCAGATTTTAGTAGGCAGAAGAAAGAATCAGTGAACTTAAAGATAGGCCAACTGAGATTATTCTGTCTGAAGAACAGAATATAAAAGAATGAATAAAAATTAATATAACCCCAGAGACCTGTGAAATATCATCAAGCATACCAACATATGCATAAAGATAGTCCCAGCCAGAGGGGCAAAAAATAAAAATAAAAATAAAGGCTGAAATTTATCTAAATCTAATAAAAGACATTAATCTACACATCCAAGGAGCTCAATAAACTCTAAGGAGATACATACCTCAACACAATATAATCAAACTTTCAAAAGAAAAAGGCGAAGAGAGATTCTTCAAAGAAGCAAGAGAGTCATGACTCATCTCATACAAGGAATCCTCTACAAGATTAACAGATGATTTCTCATAAGAAATCATGGAGGCCAGAAGGCAGAGAGATGATATATTCAAAATGCTGAAAGAAAAAACTAGTATTCTACATCCAGTAAAATGTTCCTTCAAGATGAGACATTCTCATATTTTCCTTTTGTACTTTAAACATTTTTTAAAATTATGTGAACATATTTAAAATAGCTTAAAGTTTTTGTCTAAATATTCCGATATTTATTCCTAAGGGGTATTTATTATTGATGACTTTATAAAAAATATTTATAGGCCAAATTTCTTGTTTCTTTGAATGTCTCATAAGTTTTTGTTAAAATTTGGCATTTTCAATAATGTGAGAACTCTGCAAATCAGAATCTTCTTCTCCAGCAAATTCCCCAGGGTTTATTACTGTTGTTTTTGTTTATTTAATAAATTCTGTAAGTCTGTGTTCCTTTTCATGTGTGGTCCCTGAAATCTTTATTCAGTTAGGATAATGGTTAGCCAATAATTGAACAGAGATTTTCTTCAATGTCTAGAACCAATGAATCTCCTAATCTCTGACAAGGGGCTCTGTGTGAATGTTGGAATATGCCATCATCATTCAGCCAGGCAATTGAGAACTCTAACTGAGCCCTCACTTCTTGCTTGTGTGAGTACCAAGGTGACAGCTTAGGGCCTTTCTGAGTTTTCTTCACAGAATGTATGAGCGTGGTTTTACAGATTAGAAGGACTTATCAAAGCCTCTATGAACTTCTCATTCCCCTGCTTCTCTTTATTTTTTAGGCATTTTGGTTAGCCTGCTGTTCATTCTAACTGTTATTCATGACTTAGGCATCCACAATGTTAACAATTGCCTGTGTTTTCTACAAAATCTCCAGAGAAAAGGCTCTTCTCTGTATAAGAAAAGAGCCTGGTGGACCTCTGAATGAGGTGAAATAAAGATAATCTTGCAAGTAGGCATCCCTAGAGAACTATCTGACATGTCAAATAATGACAGATCTTTGAGAATGGGAGTTTGAAGGTGCTTCAATTGTCTCCTTCCCTTTCCAGTGGCTGCCATGCTGTTGGTTTTCACTTTGATTATGGATGGCTAGTTTTCAAGGTTACCATCGAGCTCAGCAGTGGGGATGGGAATAGAACAAGTTTAAAATGCCACAAAGCTCACTGTTCCTACGATGATTCTGCTGTTTCACTCCAATAAAAACTTCCCAGATTTCTGAAAGGCCTTCATTAATTTTCAGAGTTTGGAAAACATAAATTCCGACCATCTTTGCCAGTTTTCTCATTGCTTTTATGGAAGAGAGAATTTTCAGAGGTCCTGAATCTGCCTTTTTTTGCTAGTGGCACCAGATCAGAAATTTTTAAGAGAAGAAAAAAAAAAAAGGTAAAGAGTAAAGAAGAATATGGGAAGAAATATATAGGTAAGAAAAACTGGAATCTACCAAAAAACTTGTAGTTGTATAAATGTCACTTCTCTGTATAAAAAGCTATAATTACTTTTATTAGTTTTATTCTTTTTATAATTTTTTTTATTTTTATTATACTTTAAGTTCGAGGGTACATGTGCATAATGTGCAGGTTTGTTACATATGTATACATGTGCCATGTTGGTGTGCTGCACCCATCAACTTGTCAGCATCCATCAACTCATCATTTACATCAGGTATAACTCCCAATGCAATCCCTCCCCCCACCCCCTCCCCATAATAGGCCCTGGTGTGTGATGTTCCCCTTCCCGAGTCCAAGTGATCTCATTGTTCAGTTGCCACCTTTGAGTGAGAACATGCGGTGTTTGGTTTTCTGTTCTTGTGATAGTTTGCTAAGAATGATGGTTTCCAGCTGCATTCATGTCCCTACAAAGGACACAAACTTATCCTTTTTTATGGCTGCATAGTATTCCATGGTGTATATATGACACATTTTCTTAATCCAGTCTGTCACTGATGGACATTTGGGCTGATTCCAAGTCTTTGCTATTGTGAATAGTGCCGCAATAAACATACGTGTGCATGTGTCTTTATAGCAGCATGATTTATAATCCTTGGGGTATATACCCAGTAATGGGACGGCTGGGTCAAATGGTACTTCTAGTTCTAGATCCTTGAGGAATTGCCATACTGTTTTCCATAATGGTTGAACTAGTTTACAATCCCACCAACAGTGTAAAAATGTTCCTATTTCTCCACATCCTCTCCAACACCTGTTGTTTCCTGACTTTTTAATGATTGCCATTCTAATTGGTGTGAGATGGTATCTCATTGTGGTTTTGATTTGCATTTCTCTGATGGCCAGTGATGATGAGCATTTTTTCATGTGTCTGTTGGCTGTATGAATGTCTTCTTTTGAGAAATCTCTATTCATATCCCTTGCCCACTTTTTGATGGGTTTTTTTTTTTTTCTTGTAAATTTGTTTGAGTTCTTTGTAGAGTCTGGATATTAGCCCTTTGTCAGATGAGTAGATTGCAAAAATTTTCTCTCATTCTGTAGGTTGCCTGTTCACTCTGATGGTAGTTTCTTTTGCTGTGCAGCTCTTTAGTTTAATGAGATCCCATTTGTCAATTTTGGCTGTTGTTGCCATTGTTTTTGGTGTTTTAGACATGAAGTCCTTGCCCATGCCTATGTCCTGAATGGTACTACCTAGATTTTCTTCTAGGGTTTTTATGGTATTAGGTCTCACATTTAAGTCTCTAATCCATCTTGAATTAATTTTCATATAAGGAGTAAGGAAATGATTCAGTTTCAGCTTTCTACTTATAGTTAGCCAATTTTCCCAGCACCATTTATTAAATAGGGAATCTTTTCCCCATGTCTTGTGTTTCTCAGGTTTGTCAAAGATCAGATGGCTGTAGATGTGTGGTATTATTTCTGAGGACTCTGTTCTGTTCCATTGCTCTATATCTCTGTTTTGGTACCAGTACCATGCTGTTTTGGTTACTGTAGCCTTGTAGTATAGTTTGAAGTCAGGTAGCGTGAGGCCTCCAGCTTTGTTCTTATGACTTAGGATTGTCTTGGCAATGCGGGCTCTTTTTTGGTTCCATATGAACTTTAAAGCAGTTTTTTCCAATTCTGTGAAGAAAGTCATTGGTAGCTTGATGGGGATGGCATTGAATCTATAAATCACCTTGGGCAGTATGGCCATTTTCACGATATTGATTCTTCCTATCCATGAGCATGATATGTTCTTCCTTTTGTTTGTGTCCTCTATTATTTCACTGAGCAGTGGTTTGTAGTTCTTGAAGAGGTCCTTTACATCCCTTGTAAATTGGATTCCTAGGTATTTTATTCTCTTTGAAGCAATTGTGAATGGAAGCTCATTCATGATTTGGCTCTCTGTTTGTCTGTTACTGGTGTATAAGAATGCTTGTGAATTTTGCACATTAATTTTGTATCCTGAGACTTTGCTGAAGTTGCTTATCAGCTTAAGGAGATTTTGGGCTGAGACAATGGGGTTTTCTAAATATACAATCATGTCATCTGCAAACAGGGACAATTTGACTTCTTCTTTTCCTAACTGAATACCCTTGATTTCTTTCTCTTGCCTGATTGCCCTAGCCAGAACTTCCAACACTGTGTTGAATAGGAGTGGTGAGAGTGGGCATCCCTGTATTGTGCCAGTTTTCAAAGGGAATTTTTCCAGTTTTTGCCCATTCAATATGATATTGGCTGTGGGTTTGTCATAAATAGCTCTTATTATTTTGAGATACATTCCGTCAATACCGAATTTATTGAGCGTTTTTAGCATGAGGGGGTGTTGAATTTTGTCAAAGGCCTTTTGTACATCTATTGAGATAATCATGTGTTTTTTGTCTTTGGTTCCGTTTATATGCTGGATTACATTTATTGCTTTGCATATGTTGAACCAGCCTTGAATCCCAAGGATGAAGCCCACTTGATCATGGTGGATAAGCTTTTTGATGTGCTGCTGGATTCGGTTTGCCAGTATTTTATTGAGGATTTTTGCATCGATATTCATCAGGGATATTGGTCTAAAATTCTCTTTTTTTGTTGTGTCTCTGTCAGGCTTTGGTATCAGGATGATGTTGGCCTCATAAAATGAGTTAGGGAGGATTCCCTCTTTTTCTATTGATTGGAATAGTTTCAGAAGGAATGGTACCAGCTCCTCCTTGTACCTCTGGTAGAATTCAGCTGTGAATCCATCTGGTCCTGGACTTTTTTTGGTGGGTAGGCTATTAATTATTGCCTCAGTTTCTATAATTACTTTTTAATCCCAACTCTACTGGCATAATTTCAAGACCTGAATGTTGCTTGCAACTTTATTGCTCTGTGTTCCCTGTTTCATTTTTTAATTTTTTATTTTAGAGATGAGGCCTCACTCTGTTGCCCAGGCTGGAGTGCAGTGGTGCAATCACAGTTCAGTGCAGCCTCAAACTTCTAGGGGTTCAAGTGATCCTCCCACCCTAGCCTCTTGAGTAGCTGGGACTACAGGTACATCCAACCACATCCAGCTAATTTAAAAACACTTTTTTTTTTTGGTAGAGATGAGGTCTTGCTTTGTTGCCCAGGCTGGTCTCAAACTCCTGCCTTGGCCTCCCAAAGTACTGGGATTACAGGCATAAGCCACAATGCCTGTCCTATTGTTTTCTATTTCTTACAGTGCAGCCACCCTTCCAATTGTGCCAGTCTCTTACCCATGTCTCTACTTCCCTGTCCTACCTTCCCTCCATACCCATGCTGCAGTTTATTGCTATAGCCTAAGGCAGTAGCTGGAGACTGACACTCTGGTGCCACTACCACATGCTCAACTAGGAGAAATGTATGGGCCTGAAGGAACATCACTGACAGAGCCAAAGCTCTGATGGATTATTATCCTGCCACCACTTTGGGTTGCTGATTTCCTGCTCAAAGATAGATTATTTTTTCTTATAAGGACAGGATAAAAAGTTGTTCCCCGTTTGTTTAGACTACATAGAACCAGAGTGGTCAGTAGAATTGAATAAAATGATAGGTTTGAAGAGAAGGGGGCAAAGTTAAACGTGGTTTAATAGTTTCTGCATTGTTGCTGAATCTGAGCCTGCTGCCAAATGCAAACTAGAAATTCCCCCTCTTAGTTGCCAGATTTACAAGGTGATTACATATAATTTTGTTCCAGTTGATAGTTTTACAAAACAGGATATAGTAACTCACAAAATTTTGACTAATTTGATTGTTTCCAAGGTCCTGAGTCTAAAAAGATATTATTGCCTTTTTAATAAAAAAGCAATATCAAAACCATTTACAATACTTTTATTTTACATTATTTATTTTTGAGACGGAGTCTCACTGTCGCCTGGGCTGGAATGCAGTGGTGTGATCTCAGCTCACTGCAACCTCTGCCTCCCAGGTTCAAGTGATTCTCCTGCCTCAGCCTCCCGAGTAGCTGAGACTACAGGCGAGCACCACCATATCCAGCTAGACGGGGTTTCGCCATGTTGGCCAGGCTGGTCTCCAGCTCCTGACCTCAGGTGATCCGTCCACCTCAGCCTCCCAAAGTGGTGGGACAACAGGCATGAGCCACGGCACCTGGCCCATTTGCTATAATTTTAGCACCCAATAAATGATTCCCATTGCATTGAGTTTAGTTGAAGACTATCATACTGTCCTTCAATCTTAATCATTTAGTAGCCATGTTTTACTAAGTTGTCCTTGTAGCAGGGATTTTTAAAAATTTCTTTTGAAAGGTGAGTAAATATTCAGTTAATATCTAATAGGAAGACCCTCTGATTTCATTGCAGAAATAAGTCATTTACATGTAAACAATTTGAGTCTTATAGAAAATTCTAACCACTCATTCAGTGTTTTAATTCAAAGATTATATAATGTTTTCTTTAACAACAACACTAAAAAATTAAATACTCAAAATAAATGAAAACAAATTTTTGCTTTTAAAATGCAAAAATATAAGGAAGCGTGAAATTCTGACTACTTTATTAATAATGAAAATGAACTACATAGCAATGTCATGATAAACAGAATTTAACAAAAGCTGCTGATCTGGCAATTTCTAAAAATGATAACATAAACAGACATAAAGCATAAAGAAGCATAAAGAAGCAGATACCGTAAAGATATACATATCTGAAGAATTCCACGTGTTTTGACGTGGTATTAGATCTTATTTTCTACATAGTATGTGAAATATTCATAAATACATTTTCTTCTTTTCCCTTAAAAATAGAAAATTGTTGGAGGCAATTTGTTAATTTAGTTGCATTGTTTCCTTGTACTTGATTAATCTTGCTTACCCCAAAAGGGGAACATTTGGGTTTAATTTTTATGCTAAATTGATAATAACTTAAAAAAATTACTGGTATTATTTGAACATAAATTTTAATCTCTTGATTTAAAAAAGACATTAAAAAGATTACAGCAGTCTAAAGACTTAGGTAAACAAATATCCTACTGGGTCACACTATGCTTAGGAAATGTCCTTGATCCAGTAAATCGAGAAGGTTATTATGAGGAAGTGTCTTAGAGGTATTAATATTTTCTCCCCCAATTATCATCAGTATTTTAAGCCACCCTGAATGCAAGCGTGGCCATCTTTTATGAATTTCTTGCAGTTGTACAAAATTTATCCTGAACTGAACTAGTCAGTGTCTCTTCTGATTCCTGAAAAAATTAACAAACAGCTGGAAACCAAACTGCAATGCAACTCTACGAATTAAAGAATTAAGATTTAAAAAAAAATGCTTTTTTTGTAGAAAACATTTTTCCACATAGTAGCTCTAATTTTATCTGCTACCTACTCAAAGTGAGCAGAAAGAAAAACGTTTCCTCAGAGAGCATGCTAGCCCAAATATCAGTTTATCATTTGACCATGTGACATCCCCAGAGGCAGTTCTAAGCTGAGTGCACAACTGCCTGTGGAGCTTACCAAAAGGCCAGATGTTGCTACTAGAATGTTCCAAAGCTTGGCATCTGGGGTCTTGGCAAGCCCCAGAGATAGCCTATTGCTAAAATAGGAAATGAAAGAAAGTTCCACAGCAGAGGGTCTAACTAATTCTGAAGCGATATACAGGAATGAAAGTAATTCAAAGTAACACTAGCTTATGGTAAATAATTGGTTTGTCTATATTGATTAAATATGTAGTTAATGTTAAAATAGTTTCAAGGCTTGGGAGAATAATTTTTCATTGACTTTAAGCATGCTCTAAGCTAATTGTATCAATCAATCAAATTATTTGCCAGTAACTGAGAATGCATAGCACATCCTTCAGTAATGAAAAACAACAGAAGAAAGGCAGCCACATTCCTACTACCCTCAGATCTCACAGTTTTAGAGTGTTTTCCCTATTCTTTATCCCATTTCCATAAAATTAAGGTTTGAAATGTAGAAGTCATGATATGGCTGTTAGAATATGAAAATAGAATTATATGGATCTGATTTTGTAAAGGTATTGTTTATTTTGGGGCTACAGACTACAGGTTTATAAGTAGTTTCTAAAAAGTAACACAGTAAAAACAAGAACTTTGAACACTCATACCATTAACTCAGTAATGCCATTTCTTAGGAGTCTGTCCAAAGAAATTAATCAAATATGGACCAGTGTTTATTTATAAGAATGTTCATCATGAAGGTAATAGCTAAATACTGATACAAATTTCCAATAATAGGGGATCTTACACACAATATTCTGTATCATTAAGATAATTTTAAGACTTTTCAATGGCATAGAAAAATGCTCATGTTATATTTAAAGCAGAAGACAAACTTTGTAAACAATAGGACCCCAATTTGGGAAAAAATATTCACATACTCAACACTGGAAGAAATATAAAAGTAATAGCAGTTGTTATGTCTGGATGGGGGGTTATGGGTAATTTTTATTTTCTTCTATATTTGTTAGCATTTGAAATATATTTTGTAAGGGTTATAAAATAAACATTGTAAAACATTATTCAAATTGGCATTAAAACAGAGTGCTTTATTACAGTAGAATGTACATGGTTTGAAAAGGTTGAAAATCAACTACAATTTCCTTAAACATGAAACTGAGAATTCTGGTTATTTTTAAAAATTCCACCCATGCGTTGGGAATCCTTTGTCTTTACTAAGGATATAGCAACAAATTCAAAGAGGAATCCTGATACCATTGCTCTGGTGAAAAAAAAAAAGTATGTGAAAAATCTCTTTTTAAACATTTCAGGAGTATTTTTGACAGTGTTGCATTAAGAAACCATTTCAAAGCAGGCAACAATTTCATGATAATAAGTGACTTATCTTGTCATAAAATTGGTTTATTCCAATTTATTCCATACATCAGCCTGTAAGTTACATCATTTATCATTTCCTTCCCAAGATCTTTATACCATTTTCCTCTGCTTAACACTAAAAATTAGTCACAACATTCTTATTGGGTTTCTGTTTTATAGTAAGAGGTTTTCAGTATTCTTTGTCTTATATTAGCTATTATTTTTCTGTATTGATCCTTAAGAATATTTGTCATTATATCAACGTATTAGATTATATATATATTTCTAAACATACCTGGAATTTGAATGCTTTAAGTATTTAATACCAATATCTGTAAATTTTCATACAAACATTATTCTTAGTTACAAACATAAATCTCTTTTGCTTGTAATGCCCGTTGGCAGTTGGCTTGGTATTTCAATGACTTGGGGTTTAATTTTCACTAAGCAGATTTTTAAAAATTCCAAACAAATGCATCGCAATCTATGTTAGATGCTCATTTAGCAATATCTCTGAGAGGTGGGGCTGACTTTCCACTGTGGCATCAAGAGAGCAATCTGTTAAATCTGGTTCTTTCTCTTTCTAAGGATGGCAGCATGAACTCAGCTGGGCTCCATGATCCTCAGCCTAGGCCTCGGCAGAAGTGGTGAATTCAGCCATAACTACAGCATAGTCTGATCATTCTCCTGATGAAATTACACTGATCTAATTTGCACGCTGTGAAGACATTTGGCACTGGCTGGATCTGAGCCTTGACATCTTCATTGGAACTAAAAGTACACTAAGAACTGACGTTACGTTTCACATTCTTTTCTGCCAGGCTGTGGCATTTCGTCCTCTTTAAAGGCATTATTTCAAGAACATTTAATTTGGCTTTGATATGCCTGCCATTTTGCTGAGTGGAACATACTGCGCCAGAAAAGCTCAGCTGTAATAAAGTTTGGCACCAACAGCTCACCATATACCTGCACCATCCTGTGCAGTTTAATTGGCATTCAGTGGGTTGATAAATGGATTGGCTTAATGAGACAATATACTTGACATATGCAGGACTCTCCTGAGGAATAGGATTCATTTTTTCACTTCACACATCAACATGTTACAGATACCAACACAGTCACCTCCAGCAGTTGCACTGTAGCCAATGGACGCCTTCCACTGTGTTGACCAATAATATTACCTTCCAGCTATCTCGCTCCTTCCTCTTTTAGCACCAAATTATGTTTTAAATTTCATTGTCTTTTGAATTTTCTCAGATATAAGGAATAAGAGGCTCCATGTTTAATTTATATAAATCTGTATTATCTCAGCAGATCATACAACTTTTTGGGGGGACTAAACAGATTAGTTTTACCTACGGTAAAAGGACACAACTATAAAATACAGGTATTAATGAATTCTAGGTATAACTACTGGCATATGCAATCATATAATTGAGAAAGTGGGTGACATTCTATCTTCAGAAATGTTGGCTTCAAGAATAAATTAATTAAAACAAAAAAGAAACACCATTTTCCCTCCTCAGATTAGCAAAGATTAAAAAGAACCATAATGCTGAGTGTTGGCAAGGGGTCCAGGAAATAAATGCCTCATGCTCTGCTGGTGGGATTCTAAATTAATACAACTTTTTTGCAAGGCCATTGGCAATATGTATCAAAAACCTTAAGTATGGGTATGGCCTTTCACTAAGCACTTTCACTTCTCAAAATATATCCCAAGCAAATAAAGCCATGCCAAAGATGAATATTTGACAATGATCATCACATTAATTATAATAGAAAAAAACTAAAACAATCTAGATGTCTTAAATAAGAGATTGAATAAAATGTGGAATACCTATAGTCTAGAATACTATACAGCTATTAACATGATGTAGTAGAAACGTTTATAATGAAAAAATGTTCTTGATGCCTTTTATGCTGAAAAAGTATTATAACACACTAGGTTCATTATTTGTCATAAAAAAATTACATATAAAACATATTTATACCCATACTAATAAAAAGTCAAAGGACAAATACCAACATAGTAATAATGCTTGCCTCTGGAGATAGGGATTATTAGAGGTTTTCTCTCACTGTTTTTTTTCTTTATGCTTATCTGTATTTTTAATCAAATAAGTTATTTAAAAGACTTAGATAAGATGGCATTTTAAACTTATCAAGAAATTTCTTTCTGACCAAAATTTGATTTGGGAAAATTCTTTACTGTATCATAAGTCAAATTATGCTTGTGTAATTCAATTCTTTTTATGGTTCCAGGTCATTTAAGTATTCAGTAGAGTAGCTGTCCAGATGGATAATCCATCTGAGACAAGTGAAGTTTCTTTTAGCCTCCAGTTCCTGGAATTTGTCAGTTCACCAGTAATAATTTAGTAGTAGCAAGCAGCAGATTTTTAGAATACTATTGACATTGAAAAGACTTCTAGTTTTTGCCTCCTAGTCACAATTCTTATGCAACGAAAACTGCCTTGCCTATTCTATTTTTTTTTAACAAGGCTGAATATTTCTAGAAATAGAAAAATCTTATATGAAGGTTCAGACATGTAAAGGTTATTAATTTAGGTTTGCTAAGGACCCATGGGAACCACTGTGTGCCTGGCAATAGGGGTAGCAGGGTCCCTGACTTCAAGTTCGACCATGCAAATAGTAAAGGAAAGATAATTGGGCTGGAATGAAAGTGCTTTAAAAGGGAGATCAGCTCAGGGTAGCCAAAGTGCTCCATAATGACCAGTTGGAGGGCAAGCAGGCAGGATGCAGCACCACGTTAGCAGCATCCAGGACAGCTGTCTGCTCACTGCCTCCTGTGCAATGCGCCTCAACAGTACCTGCCTCTGGCTTCCTTCCTGCCCCTGAGGTGGGGAGGGTGTCCACAAGCCACCGCTCCTCATTTCAAGTGGATGCCAGTTTGATACTCTCCATCCTGTTCCAAAGGAAGTTCCAACATGCAAATAAGCCCAAGGAAATGAAAAAATGAAACCGTGTGTGACAGTTTCTAATTACTGCATAAAAACAACATATGGAAACTTCATTGTCCATTTCATCCCTCCACATGTACCATCAAATCAGACTTCTTTTACTCAATCACTCTCTTGAGCATTTGGAACTAATTGACTTCAATAAGAAGTTAAAAAAAATTTTTTTTGGATAGAATAATAGTATTTTAAATTGTTTTCATCTTAATCATTGGGAGATTTTTTCATAACCTTGTTCTATTTTCTGTGTGAGTTTTTTCATTGTATTCTCATTAAGTGTATTCCCTAGGGTTGTTCACAACCTGAATTGAAATTGTCCATTCTTCAAAAGTTTAAATTAACTATCCCTAAGTACCTCTTATAAATGCTCGAGTGGGTCCCTAATCACTTATTAGCAGAGGCAGGAGGACCGGTTCAGCACTGTCATCTGCTCAGATGTTCAGGTGGCATATGCACAGGAGGTAGAAAAAGAAAAATCAAACAGACACTGTTTTCTGACCAAAAAAACCCAGCAAAATAAATTTCAAAAATCCCAAAGTTAGTTAAGCAATGTGTTGAGGTAGAAAAGAGGACTGGATTGAGGGTCAAGAGACCTGGAGTTGGCTCCCTGCTTTGCCACCACTATACTGCGTCACCTTAAGCATGTTCTTCGCTTCCTTCATTCTCTGCTTTAAAATAGGATGTAGTCTATAAGCCCTAAGTTTCCTTTTATCTTACCTACATTCCCATACTATATAGAATAATTTAAGTCCTATTTGTTTTCTATACAGGACTAGACACTGGTTGCCAAAGGATGCTTGCATTTAAATACTAACCTTGGAATAAAGTTTAAAAGTTGAGGCTAGACCAAAGAAGCAAGACATACATCAAGTGTCCATTTGCTAAAAGAAAAACCTTTCAATTTCTCTTCTCATCCCCCCTGGCCACAGAAGCAGAGTCAGTTAATGAATCAGAAAAAAGCTGGTTACCAGATGTCCTGGCTTATTAACACGCACATTGCATTCTGTAATGGCATTCACTGAGCAAGCTGTGTGGAACCGAGAGATGGCAAAGGAAAAGTTCTCCTCTCAGACGAGCTTCAAAATATGTGTGTGCTTTGGTAAATTTCATGAGTGATTGCTGCAGAGGTTCGTTTAAGCCTCTGTCGGGCATTGCATCTAGTGGGAGCTTGCCTCGGTTACAAAGAGTCCCTCTCTAAGGTCATGGGATGCCACACCCTCTCAGCCCTTTCTCATTTCTCTATTCTGTGCAGAACTGTCAACATGAACTCTTATATGTGGAAGAGAAAGACAACAATAATAAATTTAGGAGCAATGCAAAGGAAAAGCCAATTCTGTTTGACTGGTTTTCACCACGACTAATTTTAAAGCCACCCATTGTTCAGCTCTGCAGTCTAATTTTATGTTAATATCCTGAAAGTTGTCAAATCTTGGCAAAACCTATGCATAAATTACACAGAAAGTAGCTCACAGGAGGGGGAAAAGTAATGACTGTCATGGTTAGGCAAACCCATTAATAGTCTGACAAGCAATAACCCAGGAGCTCTGGTCAACTGCTGCCGACATCTGTGAAACTTTTGCAATTAATATCATTTTCCCCCTTTTTTTCCTTTTTGTGGGAAAAGGTATCAGCTGTGAAATAGCATGCAACTGACTGTTCATTATCAGCTTTGCCTGTAAAGGCTGGGTTTATCATCTCCCTTAGTTGACCACTGCCCTGCTTTTCACAAAAAGCCACTGTTTTTTAAAGGAATGCCATGTTTTTAGTGTACAGGGATTGATAGTCTTTAGAAAATGGATACCAATTTTGTGTGGCTACTTACACAAGAAGAAATTTATTTATTTATTTATTTTTGAGCCAGAGTCTCGCTCAGTTGCCCAGGCTGGAGTGCAGTGCTGTGATCACAGCTCATTGCAACTTCTGCCTCCCAGGCTGAAGCCATTCTCCTGTCTCAGCCTCCCAAATAGCTGAGATTACAGGCACCCGCCACCATGCCCAGCTAATTTTTGTATTTTTAGTAGAGACAGGGTTTCACCATGTTGGCCAGGCTAGTCTTGAACTCCTGAACTCAGGTGATCCACCTACCTTGGCCTCCCAAAGTGCTGGGATTATAGGCATGAGCCACCGTACCCAGCAAAATAATATGTTTCAGTCTCTGATTCATTTCTGATATTTCTTTCTCTGATGCTGGGAAGAAACAAAGATGGAGAAACCTAAAACATCTCTTCAAAGCTGCAATCTAGGCTCCAGGCTTGCTGGTAGGTCATCTCATTGTGCTTTTCCTACCTTTTTCTGTGTCAGTTCAGTACACTTTATTTTTTCTGTGGGCAAGGCTTCAGGGCAAAATATATGTACCAATCTGATTAGTCAGTGTCTATGCCCTACTGGTGGTTAAAATATTTTGAGTATCACTCTTGTTTATATGTATTATATATTTACAATGTACACACATATATAATCTATTGCTTATTTTCCCAGAGAATATTTCTGGTAGAATTATCTGAGTTTCCAGATAAGCTTAGAAAGGCAACTCCATCTTTTCCTACAGCTATTATAGCTGATGTGTTCAGCATAGTGCCAGGCACTCAGTGGATACTCAAGAAAATATTTGTTCAATGAATGAATGGGTAGATAAATGAGTGTCAGTAGGGCATTCTCCTATTTTTGGCCTTGCTATTGTAGCTCCATTTATTGGTTTTATGGAGAACTTCTTTGCCACTAAAAATCATTGCCTGTGTGTAGGGCTTTCTCAGAGAGTACTGTAGAAGACTTACTTTTCTTAAGGCATAAGCAATCTGAAATGCCTGCCTTACAGAATCATTTAGTTAACATTTTTCTGAGCTCCTGCCTTGTGCCAGGTCTGAGCTTGGAGGAGAAGACAAGAAGATGAGTGAAGCATGGATTTTGCTATCACAGAGCTCATGGAATGTTTAGAGAAATTTCTGTGTGGGAAGGTGAGTCCAAAAAAACAAGACACGTGCTATAATACGGGTGTCAACAGACTTCAGGGAGCAGCACGCTCTGCACAGTATTGCAGGGAAAGATGTCATGGTAAAGAGACATTGGGCTGCGTCTTGGTTAAAAAAACAAAAAACAAAAAACAAAAGTCCTGGCAGAGAGAGTGAATTAAAGCTTTCAAAGCTCAGGATCTGCATGCGTAGAGAAATGGAGTAATAAAAAGATATAAAATTTCAGGGAATAGTGAGATAGTCAGTGGCTGGAAGCAGAGGGCCTGGGAGGATGTGGCAGGGGATGAGGCTGGAGAGGTGAGCTAGGGTATGATAAGAACTGGCTTTGGTGCCTAGGTGACTATGGAGTTTATCCTCCAGGAAACTAGGGACAAGTTGAAGCCTTGTAAGGAGAAAAATAACTGTTGCTATTGCCTAGGATGGCCATTTGTAGGATAGGGGCAGGAGTGGGGAGGGAAGGGGTGCTGAATCATTACAGGAAGGCCAGTGGGAATGTTATTTCAATAGCCTCATAAAGAGACAACGAGAAAGGACAAGAAGCAACAGACTCTAAAGATAGATATCTTGGAAGCAGAACTGTCGAAATTTGGTGACTGATCGCATGTGGGGGTAAAATAGATATGATAAAGGATGACTTCTAGCTTTGTGTAAGTGGTGAAGCCTTTAATCAAGACAAAAAGGCAGCTGGCTGGGGTAGGAGTAGGAGTGAAGAGACTGCAAGGACATAGGGGACAGCAACATGGACATTTTCTAGAAATAATTCTTTGGAGAATAAGGAGTAGCTCTTCACCAGATCACCCCCAACAATCATCAATAAAGCCAATGAATCAAACCAGAGTGAAACAAACCAACTCTAACAGATGCTTATCAAGGGGAAATGCAATTGGAAAGACTTCTTTGGGTGAATAATCATGAAGAAAAATAATGAAAATGTACAAATGATAAATTTGTCATATGAACTCAAATAAAAAGACCTCATTAACAGGAAGTTCTTTAAAACCTCAAGGTTCTGAGGTTTGTCAAATGCCTGCTGAATGAAATGCTCAAGCTGACCTATTTCTTCTTCCTTTCCTAAATATTATAGTAGCATTTACCAACTGAAAATTATATTCATAAAATTCAAAAACCCCCAAACGATCATAGTCTTCAGTTTGGCAACACATGTGGATTACTTTCCAGCCTTGTCAGAACAGAACAGATTCTGGACAAATCAAGAAAGAAGGAAGTGCTGGTACAATCTCACAGACGAATGCCAGTTGTCTGAAAAAAACAACTTTGCTGTCATCTTGGGACATATCATTTTTAGAAACAATGACCCATTTGGCAGCCTCACACACATTCCCATCTCTGAAAGCTTTCCAGCATTCCAGGCCTTACTTTATTTAGGTTTAGGATTTTTTGAGAATAAATCTTTGGTGAAGCAAGTGTGGAATCTTAATTCCATTCAGTATTACTCATTCCATTCACACCGTTTTTTTTTTTTTTTTTTTTCTCATTGTGCCTCCTGTTACCGACCCTTGTTTCCTTGCCTCAAAGACCTTGTCTGGACACCTCATATCAAATGGCAGCAGTGTGGAATGTCTAATTATTTCACTGCTGAACTTGAACAGCTGTCCGAGATGGCCTATTTAACCATGCTGGTCCTCTGGTTTTTGAAAACAGCCTTTGTTATTTGAAGGATGTGGTTTTCTTCATTAGAAAATGTTTGCTTTTGGCCCAATCAACATCTGAAAGGCCCTGAGTTAGATTTATTCAAAATTTCAGGTTCTACTTTTTCAGTTTCAATTAAATTTTTATTGACTAGATGATGTTTCTAAAGGGTGGAGAATTAGGTGTCCCAGGACCCAGAAAATTTTCTGCCTATTTCCAAGCATCTGACAGTATCACTCTTCATCGAATTTTGAGACTTCAAATGGTTCTCCTGGCATAGAATGGGATTTTCTAAAATATGTGAATTCTCTGAGCCAAAACATAAGTTCCTGGAGAATTTCTAGTCTGCACACCTAGGTTGAGAAAGATTGTGGAAGGCAAAATGTTTTCCCTTTGAAAATGGAGTTCAGACTAAGTTTCAGGGAGGAAGTAGGGTTGTCAAAGAATGGTAGGCCTTTGGGAGGCCAAGGCAGGCGGATCACAAGGTCAGGAGATCGAGACCATCCTGGCTAACACGATGAAACCTCGTTTCTACTAAAAATACAAAAAATTAGCTGGGCGTGGTGGTGGGTGCCTGTAGTCCCAGCTACTCTGCAGGCTGAGGCAGGAGAATGGCTTGAACCCGGGAGGTGGAGCTTGCAGTGAGCTGAGATTATGCCCGTGCACTCCACCTGGGTGACAGAGTGACACTCCATCTCAAAAAAAAAAAAAAAAAAAAAAGAAAAGAAAAGTGGTAGGCAAGTATAAGAACAGCCCTTTGTCAGGGAACTGGAGGGAGGGTGGTGGAGCCCTGGGAAGCAAAGGGACCCTGTTTTTAGTGAAGGCCTTTGACTTCTGAACTCATGATCTCTTCATTCTTTATGGGGTTTACTTCACTGTCAATTGCCCTTTGTTCATATGTGCCTGTTAACTTGACTTCCAGTGTAGGGTGATGGTCTTTTTTCCCTCCCCATCTTTGGATCTCAGATACAAACAGTTTCAATGATTCCATCATGTCCTTTGTGGAAACAGCCTAATAGGTTGTTATTTTTTTTCATTTCACTCATATTCACAGCTTCTGTTCTCATTAGGCTAATATGAAATGAATGTAATAATTTCCAACATGATTATAACAAGAACTAAGAATATGTATATTGTTCTTCATCTTATAAATCATTTTCACAATGTATCTCATTTATTAATCTATAGTCCTTGAGTAATTGTTAATTTGAGATCATTAGGACTAACAATTTTTTTTAAATATACCAATTATTCCTCAAAAGGTAGTTTGCAGATATTTACATAGGCTAAACAAAAATAGTAAAATGTTAAAAGCTTTTCTCAATAATTAAAAAAGTTAAGTGTTTATGACTTCTTCCTAATCTTATTTCTAAATGATATTTAGGAGCAAGTTAGAATTGAATTTTCCGCTTTCAGATTATATGTTCGACTCAAAATGAAGCAACAATTTGCTTATGTTATTCAGTTAAGAAGAATTAAGCTCAATTTCTAGTACTCATAAATATTTAGAAAAAAATTCTCATGGAAAATATTTTACAACCACATTGGTTAATATGTATTCTTAAGTCTATGGATACTTTCAGTAAGCTGACAACATAATTGTCCAAGAAAATACATTCTTTTGAAAAGTTATTACATTTGAAATAAAGAAATATAAAATGTACTATATGAGAATGGGTATCACTTTTTCTCTTTAGGATGAATGGGCTAATTTATAACTTGTCAAGGGTCAATGAGGCCAAATGCTCTAAGCAATATAGAGAAAAAGCCACATCATGGAATTGCTAAAGGGTACAAAGGGGTCATTGTATAAAGCAGAGAATCTCCTGGTTTCTTGCTTTATATTATGAACATTCTTCTATAACCCTTTTATTCCTGGGTCAATTAAATCAGTAAAAGTGGTTGGTTTGTAGGGCAAGCCTAGGGCCCACATTTGGGCCCATGATCAGCATTTTAGCAGTTCAAGGATATACATCTGTGCTCACATACAACTCCTTACCTTCCCCACCGAGAGTGAAGAAGGGCCTGAAACTGCTAAGTGCCTTCCAGTATCCATTCTTCTCTTCTTCCTCAGGAACAAATTTTCATTTGGCATAGGAATGCAAACAACCTAAGCATTACATTTGTCTTCCTTCCTTATAGTTAGGTGTGTCCAAATGACTAACTCCTGGCCCATGAGATGAAACAGTCTTTTGGTAGCCTGCTTAAAGTCAGCTGATTCAGCAGGGATACTTAACTTCTGTTCTTTCTTCCTGATATTTGGACTGCAGATGTGATGAATGGGACTCTGGTTGCCATCTGGAATTATGAGGTAAACTTGAGAGTGGAATGAGAGACAAAAAATGAGAAGGATGGTGTGGATTCCTGATGCCTTTGTTTCTGTCACTCCAGCCTGACCATCTAACACCAGATGACTTATATGTGAGAGAGAGAGAAACTTTTATCTTTTTAAAGTCACTATTAGTATGGGTTTTCTATTACATGAATCTAATTCAAGGTGTTAGAAGAGGGAAATTTATTTCAGTTTTGCTATTCCTGGGAAGAGCTGTATGACCTCCAGAGATTCTCTTTAGAAACTGTAAGAGTAGTAGACCTTAGTTGGCCTGGACCACATGTGAAAGGGTATAATGATAATAATGGGACTACCATTTAATTACCATGATAATAATTACCATTTAGTGAAAGCTTTATGCCAGTCACTGTTCAAGATTCTTTTTTTACAGTCTTTTAATTACCACACCTACACTACACTTCAGTGTGTGTGTGTGTATGTATATGTGTGTGTGTGTGTGTATACATATATATGCACATACAGTCACATTCCACTTAAAAATGGGGATCTGTTCTGGGAAATGCATTGTTAAGGTGATCTTGTCATTGTGTGAACATCATAGAGTGTACTCACACCTACCCAGGTGTGATAGCCTAGTACACACATAAGTTATATTGCAGAGCCTATTGCTCCTAGGTTACAAACCTATATAGCATGTTACTATACTGAATACTGTAGGCAGCTGTAACACAATGGTAAGTATTTGTGTATCTAAACATACCTAAACATAGAAAAGGTACAGTAAAAATATGGTATAAAAGATTAAAAATAGTACATCTACATAGGACATACCATAATGGAGCTTGCAGAACTGTAAGTTGCTCTGGGTGAGATAGTCAGTAATGAGTGAATATGAAGGCCTAAGATATTATTATACATTACTGTAGAATTTATAAACACTCTACACTTAGGCTATAATACATTTCAAATTGTTTTCTTTCTTCAATGATAAATTAGCCTTAGCTTACTCTAACTTTTTTACTGTATACATTTTTAATTTTTAAAAACTCTGACTCTTTTGTAATAACACTTAGCTTAAAACACAAACACATTGTATGAATACACAAAAATATATTCTGTCTTTATGTCCTTATTCTATAAGCTTTTTTCTATTCTTGGAAATTTTTAATGTTTAAAAACTTTTTGAACTTTTTTGTTAAAAATGAAGATACAAACACACATATTAGCCTAGTCCTACACAGGGTCAGGATCATCAATATCACTATATATATATCAGAAATATATCACTATATCTTCCATGTCCACATCTTGTCCCATTAGTAGGTCTTCAGGGACAATAACAGGCATGGAGCTGTCATCTTCTATGATAACAATGCCTTCTTCTGGAATACTTCCTGAGGGAACTGCCTGAGGCTGTTTTATAGTAGACATTTTTTTTATGGATAGAAGGAATACACTCCAAAATCATGATAAAAGTATAGTAAATACATAAACCAGTCACATAGTCATTTATTATCATTACCAAGCATTATGTACTATGCATACTTATTTATGCTATACTTTTACATGACTGGCAGCCAGTAGATTTGTTTATACCAGCATCACTGCAAACATGAGTAATGTGTTACACTATATTAGAATGACTACAACATCACCAAGCAGTAGGAATTTTTCAGCTTTATTATAATCTTATGGGACCACTGCCATATATGCAGTCTGTCGTTAACTGAAATGTCATGATGTGACACATGACTGCGTGTGTGTCTGTGTTTGTGTCTGTGTGTGTGTGTATAAAAACAACCCTGAAAAGTAGGTAGTGCTATTATCCCTGTTATATAAACAGGGAAACTGAGAAGCTTAGGGAGTTACTTTCAAGTGGCAGTGCTGGGAATTAAAGTTCAAAGTCTTTGGTCTTAATCATGAGGCCATGCTGCCTCCCAGTGAAGGAAGGAATGAGCTATCTCCTAAGCATTTTCTCTCCTGAGAATACAATATTTTCATTTTTTATTACTTTACTATCAATACCCATTTTATATAAGATGGACACTCCACAGAGTAGAATGTATATGTATTGATTCCTAGTCTTATCTTAATAGATTTAATCACGGAGCCTTAGAGAAGAACCAGCTTATCAAAATGACTCCACAGACTTATCATTGCTAGCCTTAGTAGGGGCGAGGAGAGAGTACAGGCCAAATGGGCAGTACTCAGTAACCTACCATATCATATCACTGTGGAACACCAACCAACAGCAAAGCATTTGCCTCCCAGAATTCTATTCAGAATCTGCTTGACTACAGCAGTAACAGCACATACTTATCAAGAAGCAACCCTGGAAGTCTGGATAAAAGTCCCTGAAAGATAATACTTATTCAGGTCTATTTTGTCTTCCAATTGCAAAATGTTAAGAGGTCACACTCTTATTATTTTGCTTAGAAGAATTAATAATTCCATGGGAAATGAAAGCTTCACCTCAATTCCTGTTTTGCTTTTGGTGGTTGTTGCTGTTACTTGTTTTGTATGGAACACCATCAAAATATACATAGAATAATAGACCACTTAAATGTGTATCAGTCAGGATATTGTAGGTCATGTACAGAAAAAAAAAAAAAAAAATCCAAATGTCAGAGGCCCGTAACACTCAATGTTCATTTTTCTACTCTTATTTCCTGTCCATTATGGATCAACCTGGGGCTTGGATTTATGTCATTTTTGCTGCAGTACCCAGGAGGCTGGTAAAGAAGCCTTTTTCTAAGACGTTGCTACTGTCATGGCAGTGGAAAGTAAATGATGGTAAAACACTACCTGGCCTAAAACTGCTGATCAAAATTGATACATGTCACTTCTGTTTATCTTTCTCAAAACAAAGCCAGATGCATCGCTAAAACTAATACCAATAGGGTGGGGACATATGCTTCCACACAACGGGCACCGCGAGGAGGGACTGTGAATATTTTGACACTAAATATAGTAATCTTCCATAGTCTTAGCGGATAAAATATGTAGATTACTTCAGCCATACTGTGGTATTTGTAGTCTCCAACTGACCATGTATTCTCTCACATTTACACCTGATATTTGTTATTTTTTTCCACCTGAAGCTATTTCTCTCCCCTTTTCACACAGCTAGTATTTATACAACTTCCAAGTATCAGACTAGATAATACATCTTAGAACTCTTGCTTGACTCACTAATCCCATGCTTTTCCTGAGTATTTCCATAGTTAACAGTTTTCAAATAGATCTTAACATCTCCGCAAATATTTCTTGCTTTATTTTTTGTTTTGTATTGTATTTTTCTTTTCCATTCCTTTTTTGCTTCACCACTCAAAGGTAAGTGCATTGAGAGCAAAGAGTGTATCTGGTTCACCTAACATAAAACCTGGCACATATTAATTAATCAGTCAATTAATATTGTTAAATAAACATTATCTTGACAGCTTCATGCAATCAATTTCTGTTGTGTTGTGAGGAAATATGGCATGGAAAAATAAAGACTACTAAATATTATTTGCCAGTCGCATAAGTGAATCATCTTGGATATCCAACCAGTTGAGACTTCAGTTGACTCTAGTATCACCTGACATCTAACTGCAGTTCTATGAAAGATTCTCAAGGGAGAGTGTAGAAAAGGCAGGGACCACTGGTAGGAATTTGGAGTTGTGACTGATCATTTGGGGATGGTTGGGAAATGCTTCATATAAGAAACCAGGCCTTTTTAGGTTAAATAAAATAAGGTTCCTGGTTATAATTACTACTTTTTCTACTTCTCTTCTTCACTTGTTGCTAGCTCTTCATTAATAGACACGTATGTTTTGGCTAAATGATGCAATTTAGATAAAAACATTAATTTATTTGGACTAAGGTGCAGCAGTGTCACTTAAAAAACACTTATGTATGCACACACACATATTTGTGCTGGAACTGGCAGATACCATGAACAATGCATCCTTGTGTATAATTAGCATGTTTTAAAGATCAGTATAGGCAAGGAGACATCAAAGGAAATAAGAAAGGTACTAGAATCATTATGGGCAGAATTTTTTTTTTTTTTATACTTTAAGTTCTAGGGTACATGTGCATAATGTGCAGGTTTGTTACATATGTATACTTGTGCCATGTTGGTGTGCTGCACCCATCAACTCGTCAGCACCCATCAAGTCATCATTTATATCATGTATAACTCCTATGGGCAGAATATTTCTTCACTTTTTAACAGATAACTAGAACAAAAAGTTTCTGGTGAGATAGAAAAGTCTATGTTGTTAGCAATACTTTGACATACTTCTTATCACCTGATCTACCTGATCTGTGTTTTGCACCCTGGTTTCACATCAGAATCACTTGGTAGGCAGGCATTTAAAAAGTACTAATGACAGGGCCAGGCGCGGTGGCTCACACCTGTAATCCTAGCGCTTTGGGAGGCCGAGGTAGGCGGATCACAAGGTCAGCAGATCGAGACCATCCTGGCTAAAACAGTGAAATCCTGTCTCTACTAAAAATACAAAAAATTAGCTGGGTGTGGTGGCGGGCACCTGTAGTCCCAACTACTTACGAGGCTGAGGCAGAAGAATCGCTTGAACGCAGGAGGCGGAGGTTGCAGTGAGCCGGGATCACGCCATTGCACTCCAGCCTGGGTGACAGAGCAAGATTCTGTCCCCCCACCTCCCCCCAAAAAAAGAAAGAAAGAAAAAAAAGTACTAATGACCACACTCTGTTAGGCTGAGACAATGGTATTTATAAAAGATTCCTTGGGTGTGTATAATGTTTAGTCAGGGAGAATAATTGCTAGTGTTAATAATCAGGCACTGTAGCTTAATCATTTAAAAAAAAAATGAACTTGTATCTAGTAACAAGAGGGTCTAAACTTTATTTTGCCCCAGATGCATATAAAGTAAAACCAGAGAAGATGCTTGTGTTCCATGAAGCTTTCAGATATCCACTTTAAAATGTCTGCTGACAGCAACCAGGTTTAATTCCAAGAGACTAACCACTTCTGGCAACTGGATTGCAAAAGAGAGAAAGGATATGAGAAGGAAGTCCTTTGTAATAGATTATGGCTGATATCTTTGCCTGGGAAAAGGATGATCACTGCCTCATCGTCATGGGCACATAGTGAGAACAGCATTGACAACATCCTGAGTATGTAGGGAAAGCTTTATGTGGATTTGGAAAACATAAATAGTGAAAAAAGAATTGCAAAGCTTTTGCTGCAACTTTATTGGCATTATTAGACAGGCATATGTGTTGTAAATTAGACAGGCATATGTGTTCCACCTTCCACATATATTATGTAATATAAACTGCATGGAGATAAGTATTTGCCCTGACATTTTTCTTTGCTCAGCAATGTAGGTCTTCTCTTTCTCAACAGTTCTCTGTATGACATTTCATCACAATGACTAGTATCCACAAATTTCAAAAATCCAAGTGTTTGATGAAACTTTTCATTCTGTAATCTATTTAGTCAGATAATACCTGCCAGGATCAAAAATATAAGTGCACTTTAATCACCATAGCAATTACTATGGCAATTTTTGCTATATAATAATTACACAGTAATAATTAATAACTAATATTAAAAATATCAAGGCAAATACTTATCTCCCTGCAGTTTAAATTACATATTAATATGTTAATAATCACTGTGGCAATTACTACATTGCCACAATTAAAAAAAATATTTTTGTTCTTTCACAGTTTTGAATCTGGTGGATTTCAGACACAGTTGGAAGCTATTTTTGGTGAGCTAATTTTCCTGGGAAGATATAGTAACCCTGACGTTGAAGGTCTTGTGGCTGATATGGGGGCATATCTATTTCAACATTAGCAGCATTATTGTCTGTTCAAGTTACCCATTTCTACTTTTAAGATAACACAATATATACGCTTGTTTGCCTACTCCTCTTGAAGGCAGCAGGTTGGGTTAGATTGAGAAGATGGTATGAAGGTGGAAGGGACAGACATAGTTGAATCTTTGTATCTCTGTAAATTTCTTTAGGGATTTCAAATTCTGCTTCCAGTTCCCAAAGTTCAGAGATCAATGACATTATTAAAAATTACCATTAACAGCACTTTGGGAGGGCGAGGTGGGCGAATCACGAGGTCAGGAGATCGAGACCATCCTGGCTAATATGGTGAAACCCCGTCTCTACTAAAAATTCAAAAAGTTAGCTGGATGTGGTGGTGGGTGCCTGTAGTCCCAGCTACTTGGGAGCCTGAGGCAGGAGAATGGTCTGACCCCGGGAGGCGGCGTTTGCAGTGAGCCGAGATTGCACCACTGCACTCCAGCCTGGGTGAAAGAGCGAGACTCTGTCTCAAAAAAAAAACAAAAAACCAAAAAAACACTATCATCAACAGTATAGAGACTTTACCTAGAGTCTTCTGCTTATGCTTCATTTGTTCAAAGTAACACTTTCCTTAGATTGTTTTCTTATATCGTTTTAGAAGTCATAATTATTTCTTTCCAAGAAAAAGTTTGTTTTTTGGAGGGTTAACACTAGAATTTTGTGATTCTGTATTGCTTCAGTAATGACAGCAAAAAAAGAACTTTATGGAAAAATAATGGGGAAACTTATGGGAATTCAGGGATAGCTAGTGAACCAGGTTTGGAACAAGTAGGTCATTTGTCTCCCAGTTGCCAATAATAAGGAAATGAAACTTTACCATTTCTTCTGTCTTTGCAACACTCTGATCAAGATTTAAAGTTGGGGAGGAGAGAATAATTGACTGGATTTAGTTCTAGGCCTAATGCAATCTATAGAAAAGAATAGGAGGGAAAGCACCTAGCTTATAACCCCACTAGCACTGCACACAATGGGGAAAAGATATTTCCCCAAAGGAAATAGCATACTGATAAGAATGGAGAATGGCTGCTGGATGGCCAAGAAGCAATAAATGCCCCCGTCTGTATTTTTGCTTTTGTGGGATAGATGACAAGACTTCTACCTCTCAGCAGGAACATACACTGAAGAAATAGAAATAACAAATCTTATTAAATAAACTTGCAGCTGAAGAACATGGTGTTTTTATGTTAAAAATAAAAACCAAAACAAAACAAAATAAATCAAAACACAAAACCTACCTCTGAGTTGGAGTAATTTCCTCAATTTTAATATCACAAACATTTTCTTTTTTTCCCATCATTCTTTTCATCACGTGATTCTGGAACAAAACTTGGCAAAGCATGAGTCTAAAGGTACTTCCAATTTGCTTGGCCGGTTAGCCTATGGTCCTTTGCCGTATCATTCATGTCACTTATTTACAGTGGTCCCTCCTTATCTGCGGTTTCACTTTCCGCAGTTTCAGTTACCTGGGGTCATGTGTGGTCCAAAAATATTAAACGAAAAACTGCAGAAATAAACAGTTTACAAAGTTTAAATTGTTCACTATTCTAAGTAGTGTGAGGAAATCTCATGCTGTTCCACTCCTTCTTGCCCACGACATGAATGTCCCTTTATCCAGTGTGTTTATGCTGTAGACATTTCCTACCCTTTAGTCACTTAGTAGCTGCCTTGGTTATCATATCAGCTGTTTCAGTATCACAGTGTTTGTGTTCAAGTGACTAATTTTATGTAATAATGGCCCCCAACTCAAGAATCATAATGCTATCATTTTGTTATAATTGTTACATTTTATTATGGTTGTTGTTATTCTCTACTGTGCCTAATTTATAAATTAAACTTTATCATAGATATGTATATACAGGAAAAATATAGACATATAAGGTTTGGTATTATTTGTGGTTTCAGGCATCTACTGTTGTGTCCTGGAACATATCCCTTATGGATAAAGGGGAACTATTGTACCTCTATTTTTAACACATGGTGATATAGTTTTGTTTGTTTTTACTCTACTTCTGTGACAGATTAATGATATACTTTTGAAGGCTGAGTAGACTTCAGTTGAGTGGACAATAGACAAGACTGGGTTTGGAAGACCCCTCTAGCTCCAGAAAGTCAGTGCAGTTGGAGCACGGAGTGACGCCTAGGAGATCTTGGGTTTTGAACTGAGATGTGATGAGAGAGGCTAAAAGCACAAGTAAAGAGCAAATCGGAAAAACATATGACAGAACCACAAGATCTTATGGTCATCATAGAATCACATTGATTTGGGATAGCAAATACTTGGCTCATAAACTCATCTGATTTCATCTTCTACTCAAGAGGCATCACCAATCAATCAAGACACTGCAACTGATGAGCTACAGAGAAATTTACCTGTGGCTCTGTCCCTTTCAAGCCATCTATTTATAGCACTCTTCTAATCATCTTTTTAAAACTTCAAAGTGGATCTCTAAAACTTCTGACAGTCTTGCTCCAAAAACATTTATCCCCCAACCCATACCCTGAACACTCATTGTTTCATGACTTTATGTATATAGTTTCCTTTTCTCAGATATTCTTTACCTTCTT
The DNA here is from genome assembly GCF_009764315.1 of Trachypithecus francoisi. Lineage (NCBI taxonomy): Eukaryota > Metazoa > Chordata > Mammalia > Primates > Cercopithecidae > Trachypithecus > Trachypithecus francoisi. The sequence goes on from NW_022681458.1 coordinate 60,613,772, forward strand.
GCTCATTGGTGAACTCCTTCCTATCCTTCAAAACATTTTGTCCCTTTCTTACACACCTTTCTGATTCCACCAGGCTAATTATTCTAGCCCTCTGTACTTCCAGAACACTGCATTTATCTCACTTACAAGATAACTTTCCTTGAATTTTAATGTTAATATAATCCGTAATTACTTTTACACCAACCTAATATGTCTGTATTTTTCGTTAGATTTCACGCCACTTGAAAGCAGAAATACATCTTATTCTTCTTTTTATTTGCTCTAATTTAATCCCAATTTTGGCCCCATTATAGATGTTCAGTAAATCATTATTGGTTGAGTAAATGAATGTCAACCAAGTTTTGTGGTCATCCTGTCATAACACTGAGAAATATAGGGCATTTTGACTCAATGTTGTATTTTCTGTATTAATTAAAAGTTTATGTTTTGGGACTTGGATGTAGTGTATGATCTACTTTCACTTGAAATATTAAATTGAAGTTTATAGTTTTGCTTGTTTCATCTTGCTTTAGCCTAATTTGTGCATTGCTCCTTATAAATGTAAATTAATTAAAGTCTTACACTATTTAGGGAAGCTGAGATTAATCAAAACCCCTGTACTCTAAAAAGAATATCCAATTTATTATTTGAATTATATTTAATTCTGTTTATTTTAACATTTTTCTGCATACACTTTTGAATCTCATTGACTAGATGTCCATTTTCAACCTCATCTCATCATGCAATATTCACAGGAGTATTTGTTTTAAAAATGCACAAAGGTATCTTATTAAATAATGTCACAAACATGAAGTTCATTATTATGCAAATGCCATCCTTGGAACAGATTTGTTAATTGCAACTCATTTGCATAATTAATGAACTCCCAAATGAATTATGCCTTTGCAGATTTGTGCAGCATTGTTTTAAAATAAATTATAAAATACATGTCAAAGGAAGAGTGCTACTGGGTTCCCATAGCATTGTTTGAAAATTAATTACCAAATGCTTGTCAAATTAAAAAGAGTTTGTAGTTTTTACAATGTTATTTTAAAATTAATCACAAAATAAAATGTCACTGTATTAAAGTAAACAACTTGTTATTTTCTCTAAAAAGAACCACAGAAAACAGCATTTTAACTTCAATTACATTGTTTGGTATAGTGATTCTAGTGTTTTATTCATTTCATCTTTACACTGTGACTTAACAAAGTTGATAGTTGTTAGCATGTTAATGTTTGATAAATTGAGATTTAATTTAATTTTATTATGTAGCTTATTTTATATGGCAGATGATTAATACATTGCATATGAACTCAGTATGGGTTTGTTCATGATAAATTAGAATTTAATAAAAACTTCAAGGTCATTTAAATCTGTTGTTATAGCAGTATTCTTAAGGTTTATTTTATTTGAAGTTTTGACTACTGCCAGTTAAAATGATTAAAAGCATATAGTTTAAATTATTCTGCCTCTTCTGACTAATATAGTAGTATAATTCCTTTCTTTGATACAGAAAAGACTTTTGCCCATCACACTACTTTCTTCACACTATGGAAATTCTCTGTTCTTGCACAGAAGCCACGGCTACTCCCCCACATCCTAGATTCCCCAGCCCACAGGGACTGTCTATTCCCCAGGAAATTAGATGGAAAACCATTAGACTTAAAAAAATGATTTGGCCAAAACAATTTCCAAAACAATAGACTTGGTAGAGAAATTTCAGGAATTAAGGTTGCTTACCAAATACCTTTTCAAAATATAATAATAATAATAATGAATTATTATCCCACCTAGTAGTATAAGAACATTTAATAATGAGACACCCACTCTCTTAAGAAGTCCTTTTTTTTTTTTTTTTTTTTTTAACGATAGTATCCCTTCTGCTCACCTCTCCCTCTCCCCATCCTCCGAACCACACCAATTGTCTGTGGTTTATATTCCATTTTGTCAGTTCTTGACCATGGAATGCAAATCCATGGGGGAAGGTCTTTGTTTGACATGATTGCAACTGTGCAGACTGACACCAACTAGACAATAATTCTTAAGTAAAATGATAAACCATTTTGCCTCTTAAAAAATTCCTGTATATAGCTGCCTTTCTAAACACCTGTGAGCGATTTCATGTTGCCCTTTCTATAAACCGATATGCATAGCAGCCCTTTTTGAAGAGGCAATATTTCTTCCACTTCATACCTGGTGTGTGAATAAACCCAAGTGGTTCATGCAGATACATGGATTTGACCTTTTGCCATTTTCTATTTCAGTCTGGCACAGATATTACTCAAAGACTTAAAACATCTTTTACAATCAAATATATATATAAAAAAAAAAAAAACTCTACTATTGTTTAAGCTTTGATGCTACCCTGTACTTATTCCTTTGTTTAAATTCCTTAGGATATTCCAACTTGACATTCTCTTCTGAAATTGTAAATCATTATGCTCATAAGTATAGGAGAATAAAACACCCAACACAGACAAACTGCCCTCATGACAAAAAAAATTTTTAGTGGGCCAGTAACTACATATGACAGTCTAAGTTATTTTGTACAGATGTACCATTTTTCATTAGGAACACCATTTACTTTGAGAGTGCGCCCATAGAATTAAAATAGCAGTGTTCTAAATGACAGAATTTGATCCACAAATTATATTCTTTAATAAGCTACAGTCTGAAAAGCATTCCAGTCTTTGGAAAAATTTCACATTAGTGAGAACAAGAGTGAATAAAGCCACAGTTTTTGTTGATTGAATGTAAACCTTTTGTGAATCCTTGTAAGGGTTACTGGTCTACTCTGGATATAGTCTTCATGGCTACTTTCCTGCTTTCATATCTGTATTTTACTATACGAAGTTCTGAAACATGGGTAGAATGGACAGCCTATAGAATAGATCAGCATCTACATTTTCTTTATTAAAATCATGGCTTTTTTTCCCCCTTCCAAAGGGATTCTCTTTCCTTCTTTTATGTTTTTTTATTTTAAAATATTTAACTGAAAAATAAAAATTCTATTTATTCAAGGTATAAAATATGATGATACATGTACACGGCATAACAATAACCACAATAAAATTAATTAACACATTCATTACCACCCGTAGTTACCATTTGTGTATGGTAGGGGGTGAGCACAATTAAAATCTGCTCTCTTATCGAATTTCAAGTAAATAATATAGTATTATTAATTATAGGCACCATGGATTAAAAATGTGGTATATATAATGGAATATTATTCAGCCATAAAAAGAAGAAAATTCTCCCATTAGTAATAACATAGGTAAAACTGGAGGACATTATGCTAAGTGAAATAAGCCAGACACAGAGAGACAAATACTGCATCATTTCACTCATATTTTGAATCTAAACACATAAAACTCTTTAAACCAGAGAATACTACTGTGGTTGCCAGGGGGCTGGGGGTGAGAGAAATGGGGAAATGTTGGTCAAGGGAACAAAGTTTCAGTTATAAGATTAGTAAGTCTGAGGATCTGATGTGCAAAATCATGGTATTTTAACTGAGTTCCAATGTCAGTTAGCACAGAATGTCACATAAACTGGATTTAAGAAAATAAAGTTTGCTTTCAACTTCCTTTGGAGATCTTTTCAGTTCCCTCCAAAAAATATGTTATTGTTTTTTCTGGAGCTTTTTCTAAGTAGCTTTGTTGTCTAGATCAAGATCAAAGACTATAAAACCCAAATCTACCAATCCTTTATTTAGAAAAATCTACAGAAGTGTAGTAAGTTTAATGGTGCTTTGTAGACCAAAGCTATCCTTGAGGTTGCAATATCTAAAATGTTGATTTCCCATAATTTCTGTTTCATTTATTGAAAATCCATTGTTTTCTTATTTTTTATGATGGTATTCTAGGCACTTCATATACTATTCCAATTTGTAAGTTAAATATATATTTTATGCTACAAGCAGAAAAGCTTTTATTTCTCCCAAAACAAGTGCTAAAGCTTTTTTTGTATTGTCACTGGGCATAAATAATCACTTTCTTCAGAAACTGTTTTGGTAAAAAAAAAAATAATTCCTTCCTAGAAAAGATTCTCCTACACAGGGTCTTTATACGATATTGAATGTGTTCAAGTTACTAGAAACTTTTGTCTCTTTAGTAAAGGGAAATTTCTAAAATTGCTCATTTCTAAAATTGCTCAGTATTATATGGCAAAACAATTAAACTGCATTCTTTAACTTTTTCAGCTAGATATATGGGTAATGTAGATACATAGCCCGAAAGAATAACAGGCATTTTGTGGCTTTGACAGTAACACAGAATTTCATTTTATTTGTTAATTTTCTGATTTGTGAATATCTATTCTCCTTTCTGAACATTAACTGTGACTGAAAGATTCATAGGCTTATTGAATATTCATGCAAATTATTTGAGGTCTTTCTTCCCTAGAGTCCAAGTTGAAATACATTGTTGATGTATGTCCACTGTGACATACTGTGACATTGTTGTGCAGTTATTTTTAATTAGAAATAAAATATTAATCTATTTGAATTTGTATATAGAATGTATTTGGAGGGAGGAAGAACTCAGAGAGGTATACAGTGACAGAATTTTAATTAATTTATTTTAAAGAGAAGTCACTTTAACTTGAAGGTTAGCCCTGTTTGTGATTTACAGAAGGGAATTCACCATGACTACAACTTACAGAGAAAACTGAAATCACTTATGGCTAGGTTCCTCTTATTAATCCAAAATGAATAAAGGGCTTGTTTTCCTCAAGGCTCAAGAAGTGAGAAGCTGAAATTGCGAACTGTTCTTTGGATCTCAGATTTCTGCTATTAGAGCTACTACACTGCGCTAAGTTTCAGTGAAGAGCTTCTAAAGCTTCTGAAGGAATAACTGTGGTGGCTGGGTTCATGTCATGCAATTTCGGGTTTCCTTCTGAGCAGAGGTCCAATTCTTGAAATTTAAGGAATTTGTCAAGTCTTCTCTGCTGAAACTATTAGATGACTAATATTAAGGAAAAAGAATCACTTCTATCTCAATGCCATTTTAGATATGTGATTATTTGAAACCCCATCTTGTCAAAGTTTTTGCCCTCTTAAATCATTGAACAGCATCAAGAATGTCACTAATGTAGGCTACATGTACACTATTAGGACTCTCTATCCATGAATTTGACAGTAACAGTTGATTCATATATTCTGATTCTTAAAAGTTTGTTAGTTTTTTCAATTTGTTGTTCTCCACTAAAATGGTGGGGGTGCAGGGACTGGGGAAGCAAATGTCCAATCACTTCTCCCTAGAGAAACCAATAACCCAAACTGCTCCAAACTCTAAACTTGTATTTGATCCTTTTTGGATTGCTGGCCTTAGGATTTCCTACCTTGCGGTCATAATGGTTCACTGTCAAGTTCTGACTTTCTTGGAGACCACTTGGATATTTCCCTAGTAGCTTATACTTTATTAATCTTCAAAAGTGAAGGAACATTCAGTTCAGTTCAACTGAAGTTCAGTTCAACAATGGAACCCTTATTCTGGGCCAGCTACTGTACCAAGCACTGGCACCACCCAGATGAATAACACACAGTTGATGTCCTCAAGGACCTGAAAATCTGTGGGGCAGACAAACAACTGAAATGGGCAATTGTCATCTGAAGCAGGAGGTTTGATAATGGTGATGTGCGGAAAGAAAGCCTCCTAGCACAACTTGTAGAAAAATGAGTTGCAGATGCCCAGAAAGTGTTCCCAGCTGTTCCAGCATCCTTGAAATTTTCCCTGCAAAATATGGGGAAGTCATCCGACCCATCTGATTATCTGATGCCATACAAAAGGATCATAGCAGAAAGCTAGTGTAAGACTGATGATTGTCTGGTGCCAAAACCCAGCACCCTGCTTCACAGGTAAACGTGGAAATAAATGTTACTCTAGTTCATTAAAAACAAACTCAGCCAAACCTTCCCACTGATTCGTTTACATGATCCTATGTGTTTTATACTTAGAGATCCCCAAATAATTCTGAGTGGGAGTTTTACGGGGATTTACTATAGATTTCATCACTGAAGTGGTTTTGACCCTGTTTGGTCATCATTTCAATTTCTCCCCTGATTAAATGTTGAAATTCATTCTTCTTTCATAAAATCAAGTCAATGCAGACATATACACTATTAGTTTTTGACTGAATCTCCATGAGAAGGAAACTATAATGGCCACTTCATAAAACAATGAATAGCTGAAATATATCACGATTGCTTCTTAGGAATAAGTGCCTAAGTGTTTTGGGTACTTAATTTGAATTGTAATAATTCTAATCGATAATTACTATTATGTACATTTTACCAGGAAAATAATCTAGCCCCAGAAAGGTAAGAACTTTGGCCAAAGTCATCAGCAAGTAAGTCATACAAGCAGTATTGTGTCCTTGAATCTGTACTTGTAAGCACTGTGCGGTTGGTTAGACAAAATAGCCATACCAAGCTGCTAAAGAAACTATTATCTTGTATTTTGCTTCCCAGAGCTCTTCTTAGCTTTAGTATTTTTTAATGATTTCAGTAGTAGAATGACATATCTAAATATAAAAGAAATTAAAATCCCTATATTAACATAATATGATTAGACATATTGTATGTCATATGCTTCTGATATTCATAACTTCACAAAAGGTGCTAGGTATCTATTGTCATTCAGTTCCAGTCTTGGCATATTTTTCCAGTAAAGGGGCAGAGATCTCTCCACTCCAGTGTTCTATGCTAAACTTTCATGTTTTTGTTTGTTTGTTTGTTTGTTTTTTTGTGAGCCCAGACCAGAGTCCCACAGACAGCATGAATGATGATTCATTCGTGTACTCAGCAGATACCTATTAACTATTTGGCATGGGGATTGTACCAGTGAACAGATCATTCTTACCCTCCTGAGTTTATAGTCCAGTAGAGAAGACAGATACAAACATGTATGTGGACATCAGTGTTTTAATGGCAAAGTACATACAACCATGGCTGGGTTGGCTTTCCTGGAAAAGTGACATAAAAGCTGAGCTCTCAAGCCTGAGTAGGAGTTAGCTAGGTGAAGGTGGGAAAGATGTAGGAAAAGGGTAGATACTATATTGAGAAAACTGAACATTTGAAGCTTCAAGAATGGAAAACCGTGATGTTACTATGGTCTGGGGTAGTCTGGTATGGTTGGCACTAGGGCATCCAACCAAGAGAAGAAACTGGAGAGGTAATCATAATCCTAACAGCTGATATTCTTCTGGCATCTACCTATTTTAACATGTACTGTCTCATAAAATATTCATAACCACCCTAAGAGGGAGATATTATTATTACCTCAATTTTTCAGACGAAATAACTTGATCATGGTCTTATCCAGTGAGTAAGTGGCAGAGCTTTGAATCAAAGAAATCCAGTTCCAGAGCTCACATCCTCCACCAGCAACCTTGTATCAGATCATGATGGGCCTTGTAAGACATAATAAGAACTCTAGTGTTTATCCTATAGTCCAGAATTCTCAAAGTATGTTCACCACCCAAGACCTACTGAATTGGAAACTCTGGGGCAAGGCTGAATAATCCATGAGTTCAAAAACCCTTCAGGTAAGTCTGATGCTCAATAAAGTTTGAGAAACTCTGATAAGGGCAATGAGAAATCCTGTAAGATTTTAAAGCAGAGAAATATGACTTAACCAGATGAGGTTTTCTGAAAGCTGATCATTCTTTCCACCTGTGATCCCTTCAGAATGAAGACTCAAGCATCCTCATTGCTGCTCTGCACCCACAGTTACACACTGACTCCCCTTGAGTTATGGAGAATGAAGTTAAGAGTAAAGGCCACCCAAAGTGGCAGGACTAATGAGTGATGCAGCCTTCTATTAGGGAGCCCTAACCTGACTGCTAAATTGAAAGAGATAAAAATATCCTTTGTAATCTGATTGTAAGAAAATGCCCCTAATTGGATAGTTGTGACTTAGATAAATTTTAATCTATTAGGCTTGCTTAGCTTTATGGACAAAAAGTGTGCATATATAACAGTTGTTGAAATTTATCTTTCTCTTTGAATGAGGTATATTTTTCACTAGGAATAGTTGCAGTAATAACAATGACTAATATATGTGCATATATTTCTTAATTTCAAAATATATTCCATGTATCAGAGTTCCACAAAATTTTCACTTTTCTAGAAAGCGGTCAAATCATAATATGAATAAAAATACAGTACTCTACCTTATTCACTGTCAACTAAAGAAAGATTGCCACAAAATAGTAATCTTTAATTTATAATCATTTTGCTTCTTTTCAACTAAATTACCCACATTTAATTAACTTGTAGTAAAGGCTTCTTGTCCTACCAGTTTTTAAAAAATATTTTAATGCCCTTTAATATTACTTTTAAGTATCATATTTATACTACTATAATTTATATACTGAAATTTCAATTACCCTAGAAACCAGAAATTGTGAAAACTTTTCTAAAGAGCAACTATTTAAAAGTTGATTAAAATCACCAATATGAAAATGATTAATAGCATACATTTTATTGAGAATATATATGAAAATCCAACAGAGGCAAGAACTAGTTTTTCCTTTAACTTGACCTTGAAATACTCTTAAGGATAAAAAATAAAAAGAACTTTGTCTGATGCCTGCCCCTGCCCCAAGGTGTAAGCAAAGAGAGACTTCCAGTTTAGTCATATGGCCAGGGTTCAACATGTTGCACTTTATTTTTAATTCAAGGGAGAAAATATAGGCTTTAAAACATGTATACAATTTTATATTAATGTATTATTGTGTTTTGTATTTAATGAGTCAATATCTCTTTAAGCTAACCTAACAATTTGAAAAAAAGGAATTTTCATTCTTATTAACCAATAGATATATACAGTAAGCCAAAGAGAAGTGACCACTCAAGGCCACACATTTGCTTTCTTCTACCTGGAATACTCCCCTCTCTCTCTCTCTTTCCCCTGACCCTCCCTTTCTACTAGTTTGTCATCATGACTCAGTCTTAACACCATTTTTTCAGGTGACTGTTTCCAGACTACCGAAACCTATCATCCCTTTCCCAGACATCTAGGATAGATTCCTTTAAGCTTCCGTAGTTATCTGTACTTCTTTATCTGTTCAACTTTTATAATAGTTGGAATTAAAATAGTAAAAAATAGTAGTTTAATGTCTGAATCTCTTCTAAGAGTGTAAATTCTAATAGAACAGGAAGAGACACTTCTGACTTGTTCCTCATTATATCTTCAGCATGTAGTATTGCGCCTTGCATAGGAGGGCTGTCAATAGATACTAGTAGAGGGAGGATGAGAAGCGGGGAGGAAAGAGGGTAGGAGGGAAGGAAAGAAGGAAATGAGGAAGGATGTTGCAAGATAAGAGCTCCAACAGAAAAAACAAAGCACAGATTTGTATTCTAAGCTAAACTTTCATGCGACTAAATACCACCGTATTGGGCTACATGAACTCAAAATATGCTGGCTTAACCAACACCTCCATGATTAGGTGAATTATTATATGTTTATTAATGATAAGTGAATGGAGACATAGTTATTCACTTAAACACAAAGTGATTAAAATATATTTTGGAAATCATCACATGAAAAAGGGTATTTCTAAAGGAGGAGGCACATGGCATATACCTCAGAATGGCCAGAGAAAAACCACTTAGTTGTGGGAGAAATGGTCTAATCCATCCACACCACTGAGATGGAATATTTCCAAGTGGAGGCCTCTCTGATCTGGCTGTGGTTCCTGAAGGAGACATGCCTAAGATAAAGTGAAATGGGGATTGTGGAGAAGATGCCTGTGTCTAATTAACCTGCCTGTTTTTGCCTAGCTTTACCAAGAGTGGACATTGCTTTCTACTTTTTCTTAGCTCTAAAATCAGCTCCTGGAAGTTTCTGCCAAAGAGTCAACTTTTCACTCAAAAATTATGAGAAATTTTATTAATCATCTATCCAACCACATTCAACAAATATTTACTGACTTATTATGTGCCAGATAGTGTTCTAGATGTTTAAGATATCTCAGGAACAAAATAGAATCAATAGATGTGGAGCACTGTTCTGAGACTGACAATAACTACTAAATATATAAATAGTACTAAAGGACAGTAAGTACTAAAATGTATAAAATGTGATCTCTGCACTCAAAAAGTTTACAATCTTGAATGGGGGTGTTAATAGTTGGTAAATATAAAAATGGCGACCTACCACAAGGTAGCACATGAAGACTTAAACCTTTTAGATGTTTAATACATGAGTTTTTGTCAGGGAAGAGACAACTTTAAACTTAGGGGTCAGGGAAGGCCTCACTAAGGAGCTAAGACTTGAATGGGGACTCAGAGCCAAGTTTAGAAAAGCAAGGAAGGAAACTGGGGGAGAAAAGAGAAGGATAGAGGGTCTCTGGAATCTCATGTACAAGAACTTTTCTTGAAAATTGTGTACTGTCTACATTTATCAGTTGAGCACCTACTGTGTACTGGATATTATAATAAATTGTATGGAGTATGCCATCAAAGAGAAATTGCACTCTCAAAAGTTTATGAGCAAATGAGGAACTTAAAAAAGTACATTAGTCACTGAACTACAAAGTAGAAAGTTCAAAGAGTCATAAATAAGAGAGGTGCTGAAAAAATTCTATGTCAGTTTGGTGGAGGGAGACATTACTTAAAGGTAGTTGTCAGAGAAGACCTCACGGAAAACAGTTAGCATTCATCTGGGCCTTAAAATATATGAACATGTGAAAAGGAGAAAAGGACTTAAACACAGAGTCAAGAAAGGAGCCTGATGGACTAGCAAAGAAATCAGAAATGGGAAAAGTCATTTCAAAGGTTATTACAGTAGTAGATATAGACGAAAAAGACCAAAATATTTTTTGATTGATTAACTTTAACTGGCCACATATACTTTCTTATTCTTCTACCATCTCTTATAAATTATTTTGTTATAATATTTGAATCACCAAGTCATAATATGAAATTTTCTTTATTATTTATCATTTAGCATTTCCATCCCATTAGGAATTTTCTTGCTTGATTATATTTATTTATTTATTTGGACAGGGTCCTGCTCTGTTGCCCAGGCTGGAGTACAGTGGCTCCACCTCGGCTCATGGCTCACTGCAACCTCCACCTTCCAGCCTCAAGTGATGTACCCACCTCAGCCTCTTGAGTAGCTGGGACGACAGGCACATGCCACCATCCCTGGCTAATTTTTGTGGTTTTTGTTTCATCATGTTGCCCAGGCTGGTCTCGAACTCCTCAGCCTCCCAAAGTACCGGGATTACAGGCATGAGCCACCATGCCTGGTCTGAATTTTTTAATCTTTAGGTATTTTTGAGTCCACATTCCATCATCAGATTTGATTACTGTCTTCATGACTATTTAATATTATTTTTATTATTACAACCTGATTTTTGACATACATTTCCTTAAATAGTGGTTAATGCTCATTTTAATGTATTTTCACCTTGTTTGTTGAAGCCTCGTATCTACTTCATCACTGGACCCACCTAGACTTAATATGTTACACATATAGTTTTAATGATTTGTTTTAAGCTGTACTGTATATGGTGAGTTATTTATGTTAAATAATCAGAATAAAACAGTAAAATATAAAACTCTGCTAGAATTGTATTCCAGCCATCTTATGTTCTATTTCTGACAGTGACACTAAAGAGAATTGTGTGAATTATCCTGCTGGTTCTCCTCCCTGAGGTGAACTTCAAAAGGTTGAGAATATACTCAAAGTAGTATAGTTGTCCATAATAAATTTTGTCTACAAAAGGGGCTAAGTGTGTGCTACATAAATGTTGGCATGAGGTGTGAGAGTGACGTTGACCATGTGCGTAAGCAATGAGGTAATGAGGTGTGTTTTTTTTTTTTTTTTTTAATTTTGGCAGTACACCAAAACTTTTGCTAGTCTCACAGTAATCATATTCTCATCTGTGTATGTCCACAATGGCAGGATATTTGACACCTAGAGCCAAAGTGGGAGGGATTGAGTACAGATTGAGCAGAGGTTTTGGTGGGAAAGGAGCTTGCTGCCTGGGTCCCCTCCGCCTCCTTTTAGCCCCAACTACTCACAGCGGTCCTAGAAAAGCTAAGGCAAAGAGTAGAGGAAAATATGGATTCCCCACTCCTGTCTATCCATTCTTTAATTTTAAAAAATATTCATTGATTACCTGCTTTGGGCTGAGGCCATAGCATGAGTTAAAAACTTCTGCTATGAACCTTGACTGCATATCATTTATAATATAGTAGTGGTGACAAATATAAAATGAATCATTATAGGAGTCATTATACCATTATAATTGTGCTAAGTGCTATAAGGTGAAATTGCAGAGTGCTACAGGAGAGCAAGGCCAGGGTGCTATGCTTAAGCAGCATCCTGTTCCCCAGAACAGAAGAAAGTAGAGGTGGTTTTGTTTAAGCATAATGATTGTCAGAATAAGTGCTAAAATTTTATTTTCTTAGAATAAGTGTGATATAGGTAACATTATAACAATGGCAAGAAATTTAGAAAACTGTTGGCTATTTGATAAACTATGCACAAAATCTTGTTATTCTAAAGGATGACAAGGAATCCATAGAATTTCCCCCTATAATCTTTTAATAGTACATATTCCACACAAAAGAAGGAATTTTCATCTGAAATCTTATGCACCTGTGTGGCTAGTCAATTATTCACAAAACATCATGGATCTGATATATATTTTCCCTACCTAATTTTGTTAGACAATCAATTTGTAATGCTAAATAAAATATGCGTGAGAACCTTAAATATAGCATGGCAGATATTTTCTGAACATTCACTTCTTCATTTACTGTGGGCTGTTTAGAAAAATCAGGTGTACACACTGATCATCTTAGCACATGTCCATCTGTCATCAAGAATTGCCAGTGAATACATTGCTTAAATATTTGTGGTTAAGAATAGAGACCATGAGAATGAGAGAAGCTAGTAGTAGATTATATAAATAATCACAGAGCTACACCAAGATAACTTCCAGGTCAGCCACAAAATTATAATGACAGAAGCAACCCTTGCTTATTTGTTCATTTGCTCCACTTCTAAGGATTCTTGAGGTACATATTATTATATATGATTGCTAAATAAATAAGAAAAGAGGAAGTTAGTAAATGCATATCACTGGAAGCAACTTAATCCCAGAAAAAAAACAAACAAACTCTGAGTATAAAAAAAATTTTTTTTTTTTTTTGGTAGAGCAGTTTTAGGTTGAAAGCAAAACTAAGAGGAAGCAAAACTATGAGAGAAATTTGTCATATACTCCCTGTCCCCACCCATGCATAGCCTCCCCCATTATCAACATCCCCCACCAGAGTGGTACGTTTGTTACAATTGATGAAAATACACTGACACATCATTATCACATAAAGTCCATATTTTAAATGTGCACAGTCACACAGAGTATGTGTTTAGACAAATGTATAAGAATGACATGTATCATCATTATACTTCATACAGAGTATTGCCATGGTCTGATAAATCCTCTATGCTCATCCTATTGCTTCCCCCACCCCCAAGTTTTGGTAACTACTGATCTTCTTTATCATCTCCATAGTTTTGCTTTTTCCAGAATGTCAGACTGTTGGAGTCATACACGTATTCATCACTGGCAGATATGTAGGCTTTTCAGATTTCCTTCTTTCAGTTAATAAAAATCGTGTAAGACACTTCCATGTCTTGTCGTGGTTTGATAGCTCATTTCTTTTTAGTGCCGAGTATTCTTTCATTATCTGGAGGTATCACAGTCTATTTATGCATTCACTTACGAAAGGACATCTTGGCAACTATGAGAAAAGCTGCTATAAGCATCTGTGTGCAGATTTTTGTGTGGGCATAAGTTTGAGTAAATAGTAACGAGCCTGACTGCTGGATCATATGAGAAGAAGATACTTAATTTTGTAAGAAACCACCAAACTGTCTTCCAAAGTGGCTGTACCATCTTGCATTCTCAGCAGCAATGAATGGAAGTTCTTCTTCCTCCACATCCTCACAGCATTTGTTGTTAGTATTCTGGATTTGGGTCACTGTAGTAGGTACATAGTGGTATCTTGCTTTAATGAAACCCAGATTTTATGAGCTCCTCTTGGTCACTCACTGGAAGTGGAGGCTACTTTTTCTCAATATGTTAAATTCTTCAGTTACATCTGTTGAAAAGCTGAAACTAGATATATTATTATTGCTGGCTGATGTCAGCCTCTTATGTGTGACCTACCAGTGAGGAACCAGGAAGTCTTGCTCCTCAAGAGGGTGTCCCTAAATTCCAAGCACCTCTGGCTGATATTCCTTTCTTAGCCTATAAAAGTGAGCTAGAGGCCGGGCGCGGTGCCTCAAGCCTGTAATCCCAGCACTTTGGGAGGCCGAGACGGGCGGATCACGAGGTCAGGAAATCGAGACCATCCTGGCTAACACGGTGAAACCCCGTCTCTACTTTAAAAAAAAAAAAATACAGAAAACTAGCTGGGCGAGGTGGCGGGCGCCTGTAGTCCCAGCTACTCGGGAGGCTGAGGCAGGAGAATGGCGTGAACCCGGGAGGCGGAGCTTGCAGTGAGCTGAGATCCGGCCACTGCACTCCAGCCCCGGCGACAGAGCGAGACTCCATCTCAAAAAAAAAAAAAAAAAAAGTGAGCTAGTGAGAAAGGCCTGGTTTAGTCAGAAAGGAAACTCTTCTTGTCTGAAATAGGGTCTCCAGGATAATGAGTGTAGAGGGAGCAGCAGTGTTTGGAAGTTTCCTGTTCTTGCTACACCTGCCATTATGATCAGAGAGGGTAAAAAATAAAACATGAAACACCTCTGAAAATCATCCTTAACTCCTGGGTTACTTTAAGCAGAAATAAATGTGCTTCTGTCTTTGTACTGTAGAAGAAATAAATCAAAGGAGGAAATAATACTTCCTTCCAGAAGAGAAAATGATTCCAGATTCCTGTTTTGTAACACTCTCTCTGTTGTCTCCAAAATTACAAAAATATAACACACACACACACCACACACACACACACACACATATATAAAACTTCCATTATCATATGTAATCTCAGTCATATTCTAACAGGGCTAGAGGTAGTGATGTACCCACTCTACACTTAGGTAGTAACAGCTTTCCTATATGTTAGAGCATGAATGCTCACATTCTTTATAGAGTAAAATAATTCTTATAAGATAGGTACCAACAATCAAAGAAGTAGGTTAAATCAAACCTACTTTAGGTTTAATCAAAGAAGTAGGCTAAAACTGAAATAATAAAAAGATACACACATATCATAACATACTAGTTTAACTTAAGATATATATCTATTCATTTGCCAAACTTCAAATGTAGGGCCAATGCCATTTCTTTGGTATGGGGCCAGTGGATGGAGATCTGCACTGACATTTTACACAAACAAATCCATAATGCATCCTCAATAAATGCCAGTTGTTTTATTTTATTTATGTGAATTAAGAACTTAAAGCCATAAATGAAGCAATCCAAAGCAGAATTCATTTAGGTTTTCCTGATATTTCCCCAATATTTTCTGTTTTCTTACCTGTAATTTATTTTAAAGCAATTTTAAAGCAATTTTCAGTACTTTCCAAAACATTAAATTTGATTTTTCATCTAGATCATAGCTTTTAAACAATTAAATTTCTTTTATTTATTTGATAATTAAATTTTTAAAATTACAAAATGAGAAATAAGTAGCATAAATAAGTTTGAGAATAAACACAACTGATTCATGTTAACAACAAAACTCATTAAGTGGCAGCAGAGGTATGCATTTATCCTTAAGAATAGCCCATTTCCACAGCATCTGGGTGCTATAGGTCAGGGAGACTTGACAGAGTTGGCAAGTTTAGCAATTTGGTCAAAGGGGGTGGTCTATTAAGAAAACATTCATGGTAATTTTATTCCAGCATCTTCCCAAGAATTATTGTGACACACAAATTAGAGCTAAAGTTGTTTAAAAATTATTTCATATTTTCATATCAAGTATACTACCTTAAGACAGAATATTTTAGTATTATTAGGCTTGCTTAATATGACCCAGTGCTTTTCTTCATACAAGGAGAATCAGTGATGACTTGCCAAAAAAATAGTAGACTCTGGCCTATTTATCATTATTGATAGTAGTAGTAGTAGCAGTTTGTTACTTTATTTATTTTAGATTCAGGAGGTCCATATGCTGGTTTGTTACATAGATGTATAATGGTGATGGTTCTACTGAAACTATCACCCAAATAGAGTATAAAAACACAAATGATCTTTTGAGTACAATATTGGGTACAAACACAAAACTTTGAACTCAATTCAAAATACTATCATCAAGACTTATTCTCTTCCTTTCAGCCAGCCTGCATTCCTTTGGTTCCTGGAACAAACTATGATCTGCCCCTCCTTAGGACCTTTCTATACACAGTTCATCTTTCAGGAAATATTTTCCCATGCTTTTCTTTTTTTTTTTTTTTTTTTTAACTAAAGTCAACTTCTTCAAGTGTAAACAGCATTTCCCCAGGGGAATTTCCTGCCCTGTAGACTAGGCTAGCAACTCTTGCCATACAATCCACCATCCTCTTTAGCTCTCCTTTCCAAGAGGTAGTACTCTTGTTCAGTGTCTGTTTTCCAACCTGCCCCAATCTCCAAATCATGAGCTCTATGAAAGAACATACTATGTTTGTATCTGTCACCACTGCATCCTCATTTTTCCCCATAGTGATGGGCAGAGTGGCCACTCAGCATTATGGAATGAATGAATAAATGAAGGAATCTTAACATGCAAGTTTCCTATGAAAGGCAATACTACCGGTAATTACTTCTGTAGCTGTCTTTCAGATGTATTTCATAAGAACACGATTTGATAGGGAAGAGGATAAGGGTATATATTTTAAGGGTATTTATTTTGGGAGAAGGACGAGGAGGTGAGCTCAAAAGGAAACACAAATGGCTCACTCTTCCATTTACAATAGAGCTTGACTTAAGACAAAACACTACTACCTATATTTAGCTAGGTTGTTAAAAAGTTTTTTATTCAGTGCTTATGTATGGTCTGCAGATCATTCTTTGACAGCTACTTATCTTTATCAGAAGAATTTCTTACTATTAAGAATGGTTAAGGCTGGGTGTGGTGGCTCAAGCCTGTAATCCCAACAGTTTGAGAGGCCGAGGCAGGCGGATCACAAGGTCAGGAGATCCAGACCATCCTGGCTAACACAGTGAAACCTTGTCTCTACTAAAAATACAAAAAATTAGCCGGGCGTGGTGGCGGGCACCTGTAGTCCCAGCTACTCAGGAGGCGTGAACCCAGGAGGTGGAGCTTGCAGTGAGCTGAGATCACGCCACTACACTCCAGCCTGGGCGACAGAGCAAGAATCTATCTCAAAAAAAAAAAAAAAAAAAAAAAAAAAAAGGATAGTTGAACAAAGTCAGGGGATCAGGAGAGGCTGTGGAAATTATTTCAGGACAGCTTGGGACAAAAAGATAGGCCACCATCTCTAGGATGATTAATTACAGGTTAGTTCATTGAATGGCCCTTTTTATTACACATAGAAGCTCTCAGTTAAGGCTATTAGCATGGTATCTAAGTATAACAAAAAAAGAGAGAAAATATTTTCAATGATTTATTTATTCATGAAACCATCCAATAAAGATTAAATAAGCCTCTACTGAGTGCTAGACACCAGAGATTTAATAAATGAGTGAAACAAAGGCCCTGTTCCCAAAAAGTTTTTAATTTGGTTGGTGATTGTGTAACAATAACCCTCACACCTGAGTGATATACAATTATTTTTCATGTGTTTGTGAGGTTCAGCTTATCTACACTGGGTTCATTCATGTGTTTGAATGTTATCTGAGGGCAAAGTAATCTAAGCTGGTCTTGACTGGGTAATTGTAGGTCTACTTCACATGTCTCTCACCTTCATTCTGGGGCCAACAGGCTAGGCTGGGACTGCAATTTCATGGCAATTGCTGCAGCAGAAAATAATAAATCTAGTCTCTGGAGTGCATCTTCAAGTCTCTGCTGCATCACATTTTCTGATATCCCATTGGCCAAAGCCAATTATATGCCTGAACTCAGAATCAAGAAGTAAGGAAAACACTTCACATCTTGATAGGTAAACTGCAAAATCACATAGCAAAGGATGGGGGCATGAGGAGGGGAAGAGCTGGGGCCGTCAATGCCATCTGCTATAGTAACATCAACAAAGAAACAAAAGATTAGGATCCAGTAAATGCTGACGGGTATCAGGATCAAGAAAATCAAGCTTATTCCTTAATTTCTATACTCTGTTTTTAGCATAACTCTAGAGACTTATTTTAAAACATTAGTGGCAGACAAATATGTTTCCTTAAACATTCCTAGTTGGTCAAATTTAAAATCTAAGTGAGAGATTAAGAACTCTCCATGAAGTTCTTCAATCTAAAGCTTGCTCAACATTAGAAAAATAACAAGGAGTAAGAGTTTTAACACCACTAGATAATAGCTATAAAAGAAAGTTCCTTAGTGCTATTTTAAAACTATTAGGCCTGAGAAGGCACAAGGAGGATGCACTGAATTGTGTTTTCATTCTTTATTAAGATGCTTTGTGTAATTAGTAGTGTTTCTATCTGAACAAATAGTAATTTGGAATTCATCCAAATTAAAAGCCTAAATGAAAAAGGAACATTAGTGGTGACTAGAATGTTAAAAGACTCAAACTTCTCTAGGGCAGATATGTCTCTGTAAGTTGGTGTAATTTAAATAAAATCTATAGAATCCATGTGGAGTAAAGGCAGCATGAATAGGAAGATGGCAGAAGGAGAAACGCAAACAGACTTCTTCTAGCCAGAAGGGCAATTCACTTCTAGTTTTCTGAAAACTCTGAAAATCCAACTAAATTCTTTATATGCCATTGTGAAATCTGCATTGATTTAAAATATAAAAGAGCAAATATATGTAAAATAAGTCATTATGCATTTTTGTGACTTAGTATCTTACAGTTTTGATGAAAGTGGATGTTACAAAATGAAGAGAAGCTTTTTCATAGAACAATACTAGGACTATGGATGCTGCCTTCTATCAGGGAAGTTGTGAAGGTATTGCCAAAATCACTTACCTGAGTATGCAAGAGAAGAGACTAGACCACATCATCTAGATCTAATTTCCTACGATGTTACCAGCACCATCTTGTTTCAGTGTCTGTTGGTCACAGAACAGTGATATGGCACATTGCATCCAGGTAATGATGACAAGTCTGTGATATCTAAAATTAGGGTTACTCATAATGTCTAGGAGGAAGTCAGTATGATAGTCCTGGCCTATGCCTACCATAAAAGTAAATAATTTGGGGGTCACGACAGTGTAAACAAATGTGGATATTAAAAATCTGTCAGCTCGGGGGCAGAGCAAGATGGCCGAATAGGAACAGCTCCAGTCTCCAACTCCCAGTGCGAGCGAAACAGAAGACAGGTGATTTCTACATTTTCAACTGAGGTACTGGGGTCATCTCACTAGGGAGTGCCGGACAATTGGTGCTGGTCAGCTGCTGCAGCCTGACCAGCGAGAGCTGAAGCAGGGCGAGGCATCATCTCACCTGGGAAGTGCAAGGGGGAAGGGAATCCCTTTTCCTAGCCAGGGGAACTGAGACACACAATACCTGGAAAACTGGGTAACTACCACCCCAATACTGTGCTTTAAGCAAACGGGCACACCAGGAGATTATAACCCACACCTGGCCGGGAGGGTCCCATGCCCATGGAGCCTCCCTCATTGCTAGCACAGCAGTCTGCGATCTAACTGCAAGGCAGCAGCGAGGCTGGGGGAGGGGCGCCCGCCATTGCTGAGGCTTAAATAGGTAAACAAAGCCGCTGGGAAGCTCGAACTGGGTGGAGCTCACAGCAGCTCAAGGAAACCTGCCTGTCTCTGTAGACTCCATCTCTGGGGACAGGGCACAGCTAAACAACAACAACAACAACAACAAAAAAGCAGCAGAAACCTGTGCAGATGCAAACGACTCTGTCTGACAGCTTTGAAGAGAGCAGTGGATCTCCCAACACAGAGGTTGAGATCTGAGAAGGGACAGACTGCCTGCTCAAGTGGGTCCCTGACCCCTGAGTAGCCTAACTGGGAGACATCCCCCACTAGGGGCAGTCTGACACCCCATACCTCACAGGGTGGAGTACACCCCTGAGAGGAAGCTTCCAAAATAAGAATCAGACAGGTACACTCACTGTTCAGCAATATTCTATCTTCTGCAACCTCTGCTGCTGATACCCAGGCAAACAGGGTCTGGAGTGGAACTCAAGCAATCTCCAACAGACCTACAGCTGAGGGTCCTGACTGATAGAAGGAAAACTATCAAACAGGAAGGACATCTATACCAAAACCCCATCAGTACATCACCATCATCAAAGACTAGAGGCAGATAAAACCACAAAGATGGGGAAAAAGCAGGGCAGAAAAGCTAGAAATTCAAAAAATAAGAGCGCATCTCCACCTGCAAAGGAGCGCAGCTCATCACCAGCAACGGATCGAAGCTGGTCAGAGAATGACTTTGACGAGATGAGAGAAGAAGGCTTCAGTCCATCAAACTTCTCAGAGCGAAAGGAGGAATTACGTACCCAGCGCAAAGAAACTAAAAATCTTGAAAAAAGAGTGGAAGAATTGAGAGCTAGAATAATTAATGCAGAGAAGGTCATAAATGAAATGACAGGGATGAAAACCATGACAAGAGAAATACGTGACAAAAGCACAAGCTTCAGTAATCGATTCAATCAACTGGAAGAAAGACTATCAGCGATTGAGGATCAAATGAATGAAATGAAGCGAGAAGAGAAACCAAAAGAAAAAAGAAGAAAAAGAAATGAACAAAGCCTGCAAGAAGTATGGGATTATGTAAAAAGACCAAATCTATGTCTCATTGAGGTGCCTGAAAGTGAGGGGGAAAATGGAACCAAGTTGGAAAACACTCTTCAGAATATCATCCAGGAGATCTTGCCCAACCCAGTAGGGCAGGCCAACATTCAAATTCAGGAAATACAGAGAACGCCACAAAGATACTCCTCGAGAAGAGCAACTCCAAGACACATAATTGCCAGATTCACCAAAGTTGAAATGAAGGAAAGAATCTTAAGGGCAGCCAGAGAGAAAGGTCGGGTTACCCACAAAGGAAGCCCATCAGACTAACAGCAGATCTCTCGGCAGAAACTCTACAAGCCAGAAGAGAGTGGGGGCCAATATTCAACATTCTTAAAGAAAAGATTTTTAAACCCAGAATTTCATATCCAGCCAAACTAAGTTTCATCAGTGAAGGAGAAAGAAAATCCTTTACAGATAAGCAAATGCTTAGAGATTTTGTCACCACCAGGCCTGCCTTACAAAAGACCCTGAAGGAAGCCCTAAACATGGAAAGGAACAACCGGTACCAGCCATTGCAAAAACATGCCAAAATGTAAAGACCATCGAGGCTACGAAGAAACTGCATCAACTAACGAGCAAAATAACCAATTAATATCATAATGGCAGGATCAAGTGCACACATAACCATATAAACCTTAAATGTAAATGGACTAAATGCTCCAATTAAAAGACATAGACTGACAAACTGGATAAAGAGTCAAGACCCATCAGTCTGCTGTATTCAGGAGACCCATCTCACACGCAGAGACATACATAGGCTCAAAATAAAGGGATGGAGGAAGATCTACCAAGCAAATGGAGAAAAAAAAAAGCAGGGGTTGCAATAAGAAGTTTCTGAAAAAACAGACTTTAAACCATCTAAATGAAAAGAGACAAAGCAGGCCATTACATAATGGTACAGGGATCAATTCAACAGGAAGAGCTAACTATCCTAAATATATATGCACCCAATACAGGAGCACCCAGATTCATAAAGCAAGTCCTTAGAGACTTACAAAGAGACTTAGACTCCCATACAATAATAATGAGAGACTTCAACACTCCACTGTCAACCGTAGACAGATCAACGAGACAGAAAGTTAACACGGATATCCAGGAATTGAACTCATCTCTGCACCAAGCGGACCTAATAGACATCTATAGAACTCGCCACAATAAATCAACAGAATATACATTCCTCTCAGCACCACATCGCACTTATTCCAAAATTGACCACATAATTGGAAGTAAAGCACTCCTCAGCAAATGTCAAAGAACAGAAATTATAACAAACTGTCTCTCAGACCACAGTGCAATCAAACTAGAACTCAGGACTAAGAAACTCAATCAAAAGCGCTCAACTACATGGAAACTGAACAACCTGCTCCTGAACGACTACTGGGTATCTAACGAAATGAAGGCAGAAATAAAGATGTTCTTTGAAAACAATGAGAACAAAGATACAACA
Organism: Trachypithecus francoisi; assembly: GCF_009764315.1. Lineage (NCBI taxonomy): Eukaryota > Metazoa > Chordata > Mammalia > Primates > Cercopithecidae > Trachypithecus > Trachypithecus francoisi. The sequence goes on from NW_022681458.1 coordinate 60,636,052, forward strand.
TACCAGAATCTCTGGGACTCATTGAAAGTAGTGTGTAGAGGGAAATTTATAGCACTAAATACCCACAAGAGAAAGCAGGAAAGATCTAAAATTGACACTCTAACATCACAATTAAAAGAACTAGAGAGGCCAGAGCAAACACATTCAAAAGCTAGCAGAAGGCAAGAAATAACTAAGATCAGAGCCAAACTGAAGGAGATAGAGACACAAAAAACCCTCTAAAAAATCAATGAATCCAGGAGTTGGTTTTTTGAAAAGATCAACAAAATTGACAGACCACTAACAAGACTAATGAAGAAGAAAAGAGAGAGGAATCAAATAGACGCAATAAAAAATGATAAAGGGGATATCGACACCAACCCCACAGAAATACAAACTACCATCAGAGAACACTATAAACGCCTCAATGCAAATCAACTAGAAAATCTAGAAGAAATGGATAATTTCCTGGACACTTACACTCTCCCAAGACTAAAGCAGGAAGAAGTTGAATCCCTGAATAGACCAATAGCAGGCTCTGAAATTGAGGCAATAATTAAGAGGGAATCCTCCCTAACTCATTTTACCAGGCCAATATCATCCTGATACCAAAGCCTGGCAGAGACACAACAAAAAAAGAGAATTTTAGACCAATATCCCTGATGAACATCGATCCAAAAATTCTCAATAAAATACTGGCAAAAGGGGGGCGGAGCAAGATGGCCGAATAGGAACAGCTCCAGTCTTCAACTCCCAGCGCGAGTAACACAGAAGACCGGTGATTTCTGCATTTTCAACTGAGGTACTGGGGTCATCTCTCTAGGGAGTGCTGGACAATCGGTGCTGGTCAGCTGCTGCAGCCTGACCAGCGTGAGCTGAAGCAGGGCGAGGCATCGCCTCACCTGGAAGCGCAAGAGGGAAGGAAATCCGTTTTCCTAGCCAGGGGAACTGAGACACATAACACCTGGAAAATCGCGTAACTCCCACCCCAATACTGCGCTTTAAGGAAACAGGCACACCAGGAGAATATCCCCCACCTGGCCGGGAGGGTCCCATGCCCACGGAGCCTCCCTCACTGCTAACACAGCAGTCTGCAGCGATCTATCCGCAAGGAGCAGCGAGGCTGGGGGAGGGCGCCCGCCATTGCTGAGGCTTAGGTAGGTAAACAAAGCCTCTGGGAAGCTGGAACTGGGTGGAGCTCACAGCAGTTCAAGGAAACCTGCCTGTCTCTGTAGACTCCACCTCTGGGGACAGCCCACAGCTGAGTCCAATAGGGAAAGCAGCGGGGGCGGTGCAGAGGCGAACGACTCTGTCTGACAGCTTTGGGGAGAGCCGTGGATCTCCCAACGCGGAGGTTGAGATCCGAGAACGGACAGACTGCCTGCTCAGGTGGGTCCCTGACCCCTGAGTAGCCTAGCTGGGAGACATCCCCCACTAGGGGCAGTCTGACACCCCACACCTCACAGGGTGGAGTCATCCCTGAGAGGAAACTTCCAAAGGAAGATCAGACAGGTACACTCGCTGCTCAGCAATATTCTATCTTTGGCAACCTCTGCTGCTGATACCCAGGCAACAGGGTCTGGAGTGGACCTCAAGCAATCTCCAACAGACCAACAGACAGTCCTTCTGACTGTCAGACGGAAAACTATCAAACAGGAAGGACACCTATACCAAACCCCCATCAGTACGTCACCATCATCAAAGACCAGAGACAGATAAAACCACAAAGATGGGGAAAAAGCAGGGCAGAAAAGCTGGAAATTCAAAAAATAAAAGCGCATCTCCCCCTGCAAAGGAGCGCAGCCCATCGCCAGCAACGGATCAAAGCTGGTCAGAGAATGACTTTGACGAGATGAGAGAAGAAGGCTTCAGTCCATCAAACTTCTCAGAGCTAAAAGAGGAATTACGTACCCAGCGCGAAGAAACTAAAAATCTTGAAAAAAAGTGGAAGAATTGACAGCTAGACTAATTAATGCAGAGAAGATCATAAACGAAATGACAGAGATGAAAACCATGACACGAGAAATACGTGACAAATGCACAAGCTTCAGTAACCGACTCGATCAACTGGAAGAAAGAGTATCAGCGATTGAGGATCAATGAATGAAATGAAGCGAGAAGAGAAACCAAAAGAAAAGAAGAAAAAGAAATGAACAAAGCCTGCAAGAAGTATGGGATTATGTAAAAAGACCAAATCTACGTCTGATTGGGGTGCCTGAAAATGAGGGGGAAAATGGAACCAAGTTGGAAAACACTCTTCAGGATATCATCCAGGAGAACTTCCCCAACCTAGTAGGCAGGCCAACATTCAAATCAGGAAATACAGAGAACGCCACAAAGATACTCCTCCAGAAGAGCAACTCCAAGACACATAATTGCCAGATTCACCAAAGTTGAAATGAAGGAAAAAATCTTAAGGGCAGCCAGAGAGAAAGGTCGGGTTACCCACAAAGGGAAGCCCATCAGACTGACAGCAGATCTCCTCGGCAGAAACTCTACAAGCCAGAAGAGAGTGGGGGCCAATATTCAACGTTCTTAAAGAAAAGAATTTTCAACCCAGAATTTCATATCCAGCCAAACTAAGTTTCATCAGTGAAGGAGAAGAAAATCCTTTACAGATAAGCAAATGCTTAGAGATTTTGTCACCACCAGGCCTGCCTTACAAGAGACCCTGAAGGAAGACCTAAACATGGAAAGGAAACACCGGTACCAGCCATTGCAAAAACATGCCAAAATGTAAAGACCATCGAGGCTAGGAAGAAACTGCATCAACTAATGAGCAAAATAACCAGTTAATATCATAATGGCAGGATCAAGTTCACACATAACAATATAACCTTAATGTAAATGGACTAAATGCTCCAATTGAAAGACACAGACTGGCAAACTGGATAAAGAGTCAAGACCCATCAGTCTGCTGTATTCAGGAGACCCATCTCACATGCAGAGACATACATAGGCTCAAATAAAGGGATGGAGAAAGATCTACCAAGCAAATGGAGAACAAAAAAAAGCAGGGGTTGCAATCCTAGTCTCTGATAAAACAGACTTTAAACCATCAAAGATCAAAAGAGACAAAGAAGCCATTACATAATGGTAAAGGGATCAATTCAACAGGAAGAGCTAACTCTCCTAAATATATGGCACCCAATACAGGAGCACCCAGATTCATAAAGCAAGTCCTTAGAGACCTACAGAGACTTAGACTCCCATACAATAATAATGGGAGATTTCAACACTCCACTGTCAACATTAGACAGATCAACGAGACAGAAAGTTAACAAGGATATCCAGGAATTGAACTCATCTCTGCACCAAGCGGACCTAATAGACATCTATAGAACTCTCCACCCCAAATCAACAGAATATACATTCTTCTCAGCACCACATCGCACTTATTCCAAAATTGACCACATAATTGGAAGTAAAGCACTCCTCAGCAAATGTACAAGAACAGAAATTATAACAAACTGTCTCTCAGACCACAGTGCAATCAAACTAGAACTCAGGACTAAGAAACTCAATCAAAACCCCTCAACTACATGGAACTGAATAACCTGCTCCTGATGACTACTGCGTACATAACGAAATGAAGCAGAAATAAAGATGTTCTTTGAAACCAATGAGAACAAAGATTCAACATACCAGAATCTCTGGGACACATTTAAAGCAGTGTGTAGAGGGAAATTTATAGCACTAAATGCCCACAAGAGAAAGCAGGAAAGATCTAAAATTGACACTTTACATCACAATTAAAAGAACTAGAGAGGCAAGAGCAAACACATTCAAAAGCTAGCAAAGGCAAGAAATAACTAAGATCAGAGCAGACTGAAGAGATAGAGACACAAAAACCCTCCAAAAATCAATGAATCCAGGAGTTGGTTTTTTGAAAAGATCAACAAAATTGACAGACCGCTAACAAGACTAATAAAGAAGAAAAGAGAGAGGAATCAATAGACGCAATAAAAAATGATAAAGGGGATATCACCACCGACCCACAGAAATACAAACAACCATCAGAGAATACTACAAATGCCTCTACGCAAATCAACTAGAAAATCTAGAAGAAATGGATAATTTCCTGGACACTTACACTCTCCCAAGACTGAACCAGGAAGAAGTTGAATCCCTGAATAGACCAATAACAGGCTCTGAAATTGAGGCAACAATTAATAGCCTACCCACGAAAAAAAGTCCAGGACCAGATGAATTCACAGCTGAATTCTACCAGAGGTACAAGGAGGAGCTGGTACCATTCCTTCTGAAACTATTCCAATCAATAGAAAAAGAGGGAATCCTCCCTAACTCATTTTATGAGGCCACACATCCTGATACCAAAGCCTGGCAGAGACACAACAAAAAAAGAGAATTTTAGACCAATATCCCTGATGAACATCGATGCAAAAATTCTCAATAAAATACTGGCAAACCGATTCAGCAGCACATCAAAAAGCTTATCCACCATGATCAAGTGGGCTTCATCCCTGGGATGCAAGCTGGTTCAACATTCGCAAATCATAAAACGTAATCCAGCATATAAACAGAACCAAAGACAAGAACCACATGATTATCTCAATAGATGCAGAAAAGGCTTTTGACAAAATTCAACAGCCCTTTATGCTAAAAACGCTCAATAAATTCGGTATTGATGGAACGTACCTCAAAATAATAAGAGCTATTTATGACAAACCCACAGCTAATATCATACTGAATGGGCAAAAACTGGAAAAATTCCCTTTGAAAACTGGCCCAAGACAGGGATGCCCTCTCTCACCACTCCTATTCAACATAGTGTTGGAAGTTCTGGCTAGGGCAATCAGGCAAGAGAAAGAAATCAAGGGTATCCAGTTAGGAAAAGAAGAAGTCAAATTGTCCCTGTTTGCAGATGACATGATTGTATATTTAGAAAACCCCATCGTCTCAGCCCAAAATCTCCTTAAGCTGATAAGCAACTTCAGCAAAGTCTCAGGATACAAAATTAATGTGCAAAAATCCCAAGCATTCTTATACACCAGTAACAGACAAGCAGAGAGCCAAATCAGGAATGCAGTTCCTTTCACAATTGCTTCAAAGAGAATAAAATACCTAGGAATCCAGCTTACAAGGGATGAAAAGGACCTCTTCAAGGAGAACTACAAACCACTGCTCAGTGAAATCAAAGAGGACACAAACAAATGGAAGAACATACCATGCTCATGGATAGGAAGAATCAATATCGTGAAAATGGCCATACTGCCCAAGGTGATTATAGATTCAATGCCATCCCCATCAAGCTACCAATGACTTTCTTCACAGAATTGGAAAAAACTGCTTTAAAGTTCATATGGAACCAAAAAGAGCCCGCATTGCCAAGACAATCCTAGGTCAAAAGGACAAAGCTGGAGGCATCACGCTACCTTCTCAAACTATACTACAAGGCTACAGTAACCAAAACAGCATGGTACTGGTACCACAACAGAGAAATAGACCAGTGGAATAGAACAGAGTCCTCAGAAATAATACCACCATCTACAGCCATCTGATCTTTGACAAACCTGAGAACACAAGACATGGGGAAAGGATTCCCTATTTAATAAATGGTGCTGGGAAAATTGGCTAGCCATAAGTAGAAAGCTGAAACTGGATCCTTTCCTTACCCTTATATACGAAAATTAATTCAAGATGGATTAGAGACTTAAATGTTAGACCTAATACCATAAAAACCCTAGAAGAAAATCTAGGTAGTACCATTCAGGACATAGGCAGGGCAAGGACTTCATGTCTAAAACCCAAAAGCAACGGCAGCAAAAGCAAAATTGACAATGGGATCTCATTAAACTAAAGAGCTTTTGCACAGCAAAAGAAACTACCATCAGAGTGAACAGGCAACCTACAGAATGGGAGAAAAGTTTGCAACCTACTCATCTGACAAAGGGCTAATATCCAGAATCTACAAAGAACCTCAAACAAATATACAAGAAAAAAACAAACAACCCCATCAAAAGTGGGGAAAGGATATGAACAGACATTTCTCAAAAGAAGACATCCATACAGCCAACAGACACATGAAAAATGCTCGTCATCACTGGCCATCAGAGAAATGCAAATCAAAACCACAATGAGATACCATCTCACACCAGTTAGAATGGCAATCTTAAGAAGTCAGGAAACAACAGGTGTTGGAGAGGATGTGGAAAATAGGAACACTTTTACACTGTTGGTGGGATTGTAAACTAGTTCAACCATTATGGAAAACAGTATGGCAATTCCTCAAGGATCTAGAACTAGATGTACCATATGACCCAGCCATCCCCTACTGGGTATATACCCAAAGGATTGTAAATTACTCTACTACAAGACACATGCACACGTATGTTTATTGCGGCACTATTCACAATAGCAAAGACTTGGAATCAACCAAATGTCCATCTGTGACAGACTGGATTAAGAAAATGGGGCACATATACACCATGGAATACTATGCAGCCATAAAAAAGGATGAGTTTGCGTCCTTTGTAGGGACATGGATGCAGCTGGAAACCATCATTCTTAGCAAACTATCACAAGAAGAGAAACCAAACACCGCATGTTCTCACTCATAGGTGGGAACTGAACAATGAGATCACTTGGACTCGGGAAGGGGAACATCACACACTGGGCCCTATCATGGGGAGGGGGAGGCGAGGGATTGCATTGGGGAGTTATACATGATATAAACGTTATGCACATGTACCCTAGAACTTAAAGTATAATAAAAAATAAAAAAAAAAAAAAAAAAAAAAAGAAATGGAAAAAAAAAAAAAATACTGGCAAAAACAGACTTTAAACCATCAAAATGAAAAGAGACAAAGCAGGCCATTACATAATGGTACAGGGATCAATTCAACAGGAAGAGCTATGTGATTCAGCTGCACATCAAAAAGCTTATCCAACATGATCAAGTGGGCTTCATCCCTGGGATGCAAGGCTGGTTCAACATTCGCAAATCAATAAATGTAATCCAGCATATAAGCAGAACCAAAGACAAGAACCACATGATTATCTCAATAGATGCAGAAAAGGCTTTTGACAAATTCAACAGCCCTTCATGCTAAAAACGCTCAATAAATTTGGTATTGATGGAATGTACCTCAAAATAATAAGAGCTATTTATGACACATCCACAACTAATCTCATACTGAATGGGCAAAAACTGGAAAAATTCCCTTTGAAAACTGGCACAAGACAGGGATGCCCTCTCTCACCACTCCTATTCAACATAGTGTTGGAAGTTCTGGCTAGGGCAATCAGGCAAGAGAAAGAAATCAAGGGTATCCCGTTAGGAAAAGAAGAAGTCAAATTGTCCCTGTTTGCAGATGACGTGATGTATATTTAGAAAACCCCATTTTCTCAGCCCAAAATCTCCTTAAGCTGATAAGTAACTTCAGCAAAGTCTCAGGATACAAAATTAATGTGCAAAATTCACAAGCATTCTTATACACCAGTAACAGACAAGCAGAGAGCCAAATCAGGAATGAACTTCCATTCACAATTGCTTCAAAGAGAATAAAATACCTAGGAATCCAACTTACAAGGAATGTAAAGGACCTCTTCAAGGAGAACTACAAACCACTGCTCAGTGAAATCAAAGAGGACACAAACAAATGGAAGAACCTACCATGCTCATGGATAGGAAGAATCAATATCGTGAAAATGGTCATACTGCCCACGGTTATTTACAGATTCAATGCCATCCCCATCAAGCTACCAATGACTTTCTTCACAGAATTGGAAAAAACTGCTTTAAAGTTCATATGGAACCAAAAAGAGCCCGCATTGCCAAGACAATCCTAAGTCAAAAGAACAAAGCTGGAGGCATCACGCTACCTGACTTCAAACTATACTACAAGGCTACAGTAACCAAAACAGCATGATACTGGTACCAAAACAGAGATATAGACCAATGGAACAGAACAGAGTCCTCAGAAATAATACCACGCATCTCCACCCATCTGATCTTTGACAAACCTGAGAGAAACAAGAAATGGGGAAAGGATTCCCTATTCAATAAATGGTGCTGGGAAAATTGGCTAGCCATAAGTAGAAAGCTGAAACTGGATCCTTTCCTTACCCCTTACACGAAGATTAATTCAAGATGGATTAGAGACTTAAATGTTAGACCTAATACCATAAAAACCCTAGAAGAAAATCTAGGTAGTACCATTCAGGACCTAGGCATTGGCAAGGACTTCATGTCTAAAACACCAAAAGCAATGGCAGCAAAAGCCAAAATTGACAAATGGGATCTAATTAAACTAAGAGCTTCTGCACAGCAAAAGAACTACCATCAGAGTGAACAGGCAACCTACAGAATGGGAGAAAATTTTTGCAACCTACTCATCTGACAAAGGGCTAATATCCAGAATCTACAAAGAACTCAAACAAATATACAAGTAAAAAACAAACAATCCCATCAAAAAGTGGGCAAAGGATATGAACAGACATTTCTCAAAAGAAGACATTCATACAGCCAACAGACACATGAAAAAATGCTCATCATCACTGGCCATCAGAGAAATGCAAATCAAAACCACAATGAGATACCATCTCACACCAGTTAGATTGGCAATCATTAAGAAGTCAGGAAACAACAGGTGTTGGAGAGGATGTGGAGAAATAGGAACACTTTTACACTGTTGGTGGGATTGTAAACTAGTTCAACCATTACGGAAAACAGTATGGCAATTCCTCAAGGATCTAGAACTAATGTACCATATGACCCAGCCATCCCACTACTGGGTATATACCCAAAGAATTATAAATCATGCTGCTCTAAAGACACATGCACACGTATGTTTATTGCGGCACTATTCACAATAGCAAGACTTGGAATCAACCCAAATGTCCATCTGTGACAGACTGGATTAAGAAAATGTGGCACATATACACCATGGAATTATGCAGCCATAAAAAAGGATGAGTTTGCGTCCTTTGTAGGGACATGGATGCAGCTGGAAACCATCATTCTTAGCAAACTATCACAAGAAGAGAAAACCAAACACCGCATGTTCTCACTCATAGGTGGGAACTGAACAATGAGATCACTTGGACTCAGGAAGGGGAACATCACACACTGGGGCCTATCATGGGGAGGGGGGAGGAGGGAGGGATTGCATTGGGGAGTCATGCATGATATAAATGATGAATTGATGGGTGCTGACGAGTTGATGGGTGCAGCACACCAACATGGTATAAGTATACATATGTAACAAACCTGCATGTTATGCACATGTACCCTAGAACTTAAAGTACAATAAAAAAAAAAAGGAAGAAAAGAGAGAAGAATCAAATAGATGCAATAAAAAATGATAAAGGGGCTATCACCACCGACTCCACAGAAATACAAACTACCATCAGAGAATACTATAAACACCTCTACGCAAATCAACTAGAAAATCTAGAAGAAATGGATCATTTCCTGGACACTTACACTCTCCCAAGACTAAACCAGGAAGAAGTTGAATCCCTGAATAGACCAATAACAGGCTCTGAAATGGAGGCAATAATTAATAGCCTACCAACCAAAAAAAGTCCAGGACCAGATGGATTCACAGCTGAATTCTACCAGAGGTACAAGGAGGAGCTGGTACCATTCCTTCTGAAACTATTTCAATCAATAGAAATAGAGGGAATCCTTCCTAATTCATTTTACCAGGCCAAAATCATCCTGATACCAAAGCCTGGCAGAGACACAACAAAAATAGAGAATTTTAGACCAATATCCCTGATGAACATCGATGCAAAAATCCTCAATAAAATACTGGCAAACCAGATTCAGCAGCACATCAAAAAGCTTATCCACCATGATCAAGTGGGCTTCATCCCTGGGATGCAAGGCTGGTTCAACATTCGCAAATCAATAAACGTAATCCAGCATATAAACAGAACCAAAGACAAGAACCATATGATTATCTCAATAGATGCAGAAAAGGCTTTTGACAAAGTTCAGCAGCCCTTCATGCTAAAAACGCTCAATAAATTCGGTATGATGGAACATACCTCAAAATAATAAGAGCTATTTATGACAAACCCACAGCCAATATCATACTGAATGGTCAAAAACTGGAAAAATTCCCTTTGAAAACTGGCACAAGACAGGGATGCCCTCTCTCACCACTCCTATTCAACATAGTGTTGGAAGTTCTGGCCAGGGCAATCAGGCAAGGGAAAGAAACAAAGGGTATTCAGTTAGGAAAAGAAGAAGTCAAATTGTCCCTGTTAGCAGATGACATGATTGTATATTGAGAAAACCCCATTGTCTGAGCCCAAAATCTCCTTAAGCTGATCAGCAACTTCAACAAAGTCTCAGGATACAAAATTAATGTGCAAAAATCACAAGCATTCCTATACACCAGAAACAGACAAACAGAGAGCCAAATCATGAATGAACTTCCATTCACAATTGCTTCAAAGAGAATAAAATACCTAGGAATCCAACTTACAAGGGATGTAAAGGACCTCTTCAAGCAGAACTACAAACCACTGCTCAGTGAAATCAAAGAGGACACAAACAAATGGAAGAACATACCATGCTCATGGATAGGAAGAATCAATATCGTGAAAATGGCCATACTACCCAAGGTAATTTATAGATTCAATGCCATCCCCATTAATTTACCAATGACTTTCCTCACAGAATTGGAAAAAACTGCTTTAAAGTTCATATGGAACCAAAAAAGAGCCCTCATTGCCAAGACAATCCTAAGTCAAAAGAACAAAGCTGGAGGCATCACGCTACCTGACTTCAAACTATACTACAAGGCTACAGTAACCAAAACAGCATGGTACTGGTACCTAAGCAGAGATATAGACCAATGGAACAGAACAGAGTCCTCAGAAATAATACCACACTTCTACAGCCATCTGATCTTTGACAAACCTGAGAGAAACAAGAAATGGGGAAAGGATTCCTTATTTAATAAATTGTGCTGGCAAAATTGGCTAGCCATAAGTAGAAAGCTGAAACTGGATCCTTTCCTTACTCCTTATACGAAAATTAATTCAAGATGGATTAGAGACTTAAATGTGAGACCTAATACCATAAAAACCCTAGAAGAAAACCTAGGTAGTACCATTCAGGACATAGGCATGGGCAAGGACTTCATGTCTAAAACGCCAAAAGCAACGGCAGCAAAAGCCAAAATTGACAAATGGGATCTAATTAAACTAAAGAGCTTCTGCACAGCAAAAGAAACTACCATCAGAGTGAAAAGGCAACCTACAGAATGGGAGAAAATTTTTGCAATCTACTCATCTGACAAAAGGCTAATATCCAGAATCTACAAAGAACTCAAACAAATTTACAAGAAAAAACAAACAACCCCATCAAAAAGTGGGCAAAGGATATGAACAGACATTTCTCAAAAGAAGACATTCATACAGCCAACAGACACATGAAAAAATGCTCATCATCACTGGCCATCAGAGAAATGCAAATCAAAACCACAATGAGATACCACCTCACACCAGTTAGAATGGCAATCATTAAAAAGTCAGGAAACAACAGGTGTTGGAGAGGATGTGGAGAAATAGGAACACTTTTACGCTGTTGGTGGGACTGTAAGCTAGTTCAACCATTATGGAAAACAGTATGGCAATTCCTCAAAGATCTAGAACTAGATGTTCCATATGACCCAGCCATCCCACTACTGGGTATATACCCAAAGGATTATAAATTACTCTACTACAAAGACACATGCACACGTATGTTTATTGCGGCACTATTCACAATAGCAAAGACTTGGAATCAACCCAAATGTCCATCTGTGACAGACTGGATTAAGAAAATGTGGCACATATACACCATGGAATATTATGCAGCCATAAAAAAGGATGAGTTTGCGTCCTTTGTAGGGACATGGATGCAGCTGGAAACCATCATTCTTAGCAAACTATCACAAGAACAGAAAACCAAACACCGCATGTTCTCACTCATAGGTGGGAACTGAACAATGAGATCACTTGGACTCGGGTAAGAGAACATCACACACTGGGGCTTATCATGGGGAGGGGTGGGGAAGGATTGCGTTGGGAGTTATACCTGATATAAATGATGAATTGATGGGTGCTGACGAGTTGATGGGTGCAGCACACCAACATGGCACAAGTATACATATGTAACAAACCTGCACAGTATGCACATGTACCCTAGAACTTAAAGTATTAAAAAAAAAATCTGTCAGCTCTTACAAATCAGATTTTTTACAGTGGAAAGGGGTATAGCCTAGAAATACATTCTTATGCAAAAAAATGAACCTCTAGCATTATATCATACCATACATAGAAGACCTAAAACTATAAAACTGCTAAGAGAAAACACATGAGAATGTATTTGTGACCTTAGGTTACTGAAAGATTTCTTACCACAATAACAACAACAAAAAGTATGAGTCATAAAAAAATTGATACATTGAACTTTACCAAAATTAAAAACTACTCTTTGAAATATAGGAACAAAGATAAGCCACAGACTGTTAGCCAAGCAACTACCTCTTAAAGGAATTCATCAAAATATATAAAGAAAAATTATAACTCCATGAGAAGACAAACAACACATTTTTGTTTTTTAAATTTACAAAAGATTTGAACAGATACTTCACAGGAGAAGAAATATAGGTAGCAAAATAAGAACACAAAATTTTTCTCAACATTATTATTGCTAGTTAAAAGCATAATGAGCTAGTACTACATTTCTACTAGGTTAACTAACATTTTAAGAACTGAAAATGCCTTTCAGATAAATGGTTTTCTACTAAAAAACATCCTGAAAATACCAAGTGTTGACAAAGATGCAGAACAACTAAAACATGCATATATTCCTGGTAGAAATACAAAATGGTTCAGAGGCTTTGGAAAACAGTTAAGTGATTTCTTGTAGAGTTAAATATACATCTACCATATGACCCAGCAATCCCATGTCTAGATATTTATTGAGAAAAAACATTTGTCCATACAAAGATCTGTATGAGAATGTTTATTGAACCTTTTTTTTGCATAGTACCCCAAAATTAAAAACTATTCAAATATCTATTAATTGATAAAGAAACAAACAAATTCTGGTTTATCCATAATAATATTATTCAGCAATAGTAAGGAAAAAAACTGCTGCTGCATGCACCAACATAGATAAATATCATGATTATTATGCTCAGTGACAAGCTAGTCACAAAAGGCTACATACTTGAAAATTCCATTTATATGAGATTCTTAAAATGGCACTACTACAGGGCCAGAGAACAGACCAGACATAGCTGCTGATTGGAATGAGATAAGGGAAATGGCTACAAAGGGGTAGGAGAAAGCTTTCTGAAGTGATGGAAATATTCTGAATCTCAATTGTGATGATGGTTATGCAGCAGTTCACATTTATCAAAAGTCATCAAACTGTGGAACTAAACATGCAAATTTGATTGTATATAACCTATATCTTAATAAACCTGACCTAAGAAAAGAAATGATGGTAGTTTACACCAGGGTCATAAGAGAAGAAATGGAAAGAAGTGAAGAAGTGGATGGATTCTGAATATATTTTGAAGGAGAGTTGAGAGTACTTGCTAGAAGCAGAGTGAGGGAAAGGGAAAAATTAAGAATGACTGCCATTCTTTTGGATTGAGTACCTGAGATTAAATAAGATAGTATTTGTAAAGAATTTAACATGGTGCTTTACCAACATTATAGATTCAATAAATGTTAGCTATCATCACTTGTAGTGAGCCTAGATTAAAGTGTGTTTAGTAGAATGCCCAGTATGAACAGTACCAAAGTACTGTACAAATTGCATTAAGGAGGTTTAATGTGGCTTGTGGCTGATTGGTCTAGTGACACTAGTTCAGTTTTTGCTTACTTTTAAACAAAACTTTGTAGAGGAATGCATGTCTATTATTAATTAATTCCTCCAACAGATATTCATTGAGTGCTAGGTATCATGCTACATGTTGGGGATATATCTAATGATAAAAAGATACCATTTTTATTCTCAATGAACTTGCAACATTGTGAGTGAGAGGTACAAGTAAACATGCAATAACAATAGAAGAAACACTTACTACCACAGTAACTGACCCCCCACAAAAGACTTCAGCATATGAGTCAAGAAAGTCTTTATTGTGGAAATCCCAAGTAAACCGAGGACCTGGTGAATACTCTGTAAGTTGGAAAGGCAGGTGATAGTAGATTGTGGAAGAGGAAAGGAATATTCTGTTTAAGGACATAGCTTGTTTGAAAGCCCAGAAACAAAGGGTGCCCAGCTACATTCCCAGTATTACTGCAGCTGACATGGAGGAAGGAGTGGGGCATAGAGTCACAAGGGGTGTGCTGGAGAGGCAAAGGAAGTCCAGGTCCAGCTGGGCTTGGGAAACATTCTAAGGGTTTTGGACTTTATCCTCAGTATAATGAGTAGCCATTAAAAGGTTTTAAACTAGAAGTGATCCATTCTAATTTGTGCTTCAGGAAAATTACTTTGGCTTCTTTATGGAGGATTAGAGAAGGAGAAGACCAAATTGATGGAAGGATCAATGGAAATAGTGTAACAGGAATGAAGAAAAGAGAAAGGATTCACAAATTCTTATAAAAGTATAAAAATTCAGGAATTGATTGGGGATCAAGGCTGAAAGAGAGGAAAGAATCAAGAATGGTGCCTACCTTTCTGACCTGGATGACTTAGAGGATGGTGATAACAATGATTGGAACTAAGAAATATTGGAGAGAGAGCATGTTGGAAGGGAAGATGATTAAACATACTTTTGTCATATTGTGAAAATACAAGAAATATGATATATTCCACCCTTTATAAAACAAATGCTTCTTATAGCTTGAAATGTAATTTCTAGCATTTTAAAAATCTTTGAGGTTCTTCTTTTACAAATTATTTTCTTCTTAAATGTATTGTCATACTTTCATTATCAGCAATGGATACAAAGGATATGGGCAGCAACAATGGTGGTTCATGGATTATGTTCTTCCTCTTCCTTTTTGTGCTCATGAAATAAATCAGTCATATATCTGAGTTTTAGGTAGAACCAAGTTTTATCTTCTAGTAAATTACCCTCTCCTTTCTCCAATTTTATCTATGACTGTTTTCTTTCTACACAACTTTGCAAATATTGTAATCATCTGCTTATACTCACAACATTTTCTGTTATTCCGTACTACTATGTCCTTCTATCTTGGGATCAAAGATCATGTTCAGTTATTTCAAAGTACCCAAGTACCTTGGAAAATGCTTTGAATTTCTTGAGTAAGTAATCATTTTTCCTACATGACTAAAGAGTTCCTATCCTGCTTCCTCATGTAATATTTGGCTCCAAAGTCATTCCATTTCCTTACACTTTTTGTCAAATCCTTTGGTACCAACCTATATTATTAGAACCGATGAAGTCTTTAAAAATAAATCTTTGCTGGGTGCAGTGGCTCACTCCTGTAATCCCAGCACTTTGGGAGACCTAAGCAGGCAGATCACGAGATCAGGAATTTGAGACCCGCCTGACCAACATGGTGAAACACCATCTCTACTAAAAATACAAAAATTAGCCGGGCATGGTGGCACACACCTGTTATCCCAGCTACTCAGGAGACTGAGGCAGGAGAATCACTTGAACCCAGGAGGTGGAGGTTGCAGTGAGCTGAGATGGTGCCACTGCACTCTAGCCTGGGCATCAGAGTGAGACTCCATCTCAAAATACAAATCAATCAATCAATAAATATTTTATCTGTTTGTTCTTATTTTCTTTCTACTCATTTAACTATAGTCCTTTTAAAAAATACAACTTATGAGAAAAGACAATTTATTCTCCAAAATGCCTAATTGACCACATGTTAAAAAACTTAAGCTGTAGTTGTCTAAGATATGAGTGAATGGGTACCCTTTTAAGTGCTGATGCCACAATCTATTTTTCCAGTTGCAAAAGCATTATGAAACAGATAAACCATGAAAACCAAAATGTATGATTTTCCTCAACCATCACACATCAGTTTTAAGCAGTCAATGTGCTCAGGTGAAGCCACAGTATGACATTATCAGAACTGGATGAAAATGCTATAATCTGGGTTTGAATTGTGTTTGAACACTGGCTATAAATGTGAATTGTGGTATAGATCAAATGGATTCATTGCACATTTGCTGTATTTACATACTGATGTGATACCTGATTCTTGGTTTTTAATTTATTCTATCTGATTAATAAAAAATGCTATGTGACTTGGGTTCTAGTAAATGATTTAGTTTGTTAATATACATGCTATATGAATAAAAGATACTCATAACTCATATCTTCTATCCTAAATGAAAGATATAAAAAGCAAAAGGACACTGAAACTCAGTGTAAACCTTGAGTCACTACTGAATCAGATACAGCAATGGGAATGACTGCAGTGGCATCAAGAACATGAATGTTATTTGAGTAAGGCTTTACCTGGCAATAATGCAGAATGTTTGACTAATGGAGGAATTCATTTTGGTATTAAAAATATATATATTATAGAACTTCTACCTATTAATATTGTTTTAGAGTGATAAAATAGTCCAGAAATTAAGAACATATGGGCAGCCGGGCATGGTCACTCACACTTGTATTCCCAGCATTTTGGGAGGCCAAGGCAGGAGGATCACTTGAGCCCAGGAGTTTGAGACCAGCCTGAGAAACATAGCAAGACTCCATCTCTACAAAAAATTTTAAAATTATCTGGGCATGGTGGCATGTGCCTTTCGTCCTAGCTACTTGAGAGGCTGAGGCAGGAGGATTGCTTGAGCTCAGCAGTTTGAGACTAGCCTGGCCAAGATGGTGAGAACCTGTCTCTAATAAACAATTTAGTAATTAGCCAAAAATTAGCCAAAGTGGTGGTGCATGCCTGTAGTCCCAGCTACTTGGGAGGCTGAGGCAAGAGGATCCGTGGAGCTCGGGAGTTTAAGGTGGCAGTGAGCCATGATCGTGTCACTGCACGTTAGCCTGGGTGAGAGAGCAAGACTCTGTCTCCAAAAAAAAAAAAAAAAAAGAAAGAATGAAAAAAAAAAGAAACTATGGGCAAAATTTTGTTGTAAAATATCAATGAACACCCTTCTTATTTGGAAGCATCTTTTTTCAATATTATACAAGTTTTTTATAATGCATATGCCTTTGAATAAGAAAACATCAAGCATTATTTGACAATAGTATAGCAATTATGAGCAATTGGTATGTGTGCTTCTTTCCTAGAGTACATAAATGCATAAAGATGACCCCAGAGAATTCATGCTTCAAATCTTTAATAATTCAAAATTTGGTCCTATTGCAAGGCTTACAGGTCTTTTTTTGGTAAAAACCCAATGGCCCCCAAATATATAACATATTGGGCTTTTTATAGAATGGAATGTGTCTAGCAATAATTTTTCTGTATTTGAGAAATTATATATTATAAAAATATAAGAGTTGGTGAACACTTGAGTCAGGTATTAGTTGCTTGCCTCCAAATTTCATAGATGCAGTTGGATTCTGAAATTATACCAGCCAGGAATGGACAAAGAACTAGCTCATAAATGGGAACTGCTTATCTTCTACTCAAGGGCAACACTTACAACAAAAGTAAGAAGGACATGGGAATTTACTTCTTTGTGAAATAAATTAGGTGTTTACCTACCTCTAGTTTGGTTCTATATGAAATGAAGAAAGTATATCAATTATTTTCCCATATTGTCAGTTTTTATCTGTTAAGATAAACAATCCTGGTTTCTGAAAATATATCAAGTTTTTAAACGGCTCTGTGCCCAGAAAAATAAACTCTTTGGTATTTAAGTGAACACTAAATACGTGGAAACAATTACCTGATGATTTCCAGGAAACATGGAATAATTGACAGTTTACAAATGGAATGAATGAATGATGTGATTGTGATATCTGAATATGCTAGAGAGTTAACGCAAAAAGAATGCACTTCTGGATAAGCTATTACAAGAGTAAGGAAGAAGAGAGAAGACAGGAGTAAAAAGAAGAAACTGAGAGACCTTATCTCTACAAAAAACTGTGTTTTGTAGCGGCACAAAACTGTGATCCTACCTACGTGGGAAGCTGAGGCTGGAGGATTGCTTGAGCCCAGGAGTTTGAGGCTGCAGTGGGCTATGACTGTCCCACTGTACTCTAGCTTGTGTGACAGAGGAAGACTGTCTAGTTTTTTCTCTCTTTCTAAAAAAAAAAAAAAACAAACAAAAATAATACAATTATAAAATAGATCAACTATGCAGTCAGTCTGAGGAAATTTGCCACTACTTTGTGTCCCAGTTTAGCATCACTTAAAGGTATAAAAACATCTACTTTGAATGCAACTATGCACTTGAGGGAAGAGAATAGGGTCTGGAGGTAGGGAACCTGTAGCCAATTCATGCTGACTTCCTAGAACTGAATCAAATGGCAACACTTCAGCTAAGAGAGGAAATATCTTCATTTACACAGGGCATACACCAAGTAAATGACTTCATAACTTTACTTCATCCTGTTCATTTGCATAGAGCGTACACCAAGTAACCAGTGGAAACTCCTGGAGGGTATTTAAGCCTCAAAAACTTCGGTAACAGGGCTCTTGAGCCCCTATGATTGGGTCCCCTCCCACCATGTGGAGTGTACTTTCATTCAATAAAACTCTGCTTTGTTGCTTCATTCTTTCTTTTGTTTATGGGTTTTGTCCAATTCTTTGTTCAAGAAGCCAAGAACCTGGACACCCTCCACCAGTAACACACTGATATAGGAGCCTGCCTAATCTAGAGTCTACGTATAAGTAATAGCAAAGAAAAAGCAATTAAAATGAATAATTCTGCATGTAAAGTGTCATCAGATGACACTTTCTCATAAAACTCAGCCACTCATTCTCAAGAGGGCTAGTCTACATTTAACTTATTTAGTATTAATACTGAATATTTATTACGCTTTTGGACATAAATTGGGTTGAAACATTTTGTATCTCTGAACCTTTTTGTCAAATTTAAATGTTATATAACATATAATATCTATCTGAAACAGGTAAAAATTGAGTTTCTTAGATTTGGGGTAGGAGGAGAGGTTGGTGGCCCAATGATCCACCTACTAGCAGCCTTTTTATGTCTTTTCCTATGTGGTAGTTCCCCAGGGAAGTGCTGTGGAATCTCTATAACTCTGAGGAGCATGGATTAAAAATTACTGAAACATTTATAAATAAATTGGGGAGTTTCCGTTATATAGATTGGAAATATTTTCTATTCCCAGTAGACCTACTATTTGTTGACTGCCCAAATGCTTGACTAAAAGACAAAGCTTCAAAATAATCAACATCTAGTTAACATAGCAGACAATAAATCTGTTTATCACTGCTTCATTCCTTACTACTACTAAAGTGATAGATAAAATCATTGTCATCATGATGCACAAGGACAAAAAGAAAGAAGAGGAGCCAATGTAACAAATGGGAAGATGGGGGAAAAAAAAAGAAAGAGAGAAAAAAGAAAGTTGAAATCTCTAAGTCCCAGGAACATGAATTGATTCATGACACAGAGACCCTGAAAAGCTCAGAAATTAGAAGCACCGGATACTGAAAGCAGCAGTCAAAGGTAGAGTTAAAAACAAGAGGATTATTTGAGTTGATTATTAAGCAACTACCTCTTAATTATCCTTCCAGGAATTACAAGTTTTAATCTCTAGAGAGGGCTCAGACTCAAGGACATCTTCCTATAAAGAAGATGAAAAGAAAATCTATATGGTTTCCTCTAACTCTCCTTTTCTATTTGGCTTTCAGAACACTAGAAATGGGTGATTCAATACAGGGCAGAGGCCAAAGGAAATCCTAAAAAAGCAGATCTGTACCACTCCTAGAGAGCAGTCAGTCGAGACTGCAACAGAGAACAGAGGGCTGCCAGAAGGGCTTCTCCAGGAATGATCTTTATTAGCTCAACTGTATTTTTTTAAGTATGCATATGTGCTAGTATGATAAAAATATAGGCCATTAAAAATAAAGAATACTCAATGTTTGAGTATCATTCAAGTGGAGAGAAATGGACCTAGCTTTTAAAAAACAAACGCTTATTTCTTCTTGTCCTTTGAAAAATAGTTACCTTACAAATTATGTTTTGTCTAGATTACTAAAAAAAATTCTGTGTTTTCTATTAATACTTTGGAAAGACAGAACAGGAAAGTTTATAGGAAAGCAAGGACTAGCCAGTGTGTAGTAAAAAATTGTCATGGATGATTCATCCACAGATAATTCCAGATCTTCTTTTACCATTCAAGTAGACCCTTCAATTGATCATGTATTGCCTGAATTAAATGTTTGGACACATGATACTATCTCAGAGTACTCACATAAAACCAAATAAGAAAATATATAACTGAAATTTGCTCTTTTTAAAGTCTAGGAAGGCTACCTACTTTCTGGCAAAACCATCTGCAAAGATTTCCAACTGGAAATGTATTTTGCATGATAACAGGTTGAAGTCATGAATCACTTGGTAACTCATTAGAGTGACTAGCATCAAAAGATCCCTTAGGAATTTAGGGAAAAGGTAGTTAAGCAATTAATGAAGTTATTTAAAATCCTGATATGGTTCAGCCTGCTTTGACAACTGCTAGGGTTTAATATTTATTTAATAGATTGTCAGTTTCATGCCAGAAAAAGAAATGTGACAGAAGTCACCCTAGTCTAAATGTAAAAAAGGTAGCCCATTTGAAGCATATTTTATTGCGGTGGTTGACACTATTATAGTCTGTACCATTATATCACCATACAAAAGCCATCATTCTCAAGCTGAAATTAACATTGCTGTTATTTTCGATTAGAAGAATTGGCTCTAAATCCAGTAATTCTCTACAGTGATTTATATTTTAGTAGCTGCCATCTTGCACCTAGAGGGAATGTGTCAGAGTATAACCGCTCTCTGATGAGACATAAGGTATTAAAATTGATATGAGATGACAAAATGAGAGAATAGCATTTTAGGGGTATTGTTTTCACTTGTCATGGGCAGTTTCTGTTATGGCTTCATTCCTGAGACTATCTGTTAATCTTTGTGTTTGATTCAGAATCTAATACTTCAGATGGAAATGTATAGGATGTGAGCCTGGTATTATGTAATGAGCTCTTATCTCTTACATAAAGTACTTGAAAATGCATTAAGTGCTAGAAAGATTTTATCTGTAAAAATATATGATGGCTGAATTGATGACAGGATGAAGTCACCTAAAGACAGTTTAGTATTTTCCTTAATTTCATCAAGTTTTATTTTCATATGTTGTAGCCCCACCTACTTTTATATGTTTTAAAGAGCAATATGGGGGGGCGGAGCAAGATGGCCGAATAGGAACAGCTCCAGTCTCCAACTCCCAGCGCGAGTAACACAGAAGACGGGTGATTTCTGCATTTTCAACTGAGGTACTGGGGTCATCTCTCTAGGGAGTGCCGGACAATCGGTGCTGGTCAGCTGCTGCAGCCTGACCAGCGTGAGCTGAAGCAGGGCGAGGCATCGCCTCACCTGGAAGCGCAAGGGGGAAGGAAATCCGTTTTCCTAGCCAGGGGAACTGAGACACATAACACCTGGAAAATCGCGTAACTCCCACCCCAATACTGCGCTTTAAGGAAACAGGCACACCAGGAGAATATATCCCACACCTGGCCGGGAGGGTCCCACGCCCACGGAGCCTCCCTCACTGCTAACACAGCAGTCTGCGGCGATCTATCCGCAAGGTAGCAGCGAGGCTGGGGGAGGGGCGCCCGCCATTGCTGAGGCTTAAGTAGGTAAACAAAGCCGCTGGGAAGCTCGAACTGGGTGGAGCTCACAGCAGCTCAAGGAACCTGCCTGTCTCTGTAGACTCCACCTCTGGGGACAGCCCACAGCTGAGGTCCAATAGGGAAAGCAGCGGGGGCGGTGCAGAGGCGAACGACTCTGTCTGACAGCTTTGGGGAGAGCCGTGGATCTCCCAACGCGGAGGTTGAGATCCGAGAACGGACAGACTGCCTGCTCAGGTGGGTCCCTGACCCCTGAGTAGCCTAGCTGGGAGACATCCCCCACTAGGGGCAGTCTGACACCCCACACCTCACAGGGTGGAGTCATCCCTGAGAGGAAACTTCCAAAGGAAGAATCAGACAGGTACACTCGCTGCTCAGCAATATTCTATCTTTGGCAACCTCTGCTGCTGATACCCAGGCAAACAGGGTCTGGAGTGGACCTCAAGCAATCTCCAACAGACCAACAGACAGTCCTTCTGACTGTCAGACGGAAAACTATCAAACAGGAAGGACACCTATACCAAAACCCCATCAGTACGTCACCATCATCAAAGACCAGAGACAGATAAAACCACAAAGATGGGGAAAAAGCAGGGCAGAAAAGCTGGAAATTCAAAAAATAAAAGCGCATCTCCCCCTGCAAAGGAGCGCAGCCCATCGCCAGCAACGGATCAAAGCTGGTCAGAGAATGACTTTGACGAGATGAGAGAAGAAGGCTTCAGTCCATCAAACCTCTCAGAGCTAAAGGAGGAATTACGTACCCAGCGCAAAGAAACTAAAAATCTTGAAAAAAAAGTGGAAGAATTGACAGCTAGACTAATTAATGCAGAGAAGATCATAAACGAAATGACAGAGATGAAAACCATGACACGAGAAATACGTGACAAATGCACAAGCTTCAGTAACCGACTCGATCAACTGGAAGAAAGACTATCAGCGATTGAGGATCAAATGAATGAAATGAAGCGAGAAGAGAAACCAAAAGAAAAAAGAAGAAAAAGAAATGAACAAAGCCTGCAAGAAGTATGGGATTATGTAAAAAGACCAAATCTACGTCTGATTGGGGTGCCTGAAAGTGAGGGGGAAAATGGAACCAAGTTGGAAAACACTCTTCAGGATATCATCCAGGAGAACTTCCCCAACCTAGTAGGGCAGGCCAACATTCAAATTCAGGAAATACAGAGAACGCCACAAAGATACTCCTCCAGAAGAGCAACTCCAAGACACATAATTGCCAGATTCACCAAAGTTGAAATGAAGGAAAAAATCTTAAGGGCAGCCAGAGAGAAAGGTCGGGTTACCCACAAAGGGAAGCCCATCAGACTAACAGCAGATCTCTCGGCAGAAACTCTACAAGCCAGAAGAGAGTGGGGGCCAATATTCAACGTTCTTAAAGAAAAGAATTTTCAACCCAGAATTTCATATCCAGCCAAACTAAGTTTCATCAGTGAAGGAGAAATAAAATCCTTTACAGATAAGCAAATGCTTAGAGATTTTGTCACCACCAGGCCTGCCTTACAAGAGACCCTGAAGGAAGCCCTAAACATGGAAAGGAACAACCGGTACCAGCCATTGCAAAAACATGCCAAAATGTAAAGACCATCGAGGCTAGGAAGAAACTGCATCAACTAATGAGCAAAATAACCAGTTAATATCATAATGACAGGATCAAGTTCACACATAACAATATTAACCTTAAATGTAAATGGACTAAATGCTCCAATTAAAAGACACAGACTGGCAAACTGGATAAAGAGTCAAGACCCATCAGTCTGCTGTATTCAGGAGACCCATCTCACATGCAGAGACATACATAGGCTCAAAATAAAGGGATGGAGAAAGATCTACCAAGCAAATGGAGAACAAAAAAAAGCAGGGGTTGCAATCCTAGTCTCTGATAAAACAGACTTTAAACCATCAAAGATCAAAAGAGACAAAGAAGGCCATTACATAATGGTAAAGGGATCAATTCAACAGGAAGAGCTAACTCTCCTAAATATATATGCACCCAATACAGGAGCACCCAGATTCATAAAGCAAGTCCTTAGAGACCTACAAAGAGACTTAGACTCCCATACAATAATAATGGGAGATTTCAACACTCCACTGTCAACATTAGACAGATCAACGAGACAGAAAGTTAACAAGGATATCCAGGAATTGAACTCATCTCTGCACCAAGCGGACCTAATAGACATCTATAGAACTCTCCACCCCAAATCAACAGAATATACATTCTTCTCAGCACCACATCGCACTTATTCCAAAATTGACCACATAATTGGAAGTAAAGCACTCCTCAGCAAATGTACAAGAACAGAAATTATAACAAACTGTCTCTCAGACCACAGTGCAATCAAACTAGAACTCAGGACTAAGAAACTCAATCAAAACCCCTCAACTACATGGAAACTGAATAACCTGCTCCTGAATGACTACTGGGTACATAACGAAATGAAAGCAGAAATAAAGATGTTCTTTGAAACCAATGAGAACAAAGATACAACATACCAGAATCTCTGGGACACATTTAAAGCAGTGTGTAGAGGGAAATTTATAGCACTAAATGCCACAAGAGAAAGCAGGAAAGATCTAAAATTGACACTTTAACATCACAATTAAAAGAACTAGAGAGGCAAGAGCAAACACATTCAAAAGCTAGCAGAAGGCAAGAAATAACTAAGATCAGAGCAGAACTGAAGGAGATAGAGACACAAAAAACCCTCCAAAAAATCAATGAATCCAGGAGTTGGTTTTTTGAAAAGATCAACAAAATTGACAGACCGCTAGCAAGACTAATAAAGAAGAAAAGAGAGAGGAATCAAATAGACGCAATAAAAAATGATAAAGGGGATATCACCACCGACCCCACAGAAATACAAACAACCATCAGAGAATACTATAAATGCCTCTACGCAAATCGACTAGAAAATCTAGAAGAAATGGATAATTTCCTGGACACTTACACTCTCCCAAGACTGAACCAGGAAGAAGTTGAATCCCTGAATAGACCAATAACAGGCTCTGAAATTGAGGCAACAATTAATAGCCTACCCACGAAAAAAAGTCCAGGACCAGATGGATTCACAGCTGAATTCTACCAGAGGTACAAGGAGGAGCTGGTACCATTCCTTCTGAAACTATTCCAATCAATAGAAAAAGAGGGAATCCTCCCTAACTCATTTTATGAGGCCAACATCATCCTGATACCAAAGCCTGGCAGAGACACAACAAAAAAAGAGAATTTTAGACCAATATCCCTGATGAACATCGATGCAAAAATTCTCAATAAAATACTGGCAAACCGGATTCAGCAGCACATCAAAAAGCTTATCCACCATGATCAAGTGGGCTTCATCCCTGGGATGCAAGGCTGGTTCAACATTCGCAAATCAATAAACGTAATCCAGCATATAAACAGAACCAAAGACAAGAACCACATGATTATCTCAATAGATGCAGAAAAGGCTTTTGACAAAATTCAACAGCCCTTTATGCTAAAAACGCTCAATAAATTCGGTATTGATGGAACGTACCTCAAAATAATAAGAGCTATTTATGACAAACCCACAGCTAATATCATACTGAATGGGCAAAAACTGGAAAAATTCCCTTTGAAAACTGGCACAAGACAGGGATGCCCTCTCTCACCACTCCTATTCAACATAGTGTTGGAAGTTCTGGCTAGGGCAATCAGGCAAGAGAAAGAAATCAAGGGTATCCAGTTAGGAAAAGAAGAAGTCAAATTGTCCCTGTTTGCAGATGACATGATTGTATATTTAGAAAAACCCATCGTCTCAGCCCAAAATCTCCTTAAGCTGATAAGCAACTTCAGCAAAGTCTCAGGATACAAAATTAATGTGCAAAAATCACAAGCATTCTTATACACCAGTAACAGACAAGCAGAGAGCCAAGTCAGGAATGAACTTCCATTCACAATTGCTTCAAAGAGAATAAAATACCTAGGAATCCAGCTTACAAGGGATGTAAAGGACCTCTTCAAGGAGAACTACAAACCACTGCTCAGTGAAATCAAAGAGGACACAAACAAATGGAAGAACATACCATGCTCATGGATAGGAAGAATCAATATCGTGAAAATGGCCATACTGCCCAAGGTTATTTATAGATTCAATGCCATCCCCATCAAGCTACCAATGACTTTCTTCACAGAATTGGAAAAAACTGCTTTAAAGTTCATATGGAACCAAAAAAGAGCCCGCATTGCCAAGACAATCCTAGGTCAAAAGGACAAAGCTGGAGGCGTCACGCTACCTGACTTCAAACTATACTACAAGGCTACAGTAACCAAAACAGCATGGTACTGGTACCACAACAGAGAAATAGACCAGTGGAACAGAACAGAGTCCTCAGAAATAATACCACACATCTACAGCCATCTGATCTTTGACAAACCTGACAAAAACAAGAAATGGGGAAAGGATTCCCTATTTAATAAATGGTGCTGGGAAAATTGGCTAGCCACAAGTAGAAAGCTGAAACTGGATCCTTTCCTTACCCCTTATACGAAAATTAATTCAAGATGGATTAGAGACTTAAATGTTAGACCTAATACCATAAAAACCCTAGAAGAAAATCTAGGTAGTACCATTCAGGACATAGGCATGGGCAAGGACTTCATGTCTAAAACACCAAAAGCAACGGCAGCAAAAGCCAAAATTGACAAATGGGATCTCATTAAACTAAAGAGCTTTTGCACAGCAAAAGAAACTACCATCAGAGTGAACAGGCAACCTACAGAATGGGAGAAAATTTTTGCAACCTACTCATCTGACAAAGGGCTAATATCCAGAATCTACAAAGAACTCAAACAAATATACAAGAAAAAAACAAACAACCCCATCAAAAAGTGGGGAAAGGATATGAACAGACATTTCTCAAAAGAAGACATCCATACAGCCAACAGACACATGAAAAAATGCTCGTCATCACTCGCCATCAGAGAAATGCAAATCAAAACCACAATGAGATACCATCTCACACCAGTTAGAATGGCAATCATTAAGAAGTCAGGAAACAATAGTGTTGGAGAGGATGTGGAGAAATAGGAACACTTTTACACTGTTGGTGGGATTGTAAACTAGTTCAACCATTATGGAAAACAGTATGGCGATTCCTCAAGGATCTAGAACTAGATGTACCATATGACCCAGCCATCCCACTACTGGGTATATACCCAAAGGATTATAAATTACTCTACTACAAAGACACATGCACACGTATGTTTATTGCGGCACTATTCACAATAGCAAAGACTTGGAATCAACCCAAATGTCCATCTGTGACAGACTGGATTAAGAAAATGTGGCACATATACACCATGGAATACTATGCAGCCATCAAAAAGGATGAGTTTGCGTCCTTTGTAGGGACATGGATGCAGCTGGAAACCATCATTCTTAGCAAACTATCACAAGAAGAGAAACCAAACACCGCATGTTCTCACTCATAGGTGGGAACTGAACAATGAGATCACTTGGACTTGGGAAGGGGAACATCACACACTGGGGCCTATCATGGGGAGGGGGGAGGAGGGAGGGATTGCATTGGGGAGTTATACATGATATAAACGTTATGCACATGTACCCTAGAACTTAAAGTATAATAAAAAAAAAAAAAAAAAAAGAGCAATATAATTTGTGAGTTTTACTCTGAAGTTCAGGACTCTCATCTCAGAAAATTTCATGACATGTAAGATCATATTATTTAGTTTTTAAAACTATTTTTATCCCTGAAAATACTCAGAGGCCTCTAAAATTCCTATTTTGGATTTCTCTTGCTCACCTATAAAGCACTCTGAAATAAGACCTCCACTAAATGATAACATATATGACTTTAAGCTTTGGAGGGCAAAAAACATATCTTCTCCTTAGTACAATGTCAGATACATGAATTAATGAATAAAGTGTCACAGTCTTTAAAATGTATAACATTATTATTATCTTACATAAATATGAAATACCAATAAAAAGATGTTGGATGTGATTCCTACCTCTAGGTCATGAAGAGGGTGTATTTCAGGACTGAGATGTTCCCCATGCCCTATTGCTATGGTTTGAATGTGCCCCACAAAGTTCATGTGTTGAAAGCGTAATCCCCAGTGCAACAGTTTTGAGAAGCGAGGCTCTAAGAGGTGATTAGGTCATGAGGGCTCTGTCCTCATGAATGGATCAATGCTGTTATCATGGCAGTAAGTTAGTTACCATAGGAGTGGGCTCCTGATAAAAGGATGAGTTCAGCTTTCTTCCACTTACTCTCTCTCATGTTTCTCTTGTCAAAGGCATTAGTCAAGTTGCTGAGAAGGGTGTGAAAGGTAGAAACAAAACATTTGGCAACAGCAACCAGTTATCAGTAAACCACCTGTAATGCCTACATCACAATAAGGTCAGGATCCTTAAGTGTGTGTTCAGTGCTTGTGAAATGCCCTACACACGGAAGAAAAGTCAGACAAGTCAGACAAACAAGTTGTGTAAACAAGAGGTCTTAGTTATGATGACTTATACAAAAGACACATTTCATGCGCTAGCATCAGGTTATGGCTCGCCATCCTGGAATAATCCTATGTGCAAATGCCAAAATGATGTTACCTATTAATAAGTTAGAGAATCTATTAGGTTCATCCCATGGTAATCATTTTTCTCACATGTAACACTACAAATACTGTGAAAATATGAGATAGCTATGTATATGCTGTCCTCTTTACCCTACTTCTCACCATCTCCTTTCCAAATTCTCGTTTAAAAATAGATAAGCCAAGAGTCTAGTGTTATTTTCCATGAAAGATAAAGTAATTTTGTTCCTGGGGAAAGGTCATTGTGTAAAAGGATTATCTAATTAATATATTCAAGAGGAAAGTTCTGAGGATGATTTTCACCAAGTTTGTTAGGAGGCTTTGTACCATTCACCAGTGACTACTAAGAAAACTTGGAAGACATTTCAACCTTTCTGCTCAACCTTTGGCAGTCCAGGTCTCTCACAGGTGTAGTTTCCTCTTCTCTATGATTGTATCCCTCTTGATGATCAAGCAGCTGCCACCTATAACCCAGTCTACTTAAAATAGCACTCACTCAACATGCTTTTCCCGTTCTTGTCCTCCAAATCCAGTCTTTCTCAGACATTGCTAATATTTCTCTGTATAATCACAATTTTTTTTTACCTTTATTTTTGGTTTTGGAGTACATGTGAAGGTTTGTCATGGGGGTTTGTTGTACAAATTATTTCATCACCTAGGAATTAAGTCCAATACCCAATAGTTATCTTTCCTGCTCCTCTCCCTCCTCCCACCCTTCACCCTCAAGTAGAGCCCAGTGTCTGTTGTTTCTTCCTTTGTGTTCATAATAAGTTATCACCATTTAGCTCCTACTTATAAGTGAGAACATGCAGTATTTGGTTTTCTAATACTTAACTAGTTTGCTGAGGATGTTAACCTCCAGCTCCATCCGTGTTCCTGCAAAAGACATGATCTCATTCTTTTTTATGGCTGCATAGTATTCCATGGTATATGTACCACATTTTCTTTATCCAATCTGTCATTGATGGGCATTTAGGTTGATTCCATATCTTAGCTATTGCAAATAGTGCTGCAATGAATATTTGCATGCAAATGTCTTAATGGTAGAATGATTTATATTCCTCTGAGTATATACCCAGTAATGAGATTGCTGAGTCAAATGGTAGTTCTGCTTTTAGCTCTTTAAGGAATTGCCAAGTATGACTGCCAAGTTCCATAATCAGTGAACAAATTTACACTTGCACCAACAGTGTATAAGTGTTCCCTTTTCTCTACAACCTCACTAATATCTCTTTTTTAAAATTTTATTTTATTTTATTTTTATTTTTGAGACGGAGTCTTGCTGTATCACCCAGGCTGAAGTGCAGTGGCACAATCTTGGCTCACTGCAAGCTCTGCCTGCCAGGTTCACGCTATTCTCCCGCCTCAGCCTCCTGAGTAGCTGGGACTCCAGGTGCCCGCCACCGTGCCCGGCTAATTTTTTGTATTTTTAGTAGAGACAGGCTTTCACCATGGTCTCAATCTCCTGAGCTTGTGATCCACCCACCTCGGCCTCCCAAAGTGCTGAGGTTATAGGCATGAGCCACCGCGCCTGGCCAACATCTCTTATTTTTTGACTTTTTAATTATAGCCATTCTGAATGGTGTGAGATGGTATCTTATTGTGGTTTTGATTTACATTTTTCTAATGATTAGTGATATTGAGCTTTCTTTCACATGCTTATTGGCCTCATGTTTGTCTTCTTTTGAAAAGTGTCTGTTCATGTCCTTTGCCCACTTTTTAATAGGGTTTGTTTTTCTCTTATAAATTTGCTTAAGTTTCTTATAGATGTTGAATATTAGATCTTTATGTTAGTTTGCAAATATTTTCTCCCATTCTGTAAGTTGTCTGTTTACTCTGTTGATTGTTTCTTTTGCTGTGCAGAAGCTCTTAAGTTTAATTAGATCTCACTTGTCAATTTCTGCTTTTGTTGCAATTGCTTTTGGTACATTTGTCATGCAATCTTTGCCCATTTCTGTGTCCAGGCGGGCATTACCTAGGTTATCTTCCAGGGTTTTTTTTAATACTTTGGGGTATTACATTTAAGTCTTGAATCTATCTTGAGTTGATTTTTGTATGCGGTGTAAGGAAGGCCTCCAGCTTCAGTTTTCTGCATATGGCTAGCCAGTTATTCCAGCAACATTTATTGAATAGGAAGTCTTTTGTCCATTGCTTATTTTTGTCAGCTTTGTTGAAGATCAGGTGATTATAAGTGTGCCTTATTTTTGGGCTCTCTATTCTGTTCCTTTGGTCAATGTGCCTGTTTTTGTACCAGTACCATGCTGTTTTGGTTACGGTAGCCCTGTAGTATAGTTTGAAGTTGAATAATGTGATGCCTTCAGCTTTGTCCTTTTTGCTTACGATTGCCTTGGCTATTTGGGCTATTTTTTGGTTCTGTATGAATTTTAACATATTCTTTTCTAGTTCTGTGAAGAATGTCATTGGTAGTTTGATAGGAATAGAACTGAATCTGTAAATGACTTTCATCAGTATGGCTATTTTAATGATATTGATTCTTCCTATCCATTAGCATGGGATGTTTTTCCATTTCTTTGTGTTTTCTCTGATATCTTTGAGCAGCATTTTGCAATTCTTTGTAGAGACCTTTTACCTCCCTGGTTAGATGTATTCCTTGGTACTATATTCTTTTTGTGGCAGTATGAAGGAGACTGCCTTTCTGATTTGACTCTTGGCTTGGCTGTTGTTGGTGTATTGTAATTTTATCTTTGTGACTCCTTTCTCTTGATAGATATTTTTAATTAATGTCTGAACTATTTTCAGGCTTCCATTATTCCTTTTCTTTGGTGATTCTCCTCTGAAGGGCATTCATATTCCTCTAAAGTAAAAGGTTGTTACTTCAGATATTTAAGGTTCTTCATGATTGACTCCTATCTAAGCAAGCACTGATTAGGTGCCAGGCCCCTAGTTTAGCACTTTACATATAATATTTCATATAACTCATTATGACATAACTTTTTATGACAACCTAATGAGGAAAACTGAGGCTACAAGAGGTTAAATAATTTACACTAGCTCACACACCAACAAAATGGCTAGAACTAATTTCAAAGCCCCTACTCTTTCAACTACACCTGATATTTCTATCCTTTTGTAAGTTTTGCTTCCTGGAGATGTTTAAAAAACATGTTCTGTATTCTATTAAGCTTGAGATTCTGGAATGCTATGCCTTTCTTCATCTGTGGGTTTAGTTGGAAATAGAGCCTTGGGTGCCTGGGAAAGATTAAAAGCACTGAGGAAGGTATTTCAAATTAGAGAGGCAGCCTATTTAGACACAGTCATTAAAAAAACTAGACCATTTCAGAGAGGGGAGGCAGGTGAATGTATCTATGCTATGCTGGACATGGGGTTTTGTGCCAAAGGAGTTTCTGAGGCTACAGCAAGTCTATCAGCAAGGAATTGTACTTCTCTGTTAAAGGACAAGGTGAGCCAGCACATGTAAAAGTGTCACAGAGGGTAAAATATTTATTTCTCCCTACTTGTGGGCAGTAGTGTCACTCAGTCACTGAGGTAACAAATATTAGGACCCTTCTGTCCTGATTTTCAAACTTATCTCATGATGTTTCCATTAATAGATGGCAAAGCTCCGTAGGAGCTGTAATAACCCCAGGGGCCTGTGCAAATCATTCTAAAGAATGTGTGTCGGCAAATGGCAGAAACAAAGCAGAAGCAAAAGCTCATCAACAGTCTTGGGCAGATCCAGCTTCTATGGCAGAAAGAGGTTTTGTGTTCAAAGTTCCTATTATCCTCCTATTTGGTTTGTTTAAATGGAAAATCTCTCTTGGTAGCTATACAACTTTCACTAGACATAAGATTTTCTATGTGTTACTTGGCATAAAGACATGCAGAAGTTTCCTAACATGATATTCTTGTAACTTGGAGAAATTAGTAACTCCCACCATGCCACCCTTGTAGGATCATGTGCTAATGAAGACGATGCTCTAATAATTAGGCCTAGAGCCCACTGAATGTAACACCTTCCAATTAGCACTCCCCAGCATGAATACTGCCATTATCATTAAACAACAAAGACAAAAATGGGTATCAATCCACATAATAGAAAATAATTGATGAAGTTGGAGGGCGTGATTATTTGTGATTACTTTACAGTCATGCACAGAAAGTAGGAGAACCACAGCTAGTGGTTAATCTCTGGCTACCTCTTTGAAGATAATGAAATTGGCTTCCTACTGATGATTATTCATT
Organism: Trachypithecus francoisi; assembly: GCF_009764315.1. Classification (NCBI taxonomy): domain Eukaryota; kingdom Metazoa; phylum Chordata; class Mammalia; order Primates; family Cercopithecidae; genus Trachypithecus; species Trachypithecus francoisi. Next base: position 60,668,558 of record NW_022681458.1, read on the forward strand.
AACAATTAATTCTTTCTCAGTGATCTGCCTCATTTTCAGCTTCTCACTACAAACATGCAATGGAATAATTACAAGTGGAAATGAAAAAGCAATTAGTGGCAGATAATGCCAACATCTGATTAAAAAACAGTAGAACAGATTAGCAGTTCCGTAACTGCAAGTCTGCTGCTTTCAGCAGGGAGGTGTAAGTCACCCAGTTATACTGCACTTCAAGCTGTGCTTTCTCTTTTATTGCCTCCCCTCCATCATGGTCTGCCACATTAAATGCTCTCTTTTATTCTAGGGGGCATTAGATTGTTGTAAATACTTTCTCAAGATTAACTAGCATTTCAGATGATTTGTGGTCCCACACACTGAAATTCTAAAAGGCACTATCTCATAACATAATGGCTAAAACATATGGCTGTATTCTTTTCTTTGGGGATTCACAGAAAATATCATCATACACTTACTCACCTGAGTTTTAGCTTAACTCTTGTTTAGTTAAGTGCCTTCAGCAGAAGAACATCACTAAATCTAGGAGGCCAAAAAAGAGCACCTTCCTTGAGTATTTTAGCTCTTTCCCTATCCGCATGAGCAGTTGCTTTGGTCTCATAGACTTGTTTCTCACCTTTCATAAGGTGGAATATAAACTGTCAGTTAGTGGATTTTTATTTAACATCGTCAAGGGCTAAGATAGTTCTGACTTCTGCATAAATAATCTTTCAATAAAAGGCTTATAATTTCATTGATCTCAGCTGTGTCAGAGGCCAGAAAAAAAAAAAGCACTTCCTGTAAGAAGTACAGGAAGAGTGCCAAAACCCTCACTTTAGAAATGGAAAAAGCAATGATCTTTTAAATAATTTGGAAGATGTGTTAATATAAAGGTCTGGTAAGATTTTGTCATGGAATTTGACATGTTATAAAGGACAGGAAAGAGAGTGTAAGAGTGTAGACCAGCACTGTTTTTTTTTTTTTTTTTTTTTTTTTGAGACGGAGTCTCGCTCTGTCGCCCAGGCTGGAGTGCAGTGGCGCGATCTCAGCTCGCTGCAATCTCTGCCTCCCGGGTTCACGCCATTCTCCTGCCTCAGCCTTCCGAGCAGCTGGGACTAGAGGCGCCGGTCACCATGCCCGGCTAATTTTTTGTATTTTTTTTTTTTAGTAGAGACGGGGTCTCACCACGTTAGCCAGGATGGTCTCGATTCCCTCATGATCCGCCTGCCTCAGCCGCCCGAAGTGCTGGGATTAAAGGCGTGAGCCACCGCGCCTGGTCAGACCAGCACTGTTTTTTAAAAATATGTTTTGAAAAGAAATATGTATTTAACTATAAAATCATTGGTTATATATTATTTCACCAGTTCCACAGAGATCAAAATTATAAAGAAAGAAGACATGTAATGGAAATAAAGTGAAATCTGAAGGGCTGAAATTAAGCTGATATGCCCCAGTAAGGTTTCCCTTTAGATAGATATTCAATTGATCATTTCAGATTGGTCATTTCTTGTTCAGTATTCAAAATTTTGAACTAAGCTTTGGAAGAGGAGTATAATTTTTTTTTTTCCCCCCACAGGAAACAATGAGGCCAAGAGCATTCCAAGAACTGGGGAGCATATGAATAAAGGCATAGAGGTAGAAAACAGCCTGGTATATTTAAAGAATGTGAGTAATTAAATACACTGGAGAGCAGGGCATCAGCATGAGACCAGCAAAGAGAATGCTGAAGATTTAGGTAGGATTCAGCTCATGGAGAGCTTATACACTATACTTATGAATTTAAATTTTATGAAGTGAAAACCCTTTTGTTTCCTCAAGCAGGTATTTACTAAAGTAAAATTTTTATATTTCTACAGAATTCAAAACTCACAGATCACATACACATGTGCCAATAAGTTATCTATAAAATCTAAGCATCTGTGAAACATGGTTGTGAATAAAGTAATCCTACAACATTATTGATGATGATGATGACATCTTGGATTTTTTTGTCCCTTTATTCTAAAAAACTAAAAATTCTGTCACCTCAACAAAAATCTAAAACATAAGAATAAGAATATTATACCTTTTAGAAATTAATCACTTTTTGTGACTCTGTGGAAAGCAAAGTTTAACAAGGTCTCACTTATTAGCTATGTGATCTTGATGAAATTTACTTAACATCCATATGCCTCTGTTTTTTCACAGGCCGGTTGTATCTATTAAGGAACTTAACTCAGTGTCTGACACCAGGGAATAAGATTAATAAACCACATACCTAAATGAAATATGGCTAAATATAGCAAAGATAGGACCAAATGGAATAAAATATTACTGATCTTCTTAAGAGAATAATGAATTGTGAGTGAAAGTAATGACATACATTTTGGCAAAACCAATTAGGTACTCATTGACATATCTAGATTAGGAGGGGTGAGAGCTGACATGAAGGCAGGCCATGGGAGAGATAAGAACCACCAACCCTGGAGAACTTTTCCTTCTGATGTGGATCAATAGCATTCTTAAACTCCCTGTTGGAGCTAGAAGAAGAGAAATGCATGGCCCTCATTCAACTCAAAGCCAGGAGTGGCACAGCTTCTCTTGACTTGGATTTTCAATATTGTGAAGGGTCCGGCTTATATTAAGAGACTCTTTCAACATCATTAAGTAAGCCCGTAATATGAAGAAGTGGGGACTAAACTGTAAAGCTATGAAAGAAAATTGACCAACCCCCTACTTGAAAGTGTATTTTCCTTGTCTTAAATAAATACTAATCAGAGGTGGCTGCCACAAAAAAAGAGGAAGCCCATATTGTACCAATTTTCTTTGCTTAGTGTTTGGACCTCTTCTCATCTTCGATCTACATTGACTCCTACATGTTTTTAATTATCATCTATATATGCTGATGCCTCCCACATTTATATCTGCTTGTCTCACCTCTACTCTCAACTTAACTTGTAAATGCCAATGCCCACTCAGCATCTTCACCTGATGTCTAATAAGAATCTGAAATCAGCAGATTTAAAACTCAACTCTTGATTCCAGTTCCTTCCCCCATGTGTCCTTCCCTCTAAGTTTCCACCACTAGAGATTGATAAAAATCTCACGAGCTGTCTTGGATTTTTCTCTTTATCTCATACTCTACATCTAACCCATCAACAAATATTCCTTACTTTGCCTTGAAAAGGCTTCAGAATCTGACCATGTCTAGTCTCTTCCATTTCTACCAGTTTCTTTCAAGCCTCTGTTATCTATCACCTAAGATTCTGTGATATATTTCCTACTGGTTTCTCTTCTCCACTCTTTTTTTTTTTTTTTTTTTTTATACTTTAAGTTCTAGGGTACATGTGCATAACGTGCAGGTTTGTTACATATGTATACTTGTGCCATGTTGGTGTACTGCACCCATCAACTCGTCACCACCCATCAATTCGTCATTTATATCAGGTATAACTCCCAATGCAATCCCTCCCCCATCCCCCCTCCTCATGATAGGCCCCGATGTGTGATGTTTCCCTTCCCGAGTCCAAGTGATGTCATTGTTCAGTTCCCACCTATGAGTGAGAACAAGCGGTGTTTGATTTTCTGTTCTTGTGATAGTTTGCTAAGAATGATGGTTTCCAGCTGCATCCATGTCCCTACAAAGGACGCAAACTCATCCTTTTTTATGGCTGCATAATATTCCATGGTGTATATGTGCCCCATTTTCTTAATCCAGTCTGTCACAGATGGACATTTGGGTTGATTCCAAGTCTTTGCTATTGTGAATAGTGCCGCAATAAACATACGTGTGCATGTGTCTTTGTAGTAGAGTATTTATAATCCTTTGGGTATATACCCAGTAGTGGGATGGCTGGGTCATATGGTACATCTAGTTCTAGATCCTTGAGGAATTGCCACACTGTTTTCCATAATGGTTGAACTAGTTTACAATCCCACCAACAGTGTAAAAGTGTTCCTATTTCTCCACATCCTCTCCAACACCTGTTGTTTCCTGACTTTTTAATGATTGCCGTTCTAACTGGTGTGAGATGGTATCTCATTGTGGTTTTGATTTGCGTTTCTCTGATGGCGAGTGATGATGAGCATTTTTTCATGTGTCTGTTGGCTGTATGAATGTCTTCTTTTGAGAAATGTCTGTTCATATCCTTTGCCCACTTTTTGATGGGGTTGTTTGTTTTTTTCTTATAAATTTGTTTGAGTTCTTTGTAGATTCTGGATATTAGCCCTTTGTCAGATGAGTAGATTGCAAAAATTTTCTCCCATTCTGTAGGTTGCCTGTTCACTCTGATGGTAGTTTCTTTTGCTGTGCAGAAGCTCTTTAGTTTAATTAGATCCCATTAGTCAATTTTTGCTTTTGCTGCCATTGCTTTTGGTGTTTTAGACATGAAGTCCTTGCTCATGCCTATGTCCTGAATGGTACTACCTAGGTTTTCTTCTAGGGTTTTTATGGTATTAGGTCTGACATTTAAGTCTCTAGTCCATCTTGAATTAATTTTCGTATAAGGAGTAAGGAAAGGATCCAGTTTCAGTTTTCTACTTATGGCTAACCAATTTTCCCAGCACCATTTATTAAATAGGGAATCCTTTCCCCATTTCTTGTTTCTCTCAGGTTTGTCAAAGATCAGATGGCTGTAGATGTGTGGTATTATTTCTGAGGACTCTGTTCTGTTCCATTGCTCTATATCTCTGTTTTGGTACTAGTACCATGCTGTTTTGGTTACTGTAGACTTGTAGTATAGTTTGAAGTCAGGTAGCGTGATGCCTCCAGCTTTGTTCTTATGACTTAGGATTGTCTTGGCAATGTGGCCTCTTTTTTGGTTCCATATGAACTTTAAAGCAGTTTTTTCCAATTCTGTGAAGAAAGTCATTGGTAACTTGATGGGGATGGCATTGAATCTATAAATAACCGTGGGCAGTATGGCCATTTTCACGATATTGATTCTTCCTATCCATGAGCATGGTATGTTCTTCCATTTGTTTGTGTATTCTTTTATTTCACTGAGCAGTGGTTTGTAGTTCTGCTTGAAGAGGTCCTTTACATCCCTTGTAAGTTGGATTCCTAGGTATTTATCTCTTTGAAGCAATTGTGAATGGAAGTTCATTCATGATTTGGCTCTCTGTTTGTCTGTTTCTGGTGTATAGGAATGCTTGTGATTTTTGCACATTAATTTGTATCCTGAGACTTTGCTGAAGTTGCTGATCAGCTTAAGGAGATTTTGGGCTCAGACAATGGGTTTTCTAAATATACAATCATGTCATCTGCAAACAGGGACAATTTGACTTCTTCTTTTCCTAACTGAATACCCTTGATTTCTTTCTCTTGCTTGATTGCCCTAGCCAGAACTTCCAACACTATGTTGAATAGGAGTGGTGAGAGAGGACATCTCTGTCTTGTGCCAGTTTTCAAAGGGAGTTTTTCCAGTTTTTGCCCATTCAGTATGATATTGGCTGTGGGTTTGTCATAAATACCTCTTATTATTTTGAGGTACGTTCCATCAATACTGAATTTATTGAGTGTTTTTAGCATGAAGGGCTGTTGAATTTTGTCAAAGGCCTTTTCTGCATCTATTGAGATAATCATATGGTTCTTGTCTTTGGTACTGTTTATATGCTGGATTACGTTTATTGCTTTGCGTATGTTGAACCAGCCTTGCATCCCAGGGATGAAGCCCACTTGATCATGGTGGATAAGCTTTTTGATGTGCTGCTGGATCTGGTTTGCCAGTATTTTGCTGAGGATTTTTGCATCGATGTTCATCAGGGATATTGGTCTAAAATTCTCTATTTTTGTTGTGTCTCTGCCAGGCTTTGGTATCAGGATGATGTTGGCCTCATAAAATGAGTTAGGGAGGATTCCCTCTTTTTCTATTGATTGGAATAGTTTCAGAAGGAATGGTACCAGCTCCTCCTTGTACCTCTGGTAGAATTCAGCTGTGAATCCATCTGGTCCTGGACTTTTTTTGGCTATTAATTATTGCCTCAATTTCAGAGCCTGCTATTGGTCTATTCAGGGATTCAACTTCTTCCTGGTTTAGTCTTGGAAGAGTGTAAGTGTCCAGGAAATGATCCATTTCTTCTAGATTTTCTAGTTGATTTGCGTAGAGGTGTTTATAGTATTCTCTGATGGTAGTTTGTATTTCTGTGGGGTCGGTGGTGATATCCCCTTTATCATTTTTTATTGCGTCTATTTGATTCTTCTCTCTTTTCTTCTTTATTAGTCTTGATAGTGGTCAATTTTGTTGATCTTTTCAAAAAACCAACTCCTGGATTCATTGATTTTTTGGAGGGTTTTTTGTGTCTCTATCTCCTTCAGTTCTGCTCTGATCTTAGTTATTTCTTGCCTTCTGCGAGCTTTTGAATGTGTTTGCTCTTGCTTCTCCAGTTGTTTTAATTGTGATGTTAGAGTGTCCATTTTAGATCTTTTCTGCTTTCTCTTGTGGGCATTTAGTGCTATAAATTTCCCTCTACACACTGCTTTAAATGTATCCCAGAGATCCTGGTATGTTGTATCTTTTTTCTCATTGGTTTCAAAGAACATCTTTATTTCTGCCTTCATTTCGTTATGTACCCAGTAGTCATTTAGGAGCAGGTTGTTCAGTTTCCATGTAGTTGAGTGGTTTTGATTGAGTTTCTTAGTCCTGAGTTCTAGTTTGATTGCACTGTGGTCTGAGAGACAGTTTGTTATAATTTCTGTTCTTTTACATTTGCTGAGGAGTGCTTTACTTCCAATTATGTGGTCAATTTTGGAATAAGTGCGATGTGGTGCTGAGAAGAATGTATATTCTGTTGATTTGGGGTGGAGAGTTCTATAGATGTCTATTAGGTCCGCTTGGTGCAGAGATGAGTTCAATTCCTGGATATCCTTGTTAACTTTCTGTCTCGTTGATCTGTCTAATATTGACAGTGGAGTGTTGAAGTCTCCCATTATTATTGTATGGGAGTCTAAGTCTCTCTTTTTTTTTTTTTTTTTTTTTTTTTTTTTTTTTTATTCAACATACTAAATATACTTTTATTCAACTTTGGTCCAAAAACGGGAAGAAGTAACATAGGAAAGGAACTGAATAAGAATAGGAGAACTAAAGATAAGAGGAGCCTATTCTCAATAAGGCATCTGAATAAATTGTTTAACTTAAAAAAATGATTGAGCAGGGAAAGGAGCAAAATGGGGAGCAAAGAAGGAGAGGATGATGATGGAAGAGAGATACTTGTGCAAATGTACAACCCATGGAGAGGAACACAGGGTAATTAGGAGGTCATGAAGCAAATGTTTAGAGAAAGTAATTACATAAAAAGTATAGGAATAATCCAGGAAAGAAATAGGTGTTAAATATAAGTAAGTATGGATGATTTCACTAAAAACAAGTCATATTAGTGTGTCTGCTTTTCTTCTGTAATGATTATTATTATTATTATTTTTTTATTATTATACTTTAAGTTCTAGGGTACATGTGCATGACTTTTATATCATGTATAACTCCCCAATGCAATCCCTCCCTCCTCCCCCCTCCCCATGATAGGCCCCAGTGTGTGATGTTCCCCTTCCCGAGTCCAAGTGATCTCATTGTTCAGTTCCCATCTATGAGTGAGAACATGCGGTGTTTGGTTTTCTCTTCTTGTGATAGTTTGCTAAGAATGATGGTTTCCAGCTGCATCCATGTCCCTACAAAGGATGCAAACTCATCCTTTTTTATGGCTGCATAGTATTCCATGGTGTATATGTGCCACATTTTCTTAATCCAGTCTGTCACAGATGGACATTTGGGTTGATTCCAAGTCTTTGCTATTGTGAATAGTGCCGCAATAAACATACGTGTGCATGTGTCTTTGTAGTAGAGTAATTTATAATCCTTTGGGTATATACCCAGTAGTGGGATGGCTGGGTCATATGGTACATCTAGTTCTAGATCCTTGAGGAATCGCCATACTGTTTTCCATAATGGTTGAACTAGTTTACAATCCCACCAACAGTGTAAAAGTGTTCCTATTTCTCCACATCCTCTCCAACACCTGTTGTTTCCTGACTTCTTAATGATTGCCATTCTAACTGGTGTGAGATGGTATCTCATTGTAATTTTGATTTGCATTTCTCTGATGGCGAGTGATGATGAGCATTTTTTCATGTGTCTGTTGGCTGTATGGATGTCTTCTTTTGAGAAATGTCTGTTCATATCCTTTCCCCACTTTTTGATGGGGTTGTTTGTTTTTCTTGTATATTTGTTTGAGTTCTTTGTAGATTCTGGATATTAGCCTTTTGTCAGATGAGTAGGTTGCAAAAATTTTCTCCCATTCTGTAGGTTGCCTGTTCACTCTGATGGTAGTTTCTTTAGCTGTGCAAAAGCTCTTTAGTTTAATTAGATCCCATGTGTCAATTTTTGCTTTTGCTGCCGTTGCTTTTGGTGTTTTAGACATGAAGTCCTTGCCCATGCCTATGTCCTGAATGGTACTACCTAGATTTTCTTCTAGGTTTTTATGGTATTAGGTCTACATTTAAGTCTCTAATCCATCTTGAATTAATTTTCGTATAAGGGGTAAGGAAAGGATCCAGTTTCAGCTTTCTACTTATGGCTAGCCAATTTTCCCAGCACCATTTATAAATAGGGAATCCTTCCCCATTTCTTGTTTCTCTCAGGTTTGTCAAAGATCAGATGGCTGTAGATGTGTGGTATTATTTCTGAGGACTCTGTTCTGTTCCATTGGTCTATATCTCTGTTGTGGTACCAGTACCATGCTGTTTTGGTTACTGTAGCCTTGTAGTATAGTTTGAAGTCAGGTAGCGTGACGCCTCCAGCTTTGTCCTTTTGACTTAGGATTGTCTTGGCAATGCGGGCTCTTTTTTGGTTCCATATGAACTTTAAAGCAGTTTTTTCCAATTCTGTGAAGAAAGTCATTGGTAGCTTGATGGGGATGGCATTGAATCTATAAATCACCTTGGGCAGTATGGCCATTTTCACGATATTGATTCTTCCTATCCATGAGCATGGTATGTTCTTCCATTTGTTTGTGTCCTCTTTGATTTCACTGAGCAGTGGTTTGTAGTTCTCCTTGAAGAGGTCCTTTACATCCCTTGTAAGCTGGATTCCTAGGTATTTTATTCTCTTTGAAGCAATTGTGAATGGAAATTCATTCCTGATTTGGCTCTCTGCTTGTCTGTTACTGGTGTATAAGAATGCTTGTGATTTTTGCACATTAATTTTGTATCCTGAGACTTTGCTGAAGTTGCTTATCAGCTTAAGGAGATTTTGGGCTGAGACGATGGGGTTTTCTAAATATACAATCATGTCATCTGCAAACAGGGACAATTTGACTTCTTCTTTTCCTAACTGGATCCCCTTGATTTCTTTCTCTTGCCTGATTGCCCTAGCCAGAACTTCCAACACTATGTTGAATAGGAGTGGTGAGAGAGGGCATCCCTGTCTTGGGCCAGTTTTCAAAGGGAATTTTTCCAGTTTTTGCCCATTCAGTATGATATTAGCTGTGGGTTTGTCATAAATAGCTCTTATTATTTTGAGGTACGTTCCATCAATACCAATGTATTGAGCGTTTTTAGCATAAAGGGCTGTTGAATTTGTCAAAAGCCTTTTCTGCATCTATTGAGATAATTATGTGGTTCTTGTCTTTGGTTCTGTTTATATGCTGGATGACGTTTATTGATTTGCGAATGTGAACCAGCCTTGCATCCCAGGGATGAAGCCCACTTGATCATGGTGGACAAGCTTTTTGATGTGCTGCTGGATCTGGTTTGCCAGTATTTTGCTGAGGATTTTTGCATCGATGTTCATCAGGGATATTGGTCTAAAATTCTCTTTTTTGTTGTGTCTCTGCCAGGCTTTGGTATCAGGATGATGTTCGCCTCATAAAAAGAGTTAGGGAGGATTCCCTCTTTTCTATTGATTGAAATAGTTTCAGAAGGAATGGTACCAGCTCCTCCTTGTACCTCTGGTAGAATTCAGCTGTGAATCCATCTGGTCCTGGACTTTTTTTGGTGGGTAGGCTATTAATTATTGCCTCAATTTCAGAGCCTGCTATTGGTCTATTCAGGGATTCAACTTCTTCCTGGTTTAGTCTTGGGAGAGTGTAAGTGTCCAGGAAATTATCCATTTCTTCTAGATTTTCTAGTTGATTTGCGTAGAGGCATTTATAGTATTCTCTGATGATTGTTTGTATTTCTGTGGGGTCGGTGGTGATATCCCCTTTATCATTTTTTATTGCGTCTATTTGATTCTTCTCTCTTTTCTTCTTTATTAGTCTAGCTAGCGGTCTGTCAATTTTGTTTATCTTTTCAAAAAACCAACTCCTGGATTCATTGATTTTTTGGAGGGTTTTTTGTGTCTCTATCTCCTTCAGTTCTGCTCTGATCTTAGTTATTTCTTGCCTTCTGCTAGCTTTTGAATGTGTTTGCTCTTGCCTCTCTAGTTCTTTTAATTGTGATGTTAGAGTGTCAATTTTAGATCTCTCCTGCTTTCTTGTGGGCATTTAGTGCTATAAATTTCCCTCTACACACTGCTTTAAATGTGTCCCAGAGATTCTGGTATGTTGTATCTTTGTTCTCATTGGTTTCAAAGAACATCTTTTTCTGCTTTCATTTCGTTATGTACCCAGTAGTCATTCAGGAGCAGGTTGTTCAGTTTCCATGTAGTTGAGCGGTTTTGATTGAGTTTCTTAGTCCTGAGTTCTAGTTTGATTGCACTGTGGTCTGAGAGACAGTTTGTTATAATTTCTGTTCTTGTACATTTGCTGAGGAGTGCTTTACTTCCAATTATGTGGTCAATTTTGGAATAAGTGCGATGTGGTGCTGAGAAGAATGTATATTCTGTTGATTTGGGGTGGAGAGTTCTATAGATGTCTATTAGGTCCACTTGGTGCAGAGATGAGTTCAATTCCTGGATATCCTTGTTAACTTTCTGTCTCGTTGATCTGTCTAATGTTGACAGTGGAGTGTTGAATTCTCCCATTATTATTGTATGGGAGTCTAAGTCTCTTTGTAGGTCTCTAAGGACTTGCTTTATGAATCTGGGTGCTCCTGTATTGGGTGCATATATATTTAGGAGAGTTAGCTCTTCCTGTTGAATTGATCCCTTTACCATGATGTAATGGCCTTCTTTGTCTCTTTTGATCTTTGATGGTTTAAAGTCTGTTTTATCAGAGATTAGGATTGCAACCCTGCTTTTTTTGTTCTCCATTTGCTTGGTAGATCTTCCTCCATCCCTTTATTTTGAGCCTATGTATGTCTCTGCATGTGAGATGGGTCTCCTGAATACAGCAGACTGATGGGTCTTGACTCTTGATCCAGTTTGCCAGTCTGTGTCTTTTTTTTTTTGTTTTTTTTTTGAGACGGAGTCTCGCTCTGTCGCCCGGGCTGGAGTGCAGTGGCCGGATCTCAGCTCACTGCAAGCTCCGCCTCCCGGGTTTACCGCCATTCTCCTGCCTCAGCCTCCGAGTAGCTGGGACTACAGGCGCCCGCCACCTCGCCCGGCTAGTTTTTTGTATTTTTTGGTAGAGATGGGGTTTCACAGTGTTAGCCAGGATGGTCTCGATCTCCTGACCTCGTGATCCGCCCGCCTCGGCCTCCCAAAGTGCTGGGATTACAGGCTTGAGCCACCGCGCCCGGCCATCAGTCTGTGTCTTTTAATTGGAGCATTCAGTCCATTGACATTTAAGGTTAATATTGTTATGTGTGAACTTGATCCTGTCATTATGATATTAACTGGTTATTTTGCTCGTTAGTTGATGCAGTTTCTTCCTAGCCTCGATGGTCTTTACATTTTGGCATGTTTTTGCAATGGCTGGTACCGGTTGTTCCTTTCCATGTTTAGGGCTTCCTTCAGGGTCTCTTGTAAGGCAGGCCTGGTGGTGACAAAATCTCTAAGCATTTGCTTATCTGTAAAGGATTTTATTTCTCCTTCACTGATGAAGCTTAGTTTGGCTGGATATGAAATTCTGGGTTGAAAATTCTTTTCTTTAAGAACGTTGAATATTGGCCCCCACTCTCTTCTGGCTTGTAGAGTTTCTGCCGAGAGGTCTGCTGTTATTCTGATGGGCTTCCCTTTGTGGGTAACCCGACCTTTCTCTCTGGCTGCCCTTAAGATTTTTTCCTTCATTTCAACTTTGGTGAATCTGGCAATTATGTGTCTTGGAGTTGCTCTTCTGGAGGAGTATCTTTGTGGCGTTCTCTGTATTTCCTGAATTTGAATGTTGGCCTGCCCTACTAGGTTGGGGAAGTTCTCCTGGATGATATCCTGAAGAGTGTTTTCCAACTTGGTTCCATTTTCCCCCTCACTTTCCGGCACCCCAATCAGACGTAGATTTGGTCTTTTTACATAATCCCATACTTCTTGCAGGCTTTGTTCATTTCTTTTTCTTCTTTTTTCTTTTGGTTTCTCTTCTCGCTTCATTTCATTCATTTGATCCTCAATCGCTGATACTCTTTCCTCCAGTTGATCGAGTCGGTTACCGAAGCTTGTGCATTTGTCACGTATTTCTCGTGTCATGGTTTTCATCTCTGTCATTTCGTTTATGATCTTCTCTGCATTAATTAGTCTAGCTGTCAATTCTTCCACTTTTTTTCAAGATTTTTAGTTTCTTTGCGCTGGGTACGTAATTCCTCCTTTAGCTCTGAGAGGTTTGATGGACTGAAGCCTTCTTCTCTCATCTCGTCAAAGTCATTCTCTGACCAGCTTTGATCCGTTGCTGGCGATGGGCTGCGCTCCTTTGCAGGGGGAGATGCGCTCTTATTTTTTGAATTTCCAGCTTTTCTGCCCTTCTTTTCCCCATCTTTGTGGTTTTATCTGTCTCTGGACTTTGATGATGGTGACGTACTGATGGGGTTTTGGTATAGGTGTCCTTCCTGTTTGATAGTTTTCCGTCTGACAGTCAGAAGGACTGTCTGTTGGTCTGTTAGAGATTGCTTGAGGTCCACTCCAGACCCTGTTTGCCTGGGTATCAGCAGCAGAGGTTCCGAAGATAGAATATTGCTGAACAGCGAGTGTACCTGTCTGATTCTTTCTTTGGAAGTTTCCTCTCAGGGGTGACGCCACCCTGTGAGGTGTGGGGTATCAGACTGCCCCTAGTGGGGGATGTCTCCCAGCTAGGCTACTCAGGGGTCAGGGACCCACCTGAGCAGGCAGTCTTTCCGTTCTCAGATCTCAACCTCCGCGTTAGGAGATCCACGGCTCTCCCCAAAGCTGTCAGACAGAGTCGTTCGGGTCTGCAGCGGCCCCGCTCTTTCCCCTAATGGACTGCAGCTGTGCGCTGTCCGCAGCGGTAGAGTCTACAGAGACAGGCAGGCTTCCTTGAGCTGCTGTGAGCTCCACCCAGTTCGAGCTTCCCAGCGGCTTTGTTTACCTACTTAAGCCTCAGCAATGGCGGGCGCCCCTCCCCCAGCCTCGCTGCTGCCTTGCGGATAGATCGCCGCAGAGGGCTGTGTTAGCAGTGAGGGAGGCTCCGTGGGTGTGGGACCCTCCGGCCAGGTGTGGGATATATTCTCCTGGTGTGCCTGTTTCCTTAAAGCGCAGTATTGGGGTGGGAGTTACCCGATTTTCCAGGTGTTGTGTGTCTCAGTTCCCCTGGCTAGGAAAGGGATTTCCTTCCCCTTGCGCTTCCAGGTGAGGCGATGCCTCGCCCTGCTTCAGCTCACGCTGGTCAGGCTGCAGCAGCTGACCCGCACCGATTGTCCGGCACTCCCTAGAGAGATGACCCCAGTACCTCAGTTGAAAATGCAGAAATCACCGGTCTTCTGTGTCGCTCGCGCTGGGAGTTGGAGACTGGAGCTCTCTAAGTCTCTTTGTAAGTCTCTAAGGACTTGCTTTATGAATTTGCGTGCTCCTGTATTGGGTCCATATATATTTAGGAGAGTTAGCTCTTCCTGTTGAATTGATCCTTTTACCATTATGTAATGGCCTTCTCTGTCTCTTTTGATCTTTGATGGTTTAACGTCTATTTTATCAGAGACTAGGATTGCAATCCCTGCTTTTTTTGTTCTCCATTTGCTTGGTAGATCTTTCTCCATCCCTTTATTTTGAGCCTATGTATGTCTCTGCATGTGAGATGGGTCTCCTGAATACAGCAGACTGATGGGTCTTGACTCTTTATCCAGTTTGCCAGTCTGTGTCTTTTAATTGGACCATTTAGTCCATTAACATTTAAGGTTAATATTGTTATGTGTGAGCTTGCTCCTGCCATTATGATATTAACTGGTTATTTTGCTCGTTGGTTGATGCAGATTCTTCCTAGCCTCGATGATCTTTACATTTTGGCATGTTTTTGCAATGGCTGGTACCGGTTGTTCCTTTCCATGTTTAGGGCTTCCTTCAGGGTCTCTTGTAAGGCTGGCCTGGTGGTGACAAAATCTCTAAGCATTTGCTTATCTGTAAAGGATTTTATTTCTCCTTCACTGATGAAACTTAGTTTGGCTGGATATGAAATTCTGGGTTGAAAATTCTTTTCTTTAAGAATGTTGAATATTGGCCCCCACTCTCTTCTGGCTTGTAGAGTTTCTGCTGAGAGGTCTGCTGTTAGTCTGATGGGCTTCCCTTTGTGGGTAACCCGACCTTTCTCTCTGGCTACCCTTAAGATTTTTTCCTTCATTTCAACTTTGGTGAATCTGGCAGTTATGTGTCTTGGAGTTGCTCTTCTCGAGGATTATCTTTGTGGTATTCTCTGTATTTCCTGAATTTGAATGTTGGCCTGTCCTACTAGGTTGGGGAAGTTCTCCTGGATGATATCCTGAAGAGTGTTTTCCAACTTGGTTCCATTTTCCCCCTCACTTTCAGGCACCCCAGTCAGACGGAGATTTGGTCTTTTTACATAATCCCATACTTCTTGCAGGCTTTGCTCATTTATTTTTCTTCTTTTTCTTTTGGTTTCTCTTCTCGCTTCATTTCATTCATTTGATCCTCAATCGCTGATACTCTTTTTTCCAGTTGATCGAGTCAGTTACTGAAGCTTGTGGATTTGTCACGTATTTCTCGTGTCATGGTTTTCATCTCTGTCATTTCATTTATGACCTTCTCTGCATTAATTATTCTAGCTCTCAATTCTTCCACTCTTTTTTCAAGATTTTTAGTTTCTTTGAGCTGGATATGTAATTCCTCCTTTAGCTCTGAGAAGTTTGATGGACTGAAGCCTTCTTCTCTCTTCTCATCAAAGTCATTCTCTAACCAGCTTTGGTCCATTGCTGGTGATGAGCTGCACTCCTTTGCAGTGGGAAATGCGCTCTTGTTTTTTGAATTTCCAGCTTTTCTGCCCTGCTTCTTCCCCATCTTTGTGGTTTTATCTGCCTCTGGTGTTTGATGATGGTGACGTACTGATGGGGTTTTGGTCTAGGTGTGCTTCCTGTTTGATAGTTTTCCTTCTAATAGTCAGGACCCTCAGCTGTAGGTCTGTTGGAGATTCCTTGAGGTCCACTTCAGACCCTGTTTGTCTGGGTATCAGCAGCAGAGGTTGCAGAAGATAGAATATTGCTGAACAGTGAGTGTACCTGTCTGATTCTTATTTTGGAAGCTTCCTCTCAGGGGTGTACTCCACCCTGTGAGGTGGGGGGTGTCAGACTGCCCCTAGTGGGGGATGTCTCCCAGTTAGGCTACTCAGGGGTCAGGGACCCACTTGAGCAGGCAGTCTGTCCCTTCTCAGATCTCAACCTCTGTGTTGGGAGATCCACTGCTCTCTTCAAAGCTGTCAGGCAGAATCGTTTGAGTCTACACAGGCGTCTGCTGCTTCCCCTTTTGTTGTTTAGCTGTGCCCTGTCCCCAGGGGTGGAGTCTACAGAGACAGGCAGGTTTCCTTGAGCTGCTGTGAGCTCCACCCAGTTCGAGCTTCCCATCGGCTTTGTTTACCTATTTAAGCCTCAGCAATGGCGGGTGCCCCTACCCCAGCCTTGTTGCTGCCTTGCGGTTAAATCACAGACTGCTGTGCTAGCAATGAGGGAGGCTCCGTGGCCGTGTGACCCTCCCTGCCAGGTGTGGGTATAATCTCCTGGTGTGCCCGTTTGCTTAAAGCGCAGTATTGGTGTAGGAATTTCCCGATTTTCCAGGTGTTGTGTGTCTCAGTTCCCTTGGCTAGGAAAAGGGATTCCCTTCCCCCTTGCACTTCCCAGGTGAGGCAATGCCTCGACCTGCTTCAGCTCTCACTGGTCGGGCTGCAGCAGCTGACCAGCACCGATTGTCCAGCACTCCCCAGTGAGATGACCCCAGTACTTCAGTTGAAAGTGCAGAAATCACCGGTCTTCTGTGTCGCTCGCGCTGGGAGTTCGAGACTGGAGCTGTTCCTATTCGGCCATCTTGCTCCGCCCCTTCTTCTCCACTCTTGCCCACACTATTGACAAAGGAACCCTTTCATACACAAATATTATTACTTCTGTATTCAAAAGTTTCAAATGGCTTTGCATCTCAAGGTAACATCTAAAGTCCTTGCCATGACTTCCAAGGCTAGTCTTGATCAGGTGCTGGGCAACTTCTCCCAGCTCCTTTCTAACTACTCTTTTCATCACTCATTCTTGGCTTTCTCAGAGCTCTCTTTGTTCAGGGATGAAAGAATAAGTTGGTTCAGGGAGAACAATCAAGAATTCGGTTATGGATGCATTGATGGTAAGGCACGTTTGACAGTTCCTTGAGATGTCAAGAAGGCAGTTGCAAGTATGAGTTTGGAGTCCTGGGGTGGGCAAAGAGGAGGCCTGGGACTGGAGATGTCTATTTGCAAGTAATTTGTACATAATGTCATTTGAAACTCTTGGCATAAATGTCCCAGAGAGAGGAAATAAAGGACCTAGGATTAACCCTTGAGGAATTACACACATCTAGGTCTGGTGGAGGAGGATGGCATTATAAAGAGGACTGAGAAGCAGCCTCCTAGAGGTAAAAGGAAAATCCAGGGAGTAATGTGGCAGAAGCCTAGGGAGGTGAGAAATGAAGACAGCTAGAATTGGCAATTCTTTCTAGAAATGTAGCAGTGAGAAGGAGATGAAGCCGTTGCAGGACAGAGATGTACAGTCAAGCGAAGAAGTTTCTTTTTATGGGTAAAATTAGAACATACTTAAAAAATGATAAGAACCATACAACTGAAGAGAGAGTGACAATAAACAAAAAGGGGGGGGTCAAGAGGGATAAATAGTATCACTCTACTGAGAAGGTGGGATTGCCATGAGATCACAGGCATAGCTAATTAATTTTTGAAGCTAATAATTTAGAAAAATAAACATTTAAGGCCTTTTTCAAAAAAGATTTAACAGTTAACCTATCTAATTACAAATCTTATACTTTAAAATTACTAAAGAAGAAACAGAAAATCTGAAATAATACAGTTTAACAAAAATAAAACGAAGAAACAGTGAGATGTAATAAATTAAAAGACAAAAGTAAAATAAATGAGACACAGAGAGAAAACAGTCTATAAAAATGATAATAAGTAGGATACCTTCATTATTGAAATAGAGATTCCCCAAATTTGATCAAAAATGAGTATCTGTATGCTACCCTATGTATGAAAGAGCTACAAAAGATATATAAGACAAAGGCAATTCAGAGTAGACAAAAAGAAAATGTTGGATAAATGTATACATAAAAGACACAAAAATAAAGCATAGGAAAAATACTAAAATCGAACAATGTAGAGCTCAAGGTTAAATATTCCTTATGAACAAAAAGTTTAACTTGTTATAAGGATAGCTACAGTCTAAGATGAAGGTAGCATTATTGTAACCTCAATATGCTGAGTAACTTAGCAAGTATTTACAAAGCAGAACTGGTGAGTGAGTGAGTGAGTGAGTGAGTGAATAAGAAAGAAAAAACAGAAGAGTAAAGGGAAACTTGAAACTTGACCATTAGCTTCCTCAGGCATTGAAAGAACAACCAGATAAAAATTCATAATATAGAGGTCATGAATAATATTATAAACATTTATTTAATAGCTACATCATGAGTTCTATACTCTACAAAGAGTGGATTCACCAATTTTTTTTTTTTTTTTTTTTTTTGAGGCAGAGTCTCGCTCTGTCCCCGGGACTGGAGTGCAGTGGCCGGATCTCAGCTCACTGCAAGCTCCGCCTCCCGGGTTTACGCCATTCTCCTGCCTCAGCCTCCCGAGTAGCTGGGACTACAGGCGCCCACCACATCGCCCGGCTAGTTTTTGTATTTTTTTAGTAGAGACGGGGTTTCACCGTGTTAGCCAGGAGGGTCTCGATCTCCTGACATCGTGATCCGCCCGTCTCGGCCTCCCAAAGTGCTGGGATTACAGGCTTGAGCCACCGCGCCCGGCCGGATTCACCAATTTTTAAGTGTCTATGGAAAATTTACGAAAAAAATTGACAACAGGTAGTAACCTCAAAATCTTTACAAATATCCTAATGTAGACATAAAATGAGCCACTTCATAGATCACAGTGCAATAACATTCCATAACTTTGGCTCAACAGACTTTTAGTAGAAACCCATTTGCAGAATTCATTTTAATATGAATATTTCAGTAATATTTGGTAATATGGAAAAATGCGGCACTCACCCATTCGCCAAAGTTATTCTCTTTGGAGATATTTATCAATATTCCCAATTTTCAGAATACTTTCAGTTACTTCTTTTCATGAATTTTTAAATAAGTTCATTCAGAGCAATATAATAATTCAGTTTACTCCAATCAGGGTATGTGTCCCACAGATTCATATCTTCAACCATCATATTCATTTTCAATTTCATGTGGAATAATAGTGAAAATTTGCTTACCTTGAAATGATAAGTTTATGAGTTATTTAAAGGACAAAATATAACCTCAATATGCTGATTGGCAAAGTTAATTAAATTATGCACGTACTCTTTTACATTGTGTAAGTTTTGTTACCAAAGACATGACATTTTTTTTCAAGTTACTGTGAGAGGTAGTAATTGTTTGTAATCAATGCTAATACTTTCTCAAAACAGAGAAAAAGTAGAGAATTCAATTTCCAATCCTTAACATGGTTAATAGTCTTTATATAGCTTTATCATGCCTGTTTCTTAAATTTTAAATAGCATCTCTGGTGGTGAGAGCTTCCCCTATGCATGGATAGTGAGTAGATGTTGTTTCCAGTACAACAGCTTGAATACATGGAACAAGTCATTCTTATTGGATACCATTGCCTTAGCACCATCTGTGCATAACCAATATATTACTTGCATGTCATTGTTTCTCTTGAAATTATCAATAATTTTAAAATCTCTCTTTTGGAGTTGTAAGAGTTAACAAAGATTGGCCAAACAACATGTCTTCTTGGAACCCATTATTCAGCTCATATCTGACAAACATGATAGGATCAGCTGAATTGCTAATGTCAGTGAATTCATCTTAGAGTCTCCAGTGAATATCATGGACTTTATTGTACTCAGGATAATAAACACTGCTCTCCATTTAGGTCAGATCTGTCACTGTCTGATGAATTGTTGTATTTGATGGAGTTGCCCCTTCAGATATTGTTTCCCCTTGCTTTGTCCCACTCAACATCACTTGCGACTGTTTTTACAGCTGATTTGGTGTCTCACCAATTGAGTATCACTATCCTGGACAATAGAAACCAACATTATAAACAGTGCTTCTGCAACAATGAAATTTCTTCTCCCACCACCCTGTGTGATGTTTCTGTGGTACCTGAAGAATATCCACCTGCTTTGCTTTTGAAAATTCAATGCCTCCCATGGTAGTCTTTGTACATTTCAAAACTGGTGTTTGAGACAAAATGCTTTCTAACTAGAACTTTGAGTGTCCCCAAAACACACTATATCTAATGAAGAAGTTTACACTCATTGACAGTTTACTAAAATCCAAATTTCAAATAATTTTCAATATATTTGTCTATTTTTATTTTCTTTGCAGCTGGTGATTTTATAACAGTAACATGGTTTCAGGTGATTCATTAATTTGGTCTTCCTACCATTCTGAAAGCATATACTGATTTCACTGCAATAGCCATAGCACCTATATTTCCATCAATGTCTTCAGTATTATGCCTTAAAGGACTTATTTATAAAGGACTGGTCTATGATAGGTTCAAGAGAAAAGGAAGTCAAAGAGTATATAGTCCCAACTGCAATTTATAATTGAAACTTTGTGTATGAAGTTCTATGTAGTACATCACTGAAAAGAACTGCATAATGACATGGAAATTCAGCATATGAAAATTCGTATTAGCAACCAAACAATCTACATTATACTTACATCCTAATAGTTTTACTCGTAAAGGTTTTAATAGGTACGCCTGAGCACCACCATGAAATTTATTTGGCTTACATAGGGCATATTGCCCACTGGGCTAGCTACTTTAGCCTCATCCCATACAAAAATATTTTGAAATCATGAGTTTCATTAAAAGTTTAACTTTTAAAAACACAAATTTAAATAAATAATCTGCATAACTTCTCTAAGCTTTAGTTATTTTACAAGGAAAGGAATAAAAATAGTACTTTTATCACAGAGTTATTGTAAAGATTAGATGAAACTATTCATGCATAGTACCTGGAAGATCACAAATTCTTGATAAATTATGATAATACAAACACTAGATTTTTTATAGACTTTTTTGTTAACTAAGACTATTAGGATTTATATTTGAATATTAGTTCTCAACCCCAGTAACTAGGTAATTAAGCAGCAAGCAATTCAGAGAACAAAAGACAAACTAGTCTGGCTGTGCAAAAACATCTTCCAGCCAGAGGAGTTAATGGCTAGAGTTCAACTTTTTATTGTCAAGGATTTTGCACAGTTTTATTTGCATACATAGTTATATACTTTTCCATAGTCAAGCAATCATTCATATTGATAGCTCATACTTAATGAACACTGGCTATTCTGTTTCATATCTATTACCCAAATGAATTTCTGCAACAGCCCCAACATTGAGTGTGTATTATTACTTTTCCTGCTTAAAAAACAAGGTATCTGTAGGGTAGAGAAGTCATGCTACTTGCTCATAACCACATAGCTAGTAAGGGAGAGAATCATGATTCAAACACAGTTCATTTATAATCCCAGGAAATGAGTTTGTAACTATTTTGTGGCCACTTAGCAGAAAACAATGCCCAGAATTCAGCTGCATATTCCCTAGGATTTATTAGTTTCCAAAATATTTCCAAAATATTGAAGTTTCTAAAAAAAGTTCTATTCTATAATTAAGAGATAATTTTATAGTTTTTGTTTTAAATTTAATACATGCATGAATTTCTCTGTTGAAAGTTTTACTCACTTTTAAGCACATGCATTCAGATATATTAATGATAAATGACAGAGAGACTTGATTAATCCCCAGGAATCATTAGGATTATTTTGCTAAGCATTTTGTACTCCTGGGAGAGGTCCCTTCTGCAAACAATTACCAAGTTTCTGACTTCAAACCTTTGCAAGAGGCTAACTTGATCAAAAAATTGTATTTTTAGCTGATGTGCTGATAGCTTACTAAATCAGTCAAGTCCTGCCTGCCTTGTTTTGCAAATTCCACTTCTTTTCAACTGAGTTCTGCATGCCCCCTTTCACAAATTCAAATTCTTTTCAACTATCATCTACACAAAAGAATTGAGTTTTTTTTTTTTTTACAAATGTTTATAATTTACATTCACATCTTCTTTTATGAAAGAATATTTCAAGGTAATAAGGTCTTGCATGCAATCTACTGACAAATGTTTTAGTCTGCTACTATATCCATGTGTTCAATAACAATGGAGCTAGTTCACATAGCATTTGATTCTGAACTACTGCCCATAAGCTCAGAATTAGGCTGATGCTATCATAACAGGCTTTACAGGATGAAGTGACTGTAGCACAGCTCACAGGCTTTAACTCAAGGTATGCTTGTGGAATGCTAGGTCCTACTCAGTACAGTCACCCAACTTCTATAACATGGGTAAATATAGTACTACAATTTGTTTGAAAGTTACAGTAGCGGTATCTGTTTCAAAATGTTAAATAGCTGCCATGTTGCCATTGCCAATGGAAAGAATACTTGGTGGGCTAAGCTTATATTATAGCTTGAAAATTTTCCCCAAATGTGAAAATAATTTTTGGTTTTAAAATTATTTTCTATTTTGAATTAATTCAGTAATCTAATTTTAGAATTATTTGGGAGTAAACAGAGACAGAAATAGGACAAAATTCATGGTGATTGAATTACAGCTTCACTTTATCATTAAGGAATTTTACTGTAACAGAGCTTTATTGTACTTTGAAATATTTTGTTATAAATTTCTATTTTCTTTCCTTAAAAAAAGTGCATATGAGCCAGGCATGGTGGGTCATGTGTGTAATCTCATAACTGTGGGATGCTAGAGCAGGAAGATATCTTGAGTTTGAGAGGTCGAGACTAGGCTGCAGTGAGCTGTGATTGCAACCCTGCACTCCAGCCTCATTGCCAGAGTAAGAACCCTGTCTCCCAAAAAAAAAAAAAAAGCATGTTAGTTATTTTACTGGACATTGAAGAAATGTAGTGAACAAGGCAGATTGGTGCCTGTCCTTAAGGAACGTATTTTCTAACTTGCCAATACAGCCAACTGATAAGAGAATTTCAGTATTTCGGAAAAACATAAAATCATAAAGGAGGTAACTTTTTAATAGCTTAAATGTTAATAACACTTTGAGAGCTGTATGGTTTAGGTTCTGATATCTTACAAACAGAAAACAATTATGTAGCTGACACCGAAGACTGCAGAAAAAATCCCATATTCTATGAGTAATATTTTCCTTTTTGAAGTTGAGTAATTTCATAAGCCACAATTTTATTTTATTTCATTTCCTTATTTCTGAATCACCCATATTTTATGACTACCATCCAATCAGCAATGAGAGTTGAAATATGGAGCTGAACATTGTGACAGAAAAGAGAATAATTATGAAAAATTATAGAAAAATTGAGAGGCTGAACATTGGCTCCATGGAATACAATGACATATAATAAGAATCAACTTTTAGTGGCATTTTATAAAACTAGAGCTTATCCAGAAGAGCACAAAAATTTTATTAGTATGTTTATCATAGTTCATTTTTATAGCACCGAGAATATTAGGGGACAAAAAGATCTATTTTTGTGACTTGTAAAGGCATATTGTTTAAACCAGTACTATTGGTTACCTTTAATTTATCATAGTCATAATATAAACAGATTTACAACTTTTATTTGCTCTATTCAAAGTGCTTTAAATGCTTCTTCTTGGCCAAAATTGGAGGACAAACAGGAATATGGATAAGGCTCTTTGTTCCAACAATGATTAAACAAATTCAACCAAGCAAAGACTAAATTTTTTAAAAATATTCCTTTAGTTTAAAAATCCAATCTTCCAACATATTTGGCATCATTCAACAAAATAAATGTCCCTGCCTAGTTAAGAAATGCAAAACTTAGCATCAACATGTTATTAAAAGAAATATCTTTTGAAAAATTAAGTTTCTTGCACAACCCAAATAGGCTCAGATAGTTAGAGCAGTTGTTCTCTTCAATGGCTTCATATTAGAATGCAAAGTTTAAAAAATTTAGAAAGAAAGAAAAATAGTGATGCTGGGGCCTCAGATCAGAACATTAATTTAGAATCTCTGGTAGTGGGGCCCATGTATTGTTTGAATGTTTCTCAGGTGACTCTAATGTACATGAAGGACTAAGAACCTCCATGCTAGAGAAATAATGCTGGAGGAGAAGCAAGTTAAGTACGATGAAACATGAAAGCATTCAATTATTGTTGTCTAATAGAAATACAATTTGAGTAATCTTAAATTTTCTAGGAGCCAAACATTAAATAAGTAAAAAGAAAAAGGTTATTTTATTTATTTATTTTTTTAGACAAAGTTCTGCTCTTGTTGCCCAGGCTGGAGTGCAATGGCATGATCTCCACTCACTATAACCTCTGCCTCTCAGGTTCAAGCGATTCTCCAGTCTCAGCCTCCTGAGTAGCTGGGATTACAGGTGCCCGCCACCACTCCTGGCTAATTTTTGTATTTTTAGTAGAGATGGGGTCTCACCATGTTGGCCAGGCTGGTCTCGAACTCCTGATCTCAGGTGATCCACCTGCCTCGGCCTCCCAAAGTGCTGGGATTACAGGCATGAGCCCCTATTCCTGGCCAATGTATTTTAACAATATATTTCTTTAATCCAATAAAATCAAAATATTATGTCAACATGAATCATTATAAAAGTGTTAGTAAAATATTTTACATTCTGTTTTCAACACTAAAGTCTTCAAAAACCTGGGAAGAATTTTACCATTATAGCATATCTCAATTTGGAAGAGTCATATATTAAATGTTGAAGAGCAGCCTGTGCCTAGGGGCTACAATATTGAAGAGCACAGAATTTTACAAATGCTTTGCCATGCATGACTTATAGAAACCCTAACTTCTAATAAAAAAAATACTTATTTATTGAATATATTAGAAAAATGTTGTGCATTAGCAAATAATAAAGTAGGAAGGCATATTTTTAAAAGAATTGTACTCTTTAGATACATTAAGAATGCAGATTCTGTCCTTTCCCTTCTTTCCTTCCAAATGTATTTCTCTTACAAATGGACACACACTCTGTATACCTGATAGTTGTTTATATAGTATAACACAGTATAAAACTGCCTGGGTTTTTATAAGGGCCTACCTGCACTCTATCTTGATCACTACAGGAAACATCTCCATTTCTCTGTCTTCTTAACTATAAAACAGGATTTATAATATATATACATCATAGGGATATTATGAGGGTTAAATGAATTTATATATTTATTTAATAAATTCTTACTGCTCAATAAATATTAGGTATTATAATTTTAATAGCTGTATCATTTTATTTCTATTGTTTTATTTATTTTTTTAATATGTCTATGTCATTCCACACTATGGACATAGAAAAACTTACTTTACAAGTTTTCTATTAATGACATTTGGATTGTTTCTAATTTTTGGTATTATAAAAATGCACAAGTAAATATCATATATGCATCACTGTGCACATAAACCTGTATATGTAGAGGTTAAATAAATATCTAGAAGTGGAATTTCATGGTTAAATTTTATGTGCTTTTTCCCTTTGATCTATGTTGGCGAATTGCTCTTCACAGACATTCCAACAATTTATCTCCCAACAACAATATATGAGAATGCTTTTCTTTTTCCCCAGTAAGTTAACAAATGAAAGGCTATTTTTTACAATGACATCTGAAATGCAATTGGGTTTGAGAAACATTCTGTGCTTGATGAAGAAAACATATTGAACTGACTTTGAATGAAAGAAAATCATCGAATATTCTCCATTTTAAAAATGTAGATCTTGGAATTCCTGGAGAATTAAGAAAAAAGAAATAGGAGAAAAATAAGAAAAAAAATCATCACTTAATTTGTCCAATATTTTTTTCTATCTGAAGAAAAAAGAAATAGGAGAAAAATAAGAAAAAAAATCATCACTTAATTTGTCCAATATTTTTTTCTATCTGAATGGAGAGTACTAATATTTCAATGTCTCACAATAATTAGCAAGTTAATTTCACTAATTTATCACCTTACAAAGTTTAATTATTTCTATAGATCATTTTAGATCACTTTACATCCAATTAGAAAATAAAAGTAGTGGACCTCTGGTATTATAATTTAATTTATACCACATTATGGTTTTATAAATAGATCATATTATTAAAAATAAGTTGTCTCAGAATTGGACTTATGATTACTGATCCGTGGATTCCTACAGACTATGATTATAAAGGACTAATGATGAAGCCCCTGGGAGGTCTCTTTGTCTTTATTCTAGTTAGGCCCATTACCCCTGGGTCAGAGCTTGAGCTGTGCCATAGGAGTTTGCTGTCTAGGGCTTCCCTCTCATTAGGAAGAATGAGAAAAAATAGGATGTCCCAGAAATTTTCTGGCAAGTCTGCAGGTAGTATGCACTCCCAGTTAAGCAAACTGAATAAACCTACAGTATAATATCTAGGAAGGCATATTTTTAAAAAGATTATGCTCTAGATAGATTGGAGATGAAGATTTTTTTTCTTTTTTTCCAGTTGTGGCCACTGAAGCTTTGAGCACCTGCTTCCCCTTCTGGCTTTGTTACTCTCAATAAAGAAAGAGATTCCTGTTGAGAAGGAGGGACAGGTTAAGTGTCCAGAAATACTGCACTAAAGCATGAAATTATAAAGGGAGAAAATCAACTAAAAAATAGCTTCACTTAAAGAGCTATTGTTGAGTGGAGGTTTCATTTTGGAATTTGTCCAAGTAGTGTCTTAAAGGAAAAAATAGAGGCAAAAATTCATCACTGTGAATGAATGTCTTCTCTGAGAATCTTCCTTTCTCTATGATTAATATTAACCTTATCATCCTATAAGTTCTTTCTGAATATAATGAATGAATGAATAAATAAGTAACATATGGAACAGATATGAGATGAGTGAGTAAAAAAGGGAGTGAGATCCTAAAAATAAAAAAGTAAGAGGAACACTGGGGAAATAATAGCTAAAGAAAAGGGTAGTGAGACCAGATGACTCACTGAAAAAGAAAGCACATTGTAAATAATATTTACAGGTCCAGAGTCTCTAATAATGGATAATGATAAAACTACCCATGTCATATGCCTTCTGGGAGTGATCTGTGTGTTCATCTCCAGAGTGACACAACGGGGTAATATCCCCAAATTTGGTAAAATATCAGTTGTATATTCTTTTCTTTGTCATGTCATATACATAATATTTAGGTTACATTACCTCATAACAAAAATTATGGTTCTTTAGTTTGTCTTCTCTTATATTTTATTATATCTGAATACCAGACCTAAAATTATTTCTCATTACATAAAGTTGTAGCTGAGCTAAAAAAAATAAAATTCTATATGAGAAGATTAACTTGACACAAGAAAATGTTTGTAGATGTTTAGCTATGTAAAATTAAGTACCCAAATCAGGAAACAGGAGAGAAAATAAAATGGATTTTATACTTGCTGTAAAGTAACTCAAAAGCATAGTAAAATCTGAACAAAACAAATTTCCAAATTGTATGACTTTAGGGAATTTTCTTTTTAGCAAATATTTGATCTACACATTGATATTGCACTTCTGCACTGTACTACAAAACACAAAATTTCATAACTGACATAACTATTCTTTGTCTCTAATGTGTAATTTCACAAGTCCTTTGTCACAATCAGACATCTCTATGCTGTGTGTTTTGATCACTAAAAGAAAAGACAATGAAGCTAAAGAGGTCACCCAGAGAAAGAAAGAGGGAAGGGAATAGAAGGGGAGGGGAGGGGAGGGGAAGGAAGGGGAAGGGAGGGGAAGGAGGAGGAGAAGGAGGAAGGAAGGAAGGAGGAAGGAAGGAAGGAAGGAAGGAAGGAAGGAAGGAAGGAAGGAAGGAAGGAAACTCTGAAAGTTGTTTGTGTTCATTGAAATTTAAGATAAGCCAAAGTGCCACATTAGAAGAGAGAAAACTGTAGAAGACTGAACAAAGAGTTTGTCTTCCTACTACATAATGTTGAGACTTTTTTTTAAAATGTAAAGTGATTGCAATCACTTGCTCGAATAAAGAAATCTCACCACTCTGGCAATACATTTAACAAACTAAAGAAAAACAAATATTGGAAATTACAGTGTGAGAAAGCTGAACTTGAAATACGCACTTGAGTGTTAGCATCTCTGAACTTTCAGCAGAGTCCTGATTTTGAAGGTGGTGACCCAGAGCATGGAGCAGGTGTGAGCCTGGTAACTTTTCCCATGTTCTTTTTTAAGAGTCTGCTGTTGGTATCACTTTTGTCTTTGCTTCTTTACTCAATTTCCTCATTTGATTGGGTGATTTCTAGAATCTTCTCCAGCTCTCACATTCTTTAACCCTGTATGACAACCTCTTTGGGGTAGCTATAGTGTGGCACCAAACACTAGTAGAGGGAAATTCACCTCTGCTGACCATTGACCCACAGTTCCATCCCCGCAAACCACACTTACCCAGTACAACTCTTCTCTTTTTGCAGATAAACGAGCTAATGCTCAGAGAAGTTGAATAGCTTTCCTTACTCGGTTGAGGGATTGGAAAAGCTGAAAGTCCAATCAGTCATCTATGCCCCCATAGAGCATTTGCTGTCTCTATACCAGCATTAACATTTTATTTGACTTTGCCCAAAATTGTCTCCGAAGATCTGATTTAAATAATCTTTAGATGACCAGAAATTCTTATAAAATTCTATTTTCCTCCTTTTGTTGCTGTTGAGCCCTCCATCTGATGTTCTGCTTTCCTGAGACCAGTGTTTACTTAAACCATTGAGAGTGTATGTTTCCTCAAAGACATATTTCTCCAGAGAAAGGCTGAAAATACTATTTTAAGAAAGCTCTCATTTTCTTGAGGCAGGTGAATACATATCTTTATGTCTGCTTTTGTTTTTTACTCCCTATTATCTAAAAACAATACTCCAAGGTTTATGTAAATTAGAGTGAACTTTTGCAGAGGGAAAAGCCTTTGCAAGAAATACCTATTACAAGCTGCAGTTCTCCTCCCTGATCATGCCCCATCCCACCCCTCCGTTAGCAGCTGCTTCCGCTTCTTCTAAGCATCTACATCCAGCACTGGGGCATTTAATCTTCTGGTTTGGAGCTGAACATCAGGGTGCAACCAGCCCTCCTGCTATACATCTGTAATAGAATTAATATGGATTGGAAATAAAAAGACCAGTCATCCCGCAGGCAATATGCTAGACACTGATGTGAACTAAACAGACTTGGACCTCTCCTGGAGGAGCTTAGAGTATAGGGTAGGATCATCCAGTAGCGTCCCCACACACCTTGTATGACTATTTAAACATAAACTAATTCAAATTAAATAGGATTTTAAACTAAGTTTCCCAGTTACACTAGCTATAATTCAAAGACTCAATAGTCACATATGGACAGTGACTTCCCTAATGGACAGCCCTGATTTTAGAACATTTCCATCAATACAGAAAGTTGTAATGTACAATGCTGGTAAAATTGATCACTAGAAGCATGGAATAGAATCAAGGTTCACCTGCCAGGACAGTAATACCAAGTCAGTGCAGGAGAGAAATTCCCAAAAATGGGTTTTCAGGTTTGGCAGAGAACTTGGAAATATGCGCAAATGTACAGATATGCACATACATACCCAAGTTCAATATGTATCTGCATCTATTTCTAGAATTTCCACTCAGTTCTGCTCATCAGTCTTTTTATCATGAGCTGGTAGCACATTGTTTCAATTATAAAAGATTTATACTAGGTTTTAACATTTGTTATAACTACTTCCCATTTATAGCTTTTCTTTTTAGTGTTTTTTTGTTTGTTTGTTTGTTTGTTTGTTTGTTTGTTTTGAAACAGGGCCTCACTCTGTCACCCAAGCTGCTGGAGTGCTCACTGGCTGCCTCACTGCAACCTTGACCTCCCAGGCTCAAGTGATTCTCCTGCCTCAGCCTCCTGAGGAACTGGGACCACACTTGGCTATTTTTTTTTTTAATGTTTTGTAGAGACACGGTCTCACTAATGTTGCCTAGGCTGGTCATAAACTCCTGGGCTCAAGCAATCCTACCACCATGGCCTCGCAAAGTGCTGGGATTATAGGCATAATCCACTGTGCCAGGCCCTATTCTTGTGTATTTATTTTTCTGCATAAACTTTAAAATAAACTTGTCTAGCTTCATTAAAAATGCATGTTGATATTGTTATTGTACTTTTCATTTTTTCACATTTTTGTTTGAAATATTTTTACACATTTTCACCTGATTTTTTTTTCAGAGTATCTTTGGTTATAACATAGATTGTTATTTTTCTTTATAAAATGCAACTTTTTAAATAAATAATAAATTAATAAATACATCCATATTATGAAATAGTTATTTTCTTTTTTCATTTTACAAAATTTTAATTGAACTAAAACAACAAATATACCACTTTATACCTTTTTAAGTGTACAGCTTGGTAGTTCACTATACTAATTCTATAGCAGAATTATGAGTTTTATATACCATCATTAGGATAATAGTCTTATATTTGTGTATATATTTACCTTTTATAGAGAGCTTTATATTTTCATATGGTTTCATATGAAATCATATTATTTCATTGTTTCATTTTTCAACATGAAGAAATCCCTTTAGCATTTTTTTCTTTTATCATTATTTATTTATCTATTTTTAGTTCTGGGATATATGTGCAGGGGTGCAGGTTTGTTACATAAGTAAACATGTGCCATAGGAAATAGTTGTTTTCAACATCAAAATTATGTAAATAATATTTATTGAGCCTATTTTATATTAAGAACATTATATGTATTCTTACTTAAATCCTCACAAATATAAAATACAAATTATTATCTATTTTATAGATGGGAAATCTGAGGCATGTAGAGATTAAGCCACTTGTCTAGAATATTTAAGCTGGGTCTATCTAAAATTAGAGCCCTGCACATACTGAAAATGTGAACTATTGCTTATTTTATAAAGTAACATTTATCAGAGTCCAAGTCATACAAAATTCCATAAAGAGAATGCATTTGGTTTCAGTTGTGTTATAACAAGCAGAAGAAAGATATAGTAATTATTTTTACTGAATGTGATTTTAAATGGTCAGTGACCACTAAAATGCATATGATAGTCTACAATGAAATAATATCAGACTCAAGAAAGTTGTGTTCCAGCCTGGTCATTATTACTGCTTAGCCAGCCATGTTTTGGGGGGATAGTTAATCCCTCTCTGTAACTTCTCTATTTTGAAATGACATTGCATGTCTGTTTATCTCTCAAAGTTCTGTGGCAATAAAATGAGTGACAGTACATAACAACGTACGGAGATAAAATAAATATAGTCAGGCCAATGATACCTAGAGACCATTTCAAAAGTTGGCCTGGTAAATTAATGAGCTTCAGGTTTTTAAAAAAAACCCAATTTAATTACAGGTCAACACTTCTTCCTAGATCATTCTGCTTCACTTAGTACTTTTCGTTTTATTTGTACTAAGCCAAAAAGGGTGCCTAATGGTCATTTAATGTGTTTCTAAGCCACTACGCTTAATTTAAAAATAGCTGCACTAATATATGCTGCCATGTAGATAGTATTCATCTAAAAGTCTAACAATTTCAATTATTTTGCTGTAGAAAAAGTATACCAAGAGAATTTGGAAGGACAAATTCTTACAAAACGTATGTGGCTTTCATTTTCAGTACTTCCTATTTTCATTTGACTTTTTCTCACGGGACTTACACACTTCTGCTTCTTAATAGGAACATTTAAAAACACTAAGTAAACTTTCAACAGAGTCATTTCTTATTTTGCCCAAATTGGCTCATGCATCTCAAATTTGATTTTTGAGTTAGTGGAGTCGGTTTTGAGGGAAAATGCATTAGTAGTCTTTGGGAGGTAGGTGAGATTTGTTTTATAAAATAGCAGCTTATTAATCCACAGTGTATTTTATTTATAAATTTTTGAATTATTTATTTTTCTAGGACTATATGTGAAGCATGTGACTTGCTTTTGTTCCCTTTTAGGCACTTTCATCTTCTTGCCTCTGTGGGAACATCACCATTTTCCCATTCATCTTTAACTCATCTCTTTCTTTCACCATGTTCTTTTGTCCCCACACCTTATGAGAGAGCTACTTGGAGTAGAATTATTTTACATTTTATAGATAAGAGGTCTAAGGCCTATAGAGATTATGCAACCTTTCCCGGGAGATTTAAGTTGGGCATATCTAAAAATCAAAGCCCACGTATATGAGAGAGCTGCATGTCTATTACTTCCATCCCCATCTAGGCCACTCCAGTCAGGGACTTTGTTACAACAACCTTAATCTAGACTAGCTTCAATACAGCTCCCATTTGAACCACTATATATCCTTTCAAGGCCCTATACACAAATCATCCCCCATTACCATCCCTCTTCCCCTAAATCTTCCTGGAATTTCTTCTCTGTCTTCACTGACCATTTTATACCAGAGATTCTCACCTTGACTGAATATTAGAATCACCTCTGTAGCTTTTATACCACATAAAAGCCTGGGCTTCACCTCAGACCAATTAAATAAGATTTTCTTGTGGTAGGATCTGGGCACTCACTATTTTAATGTGCAACCAGAGTAGAGAATGACAGGCTTAAATTTATATATTCTTTAAATATCAGCCTGAGCCCTACATTGTGAACTACATCAGCCCATTGGCTCTTATCCCCAGAACGCCTACCTTACGGTGCCTTAAATTGCTATTATCATTTATCATTATTTCAGATATTTTCACTCAATCATTTCAAGTACTTCAGCATTTATTAAGAACCTGTTATGTACAAAATATAATCCCTATGTCTGTTATATATGTGGTCTTCTCTCTTCAACTAATTGAAACCACTCTGAGAGCATAGGTTACATCTTATATTTCTTCTTCAATCAAAATAGACCTAATGCATTTATAAGCTCATATTAGATCTCAATAATATTTTTCAGTGAATATCCCTAGGTTTATATTTTATTATTTTAGTTACCCAGTTTTTTTCAGCAAATATTTATTGAACTGCTATTACGTGGAAGATACTCTGATAGATTTAATACATAATTTAGGCCGGGCATGGTGGCTCATGTCTGTAATCCCAGCATTTTGAGAGACAGAAGCAGGTGGATCACTTGAGGTCAGGAGTTTGAGATCAGTCTGGCCAACATGCTGAAACCCTGTCTCCACTAAAAATACAAAAATTAGCTGGGCGTGGTAGCACACACCTGTAGTCTCAGCTACTCAGGAGGCTGAGGCAGGAGAATCACTTGAGAATCACAGAAGGCAGAGGTTGACGTGAGCTGAGATCATACCACTGCACTCCAGCCTGGGTATCAAAATGAGACTGTCTCAAAAAAGGAATATATATATATATATGTGTGTGTGTGTGTATGTGTATATATGTGTGTGTGTATGTATATATACATATATATTCATTTTAGAAATAATCTTCACCTTTGGTTACAAACATATTTATTTGTTTTTTAAACGGCTTTCTGTTTTTGTGTTTTGAAATGATGTTTACTTGTTTCTATATTGGATAATGTGTCAGAATAACATATTTATAAAATACTTCTTTTATGTCATCTTTCTGAGTTCTTTGCATCTGTAAATTTATTCTATAGTTCAACCACATGAGATAGCATCTTCAAAGAGAGTACCTTCTCAGAGGAGAAATGACTTTGCCCAAGGTTACCTGGACAGTAAGGGGCAGAACTGGGACTCCAGCCCAGACAGTTTACCCCTCTGCTACAGTGCTGCCAGAGACAGTTTTCAAGCAGACAGACAATTCTCCAATTCAGGGAACATATTCATGGTTTCCTTAGATGTATTCTATTTAGAAATAATTCTAAAATAAAAATGCCATTAATGGTACTAGAAGTGGCTTTCATTCAAATGTCATTAATATCACAAAATATTTTACAGAGTATGTTCTAAGAAATCTTAATAGCCAGTAAGAATAACCTAATTGTTTTAGTTTTTTCAGTTTAGATTATTAAAGAATATTTTGAATCTCTACTCTGCCCCCAGATGAGGCTTACATTTTTAAGTAGCTAAGAACAAACTTCTCCCTTCTAACTTTATGTTTCATGATTTGTTCAAAGAGGAAAAAAGCAAAGGTTTCAGTTACTAAGTAAACAGTCTATAAATGTACATCCTGTCTAAAAAAGCAGAGAATATGAAACCAAAGGATCCTCAACATTGAAGAAAGGGCAGAAGATTTACAACCATTTTACAAATACTTTTCTTCTTCTAGACATTTCTCTTTTACCTTTCTTATATAATTTTGCCCTTTTTCATAATTCACTATCGTTTCTATTTTTTCTTCTCTGACTCATTTATGATTCTCTTTTGTAGCTGTGAACAAAAATCTCCTTAAAATGTGTCTCTATTAAAGACATTACAAAAATTTTTAAAGCAATAAAGTTTATTTTGTTTTCCTTATTTATCTTCTTTACCCACCCTACTCTGACCATCTCCTTTGTTTCACAATACATCCTTTATTTCACAATAAAATCTCTGTCTCTCAGTCTCTACATACGTGAAATCACAAAGCATCTCCCTATTATAAATGCCAACTCCTAATTAGGAGCACTTAACTTATTAAAAGTTATTAGCCAGGCACTTTTCCCTTGCAGAGATGTTAACACTGTCTTCATGTATATTTAGTTCACAAATATTTATTAGACATTTAATATGTGATTTTCTAGATACTGTTAAGTTCTAAAAATCAAGTTGTTTTGAATTTCCCAAGTTGTCCTTTTAGTACTATGCACTAACTATAATAAGATTAATAAGATTTTTGCGACATTAACTCAATAATATTTTTGCATGGTAAAATTGTATTTGTATTTTATTTCACCAGGGAAGTAACAAACTTTCTACCATTTAGTGGTACTTTGGAACAGCCTTGCTCACAGTTGTGAAGAGATTGAGAAAAAGAATAATAAATCCATAATTTATCATCTTTTAACTGGCAGGTTCACATCACATGCAGGCGTTAACGTTGTTCACTATTAATACTCACATTGCCAACTGAACACAAATTACAAAATGAGGAAATGTCAAAACTTGTACTTTCCTTATAGGGTCCATTTTATCAAATAATCTAACTGTTTTAACTATGCTCTTGAAGATAAGAAAGCACACCACATTACAGATATACATGAGTACCTACACTCGTGAATTGCTACAACAGCCTCTAACTGTCTCTATAGATTCCCAAACCACAAACAGTGCCTCCACTATGCACAGAGAGCAACTTAAGTATTTTAAGCAATTCTCTCATACAATGGTTTCTATTCTGTTGACAGCTACACTGAACTTCGGCTGAGGGTCAAGGGCACTGTGAGCTGTAACCTTTGATGCCTCTCACCTGCTGATTCCTGTGTAATTGCTCCCAGCCATTCATAAGAGGGCTCCAAGGTGCAGGTAACTGTACTTTGTGCA
Source organism: Trachypithecus francoisi (assembly GCF_009764315.1). Taxonomy (NCBI): domain Eukaryota; kingdom Metazoa; phylum Chordata; class Mammalia; order Primates; family Cercopithecidae; genus Trachypithecus; species Trachypithecus francoisi. The sequence goes on from NW_022681458.1 coordinate 60,703,397, forward strand.
TTGGGTCCACAAGGAGGGGACGACCTTTGTGGGCTCAGGGTGTAAAGGTTCACATTTCACATTTGGGCTTTAATCTGCATTATAATTGTTTAACAAGAAAGTATTTAAGCCACTAGTACTTAGTTTTAACCACTTCACTTGCCTAAGTAAGTTATGCACAATATTCTGCATACTTTCTATGCCTCCAACCAAAAGAGTAAATAGCTCTCTCTAAAAAAAGCTCCTCTTTTAAAGTACATCATTGATGCTGATGCTTAATTGAAATGTGAAAATGATCAAGATTTTAAAAAGTTTATGGTATTATGATAGGCAAAGCACATTATTTTTAGGTCAGAATAACCCCAGTTTGGACTCCTCTTAGAGCCTGTGTAGCCTTGGGTAATTTGTCTAATGCCTCTAAGATTCTATTTCTTCACCAATAAAATAAAGAGAAGTAATATGCACCACCTATACTGAGCATGGGCTTAAGTGAGGTAAAATGCCTGGCATATGCTGGACCCTCAGTAAATATTAGCTCCTACCCATAGTGTGGTGGGAAAAAACTAAGTGAACATGTTTTGTTGATTTTAGAATAACTTTTCTATTAATCTTGAGGGAAGTTACCAAATTTCAATTATAACATAAGGAAATAAAATTTCTGAAGCAATTTTTAAGGCTCTTCATTTTCTGAAATAACACATATGGTGATCTTAGAGAGTTCGAATAGTCATTCAAGAGGCAAAAATAATTTAAATCCAAACAACTGCTTATGTTCTATTATTCAAAGTTCAGTGATAAAATTAAAAGAGTTAGATAGTATAGTTACTGTCTTTTAAAACTCTGTTTTCTCCTGTAGCATAATTAACCTTCGTTTTTGACCAGAAAAGTCTAATGTGTTTTCCTTGAGCTTGTGAAGAAGTATCTACAGTTCATCATCACTACCCAAAGAGAAACTAGATTTTTTTTTTACTTAAGCTCTAGAAGATGAGAAAAACATCCTGTAGTAGTAAAGAGCAGTTCCAGTCCCTTGCTGAAGAAGCAAGCTCAAACTCCAATCTGTGAAGATCTGTATTTAGTTACACTCCCAAATTTACATTGTTCCTAGGGCAACTGAGAGGCCTTGCAGAGGTTTCAAAGAATTACAAAAGTCATACTTATCATCAAAACCCAGTGTGTAACAAAGGCTAACCTAGTACTAAGTTAGCTGTGGTCAGTCAAAAATAATGAAAGGGTCATTTCTATGTTACATAAAGAGAAGGGCTGCTGTTTGATGCTAACTTCCCTTTATTGCCTACTGTCATAGTATTCAGCACATAGGGCCCCAGGAGGAGGCAGGTAAGGCATGACCCCAGCTCCAAAATATCACACAGAGGGACAGCTGAAAGGGAGACTCCAGAGCCCTAGATGACCTGCCACTAAGCTACTGAGACTTGGCTAATCTTTTCCATGCCTTTGACCTCTAATTAATAAATAAAACCTGCTCAGATATGGCTGAATATTCTTTTCAAACAATAACATAGACTCTGGAGTCATTTTGAATCCTATTCTGTCACTTTGTGGTCTGACCTTGGATATAAGCTACTTAACTTCTTCATTTGCAAATTGGGCATCACACTAGTAGATCCTGAACAGAGTTGTCAGTATGATTATCTGAGTTAATATTTGTAAAGTATTTAGAATTCTGCCTGGTCAGCAGGAGGTATTTTGATAGAGTTTTAAAAATAAAAGTAGTACATCCCCCCACATATGTCGCCAAGATATTCAGAAAATTATCTCTGATTTTTGCTGAAATCTTAATTCAATTAGGCAATAAGTCACATAACCCAGTTTTTAAACATAAACTTAAATAAATATATCAATATAATATTGACATATTACTTTTATTATTTTAAGAAAATCATTAAATATCTAAATGTGTATTAGTACATATTTAAAATACATAAATACACAAATATATACATCACATTTACTATACAATGCTTATCTATTTTATTTAAAATGCTAATTTATAGGGTTCTACTTTTTTTTATTATTAGCAAGCGGATCTTTTTTTTATAAGAAAGAAGTTTGTTTTTATTATTATTATACTTTAAGTTCTAGGGTACATGTGCACAATGTGCAAGTTTGTTACACATGTATACATGTGCCATGTTGGTGTGCTGTACCCATTAACTCGTCATTTACATTAGGTATATCTCCTAATGCTATCCCTCCCCCTCCCCCCTCCCCACAATAGGCCCCAATGTGTGATGTTGCCCTTCCTGTGTCCAAGTGATCTCATTGTTCAATTCCCACCTATGAGTGAGAACATGCGGTGTTTGGTTTTCTGTTCTTGTCATAGTTGGCTGAGAATGATGGTTTCCAGCTGCATCCATGTCCCTACAAAGGACACAAACTCATCCTTTTTTTATGGCTGCATAGTATTCCATGGTATATACATGTCACATTTTCTTAATCCACTCTGTCACTGATGGACATTTGGGTTGATTCCAAGTCTTTGCTATTGTGAATAGTGCCACAATAAACATACATGTGCATGTGTCTTTATAGCAGCAAGATTTATAATCCTTTGGGTATATCCCCACTAATGGGATATACTCAAAGGGATATTCCCTTGGCTAGGAAAAGGAATTCCCTTCCCCCTTGCGCTTCCCAGGTGAGGCGATGCCTTGCCCTGCTTCAGCTCTCACTGGTCGGGCTGCACTCGCTGACCAGCACCAACTGTCTGACACGCCCCAGTGAGATGAACCCGGTACCTCAGTTGAAAATGCAGAAATCACCTGTCTTCTGTGTCACTCACGCTGGGAGCTGAAGGCTGGAGTTATTCCTATTCGGCCATCTTTGGTGCCCCAGGGTTCTACTTTTAAGTGTAGTAAGTTTCAAGGTATGAATGGAAAGATGTTTACTCTCTCGTGCACGCTCTCTCTCTCTCTCTCTCTCTCTCTATGTGTGTGTGTGTGAGAAAAAAGATTGTTTTTGTATAATTCATAATACTTTTTTTTTTGAGACAGAATCTCACTCTGTCACCAGACTGGAGTGCAATGGCACCATCTCGGCCTCCTCCTGGGTACAAGCAATTCTCCTGCTTCAGCCTCCCAAGTAGCTGGGACTACAGGTGTGCACCACCACACCCAGCTAATTTTTGTATTTGTAGTAGAGACGGGGTTTCATGATGTTGGCCAGGATCTTGACCTCGTGATCCACCCACCTCGGCCTCCCAAAGTGCTGGGATTACAGGCGTGAGCCACCATGCCTGGCCAACTCATAACACTTCTACAGCTAAATCACTAAAGTTATGATTGACCAATCACCACATTATACCATATTATTTTCAAGCAATAAAAAATATCTGATTTTAGAAAGCAGTCTGTGCAAAGTAGAGTAATGCTCTAAAAAATCTACATGTAAAGAAACTAAATTATGATGTGGTTTCTGCTTGAAGTAACAATATTTGTGGTCCCCAAGAATTTTTTTCTTTTACGTTTTTTGGTGACATGATATAGTTTTTTCATAAAAAATATTGTAAGAGGATGATTGGTAATGAAACATAGGACATAGGCACTATCATAATTTCCAAGAACCTTCACTATGTGTCTTGCACATGTAAAATTCAAAATTCTTCAGTCTTGTTTTCAGTGATTAGTACCACAGAGCTGGCAACTGAGGCAGTTTTTCTCGTCTGCAAATGAATGTCATGTTTCTGTTGATAGACCTACTGGTGGCTATTTGAACATCTACATTTGAGGCATCATGGGGTATTTTGCTATTTGTTTTTTAAATGTGTATTTGAAACTAGATTATGCCTAGAAAGGGAGCAATAAGCAATCATAACCTAAAGATCAATTTAACAATTAAAAATATCAAATCAATAACTTTTATTCAAGACCATATACCACAACAACAGTTTAAGTGACTACTCATTTTTTTTACTCGTTTGGTTGAACAGACTGAACCAACTTTTGGTTTCTAAAATATATAAAGCTCTATGCTTGGTGTTCCAAAAGCAAAAGCTCTTCTTTTAACTTACGGACAGGTTTATAGAGGTGAAGAATACGGAATAAGTATGTTCTCATTTGGTACTAAATGAAATCAGTCCACCCAAGTGGTCTGATTTTTTTTTATTGATTAGAGGGGCATGCTGCTATCTTATTCTTCCTTTTAACCAATTTTTACTTTAGTTTCCTCCGGAGTAGGAGTCATGTCTGATTTGTATTTATATCTCCCCAGAGTATTTACTATATATTATTTACTAAATAAAAGTGTATTAACACAAATTAGGCAAATTGAGAGTTCAGATATGCAACTCACAATCAAAGGTGCTGAACAACACAGATATATTGAAGTGATGGTCATGTTATTTGAGACATAGTTGTATGGTACTAAATATCTTTATTTTTGAACATGAGAAAGTAATCATTTAGAAAGTTGATATATTCTTACATGCTGATAAAAATTACACGCTGAAAAATTTAGTGTTATTTTCTATATCTGACAATAAGAAGTACTCCTTGAGAATTATTCAACCCTCGACTTGAGTAGACGCGCTATTCCTTAAAACACACACACACACACAATAGTTGTCCTACCTAGTTTCCTCTTGGACTGGCATTTCTTTCATAAACTGAAAATGGTTCTCTAGCTATTAAAGCAGGCTAACATTGAATTAGAACTTGAATTAAAGTCAAAGCTCTAAAATGGCATATTTTGGGAAATTTTTTTTTTTTTTTTTGAGACGGAGTCTCACTCTGTCGCCCAGGCTGGAGTGCAGTGGCCGGATCTCAGCTCACTGCAAGCTCCGCCTCCCGGGTTCACACCATTCTCCTGCCTCAGCCTCCCGAGTAGCTGGGACTACAGGCGCCCGCCACCTCGCCCGGCTAGTTTTTTTTTTTTGTATTTTTTAGTAGAGACGGGGTTTCACAGTGTTAGCCAGGATGGTCTCGATCTCCTGACCTCGTGATCCACCCGTCTCGGCCTCCCAAAGTGCTGGGATTACAGGCTGGAGCCACCACGCCCGGCCTATTTTGGGAAATATTAACAAGCTCATTTCACAGTTCAAATGTGGGATCACTGATGTGTAATGTACACACATTATACATATAGAGGTTTAGCCATATGCAGGGATAGGTTTTGCATGCCTGAATTTGTCATTCACAGCAAAAGACCAATACCAGCCCTGTTTATAACCAAGGCATAAGATACAGTTTCCTTATGGATAACTATATAACATAATAATAACTGCCTCGTTATATAAGCATCCTTAACAATGATATGTAAATGGTATTTTCAACAATTAGAAAACTGCTATAATGATCCAGGGAAATTGTATGAGGGCCTGAACTACTGTAATGGTATTAAGATTGGAGAGAGACACTTTAGAGTCACAGTTTGGTGTTAGAATTGATAGGTCTTGGTGATCCATTAGGCATGCAGAAAAGGTGGAGAAATTAAAGATGATAATCAGGTTTCTGCTTGACTGCATGTGTAGCAGTGCTATTTACTGAGGTCAGGAGCATAGGAAGAGGAGAAGGTTTGAAGCTGAGAAGCAAGAAGATTGAGAAGATGAGTATAGTTTGGGACGAGTTGGGGGTGTGCATGGACATCCAAGTAGAAATATTCAGTAAGCAGGATATCATTGATGTCATAAGGAACTAGACCACGAGCATAGATCTCCAAGTTCAGAACATATGCAATCACTGAAGCCATGTGTGTGTAAAAGATCACTCTGGAAGAAAGACCATGTAAAGTAAGAAGAAGGAAGAGCATGGGAAAATGGTCGTCTGTATTATTAAACTGGTCACTAAAAGGTATTGCTTTATTGAAATATCAACAACATGTGCTATGATAGCATCAGGTGGTGGTGTTTCAACAGCAATGTAAAGCTGGCATGGTTGTAAATTAATTTTGCTTTCTAACCCCTTCCAACATCCTTTGCTACACTGTGTGGTTTCCTTAAATTACCACACACATAACTCCATGGGCAAACAGACCCAGCTGGTTTCACTTTTTGCCACACAAACAAGCATGTGGCATGAGGTTCAGTCCTCCTAACCACACGTCCCGTTATTTACTCATGTTTTGTCAAAAATAGGCCTGTATAACCAAGTAATTCAATTGGAATTATAAAATCATTGAATTTCTCATAGAAAAATTACCTGGGAAATGATTACTTAATACACATTTCATGATTGCATTTATCAACTTCCTTTCTTTTTATTTTATAATTATTTTATTTTTCTCATTTATTTTATTTTTGTATTATACTTTACATTCTAGGATACATGTGCAGAACCTGCAGGTTTGTTACATAGGTATACATGTGCCATGGTGGTTTGCTGCACCCTTCAACCCATCATCTACATTAGGTAGCCTCCTAGCCCCTGACAGGCCCCGGTGTGTAATGCTCCCCTCCCTGTGTTCATGTGTTCTAACTGTTAGACTCCCACTTATGAGTGAGAACATGCAGTGTTTGGTTTTCCGTTCTTATGTTAGTTTGTTGAGAATGATAGTTTCCAACTTCATTGATGTCCCTGCAAAGAACATGAACTCATCCTTTTTTATGGCTGCATAGTATTCCATGGTGTGTATGTGCCACATTTTCTTTATCCAGTCTATCATTGATGAGCATTTGGGTTGGTTCCAAGTCTTTGCTGTTGTGAATAGTGCTGCAATAAACATACGTGTACATGTGTCTTCATAGTAGAATGATTCATAATCCTTTGGGTGTATACTCAGTAATGGGATGGCTGGGTCAAATGGTATTTCTAGTTCTAGATCCTTGAGGAATCGCCACACTGTCTTCCACAATGGTTGAACTAATTTACACTCCCACCAACAGTGTGAAAGCCTTCCTATTTCTCCACATCCTCTCCAGCATCTGTTGTTTCCTGACTAAACAGTTCTTCTGAATCAGCCAAAAAGAAAAACATAACTGATTCAAATTTTTGCTTTGTTTCTAATCTCGTGTGATCAAGACTTCTAAGAAAGTTCAAGAGCTCACTGATCACAGAATCTTTATCTCTGTTCTTTGTCTGATTACAAGAGACATATATTTAAACTCTACATTGTGCTTTACCAAAGCAGCAGGATTCCATATGTCTTATGAATGTTAAATTAAACCAATGTGCCACAAACGAAATAATCCAAGATCGTACATATCATTTTATGTAATTCTTAAACTATTTTCTGAGACCATTAAGCATCATAATAATTGCTATATACCAGTAAGAGGTTGGTTCATTTTCTTTTGGTAAAATTAAAAAAAAAAAGTTCAAGAGATCTGAATTGACTTATATCTTATTTACAAACCATTCCTATCCTATGTTATTGAAACCAGGTCTCCAAGTAAAAGAAAGTTACCCCTCTGGCCTGGTGACCTTATGAAAACACTTAACCCCCACACACAGAAATCTTCATTCATAATTTCATAGATTGTAACATTCTCTGTTGAAAAGCTATTGGACTCTCCTTCTCAGCTATAATATCATTAAATTCTATGACTTAAAATGTGCCTATAAGAAAGTCATATTGTTATTTCTGAAGGAAAAAGCTACAAAGAGGGCATAATACTCATCATAATGGCATGGGGAGAATACACGTCTGTGATATTTGGTGTTTTAAAAACATCCCTGCATCTAAAAGGAAACCAAAATGGCATGTACCTTTAGGATATTTAAGAAAGAAACAGAATCTGAAAATCTTAAGCTACTGCAGTGTGAAGAAACTATCAAGGTAGGATAAATTTGAAATATCTTCCTGGCTGTGTTTCTAATAAAACGTGAAGCTAGGTAAAATTTTTCAGGAATTGTCTTTTTTTAAATATAGTAATATTCAAACTCAGAAAAATGGTAGAGAAGCTAATACCTTGGTTTGATGCTAAAAAGGATTGAATTGCTTCTTCATAATCAATAGAAATATTTTTTCCATAATAAAAACAAGAGAAAAGCATATTAACTATGCCCCATATACTCCAACTGGGTTGACTTACCTTATTCAGTATCACCTTTCTGTAATGGAATTTCATATGGCTTGATAAATGATGATGATGACTGTGAGCAGGTCTGAAACCCAGTAATTTCAATTGGTTCTGGTGGTTCAGTGTTTCTTTACTTTCTATTCAGTACAAATTAAGCAAAATGTTTTCTCTGTCCTAGATGTTAAATGATTTTTAAAATTTAAAATTTAAAATTTATATTTACTTTCTATTTAATGTCAAATATTGATCAGCTAATTTGTTATAAATATTCCACTTCTAGCTTCCAACAGAACTGTTTATATGGTAGTTTTTGTATTACAACTTAACAGTTTACTTAACTACCTTCCTTTGAACCAGCACCTCAGGAATTAGGAAGTATACAGTTCTTTAAATGTTTGGTAGAGTTCAGCAGTGAAGCCATTGGTCCTGGGTTTTTCTTTAGTGGGAAATTTTTTATTATGGCTTTGATTTTGTTACTTATTATTGGTCTGTTCAGGTTTTAGGTTTCTTTCTGGTTCAATCTTGGTAGGTTGTATATGTCTAAGAATTTGTCCATTGTTTTCTAGATTTTCCAATTCTTTGGCACATAGTTGCTCATAGTAGCACTAATAATCCTTTGAATTTCTGCAGTGTCTGTTGTAATGTCTCCTTTATCACTTTTTACTTCATTTATTTGTATCTTCTTTCTTTTATTCTATTAAGTTTGCCAATTTTGTTTAACTTTTTTAAAAAACAAGTTTTTGTTTCATTGATTTTCGTATTTTTTTTTCATTTGACTTTTATTTATTTCTTCTCTGGTCTTTATTATTTCTTTTGTTCTAGTATTTTTGGGTTTGGTTTTCTCTTGCTTTTCTAGTTCTTTAAGATACATAATTAGATTGTTTATTTGAAGTTTTTCCTCTTTTTTAATGTAGGCACTTACAGTTATAAACTTCTCTTGAGTACTCTTTTTGTTATATTCTATAGATTTTGACATATTGTGTTTCCATTATCATGTTTTTCAACAAATTTCTCAATTTCCTTCTTAATTTCTGCATTGACTTACTAGTCATTCAGAAGCATATTGTTTAACTTCCATGTATTTATATAGTTTCCAAAATTCCTCTTGTTACTGATTTCTAGTTTTATTCCATTGTTGTCAGAGAAGATGCTTGACATATTTCAATGTTTTGAGTGTTTTAAGACTTGTTTTGTGGCCTAACATATAGTCAATCCTTGAGAATGATCCATGTGGTGAGGAAATAAATGTGTATTCTGCAACCACTCTATTAAATGTTCTGTAAATATCTATTGGATCCACTTGGTCTGTAGTGCAGATTAAGTCCAATGTTTATTTGTTGATTTTTTGTCTGGAATGTCTGTCCAATGTGAAAGTGAGGTGTTGAAGTCTCCAGTTATTATTGTATTGGGGCCTATCTCTCTCTTTAGTTCTAATAATTTTTGCTTTATATAGCTGGGTGCTCCAGTGATGGCTGCATACATATTTGTTTATTCTCTTGCTGAACTGACCCCTTTATCATTATATAGTGACCTTCTTTGTCAGTTATAGTTTTTGCCTTTAAATCTATTTTATTCGATATAAGTATAGCTACTCCTGTTCTTTTTTGGTTTCTGTTTGGAATATCATTTTCCAGCCCTTTATTTTCAATCTATCTGTGTCTTTATAGGTGAAGTGTGTTTCTTGTAGACAAGGGGTCAATGGGTCTTGTTTTTTCATTGATTCAGCTTTTCTATGTCTTTTGATGGGAGAGTTTAGTCCATTTACATTCAATGATATTGTTGATAAATAAGAACTTACTCCTGCCATTTTATTAATTATTTTGTGGTTTTGCAGTCTTGTCTTCCTTCCTTCTTTCCTTCCTGTCTTCCTTTAATGAAGGTAATTTTCTCTGGTCATATGATTTAGTTCTTGCTCTTTTATTTTATTTTATTTTTTGTATCTATTGTATGTTTTTCAGTTTGCGGTTACCATGAGGCTTAAAAATACTATTTTATAATCCATTATTTTACCCTGATAACAACTTAACGCTGTTTGCATAAACAAGCAAACATATAAACAAAAAGAAAACTAATAACTTTATGCTTCAACTTGGCCCCTCTCCTAACTTTTTGTTGTTTCTATTTATATCATATTGGACTATGTCTTGAAAAGTTTTGTAGTTAATATTTGTGATTGGTTAATAACTCTTTCTACTTAGGATAAAAGTAGTTTACATACCACAGTTACAGTGTTCTAATATTCTGTGCTTCTCTATGTACTTACTATTACCAGTGAGTTTTGTATCTTCAGAAAATTTCTTATTGCTCATTAACATCCTTTTCTTTCCAATCAAAGAAATTCCTTTAGCATTTCTTATAAGACAGGTCTGGTGTTGATGTTAGCTTTTGTTTGTCTGTGAAAGTCTTTATTTCTCCTGCCTGTTTAAAGATTATTTTCATTGGATATACTATTCTAGGGTAAAAGTACTTTTTCTTCAGCACTTTAAATATGCCTTGCCACTCTCTCCTGTCCTGTAAGGTTTCTATTGAAAATTCTGCTGCCAGAGGTATTGAAGCTCCAATGTACGTGATTTGTTGCCTTTCTCTTGTTGCTTTTAGGATCCTTTCTTTATCCTTGATCTTTGGGGGTTTGATTATTAAATGCCTTTAGGTAGCCTTCTTTGGGTTAAATCTGCTTGGTGTTCTATAATCTTGTACTTGGATATTGATATCTTTCTCTAGGTTTGGAAAGTTCTCTGTTACTATCCCTTTGAATAAAATTCTACCCTATCTCTTTCTCTATTACCTCTTTAAGGTCAATAACTCTTAGATATGCCCCTTTGAAGGTATTTTATAGATCCTGTAGGCATGCTTCATTGTTTTATCACTCTTTTTTATTTCATCTCCTGACTGAATTTTCAAATATCCTATCTTCAAGCTCACAAATTCTCTCTTCTGCTATCAATCAGCTATTAAAGGATTCTGATACATTCTTCAGTATGCCAGCTGCATTTTGCAACTCTAGAATTTCTGCTAGATTCTTTTTAATAATTTGAATCTCTTTGTTAAATTTATCTGATGGAATTCTGAATTCCTTCTCTGTGTTACCTTGAATTTCTTTTAGTTTCCTCAACACAGCTATTTTGAATTCTCTATCTGAAAGGTCACATATCTCTGTTTCTCCAGGATTGGTCCCTGGTGTCTTATTTACCTCAACTGGTGAGGTCACGTTTTCCTGGATGGTGTTAATGCTAGTAGATGTTCTTCAGTGTCTGGGCATTGAAGAGTTAGATATTTATTGCAGTCTTCACTGTCTGGGCTTATCTGTACCCATCTTTCTTGGGAATGCTTTACAGATATTTAAAAAGACTTACGTGTTTTAATCTAAGCTGTATCTGCTTTAGAGGGCATCCCACCCCCAGTAACACTGAGGTTCTTACATACATGTAGAGGTACCTCCTTGATGGTCTTGGGCAAGATCTGGGAGAATTCTCATGATTACCAGGCAGAGAATCTTGTTCTCTTCCCATACTTTCTCCCAAACAGAGCCTCTCTCTCTGTTCTGAGGTACCTAAAGTTAGGAGTGAAGTAACAGAAGCATCCTTGTGGCCACGACCACTTTGGCTACCCTGGGTCAGATTTGAAGCCAGCACAGTACTGAGTCTTGCTCAAGGCCTGCTGTAGTCACTCCCTGGCTACTGCCTATATTCACTTTAGGCCTTGAGGCTCTATAATCAGCAGGTGGCAAAGCCAGCCAGGCCTGCATTCTTCCCTGGGTCCAGAGGTGCTGTTTGGGAGTCAGGAACTAGAGTCAAAAACCTTATAAGTCTACCTGGTATTCTATAGTACTGCAGCTGAGCTGGTACTCAAACCACAAGATGTAGTCCTTCCACTCTTCCCTCCCCTTTCCAAAGGCAGAGGAGCCTCAACCCTTAGCCACCACCACCCAGGCCATGAGGACTACTGCCAGATTACCTCCAAAATTACCTTAAGGCTCCAGGGCTCTTAAGTCAGCTTGTGGTGAATGCTGCCTGACCCAGGACTCAAACTTCATGGCAGTGGGCCCCCTCTGGCCCAGGGCAGGTCCAGAAATGCCATCCAAGAGTCAAGACCTGGAATCAGGGACCCTAAGAGCCAACTTGGTGCTTACCCCACTGTGACCATGCTAATACCTAAGGTGTAAGACAAAGTCCCCTTTACTTTTCCCTCTAATTTTCTCAAACAGAAAGAGTTTTGCCCCATAGTCACCACAGCTTGTAATGTACCAAGTCTCATCTCAAGCCAGCAAGTTTCAGAGGCTCACCTAATGCCCTTGGTGTAGTACCTGGGTGTCACTGCTGCTTATTCAGGGCCCAAGGGCTCTTCAGTTAGCAGGTGATAAATACTGCCGGCACTGGTCCCTTTCCCTCAAGGCAGCAAGTTCCCTTCTGGCCCAGGGTGTGTCTAGAAATATCGTCTGGAAGCTGGGGCCTGGAATGGAGGCCTCATGACTCTAACCAATACCCTGTCTTGCTGTGGCTGAGCTGGTCTCCAAGACGCAAGACAAAGTCCTCTCTACACTTTCTGCTTCTCTCCTCGAGCAGAAGAAAGGAATAAAAGGATCTCTTTTGGAGTCACTGTGCAACCTGCTGTTAGAGGAGGGGTGATGCCAGCACTCCCTTAGCCATCCCAACTGATGTCTCAGTATGTCCAGTGCATCCCGACCCCACCCAGTCCACTGTCTCTGGACCCAGTTCAGCTCTAGACTCGTGTGAGAATTGCAGTCTTTATGGCTTAGACTGCTTTTCAAGTTTACTTGGAGACAGAGAGCACTGTAGCTTGCGGTAGTGAGGTTTGTGGGAACTCAAGTTCAGACCACTGGGACTGGCAATTACCCTCCGGCTAGTGCTGGTGTAAATGTTCCCTCCATGGGCAGGTGGCAGCTGAGTTAGGTCCCGTTTTCCTTTTTGCTTTAATGGGACAGTGCTGAGTTCAATGCCTCACAATTGCTGTCTTATCCTTCCTCCAGTGCCCAGAGATACTATCTGCATCACATTGCTGCTGCTGGGGTTAGGGAAAAGGTAGCATTAGTGATTCAGGACTTTTTTGTTTGTCTGTTTGTTTGTTTACCTCATCGGTGCCTCCTTCAGTGATATGAAGTTACAACCAGGTGCCATGAGTGCTCACCTGATTTTTGGTTCTTATAAAAGGTGTTTTCTTTTTCTGGGTAAATAGTTGTCAAATTGGTGTCCTTGGTCAGAGTAGGGGGATCAGTGGAGCCTTTTATTCTGCCATCTTGCTCCCCTTCCTTTGAAATTCTTCAAGAATTAGGATGTATACAGAGACTGCCTTATTCATCTTTACAAATACAACATCTAGGAAACTACTGAGTTTATAATAGGCAATAAGAAGTGTTTGCAGCTAAATGTACTAGAAATAGTAGACCAAATGGATAATGATGGCATTAAGTTAGAAAGAGAATAGAAAGTCAGTATGTAGAGTGATTAGAGTATAGCTTCTGGCAACAACTAACTATAGGTTTAGTTCTCAAATCCGTTATTTGCTATCTGTATGATTTGGACAAATTATTTAGCTTTTTGGAACTTTAGTTTTCTTCCTTATAAGAAGGGGAAGGTAATCTCTACCTTTGAGGGTGACATGAAGATTAAATGAGAAAATGCATATAAAGCATTTATCATTGAGTATAGTTCATAGTAAAGCTCTCAAAAATGACAGAAAAAATACGAATTTAAATAAAAAACATTTCTGAAAGTAGTATGGTTTTTTCTTCCCTATTCTTTGTTGTTAAAAGGGAACTGGACTTTTGATTCAAAATGGTTGACTGAACACCCAGGTGTATTTCACTTCTTTCCCATGATGCCATTCAGTGACAGTAAAGCTATACCAAAAAGAACAAATCTGTAGACAGTGCTGAAAATAAGAGTGAGTGTGACATCAACAAACAGCAGCTTCCTAAACTATGTGGAAATCTGAAAGCAAATGGGTTCATACTGATGTGCAAGCCACAGAGGAACTTTATCTTGGAAAATGTACCTGAGCAGGTTACATCAAAGATGTGAGTAAATCTAACCCATGGAGCTCCCAAGAGCTCTAAATTTGGAGATGAAACCATGGAGTCAGAGATTATATACTAAGGAGAATAAATTGGAAATATAAGTATTAATATATGTGTAAATATTCAGTAGTTATTGCATTTTGAAATCTGAAAATATGACTATTACATTTTCTAAATAGTAAAAGCTGAATAATAAATTTCAGAAACTATTCAAAATAATCCATTTATTCATTTATCACTCCAGGTCTGTAGAAATCAATGTATAAATTGACCTTTATCATTTTGATTTCCATGGAGAAGCAATTAATCATTAATAATTACCTAGTTTGGAACTGTAACCATTTAGAATTTTTAGTTCTTTTCATTGCTATGCCTAACCCAAGATCAAAATGGGAACATTGATTTAATTTTACCCCTCATCCTATGTCTCTGGACACATATTTTCAACCCCTAAATTATAATGAATTTGAATCCTACAACTAAAATAGAGTCCCAAGAAAGTTTCCAAGCAGTGTCATGTAAACAAAGAACAAAAAAGAGATCTTATATCAGAACAAAATAAGGAAGAAATCTGAAAATCTTTATTTTCTTGTGTTTACCAAGCCAAGCCAAAAAAAAAAAAAAAAAGTAAAGCAAAAATTAGCATTAAGTAAATGGAAATAAAAATAGAATCATTTTCAAAAGTAATCTCAGTTTGATGTAAAACTTTGTAAAGACAAAGATTTGTTGTGACATTCTAGGTTTGTGAATTCCAATTTGCTAATTTTTGATGAGATTGTGGAGGCAGAAGTCATGAATACCAAAGTGGAGAGAAGAGGGAGGGTGTCTGGTTTAAAGTGCATTGATAGGGATGAGCTAGTGCTTTAGATGAATCATAGTTTAGGGAAAGAAAGAAGAATTTAGTACAAATGAAATTCTATTACTTTTTTCTACCTAGCATCTCTTCTTTTAGAACTCAAACCCCACCCACAGCATTCCTGCTCAGACCCGTAGTTTGGATTGGGTTGGTGCCAACCTGTATGCCATCCTTTTCCCTGGCTTCACTCGAGGACCTCACTGGACCTAGCCAAATAGAACGCTTCTTTCCTTTGGCCATGATGATTTGTTCAGAGGGGAGGAAAGTAACCAAAGCTAATCCTTTCCAAGAGTTTTGGCAGGGATATCTGCAGAGATATGATTTCAGAAATATTCAAAAACTATACAAAGAATTAGAAAGATATCTAAAAAGACATAAAGGAAAAGTTAAATACATGAAAAGGCATAGCATATTTGTTATGGGTAGGAAGACTTGGAATTGATAAGATACTAATTATCTCAAAATTAATTCATAGATATTATTCATTTTGACCAAAAACCCAAAATGGTTATTTTATCTGAAGGCATAAATGCATGAGCATAGTTCTCAGATGGAACAGATGGGTGAGATTTTAGCATAAAAAATATAAAGCTGTAAAAGTAATGGGAAAACCATAAGAATAAGTATTATCCAAGTCTTGAAGTAGGAAGCTTTCTAATTTGACATCAAAGATTATAAAGCATAAAGAAAAAGAGAGTTGACACATATCTACACGGAAGAATATACCATATAATATAAAAAATCAAAAGACAAATGATAAATTGAAGAAAAAAGACTTACAACATATGTGAGAGAAATGGAGTTAATATTCATAATATGTAAAGAAAGAGCACATACCAAAAGCATACAAAAATTTCATAAAAAGAAATGGTTACATGACATAGAAAGGCAATCTCAAAGAAAACCAATGACCAATAATCACATCAAAGACAATCAACAAAAATGCCAGCTAATTCAATCATGTGATACCATCTGTCATTCCTCAGAGTAACAAAGATAAGAAAGTACTAGTAATGCCAAGTACTGATGAGAGTAGAAAGAAATCAGTTTTCTCATATTTGTTGGTTTTGGTAGTATAAATTAGTTCAATATTTTTGGAGGGCAATATTTATTTTAACATTGTCATTTTTGCAAAAATAAATTTAAACCATTGAAATGACCATCTAGCAGAACTTATTAAAACAAATTAAGATATAACAATAAAATGAATGCAAAATATTCAACACGCATGAGAGATCTATATGATTATATGTGAAAAAATCCCTGCCACAGTATGTAAAGAGTAAGAGGCATGTTACCAAAAAAGTTATGAGACCAAATATGCAATTGAGTCACCTATAAATTATAATTAAGTTTGCATCTATTTAGTGCTTGTCATGTACCAAGCACTAAACTACATACCAAGTGCTACAGATGTAAGCATACACATATGCAGGCACATGCCCACACATACATGTATACACATGCATCCAATTTTTATCTTTGTGAAGTAGGAAAGCTGGAGTAGAGGGTGGGTGGAGAAGGAAGGTAGGGAGGTAGGAAGGTTCAAGAAGGGGTAAGGTTCAGCAGGATTGCCCGAATATTTTTAGTATGGACATATATTTGCTTTGTTATCAGGAAAAAATTGATCAAGATATTTCCATTTTGGGAGAAAGTGAGAAAAATATGTGATATTTTGTCTGTTCACCAAAAATATTACTCATTATTTTTACAAGATTAACTATAATTTTGATATGAGCCACTTTACCAAAAATAGTGCCCTGTTCATCTTGGTATTTCATCTTAGATTTTTCACATGAAAAATTATTAATACACGGTGGCTCAGTTGAATGACAAGTTACTTTTATTAGACACTTTTGGGAATGATAAGGCTTTGTAAGTTGACTCTGGTTCCCATTATGTTAAGAAATTAATGTTATAAAAATTTGCAGTTTTTAAAAATATGTTTTTCTTCATAAAATACTTATTTTCAATAATATGCAAAAGTACAGTTTTAGGTTTTATAAAAACTCTTTGGACATTTAGTATTTTCAAACACATACATAATATTTATTCTGATGCCTTTAGTGAAGTTCAAATAAATTTATAAACTACATACTATATACAAGCATGTATACACACACATATTTTGGACACCTTGAACATATATATTCTGAAATGGATATATTCTAAGATCATATAAGAAAAATCATTTGTTTTACAAGAATGCCTCCAGCAAGGAGGCACTGGGCCATTGATTCCACCATGCTGTTTTAAGATATATTTGGGCTCACAAACACATAATTAAAAGCTTTGTAGGGTAATAAAACACTTTGACACTAGGGGCAGACCTGTTGACCAAGACTGAAAATATGGAGAATGATGAAAAGGGGTCTTAAATTCAATTTTTAAATTCACAAAGGGTCACTGCCATAGAAACATTTATAACTCAAAGTTTGGCTTTCAGCTTTTCTGTATTGCTATCTTTTGTTGCCAGTTGGTGTAATGAAATATGACCACCTCAACACTTAAGGGAAAGATCAACTCATTTAATCAAATGAAATCAAATAACATGAAAAGTTCTCACCTCTAAGGGTATGGAACTGTCCTCCAACTGTCAGGTGGATAGGTTTCAAGGATCCTCTTGATTAAGGCCTCCAATATCTTTAGAAAAGAAATATCAAAACCTGTCATATAATATTGCACCAAAGTCATGTACAGAAATATGTGGATTTAAAAATCACAAATACAACAGATTGAAGGTTTCAAAATTTGACATCAATTCGCCCTCCTAAACACAGTGCTCTTAGTGTGAAAGTGTCTGTCAAAAAACAAACAGTAATGTTTTCTTTGTAAATTTCTGTACTATCTTCCAGGAATGGTCTGCTAAAACGTATGTGGCAATGCATTCAAGGACATGAGAGTCCAACTTGTAAATGAATTATTTTTTATGAATATGTTGTGCTTACATGCTACAAGATATGTCAACTTCTAGCCCTAAAAACACTGCCATTTTGATTCAGAATTCATGTATTAAGTAGATATAAATAAATATAATTCTTCATCACTAAATACTACGGAGTCGCAACATAAGATTTTGATGAACTGAATGACTAGCTACAGTCCCAGCTACTTAGTACTAAATAAGAGTATCCAAAAAGAATGAATTATTTTTTATGAATATGTTGTGCTTACATGCTACAAGATATGTCAACTTCTAGCCCTAAAAACACTGCCATTTTGATTCAGAATTCATGTATTAAGTAGATATAAATAAATATAATTCTTCATCACTAAATACTACGGAGTCGCAACATAAGATTTTGATGAACTGAATGACTAGCTACAGTCCCAGCTACTTAGTACTAAATAAGAGTATCCAAAAAGAATGAATTTATTTTTACTATAGAGAAAAAAGTCAATTAAGAACTGAGCATACCTACATTAAAAAAAGATCTTATGCATTAGAAATATGAGGTAGATCTTGTTCTCCTGACATTATTTTTGCAAGGCATTGTGTAGATACTTTGTAAAAATTAAAGTCTTGCTTTCCCATGCCCACATGTTATTTAAAATTAAAGGTAGATCTTTAGCAGAAAAATCACTTTGAAGAAAAGCATAGAGCCTATAGAAACACCATATTGAGTTGCTAGCTGTCCTAAGTGAAAAGATCTGATTGTGAATTTTTAAATATCATCTTAAAATCCTATCATACCTTAAAAAACTTAAAATGTGCAAAAGTTCTAAAATGAACTAGAAGCCAAGAAGTAAATGTCTGATATTCAGTAGTACCTGAAAATACAATGTAAAAAAAGTGAGTGTTTGGAAATTATTCCAACACCTTATGTCCTGTATCCATATATTATGGAAAATGGCAGGCCTATCCCAATGTATTAAATGTAAAGCCAAAATTAACCAAATTTTAATCTTCTATATTTCCTTAAAGCTAAGCGGAGGCCTCAGCAACATGAACCCCTGACCACAGAAGTTGTTAGTGAAAAATATACTTTAAAAGTCTTGCTATTCCAAAACACAGCAGAGATCTATGCAGACTGTAATCTGATGAACTCTGCATGTAGGACGAAAAAGAAGATCAAGTGTTGGTCATGATATTTTGTTGGAGAATATGTGGATTGTTCTTTGGTTCTGAAAGGTGAAAGAGTAGGGAAGTGGAGGAAATGATCTTCAAAAGCAAAGATCATCTCCAAAATGTTCCTGAGAAGAATTGACTTAGTCCAATGTTTCAAGACTTGTCTAATTATAAAACAATTACCTACACTCTTGTTAAAAATACAGATTTCCAACATTCACCTTGCCCAAATTATGATCCAGGAGGATTGGAGTAGTGGCATCATCTGTATTTTTGAGGAGCACCCCAAGTGAGTCTTATGATAAGATAGGTGTGACAAACACTTTCCTAATCTTAATTGCTCAACCTTGCACTTTACCAACACAGCCTGATAACTAACCATTCAGTATTGAATAAAGAAAACCACGTTCATTCAACTAAACAAGATTGAAGAGAAAACAAATTTCACATTACTTTAATGGGTACAAATTAAGCCAAAAATATATTAATTTATGTCATGTGCTCTTTTAAGTAATCTACTATTATAATTTTGTCAGTGATGATGCTAGGAAAAATGGACTACTGTAAGTCACAGCATGTCTTTATACTGCTATTATCTGATAAAGATGTGTTTTAATTTAAAT
Organism: Trachypithecus francoisi; assembly: GCF_009764315.1. Classification (NCBI taxonomy): domain Eukaryota; kingdom Metazoa; phylum Chordata; class Mammalia; order Primates; family Cercopithecidae; genus Trachypithecus; species Trachypithecus francoisi. Next base: position 60,722,930 of record NW_022681458.1, read on the forward strand.
AAGTAGAGAAATACATTTGTTATCCCATTCCGTTATTCCATTTTCCAAAATCTTCTCCAAACCAACAATTTAATAATTCTTAACATGCAGCACTGCTACTTATATAATTAGCATATAGTGGTCTTCAGGTTTTTAAATGAACTTACTTATGTATTTATTTTTTATAATTTCAACTTTTATTTTAGATTCATGGGGTACCTATGGCAGGTTTGTTACATGGGTATATTGCATGAGGTTGAGGTTTGGGATATGAATGATTCCATCATGCAGGGGCTGAGCATTGTACTCAATAGGTACATTTTCAGTCCTTCCCCGCTCCCCAGCTCCTTCCTCCATTAGTCTCCAGTGTCTATTGTTCCCAGTTCCCATTTATAAGTGAGAATATGTGGTATTTGGTTTTTTTTCCTGAGTCAATTTGCTTAGGATGATGACCTCCAGCTGTATCTATGTTGCTGTAAAGGATATATATTTTTTCTTTTTTATGGCAGCATTGTATTCCATAATACATTTGTACCACATTTTCTTTATCCAATCCACCATTGATGGGCCCCTCGGTTGATTTCATGTCTTTGCTAGATCTTAAATTAAATCTAACATCTCAGTTAAAGGAACTACAAAAATGAAAACAAACTAACTCCAAAGCTAGCAGAAGAAAAGAAATAACTAAAATTCAAGCAGAACTGAATGAAACTGAGAACTCAAAAATCCAAAGGATCAAGGAAAAGAGAAGATTCAAATAAGCACAATCAGAAACAACATATGTAACATTACCACTGACATCACAGAAATACAAAAGATCCTCAGAGATAGTATGAATACCTCTATGCATACAAACTACAAAACCTAAAGGAAATGGAAACAATCCTGGAACACACAACCTCTCAAGATTGAATAAGGAAGATATTGAAACCCTGAACAGATCAATATTGTGTTCTGAAATTGAATCAGTCATTAAAAAAGACCCTACCAACAAAAACAGGCCCTGGACCAGATGGATTCACAGCTGAATTCTACTAGATGTATAGAGAAAAGCTGGTACCAATTCTACTGAAGCTATTCCAAAAAAATCAAAGAGGAAGGACTCCTCCATAACCAATTCTACAAAGCCAGCACTACCCTGATATCAAAACTTAACAAAGGCACAATAAAAAAAAATAGAAAACTGCAGGCCCGTATCACTGATGAACATAGACACAAAAAATCCTCAACAAAATACTAACAAACTGAATCCAGCAGCACATCAAAAATTTAATTTACAATGATCAAGTATGCTTTATCCCTAAGATGTAAAACTGATTCAACACATGTAAATCAATACAGGTGATTCATTACATAAACAGAATTAAAAACAAAAACCTGATGATCATTTCAATAGATGTGAGAAACCTTTTGGTAAAATTCAACTCCTCATGATAAAAACCGTCAACAAAAAAGACATCAAAAGAACGTACCTTAAAATAATAAGAACCATCTGTGACAGACCCACAACCAACACCATACTGAATGGGCAAAAGCTGGAAGCATTCCCCTTAGGAACAGGAATGGCCGGGCGCGGTGACTCACGCCTATAATCCTAGCACTTTGGGAGGCGGAGGCAGGCAGATGAAGTAATGGAGACCTTCCTGGCCAACATGGTGAAACCCCGTCTCTACTAAAACCACAAAAATTAATTGGGCATGGTGGTGCATACCTGTAGTCTCACCTACTCAGGAGGCTGAGGCAGGAAAATTGCTTGAACCCAGGAGGTGGAAGTTGCAGTGAGCTGAGATGGCACCACTGCACTCCAGCCTGGAGACAGAATGAGACTCCTTCTCAAAACAAAACAAAACAAAACAAAACAAAACAAAAAACAGGAAGAAGACAAGGATGCCTACTCTCACCACCCCTATTCTACACAGTACTGGAAGTCCTAGCCAGAACAATCGGGCAATAGAAAGAAATAAAAGGCATCAAAATAAGAAAAGGAGTCAAATTATCTTCCTTCACTGATGGTATGATTCTATACATAGTAAACCCTACAGACTCTGCCAAAAGGCATCTAGACCTGATAAACGACTTCTGCAAAGTTTCAGAATACAAAATCAATGTACAAAAATCAGTAACATTTCTATACACCAATAACATTGAAACTGAGAGCTAAATCAAGAATGTAATTCCATTGACAGCAGCCACACATACACATAAAAACATACCTAGAATTACATCTAACCAAAGAAGTTAGTAGTCACTGCAAGGAGAACTTTAAAACACTGCTGAAAGAAGTCAGAGATAAAACAAGCAAAAGGAAAAACATTCCATGCTGATGGATGAAAAGAGGTAGTATCAATAAAATGGCCATACCCCACCCCCAATGCAATCTACAAATTTAACATATTACTATCAAACTACCAAAATCACTTTTCACAGAATCAATTTCACCAAAGCAGCATGGTACTGGTACAGAAACAGGTTTTTTTTTTTTTTTTTTTTAATGAAGTATCCCTTTGTCTCATATTGAGATTCTGAAGCCATGTACATATTCAATTTAATAAAACAGACTTTATATTAGAAAAAAATTCAGAAAACAATATTTTTCTATTTTAAAACTTTTGAAAAGGCTAGTTCTCCCCTCTCTAAGTAATTCTTCTTATCCATGATTATTAAAAGTATTTTATATTGAGTAGTCCACTGAGGATTTTGGTTGGTCGTCTTAGGATCCCAATCATCCCAATTGCTCCTTTGTTCCTAAAGTGCATGAATCTACCCTCACCTCAGATGATGGGTTCACAGTTTCTGCCACCAGCTGTCATCAGAAAGCCAATGAAAATGTTGTATTAAATAAGATAATTGCATATTCCAACCATCTCTCAGGTTGCTCTAAATTCTTCCTTGGATCAATGAAGTGGACTACCAAAAACCTACATAGTTGAATTCCATGAACTTTATCCTTCATGGAGTTTGCATCACTGAATTGTCCACTGGTGGTAAGACGGACTTTTATCAGAAGATCAAACAGAAAACAATACATTAATATTTTTGCTTCAGCAATCGAGTGTTGAAACCATAATGTGTATTTACTGTAATATGCTCTCTATATAAATCCCCTTGTAAGAAATCCCATTAAGAAATTATTGTTAAGAAAAATATTGCTTTATCTGAATAATTGGCATACTTTTCCCGTACAGATACTGAGAAATGACATGACTGAATATATTCTACTTTTAAATTGGCTGTCATGAATCTTAAAGCCAAATTTAAAGCTTAAATTTGAAAGCTCAAATATACAAAGATACCTCTCTCACATATTTAATCACACAGATATACATAAATTCACACATTGACTCATCTTTGCTTTTTTAACTATTATATACTAAGAAAAATATCCTGATTATTTTCTACTATCATTTTTTAAGTTTTAAAAATAATTCACCTCAATTATTTTGTGGGACAAAAAAGGATTTCCTACTTCTACTACTGTCAATACTAATACTATCCAGCAACTATTAATGAAAATTACTTTGAGCTCAATTGCTAGGACTATTTCAATACTAAAAATGAAGTCATTAAAGTTTAAGGGGTTAAATAACTGATTCACAGCCTCACCACTAGTAAATGTCAGACTCAAGTTTTGAAGCTAGGTCTTAGATCCGAATTTAATCTCATATATTTAACCACTGTGGTATGTTATAAATAACAAACATAGAATTTACTAATTTCTCTAACAGAAATTAGTAAGCAAAATTTCTCTAATAGAAATTTTAACAGTATACTGATTTGAAATCATAAACCATTGTTATGTGTCAATCTTTATTTTCCATTTTTAGTCAGTGATATTTGTATCTCACAAATAGAGCTTAATATTCACTCTATTGATTACAGGCTGATATATTAGGTTAAGCATAATATTTTTGCACCAACCTAATAGTTTGGATGTCCCATCCAAATTTCATATTAAGATGTAATACCCAGTGTTGGAGGTGGGGCCTGGTGGGATGTGTTTGGGTCATGGGGGCAGATCCTTCATGGCTTGATTCTGTCCTCATGATAGTGAGTTCTCATGAGATCTAGTTGTTATAAAATGTGGCACTGCTCCACCCAGCTCTTGCTCCTGCTTTCATTATGTGACATATCTGTTCCCACTTTACCTTCTGCTATGAGTAAAAGTTCTCTGAGGCCTCCCCAGAAGCCAAACAGATGCTGGTGGTATCCTTCCTGTACAGCCTGCAGAACCATGAACCGATTAAACCTCTTTTCTTATAAATTACCTATCTCAGGTATTTCTTTATAGCAATGCAAGAACAGCCTAACACAAAGGCCATCCCTTGTATCTTTGTACCTCTCACCGTAACAATTCAGGGGCTTATACACAGTTGTAAGGCAGAAAATTATCAAAAAGTTTTTAACTTAACAAAAACAACCAAAAACCTAGCAATTAAACAAAAAGAAACTATTCTTGTGTTACTCAACTATTAAAGACTGAAACTTAATAATCCTACTCTGCTTCACTATTGGCCTCCTTGGTCATTAGCAAACTCATACTGCATTAGATTCCAAAATCAAATGCCTGAAAGAGATGTCAGAAGTTATGTATTGTGTGTCTGCCTCACTTGATTTCCCTCAAATCCTAGCACCTAATTCTAAGCTGCCATGTACAAGAAGTGTACTCTATTATATCAGTCGTAACATAAAGTTAGTTTCCTTGCAATAGTCTTCCTTTGAAAAATGGATCTGAGAATGACAAGTAGAAGGTGGCTGCCTACATTTCCTGCTAGTGGTAAGCATAATTTAGATTGTGGATTCTTGGAAGACTGCCATGTAGACAGGTGGTTCTCTACATTTTTATTCAGAGCTCATATTTCTAAGTGCTGAGAAACCACAATGATAGATGGTATAAAATACATGGCTAGATATTCAAGGAATTAGTTTAAGTCAAATATTCATCAATTCTGTCTTCTAACATTTGCTCTCTGGAGTCAGGAACTAAATATTCAGATGCCCTAGTCTATCAAATCATGGCATGTTAGACCTCAAAACTTTGTATGGAATTTTCTATAAGTGCTGTTTCTCATTCCCGTAGGGAAGCGAAAGCTATCCTTTAAATATAAACTATAAACTATAGACTGTCAATTTAGACCAGCTTTCTAAACCTATTTATTAGCAAAAGTGAAACAAAAAAACCAGTTTTAAAGCTTGCTTGTATTACATACACAGTCTGAAAATGTACTTTATTCGTTTACATGTATAACTTGATAGACAAAGTTAATAATCTTTAACAATTACTTTTACTGTTATAAGAGCGAATTGAAGTTATGCAAGGTTCTGTATATGCTTTATTTTACAAGTCAGAAATCAATATTATATGGATCACTATCAAAGCAGGCTTCTTTCTTGGCCTCCAAATCTAATCAATTACAAGCAAACTTCCTCACAATTTCTCAAACCCATCCTTTCTCCCCTTCACCACTGACATGGCCTTTGTTCAGGCAACCATCATTTCTGGTCTGATTAATTACCATTGTCCTAACTCGGCCAAGTTTATCCTCTTTTGATCTATGCCTCACATTACTACCAGGGTGTTATTTCTAAGACCTAATTATACCACTCCCTTGTTTAGAATCCTTTAATAATACCCAAAAGACTATAAAGGATAAATCCTACCTACTTATTATGTCACACAAGGCCATTTTAAATCTGGTATCTACTACTCATCCAGCCTCATCTCCTATCACTCACTCTCACTCCTTCATCCTAGGAATTAGCAAAATGCTTTGCATGTAGTTGACAATCAGTATGTTGAATTAATGATTTAATTGTTTTAAGACATTGATACACAGAAAGGTTAAGTGACTTGTTCACTATCAATACAAGCTGCTATGGCTACTGAACCATTTTTTGCTACTTTATAAATCCACCAAATAATCAAAGAGGTAAGCAATTGCCTTGCTCTCTACATGATACATCCATTAGAGCACACTTAAAGTATTGAGTGTTCAACCCTGAGTAAAATATTTTTCTCCCTTAAATAATACAGATTATAAAAATTGGATAAAAGTGGGGTTGGTCTCTGCACCAAGTTAAGAAATTGCTCCTGTATTCATATTCTTCATTAATACCTTCTCCCAGTCTGGTCCTTCACTATACAGGCACATCTATTCAAACCATATGCTGTCAGTTTCCTTGCATATGCTTCCCCATGGGCTATTTCAAGGAAATTACCAGCTTTCAAGTGAGGTCTTAGAGTAATGTGTAGGCTTCAAGAAAATGTGTGCTATTTTACCGTTATCCCTTATGTCTTTGACAATTTGCAATTTTATAAATCACAACATAAACATAATTTTAAAATAATTTTAGTCATATGTTTTAACCCTCATAGGAAATTGTGCTATGCTTAATGTATTTAATAAATCATTAAATAAACCAAATGAAAGTAGAATGTGATATAAATAGACATGAAAGGCTTTCCCTGGATGAAATTTAACTTTACAAATGAGTCAAGAGACTTGACCAAGGGGAAGGCAGCCAGAATGTCTCAAGGGGGAAAAAAAGCAATATACAAGCAATTGCATATGATTCCATGTTAAAATAACTCCAGTCTTTTCCCCCTGTCATATGGATGCAACTATTTTGTCTTATAAGTTTACGTATAATTCACTCTGAATCTTAAAACTTTTTCATTTCACCCTTTGACAGGGCTCATCATAGAATGAATTTCAGGCCCATGTAAGTTTTAAACAGCGAATTATGATTCTTTCTTTCTGAAATCTTTAAATCTCTTTGCTTTTCTTCTGTTCTCGCCAGCCTCCCCAATATTTTATACATGTATAATAAATTATATGTGATCTCTGTCCTGGATATTCAGTGCTAAATGTGATGGAAACTAAGGCTTGTACTATTCTCTTCCCTCTTGAATCTCCAGTTCTGGTTTGGTAAAAGTAAAGGATATCATTTGTTATGAGCATCCTTAACAATATGTTTTAATTAATTTTATTAAAAAGCATATACTATGCAGTGCTTCATGGTAGAAACAAAGTTACTATGAATAAAATAATTTGTTCATAATTTGTTCATATGGACAAAGAAGATTCAACAATTTTCTCTCTCTTACATCCTTAAGTGATGTCATATTGATGAATTATTGGATGAAAAATAATTTCTAAGAAAGACAGAGAACATAAAGATTTTAATTTCCCTGATTTACTTTTTAAGGCAAGATTTTGCTATTTTGCTTGTATTTGGAATTATAAGACTGAGGACTAGCTCAGATGCAAACTAATTTTTAGAAAGCTACCTAATATCCCCTAACCTTCAATTTCTTAACCTGGAAATTAAAAGGGTTGGATTGGACCATTTAATCTCTGAATGCTCCCCAAAGCCCCATTCAACTTACAGCATTCTGCAATTTCATTTTGCTTGTTGTATATAATTTCTCACTTCCACTGTGGTACTTTTCATATATCAGAAATGTCTTATTTATTTTGTTTGTGGTACAATGTTAAAATAAATATTGTATTTGCATAAACATTCAGGGAGCATAACATTTTCTTATTTAGAAAGAAGAGTACAACCTCAGGGGGATGAGATACATCATAATATCTCTCATAATTATGGTCACATTTTTATCATGATCATACCTTGAGAATGGGAGTATGAACCCTTTATTTCAGATTGATAAGGAGACCAAATAGTTATCTAAAACAAAGATTTTTTTTTTTTTTTTTTGAGATCTCACTTTGTCCCCCAGGCTGAAATGCAGTGGTGCCATCTAGGCTCACTGCAGCCTCAACCTCCCAGGTTCAAGCGACCTCCTGCCTCAACCCCCCAGGTAGCTGGACTACAGGCATGTACCACGATGCCTAGCTAAGTTTTGCATTTTTCTGTGGAGATGGGGTTTCGCCAGGTTGCCCAGGCTGGTCTTCAACTTCTGAGCTCAAGCAGTCTGCCCTCCTCAGCCGCCCAAAGTGCAAGGATTATAGGCGTGAGCCACCGCGCCCGGCTAGAACAAATACTTAAAAAAAAAAAAATTGGACCTTAAAGACAAAAAAATTAAAAGACTTATAATGGCCATACTAATATTTATATAGTACTTATCATTAACAGACTCCATGCTTTCAAAAATAGGCTCCAGAGTAGAAATAGGTTTTCTACATGAATTAATGTGATGGAGCTGAAGCACCAAGAGTTACCTGCTTCTTTGCTCAAGAACAGCAACTGAATCCAACTGCTTTCTACTAGGTGAAGGGTCAAATATTGTAAAGTGGAAAATATCTCAGGATGTCTGCCCATCCCACTTCTCCATCTTTGAGAAGGGTCACTCACGCCCTTAGTAACCATTTTTGTACTTTGCTCCCTGTCCACAGCTGATTGGACTGTAAGTGGAAACCCTCCCCTTGCATAGTCAATCCATTGGCTGAATTATAACAAAGAATATTTCTAGTAATTGGGTGAAGAGACACTAGCTAGTTGGTCAGTGGCACTCAAGCTGGAAGTCTATGTAAGCTAGGAGTGGGTGCCACAGGTACCCTGAACTATCAAGAGAAAGATGGAAGAAGGGAGGGAAACAGAGAATGAGAGGGGTAAAAAGGGAGAAAGGGGTGGATAGGAGACAGGGAGAGTAAGAGAGAGAGGAGTGAAAGAGACAAAGATAGGGGTGGGGATTCAGACTGAAAAAGAAAGATAAAGAGCTATATCTCTACTCTTGGGTTGTATTTCAAAAAGTATGCATCCCAATAAATTCTCCTCCTTAATTCAATCTAATTTGAGTTGATATTTTTTTCTTGTAAGTTATCTTTCCATAAGACCTAATGACTCTCAAATCAGTTCATGACTCTTTCCCTAAACTCTCTACTACTGGGCCAGTGTGGTATCTAGTAACTACTACTAATATTTGCAAAAGTAGATAAGTGGGTTCCACTAACTATGAAACAGTTAACTATTTCCGTAAATGATAGCTTGGTGCCAAATACATTTAAAAGTGATGTGATTTTTTTTTGTTTTTCTTTCACTGTAAAAGATCAATATTCTTTCTAGTCAACTTCCAAAAATAAAAAGAAGCCACAGAATGACTTTAGTGAGATCCTGGATTTTCCCTTTCTCTACTTTTTTTGCAGAAAGTAAGTTTTTGCTCTACTAGTTGTGATTAGAAAGAATATACTATGTAAAAGTGGTGGAAACGACAATTGATTCATAAGAGTTTTTGTTATTTCTGATAACTTCTTATGCCCTGAGAGTACAAAACTACTTAAAAATGCTTTTTGCATTACAAATTTTAACACACCAGCATGGGAATGGTTTGGGTTGCATTGAGTTTGAAAACGTGCAAAAATATTGCTTCTGACATCAACAATTGATCCCCTAATTTTAAATTCTTTTTCTGTATGTATCTGTCAGGTTATTTGAGTATACATTGGTATATGACATCAATTAGAAAAGGAGAACCATTATGAGTGACATAGAAAAAAAAAGGGTAGGCAGCGGTAAGGAAAGATGGACCTCAATGGATAGCGGAAGGCAATGATAAATTGGATCTGAGGCCAGCTTCTCATGACCTTCGACTTAAATGCTGTGGGTGTTCTGTGATGGAAACTACAATTGATTCATAAGAATGTGTGTTTTTTCTGATTACTCCCTAAGCTCAGACAAGCACAAAACTACTTAAAAATGGTTTATGCATTATAAATTTTAATAAACTAGTGTGGGAAAAGCTGGAGCTCATTATCACAGAGCTCAACATGCACCTTACTTGGGAGTCAGAAGCTGCAGGCCTTGCCAGGAGCTGGAGGAGCTGCAGGCCCACCACTGCTCAGCACCAACAAGGTGAGCCCTCAAACAAACAGCAACGCTAGAAGGCTGCAAACAGAGCAGTGCCCTCAATTGACCTTCCCAGCATAAAAGAACATGCTTTCTGCTTTGCTTCCGCTTCCACCTACCACATCTCATGCACTGTGTCTTTTGCATCTCACATTAACCTGGAAGTACGCAGGCAAAGAATAGAGGGAAATATCCTTCCAGCTTAGTTAATATCACATAAATCTACCACACTGTGGTTCTTGCTTGCTACCATCCTCTTATTGGTGAAATACAACAAAGCCCAAATCTTAACTTCCTCATTGATTTGACAAGTTATTCTTGGGTTAAAACAAGAAAAATTATAACATTACTAAGTTTCAAGTTTAGCTTTTTTTTCTCACCAGAAACAGTGTTTTACATACCGTAAGTGCTCATGAATATTGATAAGTTGAATCACATGAAATCAGGTGCTTTACAACCCACCATATGTGCTTGACCTAATCCCTCCTTGTTATCTATGTTATGGTCCCTTGACCATCAGATTGAGCCACATATTTATTTTTCATTTACTGTCTCTTGCCAGTTCTTTCTTGAGCACTTGCCAGTAATACACAACATAATATAACCTATGGTTAGTTCCCATGGCTCTTGAAATTTTTCAAATTATAAAGAGAGAGTGTCTGATGACAAATAGCTGGATTTATAGTAATAAATCATGTAATTTATTCATGTAAATAAAAACTGTATGACTGGAGTTGTTGTGCTATACTTTTCTGACGGATAAACAAAGCATTTACTTCATTTTATGCTTTGGCTGTTTGCAAAGCTTTCCTGGGTTGCACGGGTCATTTTTATGTAGGATAAATCGACATGTCTCCTGTTAGTAGAGCTCTGCTCTTTCCAACGGTTTCTTAATGTTTGTGAAGTCATGGAACCCTCATAAGAATGTATGAAAGCTATGTACCCTCTCTATGTATACATATATATATATAAATTACATATATATAAATTATATATGTGTGTATACACACACACACACACATATATATGATTTTATACAATTGTAAAGGAGTCAGAGACCTTCTGTAGCCATCTACAGATCCCCTCTGGAAAGCAAATAGACCTCAAATCTAAAACTTCTATTCTTGTCTAATGATGGTTATGAAGAAGATACTTGAAATCTCTAAGATATTAATTCAAATGTATCATAACTACATTGAAATCTCCTCATGGGGGTGGAAATACTTTACATTTTTAAAAAACCCTACAAGCCTCTCTACTAGGCAGTGACTCTGTGTCTCTGACACTGTTTTGGTGTTTACAGGCTGCCTCTTCCATACTATCTGTGTTTTTATTTCTTTTCATTACCATTTTGACCACCTGCTTGGTGTTCTAACACAGTTCTTTCTAACTTAATTGGTGCCCAATTCGTGTGTTTTAATACATTTTAAATTACCATGTATTATATGGATCTTACTCGTCTTTATGAAAATATTCTCAAATTTTTATATCATGTTTTTACATTTGATGCGTGAATCTCAAAGTTATTTTCATTCCATGTGGTGCTGATCTACTGTTAAGGTTTGGATACTGGTGACAATTTCCAAGCAAAAGAAGAGATTTCTGTTTTAGTAATTGAGCCCAGTTGATTTTAGAAAGTAGATTCTCACAATTTAAAAATGTCCAGTTTCACAAGGAGAAATTTTTCAGCCTACACACATCTGTATAGATTGTCCATCGTCTAAATCATAAAGATTCTGATTTTTTATTTGTTCTGGCATGAAATTAAGTACAACATCTGTTTTGCACATGTTTTACCTTTTTATCCCTTTTGCTCATTACTGCAGTTTTCCTACCCAAAGATTTCCAACTGAAAATGTTTTTGAAACCTTGATCTGTATTCTTAAAGAAAATTTTTTAAATACGTTTTCTGTGCTTAAAAATTAATAAACATGTTTTATTGCCAAAGTGAGTAAATCTTCACTTTGGTAAGGTGATCCTCACTTGGTAAGGTGATCTTCACCAAATTAAGAAAAAAAGGAAGCATTTCTATATCGCTGTGTCTAAGACTGGCTTTTCTCTTTTTTTTTATTTTTTATTTTTATTATACTTCAAGTTCTAGGGTACATGTGCATAATGTGCAGGTTTGTTACATATGTATACTTGTGCCATGTTGGTGTGCTGCACCCATCAACTCGTCAGCACCCATCAATTCATCATTTATATCATGTATAACTCCCCAGTGCAATCCCTCCCCAAACTGGCTTTTCTTTAGCAAGGTGGTAAGGAAGATACAAAGTATTACTCAGGTGTTACCATGCCCTCCTGACATAGCTGTAGTTTTGCCTCGGATGAGGCAATGTGGACACCATACCCTCCTGCATGGGTTCTGCTTTCAGGATTGGCCAGAACTCTGTCTCCCTGAACTCCATCCAGCTAAAGTCTGTGACTCCCAAAAAAGTAAGAAAGAGGGAAAATGGGTTGAGAGACTTACTGATATGCTGCATTAGAAGATGAAAACTTCATAGTAAAATATCATAGGTGGGGACAAAACAGAACACTATATTCTAAAAAATTTTACTGAATCATTTTTTTTTTCACATACAGTCAGGCAGCCATGGGGATATGTTCTGAGAAATGCACTGTTAGGTGACTTCATCATTGTGCAAACATCATAGAGTATTCTTAGACAAACCTAGATGATATGGCCTATATACACCTAGGCTATAAGGTATAGCCTATTGCTCCTTTGGCTGCAAACTTGTCCAGCATGTTACTATATTGAATAATGTAGCCAATCCTAACATAATGGTAAGTATTTATGTATCTAAATATAGCTAAACATTGAAGAGGTACAGTGAAAATACGATATAAAAGATTTAAAAATGGTATGCCTGCACTGGGCACTTACCATGAATGCAGCCTGCAGGACTGGAAGTTGCTCTGGGTGAGTGAGTGAGTGAGTGAGTGGTGAGTGAGTGAGTGAGTGATGAGTGAATGTAAAGGCCTAGGATATTACTGTACACTACTGGAGACCTAATAAACACTGTGCACTTAGGCTACACTAATTTTTAAAACTTTTCTTTCTTCAATAATAAACTAACCTTAGCTTACCCTAATTTTTAAATAAACTGTAATTTTTAAAACCTTTTGACTCTTTTGTAATAACATAGCTTGAAACAAAACACATTGTATAGGTATACAAAAATATTTTATTCATATCTTTATTCTATACGCTTTTTTCAATTTTTAAAATTTCATCTTTATACTTTCAAACTTTACGTTTAAAATGAAGACACAAACACACACATTAGCCTAGGCCTACATGGGGTCAGGATCATCAATATCACTATCTTCCACCTCCACCTCTTGTCCCCCTGAAAGGTCTTCAGGAGCAATAACAGGCATGGAGCTGTCATCTCCTATGATAACAATGCCTTCTTCTTCTGGAATGCCTCCTGAAAGACCTGCCTGAGGCTGTTTTACAGTTAACTTTAAAAAAAATAAAATAAAACGAAAGCAGTGCATGCTAATGATGATAAAAAGCGTGATAAATACATAAGCCAACAACCTAGCCTTTTATTATCATTATCAAGTATTATATACTATGCATAATTAAATGTGCTAGACTTTTATACTACTGGCATTGCAGTAAGTTTGTTTACACTAGCATCACCACAGACACTTGAGCAATGTGTTGTACTATGAGGCTACCATGTCCCTAGTGATAGAAATTTTTCAGCTCCATTATAATCTTAGGGGACTGCCATTGTATATGCAGTTCGTTGTTAACTGAAACATTGGTATGCAGCACATGACTGTATTTTTCCTTTCTTCTGCCCTCAGATTTTCAGATGCTACGCAGATTTCTTTTCTTTTCTTTTTTGTTTTTTTTTTGAGACAGAATTTCGTTCTTGTTGCCCAGCCTGGAGTGCAATGGTGTGATCTTGACTCACTGTAACCTCCATCTCCTGGGTTCAAGTGATCCGCCTGCCTCAGCCTCCCAAGTAATTGGGATTACAGGCGCACACCACCATGTCCAGCTAATTTTTGTACTTTCAGTAGAGATGGGGTTTCACCATGTTGGCCAGGCTGGTCTTGAACTACTGACCTCAGGTGATCCACCCACCTCGGCCTCCCGAAGTGCTAGGATTACAGGCGTGAGCCACCGTGCCCGGCCTAAGCAGATTTCACTTCTAAATTCCTTCCTTAGAGATACTTGAAACCCTTTCCTTCTCTCCCTAAAGAGATTCTGCTGGGTGATGGGGAGGGGAGGAAAGAGGTAGATGGCTCTGAGAAGACTAAGAGGGGGAGGAGAGATTCCTTGGGATTGGAGAGAAAACTGTGTGGGTCCCTTGCTAGTATGTATGTGGGGAAGGTTTGTCTCCAGGGTCAGAAGTCACATACATATGATACCATTCTGTGAAAACAATAACCATCACCCACCAGTGTCCAGAAGGAAACCAAAATAAATATGCCTGAAAATTTAAGGAACTTGTATTGAAATCGTTTGCTCTTCTTCTAGTATATAATATTAAAACTTTTATGAGCATTGCTTTCCTTTTAGCTCTGTTTTCCAAAAGAAATCTAGTTGGATCCACATAACTTAGGTGCCTCAAGCTATCTTTCTCCTAATTACTGCATGAATTCATATCATCATCATTATAAGGTAAATTTAAATGTACCCACACAGGCTGAAGCATTCCTGGAAGTGCAATTCTCTATGGAAAATAATGCTAGACACCACAATAAAAGAAGCCAAATGTGTTAAAATGCAAGGTTAAAATTAATAAGAAAGTATTTTTAGTCTCTTTTAAACATATTAAATATTGTACAATTGTGCACATTTATCAAATTTCTGGTTTCCCCCACATATATAATTAGAAAGCTCTAATTTGAAAGATATCACTTTAAATAAATTTTCTGTTGTTCAATTCTTTGAGAAATCTCAGAAGCTGAAAATACTAATTTATGATAGGCGAGGAAATCACTCACCAAGAAAAACAACCTGATACCCATCCTAAAACAATGCTGTGGTTTGGTTCAACTATCCCTTACTAAGCCACTTTCCAAATTAACATTGAGAAAGGGTTTTTTGATGATATTCCTTTTGCAAAACATTAAATAACTACAGAAAACACAAAGCTTCCTAAACCTTCCTAATTATGTCTTCACTTATATGCATTTTTAATGAAGAAATCAAAGTAATTGCTAACTCTGTAGTAGTGGAGTATACAAATCCATTTATTTTTGTTTAAAAAACATGCAGCTGTCTGAGAGCCTTTAGGAGGTGAAGTTACATGACTCCCCAACATGGGACGTTCTTAGCACTTACAGCTTACACACATAATTTTTCCACCACTTGTTCTTTACATTTAGCAGTGAATGGCTAAATCTGGAAATACTGTGTCTTGTTACTAAAAAAACAGCACTACACTTGGTAGTCCAAAGACTTGTTTCATATTCAGCAAATTTCTGAAACCCAGAGTGTAAAATTGGGTGTAAAAAGGTCCATGACAGCCAACTATTGCATTTTTTAAGTAGCTTTTAAAAATAAACTTTTAGAGAAATTGCAGATGGTTTTGTTTGCCAGCTTAGACCTGATTATTTTTCATAAATATCAGGAGGGTTTTGAATGAATGCAGGGTTATGTCCTAGGCAGTTAACAAAATATACGTGAGTATGACTATAAGTAATGAAACATTTTATCTACCACACATGTTTGCATTCTATCCAATTATCTTACATGATGATGTGGTTTAGCTCTGTGTCCCTACTCAAATCTCACCTTGAATTGTAATAATCCTCTCTTGTCATGGAAGGGAGCCATGGGAAGTAATTGAATCATGGGTGGGTGGGTTTTTCCTGTACTGTTCTCATGACAGTGAATAAGTCTCATGAGATTTGATGGTTTTTATAAAGGGGACTTCTCCTGCATAAGCCCTCTTGGCTGCCGCCATGTAAGACGTTTCTTTGCTCTCGCTTCCTCTTCTGCCATGATTGTGAGGTCTTCCCAGCCATGTGTAACTATGAGTCTGTTAAACCTCTTTCCTTTATAAATTACCGAGTCTCAGGTATGTCTTTATTAGCAGCATAAGAACAGACTAGGCCGGGCGCGGTGGCTCAAGCCTGTAATCCCAGCACTTTGGGAGGCCGAGACGGGCGGATCACGAGGTCAGGAGATCGAGACCATCCTGGCTAATACGGTGAAACCCCGTCTCTACTAAAAATACAAAAACTAGCCGGGCGAGGTGGCGGGCGCCTGTAGTCCCAGCTACTCGGGAGGCTGAGGCAGGAGAATGGCGGAAACCCGGGAGGCGGAGCTTGCAGTGAGCTGAAATCTGGCCACTGCACTCCAGTCCGGGCGACAGAGCGAGACTCCGCCTCAAAAAAAAAAAAAAAAAAAAAAAAAAAAAAAAAAAAAAAGAACAGACTAATACACATGGCAAGTACATGGCATTTTCGGCAGATAATTTGAGGTAGTGGGCAGCGACATGGGACAAGGAATTGGCAGCATCTGGGGGTGGGAAAGACTGTATCAGCAATTGGCTGTTCCTGTGGTCACTTATTTTCCTTTAAGCCCCATTCCTCCCCTCTGTATAACGGAGATTGTACTAATTATAATAAATCTGATGTGATGATTAACTGCTAATAGCATATATGGAAAATATGGAGTCCAGGGTCTCATGCAGAGTCTTTGATGACATTGAGATTATTGTGGCTATCACTAAGATGATGACAACTGCAGCACATGCTGTCTGAGTTCCTCCCAACTCTCTCAGATCTCTTTTGATCTGCCTGGATATGGTGCTTCCATTTTCAAAAGCCATACCTGTGATACTTCCTCAGAGGGTTACTCTCTGGCTGCCACAGTCTATGATTGCTGTGGACAGAGAACAGAAATTAGCTGAAAACTTATATCCTTACCACTAATAGGACTTGTGTGGGTATAAATACCCCCATTTCCCCAGCACTTGCCAGGGAGATCTCTGAGGTATGGCCTGCATGCCTCCAGAGTTTCTTCATCTCACTGGAACTTGGCTTAATCCACCCTGGCTTGGCCTCCTTTCCTTCCCAGTCCCACTGTCTGTTCCTCTTTTTTTCCCTTGGGAATATTTCTTAGTAAATGACTTTTCCACAAATTCTCATCTGAGAGTCTGCTTCTGAAGAGCACTAATCTAAGGTAGCAATGAAGAAAGAGATCAAGAAGCAGAGAAGAAAGATGTAATGGTTAATTTCACGTGTAAATTTGACCGAGCCACAGGTGCCCAGTTATTTAAGTATTATTTGAGTGTGTCTAGGATAATGTTTCTGGCTGAGATTACTATTTGAATTAATAGAGTAAAGCATATTTTCTTCCAATGTAGGTCTCTTCCAATATCTTGAAAGCATTAATAGACCAAAACACCGAGAAAGAGAGAATCCACTCTGTTTGCCTGATGGTCTTTGAGCTGGGACACGGGTCTTCTCCTGCCTTCGGACTTGGACTGGAACATACTCTGTTGACCCTCCTGGTTATCAAGTCTTCAGACTCCAGAATTGCATGATCCAATTTAATACATTTCTCTCTCTCTCTCTCTCTCTCTCTCTCTCTGTCTGTGTGTGTGTGTGTGTGTGTGTAGTGGAGGATTCAGAAGTAAAGTTATTTCTAATACTCTTCACTTAGAGTAACAATAGAGCATGTGTGTGCTGAATTAGAGTTAGAGTAAGAATAGAGTGTATGAATTAGAGTAAGAATAGTGTGTGTGGTGATTAGAGTAAGAATTAGAGTAAGAATAGAGTGTGTGTGGTGAATTACAGTAAGAATTAGAGTAAGAATAGAGTGTATGAATTAGAGTAAGAATAGATTATGTGTGTGGTGAATTAGAGTAAGAATTAGAGTAAGAATAGAATGTGTGTGTGGTGAATTAGAGTAAGAATTAGAGTAAGAATAGAGTGTGTGTGTGATGAATTAGAGTAAGAATTAGACTAAGAATAGAGTGTGTGTGTGTGAAATAAAGTAAGAATTAGAGTAAGAATAGAGTGTGTGTGTGTGGTGGGAAGGACAGTGAGATAACAATACAGAGATTATTTCTGTGGTAGTAGACAGAGCCAGAACCAGTCCTACAACATATCCACAAGGAATATGTAGGGTCACAAATAATATTATGGATCAGAAGATTCACATTCTTTCCCTGGTGGATTTCCAGTGTGTACAGTTACTATATATCTTGCAACATTTTTCTGGATTAGTCTGCTAGACTGTATTCGTCTGCTCCTTGGAGCTGCTTAAGGTCAAGGGCTATGTGGTCAGGAGCCACCTGTGAATGCCCAGTGTTCACTGAATGGTTGACGGATAAGTTAGTGGCTGAGTAAATTAATAGTAAGAACTTCACAGAGTCGTCTCATCAATGCCATATTTTGAGCATTCTGTTTTATAACACTTTTCTTTAACTAAAGACCAACCACATGATATGATGAAAAGAACAAGGGACAGGAATCAGGAGCCCTGAACCATGATTATTGTGTGTTGCTGCCAACTGATCTGACTTGGAAAATGTTGTCAGGTTTTGAGCTTTAGTTTCCTCACTAAAATATTAAAATATTTGAATTTATAATATTACATTAGCTTTAATATTACACATTTGCCACCAGAAAAAAAATAAGAGTAGAAAACACAATTTTTCTATTTGCATTTTGTAAGCATCAATCTTAACACCTTGAGTATATAAAATTTTTCAGCCCTCTTTAAGATTATGAAATTATAAATTCAAAACTACAAAGGTAAATATTAATTTAAATGAGATAAATGCTACAAGGTACATAATTGAAAAGTTAAAAATACAGCAAGCTACATAATTGAAAAGTTAGAAAATAGCATAGGTATCAAAAATTCAAAAAAAATGTATTTCAATAATTAACCACCTGACACAACTTCATTTTCCCCAGTTTTTTGGCTGCATACTCTTTGATTGCTTCTCCATATGATAATGATTTTACAATGTTATAGAGAACATAGATTTAGTCTTTGCTTTTGTATGACTAAAAGGTTATTTTTTAGTTGATAACATAGAAAATTTTTAATTGATTTTGACATCTGAGCTTCTAAATTTCATTACAATATGCTAAGTGAGTTTTTGGCATTTTGAAGCCTCTGCCACTATTCTGTCTTTTACTTTGTTTTTTTTGGCTTCCATCAACATACTTCATTTCAGTCATATTTGAATGCTGAGCTGAACAATCATGAAAAACATACAAAATTAAACTGAAATTAAGTTATACACTATAGCAAACCAAGTGCATTCTTGAAATGCCACTGTGTAGTATGAGCCAGTATGATTGTATAATCAAATTCCTTTTTTACCATATATATCAACTTATTGATATATGTGCTCATTTCCTCTCCTACAAAGTAAATGGATTTTTGCAGCGTGGTGTTTTTAACTTTTCATTATGAAAACTTTCAAATATAGAACAATAGCACAGCATGCATCTATGTGCCCACTGCCTGGATTCAACAATTGTTAACATTTTGCCATATTTACATCATTAACATATTATGCTTACATTTCACAGTGCCACTGAAAATTTTGCATACTTTCTCTGAAGCTGCCAAACTTCCTTAGGTAAAAATGAGTGAGATTCTCTAGAACATGTTTAGATGTATAAAACATGCAACATCTCATTCAGAGGCATTCAGTATAGTACAACAACAGTTTTTCTAATTATTATGATAAACTATATTTTGTGCAATTTCCCAAATAGTATGTATAGTGCATATTTAACTGTATGCATTATGTTAACCAGTATATTCCTGAAAGGAAAGAACTTGCATTTTCATTAGGCATGCGTGACAGCCAAACCCTCACCTTTCCGATCTACATATTGACTGACTGGATGTCTTTTCCCAGATTCACTGCAGTTCCATTCATGTCTATCTATGTGTTTCTTCCATGCCTCACATTTCTGGCAGCAGCCACTGCAGGATGGTGTTTTAAGACTTCTAGCTATGGACCGTAAGAGTATTTTTAGAAGTCATTTGTACCTCTGAAGAGCTAGCCATCATCTCACTATGCACACCAGTGATGGCAAAAGAAAAATTATTTATCCAACCTTTTTTTTATATGGGATCCTAAAAATGTTCACAGCTCTTCCTATGTTGCCTGATATGGGGATGTGTGTGTATAGGAGGTTGAGGTATAAGAGAGGAGAAGCCAGACTGAAAAGAGATAATGGTCTTAGCCAGTTACGGCTAAGATCATTTTCCTTGTCAATAAGTGAGAAGTCTTGAAGTTAAAGTTGCATCCACTTCATGGTATATCTGTCTCTGTTCCTATTTATCTCCTCACATATGTCTGGTAAAAACGATGTCTAAGACACCCAGAGATAAAAGGACTCTTGAATCATCCTGTGAATGTCTCTATGGTTATGTAGAAAAATGTCCTCAATTTCTGAATATACAAGCTGAAGTATTTAAGATGAAATGCCCTGACAGTTAAAACTCACTTGAAAATGGCTTGGCACATTTGAGATAGATATGCATGCATTAGTGAAGCAAATATGGCAAAATGCTAGCAATTGTGGAACCCAGATGGTGTGTATATGGATGTCCATTGCACCCTTTTTCTACTTCTCCGTGTGTTTGAAAATTTTCATAATAAGTCTAAAATAAGGTGTCATTTAACAACCATTTTCTCAAGAGAAGATGAAACTGAGGCCCAGAGGAGCCAAAATACTTGCCTAAAGTCACAGCACACACTGCTTCTCCTTTTCTCTTGCTGCTTCTCCTGGTGAAATGATCCAGAATTCCTACCTTAGGTGATTTTCTTGCCATAAAGGCCAGGTTTGCATTTGACTTCTCATTCCGTAGCATCTCCCATTCAACACAACATAAATGTACAGGGTTTGTGGTAACACAATGCTAAGAAGTATGACTTCTGTCTTCTTCTATTCATGAGTAAGGGTAGTAGAGGTAGCTAGGTGTATTAATCCATTTTAACACTGCTATAAAGAACTACCCGAGACTGGGTAATTTTGGAAGAAAACAGGTTTAATTAACTCACTGTTTTGCAGGCTGTACAGGAAGCATGGGTGGGAGTCCTCAGGAATCTTACAATCATGGCAGAAGGCGAAGGAGAAGTGAGCACATCTTACCATGGCGGAGAAGAAGAGCGAGAGAGCATGAAGGAAGAAGTGCCACATACTTCCAAACAACCAGATCTCCTGAGAACTCACTCATTATCACAAGAACAGCAAGGGGGAAGTCTTCCCCCATGATTCAATCCCCTCTCATCAGACCCCTGCCCTGACACTAGGGGATTACAATTCACAGTGATATTTGGATGGGGACACAGAGCCAAATCTCATCACTAGACTAGAGTTCTGTTTCCATTGACAAGCCTGGAAGTTGAGAGAGGGCACTTTACAGGACCTGCTGAGCTGACCTCCAAGAGTAAATTTGCTGGTGACATGCTAATTCTGGTGTTTAGTTTGTAAATGTGCTTAGCAGTTTTTTTTTTTTTTTTTTTGAGACAGAGTCTTGTTCTGTCACCTAGGCTGGAGTGCAGTGGCACAATCTCGGCTCACTGCAAGCTCTGCCTTCCAGGTTCACGCCATTCTCCTGCCTTAGCCTCCCAAGTAGCTGGGACTACAGGTGCCTGCCACCACACCTGGCTAACTTTTTTGTATTTTAGTAGACACGGAGTTTCACCGTGTTGGCCAGGATGGTCTCGATCTCCTGCCCTCGTGATCCGCCTGCCTTGGCCTCCCAAAGTGGTGGGATTACAGGCGTGAGCCACCGCGCCTAGCCAGCAGTTTTCTTTAATAAGCTCAATGGGATATTATTCTGTACCCCCACCCCCTCAAAAACAAGTAACTAGGAGAAATCCAGAGGATACATTCCTCTGTGAGGAATTTTTGCAACCATATGAAAATGGACAAGGGAAAAAGGAATAGAAAGATAGGCTTATTCAACCTCAGCTACAGTCTCTATAGAACTCAGTGGTTTTGTTGTAAAGAAATTTCTTGGCAGTTGGTCAGTTCACAACTATGTGTTGAATGTGTTTTAGGGGTTTACATCTATGCTAGTGGATGTTGTCACAGGGTGATAGCGACCAAAGAAAAGATACCAAGAGCAAAATGGTACAGGTGAAGAATACAAGAACTCACCTGTGAACAAACAGTCCCCAGAGCTGGGGACATAGCAGGAGGCTTGTGGTGGAGCAATTACCTTCAGATACCCAAAGAATGACAGATACCATCCTATTGGGATCATGAGTCTGTCAGATCTGAGAAATGATTACTTTTGCTATTCTCACGTTTTTAAATAAAATCTCTGCCCCCAGGACTGCTCCTAGAGAGGCTGGCTCTATGCCTGCTTGCTCACCAGGTCAAATAACCAACACAAAACACTCCTTTATATTCCTGAAGCATTTACTGTGAGACTCAGTGAACCAAAGGTCCCAGGCATTCCAATGCCTAGCAGGTTAAATGAATCCGGCCTGAGAGCTTTTCCTTGCAGCTAGCTTCTGGTAATGCAGCAGTGAACAAAAGACAGCCTCTGCCCTTATGGAACTTACAGTTCAGTAATCAGGGAGACATTAAACAATATATATATTTTAAAAGCAATTGTGAATTATTTCAAGTGCACAGAGCTTTGCAAAAGAGAAAAATGAAACTTGAAGCATATAGACAGGGAGATCTTTCTATTTCTATCTGGCCAACACACACACACACACACACACACACACACACACACACACTTTACTATAAACACCCTGTGAGCCTTGCTGTTAGGAATAACATCTTTGGTGAAAATTAAAAATAACTTTTAAATAATAGTACTTTAGAGTAAGACTAGATTTTAAAATAGAGAAGTCATGAATCACAGACATCTGGGGTTCATGAGAACCCAAGAGTCTAAAAAAATGAGGAACTTGAAGATCATCGGTTTTACAGGATAGCTCTTTCTATTCAATTAATTTACTGCACCCACAGCAGAAGGGTTGTGTCAATATCAATATTAAACATATACTACATTCTAGACATTATTCTAAATACTTTGTACACCGGAGGAAGAAAATTAAGCACAGAAAATTTAGGTGACTTCCCAAGTACATGGAGCCAAGATTTGAACATAGGAGTCTAGCTCCAGAGCCATTACTTTTAGCCGTTTATTTCTATTATTATAGTCATTTAACTTTTCTCTGTCTTTTGTCACTACCAACTAACCAGCTCATCCTCTGCTCTGGGTATTATACACACTCTCATTTGTTAGGAGGTTATACTTCACAGCCTCTGTCACTGACTTTTCTCCACCAATATCTTTATGATCCTGTTCCCATTGACAACTGATTTCTCTCTCTCTGTAATTCCAGTCAAGATGGGCGGATCACGAGGTCAGGAGATCGAGACCATCCTGGCGAACATGGTGAAACCCCGTCTCTACTAAAAAAATACAAAAAACTAGCCAGGCGAGGTGGCAGGTGCCTGTAATCCCAGCTACTCGGGAGGCTGAGGCAGGAGAATGGCGTAAACCCGGGAGGCAGAGCTTGCAGTGAGCTGAGATCCGGCCACTGCACTCCAGCCTGGGCGACAGAACGAGACTCTGTCTCAAAAAAAAAAAAAAAAAAAAAAAAAAAATTTTCAGCAAAAGAAAAATCTAATTGTTTCTATCAGAAAAAGTTATTATAGTAAATTACCTCCTTTTCCCATCTTTGGCTGTCCTCAGGTCAGATGACTATCTATTTTAACTGTCTATTGCTGTGTCACAAGTTGCTCCAAAACCATAGTGGCGTAAAGCAGTGACTTGTGCTTATTAATTCTTTAGGGTTAGGAACTGCAAGGACCACTTGCCTCTGCTTCACTATGTCTGACCTCCTCTGGTTTGAAGTATGGGGAGCTGTAATCGTCTGAAGGCTCATTCACTCACATGTCTGGTGACTGACACTGAGAAAACTCCATCACTTGGGGGCAGGCATAACTGGGCCTCTCTACTTCTGTGAACTGTAGTCTCTCCAAATGATGTCTCCAGGATGCTAACTTCAGGGCATATGGATTTCTTCGTGTTACCTCCAAGTTCTTTTTTTTTTTTTTTTTTTTTTTTTTTTTTTTTTTTTTTTGAGACGGAGTCTCGCTCTGCCGCCCAGGCTGGAGTGCAGTGGCCGGATCTCAGCTCACTGCAAGCTCCGCCTCCTGGGTTTACGCCATTCTCCTGCCTCAGCCTCCCGAGTAGCTGGGACTACAGGCGCCCGCCACCTCGCCCGGCTAGTTTTTTGTATTTTTTAGTAGAGACGGGGTTTCACCATGTTAGCCAGGATGGTCTTGATCTCCTGACCTCGTGATCCGCCCGTCTCGGCCTCCCAAAGTGCTGGGATTACAGGCTTGAGCCACCGCGCCCGGCCAACCTCCAAGTTCTTAAAGTATGCATCCCAAGATAAAAAAGATGAGGGAAAGCGCTGACTTTTTTTATGAACAACCTTTTGAAGTCACAAAACATCAGTCCCTCTTTGTCATAGCCTCACCCAGACTCAGGGGAAAGAACTCTATTTTTTTCTCCTATGGTTCAATCTATTTTATAATTATTCCTATTATTTATATATTCATCTATTTTATATTTTTCTATGGGCTTCACTGGCCTCAAAGTTATAAATGTGCATCTTTCCTAGAAGTCCACTAGCCCAAATGTTTGAAGTATGATCATCTCGCTATGAAATTAGCAATTGTCTGCTCTAGTTACTGTATTATTCCCCAAACTTAGCCTGAGGTCCTCATATAGTATGGAGCTTCAGGACTGTGAAGCAAAGGGGCTGTTTATCTTCAATGTGAGGTAAGTTTATTTTGAGAGAGAAGTAACTGAATTATTCCACATAGAAATTATTTGGGGTACTCCTCTCCATCCAATGCCTCAGTTATGTGGTATCTATTCCCAAGCACCTGGAGAAGAGTCAGAAAAAAAATATTTACTTCAATTTAGGATTGGGCAAAAAAGATGCTGCAGATTCTATTCTGTCCTGAGACAAAAGAGACTCTATTTGTCTCCTATTCAAAATAATGAATTTGCATGTGTTTTACAGGTATGATTGTAATATTTCTTCTATTGTTACAGTTCAGTTGTAAGTTCTCCTATATAAAATTATGGTTATGTTCCCTAATCTACATTATGACAAGTATTTTGTATGATAATATTTTTAGAGAATAGACAGCAAGAGACTGTTATGGCCTCCTGAACAATAGGAACATATTTGATTCTGAGGAGTTTTAAAATAACAAATCAATCTTTCTCTCTTAGAGCTATTACTTGAAGTAAGATTTACAAAAGGCCTCAGGTGGTTTGTTTTATTGCTGTGGTTTTCAGCAAGACATTTTCTTAAAAAGGTCGTATTATGATGTGGGTTTATTTTTAAGGAGATAGGTAACTCTTTGCTTTTTAATTATAAGACGATGCCATTTTTTCTCCATATTAAATTTAGAAGCTAAAATCATTGACTAAAAATAGATAAAATGTGAACAGAAGCTTGTCTTTCAGGTCATTCCTCTCACATGTCATGAATATCTTAAGCATGAAATTATGGAAATTTGCAGCAAGGCCATTTTCTTCTCTCTCTAGCATCTCAAGCATACTTTTCAATGACCCTAAAGCTAGTTCTATCATGGCTTCACTGTTAAATTCTACCAAAAATTCAAGGGAGAGACAATATCTATTCCTTGCAAATTATTTCCAGAAAATTGAAATTCATTCTGTGAAGCTAGCATTACCCTGACATGAAAACTGGAAAAGACATTACTAGAAAAGTATAGATCAACATTCCTCATAAATGTAGACACAGAAATCTGTAAAAATAATACCAAATTTAATTCAACAATATAAAAAAGAATAATATATCATGACCAAGTAAAGGTTGTTCCCCAAATGCAGGACTGGTTCAATACTCAAAAGTTAATCAATACAATTTACTATATTGACATATCAAAGAGAAAAACCACATGATCATCTCAATAGTGAAAAAGTCTAAAAACATATACCATCTGTTTATAATAAAAACCTTCCGCAAATTAGAAATAGAAGATATCTCCATCAACCTGATAAAGAATATCTAAAAGGAAACATATACATAACATTCTATCTAATACCAAATGACTGTTTCCCTGTAAAATCAAGAACAAAGCAAAGATATCTACTTTCACAATTTCTATTCAAAATCGCACTACACGTCTTAGCCAGCATAGTAAAGTAATAATAAAAGGCACCCAGAGTTGAAAGAAATAAAAAAAAAGTCTCCTTTTTTAGATGACATGATTGTCCACATAAAAAACCTCAAAGAATCTATTAAAAAGCTATTATAATGACTAGGTTGGTTTTGCAAAGCTGTAGGATGCAGGTTAAATAGCCCCAAATCAATCACAAGTTTATATACTAGCAATGAGCAATTGATATTAAAATTAAAAGTACAATTTACAATAGCTCCAAAATATGAAATACTTTTATATAAATCTTACAAAATATGTGTAAGATCTGTATGTTGAAAACTACAAAGTATTGATGAAAGAAATCAAAGACCTAAATAAATGGAGAGATGTATCATCTTAATAAATTGAAAAGCTCAATTTTATTAAGACAGGAATTCTCTCAAAGTTCATCTATAGATATATATAAATATGTGCAAATTAAACAACATAGTACTAAGTAATCAGTGAGTCAAAGAGGAAATCAGAAAATTAGAAAATACTTCGAGATACATGTAAATGAGGACACAATATCCAAAAACGTATAGCATGCAAGTAAAGAAATACTTCAAGGAAAACTTAGAGTGTTGACAGATTTTATAATGTGACCACAATCTAATACCATCGCAAAGCAATGTGTGACTTTTCGAGCTGTCAGACCACAAGATAGACGTTTAATGGCAGAGGGACTTGGAGGGAATGGAGCAAAGCAGTGGTCTATTCCAACACAGTGAAACATAGATCTGCTATTGAATAAGCAACAGCTCCCTTTGGCTAACTTTCCTTGAAGTCTGTGGGTTTCATGAGCCACTGTTTTTTTCCTCATGACTCCTTAATATTTTAAACATACTTATTATAGTGAAATCAATAAACAAAGGGTAACTGAATTAATACATGTAATGCATATGTATTATAGGACATATAATTGTAATACAATGGACGATTTTTAGAAGGTATAACCTCTGTGATGGAAATATCCAGACGTAAAAATAGTATAGAAGATATGGAGATGTACTCCCAGGTCTGGTATTTTCAAGATAAGAATATGGTCATATTCAACTAAGGCAAAGACAAAAAAACTTTACAGGTTTTAAAACTTTATACTTTTAGATACAAATAATATAACTTCAATGATGGAAATAAATGTTCATATGTCTCTAAACCTTATTTTATATCATTACTTATTTACTATTTTCATCTGAACAATCATACAATGGAATTTCAAAGATGGAAGAGATCTTAGCTAAATAACCTTTGTCCTTTGTATATGAGGAATCTGAGATTCAGAAAAATAAAACTGTTAGCAAAGATTATATAAATATTGAATACCAGAATTAAAACTATAATTCAGATCAACAGATTCCTTAAGAATTTTAAGTTATAGTTTTAAAAATGAATACTAGGTGCCCTTAAAAGGAGAGGAGGAAATGGACAGGATGAGACTGTATAATTACAGTCTATTTATCATTAAAATATTGTAATTATCAAATGTATAAGTTATTTATGTCCAGGTTTACAGAATCAGAAAAGATAAAATTCAATTTGGTAATATATCGAATAAAGGTTAAGAAAATTGTTTAAATAAACAAGATTTAATTTATGTTATCCAAATTAATGACCATGTTCCTGAATAACACCTTCCTTTTTCAATTTTACTATAGCGGTTTAAAATATACAGCCTTCATTTTAGAACGTGTATCCAACTTTGAATTTTACATAATCATTAGTGTAGACACCTTCAAGTCAAGCACACTAATGCCCTTCTAGAAAGACTCCTTGGAGAACTGATAATAGAACAAAGTAACTGAGTCTATTTCTAATGATTTATGTAGTTAAAGTTTAATATAATTGCATATGAATTGTTACTGGAGTTTTATTTCTGTATTCTGGAGTACACATGGTGGGAAACTTTTAGTCATAAAGCATCTCTCTCTTAAGGATGTAAATGCCTTTGACATTGCTGGATGATACTGTCACTGAGGGAATGGGCACCATCTGTCCCTGTTTAGTTGTGTTGAGAATGTTGACCTGACAGCACATAGCAAAACTGGAGAAGCCTGAAAGGGTATCTCCATTCCTTTCTAACCTAGTAATAATTTATCTGAAGTGTTGCAAAACCATATGAGTTTGTCTGTGAAACGAAGACAGTAGAATTATTGTCAGTCTGGAAATGATTAATTACAGGAGTTTAGAAAGAGAAAGACTTACACAGAAGTTATCTGGGTTCAGAACCAATAACCTTTTCCAGCTGTCATACGGGAGTAAAGTGGAGAGATGGAGATTCCTTATTTGCTTAGGATCTAATTGAGACTACTGGGTTAAAGACCTGGGTGATAAATTAGTATGAAAAGGGACCACATTGACGAGGGTGTGGTATAGTTAGATTAGAACAATAGTAGACTTAATTCCCAGTAAACTTGGAAGGATAGGTTTGTAATCATAATTCACCTTTCACTTTAGTCTTTTATAGTTAAAACCAGAAGAGAAGTGGACACAGATGTCAGACAATTAGCAAAGGCTTTATTTCCTCTGACCCATATGTCTAATTTTATAAGTAGTCTATTATTGCTACTTACGTCACATATGTGTAGCTAATTAACTCATTATATTTTCCCAGCAACATTCTCCTCCTCCTTCTTCTGTGCCTATATTTTCTATTCATGGAACTAGCATTACTTCAGTTCAAAAGTTTGTAATCTTTTAAACACCATCCCTCCCTCCCCCATCAGCTGATTTGTCAATTGATTCTACATAGAATACATCTCCAAGTTGTTCCCTTCTGTTTGTTTTCAATGCTGCAGCCACAATTCAATACTTTCCTTTTTACTATGTATTTACTTTTTAAATATTAGCTACCTGGATTCCCTATCCTCAATCTCCCTCTACATTCTGAGTTGTGATTCATTTTCCTAGAGAACAATTCAGATTATTATGATCTAAAATCTTTGGTTACCCTTGAACTATCTATTTAATAAAGCCCAACTGCAAGTAGGCAGTCATTATTTCTCATTCAATGGCTTCATGATATTTCTTGCCTCCTCCTTCATGCTCCAAGCACTGAGTTTCCTTGACTCTGTACCTTATTTATAAGATTTCCTCTGCCTGCAATGCCCACTCATTTTCTAATTGTCTTTTAAGATCTAGGTCAAAGCTTATGTCCTCCACAGAACCTTCTGGGGTTACACAGCTATGAACAACTTTTTACCACCTTAATGTTCACAGGATGGGGCTTAAAGGTATCTACCTGAGAATATTATGAGGACTAGGCAATGAAATTGTAGAATCGTTGGCCAAAAGATGTATGTTTGCAGTTCAGACCACCATGTTAAAAAAGAATGATGGGTGGCCAGTACAACTCCCTACACAAAGACACTTTCTCAAGAAGATTCTGGAAAATAGATTGTTGAGTCTTGTCCCACACCCGGAAGTTTGGTTAAATCTATAGTAAAAAGCAATATTATCGAACATTTAAGCACAAAAAAATATTAAAAAGGGGGATCATGTTTTTTAAAGGAAATAATAGCTATATAATCCAATGGCCTTTTTTTGAAAGAATAGATAAGCAGAAATGATGTGAGACCCAGTGGATATGATTGTTAGTCTTCTATGGCAAAGGAATGTCCACTCCCTCTCACTCCACTTCCCACATTCTATTAATATACCAGTAACACAATGTTTTTCATAATTCTCTAAGCCATGTCCTTTCATATTTCCATACTGTACATTATCTTCTTGGTTCTTTGAACCAAATTAAATAGTACTTATTTTTTGATATCTTCTCTCAAAACAAATAAATAAATGTACTTTCTTCTTTAATCTCCTGGCATATTGGTCCGGATATCTCAGTTATGATACTCCTCACAATGGTGCCCTAATTATTTTTTTACAACATGCTTCTACTTATGGGTGAATCCCTGGACTGTAGAACTGAAGTTATTATTCAATCTTTGTGCAACTAGAATGTTATAAAGTGTCTAACATATAGTACATGCTCAATAAATATTGGATAAATGAAATAATGAATGAAAATATGGTAGGTACTACTAAGTTTTAAAACAAAATGAGGCTCAGATTTTAAATTGCTTGCTCATATTCAGCCAACTTATCAGTAGAAGAGCAAAGATTCATATCCAAGTCTTCTTATTTCTAAGATCAATACTCTTTCTCCAAATAGACTTACTCACATGAACTTACTAACCAAATCCTTGAATATTCAAATCAGATGACACTCTTGGAGCTTTCACTAGATTGATTTTTTAAAAGCAAGAGATATTTTTATAGAGAGGTACAAATATAATAAACTTTAAATTTAAATATAATTTAAACAATTACATTCATTTATATAGCACATCCACAACAGATTACAGTATGCAGGTAAAGCAAAGAAATATATAAACACAATACTTAACTTTGAGAAAGCCGTGCTTACCCATAAATCTTCCCTTCATATGACTGTCAGACAGGTAATTGGACTCGATGGATTTGGGTCTGAACCAATATTTGATTCAACTACATTTCAGCATGACAAAATGAATGTGGAGTGCCCCGGGTGTTTGTAGTACTAGGGGGATATGAAATGATTAATGCAGCCTGCTAACTATACCAATTTATTATTTTAGTCAGGCAAAAGAGCTATGTGACTTGGTTTCAAAACAAATTGATTATTTTGGGTTACTTGAGAATGTTTTAAGTATTTGTAAACAGAGCAATAGTAGTGAAAACTCACGTCCATATTGTAAACTGATTAGCCATGTATCCCATTTCACAACTGATTCCAGCTGTGTCTACAGGCATGGCTGTTGAGAAATTTCAAGAAACATTTCCAGCTATCAGTGCTATCCTTCTAAATGGCAAGACTATTGGCAGAGATAAGAAAAATTGGTTATTTGTACCAGAACTGAGATAAAACATTCTAAGTTTGACAAAGATAAACTAAAGGAACCATTTGGCCCCATTCATAAAGGCATGAACTCCTTTACTATTGGATCTTGTAATTTACCACACCATATGGCATTGGCTGTTTTGGAAATGAGAGTTCAGACTACATGGAACATTGGTGTGATGCATTGTAGCTACATGTGTTGTTACCTTATACTCTTCTGAAGTATTCTTTTTCTGTACTAATTTTAAAGAAACATTGTGCAATTTGCTGTCAAATTTATACAGAACTGTTGAAGTGTGGTGTCATTTCGGTCAAAATTAGATTGCATAAATTCAGAAACCCTAATCTGAGATCATTCAATTTCCCAGATTACTAGATTTACATATTAATAACTCCTAGGGTATATTTCTTTTCACCAGCTCTAATTGCACCAGAATTTATGGCTTGGGCTCTTTTAAAAGCCAAATGCAATGGCCAAGTGCTTAAAGCCTGGACAGTTGCCACACTGTCACAGAGACCCTCAGCAGAAACAAGTCTAGAAAGCTGGAGCTTTTATTTCATTCTGTTTTCTCCCACAGGATGGTTCTTACCACATTATTTAATACATACTCACATACTGTGTACTCCCAGCAAACTCCAATGCCAAATGATGTATAAAAGAGAGTATTCATGGCCTGTTGATTCAAAATGTGTTTGCTTTTCTAGTCGCATTCATCTTTATCATGACACATACTTAAACATATGAAAATCATAATTTTTCTCCTTGGGTCGAACTTGTCAATTTCTATAATGTCTATGAATTGAAAAATTTTTTAAAGTGAAATTTGGTGTGTGGGTGTATGTGTGTTCTGAGCAATGAATTTTGGGTGTTCTACCTCCTCTTAAACAACAGGGCCTCCTGCAGAAGGAAGGAGTTAGTGCAGAAGATTTTGATTCACTGAAAGCATGCTTATTTCCTTGGTATCTGGGAATGCAAGCATTGTTTGGTGGTATATTCCTCAATTCAATAAAGAGAGTTTTTATCCCCATGTACATATGTAACAGTCAATTAAAGAGCCATTCCAAAGGCTGTAGTAGGTTGGGTTTTAATTCCAAATTCTCTTGCTTTTATTTAACAGTAAAACAAATGGGAGTATGTTTCTCATTGAATATCCTTTTTCAAAGATGATATCTGCAATGCATAATTTACTTAGACAATGTTTAATGTAAAATCAGAGAACAAAGTGTCCAACCAGAATATGGCTGAGCTGAGGCTAAGGGGACTGAAGTGAAAATATTATTCTTCCCAATTTTTTCTACATTAAATTATCTGCATAATTTTAAAATGACTACTCTGCACAAAGCACAGTGAAAGCTGTGACAAGGAATGTCCAGATGTAATATCAGTTCCTACATCTTCATCATAGCAAGGAAGGCTCAGACAGGTTCACAATCATAATACAAGGTAGTAAGTGATTGCAGTCGGAGAGGTACAAACAAGCACTGTGAAGCTCAGAAATCAGAGGGAGATACATTTATTTAAGTAGATAAGTAAAGGCCTTGTGAAATATAAACATGTAAGATGGACTAACATTTTAATAGGTTGAGGAAGGGTGTGATTTTCTAGGTAGATGGGAAAGAAGAACAATACATGACCGGGGGACATAGGCATAGAACAAGTATGGGAGCCATCATATAGCCGAGATGCACTGGGACCTTAGCATACAAAGAGAATACCAAAGGGAGACACTATTAGGACATTACTTGGTAACGATATTCACAATAGAGAATATTGAAGGAACCTGAATGCTCTAAGGATTTTTTTTTTAATATTTCTGTTCATCTTGAAGAAGTTTTCAGTGGGGAGCTGATTCCCATTTATTTTGCTGTTAAACAAAGACAGAAGATTTAGAACTAAACCATAGTTTAAAGCTATGGCCTTTGGAAGGGCTTATTAATGTTAGATGCCTACATGAAAACACAGATTTGGGGAGTGTATCAGGGTAAATCAGGATTTATCATAGTAAAACAGTATATAATCTGGGTTCCAAATTCATAATAACATCATAGTAATAACGTAATAACTATATATTGAAATCTACTCACTATGTGACAAGTGCTTTACATATGTTATTTCATTTCATTCTTAAAACTGCCCTATGAGGTGGCTACACAATATTATTTTATACATGAAGTAATCAACACTCCAAATCCAAGTAAAATACCTAAGAAGTCAGGTGAAATGGACCAGACTCCATATCCTTGGCCACTACTCTCTTGCCTCCCATTTGGTCATCAGATAATTCTTCATCCCCTACAGTTGACAGTCAGTGAAGCATATTTGTCCAAATAGAGCCTCAGAAGGGTGTCACCAAACCAAATTCTTCCTAATTATAGAGAAGTCTGTGCTAATTGTCCTCTCTGTCTCCATATCTGAGACTACTTGAGAGAGTTGACTGCACACAATGACGGGTATAGCACCGGCTCTGAGGACAAGCTGCAAGGTGCAAATACTGACCCAACCACATACCACAAGTGTTCTTTACTTCTGTGTAAGCACAGTTACTTGCAGAGAGACCTATAGTAGGTCAAAGGCAACACACCTAAAACTATGAGTCTTTTTCATTCTTCTAGCTAGGAGATCATAAATCATTTGCAGAATACAAAATAAAGTCCAGTCCTAATTACAGAAGAGAAGAAACACAATTATCTTTAAAAACCCACTCTTGCATCATGGAAAACTTTCATCTGTTTTATTTTAAAAGACAGAACTGTTTTTTTGTGGATGCTCAGCAGTTATGATAACTACAGAAGAAGCACATAGTGATATCAATAAGGTAATGGAATGGAGAGGGAAGGGTGGACTTAAGGCTAGTCCAGCAGCTGAAAACTCATGTGCCCCTAATTTAGATGGCCATTACATTCGCTGCTTTCAGTAGCATTTGAAAGTTGCAATTTTGTTCTGATTGCAGTTACAGATGAGAAATAAATATTAACTTTTTAATTTGTATTTACTTTCCAAAAGTTTCTCAGGAAGTTGCCATCAAAACCTTAAGTTACTCTGTGTTAGGTACCATGTAAGAGGCTGACTATATGCCCCTTTTTGCTCAGACAGATCTGCTCCAGCCCTGTCCTTCCTCTTTGCCGGCATTACAGGAAACCACACTTCCCAGGATCCCTTGCCCTCTAGCATGGAGGTAGGCTCAGCCAATGGGAGGCAATGATGGAAGATTGGTGGGCAGGCTACAGAGCAAGGACGGGTATTTTTCCCTTCTCTGTGTCTCCAGGAGCATCTTGTGCTGGTGAGCACAGCACCAGTTTCTGGGCTCTGGTCACACCACATCACATCTTCTGTGGCCCTCTAGTCCTAGGTGTATGGTGATTTCCTGCTGTTGCCAATCTCTGGGTTTGTTCACCATCTCCTGTTTGTCTCCTTGGCTCTTATATTACCTGTGTAAACAGTGTCCAGCATTAAAGTCCCTCTGATTGAAATGTTCACATTGAATATTTCCCACCTGGACTCTGACTGATACACTACACAATGCTTTAACACAAATGCTGTTGGGTAGGGTTTTCTTGCCACGAGTGTCAAGTAAGCACTTTGTTTTCCAAAATTTCCTACCTTTCATGCTGCATCTACAACTTATTTCAGTGCCTCCTTTCAGTGTTTCAGTGGTTACAGTATCATTAGATTTTGCAGAAGTACTAATGGCTCATCCTTCTCTTTTTCTAATATGTGATTTCTCAGAGTACCATTGGCAAGTAATCCAAAAGTGAACCCACTCTCTTAATATCTGACAATATCTTACTGTGGAATCCTTTCCAGAGTTATTTGCTTCAAATTATCATTTTCCTCTGTCTTTGTCTATTTTTGCTGCTATAGAAGACCTAGAACTGGGTAATTTATAAAAAAACAGAAATTAATTGGCTCACATCTCTGGAGGCTTGGAAGTCCAAGATCAAGGGGTCAGCAGCTGGACAATGGGCTTCTTGCTGAATAATTCCATGGCAGAAGGCAGAAAGGCAAAAGAGAGCAAGAGGAAACTGAGCTTGTTCTTTTTTAAGAGGGATGGGTCTCACTATGTTGCCCAAGCTGGAGCTCCTGGCTTCAAGCGATCCTCCAATGTCAGTCTCCTAAGTAGCTGGGATCACAGGCATGAGCCACCATGCCTGACTTAAGCTCATCCTCGTACTTTTATAATGGCACCAATCCCATCCATAAGGGTGGAGTCTTTGTGGCCTACCCACCTCTTAATACTATTAAATAAAGGTCTCATCTCTTAATATTGTTACAATGGCAATTAAATTTCAACATGAGTTTTGGAGAAGACAAACATGCAAATGATAGCATCCCCCAAAGTCAGAAGCCTTCCAGCTTAGCCTGTATTTTTCAGTGAATTTTTGCCATTTTTACTGTTCTCAAAATGCTACAGTATAATTCCAATCCACTCTCATCATTATTGTTATAAGCAATCAGTTGCCACCAATAGTTAATTTTCATAATGTTCCCTGCATTCCTCTCTTCTTTCAACATTACTGCCAACCTCAGGCCCACTTCACCTTCACCTGGATGATTTTGTGAGGATTACCTGGACCTGTTTGTCTGCCTCTAAGTTTTCTCATTGACCACATCTAAAATTTAATCAGCCTTAATATCATTTTCATAGTGCTTGATCTTAAGCTTTGTCTGTCTCATACCACTTGCTTATAGGACAGTTCAAATTGAGATTGGCATTTAAGATCTTGACAGTCAGTCAAAATATACATTCCCATTGGTAGTTATCACTCCTTCCTAAAATGTAAAACCTCTTTTCTGGTCATCTGAATATCAGGAGTTAGACTATTTATGGTTTACTTCTCTGGAAGATGATTACCAAAGACATCATTTAGTAATACAGTTGACTGTATTCATTGAGCAATACAGTGATAGTCATTGAGCAATACAGTTGACTTTTGTGTTCTCAGACTGTACTCAATGTTTACAAATTCTAAAGGTAGTTTGAATGTTTTGTTAATTTAGTATCTAGTGCTGGCCTGTATTGAATCTTTTGGGCTTCTGAATGAACCAGGTCAGATGAGGAAGAAGGCATGCATATAGGGTACTGATTTGGATTAGAAGAATCCATGGCAAACATAATAATGCCTTCTAATTCCCTTCTCACATATTCAGTCTGTATATCCCTTATATTCTGAATATCAGTTAGGCTCCTAGAGGCTTTTTGGACTAGGAGATAGATAACCCATAGCAAATTAGATCCCTTGGGAAAAACAACTTAGGACTATACCAATTCCATGAACTACTTTAGGAAAACGCAAGATCTTTGAGATGAGAGGAGGCCCATGTGTGGGGGTTGGGGGACGGAGTTGGAGCTGGATTGAGCTTGCTTGAGTGACCTCTGGCCAGGCCACTAAATATTCTAAATATTCAACTGCTCTGATATTTAGAACCTTTAAATATTGGGCTTCAATCTTACTGATATATACAAGAACTTTCTAAAGGACAATTAAGCCAGCTGTTGATATTTATGAGACTTCTATAAAACGATCAAGAACAAAATATGAATCTGAACAGTTTAGTATTACCCATAAATATTCTGCTAATTTACCTCAGCTAATGAGAGCTTCCAAAATAGTTCCTAAATTTTTTGCTGAACATCTGTGCTAAATGTGGGTAGTTATACTACCAAATAATCTCAGTTTTTGCTAATTTATTGCCAGGAGTTAACGTTTATAACACAGCTTTTTAATTAAAAATAAGGTGCTAAAATTACAGAACATAACTAGTTATATGAAAATATATTATGTTTTCTTTATTATAGTCTTTTTTGGTAAAACTCAATAAGGATTAGTTTAAAAAATCTTTTAGATGAAAATATCACAAAAATCCTTATAGGTGAGGATAACATGAATTACTTGCCTGTAACTGATGGCATCTGTAGTTGGCATAGCTAATTTTGATTCTCTTTAGGTGAAGATATTCTTTGGCATTCATCATCTTTTCTCCCTTCTAGCTCAGTTTGATGTGCTCCTTTATGTTCCAAAATTAAGCCAGGAGGATCATCGACAGCAGGAAATGGGCCTATATATCAAGCAACTGGATCGTTTACTCTGTTTGTAACCTCAAAGTTGAAAGATTATAAACTTCTCTGGTTCTTAGAGAGGATTTTACAATACACTACCAAAATCATTGGTCCTTGCATTATCTCCCTTGTATATTTGGAGGACATGAAGAGTGAGAGTGACAAAAGTAGCCAATGCAATGACTTTGACTCTTCGTGGTGCAGAAGATCACTAGAGGAGACTCTGCAAAATCCATGGCCCCCAAGTCCCTCCAATAACTATAAATACTCAGTCTTCTTTTGAGGCCACATACCACAGATAGTTCCTAAGAGAAAAGATTGAGTTCAAAGGGAATACGTAATACATACATACATGCATACATAATTACAGGAGAAAATGAATCCATTGATTAGTTTGGGATTATTTTTATAAATCTAGGCCTAAAAGAATAAGTATTGATTGGGGGAAAAACCCAGTAATTTTGAGGACAATAATGAAATTTTGATATAATCAAAACAAAGAGATAAAGGAAAAAGGAGAAATAAAGATAAATTTGATAGCCAACTTCTATATTTTTTCCATCATTAAAATGACTGAAAAAGTCACATTAAAGTCTTGGAACTTAATCATTATAGCAAAAAAAAAAAAAAAAAAAAAAAAAAAAAAAAAAAAAAAAACCACAAACTCTGAAATCCGGAGAAAAGAAATGCTAAAATTCATACAGGTACAAATAAAATGTGTATTATCTGGATGAGGAAAAAACCCCACCTTCTTTGGTTTGATTCTCAAATGTTGAAGTCACAAATATTTTTCTAGCTTTTTTACCTAGATAAGCCTTGACATTTCATTCTACTTTGCAATTTTTAAATTGCATTTTGTTTCTAACAGAACTGAATGATAAGGAAGATGGAGATAGAGGTAATTATTTCCATTCTCCAAATTAATGAATGTAAACAAATTCTATGAAGAAAAATAGATTTGTATTTTGTCATTTTAAAAGTTTCTCTTGAAATTTTAACATACTATGAAGAAAATGCCAATTGGAAATCATCTGAGGAAAATTCATGAGAAGATCCAAAAAATGCTGACAAATAAAAGCAGTGGGGGAAATAGCTTGAACAGACATTAAAATATTTCGAAGCTAGGTTTTGAAAATATATTTTTGAACTAGTAAAGGAATAAACAGATATATCAATGGAACATGAAACAAAGGTCAGAAAAAAGACAAGCAAATAAGAATTTAATATATGGTAAAGTAACCCTTCAAATCAGTGAGAAAAAAATGGATTATTCAACAAAATATGTTGAGCTCAAGGGTTGATTATGAAATATATGTGTATATGTATGTATATGTATGTAAAAACACACACATACGTATATGTAGCTACCAAATGCCTCCAGGTAAAATTTTGAAAAGCCATAAAAATATCTGGAGAAAATTGATGTAAATATAATTTTTTCTTGAGGGAAAGGACTCTTTAAGATTTACAAAATTTAGGAACCATAAAGTTTGTAATCGGTAGATTTGACAACGTGAAAATGTAAAACTTGTCTACATCAAGGAACATCATAAATTTTTTTAAAAAAGGAAAAACAAGGACATAAACATTTGCAACATACATAACAGATATCGCTTCTTTCTAATTTGAACATTTGAATCTATATGTACTTATATATTTATAAAACAAACAATGTCTGGGGAACATCGACACGATACATCTTTGCCCTGTGTAATCTCTGGTTCGTAGTTGCCCTGAGGCACCCACTCTACCTTGCCAAGACTAGTCAATT
The DNA here is from genome assembly GCF_009764315.1 of Trachypithecus francoisi. Lineage (NCBI taxonomy): Eukaryota > Metazoa > Chordata > Mammalia > Primates > Cercopithecidae > Trachypithecus > Trachypithecus francoisi. The sequence goes on from NW_022681458.1 coordinate 60,761,610, forward strand.
CAGTTCAGGAGGTTTCTTTCATGCCTTGACACTTACTGTCCCTAGGAACAGAATATGACATAAAGGAGATCAAATCCGACCAGAAGAGAAAGAAGAAAATCTGCCAATTCTATTCCAGTAGAGTGTGGAAAAGGGAAAAGTGGGGAAGTAAGGAATCAGGTAAAAGTATCTTAGCTCTTCACTCCTGAACCAAAATCACAGATAGGAGTGGGGTTTTAGAAAGGTAGAGAGAAAAGCCACAACAGAAGAGGCTTGTGCCTCACCCTTAATTTGAAACTCTGAAACAGAGATGAAAGAGTAAAAGTGGCCACCTGAAGTGGTCAGAAAGAGAAACAGCCCTGAGTTAAGGGCTTTCCCTTGACTCTTGTTTGAGGCTGAGAAGTTTCCAAGCCTGAAGAGTGGAGGGATTAAGCCAGAGCTAAATGGACAGTGACAGGGCTCCAAATGAGATGCAACTGAGGCAGGCAAGGGGGCTCCAGGCTCTGAACAAGACAAGAGACCAGCTACAGCTTCCGTAGAAGCTTCTAAGAGTATCAAAGAGTCAGATAGGCAATAAACCTGGCAGATGATTACACAGACGCCTTTGTGCCCTTTATCCACATGCTCCCCTCCCACTACATGGAATCACTTAAGTACTCACCACTAACACAAAAATATAATCGGATATCACTTGAAGGATCAGGGAGAAGGAAAGTATATCTTCAGCCTGAGCATTTACTTGAGATTGAGTTATCTGGGGAACAAAAGTCGTTAAAACTAAAAATATCTAAGATACTTTCATTGATAAGTTTAAGTCCTTCCTCACCGCTACATCTACCAACTGCCTTCTCCAGATGGGGGCTCATGAGGAAAACTGGACTATTTACAGAAAATTAATAAGCAAAATTTCCTTTCTTTCTGGAGAACAGTAAGGAAATTTGTGATTATTTTACATATACAAAAAGTTCTTTAAAAACAACCAAAAAGGCCAGGCGCAGTGACTGACACCTGTAATTCTAGCACTTTGGGAGGCTGAGGCGGGCAGATCACGAGGTCAGGAGTTCGAGACCAGCCTGACCAACATGGTGAAACCCCATCTCTACTAAAAATACAAAAATTAGCCGGGCGTGGTGGCAGGCACCTGTAGTCCCAGATACTCAGGAGGCTGAGGCAGGAGAGTCACTTGAACCTGGGAGGCGGAGGTTGCAGTGATGGGAGATCATCACCAGTGTACTCCAGACTGGGTGACAGAGTGAGACTCCATCTCAAAAAAAAAAAAAAAAAAAAGGCTAAGAATGTTAACTCATACACACACACACACACACACACACACACAAATTCAAAACCTTCCATATAAAAATCATTCAGCTTCACTAATTTTAAAAGGATAGTCATGAAAGGAACATGCATTTTTGTATACCAAACTATTAATCATTTTTTTAAATGTTGGTGAGGATACAGAGATGCTGACTGATATAAACAGGTAAATGTTTCTGGGGCAATTTAGCAGCATATTTTAAAAGCTTTGAAATTCCTTTTGTGATATTTGTCCCAAGGAAATAATTAAGGAGTCATATGACCATGTAGCTATGAGATCTTCTTTCCCCATCACTGATAACATTGAAAACATGAAAATACGAAGTGATTGGTAAATATATAGTTCTCTTATAAATAGGATAATAAAAATTTAAACACCCTGGAAGTATAGCTGTTGACAAGGGGAAGAGTTTCACAATGTATTGCTGTGGAGAGCAGTTACAAAACAATATGGATTCAAAAAAAATCATATCTCTATAGATTTAGGTAATACAAGGTGGGGTACCAATGAATTAGACTTCTTTATGTAATAGAGAAGTGATATTTAAAATTCAGTAGCAGGCCAGGCGTGGTGGCTCATGCCTGTAATCCCACCACTTTGGGAAGCCAAGGTGGGCAGATGACTTGAGGTCAGGAGTTCAAGACCAGCCTGGCCAACATGGTGAAACCCTGTCTCTACAAAAAAAAAAAAAAAAAATTAGCTGGGCCTGGTGGCACACGCCTGTAATCCCAGCTACTCAGGAGGTGAGGCAGGATAATTGTTCGAACCCAGGAGGCAGAGGTTGCAGTGAGCCAAGATAGCGCCACTGCACTCCAGCCTGGGCAACAGAGCAAGACTCCATCTCATAAAAACAAAAAAATAATTCAGTAGTAATTTTTACCATTAGTGATGATGATGACATTTCTCCTTTCATTGATCTGGAAGGAACCACATTTAGAACCACTAAAGTAATAAAGGCTGATGTTAATTGAGCACAAACTTTGTGCCAGGAACTCTGTTAACTCTGTATTCATATATTTAATTCTTAGAAGTACATATGACAAAGGCGTGATTATTATGTGCCCTATATTACTGATGAAGACATATTAAGCACAGAGCCACTGAATAAATTTCACAAGATCATCAACCAGAAGATGACAGGTCAGAGCTTTAAATGTTAGCCACATGAATCCAGAGGTTGCTTATTTAACCATTATTCTGTATGTAGATCTTCCCTAGTAGAAGAATCACTGCAAGGCCAGTACTTACTGAATTCTGAGAGGAAAGAATGATAATTATATATGTTTGGGCATGGCAAGGCCTGTTTTATAGATCCTCTTGATGGATGAACCCAGATAGTTACCTTCCCCCAGGAACTTATCTACATCCACAAATTCATGTAGGCGTCAAGACGATTTCTAGAAGAAATAGGATGAAAATCAAAATTCAATTTCTTTTGAGATTCAAACATTTGAATAGGTCTGATGAACTGGAGAGATCCTGGCTGAGGCTGAATGGAGGAAAAACACAACTGGAACCTGGAAGCAACCTACACAGCCACATCCAGCAAGTCTTGACTGGTGGACTTTCCCTTGACACTAGTGTCAAGATCTAGGCCAACAGAAGTGTGGGTTTTGAGAGCAGTGTAAAATAATGCCTGATCCAGCCACCTGGGCATACCTGAATTTTTTTAAAAAGCTACCTTGAGAAAAATAAAAAATGACCCTGTGTGCAATGAAAACTGACTACTAAGAGCTTGAACTCTGGGCTTACAGGTTTGAGAGGTGTGTCAATCACTGAATTTAACACCTGGGGAAGGCTGCTCTTCTCTGGTACTCCACAGAATTGCTGTGTAGAGTGGAAACAGTGAGGCAAACAGGGCATGCTAAAGGTTGTCCAATCTCTGCATCAGGGGATACCAGAGGAATTCCCTGGCTTGAGTTAGAAACTGTGAAATTCTTGCCTGCATCATAGAAAACATTGGGGGTGGGAGGGAGCAGCGCATGCAAAGTGGCTCATGCCTGTAATCCCAATACTTTGGGAGGTCGAGGGAGGAGAAATGCTCGAGACCAGGAGTTTGAGACTAGCCTGGGCACCATAGGGAGACCCCATTTCTACAAAAAATTTAAAAAATTAGCTGGGTGTGGTGGTGTACACCTGTGGTCCCAGCTCCTCAGGAGGCTGAGGCAGGAAGATTTCTTGAGCCTAGGAGGTTGAGGCTGTAGTGAGCTGTTATCACACCATTACATTCCAGCCTGGATGACAGAGCGAGAGCCTATCTCCAAAAACAAATGAACAATAAAACTACTAATGGGCAAGGAAAAATCAGGGCTTCATAATTATAGGCATGTAGGGGGCTTGGGAGTATCATGATTTTAACATCAAAGAAAATATGGCCTCATTTTGACTTCACAGACTAGTCAGTATTGAAGACATCTGGTTTATGTGTATATTTGTTTTTTGGAGCTAGGGAGTTAAGAGAGGCATCTATAAAAACCCATATGAAAGAATATATAGTATTTTATTATGCACAGTGGTTGTGAGGTGGTGGGATTCTTATCATTTTAAATGTTCCTTTGTCTATATTTTCTAATATCAAGTATTGAATTTTCAACAAAAAGCAACTTTATTTTAGGAAAAAATAATCTTAACTGAATTTCAGTTAATGTTGATCATACTGATATTTGTTTCCTATGCTATTCAATAAAAGCAAGCACTCTGTAACTCATACCTTATCCAAAATAAAATCACATTTTCTTTTTTTTTTTTTTTAGTTGGAAGAATTATTTTTTAATTCTGAGACTATGCAAATATTTAGTAAACCTACACCAGACTGAGGAATAACTCTGGAGATTGTTATAATTTGCCAAATTAAGAATCGTTTTTGAAAATTTTTATAGGAACATATTTGCCTTTGTTCTTTGACAAGATTCACAACTGCAATGATCTTTTATTTTTCAGCTTAGAAAAATAACTTCATTCAATGAATATGGCAGAGAAAATTTACAGAATTTTCTATAAAAGAAAGATGTTTGGAGATGAGACATGAACTGCTGCTTGGGTCATTCAAGTTTTATTTTTTGGAGCTTGTATTGTACTCCCAAACCAGTGACAAAATAAAAAGATTTAATCAGATTTGTGAGATGGTGCTATTAAATGCTGGGCTGCAAAATGACCTACAGCTTTCTCAAGACATTAAGCTGTTGGCAAACAACCAGGTTCCTACGTAGGCAAAGCAATGAATGTAAATGAGAGACCTTTTATTTATGATACAATTTAGTGATGAGGCCTTGATTCCTTCATTCTCAAACAACAGTACGAAGGGGATTTTAACATTCATTTATCAACTGTAAATTCAAGAAACTTCTGTTATCTCTAAGCTTTCCTCTACAATGCCTACTGGAAAAGAAATACCTTCTTGCACCCGATGACTACACTTTTTAAATTTCCCATTAACCATTTAACCATGAGGACTTGATGTGTGCTACAATATTGCATTGGGATCTGGTTAGTAAAATCCCTCTAGATTAGTGATATAATCAGAATGACCTTACTGGAAGGTCTTTAGAGGGAATTATGGAATTAAGAGATTGTATAACCTACCAACTAACCCACCTTTGTCATTTTATAGTTGAACAACTGGAGGCCTAGAGAGATCAAGGGTTCCAAAGCTACAGGTATGCAATGCTAAGGCTAGAATGCAGACCTTCTTTTTTTTTTTCCTGAACTAGTTCATTTTTAAACTTTCCAGTTTTGCAACTCACTAAGGAAGACTGCACCTTAACCTAGTTTCAATTTATTTTGGGTTCAAAGGTATTAAAAACCACTCTTTGTCCCCAAAGATTTTACTATTAAACTATTTTTTACAAACAAAATTCCTGGTACGTATTTTTATTCATTGACTCATTCAATAATTCAGGGTTATTTTCATGAGTCAGGCATTATTTTAATTGTATTTTTAAGCAGCATATTAGTCAGGGTTCTTCTGAAAAACAGAACCAACAAGATGTGTATATATACCTACGTATTTGTATATACTTGTCTCTCTCTCTCTCTCTCTCTCTGTGTGTATGTATGTGTGTGCAGAGAGAGAGAGAGGGAGAGTAACAGAGAAAGAGATTTATTTTTAAAATTTGACTCACATAATTGTGGAGGCTTGGCAAGGGTAGAACAGAATAGGGTAAGAAAGCAGGCTGGAGACTGGGGAAAGAAGCAGTCTGAGCCCACAGGAACTCTGCTGGCAGAATTTCTTCTTGCTCAGGAAGTTTGGTCTTCATCTATTACAGTCTTCAACTGACTGCCTGAGACCCACCCACATTACGGAGGGTAATCTGTTCTACTCCAACAATTTAACTATTAATCTCATCCAAAAACAACTTCACAGAAACATTCAGAATAATGTTTGACAGAATATCAGCATCATGGCCAGCCAAAGTGTCACATAAAATTATCCATCATAAGCAAGGTCACTAATTAGGTCAGAAGCTATCGTTTTTTATTTTTACTATTTGTAGAGATAGAGTCTTGCTTTGTTGCCTGGCTGGTCTCAAACTCCTGAGCCCAAGTGATCTTCCTGCCTCAGCCTCCCAAGTAGCTGGGAAATACAGGGTCTGGCTATATTACCCAGGCTGGTGTTGAACACCTGGGCTCAAAGGATCCTTCCACCTCAGCCTCGCAAAGTGCTAGGACTACAGGTATGAGCCACTGCATCCAGCCAGGAAATATCTTTAATGTCAGTTTTGGCTTTAAACCTCAAGAACGAGTTCTTGGTTCCTTTTTCACTGATGATGGCTGACTGTAGGACTAGTTAGTAGGCTCATTCTCTAGGACTCACCAACACTTAAAAGGATTAGTAACGTGCATGTGTACAAAAGAGTATTAAAGAACTGTAAACATTCTTTAATGTGTTGTCACAAAATCCAGGAAAATCCAGAGACTCATGCAAATTGCCATGTGAGGTGACAGCACTTAGGTTTCCATTCTCAGCAACAGGGGAAATTTTTAATCCAACAGCCTTTGTATAAAGCACTTCCCAATGACAGATGAAAAGCCTTAGTGACTCTACTCCCAAAACTGAGTTAATCTTTGTATGGATATTAGGCATCCATAATGCCTGCGTGCTTGGCTATTTAGTGTTCTGTAAAAGCGCTGAAAGTTTGAAACAAAGAACTCTGTAGTATTCTAGACCTTGACAAGAAAGTAGGGAGAGGGAGGGAGGCCAAGGTTAATGCTCTCTTTTGAATAGCCTTGGTTTGTTTGACCTTATTCCAGACCATCTGAGGATGGAAAACAGCCACACTTCAGATGGTGGACAACTATTAGGGAACAGGGTGAAAAAGACATTTATATTTCTCCCCCTTCCTCCAACAATGCAGAGTCAGCTTCTAATCTCAAACACAAATCTCACATTATACCACGTAAGTTTAGGTAAGTTTCCTCAGAAGGAATATCTGTGTGTAAAATATGAATTGCCCATCTCTATAAACTACTTTTAGTCTACTGCAAGGAAAATATGACTTTAATAAACAACAAATCATATTCACATTTAAAATATGAACTTTACTAAATGATAATTGTATTTCAAGATGTAGCCAGACTTTCAGAGCTGCAGATTGAACTCAGATCAGTATCTGGTTTCATGCCCTGTAAAGAATAATTTTTCCTCCTGGGTTTGAGGAGCACAGCAGGTTATCCTGTTCAATATACTCCCTCCAGCAACACTATACACTGTCATTATTCCCACTAAATTCTTTTGGTTATTTTCAAATCTATCTGGACCAAGATAGCTTAAGTGTCGTATGATCACTTTGAGCATTAGCAGTATAATAAAACAATAATTAATCCTTCAAAATGACTTGTTAAAATAGCTTATCTTTCTTTATGATCTGCATTTATTCATGAATAAAGAGACACTAGGATAACTAGATGTTTTTTAACACAAAAGATGTCAAGATGACATTTCAGTAACAAAGAGTCTACAGAAAGCATTCAAACTCAGGAAAATGTCCTAAATTAGCTGAAAATTTGAATGTCTCAAATACCAGTGAGTGATTCTTAGAAAAATATGTATTTCAAGTATATAATTTTTGCACTTTTCAAAGCAAAAGGTAGTTGATAAAATTAATTTTGATGTCTTTCTTTCATCAGAACAAGCTCATAAATTCTAATACATTCAATGCATATAAAGTTTTTGTCATAATTCATTTCTATTGTCATAAACATGCACTTCAAAATTTCCCTTTATTTTTTCTTGGGATATATGTCACAAGTCCTGAAATATATTCTAATATTTTTATCACTTTATTCCTGAAAATCTAATCAGGGTCATCTTGAATATTTCTTAGTTTAATCCTGAATGAAGAAGATAATGGGCTTCTAAGAGTAATTACACTTTGTTCATATATATCTATTAACAGAAAAAACTCTTTGCACAGAATTCTTCCTTAAAACTTTTGCAGTGTTTAATTACTAACAAAGATGTTAATTATTATAATGTGGGCTCTGTGGTTAACCTAGATTATAATAAACATCTCCTTGTTTAAGAAATAATGTGTATAAACACAAAGAAATATTATGCAGAGAAAAGTGTCATCCATTTAAAACTATTTTTAGATTCCAATCGCAAAAATAGTAATTGTGGTAATTTTAAAAGTTTCTTTTAATTTGAGATGTATATAAATTGTGCTGGGCCAAAACTTTGCTTGAGCCAATGTTAAGTAAACTCATTAACAAAAACTGTCATAAAGTTGTTTTCCTTTTAATATTTTGGATGGAAAAAATTTACTTATATCAAATTAAATGAAAAAGAATCTGAGATAAAGCTAGAATTTCTGGTGTGCAAGATTCGACAGTAATATCACCTAAGAGACTGTGTAACAAGCACTAAAGCAGTTTCCTCGGTGCCTCAGGTAGCAATGAAGAATCATCCCAGAAATTAAAATACCATGTGCCTAACCTAGCATTATCATGCTCTCATTAGTTTCCAATCTGGATTGCATAGTTTAGTAGTCCTTCAAAAAGTATGTAAGTATACTTCATGTGTTTAAGTCTTTCATCTCAAAAGACATACACCCATACACTCACACAGATATGCACACACACACACACACACACAAACACACACACTCCACTCCCATAACCTGACAACTCTCTCAAATACTGCCCTTTATGGCCACAATTACCATTGTCAATATCTTAACAGAACTACATCTTACTTTCTCTTCATCTCAGTACAATCTGAATTCTGCCCCATACTGTAATCAGAATAATTTTCACCACATTTTTTGTTTACTAATCCAAGAAAAGAGTTTAGTGCTCATTTGATTCCTCAGTATTTGGAATTGCTGACCACTTCTTCTTGCTAAAACACTTGACTCTTATGATGACATATTCTATTGCATTATTCCATCTATCCAGTTATTTATCACTTATTCCTTCTACATCTCAGGTCTGTACTTTAAATCTTGAAGCACTTCTGAGTTTTTCCCTTCTTGTACTGTTATAGGTTTTATCACATGTTGATCACTTCCAAATTAACATCCCTAGAATAGATGTCTTCTCTCCAAATTAATGTGTCCAATTGCTTATTATGAAATTCCAATTAAAGTCTCATAGGCACCTCAAAGTAAACATTTTCTAAATATCATCCTTTAAAAAGTAAGTCTCCTCCACCTTTTAAATTGCCTGTCTCAAAGCAATATAAAGGCACAAGCTCAAACCATGGATGTCATCTTTTCGTTTTGCCTTTCATTAGCCCCACACATTTATTCTTTCTCTGCTCCTCTATTAAAATCTCACCTTCTTAACATTCCCTATGCTGTTTCCGTACTTTCTCTTTCTCCATGACATTTTCTACCATCTAATATACCACATACTTTACTTATCTTAAACATTGTTTTCTCTTTCAAGAAGATAAGCTTGAAAGAATATCTTCAGGAATATTTTTCTGCCTTGTTGATAGCTAAGACAGTATCTGCACATAGGATGTGCTCTACAAATACAAAATTCTTGTTAGCGCTGTCTCTAGGTTTGCTTTTATTGACAGTTTTAATCACTTGATTATCGGATACTTTTGGATACTTTGACTTCTTCAAGTGTGTGATAACTTTTTTTGAATAGGGAACATTGTAGACAAATACTATAGAAGCACTGCATTATGCTGTCTTATTCTGAAGAAGGTTGAGTTTTATTACAGCAAGCAGTTAAATTACTAAAAGTTTAACTTATCTTGTTAAGTCTTGGTTTTAGGCTTTGTTAGGGTGGCCCATTCTAGTTTTTACTCTTAAGACATAGCACTTACTTGTACAGTGTGGCCTTTCTGGGATCTAATTAACTGCTTACGTGTTTCATCGAGGTCTCTCCATTCCAGCTGGGCTTGCCCGCCAACATCTTTCCTGCACAGGGTGATCTTCTCAGCCCTCAGCCTCTCAGAAGAGACTCTCTTCCAAACCTTCTGAAATCTCATCTTGTGCTTGCATAGTCCAGGAGTTAGCCAAATACCTAAGATGAATTTTCACTCAGATTTTTGTTTATTTGGATTTTTTTTCTCTGCAGCTTCCTATTTTTGATGCTCTTGTCCCAACTCTCAGGCAACTTAGTAGCCACATGCTATTTCCTATATTTTGATCTCTATATCCTTCCTTTGGCAAAACTGATGCTCTCTACTGGAGTCTATCTCCCTACACTATGGCCTGAAAAATGCTCTATGAGAGAAACTGTGTGTGAATCTGTAGCTTTCCTTATATGTTTCCTTTGTGCAAGGATCGTAGCCCAGCACTGAGCTGCTATCCAGTGCCTACAAATAGTGTTTTAAATAGTTGGTCCAGACCTCATAGTTATTTACAGTGGGAGCATATGTCCAACACCAGCTACCACATAATGACCAGAAACAGAAATCCAACACTTTTTTTTGAGACGAGTCTCCCTCTGTCACCAAGACTGGAGTGCAGTGGTGTGATCTCGGCCCACTGCAACCTACACCTCCTGGGTTCAAGCGATTCTCCTCCCTCAGCCTCCAGAGTAGCTGGGACTGCAGGCGCCTGCTACCACACCTAGCTAATTTTTGTAATTTTAGTAGAGGGGGGGTTTCACCATATTGACCAGGCTAGTCTTGAACTCCTGACCTTGTGATCCACCCTCCTCAGCCTCCCAAAGTGCTGGGATTACAGGCGTGAGCCACCACTCCCAGCTCCAACACATATTTTTGAATGAACCAATCATCAAATCCTATTGATTCTGTCTCCTTAATATTTCCTGCATCCGTCTTCTTTTCTCTTTCCCTATTGCCTCTACTTTGATTTAACCCATTATCCCTTCTAGCCTAGCTAATTGTTACAGTGCTCTGACTGATCACTTTGTCTCCAGCTCTGCTCTATTCCATAACATTTGTCGCACTCTTGCATTTTTGGGTTGTTCTTAAATGTTAATATTGTATGTTACCCTTCTTATGAAAACCCTCCAATGTCTCTTCATTGTCCTCAGGATGAAACCCAAACTCCTTGTGTACCTCTAAATCCTCACCTCTTCCTACTGCTATGTTCTTTCCTCTCCTGCTGAATACATACGGAGAGTTATTTCCTCTCCTGCTCAATACATACGGTGAGTTCCTGGAAAAGCATGGTTCTCTCACACCTCCAGGCTCTTGCATGAGCTGCTTATCCTGCCTGAAATAATCCTATATTCCAACTAACCCCGGTTGTCATCTGCTTAGATGCCACATCTTCTGCGGAATCTGTGTTGATCTCCGCGGTTGGATGAGGTCTCCACTTGTGTTCATCTTGCACTCTGCTTGTTCCCCAGTCATCATCTGTGTCACACAGTTTTATAATTATCTATTTACTTTTCAGTACTCCCATTAGACCATAAGCTTCTTGGGGCAAGCTCCATGTGTTATTCATTGTTTTATTCCTATTTACTAGATGACTGAATAAATATTTCTCGAATTAATGCATGTTAATGTCAGCAACTTGCCTGACAAGAATATATTCCTTCTCAATTAAATGTCTGCATTTCATGCAGTAAATACATACATAAATAAACCTCCCTCCAAGACTATTAAAATGGTAGAAGTCAAGGGACACATAATAATAAGTGTGACAGTAAAATGATACAAAAGAATGAAAAGCTTTGATTACCTGTGTCAGGTATCTATATATATTAAAACCTCAATATTTGGTTTTGTGTTATATGTACAAACTAAACACAATTTTAACAATTTTTTTAGGTCATAATATAACTGCTAAAAGGTCTACAATTATGCTGATGCATAGTATCTTAACAAAATTGCATCTTAGAAAGGAGAATACAGAACTAGCTCATTCTCTTCATTTTGTAGATTAAGAGCTGAGTTTGAAGGGAATCAAGTGTCTGGTCCAAGTTCTTGCAGTTAGTTGAATGGTAGCACTATACCTCAGGCTCCCTGGGCTCCTTCAATTTTCTTCAAGCTTATTATGTTCTGTATGAAAGAAACATTGACCACCACCACCACCATTTACTAAAGTCCTAGCATGTGTCAAAGGAAACAACTCCCTGACCACCATACATTCATTTCTTACTTTAGGACCCAATTAGGTTATGAGAAAAGTAACCACAAACACATTAGAGGAACTGAAGATTGGGTGGGGTCACAAAGAAGGGCCTTCTAAGAGGTGTCAAGAACTATGATAACATGACCACTGTGGTATCAATGTATAGTTCATTTATAATAATAAATAACATGGCTATTGAATTCTGAACTCCCTAACAAGTGGCTTTTCCTTAGGAGACAGTTTTTTATTTTGTTTTGATTGGATTTTAATGAGTAACACATGTGGCAGTCAAAGATCTGTGTATAAGTGTAACGTAGAAGAGGACTATTATTGACTTCTATTAAGTGGTGATATTGAAAGCCACAAGATGACAAAAAGTATCTAACTCCTGTTTTCTGAATCTATTCAACATGTGCCTTTCAGTGGCTTTACATACTTTACGGAACTAGGTGGGGTATATTAAAAATAAATAAGTAAACGAGTTTTTGTTCTGTTTTTAATATATGGCTGAAACTTAATACTTGTATTGATACAGTCTGGGAATCAGTTATACTTCAATAGCATTTCTTATTGTGATTCAGAGATCTAAATACTAAAAGAGTTTTCTACTAGAAAATGTCTCACGGGGGAGGGGGGAGGGGGGAGGGATTGCATTGGGAGTTATACCTGATGTAAATGACGAGTTGATGGGTGCTGAGGAGTTGATGGGTGCAGCACACCAACATGGCACAAGTATACATATGTAACAAACCTGCACGTTATGCACATGTACCCTAGAACTTAAAGTATAATAATAATAAATAAATAAATAAATAAATAAATAAAAGAAAATGTCTCACGGCCGGATGTGGTGTCTCACGCCTGTAATCCCAGCACTTTAGGAGGCCAAGGCGGGCAGATCACGAGGTCAGGAGATCGAGACCATCCTGGCTAACACGGTGAAATCCCGTCTCTACTAAAAGTACAAAAAAATTAGCCAGGTGTGGTGGTGGCAGGCACCCGTAGCCCCAGCTACTCGGGAGGCTGAGGCACGAGAATGGTGTGAACTCAGGAGGCGGAGCTTGCAGTGAGCCGAGACCGCGCCACTGCACTCCAGCCCAGGCGACAGAGCAAAGCAAGACTCGTCTCCAGGAAAAAAAAAAAAAGAAAGGAAAAAAGAAAATATCTCACATCATGGAGTTTATATTGTTTTTGAAGTTTTGACTGATAGGCCAAATTATTATACATTCCACCTTCTGATTCTGCTGCACCCAGTAGAGCTGAAAATATTTACAAGGTTGTCCTTATTTTTTTCCTCCGACATACCTATAAGCAGCATTAAATTATTCTACACTTTATAAGCAAGGACAGTTTGGCATTTAAGGTTCACACTCCTCTAGCATCACCAAACCATTTGGCACCAGCCTCAGGAAAGTAAAAGAATCTTAAATTAGGCTCACAAAGTTGACCTGGTTCTAAGGAAAGATAGCCACTTGAGAGTAAAGGTACTACCAGCACAGGGCTCTGCTTATGAACAGTAACATTTATTGAGTGCTTCTGATGTACAGGCACTATGCTAAGCACAAGTATTAATTCATTCAGTCATTAAACCCATTTTATAGATGAGGAAACTGAGGCACAGAGAGTTTAGTAGCTTGCTTGAGATTTACAGCATGCAAGCAGTAAAACTAAACGCCAGGAAGTCTGTCTCCAGAACCTCGCTTTTACCCTGGTCTTCTTCTCTACATATCCCACCTTTCCGTTTTACTATACAAATGTTGCCTGAGTGATCAAACTCTTCCTCAATTCCCATTTGACCTTTGTCTTCCTCACCAAGAGCCAAAAGCAGCTGAAAATTTTTACTTTTATTAAAATAAGTTTACTTAGGGTAGCAAGGACTCTAAAATTCAAGACTAGCAATTAAGTAAGTGGAGATTGGACAGGAAATGTTTATTTGTCCCAAGAGAGTCATTACAGCTCTCCTAGCTTAAGAAAGTGATACAGTATATGCTTTTGAGGGTTCCACATAACCCACATGTCAGCTGCCCCAGCTGGTATTCACCAGAGAATTCCCTGCATCTAAGGCCTTGTGCTTATGTTTTAAAATGTACTAATGGATATTAACATTATGATAATGCCAAAAATCAAATTCCAAAGCCTTATCCTAGACACATGGCTTTCATCAGCTACACAAACCTCAGGGGAGATTTTATCAGCCACTGATCAAAGGAAGCAGCAGGAGCTGATACAAGCACAAGAAAGGGCGTATGGAGTGTCCTCCACTCAAGTACACCCCAGAGCAGAGCGTCTCTAGGAATTGAGACAGCACATCAGCAACTCGCTTGTAGTATTCAAATGAATGGAGTTCTCTTTAAGGGCAAATCTCTGAATAGAAAGTTTAAAATCTGATCCTGATTTAACATGATTATTCCCTCACCTGGATGCATATTGCTGTAAGAGATACCTTACCCATATGAGGGTCATTGCAAATTGCTTCCAAACATAAATGAAGTGAAGGACAAAATCATGTGACTCCTCAAGTGTGCTTAGCTCTGCACGATAAAACTGCTTTATTTGGAATCACGGTGAAAGAAGAGGGAAAGGCATCTGCAGACCATGCAGCTTATTAAACAAATTTGTTTCTCGAGTCAAGTACTTGAGGTACTCTCAGTTCTAATTAATGTCTCTTGCAAATGCAGCCTCATAACTAGCATTCATTTTTCTAATCGTAGCCATATGTTCCTTCCATCGTTTTAACGATATAAATGGAAATTATTGATGTTTTTCACTGAATCTTTCTATTTAAAAAAAAAACATTTTTTCAGGCTGATGCTTTATGCTAAGATCAGTGGATGAAAATATCCCTCTCTGGAAATATTTTCTCACTTCCTGTAGTCCATAAGTAGGGGTGAGGCCTTATGTACGGTTTTTAAATATCGCATAAGAATTTTGCCTCTATTAGATCCATGCTACTAAAATGGCAGAACTCTTCACAGAAAAAACAAAAACAAAAACAAAAACAAAAAAAAAACAGAGATAAACTGAAAAGGGGATAGCTGAGTTGCATATACAGCCTGTAGGTTGAAGCATAATCATTACATCTCTCGCAAGGGAAGAGAGGTTGATAGTTTACAATAAACTTCAAGAAAATCGCTTGCTTATTTCCAGAAGCGAATAGCTTAAATCAAATTCCTTTACCTTTTCTAAATATGCCACATATGTTTTCATTTTAAGAAGTACTTCTTATGTAGTAAAAAGATATGTGCAGCTATACAAGATTTCAGAGCTGGAAGAGACCCTAATGATCACCCAGTCAGGTGGTCCATAACCCTCACTGTGTATCTTAAACATCTGACAAGCTTGCACACTGGTTCTTCACCAGAGATATTATAATTCAATTGCTCTGAGGTGGACCTGGTGGAGAGAGATATACTGTTTTACAAAAGTAGTCCTGGTTATTTTAATATGTGGTCAAGTTTGAGAAGCACGAATCTTGTTTATCCATCTCTTTTGGAGCCAATGATATTAAATGATTTGTTCAATGTCCATAAACAGTTATTTGTGACAGGGGGAGACTATGAGCTCAGGCTCAAAACCCCCACACCTGTGCATTTTCTTTTATAGTTTACTAATACCTCTTTAATACATGCTTTTAAAATAAAATTAATTTAGCAATAGAAATATCTTTAAAAACAAGACAAAACAAAACCTAGAACTACTCTTCTTCTATTCCCTTTTCAAGGGTTTGTCCCCATCTTTTATTTTTTGTCATTGTAATCTCTCCAAAATGCCAGCTGTGTGTTAGAAGGTATCACTGTATAACTATGGGATTAAAATAAAAACATTAGTAAATTATTCCAGAATCGCCAAGAGTGCAAAACACAAAAGAAAGACTCCTATTTACCCTTGTTTTAAAATATAACAATAGCAGCCAAATCATCACCCCATGGAAGGAACTGTATTCGAGTGTTGGACCCAGACCGTCTCACCGCATCTCAGCAAAAACTCTGTGAGGTCATATATTATTATCATCTCAATTTGACAGATAAGAAAGCCAAGGCGTCAAAATGTATTTCCCCAAATAAATTCCCACAATTTAGGTAAACTTTGCATGGCTAGGAACTGGTAGTCAGTTTAGTTTTTTTTTTTTTTTTTTTTTAAGTTTAATCTTAAAATCACAAGATGAAACTGTCCTTCAAAAGCAGTATTTTACCTTTAGTCATAATAAACTAATATTTACAAAGTATTTAAAAAGGAAGATTATACTCCTTTTTCATCTGATCTCATTTAGGTATTACAAGATTTATTACCATAATCATTTTGTTGAAGAGAAACTAAGGCTTGGGGAATACCCAATGTCCTCTCAGGTAGTAAGTGACCAAACCCAAATCAGAGTTTTTGTTGTGATTCTATATGCAGTACTGCACTCCAGCCACCATACAGCTTTAAATCTGAAGATTGTTTTCCTGGCTCTGACGAGTATTTCATATGGTCAGTTCTGCTAGAAAAACAGTATAAAACTTACTTCAAACAGCCAAAAAACAAATTCCTTGCTGTTCAGATTAAACTGTTGATTGTGCTGAAATTCACGGGTACACTAAAAAACAAAATAAACTGTGTCAATTCTCCCCAAAGATTTTGTTGTGCATTCTTTTATTTTTATTCACATAATCTATGTTTACTGAGCTGCAGTAAAGGATGCATGGGCTATTTTTATTCAGAGAAAGGCTATAACACCAGCCAAGCAGAAGGACCCATCCATGACCAGAATGCAATGGCCTTCATTATCTTCCAACTCACTCCTAAATGACTCACTGAGAGCTGCCAGATGGTGTTTTCTCTCACCCTTTGCCTTGCATTTATTTAATTATTTTAACATAGTTTTTGTTCTGCTGCCGTGATGCCTAACAGGCAGATACATTTGGGAGTTAGTTTCTTCTTCTAATATTGACCAGTGCATTTAGAAAATTTCTCAGACTCTTTAATAATAACACTTATTGGGTACATACAATATACCAGATGCTGAGCCAATGGATTTTTATATATTCCTCATTTAATCATCCGACAACTCACAAACGAGGAGGCTGAAGTTTAGGGAGGTTAATACATGTACCCTGGGCTAAACAGCTGGTCAAGAAGGTAGAGGCGGATAATTGGAACTAAGTCCCCAATCTTAATCTTTATGTAAGACTTCTGTGGTAGAAGTTACAAGCACTAACACTTTTGGGAAATAAGCAAATATATTAAAATGATAAAGAAACCCAAAAAGTTAATATTCATCCATGTGGAGAACGATCAGGTAGGTGACTAAGTCATCAAAAAAATGAAAAGATGTGTGGTAGACCTGGAGATGTGCTGCCCTCATCCCCCGTGCAGCTGCAGGGAGTGCTGTCAGGAGGCAGCGTCTAACATGGGGCTCCTTTGGGATCTGCTTTAGTTGCAGGGAGCCACCTTGTTTGCACTCTCACCCTGTCTGAGATGGCCTGAACAAAAGCCCAGCCATCCTGACTCATCAGCAATATTCTCTCTAGAGACACCTGCTGGGTTGGCGAAGGCTTTGCCAGGTCTGCTTCACAGTGTGAGATCTTTCTCCATCCAATCTTGCTTTCAACCATAATATTCCAGATATTCATTTGTTGTAAACCTTTTTCACCCAAAGGTTGGAGGAACCTGAGCTGTAACAATACTGCAAAGTTTTTGACAAAGAATAAAAATTATTTTATTGCTAGACTAGGAATTTTTGAGTCTCAAGAATCTTTACATGTAAACACACTAAATAATAATTTTTATGGTAGTCTCAAGACATAGAATTCCCCCAAATTGGGGTGTGGGCTTGGGGTGTGAAGGTAATAAGAGACAGGTACCTACTTAACTCTTCTTCAGACTGAACTGATCAGGTAATTCAGAACCACATCTGGTTTTGACAACATGCTCACAATACCCCCCAAATGAAGGCCTATACAAACTACTGTATCCTCCTGGGTCTATAGTGTTCCTAGTTGCTGAATCCATATTATTATTCTAGGCAGTCTGACGTATATACCTATGACATCAGATCCATATCAGAATATTTCTATAAAATTACTTCCAAGACAATTATCAAATATAAAGAGATTCTCCTCAATATGCTTCAACAACAGTCAAACCCTATGCTATGTATGGTATCAATATTCTAAATAGAAAGCATTGACTGACATATGATAAAGAATTATCAGAATCAGTCTCTATGCCCAGTCACTTTTCCACCCTCAGGTAGCCTCCCTTAACATCGTGCCTGTTCTTAGTACCATTTTACTCTCTATTAATGTCAACTTTGTTTTATTAAGGAGGTCATGGTAATTAAGCCATCTCAAAATAATTCTCATTTTTAAGGAAAGGGACACTGGAACCCAAGAAAACTTTCTGGACCCAGACAACAAAGCAATTATAGGGAACTAAAAGGCATATGGCTCGTATCTGGGGACAAAGAACTTTCTGGCACTGACCAGGCTTGTAGAGGAAATGCATGTTAAAGGAGGAGGTGAGAGGAAGCAGAAGGCTTTCCCTCTCCCTCTTTCTAGATCCACCTCACCAGAAATGATAAGATGGCATACCACCCTGTGTTTGATAACAGTTTCAGATGGAAAAACATAGTCTTCATTTCTTATCAAGGAAAACTACTTGGGCATTTTTGGGGTACTACTTGGGTATTAACTCAGAAAATTCATAGATATAGGATTCTAGAGAATTAGATAATTTATGCATATATATAATATAAATATGCAAGTTACACAGCTAGTAGCTAATACTAGCAAACATGATAAAGAATCAGTGATAGATATCAAAAAGGGAGAAGAGAATAAAAATATTTGACTGTAACCTTACAAAAGTCACTCATTATTTTAATTACGCATATTTTTTAAAAATAGTCACAAATCATGGATATGGATATTAACCAAGTCACAAACTTTGAACAAATGAACAAATACATATATTTGAAACTGACATGATGTTTCTCTTAAACATAAAAATTTTACAAATTACTAGTAAATTATTCCAATTTTTTCAGTTTTTAATTCTGAACTAGTTTTAGCATCCTTTTTGCTCTACTGTGAACTTATTTACATTAAAATTAATCTAGAAGTCTACAATTAAGCAACTCCTAGATAAAATGAGTTACTCAAATGTGTATGTTTTAATGAATAATTGCATGTTGCTTGATACTTTCGTTCAAAGAAAATGTCAACAAAATCCTGTTTTGGATGTAGGTGCTTCTATGCAAGGACAGAAGCTGCAAAGGGGCTTTCTGCAGCACCAGGCGAATCTCCTAGGAATTGGGGATGACATTCATGCTTGGGACCTGTTCCCAACTGGGAGTCCAGAGCTCTCCATTCATGCTGCCTCATCTCTGAGGCTGATTCACAAGGGAGGGCAACAGCCACTTTAGCTGCTCTTGTCACCACAAGGAACTGATCAGCCTTTGGCTCACATAACAGTGGAACACATTTTGGAGTTTCTCACTTCCTCTGTGCTCAGGAGTAGATAATGTTGCAAAGACTAAAATTTACAAACTGAAATCTATCTTGTAAAAGAAGAGTAGGAAAGCCATGCTAACAGATAAAGACTTAATACTTTCAAAAAAGAATAGTCATTGGAATCACCATTTTTATATACCATATTTGAATCATATAACACTTTTCTCAGGGTGGTTGAATTCATCAGGAAAAATACATATAGATATTTATATGTATAGCTACATTCATGTGTTACTTTGATTTTACTTAGATTGTTTAAAGTCCCCCCAAAACTTGCACAACTCTAATAATTTAAAGTTATTAGTGAAGGCTGATCTCAAGGTAAAAAATAAAATTATAGCTAACTCACTCTCTGAAGGACTTGACTTTAAAAAGCAACTTAAAGATTAAATAATAATAATAAAACTTACATTTGAGGGCCATTCTTCATTGTTTTATAGATCCCTAGCCATGCATTCTCCCAGAGCTAACATAAAACTGCCAATCAAAACATGTTGAGTTCCTACTCTATGCTCTCAACTGTATTAGCACTCTGTTGACTGTAGAATCATCCAGAGTGGAGGTCACTCCCATCAACTGGGTGCATGATTCAGGGCAACTGCCTTGGAATCCTTTTTTAACTTTTATTTTAATTTTTATTTTTTGAGACAGGGTCTCACTCCGTCGCCCAGTCTGGAATACAGGCATGATCATGGCTCACCGCAGCCTTCATCTGTTGGGTTTAGCAATCCTCCCACCTCAGCCACCTGAGTAGCTAGGACTGCAGGTGTGTGCCAGCATGCAGGCTAATTTTTAAAATTTTTGTAGAGATGAGGTCTCATTATGTTGCCCACACTGATCTGAAACTTCTGAGCTCAAGGGATCCTCTTATCTCAATTTGCCAAAGTGCTGGGATTATAGGCATGAGCCACCGCACCCAGCCTTGGAATGCTTTTTAACTGACCTGTGTTTAGCCCCTCTTAGCTTTGGTCTTCTCAAGTGTAAAATGGGGATAACTAATTTCTTTTTTAGGGCTGATGGAAAAAATAAACAAGACACTATATGTAAGGTGCCAGGCACAAGGCTTGGTATTTATAAATGGTGAATGCTCACAGTACTTAGTAATTGTGATTGCAATAGTAATTTATGTATGTTGCATGCATAATGTATGTAGCAGCAGTGGTTATTCCATGTAGAAGCTAGCTGGGGCGGGGGTGGGAAAAACATGTTACAATAGCCACAGCTTCTCTAGTATTCCTGGATCTCTGTCAATAAAGTGGGTAGCTACATTGTGTAGCTGCTTCTCCTGGCTTAATTTCTATAAATGTGTGAGAAAAGAACTCATAAGAGGGAGAAATATCTTCTGTCCACAACTCAGGTCACAGGCATAATCAGAGAATATAATCATTTCATAATTTCAGAATCCAAGGTATATACCTATACCTAAATTTTTCCAACATTGGTTATCTCTTGCAGGACAAATAAGAATTAGATCCCTCACATATTTCACCCAACATGTCGTCCACTTACAATGTACCAGGCACTCAATATGGTGGGGAGAGTTGAGTTGTGTTCACTCTTTTCCCTTAAGGAGCTAGTGTTCAATAGAAGAAAGACAGTCATGTAAACAATAAGAGATCATGAAAAGAGAACAGAAACCTAAAACCCAAGAGGAAAACTGAGCAGCATAGAGCAGTTCAGAAATCTAGGGGACCTTGTAGTGAATAGACTGGAGCCAAACAAATGCTTCTACCATTGCCTGTGTTTCCATTTGTGTTCATTCCTTAAACTGTGCTTTTTAAAGCATCCTTTAGAAAAGGAAAATGTGGCACATTGGTATCACTTTTGGTTATATGATGCATCATCATGCTATAATTTTAACAAAGTTGCTATGCTAGCCATAGGGAAGGAAATATTTCATTCCTCACTCATTGCTAGATTCATGGCTGAGGCACCAATAACAAAAGAGAGATTAATAAGAGAAAAGCATACACATTTATTTAATGTAAGCTTTATGTGACACTGTAGCCTTCATAAGGAAACAAAGATTCAAAAAAAAAAAAAAAAAAAACAGGTAACCTAGCATATTTTTATGCTTAGGTCTGATGAAGAGATGGATAGTCATGGAGAAGTATGATTGGATAAAGTGGGTATAATCTAATAATAAGAAACTGGGGGGAATTTAGCAAGCTCTGCTTGTTCTGATTCTTATCTGTGCCCCTGTGCCTTCAAAGATAAAGATGTTCCCTTCCTCTGGGGTTAGGAAGGGCACCTCTCAAATGAAGGTCTCATGATCTGCTTCAAAAAAGAAGGGCAGGAGAAAGTCAGAGAGTGATCTTCTTAGGTTTTATGATATGCTTCAGGTGAGAAGAGTAAGAAGGTGAGAGTGGGCTTCCTGCTTCTGCTGTTTTCTCAAATGCCAAGATGCCATATTTTGGGTAACATGTCCTGAATCCCATTACCATTCTAATCAATTCTAATATTTGATAGTAGAGTACAGAGAATAAATTCAAACTCTTTTATTGAGGCAGAGATATAATTATGAAGTATACACCAACACACATTTCCTAAGTTTATTTGAATATACAGTTGACCCTTGAACAATCCTTGGGTAAGGGGCACTGATCCTTCCTTCTGCAGCAAAAAATCCATGTATAACTTTTGACTCCCCCAAAACTTCACTACTAATAGCCTACTCTTGACCAGGAGCCTTACAAATAACATAGAAAGCTGATTAACACATAAATTGTGTATTCTATTATACACTGTATTCTGATAATAAAGTATGCTAGAGAAAAAAACATTAAGAAAATTGTAAGGAAGAGAAAATGTATCTACTATTCATTAAGTGGAAGCAGGTCATCAAAAAGGTCTTCATCCTCATCATCTTCACGTTGAGTAGGCTGAGGAGGAAGAGGAAGAGAAGGGGTTGATCTTGCTGTCTTAAAAGTGGCAAAGGCAGAAGAGGTGAGAAGGTGGAAAGGGAGGCAGGAAAGGTAGTTACACTTGGTGTATCTTTTATTGAAAAAAAATCCATGTATAAATGAACCTGTGCAGTTCAAGCCCATGTTATTCAAGGGTTAACTGTAATGAGGATTGATGTATACAGGTTGAATATCTCTTTTCTGAAATGCTTGGGATCAATGTGGGATTTTGAATATTTTCAAATTTTGGAATATTTTCACATATATAATGAGATATCTTGGGGAATGGGAACCAAGGTTAAACAAAAAATTAATTTATGTTTTCTCTATGTCTTATACATGTAGCCTGAAGGTAGTCTTATAAAATATTTTTAATAATTTTGTTCATGAAACAGCATTTTGGCTGAGCTTCAACTGCAATTCATCAAAGGAGATCAGGTGTGAAATTTTCTACTTGTGACATGACATCAGCACTCAAAAAGTTTTGGGATTTGGAGTATTTTAGATTTTGGATTTTCAGATTGGGGTACTCAGCTTGTATTAAAAATGCAAAGCATGGATTTTTAAACAAAAGTGCAATGGGAAAATTTGGAAAAGTTGTTGATGGGAGAAATACATTTTATCTAAACTTTACTTATCTGGCAAAAGTAGAGTCTCCTGGAAAACACAGCTGCCATTAACCCCCATATGGGGGAGCTTTTAAGCAAGAAGGTGATTGCCTATTGTCATCAGGCTGAAAATGTCAAATAGAACCTTCCATAGCCATTGTAACTCTAAATTTCCCCACCCACTTTGTTAAACTGATAAACCCTTCTATTTAGGGATTTATTTAACTACTGGTTCTATTGTCAATTAATTCACAGGTCCCATCACTCAAACTTAAATTGCTAGAGAAAGAATTTTTCCTACTAACACTGTTCACTCTGTGGCATGAAATGAAGGAAAACATAATTTCCCCTTCCATTCCATAGGCAAACTTCCACAGGTCTGAAAATATATACTTTAAAGTATATTTTTAATATTTACATTCATTTGCTTTGATTTCTTTTTCAGGATTTATGGGATTAGCAAATTTGTTTTAGAATTGGATACAACTCATCTATTTTAGGACCATATCAGTATGTCTGTCTACTATATCTTGTTAACTATGCAAGATATTAAACAATAGAATTTTTGCTTAATACAAATATGTTTGTGATTAACGTAATATTTTTTGTATGTCTGAAATAAAATTTCAAATGTATTGAACTGAGTAAAAGCTGTTTTTTAGAATGACGGACTTCTTAGTCAAAGCTAAGCATATCTAGAAACAAAGCATGAATATCAAAAGGGTAACGTGTGATCTTAGTTTCATGTACTCACATTTTAAGAATCATATATAAATTGTGGTGGTCACCACACCCAGAACCGTGATATGTTTCCATAGTAACTGTTGATCTACTTATAAAAAAACAAGGGTGGTGAGGAAGGAGAAACAAAAAGAACAAAGAAATAGAAGTAATTGGCCCTGAATACATAATGATTACAAGAGAAACAGTTTGGTAAAGCATGTTTAGAGGGCATTTTAACTCAGGGAAATATTAGGAACTTGTGATATTTTTGAAGACAAGAGTTATGTTTTCTGTTTCTTTTAAATCTTTTTGTAGTCTGAAACAAAGCCATGCACATAAGGGGCAAGCAATAATTAAATAAGAGAAAGACAGAAAGAGAGAAATAAAGTAAAGAGGAAAGGAGGAAAAAAACTGAAAAATGAAAACATTCAAGAAGACAAACCTCTCTCTACCATCAGATCAATAGGCTTGAAAATAATAGAACAAATACCAATGATCAATTTTCAAAAATAATGATCAACTGTGAATGCTAAAGGGAGAAAGTGTCCCTTTTTAAAACCTATCATTGTAGGTGTTCACAAATGCCACTCAAGTCACTCTCAACTCTGGCTGCCACTTTAATAAGAAAGGCTCAGCCGGAAGGTAAATTATATTCATAAGTTTGAGCTTAATTCATTCAGCCAGTTTGAATTATGAGAACAGAAAAACATATGTCTCCTTCCCCAGTGGCATTTTTACACTCATATAAGTCAAAAGTAACTATCCCGTCAACAACTCAAGTAATAAAAAAATGCATGAATTTGAAGATTAACACACTTAAACTCACATGGACATTTTACAGCATGTTTGTAGGTATTTTGGTTTTTTAAATGTAACCTTTGACGTTTAACTTTTGTACATTCTTTTCTAAGCTTAACTATCTTTAAACTTTCCATAGCAATTTAAAACTAAATTAACCATATTACTAAGATTAATTTACTTGTGTTGCAGATTAAAAGAAAAATAATTCTGGCTGTACTTACAAAGCAGTTTGCCTATGTAAACTTCAATGCTTTATAAGAAGATCATCTGAGATAAGTTTGGAATTATTCTGTTGACTGAATAGAAACTACATGCTTCTGAGACTTGACTGTGCACACAAATCACCTGAGATCATTAAGATGCAGGTTTTTACTAATAAGTCTGGAGTAAGGCTTAAGGTTCTGATTTTGGATATCCAGCTGATGTGAAACAGACCACATTTTGAGTAGCAAGGCTTTAGAGAACTAGAATCTTTTGTTAAATATTTTCCATTTTCTTTTCTTTTTCGATTTGTGATTTATTCTTTTACAATCTTAACTTGTAGAAGAGTGAAGAGTTCTAGCCCTTTATGTTGCGTAGTACATAAAAAGAACTGCACACATAGACTCTCCTTAGAAATTTGTTAAGAATTGCTTCCTCTAAAACGTTTGATCGGTTTGTTTTCCTACTTGCCTTTGGTAATAATGAAGATTGCTGATTAATTGGAGTTTAATTGTTACAACAAATTTTGCTGCATTTATAAAAATATGCTGATGTAAAAGTCTAAAAAGTAGCACAGATTCAAAAGACATCTCCAGACCTGAAAATAACAATAACATTTTTGGCGACACACAAAGGGACAGGAAATTGTAATGAGTTTCTTTTAGCCCAAAAAGCAACCACAAACTATATTTCATACTGTTATTGGAACAACGGAATCAACATCCTCCATATGGGACAGCAAAAAAGACACCTTTAAAATGCTATTGGAAGCCATAAATTGAAAAATGGGGCAGGTTAAGGGTGTAATGATACAAGCAGGACAAAAACAGGAAGCCAGCAAATCTTAAGGGAGATCTTCCATGGCCTCAACTCTATTAAAAAATACACAAATACAACTGGAAGTAGTTTTTCATGATTTTTTAATTTCTGGTTCTAAATTTATTCAAGTGATGAGCAGGAAAATCCACCTCAACAGATACCTGAAACTGTGCACTTGAGTTCTTTTATTACAACCTTGGTTCATTAAAAAATTGTAAAACTCAGGGTATGTTTGCCCATGTGATTAAAGTCAGAATATATTGGTATATGGTCCTTCTGCTCTTTAAGACAGGCAGAGAATATGAGTCAAAACTTATAACTTCTTTTTCTCTGTATATATGTCCACAAGTTTTTAGTACAATGTTAAGTAGATATCCAGGCAATTCAATCTATCTTATTTATCCTGTTAATGTCAGAGTTTTTTGATAAACTATAGATGGTCAATGAGCAGAATACTTCATAGAAGAGAGTAGAATGTAAGTATATTTATTTCATTTTATACTAAAATAGATTTTTTTTTCATTTTCAGGAGGTAAAGTTAACATATAGATATGACAACAAAAAATATACTTTTTAAAAATAGTTGGATTTTTAGTCACTTCTACTACAAATGTATGGCTACCTGATTTTAGCTCTGTTAAAAGCTAGTGTGGATAATAAAATGCTGCTACTGACAAATAATGCATTCTTCTTAATCTGTCTCGTTCATATCCTTTAAGATAGAGGGGAAAAGATGGTACATGATTAACTATATCTACTGATGCTTAGGAATAAATTTAACCACAGTGGTAAAAGATCCCTACACTAAAAAATATAAAGCACTGATGAAAGAAATGGAAGAGGTATAAATAAATGGAAAGAGAGCACATGTTCATGGATTAGAAGAGTTAATAAGGCTAAAATGTCCAAAGGAGTCAAAGTGATCTACAGATTCAATGCAATCTCTAACAAAATTCCAATTGCATTTTTTACAGAGATAGAAAAATCAATCCTAGACTTCATATGAAGTCACAAAGGACTTCAAATAGACAAACAATCTTGAGCAAAAGAATGAAGTTGGAGGCATTACACTACCTGATTTCAAAATATTACAAAACTACAGTAGTAAAAATAGCATGGTACTGTCATAAAAACAGACACATAGAGAGCCCAGAAATAAACTCATACCAACACAGCCAAAGAATCTCCAACAAGAATACCAAGAATACACAATGAGGAAATGACAGTCTCTTCAAGAAATGGTGCTGGGAAAACCATATCTCCATATGCAGAAGAATAAAGTTAGACTCTTATCTCATATCATATATAAAAATCAAAATACATTAAAGACTCAACCCTAAGATGTAAAACTCTAAAACGAGGAAAACAGGGGGAAAGCTTCAGGACAGTGGACTGGGCAATAATTCTTTTGGATATAATCCCAAAGTGCAAGCAATAAAGGCAAAAATAGACAAATAAGATTGCATCACACTACAAAGCTTTGCACAGCAAAGGAAACAATCAACAGAGGGAAGAGACCAACCTACATAATGGGAGAAAATATTTGCAAGCCATGTATCTGAGAAAGGGTTAATGTCTAAAATATATAAGAAACTCAACTTGATAGCAAGAAAACAATCCAATTAAAAAATAGACGAAAGACTTGAATAAACATTTCTCACAAAAACACATACAAATGGCCAACAGATATATGAAAAAAAATGCTCAATATCACTAATTTCTTTTTTGCAAAGAAAAACAAATTAAAGCCACAATAAGATATCACCTCACACCTGTTAGAATGTCTATGATCGAAAAGACAAAAAGTAGACACTGGTGATGACACAGTAAAGAGAATCCTCATATACTGTTGGTGGGAATGTAAATTAGTACAGCTGTTACGGAAAACAGTATGGAGATTCCTCAGAAAATTAAAAATAGAACTATCGTATGATCCAGCAATCCCACGTCTGGGTATATATCTAAAGGAATTGAAATCAACATGTCAAAGACATACTTGCACTCCCATGTTCATTGCAGCATTACTCACAATAGCCAAGATAGGGAATAAACCTAAGTGTTGTTTAAACAGATGAGTGGATAAAGAAAATGCGGTATATATATTCAGTGTCATACTACACAGCCTTAAGAAAGACAGAAATCCCGTCATTCATGACAACATGGATGAACCTGGAGGACAATATGCTAGGTGAAATAAGCCAGGCACAGAAAGACAAATACTATATAATCTAATTTATATGTAGATTCTAAAAAAGTCAAACTCACAGAAGCAAAGGGGAGAATGGTGATTGCCAGGGAATTGGAGGTGGGGATGTTGGTCAAAGGGTACAAAGTTTCAGTTAGATAGGATTGATACATTCTGGAGATCTAATGTACAGCATGATGCTATACTTAATAACATACTGTATACCTGAAAGTTGCTGAAAGAGTAGATTTGGCTGGGCACGGTGGCTCATGCCTGTGATCCCAGCACTTTGGGAGGCCAAGACAGGCAGATCACCTAAGGTCAGGAGTTGGAGACCAGCCTGGCCAACACAGTGAAATCCCATCTCTACTAAAAGTACAGAAATTAGCCGGGCATGGTGGCATGTGCCTGTAGTCCCAGCTACTCTAGAGGCTGAGGCAGGAGAATCACTGAAACCCAGGAGGCAGAGGTTGCAGTGAGCCGAGATGGTGCCACTGTACTCCAGCCTGGGAGACAGAGCGAGACGCCATCTCGAAAAATAAAAACAAACAAACAAACAAACAAAAAGATCTTAAATTATCTCATCACCAAAAAATGGTAAGTGAGGTGAAGGATATGTTAACAGACTTGATTTAATCATTTCACAAGATATACATGTATCAAAGCATTACATTGTATGCTGTAAATTTATGTAATTTTTAAAAAGCAAATTATATAGTGTTTTTGGTGTTTATTTGCAAAACATCAGTTCATGTACACTGGACTTCCAAATTTTCTGAATTATTATATATTTTACAATTTAACTTGATCGAATGGGCTAAAACATTTCAAAATACCATCAAGAACGTAGTACATGTATTTATGAAGAGGATGTAATGATTTAAAATATTAAAGTGGCACAAACATTCACATAACATTTATTAAGCAACTCCTCAAAGTCTAGAACTTTAATGGGAATCAAAACCTCCTTTTAATGTCAGAAGGTAAATTTAAAAAAAAAAATTTCTATGAAACTAAGGGTAAAAACAAAAATCCCTAATTCATAAGGTTGCATAACCTCCAGTTTCAAGCACTGACTACTAAGAAAACTCGGAGTAATGAATTTCTTTTACATTCCAAGAATTTTCCTTTCTTTTCTAGACAGGGTCTCACTCTGTTGCCCAGGCTGGAGTGCAGTGATGCTATCATAGCTCACTGCAGCCTTGATCTCCTGGGCTCAAGCCTCAGTTTCTTGCCTCGGTCTCCTCAGTAGCTGGGACTACAGATGTATACCACTATGCCCAGCTATATTGCCAATATTATAAGTACTCACGCCCTTATGAGAAAATAATATCTTAAGCAGTAAGGCATTTTGCTAAATTCAAAATGGAACTATAAATTTTAACATCTGATAGCAGAATTTCTTACACAGTTCAACATTTTCAATTTTGCATAAATATTTGTACTTATGAATACAAAAATCTGACCCACATCATTATATATTCTCAAGATTCCGATAGCAACTCACATAGTTTTAATTATAATAAGAAAAATGTATGCTAAATGTTATGCTTTTTATGCATGCAATGAATCAATTTTTCAAGGATTACTACCAGACTTAAATGATATAAATAAAGAACAAAATAAAGTTCCTGGTACACAATAAGGTCTTAATCTCACCATTAAGTAATCATGGCTGTATGAAACTACCCTTTCAGTTACCTCACATATCATTGGCTCCTCTGCAGGATAAGATTACCCTTTCTCTAATGCAGATATTGCATCCAGAAGGCCATGGGCCATATTCAATTGAAAGATATGTGCGGCCTGAGGAGTATGTTTTGGTTTCGGTTGGGTTACGCAATGTGATATTTTGAAGAACTTTCCAATTTGGTATTCTCAGACTATGTTTTGGTTTGCTTTGGTATTTTGCAATTTGGTATTTGATATTTAGATAGGACCTAAGCTGGCCACCCCACCCCATTTCTTATTCTTCCCAATTGTTTAATGACCTATCTAATCCACTCATTTTTGTCACCTGTCTGATCTCTGCACCAAGCCTTACACTATTAGCAAATCTCAGTGGAAACCCCTAAGTAAAATAGCTTCCCCTGTGACATCTTCACATGAAAGAAAAATGTTCCTTTTCCTTACACCATGATCGGTACATATCCTTTCATTTTATATGACAGCAATCCAATACTTGAAATGTTAGGGAATACTCAGCACAAATCAGCTTTGGCAGCATCTCAGCAACTCCTGTGACTCTGAGCATCCTGGAAAACTGTCTGCTGATCTGTATGCTGCTCAGCTTTGGATTTCAGTCTGCTTTTCAACATTATCTTGCTCTATTGAACGAAAATGTGAAGTCTTCCTTTTTTCCTATCCCGCTATTCTCTCAAACCCTCAGACAATGGAATTTTCCATTAGAAAGAGAGAATATAGCACTTGGAGGGGAAAAATCAGTTTTTTGTTCTCCTTCTTCTGTCCACTATAATACAAAGCTTTGCTCCTTCTCTCGGGAGAATGTAAGGCTGGCTGGCAGTCAGTTTGACAGAAGGAGAGCAGTGCAGCGGAAAATTGGATAACAGGATAAAAATCTATGGGGCCACAGGAATCCCATCAAAATTGGCTCCTCCTGTCAAAACCCAGACAAGTGACAAGGACAAATATAGAATGTTATTTATATTTAAATATTTATAATGATATCATAATTATACTTCTGCCTCTGTTAGGCAGCCATTTTCCTGTGAGCCACAACTCTGCAAACCAAATATTGTATGTTGGAGAAAATATACATAAGAATCAGACAGCTTCAATCAGACATCTGGGAAAATTCTATAAACTCCTCAAATAGCTATTTCTAAAGGACAGAGCATAACAATTGATTTTTTCGAAGACTTTTTTTAGAGTTCAATAGCCAAATTCAATAAATATGGGTTATTCCCAACTCTTTGGGCATGGGAAAACCAAACTCTCTAGAAGATAGGTAACAAATTAATTTTACTTAAAATTAAATTTGATATTTTGAAAAATGTCCTATTTAATTTTATTATAATACATCATATTGTGTCATTGGGTAGGTCAATTTTCTGATGAAACTTTAGAGTACGTTCAATAAACTGACATTTAAATTGTCAAAAGATATACAGTTTCTCATTTTAAAACTTGGAAAATGGGTTTAATATAGGTATTCTATATGCCTTAAAATTAATTTTATTATTAAACCCAGACATTTCAGAATACTTCTTTGAGAAAGTGATATCAAAGAATTTAGCACCATAATGGAAGAAAAACGTGAACAAATATATAGACTATATAGGATCTTCTGTATATTATACTTCTACAAAACTTTAGTCATAATTCCTAAGGACTTATTGGTCATCTTTATTAAACACATAGTCTTCCTCTTTCATAGAGGGATAGCTATGCATATACATATACACACATCAGACCTGTGCAACAGAAAGCAAAGCAGAGGACTGTCAGCATGCAGATTCATTAATTTATATTGAAAACAATATATTTATTTCCCTTAATATTGAAGACAATGTGCCAAGTGCTGGCAGTAAAGGCTAATATTAAGGGATACTTCAGTCACAATAGTATGTCATCTAAACATCTGAGAGTGCTCTATACAGAGATCAGAGCAATTGAGGATCCTCCATTCTAGGGGTCACTTTCAGTTGAAACATCTCTGACGTGTAATCAATGCTTCCAATTATCTGAACCCATTTTCCAGAACAAATTTAATTTCCCACTGCTGCCAACTCTCTGCTTCTACTTAGCTCTAACAAACAGATTTCCTCATTTTTGCTCATATATGCTGTCGTCATTTTTGCCTTCTCTTGTTTATGGTCTTCCTAGCCCTAAAGTGGTCTTGATCATTTCCTCTTTTACCCCAAGCCCCATCTTCTAAAGTCCAGCTGAAGTATCACTTCCCTTTGAAGCCTTTTGACAAATCCAACAGTTGTTTACCTTAAGTAAGGCAATGTTTTCGGTGTTTAACATATATGAGCTTATTTAATGGCCATGATTCCATTGAGAGTAGTAGGATCCCATTTTAAAGATAGAAAAAGATCAGAGAAGTAACTTGTCTCAAGTAACACAGCTAAAACATAGCAGAAACCATATTCAAGCCCCATCTGTCTGACTCAAAGGCCTATGTCCCTAACTGTTCTGTTATTTTGCACCCTCTTGTAAGATCTTTCTTCTCTAAACTCATGTTATAAATGGTACCATATGGTGTAGGGTTTAATTGTTCTTTGGTTCATATATTTCTATTCTGGTTTCTTCAGTTAAATAATAAATGTGTAGAAGTTTACTTATCCCCACCCCAGCCTAGTACCAGGTATTTAATCTGTTAATGGACCAAATCTAGCAAATCTACAGGAGTTTAACAAATAAAAGGGAAGCTGTATTTCTCAGATTATTGCTGTTTGTCATTGATATGGGTAATTTATAGTTCTATTAGCCCTTTGGGACTATTTGCACTCTAGTGCACTATAAAATGTGAAGTCACAAAAGAACATCTTAACCTGTATTCAGTAAGTCTTTACTAAGACTTCGTGAATAGCATTTTACCAGGCACATGGGGGAAAATACTAAAGATGTCTAAAACATAACCTCTGCTTTCAAGAAACTTGTGATCTTGTTGTAGAGGTTTCATATATATTAAATTTTTATGTGATAGAAAGTATATGGTCCAGCCAGGCATGGTGGCTCATGCCTGTTATACCAGCACTTTGGGAGTGGATTGATTTTTGAGGTCAGGAGTTCGAGACCAGCCTGACCAACATGGTGAAACACCATCTCTACTAAAAAAAAAAAAGTACAAGAACATTAGCCAGACATGGTGGCACAGGCCTGTAATCCCAGCTACTTGGGAAGCTGAGGCAGGAGAATCGCTTGAACCCAGGAGGCAGAGGTTACAGTGAGTGAGCTGAGATTGCACCACTGCACTCCAGCCTGGGTGACAGAGTGAGATTCTGTCTCAAAAAGAGAGAAAAGTATATGGTCCATGTAAGTACATGTGCTATGTATTATATATGTATGTGAGTTAATATATAAAACATGAATTTATACATAAAATACATTTTAGTGCAGTGCTTACCACACAGTAAGAGCTCAAAGAATATATACACATCCAAGAGGTCTAATGTATAGCATGATGACCACAGTTAATAGTATTGCATTGTACACCAGGAATTTGCTAAGATCATAGATTTTAGGTGCTCTTATCACAAAAATAGTAATTATGTGAGAAAATGGATATGTTAATTTGCTTGACCATAGTAATCATTTCATTATATATATCAAAACATAGTATATATCTTAAATATACACAATAAAAATATATCCATCCAGTCATACCAAATGGATGCTACTGAGCATTATTTAATCTGATATTACTCAAGATTTGTAAAGATTATTATGGTTATCACTTATTATCAGATATCATTTAATAAATATTTATTGTGTTTCTATTCTGTGCTTCCCAGAATGTATAGTCTAGGAAAGTCAGTGTTGAGAAAGGAGTATATAAAATATAAGAAATTAAACTTTTTGTTAAGCGGCTGTATGAGTTCATTTTCTGTTGCTTATAACAGAATACCTGAAATTTACAAAGAAAAGGAATTTATATTTTACAGTTATGGAGACTGAGAAGTCCAAAGTCAAGGGGGCTACATCTGGTGAAGAATCTTCTTGCTGGTGAGGACTCTGCAAAGTCCTGAAATGGCACAGGACATCACATGACCAAGTGGCAAAATGCGCTAACATTAATCCACGAATGGATTAATCTATTCATGAGGCCTGAGTCCTCACGGTCCAGTTACTTCTTAAAAACTCCCACCTCTCAATAATGCAACATGGGGGATCAAGTTTAAACATGAGTTTTGAAGGGGACAAATATTCAAACTATAGCAGAAGTCCTCTACTGCAAAATGCTTTGCAGATGAAGTCTCTCATATGAGCTTACTTTCTCCAATATCATTTTTTTGTTTGCTCCTTAAAAGTTCAGCAAAAAATGGATAATTGTTGTACCCCTAGTTTGGATAGACTCTGGCTATGATTTTATTTTACTGTTAACTGAAATGTGTAAGTGCTCTCTCTCATGTTTGTTTTTAATATATGAATTTGGATAAATTAGCCTAGGGTTAGATAAATTAAATGGGAAAATATCCCTGATAGGGCTAGCATCAAAAACAATATGTGGTTATTTGATTCTGTGACTTATTTAATGGATCACAATTAAGCACCAGCTAAAGGCTGGTAATTTAAATTATAAGCAGAGGGGTTCAAAGCTCTGGCTAATTCATTACTCACACATCTCTAGTTGAAGTAGTAATTTAAAGTCATGTGTGTCCCATTAATTGTAATCTTCTTGCCAAATGACAAGATAAATATCTTAAGGAACATAATATATTATGGTCATAGGTCAACCCAAATGAATGTCTAAAATAGATTAGCACTAAGTGCACGCAATATGTCATGTTTATAAATTTTAAAAAGGATAAATTGTATTAACATTTAGCAGATTGTTCATTACACATCATCAATGTTTAGTTTTAAATGCATTGTCTATTCAGCTACATTATTCTTTGAAAATAGCGCACACAGAGATGCTACACAATTCATGACTGAAAATCTAATATTTGAGAAAAAAAAATAGACCAAGATAATTGTGCCCCATTTCCATCAAGATTTCATTGCTTTGTTTCGCATAAATGTGAAATAGATGTATTTTGGCCTTGAAGTGATTCAAACAAGGGCAATGTTAAAATTAGCAAAAGTAGAAAATTGCCAAAATACCAGGTCCCAGCCAATCTCTACTTGTATCTTTTTTTAATTTAAGCCTCTCCGTCAGCTTGGAAAGGGTCAGCACTTCATCCACAGTCTTAGATCAGAAAACCAAATTGTCACCTAAAACCACATAGCAAAATAAGTGGAGAATCAGGATGCAGGCTGTTCATTGAGAGTTGGTTTTCTGATTTACGCTGAAATAAACTGTTGTGATTTCAGCATGGATGAACCAGTTTTCCCACCTATAAGCACTAAGACCACAGGTGAAGTATTTAACTGACTCTCATCATGTCTACATGTCATTATGCCCTGCTATTAAATATTTTCCTCCTTAGAATGATCTGAGGAGAAAAATATTTAATAGCAGAACATTCTAAGGAGGGAAGCAAGAGGAAGACTCAAGATGTGCAACAGGGAATTCAAAATACTTGTAAATATAACAGAGTCTTATAAATAATATAGAGGCATAGAAATTTAATTTCCAGGAGAAGCAATACTGTGCTATGGGAAGGTAAAAGGAACTGGTGACAATTTACTTATGTGCTAAAACTGACTCCTGAAGCATCTGTTATTCAAAGTATTTTCTACATAATACAAATGAAGTTGAAGCATACATGTAAAAAGCAATACTTGTCACCTTAATCTCATTACATCTGAAATAAATGAGCACATTCAAACATTGCACAGAAAAAAAATTATTTTCTTAGCCCTAGAATTCCTGCTCTGAAAGAGCCTCATATTTCTTGGGTGAATATTTTGAAAAACCATTTAGGGTAGAGTGAGGTACAGTGAAGAAGAAACAGCAAACCAACTAATTCTGGCTCATGGAAATATTTTGGTTATCTAGCATAGTGTTCTTTTGGCTTTTTACTTTTTGTTTGGATGTTTGTTTTTTACTGAATTTGAATGTCTTTAAAGCAAGGCAGGCAGCCTGGAGTTGTTCAACAGTTTCCTCTACATCCTACTTTCTTATACAATGCCCAGTCCCACATGAACATTACCTGTAGACAGTAGTTTTTAAAATAATTTTTAAAATAAAATATTGTTATTCACTTTTTTTACAATTTTATTTTAGTTCAAGGGATACATGTGAATATTTATTAGATGGGTAGGTTGCATGTCACTCTGGTCTGGTATACAGACAATCTAATAATCACCCAGGTACTACGCTCACTAGCATAGTACCTGATAGGTAGCTTTTGGACCCTCACCCTTCCCCGACCCTCCTCCCTCAAGTAGGTCTCAGTGTCTATTGTTCCCCTCTTTGTGTCCATGTGTACTTAATATTTAGCTTCAACTTATAAGTGAAAAATGCAGTATTTACTTTTCTGCTCCTGTGTTACTTTGCTTAGGATAATGGCCTCCAGTTCTATCCAGGATGCTACAAAGCACATGATTTCATTTTATTTTTTTATGGTTGGGAGGTGTTCTATGGTATGTATGTACCACACCCTTATTATCTAGTCCACTATTGATGGATATCTAGGTTAATTCTATATATTTGCTATTGTGAATAATGGTGCAATGAACATACCCATGCATGCCTTTTTGTAGAATAATGTATATTCCTTTGGGTTTATACCCAGTAATGGGATTTCTAGGTTGAACAGTAGTTTTAAGTTTTATCAAAAATCTCCAAAGTGATTTCCATAATGGTTAAACTAATTAACATTCACACCAGCAGTGTATAAATGTTCCCTTTTCTCTGGAACCTCACCAACATCTTTAATTTTTTGATTTTTAAAATAATAATCTTTCTGATTTTTTAAAATAATAGCCATAAGATAGTATCTCATTGCAGCTTAATTTGCATTTCCCTACAGTTAGTTATGTTGTGTATTTTTTCATTTGCTTGTTGGCTGTGTCTTCTTCGAAGAAATACCTGTTCATGTCCTTTGCCCATTTTTCAATGGGTTGTTTTTTGTTTGTTAAGTTTTTTATAAATTGTGAATATTAGACCTTTGTCAGATGCATAGTTTGCAAACACTTTCTCCCATTTTGTAGATTTTCTCTTTACTTCGTTGATAGTTTCTTTTGCTGTGTAGAAGCCCCTTAATTTAATTAAGTCCAACTTGTCTATTTTTGTTTTTCTCGCCATTGCTTCTGCAAACTTGGTCATGAAATCTTTTCCAAGAGGTATGTCCAGAATGGCATTTCCTCAGTTTTCTTCTCGGGTTTTATAATTTTACATTATACATTTAAGTCTTTACTGCACTGTGAGTTCATTTTTGTATGTAGTAAAAGGAAGGGGTCCATTTTCAGTCTTCAGCATGTGACTAACCCGTTATCCCAGCACCATTTATTGAATGGGTAGTCCTTTCCCCATTGCATGCTATCAACAATTATTTATATATATTTATCACATATATTTGTGTATATTAATTTGCATAGACTGAACAAATCTTACATTCCAGGAATAAAACTAATCATGGTGGATTAGCTTTTTCATGTGCTACTGAATTTGGTTTGCTAGTATTTTGTTGAAGATTTTTGCATCTATGTTCATCAGGGATATCGGCCTGAAGTTTTCTTTTTTTCACTGCGTCTCTGCCAAGTTTTGGTATCACAATGATGCTGGACTCATAGAATGAATTAGTGTGAAATCCTTTCTTCCAGATTTGTGGGAATAATTTCAGTGGGATTGGTACCAGCTCTTCTTTATACATCTGGTAGAATTAACCTATAAATCTGCTTTGTCCAGGGCTTTTTCTGGTGGTCAATTTTATATTTCTGATTCAATTTCAGAACTCATTATTGGCTGGCTCAGGATTTTGATTTCTTCTTGGTTCCATCTTGGGAGGTTATATTTTTCAGTTCATTTCTTCTAGGTTTTCTAGTTTGTGTGCATAGAGGTGTTCATAATCATCTCAGGGTTTTTTTTGCATTTCTTTGGGGTCGATGGTAATGTTAGCTTGTCATTTCTGATTATGTTTATTTGGATCTCCTCTTTTTTTCTTCATTTAGCTAGCAGTGTATCAATCTTATTTATTCTTTTGAAAAACAAACTTTTGGTTTTGTTGATCTTTTCTCTGGATATTTACATCTCAATTTCATATGGTTCAGCTCTGATTTTGGTTCTTTCTTTTCTTCTACTAGCTTTGTGGTGATTTTCTCTTGTTTTTCTAGTTGCTCTAGGTGTGATGTAAGGTTGTTAATTTGAGATCTTTTTAACTTCTAGATGTAGGCATTTAGCAGTATAAACTTTAGTCTTAACACTATTTACCTGTGTCCCATATATTCTGGTATGTTGTATCTTTGTTTTCATTAGTTTAAAATAATTTGTTGGTTTCTCTTTTATTTTCATTCTTTACTCAGAAGTCATTCAGGAGCAGGTTGTTTAATTACCATTTATTTTATGACTTTGAAAAATCATATTGGTATTGATTTCTGTTTTTATTGTGCTGTGATTCAAGGGTGTACTTGGTGTAATTTTTGGTTTTTTAAAATGCATTGAGAATTTCTTTATGGCTGAGCATATGGTTAATCTTAGAATACATGTCATATGCAGATAAGAAGAATACATATTCTATTAATGTTGGGTGGAGTATTTTGTAGGTGTCTGTTTGGTCAAATGTCCATTTGGTCAAGTTTCAGTTTTCTGCCTTGATGATTTGTCTAAAACTGTCACTGGAGTGTGGAAATCTCTATTATTGTGTGGTTATCTAATTCTCTTTGTAGCTCTCTAAGAGTTTGTTTTATGAATCTGGGTGCTCCAGTGTTGGGTACATATATATTCAGGATAGTTAAATCTCTTGTTGAATTGAACCCTTTATCATTATATAATGGCCTTCTTTGTCCTTTCTGATCGTTGCTTGTATAATGTCTATTTGGGTTGAAATAATAGCAGCCTCCATTCTTTTTTATTTTCTGTTGTCTTGACAGATCTTTCTCCAACCCTTTATTTTGACCCTATGGGTATCATCATATGTGAGATAGGCTCTTAAAGACAGCATACAGTGGGATCTTCCTTCTTTATACAACTTGCCACTGTGTCTTTTAAGTGAAGTGTTTATATTATTTATGTTCAAGGTTAATATTGATATGTGAAGATTTGATCCTGCCATTGTGTTGTTAGCTGACTGTTATGCAGACTTGTTTATATAGTGCTTTATAGTGTCAATGGGCCATGTAGTTAAGTGTGTTTTTGTGGTGCCAGGTAATAATGGTCTTTCGTTTCCATATTTAGCACTCCTTTAAGGCAGGTCCAGTGGTAACAAATTCCCTTAGCATTTGCTTGTCTGAAAAGATTTTATTTCTTCTTCACTTATGAAGCTTAGTTTGGCTGACATGAAATTCTTGGTTGGAATTTCATTTCTAAAGATGCTAAATATAGGCTCCCAATCTCTTCTGGCTTATAATGTTTCTGTTGAAAAGTCTGCTGTTAGCCTGAGTAGGTTACCTTTGCATGTAATTTACCCCTTCTCTCTAACTGCTCTTAATATTTTTTTCTTTCACATTGACTTTGGAGAATCTGATGACTATGTGTCTTGGAAATGGTTTTCTTGCATAGTATCTCATAAGAGTTCTCTGAATTTCCTGAATTTGCATATTGACATCTCTAGTGAAGTTAGGGAAATTTTCATACACAATATCCTCAAATATGTTTTCCAAGTTGCTTGCTCTCTCTCTCCATTTCTTTCAGGAATGCAATGTATTGCAAGTTTGATCTCTACATCATCCCATATTTCTTTAAGGTTTCTTCTTCTTTAATTCTTTTTTATTTTTGTCTGCCTGCATTGATTTAAAGGAGCAGTCATCGAGATCTGAGATTCTTTCCTCAGCTTCACCTGTCCTGTTATTAATGCTTCCAATTGCATTATGAAACTCCTTTAGTAAATTTTTCATTTCCAGAAATTCAGTTTGTTTTTTTCTTAAAACGACTATGTTGTCTTTCAATATTCATTCTGCTGTTTTCTTTGGTTTGGGTTTCAACCTTCTCCTGTATCTGAATGAGCTTTCTTGCCATCCAGATTCTGAATTCTATGTCTGTCATTTCAGTCATTTCAATCTGGTTAAGAACTATTGCTGGGGAGCTAGTCTAGTCACTTGGAATATAAGAAGACACTCTGGATTTTAGAGTTGCCATAGTTCTTGTGCTCATTCTTTCTCTTCCATGTGAGTTGATGTTCCTTTAGTCTTTGAAGTTGCTATCTTTTGGATGAGGCTTTTTGCTTTCACATTCTTTAATATCCCTTGAAGATTTGACTGTGGTATAAGTTGGGTTTAGTCAATTGGCTTCATTTCTAGATGCATTTAGGGGGCCAAGGCTCAACTCAGCACTCCTGAACCATGTGATCTAATGCTGGGGGGCTACTAGTAGGATTGCAGCTTTGTTCTTTTGCTCCTTGAGGTTAACCACCTGCTGTGCTGGAGTGGCTGAAGTATTCCGAGTCCACTGGCAACAAACTTTCAGTAGGGGCTGTCAGCAAAAGTGTGCCAGTAGGGCAGTGGTAAGTCCCCATGCACATGTGAACTGGCAGGACAGGAAGGGGTTCATGTACACATCAGCAAGGCACTAGGGGGCTGGAGGCAAGTGGAGAGTGTGTGCCACTGGGGGAAGGCTGTGGGTAGAGGCATGCTTGCAGGGGTCTGTCTATAAAAGTGTTCTGACAAGTAGGCTGGATCTGCCAGTGAAAGAGCTATTGCAGTGACCACTAGTGAGCCCTTTGGCTAGGCAGCTGAGTCTGTGTTACAAGTGAGTAGGGACAGGTAGTGACCCTGGGAGAGGTTGAAAGATGGGGGTGGGTCACTCAGATCAGACTGGCCCCATCCCACGGACAAGGCAGTCCTGCCCTGTCTAGGTCAAGCAACTAACAAATGATAAAGCCATCAGGAGGAGTAGAGAGAGCCTTGGGGCATGGGCATTCATGGCTGTGCTCCACACAGGTTGGAGTTCTGTCTCCGCCAACTGTCCAGGAAGTTCTCCCTGCCAGCTCAGATGTCCATGGGGGTCATGGCATTTCCCACAGCTAAGATCCCAGAGGTCCATAGCAAGAATGGTCCACTCTATGCCTATTTCACTTATCCCTTCACATTAGAGCCAGGAACAAGTCTTTGTGCTAGGCAATCCCATGCACGGTTCCCAAATTCCTCCTCTTTCAGCCCAGGGCTTGAATCTTCACTCTGTCGAGTCTCTATGCCTTCTTTCTAGAGACCTTTCCAGAATATGCCAGTCTACTTGATGGTCTGGTCTCTTTCATTTGGAGAAGCTCTTCCTGGCTACATCTAGTGGGACATCTTGGTTCCTCATCTTTCCTTTAAATTTTAAAAATATTGACAAATAATAATTGTACATATTCATGGGGTCCATAGCGTTGTTTTGATACATATGTATAGTGATCAGATCAATTAGCATATCATCTCAAACATTATTTCTTTGTGTTGAAAACATTCAATATCCTCTTTCTATTAATTTGAAATATATTTTATTATTACCTACATTCATCCTGCAGTGGCATAGAACACTAGAATTTATTCCTTCTTGATACCTTGATATGGTTTGGGTCTGTGTCCCCACTCAAATCTCATCTTGAGTTATAATCCCCACATGTAGAGACAGGGCAGTAACTGGATCATGGGGGCAGTTTCCCCCATGCTGTTCCTGTGATAGTGAGTTCTTACTAGATATGATGATTTTAGAAGATAGTTTTCCCGTTCTTGCTTGCTCTCTCTCACCTGCCACTATGTAAGATGTGCCTGCTTCCCCTTCCACCATGACTGTAAGTTTCCTGAGACCTCCCAAGTCATGCAGAACTATGAGTCAATTAAATCCCTTTATTTTATAAATTAGCCAGTCTTGGGTATTTTTTATAGTAGTGGAAAAATGAAATAATACAGTAAATTGACACTGAGGTAGTGAGGCACTGCTACAGAGATACTCAAAAATGTGGAAGTGACTTTAGAACTGAGTAACAGGCAGAGGTTGGAACAGTTTGGAGGACTCAGGAGAAGAAAAGAGGATGCGGGAAAGTTTGGAACTTGCTAGAGATTTGTTGAATGGTTGTGACCAAAATGCTGATAGTAATATAGACAATGAAGTTCAAGGTGGTCTCAGATGGAGATAAAGAACTTATTGGGTACTGGAGTAAATACGCTTATGTTAGGCTTTAGCAAATAGACTGGTGGCATGTTGCCCCTGTTCAAGGTCTGTGGAACTCTGAACTTGAGAAAGATTATTTAGAATATCTGGCAGAAGAGATTTCTATCAAGATGTGTCCTGGGATTATTCTAAAAGCATTCAGTTTTATGTGTTCACAAAGAAATGGCATGAAATTGGAAAGTACATTTCAAAGGGAAGCAAAATATGCAAGTTTGGAAAATTTGTAGCCTGACCAAATGGTAGAAAAGAAAAACCCATTTTCTGAGTAGAAATTCAAGTCCACTGCAGAAATTTGCATGAGTAAGAAGGAGTCAATTGTTAATCACCAAGAAAATGGGGAAAATGTCTCCAGGGCATGTCAGAGACTTTCACTGCAGCCCCTCCCATTACAGACCTGGAGGCCTAGAAGGGAAAAATGGTTCCCTGGGCTGGACCCAGAGCCCCACTGCTCTGTGCAGCCTCCAGACTTGGTGCCCTGCATCCTAGCCATGACTAAAAGGGGTCAATGTACAGCTCAGGCCATTGCTTCAGAGGGTTCAAGCCCAAAGCCTTGGTGGCTTCCACATGGTGTAGGTCCTATGTGTGCACAGAAGTCAAAAATTGAGGTTTGGGAAACCCTGCCTAGATTTCAAGGGATGAACGGAAATGCCTGGATGTCCAGGCAGAAGTTTGCTGCAGGGTTGGACCCCTGATGGACAATCTCTACTAGGGCAGTGCAGAAGGGAAATGTGGCATTGGAGCCTCCATACAAAGTCCCCTCTGGGACACTGCATAGTTAAGCTGTGAGAAGAGGGCCACTGTCCTCCAGAATGGTAGATCCACTGACAGCTTGCACTATGCTCCTGGAAAAGGTGCAGACACTCAATGCCGGCACATGAAAGTAACTGGGAAGGGGGCTATAGCCTGGAAATCTACAGAGGCAGAATTGCCCAAGACCATGGGTGCCCACCTCTTGCATCAGCATGACCTGGATGTGAGACTTGGAGTCAAAGAATATTATTTAAGAACTTTAAGATTTAATGACTGTCCTATTGGATTTTGAACTTGCATGGGGCCTGTAGCCCCTCTGTTTTGGCCAATTTCTCCCATTTAGAACAGGAGCATTTACCCAATGCCTGTATCCCCATTGTACTTAGGAAGTAACTAGCTTGCTTTTGATTTTACAGGCTCATGGGTGGAAGGGACCTGCCTTGTCTCAGATGAGGCTTTGGACTATGGACTTTTGAGTTAATGCTGAAATGAATTAAGACTTTTGGGGGAGTATTGAGAAGGCATGATTGGTTTTGAAATGTGAGAAAGACATGAGATTTGGGAGTGGCCGTGGCAGAATATGGTTTGGCTCTGTGTCCCACCCAAATCTTATCTTGAATTGTAATTCCTACTTATTAAGAGAGGGAGGTGATTGGATCACGAGGTTGGTTTCCTCCATGCTGTTCATGTGTTAGTCAGTTCTCACTAGATCTGATGGTTTTATAAGGCAGTTTTCCCTGCTCTTGCTTGTTGTCTCTTGCTTGCCAACATGTAAGATGTGGCTGCTTCCCCTTCCACCATGATTTTAAGTTTCCTGAGGCCTCCCCAGCCATATGGAACTGTGAGCCAATCAAACCTTTCCTTTATAAATTACCCAGTCTCGGGTATTTCTTCATAGCAGTGTGAAAACAGACTAATACCCTCCTGTCTAGCTGTAATTTTATATCCTTTAACAAATCTCTTTCTATCCCTCCCTTCCCCTAACCCTTCCCAGTCTCTAGTATAGTCTGTTCTACTTGGT
Source organism: Trachypithecus francoisi (assembly GCF_009764315.1). Taxonomy (NCBI): domain Eukaryota; kingdom Metazoa; phylum Chordata; class Mammalia; order Primates; family Cercopithecidae; genus Trachypithecus; species Trachypithecus francoisi. The sequence continues at coordinate 60,804,798 of NW_022681458.1, forward strand.
ACTTCTGTGAGATCAACTTTACTTTTTTAGTTTCCACATGAGTGAGAACATGTGGCATTTAACTCCCTGTTCCTGCTTATTTCACTTAACATAATGTCCTACAGTTCCATCCATGTTGACTTGAATGACAAGATTCTTCTTTTTATGGCTGAATATTACTCCATTGTCTATATCTCATTTTCTTTATTCATTAATATGTTGCTGGAAACCTAGGTTGATTACATACCTTGGCTATTATAAATAGCACTGCAGTAAACATGAAAGTGCAGATTATCTCTTTCATATAGTTATTTTTTTCCACTAACTGAGCTTAAGAGTTCCCTTTTCTCTGCATCCTTTCCGGCATTCATTACTTTTTGTCTTTTTGATAAAAACCATCCTAACTGGGGTGAGATGATACTTCATTGTGGCTTTAATTTGCAATTCCCTGTTAATTAGTGATACTGAGCTTTTATTTTCATATATTTCTTAGCCACTTGTATGCCTTCTGAGAAATGTCTGTTCAATTATCAATTATTTGTCCATTTTTAGTCAGATTTTTTTTTTTTCTGTTGAAATGTTTGAGTTCTTTCATATTCTGGATATTAATCTCTTGTCACAAGAATAGTTTGCAAATATTTTCTCACATTCTGTAGGTTGTCTTTTCATGACGTTGATTGTTTCCTTTGCTTTTTAGTTGACATAATCCCATTTGTTTATTTTTGCTTTTGTTGTCTGCACCTTTTCACCTTATTTATAAAATGTTTTTCAAAACCAATTTCTGGAAGCATTTCCCTTATGTTTTCTTCCCATAGTTTTATCTTTTTGGGTCTTACATTTAGGTCTTTGCTGCTCTACTGAAGATATGGCATTCGTTTTGTTAACTAATGTTTGTAGAGAACTGAAAGAATGAAATAGCCAAGGGATTTTTTCAGGGTCTGTGTAAGCAAAGGAAAAAAAATAACAGTGGAAGCTAAAGGCAAGGAGAGCAACTCTGAGGATAAAAATGAAACAATTTAAAGTAGAATTTTATAAGGTTTCTGCTGGGCTTTATGCAACAGCAAACCTACCCTCCGTAAACAATATTTTTAGAAAAATATAAATTCCTCATATATTTCTCACTCTATTATAAAATTGGATATGTTCTAGAGAACCAACAAAGTGCTGAGTGTCTCAGTACAAGGCAAGTGTTGAGAATCTCTTGAACCGTATTTGGGTTGTATTCACACAACAGGGTAAATTCTAGCATTGGTTCTTTTTCCCCTCTCTATTCAAGGATATGACGGATAGAAATTGGGTTTGACCAAGGCTCAGCCCATCAGATGCTTCTTCTGTCTTTTGGACACTTTATGGGGTAAAACAAACAAAAAACGAGAATACAGTGACAGAGATTATTTATAGCTCAGCATATCTCAGGCATGCATTCAAACATTTCTAAAATAAAAATTTTCAAATAGTCCAAGAAATTCACCTGGATTATTTAATCTGTTCCAGTGAAAACCAAAATAATTTTTTAAACTTCTTATGAAGCCCATTTAGAAGCTATACCAACAATTTCTGTTTTAAAAAGGTACTGGGTATAAAGTTCCTAAGGCAAGCATACTTTTCAAATCTCCTTACCTGGTTGAGATACAGCATGATAGGTTCATTTAGAGTTCAAATCCCAACTTATCACTTACTAACTGTGTAATTTTGGATAGCTTACTTAACTTGTCTGTGCCTGAGATTCTTTACCCACAGCCTCCAAGGGCAAGGGTGAGGTAATTAGTGTAATGGATAGCAGATAAAGCAGCAATCTGAATAGTCTGACTCATGCATGCTTATGGCATTAGCTAGTATTAGTTGGATGGGACTGCCATAACAAAATGCCACACACTTGGTGGCTTGAACAACAGGAATTTATTTCTCACAGTTATAGAGGATTGAAGTCCAAGATGAAGTTGCTGGCAGTTTTGGTTTCTGCTGAGGCCTCTCTCCATGGCTTGCAGACAGGGTATTCTTGCTGTGTCCTCACATGGTCTTTTTCCTGTGGACATACATCCCTAATGCCTCTTCCTCTTCTTATAGGGACATCGGTTATACTGGATTAGGACCCCAGAATTATGACCTCATTTATGCTTAATTACTTCTTTAAAGGCCCTATCTCCAAATATAGTCACATTGAGAATCAGGGCATCAACATATGAATTTGTGGCACACATAATTCAGTCCATAACAGATACTAATAGTGCCTACCTCACAGGGCTGCTATAAAGATTAAATAAGTTAGTATTTGTAAAGTTTTTACAACAGTGTCTGATAGGTAGCAGAGCCATGCAAGCGTTCATTAAATGATTTTGAAAAAAAAATTAAAGATTATTTTCTAATCCCTGAGTTTATTTTCTCATCTGCAGAAAAAAATCAACCTCTCTCTTTCTGGCAAATACGAATCAGGCACGTGTACTAGTCATTTCTACATAAAAAATTTACCCTAGGCCGGGCACTGTGGCTTATGCCTGTAATCCCAGCACGTTGGGAGGTGGAGGCAGGTGGATCAAGACCATCCTGGCCAACATGGTGAAACCCCATCTCTACTAAAAGTACAAAAATAAGCTGGGCATGGTGGTGCGTGCCTGTAGTCCCAGCTACTAGGCAGGCTGAGGCAAGAGAATCGCTTGAACACAGAAGGCAGAGGTTGCAGTGGGCCGAGATTGCGCCACTGCACTCCAGCCTGGTTATGTATGAAGCGAGACTCTGTCTCAAAAAGAAACAACAGAAAATAATTACCCTAAAACTTAACAGCTTAAAACAAAAATAAACATTTATTATTTCACACAGCATCTGTAGGGTAAGAATTCAGGAGCAGTTTAGCTGGGCCATTCTGGTCCAGTCTCTCATTAAGTTACAATTAAGACATTATCTGAAAGCTTGTCTGGGGCTGGAGGATACACTCCAAGATAGCTCACTCACATGGCTGACAAGCTGTTGCTAGGACTGGCAGAAGGACTCAGTTCCTCACTCTGTAGACCTCTCCAAAGGGATGCCTAAGTGTCCTCACACAGGGCAGCTGGCTTCTAAGGAAGTTATCCAAGAGAGAGCAAGGCAGAAATGACAATGTTATTTATGATCTGGCCTAAGAAGTCACATACCATCACTTCTACTGTATTCTATTGGCCGCAGCAATGAACCCTAATATCACAAGAGAGGGGACCACACAAGGGCATGTATACTAAGCAGCAAACATCAGTGGGAGCCATCTTAGAGAATAGATACCATACTTGCCAGTCATATGCCCGTCAGGACTTTGAAACATGAGAAAGTGAAGGAAGGACACAGTGACAGTAAAAACTTACAGCTCATCACAAATATCAAATGGAAACAGGGCCAGTGATAGCATCCCAAGTAAACAATTACCCTGATGCTTTCTGGATTGTGTTTTCCATTGTCTTACATTTTTAAGTCCTTTCTCATTGTCTAACCTTGTTTTACAATCCCCCAATTGATTCTGTGACATGTTTAATACTCTTTCAATAATTTCATTTTGATCCACTGGTTAGTCATTTGGTTCTTATTGTTTGTAAACAAGAACCCTAACTCATACAATGTAGAACTCTCCTTCTCTGCCCTCTACAATTTCTACAATGAGAAATTGTAGAATTTCTCATCTTCCTTCAGACTTCACATCCTAGGACACATGTTATTTCCTCCAGGAAGCCTTCCCTGACAAATCACAGTAGAGCCAACACCACACTCCATGCTTTAATTGCACTTTTTATTTCTTGTTTTCATCTGTTATTAAAAATTAAAACCCGTTAGCTAACTGTCACAATATAATCAATTTTCCTCCAGTATAATTTTTCTCCATAAGGGCAAAGAACATGAGTATCTTGTTCATTGCTATATCCCAGGACCCATATAGTAAGTCTCCCCAAAAATGAATAATAAAAGCCAAACACAAATTTTGCTATTTTTTCTATCTTTATGAGAGAGCTATCACTCTTCAATTATCTGTTTTAGTTTGAGTTGAGAGTTATATTGTCTTCATTTACTTTTACATTTTCTAATGTATTTTTCTATTAATTTTTATTGTACTCTTTAATAATTTTTACATCAGCATTTTCAAAGGCCAGCCTGATGTTGCCATCCTTTGACACCAAGGATTCCCAAAGAATATGTTCCTTATTCAGTGAATTCTTTTCCTGTGGGGAACTCAAAATATAATTAGAAGTTTGCTTCATGAACATGAAATTTGAAAATGAACTGAGTTAATTATTTGATTTGATTGTTCAATGGCATCTGGCTAAGGGAGTTTGACAGAGAACTGAGATATTCCTGCCAAGATGTCTGACAGGTCCATGAGCCAGCATTCCTTCTACAGGGATAGGAAGTGCCAATACTTGACTCTCTGGACCTTATTTTTCTCTGCTGACCAACTATCCCTCCCCTGTTTCTCTTCTTCATTCTTTCCTCATTCTTTATTGTGTTATTACCATCCAAACTCACATTTGATTATCTGGGAACAATTTACTTTAAAGAAAATTTTATCTTTGATCAGGTTTGAAGTTGAGAAAACAGGAAATGCAAAATTTTTACTAATAACTCCTGAAGTTTTGATTTCTTTTTAAATCAGGTAAAAATCAATGTGACCTGCATTACAAGCTTGAGGTATAATTATGATCATAAATCTTTTTAATCAAATTAATCATTCAATCCCCCACAGGACCAATTTAAAAGGCAATCCAGTGGCTACCTCCTGAAACCTACCCTTCACTTAACCAAGTTGACAAGAATCACAGAAGCTAACACAGTCCAAAGGGACCATCTCAGTTACTCATCTTTTACAGGAGTAGTAAAACAGTAAAGAAGAAGAAGGGAAGAAGAAGGGAGGGAAAGAGAAAGACTAAAGGAAAGAGGAATGGAAGGAAAGATCTTAAGCTATCTGACCCATTTCTTTCTTTCTTTCTTTCTTTTTTTTTTTTTTTTTTTTGAGATAGAGTCTCCCTCTGTCGCCCAAACTGGAGTGCAGTGGCGCGATCTTGGCTGACTGCAACCTCTGCCTCCTGGGTTCAAATGATTCTCCTGCCTCAGCTCCCCAGGTAGCTGGGATTACGGGTGCCTGCCACCATGCCTGGCTAATCTTTTTGTATTTTTAGTAGAGAAGGGATTTCACAGTGTTGGCCAGGCTGATCTCAAACTCCTGACCTTAAGTGATCCACCTGCCTCGGTCTCCCAAAGTGCTGGGATTACAAGCATGAGCCACCACACCCGGCCTATCTGACCCATTTCTTACTAGCCAATTGCCATTTCTGCTGCCGCTGCCATATGAATTCACTGCACCTGACTCAGTCCAGCACATTCCTTTGAGCCCTTTTGCTTCTCTCACAGTGATACACAAGCTGCAGAGGTATACTATCTTATTCCATTTTCTGCTGCTCTACCTGTGTATACAACAGACTGGGTGATTTGTACAGAAAAGTTTATTTGGCTCATGGTTATAGAGACTGAGAAATCCAAGAGCATGGTTCCAGTACCTTCTGAGGGTCATCCTATGGTGGAAAATAGAAGAAGACAGACGTGAGCACTGAGGCAGAGAGAAGTACCAGGGACAAGACTCACTTTATAACCACAGACTCATGATAACAAACCCACTCGCATGATAATGACATTAATGTATTCATGAGGGCTTTGCCCTCAGGACCAATCACCTCTTATTAGACTCCACCTCCCAACATTATTGTAATGGGGACTGTTTCTAACACATGAACTTTTGGGGGACACATTTAATCCATGGCATCATGCTTAGGCTTCCAAATTTACAGCTCTCTTTTTACTCTTCAAGTCTAGGCCATTATTCCCACAAGGTGTGTATTATGAGATGGAGGCCTTCCACAGACTGTTTGCACAGTCTTCCTTCATGATTTCCTAAAATTCACTATCATTCTATTTGCCTTCCCTCAAAACAAGGTTTCCATTGGGGACACAGGCAATTTTATTTGAAATCATCATAATCTATCTGATGCTGTGATAATGTAGACTCAAATTAAGTAGGGAGGAAATTTTATTTCATTCTAGAAGGCTTTGATGATGCAAACTTACTTGGACTTTTCTCTGAGCTCATATAGCAAAAGATACATGGGGAAAAGTTTATCAAGTCATGAAGCATCCTAATACCTGCTTTTCCTAAGTCAATGGGTTGCTACTTCATTTACAAACTACAGGTAGACCCTCAGCAACTCTTCTGTCTGAATTAAAAAATCTGGTGCAAATTTACTGCTTATTGTCCTTCACTTGGCAGAAAAGTGGCTTGCAGCCTCTTCACCAACAAAGAAACAAAATAAAACTGTTCTCTCTTGTCAATAATCCATCTATAGCCCAATAAAAGGAAACTATACAGCCCACAATGATTTAGAATATTTTAAGAAAATGTGAAATAGATTTGAAAGGTATAATATAGTAGATAACTAGATAATTTAGCATACATTTACCCCTAGAAATGGTACCCTAAATTCTGTGTAACTCTCAATCCTTCCTAGATATAGTCTATGTATTTGGACGCAACTGACTCCCCACTCCCATGTTTTTAGAGGTATGTTATCTCAGGCCTTAACCAATTCAATTTCCCACACACAATGATTGGTTAGGGATGAGCCCATGACTAAATGTAAGCCTATGAAACCGAGTTTTAGCTCTGCTCTTGAAGTAGAGGAGCTTTCTTTCCTGTTACATAAGACATGTGCCTGCTACATAAGAAATGTGCCCACCACAAAACAGCTTGCTTTGAAGTAGAGCCAATGCAGAGGAAACGGAACTAGCAATAAATCCTGCTCATATCAGATACAGAGTATTCCATTAAACAATAACATTTACTTTTGGCTGACTTAGTTTGGATAGGGATTTCTGATACTTTCTATCAAAAGATTTTCTTCTGATACACATGAACTCATCTGTGTATTAGGTTCAAATTGGTGATGTACTGTGTAGAAGGGAAAGGGTGGGGACACAGATTTTCTTTTTCTCTTTAAACTTGTGCCTATTGTAACCACTATAACAACAGGAAGTACAGTTTAATTGGAAATAGGCTAAGATGGTTCTAAGAATAATCATCTAAGGCTAACTGCCTGGGTAGTTTTCATGTCAGATAAATTGGCTCTCCTATTATAAAGTACATTTCTCCTGATTAGTACTTGATTAAACAACAAAAACAAAAATAACCTCTTCAAACTGAATATCAACAGCTTTCTGGATTACCTTTTTCTCAGCAAGATAATGAGCATAGCACATTGTTTAGCATGTTTTTAATTGGATGAATATCAGATATACAATGTTTTTCTATCATTGATGCTTTCTGTGCTAAGAATTTCATTACGTTGTAGAATTACCACATAAAGAATTTCTTTGTATTTGTCACAAACATTCCTACATACAAAAATAATTGTCACAACTTGACAACTTACGTATTAATTTTTTTTAAAGTTCCAACTTGAACTCATAGAGCACTTAACCTGGTTCAAAGACTCTGCTTTTGATCATGATTTATTCTTTCCCGAACAGATATTTTTGCAAGGAGTAAAATTCAAGTGGATTTTTTTCATCATTGAGTCCTAAAGTAGTTACTGATTTCTTACTCTATGTAGTTCTAGAAAAGAAAAAGGCACCTGAAAGTATGGTTCTTGCCCTCCAAAAGTTTGTAAGTTGGCTCTAGTTAGCAAAGTAGGCAGGGCAAAAACATTTTAGTACTATTCACATAGCAAAATACAAATGAACATAACTCGGAATCATTGAGTAATGAGAAAATAATTGGTAAAGTGGTCAGTAAGGATTTGTTATGTGACTCATCAGAGTTAAATAGGTTAGTCAGGAAAGACTGCTTAAAACCTAGTCAGTCACATAATACTCTGAAATTGATTATTTTATCATTCATTTATACAACAAATGATTACATACATTCTCTGTGTTAGGTGCTGTGTCAGATACCCTTGGTCTCTATTGTTTCATTTAGTCTTTTATTTTGGATGTACATCAGTTGTATAGAATCATTATTCTTGATGCAAGACACACTACCATTGTTGATTTATTCAGGGACCACAATTGGGTTGTCTGCAGCGTGAGGCTATTATAAACACATGCACATGCTTCCTGGTACACACGGCTGTATACACATAAGGAAGTGGAATCGCTGAGTCAAATGGTATATAAATGCTCTAATTTACAAGATAATATGAATTTATTTTATAAAGTAGTAGAACCCATTTATTTTCCTACCAGCAATGAATAATACAGCCAGTTAGAACACATCCTCACTAACACTTGGTGGTGTTAGACTGCTTAATTTTTGTCAATTTTTTTTTGTGTGTGTGTGTGTAAAATGGTTCTCATTTTGGTCTTAATTTGTTTACCTAGTTAAATTCAGCTTGAGAATCTCTTCCTGTATTTTCTGGTAATATATAATCTTTTTTCAATTCTCCATTTTTGACTCTGTTAATATGTTTAATATTATAGCTATGGGTAGATATAGAATAGCAAATACTTGCTGAATATATTCCAACAAGTCACCAAAATACAGAGGGTCACTTAAGAGCTCTCATATTCTTTACTTCTTGGGCAATATGTGAAGAAACATCAGTACTTTGATTCCCCAACTATCATTCACCTTATATGACATTAGGCAAGTTTGTATCAGATTCCTCAATTTCTCAGCCTTTCCTATATCTTATCTTATTCTTCCCAAAGCACATAGAATTCCAATCAAACCAGAAGAGGAATATATGGACAGAATACAAAATGACTCCGAGTGATCTATCTATATACCATTTGACTCAGCGATTCCACTTCCTTATGTGTATACAGCCGTGTGTACCAGGAAGCATGTGCATGTGTTTATAATAGCCTCACGCTGCAGACAACCCAACTGTGGTCCCTGAATAAATCAACAATGGTAGTGTGTCTTGCATCAAGAATCATGATTCTATACAACTGACCAAGACCTTTATAGACTGAAGGGCTCATGAGTTCTGGTCATGGTTTGAAGACTAGTTTACTGGTCAGAAACAGAATTGTCAGGACATCCTGGAGCCACCCCAATAGCCACATAAGGAAGATCTGTACTGTAAGACCATAGAAAATCACTTCAAACAAAAGTAGAATTGGAATATACATTACAGGAAAGAGGCAAGGGACTTTTGCTTTGTGCACATGGTAGAATACCAATGAAATTTATGCCCTTTCACTTTTTCAATTTCCAAATATGAAAGATAAAAATGATTGTACAAAACTTGTGCTTCAATGAGTACCTGATGCTAATTGAAAGCATAAAATACTAGAGACATTTTATAGCTATAAAGATAAAACAAAAATAATTTAATAAATCAACATAAACATTGAAAATGATTTTAAAAGGTAGAAAGAAACGTTTACATATTCCACCCATTTTCAGAACCTCTAAACTTTAAGATCATGAGTATTTTCCTCCTCAAATAAAAATTAGAAATTACAAAGCATCAGAATCCAGAGCTGCCAAAGTAAATATAAAAGATAGAAGTTTCAAATGTAGTGGTCTTTGTTTGCATTTATAGGTTCTATTTCTAGCATATTTTCTTTCTTAATATTTCAGTATATTTGGAATAAAGACGTATTTAAATTTGCTTTTTAATCAGTGGACAAATTGAGTCAAATAGAAACTAGGCAATTTTCCCAAAGCCACTTTCCTAAATCCCCAAAGGGGATTAATCCCACAAACAGACCTGGAAGTCACATCTCTAAAATCCTACTATGGCCGTGATTAGGCAATCCTCCTTCTCCTCTTCTCATGATAAATAGGTTAGGAAGAAGAAGGTACATTTCCAATATTATAAAAATTTAAAGCTTCTTTTTAAAAAGAGCATAAAAGTGCCATGTGATCAGTGATTTCAGCTCTACGTGTATACAAGGAATCTGTGAAAAGCTTATGTAACCAGTTAGCAGCCACCTCACCTTTTTTTGTGTGTGTCTTTATAAACATTTCCAGATGTCACAATTGACACACCTACTTGTTAAACTGAAGAAATTCCTGAAGCACAGTAAGCAGATGCTAGAACAGATGGAAATTTTCTTTTTGGGCTGAGAAAAAAGGAATTTCTAATTAAGAAATGCCTGGACACTATTTTATCTCCCTTCTAGTTGACTGAACTATGAGATTTCCTTATGTCACAGCTTAGAATTTTTTTAAAAAACACTTTCTATTTCCCTCAAAATTTTTATCTTTCATATTTCCATACGCATTAGCTTAAAATCTGCTCATTTTATGTCCTTCTTATAAAATTACTATGGCACTTTCAAAAAATGAAATTAAATGAAATATTTCCATGTAATGGTTATAGTTACTATTTTTATCCCTATCCATCTGGCGTCAAGTTTGCCTCTTATGTTTCTCTCCCCATTCACTTACAACTTTATACAGTATCTATTATCTGCCTAACACTATTTCTTCAGTACATTATCCTCCATATATTCAAACAGAGGCATTACAAAATGCAAAATAAAATAGATCTTTTGTACAAGTATGGAAGCAGATGACAGCTTTTCTGTCAACTCGCTTCCCAACACGCCAAATGCAACATCCAATGGTTTGTTAGTATCATTCTGGGAAAAAGAAAAGTGGTCTCCATTCACTCCTGAGCCATCCACCTGGCAGCTGCTTCTCTGACAGGTACTCTCGCCATGCCCTGATTCTTCCTTAGAGCCCTTCCCATGCTAAGTTTCTGCCATCATCCCAAGCTCTTTACTCCCTCCTAATTGCCACTAACTAGAGAATACGTAGAGCAGACTGCGTAGATGGTCTGAGGCAGTGGAACGGGTGCTGTACAGCTGCTCATAGCCTGACATGTATCTTATGGTAAAATATCAGTCCTGTTCTTTAAAAATCCTCAGCTATTTTTAAGATAAACTTTATTTTCGGATCAGTTTGAGTTTCATAGCAGTATTGAGTAGAAGGTACAGAGATTTCATATGCCCCCTGCCTCCACACATGCATAGCTTCCTCCATTGTCAACAACCTGCACCACAGTGCCCCATTTGTTACAATCAATGAACCCACACTGATACATCATTACCACCCAAAGTCCATAGTTTACATGAAGCTTCACTCTTGATGTTGTACATTCTTTGGGTTTTGAAAAATGTATAAATGACATGTATCTACCACTGTAGTATCATGGAGAATAGTTTTACTGCCTTAAACATCCTTCATGTTCACCTATTTACCTTCCTCCTGGTAACCCTGGTAATCTTTTTACTACCTCCATAGTTTTGCCTTTTCCAGAATGTCATATAGTTAGAATCAAACAGTGTGTTGACTTTCCAGACTGACTTCTTTCACTTAGTAATATGCATTTAAGGTTCCTCCATCTCTTTTCATGGTTTGATAGCTCGTTTTCTTTTAGTGCTGAATAATATTCCACTGTCTGGATGTACCACAGTTTATCTATTTACTTAATGAAGGAAATCTTGATTGCTTTCAAGTTTTGGCAATTATGAATAAAGTTGCTGTAAATGTTCATGTGCAAGTTTTTGTGTGGACATAAGTTTGCAGTTCATTTGGGTAAATAGCAAGGGGTGCTGTTACTGGATTGTATGGTAAGACTATGGTTAGTTTTGTAAAAACTGCCAAACTGTCCTCCAAAGTGTCTGTACCATTTTGCATTTCCACCAGCAATGGATGAGAGTTTTTATTGCACCACCTTCTCACAGCTTTTGGTGTTGTCAGTATTTGGGATTTTGGCCATTATAATAGGGTTTGCAGTGATACCTCATTGTTTTTTAATTTGCAGTTCCTTAATGACATATGATGCTAAACATCTTTCCATATGTTTATCTGCAATTGGTATATGTTCTTTGATGTCTAAGCCTTTCGCCCATTTTTTAATTGAATTGTTCCTTTTCTCGTCATTAAGTTTTATGAGTTTTTTGGATATTTTGAATAACAGTCCTCTACCAGATGTCTTTTGCGAATATTGTCTTGCACTCTGTGGTTTGGTTTGTCTTCTCATTCTCTTGACATTGTCTATCATAGGGAAGTTTTTAATTTTAATGAAGTCCAGCTTATCAATTATTTCTTTCAAGCACAATGCCTTTGGTGTTGTATCTAAAAAGTCATTGCCATAGTAAAAAATCATTTAGATTGTTTCCTATGTTATCTTCTAGAAGTTTCAGTTATGAGCTTTACATTTATGTCAATGATTCATTTTGAGTGAACTTACATGAAGAGTGTAAGGTCTGTGTCTGATGTATTTGTTTGCATGTGGATATCCAAGGGTCCCAATACTCTCAGCCATTCTTTTAGTGATTGAATTTCTAGCCTCTGTAAGATCGCAACATTTCTGCTCATGTTTTATTGTGAAATAGTTTTCCTGTTAATCTCACCAAGCCATCCCTGATTTTCCCACAGTCTCATGTTTATACCCAAACACACTGATTTAGTCACATCTAAGTATTTGAGATGTACTCTGACTGTATGTTCTCCATTAGAACACCTTACCAAACATCTGGGTGAGAGAGGTGGTCAATGACTTTGTCATAATTTTATTTCAACTCAGTTAAAACAGACTTAATACTATCATGTATGAAAATTATTGTTACTGACAGCTTTCTGAGTTTCATCTGTTTCCTTCTTTTTTCCATGTTTTGTGAAATAAACCCACAAAGAGGTTTAACAACTAAATTTTGCTTGAATAATTTAAGAGAAGGGATTACTTACTGTGAGATACATATAAATGTAATAAATCTCTATATTTTACATTTAAAACTTGTTAGCCAATATTAGATAAACCCTCTTGATTATCACATTTCAAATGTTTACTGCTTTATCTTGATTATAGCAATTCTTAGCACTTCATTTTCTATGATGTTTTTGAAATAATTGACTCACTGTAAAAAAAAAGTTTAATAAGTAAAAAAAAAAAAAATGCATCTTTCCATCTGTTTTCCAACTTCAAGTGGGCATTTTAAAGAACAATTATTACATTTCCTACACTATGTAAGAAATTGGCTAGCCATAAATAGAAAGCTGAAACTGGATCCTTTCCTTACTCCTTATATGAAAATTAATTCAAGATGGATTAGAGACTTAAATGTTAGACCTAAAACCATAAAAACCCTAGAAGAAAACCTAGGTAATACCATTCAGGACATAGGCATGGGTGAGGACTTCATGTCTAAAACACCAAAAGCAATGGCAACAAAAGCCAAAATTGACAAATGGGATCTAATTAAACTAAAGAGCTTCTGCACAGCAAAAGAAACTATCATCAGAGTGAACAGGCAACCTACAGAATGGGAGAAAATTTTTGCAATCTACTCATCTGACAAAGGGCTAATATCCAGAACCTACAAAGAAATCAATCAAATTTACAAGAAAAAAAAACAAAAAACCCCATCAAAAAGTGGGTAAAGGATATGAACAGACACTTCTCAAAAGACGACATTCATACAGCCAACAGACACATGAAAAAATGCTCATCATCACTCGCCATCAGAGAAATGCATGTCAAAACCACAATGAGATACCATCTCACACCAGTTAGAATGGCAATCATTAAAAAATCAGGAAACAACAGGTGCTGGAGAGGATGTGGAGAAATAGGAACACTTTTATACTGTTGGTGGGATTGTAAACTAGTTCAACCATTGTGGAAAACAGTGTGGCGATTCCTCAAGGATCTAGAACTAGAAATACCATTTGACCCAGCCATCCCATTACTGGGGATATACCCAAAGGATTATAAGGCATGCTGCTATAAAGACAGATGCACAGGTATGTTATTGCTGCACTATTCACAATAGCAAAGACTTGGAATCAACTCAAATGTCCATCAGTGACAGATTGGATTCAGAAAATGTGGCATATATACACCATGGAATACTATGCAGCCATAAAAAAGGATGAGTTTGTGTCCTTTGTAGGGACATGGACACAGTTGGAAACCATCATTCTCAGCAAACTATTGCAAGAACAGAAAACCAAATACCACATGTTCTCTTAGGTGAGAATTGAACAATGAGATCACATGGACACAGGAAGGGGAACATCACACACCAGGTCCTATTGTGGGGAGGGGGTAGGGGGAAGGGATAGCATTAGGAGATATACCTAATGTAAATGACGAGTTAATGGGTGCAGCATACCAACATGGCACATGTATACATATATAACAAACCTGCTCATTGTGCACATGTACCCTAGAACTTAAAGTATAATAAAAAAAAAAGATTTGAAAGACCAATTATTGATATTTTGTTCATAAGGTATAAAAGTTTGTTAATAAATTATATATGATTTCTGTACTATAAAATATAAAAGGAAAGATAAAGTAGTAAGACAAAGTAATCAATGGCTATCACAATATAACTGTACTCTCAGAAGTGTGAAGAGAGCATTAAAACAAAGTGGGTGTATAATTAGAGTTGAGAATTACACAACGAACCCCTTTTCTTGGAATTCCAACTACTATTAGGGACCATTAATTTTGGGCAAATGAAGTTCCACTAATGTTTCTTAGAGTCTTTAGCTTCAAGCTTCTATAAAAAACACCTTAATTGATTATGAAGATTTAGGAAGATTTCACAGACACTAACTCCTAATGAAATAGGAATAATCATTATTCATTTTCTTTCAACATCACTTGTTAAGGCTTTAGAACTATTGTAGTCAACAGTACTTATAAGTATTTATAAAGAGTTTCTCATATCCGGATTTAGTCTGTTGTTTCCTTGCCTTCTATGAAAGCAGATAAACAGAAACATGAAAAATTAAATAAATTTTTATAGGTGAGAGAAGGCTAAAGATACAAAAGTAATCAAATCTTAAGCTATCTTCCTAGAAATTGTCTCTTTTCTACCAAGCTTCTTAAAAGGATTTTCCAATATTTTTAAAAAGATAAATGTCTAAATTTCAACAACAAGGGTAACATATAAACATCAACACATTATTTTCCTCTGACAATTCAAGCAATAAAGTGCGAAGGCTTTGTAAGGCTGGCTCTAAATTAAGAGGTGGTATCAATATAAAAGACTAAAACAAAAACCTTAATCTCATTACAGAATTAATGAGATTAATCATTCAGTTACCCCCTTTCCTTTATTTCGACTTAACTTTCCACAAAATTTTTAGGTATTCTGTTATTTTTTCAATAATGCCTTTGTTTTTTCCAAATAAACAATGTAATGAGCCCACAATTCTTTTCAAATTAAAGTTTTACAGCAAAACTGCCATTAACTCTTTATTTTCATTACTTTTCTTCAGAAATCAGGTTTGAAAGTTAAATACCTCTATTATAAGCCAACAAAATAAGATCACTTCTTAAACTTGTGCCCAAAGCTCCATTTGAGGCCTCCTTTGCAAAAGCCTGATTACATTTTCATGCAATCGAAGTGATAACAATTCTCCAAATTACTTCGGATCCCCACAACCAGAAGGACTTTAGTATGTAAAAACAAAAGCTTACCGAGTTTGGGGTATTGTCCCATTCAGAGCCTCGGCTGCTTTAATTTGAAATGAGCTCCTCTTCATTTTTTTACCCTCTGCAAACAAAGAGCCCCTAGATTTTAGCAGAAACATCGAGAAACAATTAAAGACTGGTGAGTAGTTTTTCAAGCCATCAGCCCAGCTGAGGAATCAGCTCTTGACAGCTGGACTGATGGAATATATGAGTAGTCAAAGGAAGCCATAAGAACCATATGGAGTGACATACCACCACTTTCAAAGTGCCCAACAGAAACTCCCACAGCTGATGGTGTTCACACAGCTGTGGGTTATTAGGAAAGAGCTTTAAATGAATGCAGGAGCCCTCTTTAGGGTCATTCACTATCATAATAATGTTAACTAAAACCTGCTGGTGGTGAACCAACTTAGTGGAGAAGGACAACATATCACTGTTGTTTGACAGCTGACATAAGCTACAGGGAGTTCTCTCTCTTCTGTGTGTTTTGAGAAATTAATTTTATGTCTGAGTTTTATGGTTATCTACTGGGGCTAATAAATATGGCTGTTTACCTGACTTATATAGCTGTTAAAATTCTAAGATATGCCTTTATTAAACGTATTTTTATTTGAATTACACACAAAAACAAACAAACAAAAAATACAGCCTCTACAAATTTTTTTGAAAACCTCAAGTGAATAGTCACATAAAATTATTTTCAGCCAACATGAGAGTTTTGGAATAGCATCATGCATAGCCAAGACTCAATTTGAAATGATTTTGTAGGGGTAGGTGTACTTCTCCCCAAATTATTTCTTTGATGTTATTGATAACGGGTTAGAAATATATTACTCATTAGCCAAACACAATCATTAAGTAAAAAAAACCTTTAAGAGAAACTCAACCTAAAACTGTCATTTTACAATGGAGAAGCCAGTTTATTTTCCCCATTGAATTTCAAGTTTGCCATATTCAGAAAAAAAATTATAATAAAATAAGGATCATATATCACAGTCTTAAAATAACTGATGACTCTCTCTATTGTTCCTTCAACAAACACTTAGCAAGCACCTGTTATGTGTAAGAGCCTGAGACCCCCTGTGATTAATAAATGTGGCTCAAGGTAAGCTTTTCTGTTTCTGGACATAGCTAAGTGAAAAGTCAAGTGTTTAGTCAAATACACTGCCTTCTGCTTCAATCCAAAAAGGGAAATGCCAAAGAATCACTCTTTTATTTCATTATAAAATAATGATCATATTTTTCTTATATGTGTACTTTACTCAATAAGGTTAATATTGTGGAATCAATAAAACTATGTAAATGAAAGCACAATTAAGAAATCTATTACGTAGAAGAAATGTTATGTCTTCAGGTTATCTTTTTCAATTTTAGTGCTTGTCTACAAATGAATGGCACTTGAATCAGGACAAATCCTAATAGAAATGTGTTACTTTTATGCAATACCATTCTTTTTCTTTACTGTGTACAGTTGTCATTCTTCATTCACAGGCAATAGCAGGTGACATTCATGGCAGACAATGAATTGTGCATTGAGGAGCAGGGTTAGCTGCTGCTGACAGTTGGATGAGCAAGTCTGAGAACAACATTTTGCTGCTGTTTGTTGGAGAGTCTCCCCAACCTCAGAACACTCTATTAATTCTCCTTTTTCACTTGATTTTTAAATATTTATTTTCAAATTTCTGGACTTAAAATGAATTCCATCCAAAAAGAAAAAGACAAACCTTACATTCATCTATCTTTTCACAAAAATAGTAGCCAGAATGGTCACTTATACAAAGCATATTTTTCAGGATGCTTTAAGAAGACTGGTGTTGATTTGTTCCCATCATATATATATATATATATTTTTTTGAGGCGGAGTCTCGCTCTGTCGCCCGGACTGGAGTGCAGTGGCTGGATCTCAGCTCACTGCAAGCTCCGCCTCCCGGGTTTACGCCATTCTCCTGCCTCAGCCTCCCGAGTAGCTGGGACTACAGGCGCCCGCCACCTCGCCCGGCTAGTTTTTGTATTTTTAGTAGAGACGGGCTTTCACTGTGTTAGCCAGGATGGTCTCGATCTCCTGACCTCGTGATCCGCCTGTCTCGGCCTCCCAAAGTGCTGGGATTACAGGCTTGAGCCACCGCGCCCGGCCCATATATATTTTTAAGCAGCAATTTTTATTATTATAAGTCATCAGAGAAGCCAAATAAGGATTCAGAAGTCACACTGGTCTCAACTTCACAGCTCTCTTCACTTTTGAGCTACAAATTTCAGAAACCCCATTATTCTTGCTTTCATCTTATACTGAGTGAAGGCTAGGATATATAATATTTGTTTCTATCTAAAAGGGAGCACACTGTGACAACCAATTCTCCTGAGACACACATAGGTTAGTGATGAGGCTTCTCTGGCCAAAATCCAGGCCTCACCAAGAAGACTCAGAGCCGGGAAAATTTGAGGTCCGCTTTGGTAGGGCTCCAGGTGCTGGGTTTCGCACTGTTCTGATGTCTAAATGCATGAATGATTGCTGGAGGCTAGATGGAAAGGAACTAACTACACATTTCCACAAATTAAAGGATGTGAACACTCACAAGAAACAGATTATATTCACCAGTTTCAAAGTAATAAAAATCCTTGGGAAATGTTGCTTTCTGTGTGTTGCATGGCTAGGTCGTTACATAGCTTGGTTTGTCTGATTCCCTGCTGGTTTACACGTGTTTCCCAGAGTGTTTGGAATAGTATTCCCTACCTCATAGGGTTGCTCTGAGAACAGTGTGTATTAACATCTACAAGGTGCTTAACATTGCCTGGTACTTAGCAAGCACTCAGGAAAAGTTAGATATAACTTTATGTCATGGTATTAGTTTTATTACTTTAAAAGTATTACATAAATTATTTCTTGCATTTTGGATTTACTATTAGTTATCTGGTTATATGTATATGTGAAATACCAGAAGTTACAGATACCTTTTCTCTCAAGAATATCCATATTCTCATTACATATAACGTGTAATTTTTTGGCCTGGGAAAAATAGGAAATTATCAGTTGACTAAAACTGGAGTTTCTTGTGTACTAAAATAAGTCTAGAATGCAATATTTCTTCAATACTAAGATGAAATTTTTCTTTCTTTTAACAATCCTCAATTCCAAAAACAACCTACAGTTAGTCTGTATACATGCTTTGGTATCCTCCATTCTACAAATAACTTGTTTTTGGAATCATGAGATTTGGAATCATGAAAATAATCATATAGCAAAAAAATATACACATATACACATGTATTACATGCATATATATGCCCAATACTTGTGTGTGCACATCTTTTTGTATAGCTTAATTCACAAAGGAAGATACTGATAAATTTAGCCATATTACAACTAAAAGACATTGTAAAGAAGATGACAGGCTACAAAATAGAAGATAGTTCCAACAGATATACTGAAGGGATTAGTATCAAGTATATAGAAAAAGTCATTTCTATCAGTAAGAAAAAAATAAATTAAAATGCAATGGAAAACTGGGAAAAAGATATAATATGTATTTTAATCAAAATAAATATATTTGACAAATAAACAGATAAAGCTGATCAATCTTATAAAAAATTCTTGAAAATGAATATCAGATCACAATATCATTCTTCAAAGATTTGGCAAAAATTAAGAAGTTTGACAATACCAAGTGTTAGAGAGTGAAGATAAATCAGTTTGTCAAAAATAATTTCTAGAGTTGTAAATCTTGTAGAGTTTAATATTTTGTACCCTGGCCTTCCGAGATATAAACACAGAGAAAGAGCTACATGTGTGCACAGAGACATACATAAGAGAGCACCTACTAAAAATAACAAAAGCTTTGAAAATTCCAAATGTCTATTGACAGGAAAATGGATAAATTGTGGTATATGTTTATTGTATATTGTAAAGTAATTGAAAACAAATAAATTACAGGTACAGAAACATGGATAAATCTCAATAACAATGGTGAACAAAAAGCAGCAAAACCAAACATAAACAATGTATTGTTTAGTATATGCATGTCTGTTTGTTTATGTGTATGCGCTGAAACTATTTTTAAAAGAATAATATATACAAAATTTGGGATAGTGCTTATCTCTGAGGGGAGAGAAAGGGATTCAAAAATAGTGTATACATATAAATAATATTGTATAGATAAATATAAATTCCAGTTCTTGGGGGAGGTTGTAGGCTCATGGGCATTTTTACACTATTAAAACAAATAAAAGACGGTTATGCTTAGTCAAATGATAGTGTATCCTGGACTAAGAATGATAATTAATCTAATTCCAGATATTGGGCATCCAGAAAAGACGGCAGCTCCCTTTAAGAAGGTTAGTAGGTTATTTGTCTTTATTACTGACTTTGTATGTTCCATTTTGTGTTGTATTTGGTATCTTATGTGAGTCACTCCACAAGCCATTACTTCTTTTTATAATATATGTCAAAAGATAAAATTACACAGAATTTCCTTTTACATTTTACAAAATGTACTATGGTGAGCCCTAACTTAGTTGGCAATAAACACTACTGCTGATCCCTTCAAAGATTCACCAAGCAACCAGGAAACTTAATGAGATGGCAAAAATAACAAACTTATTTTAAAAAGACAACATGAAAAAGCTTATTTGCTTTCTTTTTCTTCCTGTCGATCACACTTATTTTGTGATACATTAGCTGCTGCACATGCCATGTGCTCCATGTTTGTAGCAGTAAGTATTAATCAGGTAGAGGAGAATTAAGTCTACTGTTCAACTTTAAAATATAAATGTAAATATTTGTTTTCAGATACAATCAGAAAGTGTATGGCACAAATAACTTTTTTAAAAGACTCAAAAAATCTCTTGAAATTCATTAATCTTCTAATTATTACTATCCACATTTAGGTTAAAACATTGTAGAAAAGCATGGCTTTTAGGCATGTTATGCTTTGCACTTGATAATTTTAACTTTGAAATTCAAAGTTGATGTTGTGATCAAATTCATGTCAATTGAACAAAGAATATATAACTCAGAGATGCAGTAAAATGTCGATGAAATATCATGGACATACCAATGTAGAGTACATAGAAACATAAACCCATACATTTGAACCAACCTTACAAAACCATTCATAAATACATAGCTAATGATTCACTCTACATAGTATGGTCTTGACTAATTCTACAAATGAAAGAGCAGAACCTTAAGCAGGCTATGACAGTAGACTTGGCATTTAATTATGATCTCCAAATTGGTAATATCAAATCAGCTGAAGTGCATATGTACATCTGTCTGCTCACATGGTTGCTCCTGTGCACACACTTCATGACTGATCAGATTTTAGCCAGAGAGTTTTCTAGTTCAGGAGGAACTTGGAGTTAGGTATAATGAGTACGAAAAGAAACCTATATATGTCATTCCCTCACTTACACAATATTGTTTTCTTTATCCTCTGCATGTCATGAACTGTGTCAGATGCTAAGGAGTAATGTCGGGCAAACATGGCAAGGCCTCTGTCCTCATGTAGGCAAGTGAATGGAGAAATGTGATCAGAATGGTGTGTGTTTTGAGAAAGAAGCACCATGTGCTCCAATACTTTCAGCAATCTGGACTTTAAGAATCCACAATTCCCAAATCAAAGTCTCCCTGTGAAAGAGGAAGCCAAACTTCATGGAAGAACTCTCAGGGCTTGGTGCTTCTCAGAAACAGGAAGTCCTAAGAATGAAGCTTAAGTGGTGGGTTGACAGGAGTTAGCCCAAGGAGGCAGTGGTTAAAACATAAAGAAACTTCTAAAGCAGGTTAACTAGTTTAGATTTCATCCCAGAGCTATGGGAATCTCTGCATGATCAAGAAGTGAAATGAACACATACATATTTTATGAAGATCACTCTAGTGGCTGTGTGAAGAAAGGATTAAAAGGGAACAAGTTAGGGTGCAGGGAAATCAGTTAGAAAACTATTGCTGTAATCTGGGTAAGAGATGCTGGTTTGAACTAGGGTAATAGGGAGAAGCAGGAGATTCAAGTCCCTTAAAACATAGTATGAACTGAACTGGGTGAGTGGTTAAAGGGGAGAATCAAGTTTTCTTGCTAAGCTCTATGTGAGGCTTTAAGAATAAAATAAGGTTTTAGTTAGGACATGGAAGAAATTATGTTAACCAATGCTTAGCTTCTACTTACAAGGAATACTGTGAAAAGATCCTCTGCCTAAAACACTAATCTAGGATATGATAAAGAAGATATTTAGATATTTCCCCATCCAATAATATGTATATAATACATTTTACCTATATACATCTAATTATATATAATTCAAAAACAATTTATATTTAATACAACTCATGTGTTAACAAGACTGCATTTTGCAGACAGCTATTGGTTAAAACTTTTATAGCAGACAGCTATAGGAAAAAAACTTTTTACACTTTGTTTTTTGTTTTGTTTTGTAGTACAATTATCACATAATAGAAAGTAAATTATAATATCAAAAATGCATTTGAATTTTTTAAATTCAGAACTGGTCATCAGGAGTAGATAGATGCCTTCTATTTTGGAAAGGCACATAAATGAGTCATGTAAGTTATATATTGACAAACCACTGGAAACGTTCTAGAACAGTGATTCCCAAACATAGCTGCACATAGGACTTTCTTGCTGCATCCTCACATCGTGGAAAGGGCAAGGAAGAATGAACTCATTCCGTCAAAACCCTTTTAAAAGGGCACCCAATCCCCTTCACGAGGAAGAAGCCCTCGTGGCCTAATCACTTAGTAAAGGCCCCACCTCTTAATACCACCTCATTGGCAGCACCTGGATCGGAGCGGCCATGCATCGAAACCATAGCACCCGTGGATCATTTTAAAATGGCAGCGCTCAGCACACACTCCAGATCAATTCAACTGACAATCTTTAGCGATGAGACACAGGCTTTGGCAGCTGTTTAAGCTCATCAGGTGATAACAATGTGCAAACAAGTTTGGGGACCACGGGTGTAGAACAGGAAGATAAATAAAAGAGAACTGAAACTGCTCACTGTACATATTGGAGCTGGTATAATTTTCAGGCCACACACTAAGGTGTGTAAGAAATGTCTGTAATTTCTCTTTTAAGTCCCCTATTCCACACGGTGACTGAAATCTACTCTGTCAATCCAGGACTTCTTTCTTCGTTCTCTCTGTCGTGCCTTTCTTTTTTTACTTTTTCAGAGACAAGGTCTTGCTCCATCACCCAGGCTGGAGTATAGTGGTGTGATCATGGCTCACTGCTATCTTGACCTTCTGGGCTTCTCAAAACTTCCTCAGCCTCCCAAGTTAGCTAGGACTACAGTGTACACCACCATGCTATGCAGGGCTTCTGTTGTTTCTTATTTGGGGATGGAGGGAGTTATAAAATACCAGGGAAAAGGGGTTTGCAGGGATGAGCTTCCAGCTAATATCAATCCATATTGTTCCACTAAGTCCCCTCAACACATGGCTTCTTCGGGTGTCAGTTTCTGAGATCCCTAAAGCATCTGCCTCATCCCATCCACACGGTCCCCATGCTTGCTGGTCACAGCCTCACTGCTCCTGGATGCAAGGCAGACATTCTGCTCCTTCCCATTTCCCACTCAAGGAATAAGAGCAGGCTTTAAAAATAGTGTAGAAAGAAATTGAGAATGGGAAACACTATTTAATAACATATCAAAATACAAATCATGATACTCTGCTTATCGCCTGCCATTTATGTGAAGAATTTGTATATTTGTTAAAATTTGCTTGGCTTCTGTTATTATCATCTTCAACTTTTTTTTTTTTTTTCTGGAATCTTTTAAAGCCACTTATCCCTTTTGTGAGGGCAAATTTTTCAAATTAAAACATACAATCCATAAAGCTACTTAACTGCATACACAGGACAGCAATACTATACAGTATATTAAAGCTAACAGCAAGGAGGATGGTCCTGCCAGCTTTGCCACTTTGGGGAATTCCCAGGATTCCCTCAGGAAACCTCCTGAGGAAAACTCTTGGCCCATAAGGGACTCATGACTGGCTGATATGACACCAGTGTCAATTCTTTTGTAAGAGTAGTCAGATTTTTCATAAATACAAGTTACACTTGTTTAAAGATGAATACTGGCCAGCATCTGCCTTTCAATATTTCCTCAGCTCCTCTATGAACCTATTCTGTATAGCGATCTCAGGACTGCATTTCTAGCATCAGCAAACAATACACTATTGAAGTGAGAGCCTGTATTTTTAGGGAGAGCCTATAGTCATTGTTGATTTACGATTCTATATTTTTTATTGATTTCTATAAAAACAGCATCCTTCAAAATATAGATATTTAGGTCCTATTATATCTATAGATAATTTTCCATCAACAATCTACTGGAATATGGGAAACATAAAAGAGCAGTCTAGCAAAAGTTTACATAAAGTATACTTAAAACTAGGTAAAAAGTATTTGCATATTCGGTGTAAAACTGAAAGAAACTAGAAGACATCAAATTAATGACTATGTGTTAGGTGGGTGGGAAATGGTATTTTTATTTTAAATATCCCTGAATTTTTAAATAATTTTAATGCTGAATATTTTTAATGGTCCCTGGATGTTTATTATGCTGAATATAAACAGAACTGCAACTCTGCTCATTAGAATATAACTTAGGGTATGTCCTGGCTACAGTAAAATTTCTTAAACTATCATTAAAGCCCTCAGCCTGGTTAGTGAGTGGAATACAAGCATGACTTTCTATAAAGGCTTTTTTACAGTTAAAAGTTGAGGGATTAACTATCGGGGTGTGTTTAAATTTAAGTAGCAAGATGGTGGTGTAGGTATGTCAAAGCATTTATCATTCATCAATAAAAATGTGCTCAGGCTAAGTGCTTTTAAATGTGCATGACTAAGTTCCCAGTGTATTCTGTGGTCATTTACTTGCTGTGCGGCAGCCTGCCTGATTGCCTGCTATCTGACCAGGAGCTCAGAACTTAATGTGGTATAGCAAAGAAAGTTCAGGCCCAAAATATCAACTCTGAATATTGAATAGTATTTCATGGTATCAGAAAGAGGAATAAAAAGGGCTCTAAATGAGAAGAAGAATGAATAAATCTGTTGCCTTTTTATTGAGGAAGGAATAGGCACATCATCCTGGCTATAATTAACTTTCTATAAACCAGCTGATCCTCCCGCACAGTGATGCTTTTCCTCCTTAAAAGTAGATTCCACATCACATTATGCGCCACAAAAGTGAGTTCTGACATACACAATGCAATGGTATCTGGGCTATGGGGAGAAAGAAGGGGATTGGATGAACCCACCTACTTTTGATAAGCACATGACCTACAGTTTTTAAGTGGAAACAAAAATTCTCAGACACAGAGAATCTTCCTTCCCAACTCTTGGCAAGTTCAAAATCAGATTTGAGATTCGTCTATATTTAGGTGCTATTTGCACAGACAGTGGAGTTTCCAGAGATGGTCTTGCCTCATGCATCTTATAGTGAAGTAGGAGCATAAAAGTATCAACAGCAAAGGTACAAGGCAGAGTTAAGCAATGGACCACAAAAGAGATTACTCAGGAAATGTATAAGGAAGTGAGATGCCTGGAAGAGAGGATTGAGAGGAGTTTTATGAAGGACATAGAATGTGAGGTAGATTGTGACTGTAGGTAAGTTTTCAATAAACTGGATGTAAATAAGGCTTTCCTGGGGATAAGAACTACAACAACAAAGGCAAAGAGGAAAGACCATAGAAGTTATGATAGGAGAAAGGTGGAGCATGCAACATAAAGCCTATACAGGGAATAAGAGATATGTACTACAATACCTAGGGAGTAAATGTCAGACCAGAGCTGAACTGAGCAAACTGATGACTTGTTTATCCTGCTCAGTAGTTTCCTAACTATAACAAGGAGAGAATGAGCAAGAGAAAGAACAACCAGTATTTAAATATTGGGAGATTACACATACAACTCTAAATGTTAGGCTTCTCTTGAAAAATCTAAAATTCTGATATCAATGCTGTATTTGCATCCCCACATGTCAGTAATCAATGAATTTGAGCAAAAGTAGACCCCTGGAGGACAGGGCAGGTACGCTGTTGAAGGCCACAGTCCCTAACACTTCCTATTACCTCTGCAAATGTCCATTGCCATTTATTTTTATGACTAGGCTGAGTTTTTGTTGTTGTTTTGTAATAAAGATAAACATTTTTCATAAATTTTGCTTCAACAATTCTCAGATAACTGATTTCAGTGGTATTTGAGCTTTCTGACCTCCACCATAAAGGAAAATCAGATGATATTGAATACCAGCTGGAAGCATTTGTTCTTCATCTGGTAGCTAATGACAAAGCTTTGAAATAGTTTAAGGATTTAAGTAACTGATTTAAGACATGTTTTAAGAAGCATAATCTGAAAAAGAAAAATAGATTTCAAACAGGAATATCAGTTTCATTTTGCTATTTAGCTAATTACTTCTGCACTTTGTCACATAAGTATGCCTTAGCAAGAATGTCAGTAAATCACCCCAGTCCTCAGTTTACTTAATAGATAAGAAAAAGAGGTGAGTAATTTGTAATAAATGACCTCTAACTCTGAGAACTTTCTAAGTCTGACAATTTCTGACCATCTCTATACGTGGATTCTGCAATAGGTGTTGTGTTCATGTCACATTCTTTTTTTACACTCCTTTAAATTGTGTGTTTGGAATAAGTACGAGTCTCAGCTGCCTTCACAGAAGATCTTGATTTGTTACTCTCCCCCAGTGCTAGATTTCAGAATGACTACTAAAAATGGAGCCATCAGGTGAAGCCCATTTCCCAAGGCTACTCATTATGTGTGAGTCTAGAGGGTACCTCCTAAAAACAAGATATAATTTTGAAAAATTTGTAACTAGCCAAGAGAATCACGAAGGGCCCCTTTCAGCTGCTTCTTGTACACAATATAGTTTCGGCCCTTGGCCTTCTACTTAGTTCCTCGACAGAAGCCAGCATCTACCTGGATTTTGCTATGTTTGTCAGAATTTTCTTACTCAAGCAAGATCCAGCAGCGTAAAAGATTCTCCAACATAAAACCCCAAAGTCCCCTAAATTAGGATATATATTCTGTTTTTGTGATTCAATTATAGTTATTGACCAAAACTTTATTAAAGAGAGGGCAGCACAGGTTGCAGGGCCTGGTCTCTAGCTTTCTTTACACATAGATTCAGCTTGAACAGATTTACACAAAAAATAAAATCATCAGAACTTTTCTTCCCAGAGATACATTGATTGCTCTTTTGAACTTAATTCTTATTCTCTTAGTATACTGAAAAGTGGCTTGTGGTAAGAAAATAAATGGATATTTGTCAACAATATTTTTATTATTTTAAAGTTGAGGAGTTGAAAATATATTTTGAAATATTTAACCTAAATAATTTAAATTCTGACTAATTTTAGAATATACATTTGTAGGGCAAAGCTCTATTCTCTTTGGCTCCCATCACAAAAATGTTCACAATCCACAATGTTCCAAAACAAAACCATTCAATGTTAGACTCAGAAATCTGCTCTGCTGGCTGGATCTGACTGCTAAAACAGAAACATCTTCAACACATAAAACATTTTATTGATTTGAGATGGGCAAGGACCCCTTACAGATATTACAAAGCATGCCAAATTGATTTCAGGTAATTAAGATCATAGGAAGAAGTACATCCAGAATATCAATATTTTACAAGGAGGCATATTATTTCTGACAAATTTATGGCATGTACTTTTAACAAGTTCTAATATTTCTTCCTTGAATAAAATGTTCACAATGAAATTGGATAATAAGAATTATACTCTGGGTCACAAAGTACTTGTGAGATTTTTTGGAGAAGCATCTAAAAATGTTAATGCTACTAAATACTCCCTTCCAGGTTACAGTCCTCTAAATTTTATACACTAATCAAACAAAGCTATTTGAAGGCACCCTGATTTCTCTTGCTTCTGTAGCTTATTATACTCATTACCTCACTTCAATCAGGTTTTAGATGACTTGTTTCTATTCTAGGTAGTGCCTGTGTTAGAATGATTTAATCATACTAATAATGGTTGGCTTGATTCTCCCATCCTATGCCCATGTAACTTCCCTAAAGTCAAAAATCCCTTTCAAAGTGCCTTAATCTTGAGAATTCATGTGTTGCCCATATGAGAATATTTGTACGTCTTTAAGATGATTGCTTCTTTGTTGCTATTATCTTCTTCTCAAAACAAATAGAACAAACAGTGCATGTCATGCCCATATTTTTCAGAGACGAACTCTCTAGAAAGTACTTAATAGTCCAACTGAAAAATGTTGTAACAATAGTTTCCTGATTTTTCAATTTACTACAGGTGAGTAATCTCTGAAAAACCCAAGACAGTGAACAGATTGAATCAGTTTTAACAATTTGAATCTTGAATGATTTCCAGCGTGCTTGTATCCAAGCTGTTTTTGCCCTTTTTAACTAATACTTCAAATAAAGATGAAATACTTTTTCTTTGAAAGTTAGCTGAAAGTACTGGAAAATTGTGTGCTTTAGAAAACTACATTCGTTATAAAATGACTGGGCATTGTAATTCCACTGATACATTAATTGGTTTTGCCATAAATTTGGGGGTAGGGATTTTTCTCTTTAAATTCTTCTTTGGTGTGCTGATATTCTCTAAAAGAGACATAATTCCAATCAATTCAGACATTTCAACATTACCGGAACATTTAATTATATAAGTATTACAACAGGGCTTTGGAAAAAAGTTGCAGACTTTCAACACTGAATATACTAAGGTATTTTCCAGTCTTCCAAATGGGCTTTAGAATTCTAGTTTGGAATAAAGTCCTCCACCAGCACGTTACGTCTACTCTAAATTTAGCACCGACCACTATATTAAGCTGAATCTGCCATCAACTGAAACAAAGGCAGAAAAAGTAAAAATATACATGGTTTTGAAAGATGGTGTATGTTCTATTAAATTATAATGCATCTAAAGAATCAAAATATAAAGTTTGAACAACTGATATGCAATGTCTAAAATTTGATTTCAGTATATCTGAATTTTTTTTTTTTTTTTTTTTTTTTTGAGACGGAGCCTCACATTTTCGCCCAGTCTGGAGTGCAGTAGCAAGCTCCAGCTCTGCCTCCCAGGTTCACGCCATTCTCCCGCCTCAGCCTACCGAGTAGCTGGGACCACAGGCGCCCGTCACCACGCCCGGCTAATTTTTTTTTTTTTTTTTTTTTTGTATTTTTTGTAGAGACGGGATTTCACCGTGTTAGCCAGGATGGATCTCAATCTCCTGACCTCGCGACCCGCCCGCCTCGGCCTCCCACAGTGCTGGGATTACAGGCGTGAGCCACCGCGCCCGGCCTGAAGTTTTTTCTTTTTTTTTAAGTACATTTAGATGTCTTAAAAATTTACCTTGGATTCTCATTGTTAATGAACACAGCCAAAATCACCTTTTACTTCTTTAAAAACAGCAAATGCTAAGGAGAAAGATGACTGATTCTGAACATAAAGGAAGAAAGCATTAGCAATCATGCCTGGTAGATTCATCAAAGAATATGAAAAAAAAATGAACTTTTTATGATCATCTTATGTCAAGGAAAACCTTTCACTTGGGCGATCTCATTCTACCACATGCATAGAAAATGCTTACTGTCATAATTACAGGGTCACTGAACACTGAAACCACATCAGGAGGTCCAATGAGCACAGACTTTGTAAGCTTTGTAAGCCGATAAGCTCTGACTAAACTTACATCGATTCTTGAAGAATACGACTATTTGGAGAAAGGACAGGGCACAGTATACAGGAAATTTTTCCTAGCAGTTGTTTTGAAATTTTAACATTTGAAAAAAATATCAAAATTGGCACCTGTGTTGTACAAAATGCATAGCTACTTAAAATCTTATTTTTTTCTTGTAAAAACTTGTTTCCCCAGTTGCACTGTTTGAAAATGAATCATGTACCAGAAGGTTGTTCAGGATTATGAAACTTAATGCATTTTATCACAAGCAAATATAAACATTTTCAAGGAAAGCACAGGCAGGAGACATTAAAGACCATATGTTTTCAATGCACTCCATGTCAAAACAATACCAGTCTCCAGAAAATAACTGCTAGTCATATTGAATTATTTTGCCTAATATCTTCCAAAAGTTACTTGGAAGAAATTACAGTGCACTCATGTACCATACAATGGGTAAAAATAGATTTCCCCGGACCAAACATATTACATTCATGAATTATTTTATTGGCCATAATACTTTATAGGATTTCCCAGTTTTATTGCTCATGGGTTAGTGGCAAAGTTAAAAAGAAGATAAGAGAAATAGAGGCTTAATTTTCTGGAAAATATTTCTCAACAAGCTATGTAAACTTTTATTACATGAATAGTCTTACTATACAAAAATAGGCAGGGCATGTTCTCTTCCCAGAGACTGAGATATTTTTTTTCTTCTGGTTGGAGCCTGTAACCATACACAGGTTCAGACTTCTCCTGCCGTGCTCCACTTTGAAGCTCAAACACACACATGAACAGAAAAAGAGAGAACAGCAGCAAATCCACTTGAAAAAGAAGAGGCTGAAATAGCGCTTCTCTAAGCAGCCTTCTGGCTTTAACATTTCGCTAGTCTCCCTTTTTGACCCGTGTCAAAATACCGCTCAGGTGATTAGATGGGGCACTGCAAAGGATTTGTTCGACATATAATCCTTTTCACTCTGCTCTTAGAAATGGCCTCTTGCATTGCCAAACCATTTTCTAAATAATTATATTAAAAACATGGTAAAATAAATCCTCAAAAAAAAAAAAAATCTTCAATATCAGAGACAAATCACTCCCCAGAAACAGCCTTTCACAGTGAAGGGAGAGGCAGGGCAGGGAGAGCGAAATGGAAGGATCCTTCCCTAGTGATGCTGGTAGGATTCCTTGTCCCTTTCACAATATCATTCCTAATCTTTTTCTGTGTTTTGGGCCCACAGTTTACTTCCAATATTCCTTCT
This sequence comes from Trachypithecus francoisi, assembly GCF_009764315.1. NCBI lineage: Eukaryota > Metazoa > Chordata > Mammalia > Primates > Cercopithecidae > Trachypithecus > Trachypithecus francoisi. Next base: position 60,835,182 of record NW_022681458.1, read on the forward strand.
ATTTTTGAAGGCCTAATGTGTACCAGACCCTTTGCTAGATGTTTACTATCCCTTACCTCATTTAATCTTTTCAGCAACCTAATGCACATCTTGACACATAGTACGAGCTAGATAACTTGCAGAGCTTAATACAAAATGAAAATTTGGAGTGTGTGGTCCTAAAGGCAAGGAAAATTGTCATGACAGATTATAATATATAAAGCACTTACTTTTCTTTCGTAGCCTCTTTCTCAGGACATTCTTCATTTGCTAATTAATGTTGTGCTCCTTGGGCTAGTGAAGATGCTCACAGGTGTCTCCAGTCTCGCCCTGTGTTGCGTGCACTCACCTGAATACATGTAGCTCATCAGGTGCTAGATTGCCCCTCTTGCTGACTTACCCAATCAATGCTTCATACCCCAGTTCTGGGGATAGGGGCATTGGGCCAGGCATCTTCCCTTCCTACTAGCCCAACTCCAACCTGAGGCAGATGGGACACACTAGGAAGGTACCTGGATCGCAAGTGGGTAAAAGTTTCATTCCCACCTGTGCAATGTACCATGACACCACTCCAAGACACTGCAGGACATGCAAGACCCTCCCCATGCCTTCACCCTGGCCCCTGACAAGGGAGAAGGGCCCCAACAGGCACCACTGGGGGAGGGAGGCCAGTCAGGGCCCAGGGTGCAAAGGGGAGGAGAGCTGGCAGCCAGAAACACATCTGGGGTGGTGGGGAAGCTCCCAGCACTTGCTCCGTTGTTATTTCTGACTTTTTACAAATCAGCAAATGAAAGATATAATTACTAAGAATTTACAATGGTGACTATAGAGCCTTAAACTAAGTTCAGGACACTTCTGAGGGGGCATGGAGCTTTGGGTGACGGCACTGGTCACATGCCCACGAAATCAGCTTTGCTAACGAAGGGAAGACATCTAATAAATATTAGTTTCTTTCTCTTCTTCAACTGTTCTCTCTAATAGCCCTTAGGGCCCCCACCCACCCAATTGAAAGCATGAGGTTTCTTTGACAAAAACATAGTAGATATATTTCCACCAAGAGAAAAAGAGAATCATTATTTTCTATTTCCTCGTTTCTTACAAATGAGAAACTGACTCGGAGAGAGATTAAGTAACATGGTAAAAGATCCATCTGGTATGCACGTGGTAGACCTGAGTCTGAAACCAGAGTCCTTGGCCTTTCTGTTACAAGCAGCTGTTGGGTAGTAGGAGTGACAAATGCATGATGAACACTTCCTAATAAATGTGTTGATATCTGATAATGTTTTTACCTACTTTTACCACTGACTTTTAGGAAAAAAAATACCCAAAACCTCTTGACACGTTAAGCAGATGTTTATGAAATGTCCAGCTTGTATGTTATGGTTTTAATGTGAACGCATCACTTTTTGAGAAAAATAAATCTCCTCATAGATAGCCATCACTAACCTGTTAATTGTTCATGTATAGTATAATGTATAATGTTTCATTGACTTATGCTTTAGAAATAAAGGGTACCTAGTTTTTGTAAACTTATTTTTGTAATAGTCTTAAAATATATTATAAGCTTAACCCTGCACATAGTCTTGAAATGCACATACATGCCATTATATAAGCCTATAAATTTTAGATAAATTTATGTTTTATTCTTTAAATTAAGTAATACTAATCAAAACAGTATATTATATTATCAAAAAATTGGAACATAAGGAAAAGATAACAAATCACTCACCTGGCCACTCTCACACAACCACACTTAATTTTAGTGTATTTTTTTCTAGTATTGTGTGATAAAGATATGAAATTATAGTCTAGCACTTTGTTTTAAATGAAAGGAAAATCTAAAACCAACAAGCAAAGTCCCCACATATGATTTTATTATTTTGCCAAAGGCACAGAAGTGGACTAGAAAGTTTTAAAGTATCTCTTCTATATTGAAACTAATATTACAGCTTTTTATTTTGAAAAATGTGAAAAAGAAAAAGTAAAAATCTCCCAGAACTCACCTATGAAGTAAAATTTTCTTCTACTACACTCACTTAATTCTCTATGCTAGACTTAACTATTTTTAAAGTTTTTATAATCTTTAAAAATAGTTAAGTCTAGTATAAAGAATTAGATATAAAGGTATATATCTTGCTCAAAAAAATTCTCAAATTCAAGATAGATATATGTAGATACACATGAATATACACATTATATAACAGGAATCATACTATACATATTGATGTGTAACTGTATTCATATACTCAACAGCTTGTAACCTCCATCTAACTAACTAAAATGTTATATTTTGACCTTATATGTTTATTAATGTCTATAAAAGTAATTAAAGCCTACAGGGTAAGATATTTTCAGATCAGAAAATAACATTTTTCACACTGATATATCTAGAAGTCTGTTGGACATGGAGATCCTTTTTTCTTTTCTGTTTTTTTTTTTTGAGACAGGGTTTCACTGTGTTGCCCAGGCTGGAGTGCAGTGGCACAATCACGGCTCACTGGAGCCTCGACCTTCTGGGCCCAAGCAATCTGCCCATCTTGGCCTCCCAAAGTGCTGGGATTACAGATGTGAGCCACTATGCCCAGCAAGATACTTTATTTACCCATTATCAATGGGGCATCCTTTCGAAGCAAAAATACTTTGTTCTACCTCCTAAAAACTCTCTTGACCTTCAAATGTACCTTTCTGGTAGAACTTACTGCAGTCTGTTTATATTACTTACAGTTAAGAACCCAAGTCAATCGTCTCAACTAAATTACAAAATATTGTGGAAAAGAACAATATATCTTGTTTCTCCTGTACTCTTTAGAAAATAATGTCTTGCACAAGATATTTCCTTGGTTAATGTTTATTGCTTAAACAAATGCATAAATCAGTAACTCAATTTACTTTGACTTGCTTCACTAACAGTAGTATTAGGTTTGCACTAATCAAACTCCTAATGTAGTTTTTCTTTGTGATGCACATTTGAGATGACAGGCCAAGTTCAGTGTGTGAGCACTGCCAAAGCAACGAGTGCACCCATGTAACAAGTAAGCCTGAAGCTGTGTTCTCATATCCTGGTAATTAGCAGGAAAATTTCATTATCACTGTAGCCTTACTCCCTCATACATGACCATTTTTAATCTACTTGAAGAGATCATGACAGTGATAAGCTTCTAAAAACTTCAGCCTTTTTAGTCTCTAAGTAGAGACTAAAACCTTTTATTAATCGAAAAAAACCTGTAAGATTTTGAACTCAGTTTTATCGAATTGCACACATATGCTTTAATTTCTTAGTAAACACATATGCCATGCCTTTATGTGTTTTTCTATTCGCATATATGCTCAACCTTATAAATAGTATTTTTCCTTGTTTTGAGTCCCAATTTCTTCTAGATTTTGACTACATCAATTTTCAAATGTACCTAAAAATGAGTAGTATAATAAACTCACCCCCCAAACTTCAACCATAATTTAATAAATGTTTAGAGTCCTAAAAGTCAGATAATTTGTTTCCCAGAAAATGTTATGACATGTCTTGTCAGCCTCTCTTTCAAACTCTAAAGTTCTACACAAAAGTAAACAGGAGAAGAGTCACCTCAAAACAAACAAGCTTCAGGAAGTGAAAACCAGAACCACATGTGCACCCTGAACTGCATCTTTCAAGGCGAGACTGGCCTTATACTTAGGCACCTTGTTTGCAATATAAAGTAGTGGAAGGAAGAGTTAAGAAAAAAGAAGGATGCACATGATTAACAGGTCCTAAATGCTAGCAAAACTTTATGCACCTGGAACTGCACTGCATCCTGTAGACTACACAGAGGTGGGATAAGGTATGATCCTTGCCATCAAGGAGCTCACACATTTGTATGAAATGAGAAATTACCTAATTACCAGGAGAAAGGTATATATTTAATTTGAAAAGCCAGAAATATATCATTATGATGGTGTTGAATCATTTATTTACAACCTATGTATTTTATTTTTTCTTTCAAAGCAATAATTCCTTTTTACTTTATATTACTAAGAGACATATTAATGATAATAAATATTTAGTAGTTTGGTAGAAAATTCCCACTTTCCTGCCTTTAACTATCAACAAACTATATTGTTAAAAAAGTTTTCATGCAATACATATGTTATCAATGATCTTTTGTTTCCCCTGTAGCCCATGATCAACTTTGGCAAGCTAAGTGGAAAGGCATGTAACTTCTTTTTAGTTGACTTATCCACAGCAAAGTTTTATAGAAGCTCTTCCTTAGATTATCCTTTCAGTATGACAATTTACTCTGACCTCAGGTTGACTGCTGGGAGAGAAGGGGGGTAAAGTAAAATCAAGTGGAGTTAATGAAACTTACTCCAAATCATCACTCACATTACGTAGCGTTGTCCAAGGGCCAGGAGCATAGGGATTCCCTGGGAGCTTGTTAGAAATGTCTTATCCAGCTCTCCTGGAGAAGAATCTGCATTTTAATAAGATCCCCAGCTGATTTCATATGCCCATTAAAGTATGAGAAGTACTATTCTAAATTGTATTTGATTGCTATGCAGATCCTGTGACATCATTGCATGATTTTACCCCTCCTCTGATAATATGATTGCTTAGGATTAGAGAAACAGGTTTCACTTACCTTTTCTAAATAATATACACACTCATGGGTAAATTTGATTTAATAATCTTTTACATAGAAATCCTAGGTTTAAAGCCTTTTTAGCTGCTGTCTATGAAAATTAATACTTGATGATAATACCTTTGATTTTTAGAAATCAATTAGAATTATCAACCAGAAAAGAAAGTCCTTTCACATTTCCATAATAATCAACAGATTTATCTATCTCTCTATATAATACTCAGCAAAAGAAAGTAAAGAAAGATTAAACACTAAAACCAAAAATATTAGATAGAATAAATAGAATTCTTGCCATTAGCATACTCTAACCCAAGCCATTTTGAAAACGCATATGCACATAATTTCATAGCATATTCCACATCCATTTTCTACAGGGCAAATGTGAATTTAGTCTTTAAAACCTTTTGTTTTCTGAATAACTGCAAAATGTTTTTTTCCCCCTTGATTTTTTGGGGGTTTGTTTGTTTTGTTTTATTTGTTTGTTTTGAGACAGGGCCCCCAGGCTGGAGTACAGTGGCGCAATCATGGCTCACTGCAGCCTCAACCTCCCATGCTCAAGTGATTTTCCCACCTCCACTTCTCTATTAGTTTGGACCACAGATGTGTGCCACCACACCAGGCTAATTTTGATTTTTTATGTTTTGTAGAGACTGGGTCTCACTATGTTTCCCAGGCCAGTCTCAAATTCCTGGGCATAATCAATCCTCCCACCTCAGCCTCCCAAAGTTTGCAAAATACTTTTAATTGGAGAAAACCAAGAAGGCTAAAGTGCTTTTCATTTTATTACATTCCCCTCTCACAGTTTAGTGGAGCAAACTCTGGCTTTTAAAATTATTTAAAATGTGAATAAAATACTTCTTAGTTCACTATTTGTTTCTGGTTTATCTCTAAATGTGTTTGCACTTCAGCAATGATAGCAATATATGTAAGTAACAACTATCTTCATGAGTTCACAAATATTCAACAAATCTCTCCAGATTTACCCCTACTATTCAAAAGACACATCTGATTTCTTTTTTAACTTAACATTTATGAATTGTTTATTTCTGGAGTTTTCCATTTAGTATTCCATTTAGTAAATGGAGTGTTCCATTTAGGATTACATTTAGAATGGAATTCTGGAGTATTCCATTTAGTATTTCCATTTAGTATGGACTGAGGTTGACCAAGGGTAACTGAAACCATAAAAAACCATAATCACTGGGAAGGGAGGACTACTATAATTTCTACTTGCAGTATCTTTCTTATTTTCATCATAGTATCAGAAAAGATTTATTATTATTATTATACTTTAAGTTCTAGGGCACATGTGCATAACGTGCAGGTTTGTTACATATGTATACTTGTGCCATGTTGGTGTGCTGCACCCATCAACTCGTCAGCACCCATCAACTCATCATTTACATCAGGTATAACTCCCAGTACAATCCCTCCCCGCTCCCCGCTCCCCATGATAGGCCCCAGTGTGTGATGTTCCCCTTCCCAAGTCCAAGTGATCTCATTGTTCAGTTCCCACCTATGAGTGAGAACATGCGGTGTTTGGTTTTCTGTTTTTGCGACAGTTTGCTGAGAATGATGGTTTCCAGCTACATCCATGTCTCTACAAAGGACACAAACTCATCCTTTTTTATGGCTGTATAGTATTCCATGGTGTATATATGCCACATTTTCTTAATCCAGTCTGTCACTGATGGACATTTGGGATGATTCCAAGTCTTTGCTATTGTGAATAGTGACGCAATAAACATACATGTGCATGTGTCTTTATAGCAGCATGATTTATAATCCTTTGGGTATATACCCAGTAATGGGATGGCTGGGTCATATGGTACTTCTAGTTCTAGATCCTTGAGGAATTGCCATACTGTTTTCCATAATGGTTGAACTAGTTTACAATCCCACCAAAGTGTAAAAGTGTTCCTATTTCTCCACATCCTCTCCAGCACCTGTTGTTTCCTGACTTTTTAATGATTGCCCTTCCAACTGGTGTGAGATGGTATCTTATTGTGGTTTTGATTTGCATTTCTCTGATGGTCAGTGATGATGAGCATTTTTTCATGTGTTTGTTGGCTGTATGAATGTCTTCTTTTGAGAAGTGTCTGTTCATATCTTTTGCCCACTTTTTGATGGGGTTGTTTGTTTTTTTTTCTTGTAAATTTGATTGATTTCTTTGTAGGTTCTGGATTTTAGCCCTTTGTCAGATGAGTAGATTGCAAAAATTTTCTCCCATTCTGTAGGTTGCCTGTTCACTCTCATGGTAGTTTCTTTTGCTGTGCAGAGCTCTTTAGTTTAATTAGATCCCATTTGTCGATTTTGGCTTTTGTTGCTGTTGTTTTTGGTGTTTTAGACATGAAGTCCTTGTCCACGCCTATGTCCTGAATGGTATTACCTAGGTTTTCTTCTAGGGTTTTTATGGTATTAGGTCTAACATTTAGGTCTCTAATCCATCTTGAATTAATTTTCATATAAGGAGTAAGGAAAGGATCCACTTTCAGCTTTCTACTTATGGCTAGCCAATTTTCCCAGCACCATTTATTCAATAGGGAATCCTTTCCCCATTTCTTGTTTCTCTCAGGTTTGTCAAAGATCAGATGGCTGTAGATGTGTGGTATTATTTCTGAGGACTCTGTTCTGTTCCATTGGTCTATTTCTCTGTTTTGGTACCAGTACTGTGCTGTTTTGGTTACTGTAGCCTTGTAGTATAGTTTGAAGTCAGGTAGCGTGATGCCTCCAGCTTTGTTCTTTTGACTTAGGATTGTCTTGGCAATGTGGGCTCTTTTTTGGTTCCATATGAACTTTAAAGCAGTTTTTTCCAATTCTGTGAAGAAAGTCATTGGTACCTTGATGGGGATGGCATTGAATCTATAATTACCTTGGGCAGTATCGCCATTTTCATGATATTGATTCTTCCTATCCATGAGCATGGTATGTTCTTCCATTTGTTTGTGTCCTCTTTGATTTCACTGAGCAGTGGTCTGTAGTTCTCCTTGAAGAGGTCCTTGACATCCCTTGTAAGTTGGATTCCTAGGTATTTTATTCTCTTTGAAGGAATTGTGAATGGAAGTTCATTCATGATTTGGCTCTCTGTTTGTCTGTTACTGGTGTATACGAATGCTTGTGATTTTTGCACATTAATTTTGTATCCTGAGACTTTGTTGAAGTTGCTTATCAGCTTAAGGAGATTTTGGGCTGAGACAATGGGGTTTTCTAAATATACAATCATGTCATCTGCAAAGAGGGACAATTTGACATCTTCTTTTCCTAACTGAATACCCTTGATTTATTTCTCTTGCCTGATTGCCCTAGCCAGAACTTCCAACACTATGTTGAATAGGAGTGGTGAGAGAGGGCATCCCTGTCTTGTGCCAGTTTTCAAAGGGAATTTTTCCAGTTTTTGCCCATTCAGTATGATATTGGCTGTGGGTTTGTCATAAATAGCTCTTATTATTTTGAGATACGTTCCATCAATACCGAATTTATTGAGTGTTTTTAGCATGAAGGGCTGCTGAATTTTGTCAAAGGCCTTTTCTACATCTATTGAGATAATCATGTGGTTTTTGTCTTTGGTTCTGTTTATATGCTGGATTACGTTTATTGCTTTGCGTATGTTGAACCAGCCTTGCATCCCAGGGATGAAGCCCACTTGATCATGGTGGATAAGCTTTTTGATGTGCTGCTGGATCTGGTTTGCCAGTATTTTGTTGAGGATTTTTGCATCGATGTTCATCAGGGATATTGGTCTAAAATTCTCTATTTTTGTTGTGTCTCTGCCAGGCTTTGGTATCAGGATGATGTTGGCCTCATAAAATGAGTTAGGGAGGATTCCCTCTTTTTCTATTGATTGGAATACTTTCAGAAGGAATGGTACCAGCTCCTCCTTGTACCTCTGGTAGAATTCAGCTGTGAATCCATCTGGTCCTGGACTTTTTTTGGTTGGTAGGCTATTAATTATTGCCTCAATTTCAGAGCCTGCTGTTGGTCTATTCTGGGATTCAGCTTCTTCCTAGTTTAGTCTTGGGAGAGTGTAAGTGTCCAGGAAATTATCCATTTCTTCTAGATTTTCTAGTTGATTTGCGTAGAGGTGTTTATAGTATTCTCTGATGGTAGTTTGTATTTCTGTGGGGTCGGTGGTGATATCCCCTTTATCATTTTTTATTGCGTCTATTTGATTCTTCTCTCTTTTCTTCTTTATTAGTCTTGCTAGCGGTCTATCAATTTTGTTGATCTTTTCAAAAAACCAACTCCTGGATTCATTGATTTTTTGGAGGGTTTTTTGTGTCTCTATCTCCTTCAGTTCTGCTCTGATCTTAGTTATTTCTTGCCTTCTGGTAGCTTTTGAATGTGTTTGCTCTTGCTTCTCTAGTTCTTTTAATTGTGATGTTAGAGTGCCGATTTTAGATCTTTCCTGCTTTCTCTTGTGGGCATTTAGTGCTATAAATTTCCCTCTACACACTGCTTTAAATGTGTCCCAGAGATTCTGGTATGTTGTATCTTTGTTCTCATTGGTTTCAAAGAACATCTTTATTTCTGCCTTCATTTCGTTAGGTACCCAGTGGTCATTCAGGAGCAGGTTATTCAGTTTCCATGTAGTTGAGTGGTTTTGATTGAGTTTCTTAGTCCTGAGTTCTAGTTTGATTGCACTGTGATCTGAAAGACAGTTTGTTATAAGTTCTGTTCTTTTACATTTGCTGAGGAGTGCTTTACTTCCAATTATGTGGTCAATTTTGGAATAAGTGTGATATGGTGCTGAGAAGAATGTATATTCTGTTGATTTAGGGTAGAGAGTTCTGTAGATGTCTATGAGATCTGTTTGCTTCAGAAATCAGTTCAATTCCTGGATATCCTTGTTAACTTTCTCTCTCGTTGATCTGTCTAATGTTGACAGTGGAGTGTTGAAGTCTCCCATTATTATTGTATGGGAGTCTAAGTCTCTTTGTAAGTCTCTAAGGACTTGCTTTATGAGTCTGGGTGCTCCTGTATTGGGTGCATATATATTTAGGATAGTTAGCTCTTCCTGTTGAATTGATCCCTTTACCATTATGTAATGGCCTTCTTTGTCTCTTTTGATCTTTAATGGTTTAAAGTCTGTTTTATCAGAGACTAGGATTGCAACCCCTGCTTTGTTTTGTTCTCCATTTGCTTGGTAGATCTTCCTCCATCCCTTTATTTTGAGCCTATGTATGTCTCTGCATGTGAGATGGGTCTCCTGAATACAGCAGACTGATGGATCTTGACTCTTTATTCAGTTTGCCAGTTTGTGTCTTTTAATTGGAGCATTTAGTCCATTTACATTTAAGGTTAATATTGTTATGTGTGAACTTGATCCTGCCATTATGATATTAACTGGTTATTTTGTTCGTTAGTTGATGCAATTTCTTCCTAGCCTCAATGATCTTTACATTTTGGCATGTTTTTGCAATGGCTGGTACCGGTTGTTCCTTTCCATGTTTAGTGCTTCCTTCAGGGTCTCTTGTAAGGCAGGCCTGGTGGTGACAAAATCTCTAAGCATTTGCTTATCTGTAAAGGATTTTATTTTTCCTTCACTTATGAAACTTAGTTTGGCTGGATATGAAATTCTGGGTTGAAAATTCTTTTCTTTAAGAATGTTGAATATTGGCCCCCACTCTCTTCTGGCTTGTAGAATTTCTGCTGAGAGATCTGCTGTTAGTCTGATGGGCTTCCCTTTGTGGGTAACCCGACCTTTCTCTCTGGCTGCCCTTAAGATTTTTTTCCTTCATTTCAACTTTAGTGAATCTGGCAATTATGTATCTTGGAGTTGCTCTTCTGGAGGAGTATCTTTGTGGCGTTCTCTGTATTTCCTGAATTTGAATGTTGGCCTGCCCTACTAGGTTGGGGAAGTTCTCCTGGATAATATCCTGTAGGGTGTTTTCCAACTTGGTTCCATTTTCCCCCTCACTTTCAGGCACCCCAATCAGACGTAGATTTGGTCTTTTTACATAATCCCATATTTCTTGCAGGCTTTGTTCATTTCTTTTTCTTCTTTTTTCTTTAGATTTCTCTTCTCACTTCATTTCATTCATTTGATCCTCAATCACTGATACTCTTTCTTCCAGTTGATCCAGTCGGTTACTGAAGCGTGTGCATTTGTCACGTATTTCTCGTGTCATGGTTTTCATCTCTGTCAGTTCGTTATGGCCTTCTCTGCATTAATTATTCTAGTTATCAATTCTTCCACTCTTTTTTCAAGATGTTTAGTCTATTTCCTCTGGGTACGTAATTCCTCCTTTAGCTCTGAGACGTTTGATGGACTGAAGCCTTCTTCTCTCATCTCGTCAAAGTCATTCTCCGTCCAGCTTTGATCTGTTGCTGGCGATGAGCTGCGTTCCTTTGGAGGGGGAGATGCGCTCTTATTTTTTGAATTTCCAGCTTTTCTGCCCTGCTTTTTCCCCATCTTTGTGATTTTATCTGCCTCTGGTCGTTGATGATGGTGACGTACTGATGGGGTTTTGGTGTGGGTGTCCTTTTTGTTTGTTAGTCTTCCTTCTATCAGTCAGGACCCTCAGCTGTAGGTCTGTTGGAGATTGCTTGAGGTCCACTCCAGACCCTGTTTGCCTGGGTATCAGCAGCAGAGGCTGCAGAAGATAGAATATTGCTGAACAGTGAGTGTACCTGTCTGATTCTTGCTTTGGAAGCTTCCTCTCAGGGGTGTACTCCATCATATGAGGTGTCAGGTGTCAGTCTGCCCCTAGTTGGGGATGTCTCCCAGTTAGGCTACTCAGGGGTCACGGACCCACTTGAGCAGGCAGTCTGTCCATTCTTAGATATCAACCTCTGTGTTGGGAGATCCACTGCTCTCTTCAAAGCTGTCAGACAAAGTCGTTTGCGTCTGCAGAGGTTTCTGCTGCTTTTTGTTGTTGTTGTTGTTGTTGTTGTTTAGCTGTGCCCTGTCCCCAGAGGTGGAGTCTACAGAGACAGGCAGGCCACCTTGAGCTGCTGTGAGCTCCACCCAGTTCGAGCTTCCCAGGGGCTTTGTTTACCTACTTAAGCCTCAGCAATGGTGGGCGCCCCTCCCCCAGCCTCACTGCTGCCTTGCTGTTAGATGGCAGACTGCTGTGCTAGCAATGAAGGAGGCTCAGTGGGCGTGGGACCCTCCTGGCCAGGTGTGGGATATAATCTCCTGGTGTGCCCGTTTGCTAAGACCCTTGGTAAAGTGCAGTATTGGGGTGGGAGTTACCCGATTTTCCAGATATTGTGTGTCTCAGTTCCCCTGGCTAGGAAAAGGGATTCCCTTCCCCCTTGTGCTTCCCAGGTGAGGCGATGCCTCACCCTGCTTCAGCTCTCACTGGTCGGGCTGCAGCAGCCAACCAGCACCAATTATCTGGCACTCCCTAGTGAGATGAACCCAGTACCTCAGTTGAAAATGCAGAAATCACCTGTCTTCTGTGTCTCTCACGCTGGGAGCTGGAGACTGGAGTTGTTCCTATTCGGCCATCTTCGACACATCTGATTTCAATAAACTAACAGGTCCTTAGGAAAACTATAATTGAAGGGGTAGAAATTAGATGAACTGGTAGAACCAAAGGAGAATTTGGTTTTGATGGTAAGTGAATGGATCCAGACATTAGTCATGTGGTCCACTCTAGTGTGGTGATGTAGTTCGGCTGCGTCCCCACCGAATCTCATCTTGAATTGTAGGTCCCATATTTTCCATAATTCCCAAGTGTGGTGGGAGTGACCTCATGAGAGGTAACTGAATCATGGGGGAGGGTCTTTCCCATGCTGCTCTCATGATAATGAATAAGTCTCATGCAATCTGACGGTTTTATAAAGTGAAGTTCCCCTGCACATGCTCTCTTGCCTGCCACTATGTAAGATGTGACTTTGTTCCTCCTTTGCCTTCCACCATGATTGTGAGGCATCCCTAGCTATGTGGAGTTTTGAGTCCATTAAAACTCTTTTTCTTTATAAATTACCCAGTCTCAGGTATGTCTCTGGTAGCAGTGTAAGAACAGACTAATACAGTAAACTGGTACTAGTAGAGTGGGGTGCTGCTATTAAGATACCTAAACATGTGGAAGTGACTTTGGAACTAGCTAACAGCCAGAGCTTGGAACAGTTTGGAGGGCTCAGAAGAAGACAGGAAAATGTGGGAAAGTTTGGAACTTCCTAGAGACTTGAAGGGCTTAGAAGATAGTAAGATGTGGGAAGGTTTGGAACTTCCTAGACACTTGTTGAATGGCTTTGACCAAAATGCTGATAGTGATATGGACAATAATGTCCAGACTGAGGTGGTCTCAGATGGAGATGAGGAACTTCTTGGGAACTGGAGTAAAGATAACTCTCGATATGCAATGAGACCGGCAGCATTTTGCCTCTGCCCTAGAGATCTGTAGAACTTTGAACTTGAGAGAGATAATTTAGAGCATCTGGCAAAAGAAATTTCTAAGCAGCAAAGCATTCAAGATGTGATTTGGGTGCTGTTGAAAGCATTCATGTTATGTATTCAAAGATACAGTTTGGAAGTGGAACTTACATTTAAAAGGAAAGCAGAGCATAAAAGTGTGAAAAATTCGTAGGCTGACAACACAATAGGAAAGAAAAAGCCATTTTCTGAGGAGAAATTCAAGCTAGCTACAGAAATTTGCATAAGTAAGGAGGACCCAAATGTTAATTGCCAAGACAATGAGGAAAATGTCTCCAGGGCATGTCAGAGGTCTTCGGGGTACCTCCTCCTATCACAGGCTTAAGAAGAAAAAATGGTTTTGTGGGCAAGGCCCAGACCCTTCCCTGTTGTATGCAGCCTAGGGATGTGGTGCCATGTCCCAGCCATTCCAGCTGTGGCTAAAAGGGGCCAAGGTACCACTGGGCCCATGACTTCAGAAGGTGCAAGACCGAAGCCTTGGCAGCTTCCAGATGGTATTGAGCCTGCAGGTGCACAGAAGTCAAGAATTGAGGTTTGGGAACCTCTGCCTAGATTTCAGAGGATGTATGGAAATATCTGGATGTCCAGGTGGAAGTGTGATGGAGGGGTAGAGCCCTCATGGAGCACCTCTGCTAGGGCAGTTGAGAAGGGAAAATTGGGGTTAGAGCCCCCACACAGAGTCCTCAGTGGGGTACTGCCTAGTGAAGCTGTGAGAAGAGAGCTATCATCTTCCAGACCTCAGAATGGCAGATCCACTGAGCTTGCACTGTGTGCCTGGAAAAGCCGTAGTCACTCAATGCCAGCCTGTGAAAGAAGTGGGGCTGGGGGGTAGTTGTACACTGTAAAGCCACAGGGGCAGAGCTGAGTCCTTGGGTGCCCACCTCTTGCATCAGTGTGACCTGGATATGAGACATGGAGTTGAAGAATATCATTTTGGAACTTTAAGTTGTAATGACTGCCCTATTGGATTTCAGACTTGCATGGGGCCTGTACCCCCTTTGTTTTGGCCAATTTCTCCCATTTGGAATGAGTATATTTACCGAACGCCTGTACGCCCACTGTATCAGGGAAGTAACTAACTTGCTTTTGATTCTACAGGCTTATAGGCAGAAGGGACTAGCGTCGTCTCAGATGAGACTTTGGACTGTGGATTTTTGGGTTAATGCTGAAATGTGTTAAGACTTTGGGGGACTGTTGAGACAAAACAATTGTGTTTTGAAATGTGAGGACATGAGATTTGGGAGGGGCTGGGGCATAATGATATGGTTTGGCTTTGTTCCCACCCAAATCTCATCTTGAACTTTAGCTCCCATAATTCCCATATGTCATGGGAGAGACCTGGTGGGAGGTAACTGGATCATAGAGATGGGTCTTTCCCATGCTGTTCTCATGATAGTGAATAAGTCTCACGGGATCTGATGGTTTTGTAAAGGGGAGTTCCCTGCACACTCTCTCTTGCCTGCTGCCATGTGAGACATGAATTTGCTCCTCCTTTGCATTCCACCATGATTGTGAGGCTTCCCCAGTCATATGGAGCTGTGAGTCAATTAAATATCTTTCTGTTATAAATGATCCAGTCTTGGTTATGTCTTTATTAGTAGCATGAGAACATACTAATATAGGCGGGGAGTTGGAGATGAAAGGGGGTAAAGAAAGTGAGACAACTCTTCCTCTTCTTCCTCCTCTTTCTCCTTCCCTCTTCCTCCTCCACCACCAAATTCTACATTATTTTCTTCACAGTTCAAAGGACTTCTGTCCTCAGCAGTTGGGGAAAGCCAAGAAAAATCTTCTATAGACTATTCTCTACAATTAGCCACAGGTAATTTGCTACTAACTGTCCCTAAAGACAGAGATATCTGGAGGTCTCCACTGTAAACTAATTATATTCATGTTTTTAATACAACACAAAATCACAGATACGATCTTAGTAGTTAGGAAACCCCCTTAAGTTTCTACTGGGACAGGTGTATACCCAATCCTGAACCATAAACATAAGAGCAACTCAGTATCAGGCTTGCCCAGACCCAGGCTGCCTAAGAAAGGAATGACAGACCTAGGGCTGAGAAATGAAACTAACTTTATCATGGTTCCAGAGGATGTAGGTAAAAATCAAAAGTAGACCCTCTAAAAAGGATATAGAGAGGTCAACTCATGCTTGGTCCATTTTAACATCCATAAACTTTGGGATCAAACCTGTAGTAGGTGGCAACAGGAGTTGCTGGCAGTGGCCATCCTGTAGATAGCCAGGTGGTAGCATCCTTCTGAAATATTTTCTTCCTCTATTAAATGATTTTATTCTCACATTCTACAAATACATGTACCTTCAATTCTATATTCCCTATATTTGGGAATCGGAACATAGGTATCTGAGGGTACAATAATAGTTTCTAATTATTTTTCCTCCTGAGAAATTCTTGGTATCTTCCTCTTTTTGGTTTCCCTATGCCCAAACCCTCTCAATTCTTAAATACTCTTCACCAAACTAAGGTTATTTTGACAGACTTGCATTCTGTAACAAGATGTTTCCTCCTCTTGTCAAACCCATGTGTTTTTCATCATGAGTAATGGCATTTTTAAAAATTATGTTCTTCAACATTATTTGTGGGCTCAGTGTTTCACTTCCCTTATTCTTCTTTCTATGCCAGACTTCACAAATGCAGGAAGAGTTTTGTTGTTGTTTTCTAAATTCCACCTGTAAATCCAACGTTTTCAGTTTCTACCTTAGAATTAAAATTTATAAGAAACACATTCTAAGTCATTTTCTCAGTGATATCATTTTCTTCTCAGTATATTCACAAAAGCATGAAGAAGTTGGTGGGTTGTAAGAATCTTGGTACGCCTCATGACTTACCATGGAAACTACCCAGAACAGGTGGTCTCCAAATATCAGCAGGATTTTTTTCTCCAGGGCTGACATAAAAAATCATTATTATTCCTAGAATGTGAGAACCTTCCCTTTCATCAAAAGACCAGAATTAATAGTTTGTGAGAAGAACCTCATCAAACTCCACAAACACAGTTTCTTCAAATTTTTCTCTGTGGCATAATATCTATCTTCACTTCCCAAGATTTTAACTCTAATATTTGTTTTCATCTGTCTCCTCAAGGTAGTCTATAATTTATTTATAGGGTATTTATAATTTATTTTGTTTCTGTGGTGTGTGTGCTAGCATTTTGTCTAGGAGCTCTTCATTCTTCTAAATAAACTGAAGCCAAACCAGATATTCCTCAAGAGGTTTCTTAAAGTTTTGTTGTGTTTTCCTCATGTAGTAGTAATATTTTTTACACACTTTTAGTGTATTTGAAAGCACTCTATATTTTTAAGCCTACCTTCTCTCTCAAAATGCTATATTCTCCCCAGAATATACTATTTATTTTCAAATACACCCAACCACCATCACCACCACTGCACCTAATAAATTCATGACACCAACTAGTGATCCAACAAGTGTTTGTTGAATTACAAAATGGAAAAGAAAACACACAAACATTCTTTTGGTGGCCATAATTACAAGTGAATTATAATTATGTGTAGTAGAGCACCAGTGAAAATTCTTGAATGATTTGGGGTGGTGGGTGGTTCTTTGAACTCTGAATGTTTACTTCTTGGGTATAAAAGCTACTAATGTTCTGAGTGTTAGAAATTAACACTAATGTGCATCACCCAATGAGGCCAAACTCTTTCAGAAACCACAATAGCGTTGTAACAAAATCTACCTTTTCCTGCCTTTATCTGTATTTCCTATTGCTCCTTGCTTTTGGTATATCAGATTCCTAGAAACACTGTTTTAAAGACTTATTTGGCTACTCTCCAAACTTTTGATCCTTTCTGTTAGAAAATTTTTCATTTTTAATTGAAGAAGACATTAGATTCCAAAGAAAAAATGTATTTATGTCTTATATTTATATATATTTACTTTTACATAATCACAGTGAAACAGAAAATAAAACTATAAATCCTTGTGTAATATTTTGGCAACTTGCTATCGGTTTTCTTTCTTTTTTTTATTTTTTTTAGATAGGGTCTCACTCTGCCACCCAGGCTGGAGTGCAGTGGTGTGATTACGGCTCACTGCAGTCTTGACTTCCCAGACTGAAGTGATCCTTCTACCTCAGCCTCCTGAGAGGCTGGGTGTACAGGTATGCACCACCAAGCCTGACCAATTTCTTTCTTTCTTTTTTTTTTTTTTTTGTAGAGTTGGGGTTTCACACTATTGCTCAGGCTGATTGCCAACTCCTGAGCTCAAGTGATCCACCCACCTCAGCCCTCCACATTGCTGGCTGGTATGAGAGGTGTGAGCTGCCACACTTGACCCAGTTTTCAAATATTTTTAAAAGCCCTTTTACGATTGTATAACAGCAACAAGAAAAAAACAACAGCAGATTCTGAAATAGATCAGAGAAACAGTAAACTCTAATAGTTAGAATTAGAGATCAAATTCCAAGGAATTTGCAGCTAAATAAATACTAATTATCATCAACATACTGCTCATTGAACCTACTCTTTGGTCTATTAATCTTTATAAAAATTATTCATCTTGAAACCTCTAGGACTTAGCATTGGGTCTAGTATCTGATAAGTAAGTTTAGCGAATCTATAGACAATATTAAATCATGTACCAAGGAGAGTTAATGATAGAAATAGAGAACATTGATTTATTCTTAAGAAATTTCAGTTTAACAAAGTCGCAATACGTAACAAATGTAATATGAATGTTAGAGTATATATATAAGATTGGATACAGAGTTAAATTAGTTTCTTCATTTATAAAGCACTGAAAACTTTTTTTTTTTTGAGATGGAGTCTCACTCTGTCACCCAGGCTGGAGTGCATTGGAGCAATCTTGGCTCACTGCAAGCTCTGATTTCCTGGTTCAAGCGATTCTCCTGCCTCAGCCTCCTGAGTAGCTGGGATTACAGGCACACGCCACCATGCCCAGCTAATTTTTTTTTTTTTTTTTTTTTTTGTATTTTTAGTATAGACGAGGTTTCACCATGTTGGCCAGGATGGTCTGGATCTCCTGACCTCGTGATCTGCCCGCCTTGGCCTCCCAAAGTGCTGGGATTACAGCAGTGAGCCACCGCATACCTTAAAACTTTTAATGTGTTTAGGTACACTGAGAAAAGTAGATAAGAGTGAGCAGAATTACCCAAGTTTAGTTGGGCACAAATTTCTTCCCTCACTCCTCCCAAGGAACACTTATTAACATCTTTCAAGAAAGCAATGTTTCACGGCCTGGTGCAGTGGCTCATGCCTGTAATCCCAACACGTGAGGCCGAGATGGGTGGATCACATGAGCCCAACAGTTTGAAACAAGCCTGGGCAACATGGTGGAATCCCATCTTTACTAAAAATACAAAAATTAGCTGGGTGTAGTGGCACACACCTGTAGTCCCAGCTACTTGGGAGGCTGAGGCAGGAGAATCGCTTGAACCAGGAGGTGGAGGTTGCAGTGAGCTGAGATCGGGCCACTGCACTCCAGCCTGGGCAACAGCGTGAGACTCTGCCTCAAAAAAAAAAAAAAAAAAAAAAAAGAAAAGAAAAAGAAAAAGAAAAAGAAAAAGAAAAAAGGAAAGAAAAAAAGCAGGGTGCAGGGTTCCATAAAAAGCCCTTTCTGAAACTGAACTAATGTGATGGCAGTGACTGAAATAAGACATGACTAATCCTGAGCTGTGTCTTGAAAAAGGTTGGCATGTTTAGAGAATATGGAAAAAGGTATGGCAAGACAAGACTAATATTATGTTCTGTAACTCTTACTTATTATATAAGGGATGTAAATAATTGACTATAGATTAGCTTAACTTTAATTTATGAGTAAACCAAAGATGTCAAGAAAGGAATGTTTAAGTAGAATTTACTAGAATAAATGAAGAATAGTCCCTATTTTAGAAACAGGTTTCACAAAGATTGTACTTGTGACTATACCTGTATAGATGTGATTATGGGTACGTAAACCATAAAAAGATGAAAATAGATGCAGTTTGCTAACTATACTAGGAGATACAAATTTAGTGGTATATCCTGCTAGTCCAAAAATGAGTTCCATTATCTGCTTGAGAGACTGAGGGTCATGTTTCAGAGTGCCTATTTGGGTGAGGTGAAATGCATTCAAGATTTTGTAATTTTTTACTGAAAGGAGGAAAAGGAAGTATGTGGGAGTTGGAGATTGGAGGAACAAGAGGAAAGATATGAGAAAAAAATGATAAATAATGGGATGGCCTGGTATTATTCTGCCAAACAGTTCTAAGGATGGGTTGGGCAATGAATGAGGAAGAATAATCAAAGTCAGCACTAAAGAAGCCGTTGTCCAGTGAATCTCTAAGAGTATGGGCTCTGCCACCTAGTAATAGGTTTAAAACTAATATGGAAAAAGGAATATCTCCACCTCTGGACTGAAAGAGAGTAGCAATATCCGGTGGGGTCCGAACAGCAGTGACCAAGCAGTGGTAGCCACCCTTGAGGGCAGTGGAGTCTTAGTGAAGGTGCTTTCCTCACGAGGTCTGCAGTCCTACCTCAGCTGCAGAGGCTGTGGTAGGACAGCTCCCTCCAAAGCCTTTCTGGCAGCAAGGTAAAAAACATGAGTGGATTGTTTTTTCTTGTACGTGTGTGAGATATCCCTGGATATATGTAGAAATAAGTGGAGCTGAAGTTCTACAGTCATATATGTAGAATAAAAGAAACATAATTAATTAGTATTAATATTAATGAGACTTTATTTGAACTTGAAGCATGGTTAGACCTGGTGATGTTTATGTAATATAAAGACATAACGTTTCTGGCCAGGTGCGGTGGCTCACACCTGTAATCCCAGCACTTTGGGAGGCCGAGGCAGGAGGATCACGAGGTCAGGAGATCAAGACCATCCTGGCTAACACGGTAAAATCCCCTTTATATTAAAATTAC
The DNA here is from genome assembly GCF_009764315.1 of Trachypithecus francoisi. Classification (NCBI taxonomy): domain Eukaryota; kingdom Metazoa; phylum Chordata; class Mammalia; order Primates; family Cercopithecidae; genus Trachypithecus; species Trachypithecus francoisi. The sequence continues at coordinate 60,855,061 of NW_022681458.1, forward strand.
AAAAAAAAGTTAGCCAGGTGAGGTGGCGGGTGCCTGTAGTCCCAGCTACTTGAGAGGCTGAGGCAGGAGAATGGCGTGAACCCGGGAGGCAGAGCTTGTGGTGAGCCCAGATCGCGCTACTGCACTCCAGCCTGGGCGACAGAGCGAGACTCAGTCTAAAAAAAAAAAAAAAAGAGATAATGTTTCTATATGGTCCTTGAAAACATATTTCTGGATCAGGGATCGCAAACACTAATATCTACAGGGGATGCGCAATAACCACAAATATTTGTGATGTGTCAGATAGAGCACAGTAGTTGCAAAACAGCTCATATTCTAACTAAGCATCACTCTTGTCATGGGATATCACCTTTTAAAACATTAGCCAGGTATGATCAGAAGGCTCTATAGGCCGGGCGCGGTGGCTCAAGCCTGTAATCCCAGCACTTTGGGAGGCCGAGACGGGCGGATCACGAGGTCAGGAGATCGAGACCATCCTGGCTAACACGGTGAAACCCCGTCTCTACTAAAAAATACAAAAAACTAGCCGGGCGACGTGGCGGGCGCCTGTAGTCCCAGCTACTCGGGAGGCTGAGGCAGGAGAATGGCGTAAACCCAGGAGGCGGAGCTTGCAGTGAGCTGAAATCTGGCCACTGCACTCCAGCCTGGGCAGCAGAGCGAGACTCCGTCTCAAAAAAAAAAAAAAGAAGGCTCTATAAAGCTAACAGACCTCCACAATTTCACCTTTGCTTTTGATGCTTCTCTCAATTCTTTAATTGATACTCTAGAATCCAGCTGAAAACATATTATGAATGAATAAATAATAAATACATTTTTTCTTACTGCTAAAAGCATGGTGGTGATAAAAACTAAATTTTGTAATTTTTCTTCAATAGTTTGATCTCGTATTTTTCCATGAAATGGACATCAACTATAGAACAAGGATATGACTTAATTAATGCTACAAGGGAAAGTAAGAACACTTCTAATTCATTTGCAGTGTCCCATCATTTGACTAAGAGACATGTACACCAAAATTTCTGCTCCAATTCCTCACAAAACTGCAAAACCTTCCAAAATGGTTCCGCATTCTTCTTTAGCTTATTCAAAACTAAAGAGACTGACTTTTGCCCTATAGACTGGTCTTGTGCGTAGATGCCATAATGTCTCCATCATTTCAGCATCACCTTCCTCCATGGCCCCAAGATCCAGCACATCAAACTTTATCCCTATAGACCCTTTCCATTCCATCCAAATAGATGCACACCAAGGGCAGTCACTATCCCCAAATACGCAATTTCAATGCATGCTGTAATGAATTCCCACTGCTACAAGTCTATAGAAATATTTTTTCTCTAGTTTGGCTAAATTAATAATGTTAATAATATTCATTCCATATTACTCTCTATAATAGTCATTGAAATAAAATCCATGCACCATAAAGAAAAGAGTGTAGCTTTGAACACATTCTGTCTTTGTGAGTGGTGCCCATCACCATAATTAAATGGACAAGCAGCCTCCAAATTCTCATCAAGATGCTATAGATAAACTACTCCATTAAAATATAGCAAATGTGTTTGGTTGAAATCACCAAGACTCACATAGCACCACAGTAGAAACAGCTTTTCTGAGTTTTAGCCTAAGAAAATTCAAAAGCAGGATTTTGAAATACCATTTTTGGCCGCTCTGATTTCTCTCACAATAACAAAAGTTGAAATGTAATAGTATCTTTTAAATTTTGTTTCTCTTAAAATTATTTTGAGTCCTTAGGTATGTTTGAAGAAAATGAACAATGGCCAATGCATGACTATTTACCAATTGAGCTAGAAAAGTAAAATGGTGTTAAATGTAACCTTGAGGTTATGGAGTTACTTTCTACAAGAATCTATGTTGTGACAACTTGGCCAGGTTCATCATCCCGCTTTTACTGATGAAAAGTCAACTCAAGAAGCTTCCTAATTCTCTGGTGCAGATGCTGTCGCCTAACAAGTCTTTCTTGTCTGTAACTGCCCTGGCAGACATGCCGATTACATATGCTCAGTGCATGGATGAAGTTTCAGATGCTTGGGTCTTTAAAAGCACACCAGCCCACAGGATCTGGAAAGGTTACACCACAGTGACCCCTCTGATAAAGCATAGCTGATTCCACTCACCATTCAAAAGGTCGATTCAAATCCATCATATTTTTATGTCGCATATCCAACATCCATTTAACAGACTAAGTGCACACTAAAGTGTGCTTCAAAGAACCACAGGCTTCAGATGGACTTTGAGAAATCGCTGAAGACAAATTCTTGCATATAAGCAATGCTATACTTAAGCCACCCCAGAAAACTACCCTGTTTTTAAAGACCATCATAATTTTTTTAGTCTGCCTATATATCCCATTACAAGCCCCTAGCAGTTTTCTTTCTCAAAAAAAAATTATTCCTTATAGATTACCTAAATCCTTCACATCCTGGCTGAAGCATGCTTTTTCTACTCCAATTCTTTGCCAACTCACCATCTCTCCTACAAATTTGCATGGTTTATTTCAGTTGATGGCATCATTTTCTTAGTTATCAATGGTCCAAATTGTAAACACCCATCTACTGTGACGTCTTAGCCAACACTTTACAATGATCACCAGTCAGTGATTGCTTTGTAACTTTCCTGAATCCATTTGCTTCCTCTATATATCCAGAGTCCCCATCCTAGTTCACTATGCTGTGCAGTAAGTGTGGTACAGTGGAAAGCATGTTGAACAGAATCCTGGAAACTTATCTCTAACATTGGTTCTGCCCCAACACATGAATAGCATCTGATAAGTCCCTGCACCTTCCAACTCAGTATCAATTTTCTCCTCGGGAAAGTAAAATAATTAAATTTCTCAGATCAGTTTAACCTCTATTGTTTTGTGAGTTTTGAGGCACTTTCAAATCTCGTTAATGGACTCTATTTGTGTGTTCCCTTCACCCTGCACACTGTCATTACATTAAAATTACTGTTACCTCTTCCTGAGGAAACTGAGGCTTAGAGAGAGTCACTTGCATTTCCATGGTCACACACTCCACAAATGATAGAACTGAGATATATTGGGGGTCAGGACTAGGGTCAGGCAGGCAAGGTGTACAGGGCACAAAATTTAATGAGATGCCCTAGGCTAGCACAAGTGCGGAGTTGGAATCTGAAGGTGCACCCTGGGTACCTTGCTTGCCACATCTTAAAGACACATGTTCTCGTACCTTTGTAATCATGTGATCATCAAGTTTTTAAATTTGATGATCTCATTTTACTATTACTTGTAGTCTATTAGAATTGGAAAGATACATAATTTGTTTATAAAAGCATTTACAGTATTATCCATTTGAATAAAATGAAGAAACATGCATTCTGCTTCATTTTGAAATACGATAGACTTCCAAGGTAACTAAACGGTAGGGTGAGACATTATATTTACAATATTTCTCTGTTTACCTATAAATAAACAAAAATAACTTATACATGATATTCACATTATTATATTTTGGACAATACACCATAATGAAATATGTAATACTATATTTTGTAACCATCCCTTGAAACCATTAAATCAGATGGGTCAGCTTCCTTATGAGGGAAAAACGAAGTTTCCTCACAAAGACCCAGATGGAATCACTAATCTTCTGATGTGCAATGTTGGTATAAATTGTGGTTAATGAACACGTGCTAGGGTGCGGTTAAGTTGTGTTCACTCTAGGATTTAAGTGTGAGTAGTCATAGCTAATCGGTTCCTGAAGAAACCCAGTCTCCTAGACTGAGTGTCTAAGAAGTCTCTCAGATAAAAAAGAGAAGAGAAAGTAGAGCTGTAAATGTCTCATTCAAGAAAAGCAGGTCAGCTTCCAAGGACAGACTTTCTGTCAAGTGGAGTGCCCCCTGCCGTGGGTTCATGAATCTATATAAAAGGCTAATAATCAGAAAGCATGGAAAAATAAAGAGAACTGCTTCCCAAGAATTTCCACAGGCTATTAAGAAGATAAAGTATCAACTTCATTAGTAGTAATAGTTTCTGCAGTGACAAGAACACAGTACCTTCAATGTCTTTGATGGATTAATGAGTATTACTGATATAGTGTAGATAATTTTCCCCTCCAAATCTCACATTGAAATTTGACCCCCAATGTTGAAGGGGGCCTGGTGGAAGGTGTTTGGGTCATGGGGGTGGATTCTTCATGAATGGCTTAGTGCCACTCTTACAGTAATGAGTTCTCACTCTTTTAGTTCCCTTGAGAACTGATTGTTTAGAAGTGCTCCGAACCTTCCTCCCCTTCTCTCTTTTCTGCTTCCTTCCTTTTGTGATGTGGTGCAAATCCCTTTCCCCTTTCACCATGATTGGAAGCTTCCTGAACTCCTCACTAGAAGCAGATGTTGGTGTCATGCTGCTTTTGTACAGCCTGCAGAACTGTGAATCAAATGAGCCTCTTTATAAATTACCCAGCCACAGTTATTCCTTTATAACAACACAAAACAGACTAAGACAGGCATCAACAGTAATCTTAATGTATTTAGCTGACATTAATAACAAGTATGTGTAGTAAAGAATTTGGCCTAATGTATCAATTTAAAATTTTTAAAAATATACGTTAAAAAATAGAATTTGATCTTGCCCACCAAGAAGGGCTGGCCTTTAGGAGGTAATTTCAGCCAGGAGATTTGTGGAGGGTCTCTCCTGATAGAAGTGTCTTTGTTTACCTTAGGCCATGCCAGATTGTCCAACAATATGATTTAGGTTGGAAGCCATACCAGATAGTATTTAGGGTGGGGGATAACCACATGAGGAAGATCAATTATTACAATGTAGAGCTGGGGCTTTAGGTCATGCCCAGAAGGGTTGGAGAATTCATAATGGAGCCACCAATAGAAACTCTGAACACCAAGGCTCAGTCAAGCTTCCCTGGTTGACAATACTGTATGTATATTGTCATGCACCAATGGCAGGAGAGTCATGCATCCTGACTACACAGGGAGAGGATAACGGAAGTTCCACATTTGGTACTTCTCCTGGATTCTGTGTATATGTTTCTGACTTTCACTGATTATAATCTGAATCTACTCTCTGTAATGAACCAAAACCATGAGCATAATAGCTGTTGGTGAATTCTGTCAGTCCTTCTGAGGGAACACAGTGTTCTTAGGATAAACATAACATAAACTACAGTTTCTATAATAAATCATTCATGATGATAATACTATAATATAAAACTATTTAATATACCAAATAAAACCCAAGAAAATATAGCCTATTATTAAGAGAACAGAATTAAAGCCCACTATGAGATGACACAGAGGTCATTATAACCATTCTCAAGAACATAAATGTAAATACATGTAAAATGAATTAAAAAACAACATCTCAGCAGAAAAATAGAAAGTATAATAAGAACCAAATAGAAATTCTAGACCTGAAAAATTCAATACCTGAAATTTTAAAAATGTACTGAATGAGCCTGAGAGCAAAACTGAAATGACAGAAGAGTCAGTGAACCTGAAGATAGATCAATACAAAGCATCCAATCTGAAAAACAGAAAGAAAAATAATTAGAAAAAAATAAAGTGAGATTCCACATTTTGTGGAGTATTAAAAAGGTATAACATGGATATAACTGGAGTCCCAGAAAAGTGAAAGAGAAATAATGGAATAAAAATTGGAATAAATAATGGCAAAAATTTCCTGAAATTTGGTGAAAAGATAAATTTATAGATTTAAGAAGTCAACCACAAACAGAAAATCCTCAAAAAACCCATATGCACAAATGTCTAATCTGTTGTAATAAGCTGCTGAAAATGAAATAAAAACAGAGAAATGTTAAAAGAAGCCAGATAAAAATGTTATATTTTATATAGGAGAACAATTCAAATGACTGCAAATTTCTTATCAGAAACAGAAGGGGTTAGACACAGAGAAAGAATATCTTTAAGGAGTTGAAAGAAAATAACCTATCAACCCAAAATTCTATATCTAGTGAAATTTGAGAATGAAGGCAAAATACACACTGGTGGATACCATGCCAGAATGCCAGGTACCTAAAAATTATTTTCTGTTTTACAACTAAAAATAATTTTCTGGTTTACCACTGCCTCCTTGAATTCCATAGAAAAATTTTCCCTAATACACCTCAAAGACTAAAGATTTATAACTATTAATGTAAAGCATTCCCCACTCCTTCAGTCAGTATTGTGGGGGTTAACTGCTGGTTTACCCATTATAATAATAACATTTATGGGATTGCAGATATCCTTCTACAGGTTTTATATATCTGCTACATTTATGTCATTGAGTTTTATGAATGTGAGGCATGCTTCTAACCTCTAATTTCCTACCAACAAGAAAGCTGGTAATATTTTCCTTAAGAAGAAAGGTAGATGAGGCCTTGGGTTGCCTCAATATTTTGAGAACCATATGCTAAATAAATTCAGAATGTTTTTTTACAGCCATGTTAAAAGAGCAAGCTGTTTGGCACTCATGTGGATACACAGGGGTTTAAATTTATATGAAATGTTTTTAATTCCTAGTATAAAATAATCATGTAAATACAGCAAATTATTTTAGACAAACTTAACATGAGGATAATATTAATAAATATGAACAATACTATGTCCACTTTTAACCTCTCTCATTCCTAAATTTACCAAAAAAAAATCTTCTTTTCAGAAATCTGATCCAGATAAAATTATCTTTTTATTTATTTTTTTCTTGCCATAATTATTAATCCTTAGTGACAGGAAAACGTTAAGTGTGTAATGGCCTTTTTATGCTTAGAGTATTTGCTAAGATTCCTGAAGCCCATTTTCCTTTCTGAAACATGTGAATGTGAAATCAGAAATGCTAACTGATTTCCAAGTTTGAGAATCAAAGTAAGGAAAACATTTTTTCTCAGTGATACTTGCTTCAGGGAACTGCCATTAGCATTTCTGGTGGGAGTAGCGACTCTAGAACTGAGGCAAGCCACATGGAGAATTCTGTTGCTGGCTGAAAGGGTCTAAGACAAATAATATATGGAGAACTTTGGCTTTGTGGGTTGGTTTTATACATCAACCATCTCATGTTACATTCACTAGTGTTAACCTTGATATGAACTCTTTAAAATTGAAGAGTGATTTTCAAATAAGTATTTTCCCTCCACACAAAGCATTCTGTAAGAACTCTGTAATCACAAACCACATAGTAAGATTGATGTGTTTGAAACTTCCCTCATATTGGGCATTTTCTTTCTCTTACATCCTACTACCCTAAGTTATTCTTTAAAAAACCCACCTCAGTACTTGTTTGAGAACCTCAAATTATTTTCCTTGTCTTAGAATTTTGTAATCCATGTTTTGCTTCTAAAACTCAAATTATATATAACAAAGTAGTTCAATGTGATCACTAGAATTAGGGCCATGCCAGTGAATATCTCCACACTTACAAAGCTTCCTACTGCTGCTGAATATTGCCCCCTCTCTCCTGCTGCTAAACATTGCCTCCTCTTTCTCCTTGGTCTTTTATCTACCATTTACTGTATGCTTACCAAGTGCCAACTACCTCACTAAGAATTTTGTGTATGTCCCTTATTTTTAATTTATTTTAAAAGGTAAAAGGAAATCAAAAGATTAGCACAATGTAGGAGCAATTTAACAACCTAATTTTTAAAAATAAAACTCATTATGGGAGAAAAATGCTTTAATTGCATGAAAATAGAAATCATCTAGATATATTCGTCATGAACTATATTCAATAGCTGAGTAAATAGTAACAGAATAAATAACAATAAACAACTATCTAAACTTGAAACTACAATATAGAAACACCTTTAACATAGGCATTTACCAATAAATCTAACATCCTGCCTTTGGTTTTTCTTCTGCTCAGAGCTGTAGCTGTAATCGTTTCACATGGAGATGGGGTAATAGATATACAATCTATTGTATTGATATCTGTGGGGGTATCCAGAATTAATATAGCTGTCTGTGGATCTGGTATCTGTGGAGGTATCCAGGAACCCCCACAGATACCAGATCCACAGATGCCCTAGTCCCTTATATAAAATGGTATAGTATTTACATATAACCTACACATATCCTTCCCTATTCTTAAAATCATTTTTAGATTACTTATAATATCTAATACAAGTACATGCTATGTAAATAGTTGTTATACTGTATTGTTTGGGGAGTGACAAGAATAAAAGTCTGTGCTTGTTCAGCATAGATGCAGCCATACTTCTTTTCTCCAAATATTTTCCATTCACCATTGGTGGAACAAAGGGATGTGGAACCCCTGCACACAAAAGGCTGACTCTGTGTGTGTGTGTGTGTGTGTGTGTGTGTGTAACAGAAATATATTGAGAGAGACTTTTTATTGAGAGAGAGGCTTTTTAGGACTCTTCTTTTCTCATCTAAACCCACAGAGGGAGCAATTTTAGCCTTAGACTTTTACTAGACTTTGTTGAAAATAAAAACATTTTCTCACCTGTGACTACTCAATAAATCAGAAAACATTTCTTTAAATCTTTAATTTCTGTAAAACTAGACTTGAATTTAACCACTTAGCTTTTCCAGATTATATGTCCCTGTTCCTACTGGCTGCAGACCAGTTGAAGATAAATGATTATCTATTTCAATCACATTTGAATATGGTACAGCCAGTAATAATTTGTACGAGAGCAATGCAACTGGATTCTAGTATAAATAAAATAAAATGCTTCCACTTTATTTCATTTCCTTTAAGCTTTCTTGCAGAATTTAGTGAATCAATTATTAAATATTATTATCACTCATTAAGTTAGATAACCTATTATCTTCATTATTCTAGTCTTAACGTATTCATTCTCTTTGTCTGAACTGGTTTTTCATAGAGACACAACATAAATTGGCAGGCTAGATTTAAAGCTCTTCACCTTTAGGTATTTTCTTTACTATTCTTTTTTAAATATAATCCTTGCAAATTTAGACACCACAGAAAACTGTTATTTGCCTCATAATAGCCTCTTCAGTGTGTTTCACAGTCTTTTGTGGAAAATAATGACATAATGATAGTGTTATCAAACCTATATTTCTACTTGATAAACTAGCAATTATATGATTAAAGCATTTTTAGAAACTCACATTAAGTATATGATACTCTAGAAACCAGTCCATCATGTAATTACACAGTCAGGAGAGAAAACATTTACATAACTAAAAACCATCTGAAACACTGTTCAAGACCAGTATGTGATTTTTTAATGAAGAAAAATTTAAGAAATATTAAATATTTATACATCTAATATACTTTTAATGTTGATTAGAGCTATGAATTTTATATTTTATAAGTTGAGTTTAAACTATTATATTATAAAAGATTTTACTAAAGGGATAGGTAAAAAGTTATGTTAAACTCTATTGGAAACAAGTGTTAATGTGTTGAATACATTAGGATGAACCCACATAAACCTGATGATTTCTCTTTAAATAAAACACATGCTTATTGAGAACAGAGGCAGGCAATGCTTGGGCATTTGAGCTCTGTAATGCGCACAAATTTTGCCAGGGATTTTTCTTAGCTATATATTAAAGGCTAATTTAACTAGATCTTTGTGATTTCCTTTAATGTCAAATCATTACACCAGCATTGTGGTGAGTTGTAAGAGATATAAATATATTTATACACATCATTTATGAGTCTTTTTAAGAAAGAAAAATAAAATATATTTATATTGAGTTACAGCTATAAAAAAATCTATCTCTTTAAGGATACACAAGAAACCTGTAACAGACATTACCTGTCTGTGGCCATGATGGGGAAGAATGTGTAGAAATTAAACAGCGGGATGGGAAGGAAAGAAGGCTTTTCACAGATATCTATATACTTTCTGGGTTTTGAATCATTTGAATATATTACCTACACAAAAACTATGTCAATCATAAAAAAGAAAGAAGCTTGGTCCTTGTGTGGAATAGGGACTGTGAGCTAGATCAAGTATATTCTTGGCTAAGATGCAAAGTGAGCTTTAAGAGTAAGACACTAAAGTTAGATGCCACTTGTTACTGGTATATTCCACCACTACACTCCTCAATGGCATTGGCTTGTGTGTTTTCTAACTCAAGAGAAATAGGAAAACATGTCATATTTTATTTTATAATTACAGCAACATGGCAGAATCAGGCCACCACAGGGAACCTGGGTATCCATGCCTAGTGATCAGCATAATACATACTTTTGACAGTTTTTGACACAGATAGTGAGGAAACCAGTCATGGCCAACAACTAAGTACCACCACTCTATACAATGCTTCACCTCAGCCCTCAGTAACGTCACTGGGACAGCTATTCTCAAAACCTCTGCCATTTAAAGCACTACAAAGGGCTGAGAATAAAAATAAAGACAGCTAACAAAGTACACCCATAACATAACAACCATGCTGATCTCGCCAAACTTATGTGCAATTATCTGGTTCTTCTAGATCTATACTTCCTGAGTCATTCATTTTGTGACTGTGCTGGTATTTCAAAACAAGGTAAAAGAATTGTTAATTTGTGAGCTCTTGTATAAAAGATAAATATGATTGAGAAACCATGTGACAGTAGTGTAAAGCTTCACAGAGTCACCATACACAAGATGCTGTGGCTCCACTATAGCAATAGGAATTAGGTAGGGCTGGAATAATTAGCTATATTTTTCTGTCACTTAGCAGCAAAGAGCCTGACTTAAGACTAGTAAGTAGCAGGACTAGAACTCCCTCCCAGGTCTCTGAGCTCATGTTCACTGCTATCATCTATCACGTGTCCTTTTCAGCATCAGGGTTTTTTCTCCTTTCCCAAGTAGCAAAGGCTTTTCACAATTGTGTTGTAAAGACCACATCAGAAACAAGACATATAATACTTAATAACATTTTCTGCTTCACCGAGGGACGACTACAACAACATGTGAGGTTTTCTGGTCTTTAATGTAATTTCTTTGAAAAGGTCAAAACTGTTAAAAAGGAACTACTGTATTTTGCTAAAAAACATAAACACCGATTGCAACATTTGAGCTTTCAACTCAGAACATAAGAATATTGCCTCCTGTGATTTTGATTTTAGATAACCAACTGCAAATTCTGATACAACTCCTGGCTGACCTTATCAGTTTATATCTAGGGATGTTCAAATTAAAAATAAAATTGAATTCATTTCTTTATCATACTTTTACACAACCATAGATTTCCCATCTTCCTACCACAGTAGAAGGCACTGTAGCACCGTATCAATATAACACACTATGGAAGATTCAAAACCAAACCTGATGGGAAATGCAGATCATACTATTCTTTGGGCTACGAAAAAAAAAACACACACAACCTTGAGGAAGTCTTTTCTGATTTTATTTTCACTGCACTTTGCTATATGCTGGTAGAGTTTCAGTACATGCAAGCGCTGAGGCCCTCAAAGTAAAAATATGGAGGTCTTGAGGTCAGACCAACTACCCTGTTGTCATTCATTTCCTGTGCTAATGTTACACTGAAGAAAGTTTTAAAACTTTGATGTAAACAGAGCAAGATTAAAAAGAAAACTGGAAGAAATCAAACTTTCAGGAAAATAAAGGTCATAATTATTACATTACAAATTCTGCCCTTTGCGCCTTAATAATATGACATATCATAAAATGCCATTTTAATTGTTTTACCATCTATTTAGATGTTTTGTATTTGTTATTATTCCCAGCAGCTAACAATAAGAAAATAGCAACATTAAGCTCAGTTTATTATTTACTAGAAATCATGATTCTAATGAGCTCTGAAGAAAATGTTGTTAATGATAATTCTTTCGCAGTCTTGTAAAATAAATACTAATGCTTATGTATAAAGTATATATAAGAAAATATATATGTGTGTGTATATCTTGATTGATGATTCTCTTTTTAAAATGATTTCATTTTTCTCTTTTCCATAGGAAAAATTGTTTAATGAATTTTACTAAAATTTCACAGCAGAACTCAAACAAAACAGAACACATTGCAACAAAATATTTCAGCATATACTGAATAGTGCCCACACCCTGTCTACGCAGACGTGTATTCCAGAAGAAGATTGTTCTATAAGTTTCGTGCAATTAAAGGGCTTTGTCATAGAAAAGCCTTTGTGCTGGACCAAAGTCAGAGAATCTATAGGCTAGCCCTAACTTAGCCATCTACTGTATGCTTGAGAGCTCTAACACTCACCTTCATATTATTAAAATGGATATAATTATGAAATATTCAGAAGAATTAAATCTACTATATAAGTAAAAGCATTTAATAAACTGTAGAATAATAACACAAATGTAACTTATTCATATTATTAATACTACCTGGACCTTAATGCCAAGGTCAGTATTAAGATTCCAGTGTATAGATTCAAATAACTCAAAAAAATTTTAAGTGAATTGAAAGAATAGGATAGGTTATCATTTTAATTTTTATTTCATTATATTTTTGGAATTATAATGAAGATGACATTTATATTTGGGGAGAGCAAAAAGACTCAATTTATTCTTAAAGATAAGTGTTCCTCTCATATTTCTACTTATGACAAAACACAAAATTGTTCATTTCCTACTCCTACTTCCTAGACGAAACTCAAAAATGTTAATTTTTTAAAGAAGGCAGTACAGCAGCTGGGTTTTAGAATCCTGTGAATCCTCAAATCCACCAATTACCTCTGTGACCACGAGGTAAGTTACTTAACCTGTTTCAGTTTCTTCTTCTATGAAACATAGACGACAACAGTACTAACATCTTAGAAGACTGCTGAGAATATAAATGAGTTACATAGGTTTAGAACTTAGCATGTCTGACATGTAGTAATAACTCAACAAATGTTGTTACAGTACGACTACATATTTCCTCGCATTGGCATTTTGGACACAGTGATCAATTCCCAATCTCTATTTGTGAAGACCAAAAAGATTAGCATCCATCCCAGATTCGTCTTCTTTCATGTGTCAAGGCACTTTCCATGTAGAGTCCATTCAGATGAAATTACAGCAATCCCCTCTTTCAAGTTCAATTTTTTTGCCAAAATCATCTGATCCAAGAAAACTGTAATACACTTAGGTAGCTCAATGCCCATAATTTCTAGTCTTAAATAATCACAATAGACTTAGTAAAGATTTATTTCAAATTCTTGCCATGTGACTTCATTTTTTTTTTTTTTCCATTTATCTGAAGGAAAAAAAGGTGTTTATAGAGCCGCTACCACATCGCAGGCATTATTTTAGGTTGTGGGATACAAAGTTAAGCAAAATCAAATAAACAAACAAACAAAAACTGAAAAGCATAATCCCTGCCTTTGTGTAATAAGAAAGATCAATATTAATTAAAGAAATTACACAAAATAAATGTAAATTTTCATCTATATTAAGTGATATAAAGGAGAAAAACCCGGTGCTATGGGAGTATAATTCTGTGGGAAAAGAACAAATTATGTTGGAGAGGGAAAGCTTCTCTGCGGAAGTCATAACTGAGTTAGTATTTGAAGAAACCATGAAACTAACAGAGCAAAACCTATGAACAATCATGTTTCAAGTACAAGGAGCTACGTGTGGGTAACAGGGAGCATGGGGCTTTCAGGGCATGAAAGAGGGAAAGTGAGACTGGAGCTCAGAGAAGGGAAAACATGGAGTGAATGAGGTGAGGCTGGAAGAGGAAGCCAAGCCTTGTAAGCCATATTGAAGAGTTTGTTTTCTTTTCCTAAGAACAAAGGAACACCATTAAAAAACTTTAAGCATAGGTATATAGAAGAGAAGAAGGGGTTAATATAATCAAATATGAATTGTTCATGCAAAAAACAATTTAGGGGGCGTCAGAGTAGCTATGGAGAAACCAGTTGGGAGGTTGTTGCCAGTTGGGAGGTTGTTCAAGAAAGACAAAGTGGAGTATTAGACTGAGCTAGAAATTTTGCTAGTGATGGAGGAAGAGCTTGGTTTTCCACCAAATATACATTCTTTTCTTTCATTGCCCAGGCACATTTTTTTTTATATAAAGACATTTCCCTTTTAAAACATTTTGAAGAGTCAAAGTAGAGGGTAATAGTGAGTAAAAGGATCCCATATGCATTTGAAGTCATGAGGGAACAGTTAAAATGCCAGCTTCAAAATAATCAGTACTATTTTACTCCAGGTGAAAGTCCTTGTTTAGTATTAATATAAAACAACACTGAAAACAAACCAAAAGGAAACAATTTTCATTGAAACACATTTTTATTATGAAAATGTCATAAGTAAACAATCATTTATGAGACATCAGGTCAAAGAGTAGTAATACCTTTCACTTCAGGTTGAAAGAAAGGAAAACACATTCAGGAAGTTAAGAGAGTCACAGGCAACAGATCCTATAGTAACAATTGCAAAATAACCAAAAGCATCAACTTTGAAGCCAGCCAAAAGACCTAGTTGCTGCCTTAGAGAGACTATGTCCCACGTTTTGGCCACTAAGCAACCATGCTTTATATGCAAAAGTGATACATATAATAGTCAAGGCACCTTCTTTTTTTTTTTTTTTTTTTTTTTTTTGAGACGGAGTCTCGCTCTGTCGCCCGGGCTGGAGTGCAGTGGCCGGATCTCAGCTCACTGCAAGCTCCGCCTCCCGGGTTTACGCCATTCTCCTGGTCAAGGCACCTTCTTAGCACTTCACAGAAACTGAGCAAATGTAAACATACACACACACACACACACACACACACACACCCCTAACATACATACCCTAAATACACAATCTCACAGATGTGAGAAAATAAATCTAAAGGAACGGCACAAAACAGACATGCAGAAACATTCATTACAATATTCTCTAATAGTATCTCTCCCCAAAAAAACAAAAAACAAAAACAAAAAATATCAAATGAAATCATTGGCAGTCTAGTTCTCTCTGAGTAGAAGTGAGACATTAATTTAGATCATCCTGCACATCGAAAAGTTACTGCACTGCAGGGATTTCCAATTACATAATGCAGAATCAGAACTCTGGGTGTTACTTGGCTGCCAGCATCTATGGGTGAGTTGCATAACACTCCTCTGTCATGTAGCTCATGTGAGAAAAGACTTCTGCTGTTCCAAGAAATGGCACTCTTCTTGGAGACCTTCCCAGTTACACAAAAGAGCATAATTTCCACATTATCCTCTGGCATACTGTTTAGGATAAGTCTATGATAGCTTTATGTATAAATTATATACACAGTTCTGCTAATGACAGGCATACAGACTGCTTTTTGATGGTAGTGGTGCAGAAAAACAAAATCAATTTGTTTTCCAATTTTTATAAAATGACACCTGAGCTATCTATAATAATCAACAGAGACTCTGAGGGTTAGATGGTAGATAGAGTAATTGCAGTTATTATCTAACAGACAAGTACTGGAGTTGGCAAGCAATGTCAAAAGGGTGCAGACTTACCAGCCACCTCATAACTGGCTTATTTCAGTATTTTCATTTAAGTCTTTCAAACTTTTAATTTCATACTTATCTCAGCTTTTCATCAGGGACTGCACTCTTTTGCATGGTGGTTTAATTTTCTACATATGAAAGAACATTTGCAAAAGAGAGACAAAAAAGTAAGGGAAAATGAATATTTCTTATATTTATTGTCTCTTTGATGCCAAAATTCCATATGTAGTGCATACTGTTTGCCAGATATGAAGGATAATCTGGAGGATAAGACAGTGTTCTTTTCTGTAGAAGCTCACAATTCTCTCATTAACAAGTCTAAAACATGAAAACTTTTGTATACTGGCTATCAGCATTATTTGGAAAGTTTCTTTTTAGTTTACTAAATTCAACAATTTTAAACTACATAAAAATGGAAACTAGAAAATAGGAGTAGTTATTATAATACTTAATATTTCTTAAGCATTTACTATGTATACAAGTTTTGCACATGTCCTTATGTTACCACTAGATTTTAATCTTCATTTTAAAGATGAAAAAATTGAGGCTCACACAAGTTAAGCAAGTTTCACATTACAAATCTCATAAACATAGCCTGAATTTAAATTACTGTTGTCTCATGCCATGGTCCTCTCTCATTCATTTCTCTATATTGCTCCATTTTAACATTTGCCGTAATCTCAACATTAAGGCATTAGTGCCTCATGTTTTTTGTTTGTCTATTTAATTCTACTGCTTGACTTGAAAAATTTGCTTCAATCTGTTGTCTTTTTCTCTTTTCATGAGGATGCTATCGAGGAAGTTTCTGAATTATTCCATGGTAGTTGAAAACATAACTGTGGCTCTCTCAAATTATTCTTCTAATGATTTAACGTTAAAATTTATGTATTGCGTACCTGCTATATGCCAAACACTGTGCTAGATGCTTTATGAGTAAAGATGTGGTCTTTGCCCTATACCTGCAGGAAAACCAGAATCAAATAATACACAAAATAAAGGTCTGATCAGTGAAATGGTAGGAAGAGTACAGGGTGCTAAGGAAGCATCTGCCAGCGGAAGACTCAGCCCAGACTTCCTGTAGGAAGCGGAATTGGAACTGCTACTTAAAACTTGAGGAGGACGTGGGCTAGTTTTAATCTTTGCTTTTCCCACATTGGCCTCACCTCCCAGAATTTGGCTTCTATACATATATTCAACTGAATTTCCATTCTCCACGGCCTCCAACCATCACCTAATTTCCAAATGCAATGACTCATGTGGCAATATACACTGTCCACCAACTGCAGCTCTTGAGATTTTTCTCTTCCCTAGATAGCCCTACTTCATATCGGTTTTTCCTCCCTCCATTCCTGACCATCTGCATTCACTTTTCTGTCTCCTTTTTCTTGCTGTTCCTCTTCACACTTCTTACCTGAAATTGTCCTCAAGTCTACTCTCCTTTGACTTGTTCTATTTTCTCCTAAATTCTCTCTCTTTTAAACTCATGATTTAAATGATTTTATTTTTGTAAAATTTTTATTTATTCATTTTTACCTCAGTCCTGCTCCTTCTGTATTAGGTGATTTTATTGTTTTTCATTTTTATGCTTATTTCCCTCTTATAGCATAAGGAGATTCATATATATTTGCACATAAGATATAGTGTATATTATATATATTCTATATATAATGACATAAATAAAACCAAATTGTAAATTGTTTCAAAATGTTTAAAATTATAATCTTATATTTAAAATTTTAGTAAGTTATATGATTCATTTGTGTATCATATATGAAATTAACATATGCCAGAATTTTTTAAAAAAAGAGAGAGATTATCTGTGCTTGGAAAGAACGAGAGAGAGGGAACGATAATGAATAAATAAGGTTCATGCCTAAAATGCCATTGTCCTCCCTTCTACTCAGATTTACCTTTTACATTGTCAAGAGACAGAGACATTAATCTCTTTGACTAGATAATTAAGGGCAGGGGAATCAGTGGCACTTTTTCCCACAATTATTAAAGTTTAAGGAAATATTATCATTTCATCGGATAATATACTTCATGTGGAAACTTCTATGGCTTTCCAACAGCTTAACCACTTGAAAATATCAGAAAAGTGAAAGAAACACTAGATTGAAAAGTTAAAAACAAAATGTTTGTATTCTCACAATGATAAAAAAAAAAAAAAAAACAAGGTTTTCATGAAGTTAGTTGAATTTATTACCATTTCTTATTTTGATATGCCTATTGTCCTGGCTTGGCTAGTAGGAACTCTTTCATGCTAGCTTCTGTGTATTTGAGTATGTCCCATTTATTCATTGAGTACTTTCTTACATTCTGGCACAAGAAGGCTCAAGGTGTACATTCTCTTCCCAAACTCTGGGATTAGCTATTTCTCCAAGTATCTCTGTTTTCTTGTATGGAGGATGGCATTTATAAACAAACATCTGGGTGATAGATGTATTTATTGCAACTGGGATATCAATGTTTCCAGGTTCTCCCAGTGAATGGAGCTAGTCTCTCTATATATGCATACATACATTTATACCTATTCGTATTTTTGCACGTCAGTATATATTGAAAATCTCGACTTTACATTTATACTTCCAATTCTAATCCAACACCATGAAGTTCTTTCTAATGTCTTCCCTTTCCATATGGATATCATATGGATAGTAAAAAACCTGGCTCTCAATATCTTCAGTATATGTACTAATCCGATCTCCCTTACATGTAAAATCTTTCAGCACTATGCCTGGTTACTCCTGCTCTCAAAATGAATATCTTCTTAAATCTTTCACAGTCCGCAATTGTGTTCCAGGCTGTCCATCATCATCTTTTCCTCGACACAGCCAACCTTCTAAACTCGTGTGGGCTCTCACCTCGTAATATCATGCATCAGACTGAGCCACTATATTCCCATCATCCCTTATGGACCCCTACCTCACTGGGAAGGAAGAGAGGAAAGAGTCAAGGAGAGAAAGAGGATTTTCTTTATAGGCAGAATATATCCCATGAGTTTCTGATGGGCTGTTAACACCGATAATCTCAGTGTTCTCCTTTAATCTACAAAGATGGCAAATTTAGGAAGCATATACAATCTTAAGTCACATCAAATCATACCACTTCCTTTTTATAGTAAATTAAGTAAATATGGCAAAATACAGATACATCTATTTATTTCCCGCTTTGATGTCTGTTTTCAACTAACAGAGTAGAAGCCATACCTTTATATTGCATGGCTACCATACTGCTCAACTTGTCACTAATGTGAGTATGCCTAGTTATAGTTGGTTGAAATCTCCCTGGGGCAACAAGTTACATCAGTGTGAAGAAGGAATAAGTCCGTGTTACCTTTGATCTTGTCAGTGCAGTCTGGTCTCCACTGAAAGAAGGAAAGGGCCAACAACTTAGATCATAAACTTTGACAAACCAGTTTCTATGTGGAATTCCAAATATTAAAGTGTGCCACATTTTTAAATGATTGTGGAGTGGTTAATCCCTGAACCCACATTCCAACAGACAGGTAATCATGCAGCAGTAAGCAAACAAAAAATCGACCCAAAGGCTGATGTTAATTTAATAGCTGTACTTTTATGATTTCTAAATATTCTAGGAGAGCTAGACTCATCATTAGCTGGCTAATATTAACTACGAAATATTTAGTAACTCACAGAATCTTGACACACACATATATGTATATACATATGTTATTTTCATTACTATAGCTTTGTAATATAATTTGAAGTCAGAAAGTGTGATGCCTTCAGCTTTGTTGTTTTTTATCATGATTGCCTTAACTATTTCAGGGTTTTTTGTGATTCTATAAAAATTTCAGGATTGTTTTGCTATTTCTGTGAAGAATGTCGTTGTTATTTTAATAGGAGTCAAATTAAATCTGTAGATCATTTTGGGTAGTATGGACTTTTTAACAACATTAATTCCTCTAATCCTTGATCATGGCTATCTTTTTGTTTTCTATACAGGTGTGTCCTCTTGAATATTTTTCATCAGTGTTTTACAATTTTTCTTGTAGGGATCTTTCACTTCCTTGGTTAAATTTATTCTTAGGGGTTTTTCATAGTTAATGTAAATGGAATTGCTTTCTTGATAACTTTTTCAAATTGATTGCTGTTAGTATATAGAAATGTTACGGATTTTTGTGTGATTTTATGTCCTGCAATTTTCATGAATTTATTTCTCAGTTCTAAGAGGTTTTTGGTGGAATCTTTAGGTTTTTTAACATATAAGATCATGTTATCTACAAACAGGGACAGTTTGACTTCTTCCTTTCCTATTTGGATACCATTTATTTCTTTATCTTGCCTCATTGCTCTGTCTAGGACTTCCAGAACTATGTTGAATAAAAGAGGTAAAAGTAGTCATCCTTGTCTTGTTCCAAATGTTAGTAGAATAACTTTTAATTTTTATCTGTTCAGTATGATATTAACTGTGGGTTCATCAAATATGTCTTTATCATTTTGAGGTATGGTCCTTCCACACCTAATTTGTTAAAAGTTTTTATCAGGAAAGGATGTTAAATTTTATTGAATGAATGCTTTTTCAGCATTTATTAAAATGATCAGATAGTTTTTTCCTTGATTCTGTTGATGTGATATCTCATGTTTATTATTTTGCATGTATTGAACCATCCTTGTATCTTTGGGATGAATCCCACTTGATCATGGTAAGTGATCTATTTAATGTGTTGTTCAATTCAATTTGCTAGTATTTCATTGAGGATAAATCTTTAAGGTAATATACGAAGGGACTAAGTTATTTCTAAGTAACTGAACTCTACCCTAGAACAAAGCTCAGTAATATATATATAGGAATACAAAAATACCAGCACCCAACAAGGTAAAATTCACAGTGCCTAGCAGCCAGTCAAACATTACCAGAGCTTGAGAAACAAAGTGAGACCCTGCTCTAAAAAAAAAAAAAAATTTTTTTTAATTAGCTAAGATTGGTGACACATGCCTGTAGTCCCAGCTACTGTGGAGGCTGTGGTGGGAGGATAACTTGAGCCCAGGGAGTTAAGGCTGCAGTGCACCATGATGTGCCATTGCACTCCAGCCTGGGTGACAGAGTAAGACCTTGTCAAAAACAAACAAAAAAAAAAAAAAAAAACAGGCATTGAAAGAAGTAGGAAAATATGACCTATTTTAAGTATTACATATTAAAAAAAGAAAGAATCAAAATGAATCAACTGAAACCAATCCAGAAATGATACAAATGTTACAATTAGCAGACAAGGATGTTTCCCATATTTTATAAAATTCAAGTAGAGACACAGAAGAAAATATAAAAAAAAAAAACTTCTAGAAATAACACTACAAAGTCCAGGATAAAAAATACAATGAATTGTATGAATAGCTGATTAGTCATCGCAGAAAAAAAGATTTAGTGGACCTGAAGATATGGCATTAGAAACTATCAAAATGAAAAACTGAAATAAAGATAATTGAAAAAAAGAGTTTCTCTGAGGTATGAAATTCATCTAAAAATGCAAAGACATAGACTAGTCAAAACAACTTTCAAGGCTAGGTGCGGTGGCTCATGCTTGTAATCCCAGGCGTGGGAGGCCAGAGCGGGCAGATCACGAGGTCAGGAGATCAAGACCATCCTGGCTAACACAGTGAAACCCCATCTCTACTAAAAATACGAAAAAATTAGCCGGGCATGGTGGCGGGCACCTGTAGTTCCAGCTACTCGAGAGGCTGAGGCAGGAGAATGGCGTGAACCCGGGAGGTTGAGCTTGCAGTGAGCCGAGATGGCACCACTGCATTTCAGCCTGGGCTGCAGAGCAAGACTCAGTCTCAAAAAAAAAAAAAAAAAAAACTTTCAAAAAAGAAAATAGTTGGAACACTAATAGTACCTAATTTCAAGATGGATATAATCTATAGTAATCAAGGCAGCATAGTTTTGACATCAAAATACCCAAATAGATCAACAGAATAGAACAGAGAGTACAGAAACAGACCTACATATACATAGACAACTGCTGTTTTGGCAAAGGTCAAAAGGCAATTCAACTGAGAAAGAATAGTCTTTCAAAAAATGGTTTTGGAACAATTATATATCCATATGTGGGAAAATAAACTGATCTATACCTCATACCATATACCTAAATTAATTGAAAATGGATTGTAGGCCTAAATGCAGAGCATAAAACTATAAAACTTCTGTAAGGAAATATAGAGAAAATCTTTATGACCCTGGTTTAGACAAACAATTTTTTGATATTATGCCAAAAGCATGATACCTCAAACAGAAAACTGGTAAATTGTACTTCAGCAAAATTGAACATGCCTGCTCTTTTAAAGACGCTGTTAAGAGAATAAATTAACAGGCCACAGACTGGAAGAAAATATTTACAAAGTATATATCTGCCAAAGAATATGTACCTCCCCCAAAAAACTATATTACATATTCTCAAAACTCAACATTAAGAAACAACCAACCCAATTTAAAAACAGGGAGATGATTTGAACAAATACTTCTCCAAAAATGAATGCAGATAGCAAATAAGCACAGATAAGATACTCAACATCATTTGTCACTAGGGATATATAAATTAAAACCAGGACACTAACAGTACACACTTATTAGAATTAAAATTACAGTACTGACCATACCAAGGGTCGCAAGGATGGAGAACAGCTAGAGGTTTCTTACACTGGTAGTGAGAATGAAAAAATACTGCAACTATATTAAAAAACAATTTGACAGCTTCCTAAAAATGTAAACATACACCTACCATATGATCCAGCCATTCCAGTTCTAGGTATTTACCCCAGAGAAATGAAAACCTATGTCCATACAAAGGCTCGTATGCAGATGTTCATAGCAGCTTTATTTGTAATAGCCCCAAACTGGAAACAACTCAAATGCCCACCAACAGATGAATGAGTAAACAAATTCTGGTATAGTCATACAATAAGATATTGCTACTCAACAGTGAAAACAAGTGAATTACATTCAACAACACATGCGACAACATGGATGAATCTCAGAATAATTGGGTTGAAGAAAAAAAGCCATAAACAGAATGATTAAAATACTATTTCAAATGGCTGTTTAATATTGTATCTTTGTATTTTGCAGTTTGTAATATTAAAGCTATAGATAGCCTTGAAACCTTCAAAATACTATGAAAACATTTCATTCATTTATCAAATTATTCCATTTTTATAAAATTCTAGAATATGTGAACCAGTGTATACAGAAAGCAGATTTTTGGATGTCTAGGGACTCATGATGGGGCAGGGGAATGGGAGGAATTACAAAAGGCATGAGGAAACTTATAGGGTGATTATTATGTTCACTCTTTTGTTTGTAGTGATGGTTTTATGAGTGAACACATATGTCAAAACTTACCAAGTTGTACACTTTAAATATGTGCAGTTTATTATATGTCAATTATTCTTCAATTAAGCTGTTAGAAGGAAAAGAAGGCAGAGAATCAGGAGGAAGCAGAACAGGAGGAGGAGGTGGAGAGGAAGGAGGAAGAAGTTGATATATGCATTTAGAGAAGAGAGGTTTGCTAGAAATATAAATTTGGTAGTAATCAATGTATAGATGATACTTCAAACCTTGGGAATGAATGAAATCACCTAGGACAGATTAGTCAGAAAAGAGAGGTGACCTAGGATACTGCCTTAAGAGAACACCAAAACGTAGAAGTTTAGGATGAAGCAGGTCATGGTAAACTGTTCAGTTTTTTTTTTTTTTTAGGTTGTTTAAATACAGTATCAAGTGAAGCATCTAATAATTTTGTTCACTACAGGCTGAACCAGTAGGACTACAGATCCATTCACAATAGTTTGTAACTTGACTATTTTCATGATTTTTTTCATACTTGTTTCTCTTCATAAGTTCAGGATATTTACAATTATTATTGATTCAAATTTATAGGAGTTGTCCTTCCCCCCCCCAATGTTAGTATTTATAAAAGTTCCATTCAAAATTCTCTATAATAATGAAAATATTTCTTGGATTTCTATGAAATATGCTAGCATATTCTGAAGATACAATGAGTTCTAACTTAACATTAAAATAACAGCATTATAGATGGCATATGTCATGAATAGAACATAAAATATTAAATATTTACAGAAATAAAGATGTGGAAACTTGTCATTTTATTATTTACGAAACATGTGCCAGTACATCCTAAATTAACCTTGTGAGAGTTTAAAAGTAACTACAGTTTTGTATTTAAGCTTAGTGTAAATTCTTTCAAGTGGCTAAATTAATTTTGTCTGTTTATTTCTATTATGTCATCTTAAAGCTATAGCCCTGAAACCTTCTAAATAATACAGAAACATTTCAAATTAAATCCATGTATTTATATCAGAAATGGAATTCTCTTTTCAAAAACCGGAAAATCAAATGCATCTCTTGCCTCAATCTTCCTTCCTGCTCAGACTACGCACTCTGTCTCTTTCAGCTTCTCACCCAATACTTCTGAAAGAGTCACTTTATACTCACTGGCTCCACATCCCATCCTTGCAGCCACGTCAGTCTTCTAAGACTGCTTTCTTTTTTTTTTTTTTTTTTTTTTTTTTTTTTGAGACGGAGTCTTGCTCTTTCGCCCGGGCTGGAGTGCAGTGGCCGGATCTCAGCTCACTGCAAGCTCCGCCTCCCGGGTTTACGCCATTCTCCTGCCTCAGCCTCCGGAGTAGCTGGGACTACAGGCGCCCGCCACCTCGCCCGGCTAGTTTTTTTGTATTTTTAGTAGAGACGGGGTTTCACCGTGTTAGCCAGGATGGTCTCGATCTCCTGACCTCGTGATCCGCCCGTCTCGGCCTCCCAAAGTGCTGGGATTAAGACTGCTTTCTAAAAGGCCACCATGAATTGTCAGTGGCTAGCATCCCTAAACCCTGTTCTGTTCTCCAGCTACTTGAGCTTGCTGCAACAATGGATAATGTGGATGGCTCCATTCTTTTCACAATTCCCCCCTCTTTTTTTTTGTCATCTGAGATGCTACTTCCTTTTACTTTCCAGATTATCTCTTTTCAGTTTCTGAGTTTTTCTTCTCAGTTTAAATTGTGAATTTGCATGGTTTTATTTTCTACTCCTTTTCTTCTCTAATTTCTTCCTGGACAGTCTTATCTCTATACGTATTTTTAGCTCCCACCTCCTTAATTGTTTGCATTTTCATGAAATAAAAACTATTTTCCTTCTTGGAGCCAAAACAGATTTGCCTACCTCAGTTTCTTTGCTAACTCCAACTGGACTTGGAAGACACAGGTCAACATAATATGTAATTCTTAACAGCTTAGAAGTCATATCTATTCAATGATAAACAAGTCTGTTAGCAAAACGTAAAACTTACTAAACAAAATGACAATCAGACGGTTACTTCCAATTTTTGACAAATTTACTTGAGGGGTAGTTTTCAGAAAAACAAACAAATATATCAACTTGTAGTTGTCGGACACTGGCTACTATATAAAAGCTGTGAGTAAAGGCATTAGAGAAAAAAATAAAGGAAAGGGTATGAACTCACTTTGCCTGGAGCTGGGACTCATTTTACATTAATCTTATATTGAACATGCTCTTTAGCTGAAAGTAAGCAAAAGTAAATTAAGGTAAAATTTGCAACCAAAGCATACTGCACTATGCTGAAACTTACAGAAGCTCTGTTTGTAGTATTTGTGATACTTCACAAATACTATCTTGTTAAGATAACAAATTTGTTAAGATAACAAATTTATCTTAATTTTTAATGTACTCACTGAACAAATTTGTCATCTAAATCACAGTTTATGAGCAATAAAGCATGTAAAATTTGCATCTATGAGTTATTATATATAGTCATTAAAATTAGCCTGCACCAAGTAATCAGTTTTTATTTCTTACAAATATTTTCTTTGCATTTTCTAAATAAAATTTTAGTGCTTATATCTGTCATCATCTGAAATTTCATATAAACCTCAATTTTTACATTTCTATCAATATATTACATGTTTGCATTTGATTTTTAAAAAATGTGTGTGCTTATGGAGAAAGAGATAGAGATAAGGACAGACAGAAAGAATACAAAAGAGAATGGGTTTAATAGATAATATATAAATTTAAAAATATTTATTCAACTTAATTTTTATATAAGATAATTACTCTGTGAATCATAAAATGAAATATTAGAAATTTTGCTACACATAATAAATTTTAAATTATAAAATTTAAAATATGCTTATTTTAAAGATTTCCATATTCATACATGAAAACATTAGTATACTGTTCATTATGTTTTCCATAGTATGCCTGTTTTTCTTGAGTTTTGTGATTATTTTTATATCTGAATCCTATGAAAACATTTTTCAAGCTCTCTAACTAAAAGTCATTTTTATTACTATCCCTCTCTCAGCATTTCTTATTTATACAGTAACAGAAAACATTATGATGTAGGATTTTTCTTCCCAGTCACTTTGCAAGCCAGGGACCTCTGGCTGGTGACACCCCGCCTGGGCCCCACTAGACCACGCTGGTGTGTCCGAGCTCGCTTGTGTTATGGCTTGTACCCACGTTCAGTGGTTCCCCAGCTCTTGCACTGCACCCAAGAAGAATGAGGATACGCTGGACACTGAAGGGTGAGGAGGACAGAGAAGAATTTGATTGAGCAATGAAACAGCTTTCAGTGGAGAGGGAATGTGGGGGTGGTCCCCCTACCCAAAGGTAGGAAATTTCCCCGTGTGACTTGGTCCAAGGCCTTTTATGAGTTGAGAATGGGGAATGCATACTAATTGCTTTGTGAGTATGCAAAAAAGGTTAAAGTGAACATACCATTCAAAGGTGGGCAGGACAGTGTAGAAAACCAATTAGGAAAGGGTAGGTATATGTAAAATAGGTGATGGGTGGGGATGAATCAGAGGAATGTGCCAAACAGGAAGAGAAGTTCTCAACCCACTCCGAGGATTTAATTTGTAGCGTGGCTATCAGGCTTTAAACTGTTTTTGACTTGGAGGTGTGGTTTAAGCAAAAACATAACCCTGTCTGCCTAGGCATTTGGCTGCCTCCTGCCACTTTCAGTCAGTACATATGTACATTTAAGAAATAAAGACACTGTATTTTGTATTATTTGATGGAGCTTACTTGAAATAAATTATATGCATTCAATTTTAACATGAGAACAGAAAATTATAAATCTTAGTGGAGAGACTACAAGTATAGAGTAGGTAAGTCAATGACATTTATAAAGAACATTATCTTAACTGTCCATTAACAAGCTCCTGAGCATACTGCTTGGCAGACACATTTAAAATACAGAGAAGAACCTGCTAAGATCTTCATTTCAATTACTCTGAAGTTTCTTGTGGGGTAACCTTAGATGTCCATGATGAAAGGCCGTTGTAGTTAGTACATTTTTTTATAACTAATAAGATTGAAGTACATTATCTAGTTGAGTTTTAGGTTTCAAGAGTTTAAAAAGGGTAAAGATGTTAAACTTTGCTACTAAGCAAAACCTGTAGTACTGGAGATTCATCTCTGTAGAAACCTGTCTTGTCAAAAGTTTTTGAGTTGATGTCTAATATCTATACTTACTTTTACCAGAACATAACTGAAAGTACTGTTGCATATTAATAGTGAAAGCAAGCTTCTCAGCTAATCAACAGATGCAAACTTCCCCCATGGTTCTAATAATGTGGGCTTTCAGAATTGTTTTATGATTCAAAAAGTCCAGGTCATTAATTTTGAAAAGGACACTGCAAAACATATACAAACAAAAAACATTTTGCAAAAGAGTTAAAGCAACAAAAAGAGAAAGCTCATCATGAGTCTGATGGACTGCTCTTTATGCAAAAAAGGTATTTGCACTTCTTTATTTATTTATATGTTTCCTTTGAGTTCTGTGGGTTCAGTTTCACATAATCAAAAAGACTTCTGTCCTAAACAAGTGATTGTCACAGCCCAGCATTTAACAGAAAAGCAAACAATTACAAACTGCTACAATTTGTTGCTGTTTCATGATTTTTAAGCATGCATGTGAGAAAGTTAGATTGTTACATCACATTAGTCTATCACTCCTGACTTCTCTACACATTATATATATTGTTTGAGAAAAGAGAAGAATTTGGTTTTAAAAATGTGTTGATAGAAGAAACTGCTCAAAGAAAAGCTCAGAAAAATAGACTCTTCAGATTTTTTCGCCCAACAGCAGGGTTTCAACATATTTTTTTCCTCACTCAGAAAAATTACTTTTTAAACTAATTTTCTAATATCCAAAATGACTTATGACATGAATTGATCCAGTTTCTTATTGTACTAGAATAATCTTTAATGTTCTTCACAAGTAAAGCCATTGATGTTCATCTTTAAAACAGTAATAAGCCGGAAACCCTCTAAGGATATAAGTAACACACTTGTATATTGGCAAAACCTTTGTATCTTCTCAAATGAAAATCACTACAAAATCTTAATCTTACCTCAGCTTGAGTTTAGAACTAACATTCCTAAATTATTTTATTTAAAGTGAGAATAGATAGGTGCCTGAATATTGCAATCCAATGTTAACGAAAAAAGTACACACCCCTCCAGCTCCTCCTTAGTGTTGGTGGAAAATACAACCAAACTAATGAACATAAAATTTGAAGTGACTGAATGCCATGATAAAGGGGATATCGTCTTACTCTAAAATATAGGGTTGCTCATGATTAATTATATTCTTAATTATCAAATCTAATATTTTGCCTCTGCCTTCTGGCATTTCTAAGACAGTGCCACTTTATTTGCAAAACATTTACTGTTTCTAACTTGAGAATGTTTCCATAACTTTCCATCGGGGGCTGTGCAGAGTTCTCTTTATGTATGTGGAGCACATTATCGTTGAATAAATATCATTATTCTCCCAGTCACACTTCCCTGGCTCAGGAGTTTTATGGGCCCCAGTGAACCACAAAAGCCTAAATTGTCTAGAATCGATTTCATAGTTTTTCCTCAAACCCCACCAAAAGTGATCAGCAACAGTCTTAACAACATCAAGGACTCATTGCATAGGCAACACGGGCAAAACACATCAGTAAGAGACAAATGCCTTTTTTCAAGGAATGCAAAGATATTCTAAATAGTAGTCAAAGACAAGACAAGTTGACTGCCTGGAACCTGCATTTCAGCATGGAAGCACTGAGCACCAACAGGGAATTCCAAAGGAGAGTAATTAAGGAAGGCCAAGGCAGCAACAATGGGTCAGAGTTTGACACTAAGTTACAGTGTGGGCGGCAAGGGAAGGAAGATATGACTGAAGTTACTCTGAAGTGTATCTAGCAGAAGCAAGTGAAGATGTATCTCAAATTGGCAATCATTTTACATATTTCAGCCAACTTTGAGCCCTCTAGTCTCCGTTTCCACACCCTGTTCAACAAAATCACACTGCACAATTTCCCTACAAAGCTAACGCTTACAACCTGGTGAATATCCTACTATATCCATCATTCGTATGCGATGATAGATAGATCAAATAGATGGATAGATATGTATATATGTAGATCATTGCTCAGGGTCCTATTATACAAACTTTTCTGCATCTCCACTTCTTCCTTAATAATAAACTTTGAAATTCCCTGGATGACATAGATCTAATTCTATTCTTCTCAATGACTTAATCATGTTATTGATATGCCACAATTTATCTAACCATACTCTTACCAAGGATATTATATTTGTTTATTTTTTCATTCATTTGCTACCACAAATTATTCGTGCAACAAGCCTTTACTTAATACCCTCTATGTGCCTGTTCAACTCCAGGAATAGAGTAATGAACAAAACAAAGTTCCCACTTTCATAAAGAATCCATTCTAGTAGAGGGGACAGGCACTAATTTAATATGTAACATAATGTTATATTTTTATGAAACTAAATAAGGGGATACAAAGTTATAGGAAATTACTTACAACTTTGAAGGGAGTGGCCAGGGAAGAGCTCTCTGAGGAGGTATTTGATCAGAAACCTGAATGACTTGAGGGAGTAAGCCACGAGGCCTGTTAAGAGAGGAGCAATCCAGTCAGAAGGAACAGCAAAGCACCTGAGTACTGAGGCAGAGATATTCAGCGAGACTGGGAACACTTGTGAATACCACTGCAGTAAATGCAGAGTGACAGAAGGGCAGGAAAAGGGGTCAGACATATATCTTGCCCAAGGTCCAGGTGATGCTGTGCCTGATAGGCTGTAGAAGGAACTTCAGTAAATGCCACAATAAATAGCCACAGATATTGCTAGATTCATCTCCAAAAAGGCTATCAGAACTCACATTTCTATAAGCAATCTATAAACATAGGCAGTCAGGCACCAAAGTCTATGCAGCAGCTGTTTGTCAGCCATTTGAGTTTGCTTTTAAAAAACATGTATCTATAACTCGAAATAGTATTAGGAGAGTGAAATATCTGTATATAAAAGCTATACAAATGCAAATATTCTTGTTAGTTTATCACATATGTCAAACCAGAGAGCTCTGTATATTAGACCCACCAGTGGGAAACCAGACAGTTTCACAGTGAAAAAAAGTCCTCTGGCTGAGAAAAATAAAAGAAAATTGTGGTATAATCTCTGGTTCAGTTTCCTATGGAGAAATAGTTGACAGGACTAGAACTGGGGACTCCAAATTGGCAGTGTCAACACAAAGCTATAGGACAGAATAAGTTGCTAAGAGGCCTAACATGTAACAACATGAGATAGAATTTTCTAGGTTGGAAGGAAATGGTCTTTTTAATATGCCAAAATGTTGACTTTCAACTATAATCACAATAAAGCAATTTATATCAATAAAAACACATAAAATGGGTAAAAATAAAAACTAAAGGAGCTTGTTTTAGTCATTATTGTCCAATCTTTTCTTAAAACTTCTGGTTTCATCTTCTTCCATTGACATCTTACATTCTGTGAAGGAGGAAGTAGGGGGATGGAAATGGCTTTAAAGAAGCACAAAAGGCCTGAAGGTCAATAGGGAGGCAAATACTCAAAGAATAAGAACTACAGATATCTAATAAAGTCTATGTTGCCTTTTCATGCAAAAGGCATAAGGAATGCTTAATCATCCAATATTTACAATGTAGGAAAAAGCTATTTCACATTGAAATTTGTAGCATTTTTGGATGATTATGAAACACTCATTTAAAATAGCTATGTATCCTGTATTTAGCAAAATAAGACTACAAGAAATCTTAGACATGACATTAATTCCCCAAAGTTTAAAACTCCAGATGTGAAAAAAAGCCAGAGAATGCCTGCTGTGTAATAAGGCCTATATCTCTTCGGAATCATGGATTTAATTAAGTTTTAATTTGCATCTTGGACAAAAAGATAGACTTTTAAAATGAAGCAAAGAGGGAAAAAGCCTTCTAAACAACAAAGCGTCAATAAAATTTTAGTTATATTCTCTAGCCATCATTTGGCTTTTAAAATTCTGATAACATTCCCTCAAAAAACAAAGCATTTCCTTTTGTCTAGACAACACAGCCTGCTTCTGTCTCAGATAGGCCACTTGGGAACCCAGGATCCGACTCATATCCCTCACACCATATATGATTCCATACAAAACAGGGCTATATGTCCCTTCCACGGCCCAAATAAGGATCCCCAAAAGGCGGTGCTTCCTATCATTCTTGGGCCAATGTTTTCACCAAGTTCTGTTTGAAAATGTATTTGTTCCTGTTTTCTTTGCACTTACCTTGTGAGGTCTCATTCCCATGACATCTGACAGTGGCTTTGGGTGTTGTCTAAAGAGAAAGCACAAGCAACAGTTACAGAGGTGATTTCCTGTGAAGCAGATAACTTAACACAGCTAAGTTCAGGTCATTCTCTGAATACTAAAACCGAGAAGTCAACAGTAGTGTAATATCAGACAGCTAAATGTTTTCACTATACCCACACATGGAGTAGTAAAGAATTTAGGCTACTGAATTTTCTTTAACTACAGAGTTCTGCTTTTTAAAAAACATTTTTTTTCAACTTACAAAGACTTTTATAACAGACTGCCTTTTTGAGAAAGGAAAGCCTTCTTTCTTTAAAATATATTATCCAGGAACCATTATATGCATCCCATATAATGTACTGCTGATACATCTTAGAAGTATCTTCAGGAAAGGGTCTTATATTTATTTGCATTCCTTACTGTACCAGTACAACGTGTTCCTAGGAGTTGAACGTATGCATGCATATGGCAATTGCTTGTTTGTTCATTGATTCATTTATTCATTCAATGAATTTACTGAACATATATTGAGTTTCTTTTTGTGTGTGCCCTGAGGATATAAGCACAAATAAGACATAATCTCTGCCCTCAATAAGTTTGTAAAATCTTATGATTTTATGGGAAATCATAAGATGGAAAAAGAAAACTGGACAAATAATTATGAATATTAGCTGAGAATTACAACAATAGGAATTTATACAGAATACACTGGACCCCAAGTGGGGAAATGGACATTCTAATTAGGGTAAAAGAGTTGATCAAAGGAGTTGATTCTTGAACTGTGGTAAAGAATATTGTGTGGTCATTTCTCATGCAAGGAAGTGCATTCCCAGCTGGCAGTCTAGCATATTCAAAGATCCAGAAGCACAAAACAATACAGCACTTTCTGGTAACTGCAGCTAAGTTCCATATTGATAGAGTGTAGAGGATTCTAAAAAGGAATAAGACTGAGATGTTAGCAAAATGATTTTTAACATCAGGAGGCATTTCTTTCAGAGAACAAAAATAAATAACAAGTATATCCATGAAATACTTCTTGAGAAATATTTTGGTTAAAGATTGAACACTTTAAAGAACAATGTTAATTAAAAGTATTGAAGTGCTTTCAATACTTTGGCTCATGTCTGAAAAATACATAGATACTGCATATTTTCACAATGGCAAATATTCAGACTAAGTGCTAACACATGAGGCTGAACTAGATTATAAAATACTAATCCCTTTTGAAGAAACTATGTTCACTTTATTTTTATGTATCAGAATGGCTTAGAGCCAATAGAAAATTACAGCCTGTATAATAGTGTCTGGCACAGAGTAGGCTCTCAACAAATAGGTGTTGATGGAAATACCACATTGAGGCAGCTTTTGGCAAACAAAGAAATGCTTTGGGCACCAACCCAGGCTCTCCAGCTTGAAACTGTTACTGCTCCTTCTGCAATTAGAGACTTTTTCCCTTGGGATTCATAGAGTTGCATTCATTATATCTCTTTTTGGTCTCTGCTCCTAACTAACCTTCCTCCTAGCTCACACATACCTAGAGATACCTGAAAATGTTTTCTCTAGGTATGTCTGGGCAGGTTTGAAGGACATAGCTATTATATCATTGGCCTTGGACATACAAACCAAAGAGGCACAGTTGCAGTTGCCACTATTGGTGGCAATTCAAAATGCTTAAATCAAAAGGGGAAAAGCAAGAGATCCATGAATAACCCCAATAAGAGAAGCAGAGCATCTCCCCCTTATTCTACCTTCTACCGTTCGGGTGCATCCAGTTGGGGTAGAGGAGCTATGACAGCGAAAGAAGCATAAAAGAGAGAAAAGGGTAACTAAAGAACAGGTATGCTTAGCAGAAGGGGATCGAAGGCAGCAACACAAAGTCCTGGGTCAGACCCAGATACCATTTCAAAATGCAAAATGCCCCTCAAGACTCACTGATTTCTCTACCTAGTGCATCACTTCCCAGTATGTCACCAACCACTTCGACTTCCTTCTGGTCCTCTGAAAAGTTTTCTCCTTTTGGTTCTGCAGCTACTTCACTTCTCTATTTTCATCAAAAATGAATCCAAGGTCTTAGAAATTGTGTGCTGTGTGGCACTTTAGACACTAAATTCAAACCTTTTGTTTCACATTTCAAGAAACATTAGATAAGAGAAGTTGATCGTTTTATTCAAAATTGTATTTCTGATATGTAAAAGAGATGAACCTCTGTATTCTGACAACTCTTCCGTCCCCAAGTCCAAGGCCATTTTGACTATATCAGGCTATTTCTGCCTCTACTCAACTGGTTAGAAAATGATTGTGGCTTACTATAGGTTTCACACATGAAACCTGTACTTCTCCCTCTCATTGACTCCTTCCAATAAATCACCAGTTGGTATTGAGTTCTTTTTTTCCCACATTTTGTACTTTTGTTTCATTTTCATCCACACTTAATCAAATAGTTTAGATCCCAGCCTCAGTGATCCTGCCTTTCCACGGGTGGTCAATCTCAATTCTAACGTATAGCATTCTTTCCCTCTTCTGAGCTTGTGTTAGCTCATCTGAATCATTTATTTTGCAAGCATGTATTTACTTTCTTAATTAAACTCTTGAATTGTTATTTGACTTTATCTTCTCACCAAAAAGATAATCTTCTTGAGGGCAAAAACCACATTTTATTTGTTTCTATATTTCCCCATCAACAGGGATCATGCACGAAGGAGAGAAATTCAAGAAATTTGCACAATGAGTAGACTCTGGTAACAATGGATGCTTTAATGAAAGAAAGTTGTAATGAAAGATAAGCATTGCTCGTCACAGGGCCTTCAACTATAACTGTCTTGCTATATGACTACCTTGTACCTTACTAACAAGTAAAATAGGCCAGTCAAAGGTGTGGATATTCTTTGGCCCTAACCTGTGCTTACAAATTAAATGAAGAGGGAGGAGAAAGAGTTGTTATTCAGCTTGTTCAGTTTAGAATGGTATGCGGAACTTAATCATATCTAAAGTTCCATCCAGCTCCTAAATTCTAAGTGCTGTGATCCACATTGATAGTCAGAATTTGGATCTCTTAGATTTGCAGTTTTTCAGTTATCCTAGAAACCCATAGTAAATCTAAGCAAATAGCTTCATCCTTCAGCCCCTTACTTGATGAACCTTTGTCTTATTTCTGAGAAAATATAGGAGGATGTGCTCTAGTCTGTGGGTATTCAGTTTATTCATTTTATGTCAAGACCAGAGGTCTGAAACCAAATGTGTTCCAGAAAATTCATTTAAAATTCAGAATATTTTCCCTTATTAACAATATACTACATGGAGAATAGGACCTAAAATAGAATTAGTTCTATTGTTGAAGTACAAAATTAAAAATAAATTTTACTAGTAAAACTGAGGAACTACTCATTTCATTTTTACGTATAGAAATTTGCATATAAAATTCTAGAATGCTGAATTACAAGTTAATATTTGGAACAAAATCTGTTCATAATCTAGGGACATATCTGTTTATACACTACCTACATTTTATCTAGTGAAATCAATGTTCTTGAACTTATCTTTCTAAATAGAATGTGGTTATATATTTGCATGTGTTTACAGTCTCACCTTGATCAGTCCCATAAGAAGGAAGAAAGCTTGATTAGCATCAATTTGAAATTACTTTGCAAAATCTCTTTTACTTCGTCAGGAAGAAATCGACCACCACAGAGCACTTACTACATGTTACTGCTCAACACAAATTTCACGTCTATATATGAATATTTTAAACCTTAAACCTTTAAACCAAGCTTGTCCTCTACACACCCAACACAAATTCATAAACTTTCTTAAAACATTAGGAGATCTTTTTCTGCAATTTTTTTTAAGCTCATGGGCTATTGTTAGTGTTAGTGTATTTCATGTGTGGCCGAGACAATTCTTCTTCCAGGGTGGCGCAGGGAAGCCAAAAGATTGCACACCCCTGCTTTAAATCTTCCTTACAATTTGAGATTTAGTAATTTATATTCATTTTGAGTTGAAGCAAAACTTGATCACTTAGTTTGGTTCAATTTAAATTACCTCAGCTGAAAAAAAATAATACTACAGAGTACTGCAGAGGGTGTTTTTCTTTTTAAAAATAGTGTCTTGCTTTTATTTACAATTGCATTGTACCTAAAAAGATGGCTTGCATATGTCTTACACACAGCTCTCTATGTAGAAGTGCAGCAATAAAGATTTTATTTTAACAAACTTATTAACTACCAATTACATGTAGGAACATGTACCAGTCTAATATCAAAGAACCAGTTAAGTTCGAAATAGATTTCCTCTGCTCTTGCTCAACCTTTATGACTTACTGGGGTGTATCTGATGTCTTTATCCACATTACTCAGAGGGAATCTCAGTCTTTGGAGCGAGATAGATATGGATTCAAATCCTGGCTCTGTCTCCTGTTAACGGGATGATTTTTGAACACGTTAATTTACCTCTCTAAGTCACAATGTCTTCATCTGTAAGCTAAGGCCCGCCTCTGGGACTGATGGTCAGCCAGCACGCGGAGGTACTGACTGCCATGCTGGTTAACCAACAGTGAAACACTTTCATACATTGGTAAATAGCTGCTATGAAAGCCCACCAGTCCTCATGTCCCATTCTACACCAGAATCCTGTGACCTCCCCAAATTCAGGAACCAAAGCGTCAATGCTTCAACAAGTAATGAGGCTTCTGGGAGTCTGCTCCAGTGCTGCTATCCTGATTGGTCGGTCCCCTTTCACTGGTTGTTAAATATTTTTAAATTCCCTCTTACCTACCTCATAGAGGTTTTGTTGTTGGTTGTTTGTTGTTTTAGGACTGTGAGACAGCAATACCTAGGATTAGCAAGGATTGGCTGTCTTATCTCTGCCCAATCTCATAAAGCTAGATTTGTCTGCTGTGGCTTATCAAGAAAATTCTCATGTGAAAATTCTCACAAGAAATTTCTCACAAGAAAATTCTCACGTGAAAAGGTCATAGAAGCTTTTTACACCCAAATTATTTCCTCCTTTCTTGCATTTATACTAAAGATGTGCAGTCATCACTGGCAATGCTGATTCATGCCTGTAGTGTAAATATAATTAGCAATATTAAAATGTAGGAAAAAAATTTCTAAACTAGATTAAAATGGGTTAGCAGACTCAGTTTGAATTTTGAATGACTTAGTTTTTACTTTTATACCAATCCATTTAATTAATGAAAGCCTATACGTTGTTTCTGTTTATATACTTGTATGGTTTGTTGATGCTGTATAGTCATAAGTTAAATACACACAAAATAACAGAGAGAAAGAAAGGTTAGTGATTGTTTTTAACTATAAGGTATTAACACAAATAATTGTAATTTCCTTATTTTAGCCAAAGAAAGGTTTAGTTCTCAAGATAAATCATAAGATCAATTTCCTTTCTCCAACTTTATGGTTAAAGAAAATGGCTAATTCAGAAATACAAAAATTTAAAAACCATATCAGTATTTGACTTTGAAAAGATCAAGTGTATAATTAAGTAAATAGATGCACTGTGAAGGTGTTTCTTTCTTCCTAAGTTTACTTACTACTCCCTTTTATCCTGAGATAATCATGTGAATGTACATCTCTATGTATTTCTACTCAAAATTGATCTGTGTGCATTGGATTAGAAGTACTTCTGCTCCCTCACAATTCCTGCTGGTCTGAGAGGGTATAATTAGTGTAGAATATTAGGTAGGGCAGAGATCAGGTAGCTTGCCAATCAGATTTACTATCGAAACAGTGGGTGTTGCCACTTCTAGTCATTTCTGACAGTACTGTTAGGAATTAAATCATGGAATTAGCTGAGTGCTATTTGGCTGTGGAAGCCTAGTAGGTCATCAGTTTATTCCCCCACCCTCCAGACAAGTGGCAGGTGGAGCAGCACTAGCCCCTGCTAATGCCATGAGCTGGAGGCTCTGGCCAGTAGATGAGAGTTTACGGGGTTTTGTTTTTTTTAATTCATCAGGCCATATGCTGCCAGGCTCTCATGCAAATAGACAAAATTACAAATAATAAAAAAAGAACCAACTGTTTTAGTGGTTGGCTGTTTTCTGTCATCATTGCCATCTATGTGAGAGGCCAGTTAATGAAAGAGGGGTCTTGGACTCCCAGTGACATCAACCTAAAGAGATAGATACTTCAAAATCCAAGCTTCATTCAAACCATGTTAAACCTCTGCCCTAAGGTAACTCAGTGCCAAGTGTCTCTTTGGCTGACAAGCAGGGAAGCTGGCCTTCCAGCTGGCCTTGAGACTGGGCAAGCTTCTCTAATGCTCCCTGCAGCTGAGGCCCATTGTCCACTGATGTGAGAGGAGAGAAAGGCTAAGTTTTGCTTAGGTTGTGTGAAGTTGGGGCTCATGGGTTTATCAGATTCAGACACACTTTGAATAAGTAGCTTTAGAAATAGGAAAGGTGAGTCAATGCAATTTTCTGTTTTAAAATTATAAGAAAATTATATTTGTAGGCTGTTCAGAAATCCCTAACTTTTTAATATCAAAGCCTGCAAGAAAATCTCTCCAAGTAGATTCTCAACTCTTGAAATACTTGCATTTAAAATTAAAATGTTGCTAAACTTTTGTATAATTTCTGCTATTGCTATATATTCATAATTATTACCAAGTTTCCAGTCTGTACAAATGGAGAATTTCACACCCTTGATAGAATTCACACATTTATTTCCCATTTTAAGGCAGTAAACCCTCAACCAAAAAATGAAGTAGACCAATTCTGAATTCATATCTATATGCATATATTTAAAATAATTCCATTTTAGAAATGTTGTGCTAACATTCATTTGCACCTCTATCAGGTCACTTTGAAACCATAATTTGCACCTTTTAAAAAGACAATTCAAAACCTGTTTTACTCAATTAATATGCAATGTGTTGCCGTTCAAAAATAGTCAAAATAAAAGTATCGCATAAATATGTATACATGCATGTGTGATAGTGAGAGAAGTTTATGATGAGAGTCTCTTGTTCAACTCTTGCTACACAGCAAGGATATACTGAAGAGTGATTTTGTCCACAGTGGCCAAGGCACTACAAATGTCTTACAGGTAAGCAAATAATTTTCTATCCTGTTTTCTCTGCCATGTCACCAAAACCTGTGTTCCTTAATGTCTCACTGGCTTTGTTTTTACCTCTTGGCTAATTTGTAATCTAAAGTGTGGTTATGAAACACACATAGGCTTAGCTTTATTGTGAGGAATGGTTCCCAGATCCATTGGGGAACAAATCATAATAGAAAGCTGCAAATGTTTGCCTCTAACAAACTGTCATAGTTACACTCCACCATACTTGACAGCTTTTCAATGAAGAAAAGTTGTTAGTTCATCGATGAAACTGGCATTGTTAGAAAAACTAGTTCCTGTTGTATATAAATAATGACAATGAAAGATAATGCCTTTTGTAATTTTTGAAGAGACTTATTATTAGAGAGTCCCACAACAGGAAATAATGGGCTCAATTGTCACTGATTTTTGTGATTCTGTATTCCAAAGCAATTTGATTATTTTTTTTTTCTAATTTGAAAAGGTTTACTTCACTGGGAGAAAAGGTTCATTGGTGATGCTCACTGTTTAATGTCTTACAAATAGAGATCTACTATTCCAACCAATATAAAGCCAGAAAATAGCAACCAGATTGACCTTAACTTGAATCTATGTTGACAAAGTAATTCAGTCAGTTTGTGAAGGATAAATGACAAGATGCTCAAACATTTTTATGTTATGGGAAACGACATGAGTGAGATGTAGAAAAGAATGTATGTTCTAATAACTCAATAGGAAATTTCAAGATATATTGCTATTCACAATGAATTCTAAAATTTATAATTCAATTTTAATGGTGACAAACATTCTTCTGTCATAAGACAATACCTGCCAATAACAGGCAAATTTATTTACCTAATGTAAGAATGTATCTAGATATTACAATGTACTCAAGTATATTGAGTACATTGAGCCAATCTTAAATTTTAGGAAGAAAATAGCTAATCAAATTTAGTGTTAAAAAAACCAAATGCATAAACAACTTTCTTATGAAAATCTCACTCTTGATTAGCTAAAGTAATAAAGCCATAAACTAGTAAAATATAGATGGTTCTCATACATAGAAAGCAAAACATTTAATCATTTCCTCTATTAATTATTTTACATAAATAGTAGATTCAACCATTGCTACACCCTACTGAACTCCCAATGATGTTATTTTAAAGAATAAAGACATGGCACCCTGGAGATAAAGTTGAATTCATCCATTCATTAATTCAACAAATATTTACTGGACCCCTCCTTTATATGTCAGGTGCTCCCTGTACTGGACACTGGCCACCTGTGATCAAGACAGTCTCAGGTCTCACAGAAAGGCAAACCCTAAACAGGAAAATAAGTAAATAAACATGATAATTAGAGGCTGTGATAAGAGCTATAATGGAAATGAATAAGTTAATGTAAGAATAACTTCTAGATAGTTTAAAATGATTCTTTTCCTGATATGAAAGCATTGTTTACTTATGACATACTCAAAGACATACAAGATCACAAATCCAAATCTTTTCAGAGCCAAAAAAGGCCTTAGAGATCATTCAATGCCACGTTCTCACCTTATAAGAATAAAGCTGAAGTTTGAGTGGGTTAAGTGGTTTACCTAATGCAGACATTAGCTGAACAATTAGATTTTACCGTTAAAAAGTAAAGAAGCATCATTGATGTATATTAACTTACTAATTATTTCATGTTGGTGAGACATGCATTGAAATGGCATATCTAAATCTGGTTATCAATCTAGTTACAATGGGGAGAACCTATATAAATAATGGTCTTCATCGGATTAGATTGTTTCATAACTCTTAGATGGCAGGTGAACCTGGATATTTAACCAAGCTCCCACTTTCTTTCCTTTATAATAATGATTTTTCTTTCCAGAATGATCTAAAAAGATTATATTCCTTGGATACTACATACAAACGTAGAGGCATAGCAAATATTAGCAACAAAATGCTCCTCTAAACTTTGTAAGAAGGCTCATACAATATGAAAAATTTATAAGGCTAGATCATATTTTAAAGTTTACTTACTATTAATAATAATAGAGGGCTTAAGACCATTTTATACCTATAGAGCATTTTATTACTATTTTCATAATTGAATTTGATCTTCAAACAAATTAGAATGTTATAAATGGAAAAGATATTATTATAGTTCTTTTAGAGGTGATAAACTGAGATTCGAAGAGGTTAAGTGACTTGCCCAGGTCACACAGGTGGTAAGCATCAAAGAGAACTGAAACCCAGCCTGCTCATCCCAATCTTCATGTGCTTTCACTAGAAAATCTACCCCTCATAAACATGCATTACAGAGTCATTGGGAACCCAACATAGTGCCAAGATCCAGAGAAGTTATGAACAAAGAGATGTTCTTGCAAGTTCATAGTCGAAATGTAAACATGACTGTACACACACACACACACACACACACACATTGACCAGCTAGATAGAATAATTAGAAACAAATTCAATGGCAAGGTCTTTCTACATAGTATCCCATTCACAAACATCTCTCTCTTAAAATGGTCCACCAGTAAATTCTCAGGTGTTAATAGTTTCCAGTATTGAAGCAGTATCTGGCCAGCTTGCGTTCTTGCTTTTTAAAGGCCATGTTAAAGATGACACCAAAGAAGAACATGTAAGTAGTTACAATAGGCTAATTTGCTTCCACTATTAACCTAAATGCAGTGTATTTAAACTATAATGGACAAACAGAGGCAGTATGAGAGAGGGAAGTGCTTCAGCAACAAAACAGTTTCATTAACTAGGAAACTTGTACTACCAGGCTAAAGAACCCACTATGGAAAATCAATTATTCCACCATCTTGCAGCTACTTTTGGTGTTATTCAAGTCCAGCTCAGTACAGCATCCCTGACTACAGAAGAGCCTTCCAATGGGATTACCAATTGCTTGCTCAGAGATTTGTAAGTAAAGGTCTAAAGTAGCCTGTTAAATCATGTGGTTTGGAGGCATTTCATGATCCTGACTTCTAGAAGAAACATAGATAATTAATAAGGCTGACACAGCCCATTATTTTTACACTCAAATGCATCATGTTAAATTAACAGACAGAGGTCACGTGGTGTATGATACTTTTTCCACTGATAATCATTTCTGTGGTGCCACTTTTGCTACCACACTTTTTTCTCTTCCATGGGCTGGACTCCAGTAGCCAGTCACTAAACAGCTATTCTATCAGCTCCCACTTTTTTTTTCCCTTAATTGAGAAAGCTATTTTGAGTCCTTCTCACTGGTAGTACTCTCATGTGGTGGAAAAGAAGTTCGAATGAAAACAAAGTATGGGCTAAAAGAGAAACAAAATATAGAGCTGATACTACTTGAGATCAACAAAAAATATGAAACTAACTTTAAGGTTAGAAAAATAATTTTAACTCTACACTTCATATTTACAGAAGTGACATTTGTTGATCCTAATGAATTTTCTTTTAAAATGCAGCTATCTTTTGAGGAATAAAGGATAATATTCTACTCTATAGTTTCTAATTATATGATCTGTTATTTTATAAATTCTCATTTTCCTACATGAAAAAAATCAAACTAAAAATTACATTATTGGTAATAATATAGAGAGTGTACTCACATGTATAGTGTGGCTTTCATTATAGAAATAATGATCGATAAGTGATTGTTAAAATTAAGTAGTATATAAGCATGAAACCAACTGCAGAACAGTGAAACCTATTTGGGACAACACATTGGAACTGGAACACGTATATTCAAAGGTTTGTGGCCATGATATGATAGTTTCTTGTGTTTGTTTGTTTGTTTGTTTGAGAGAGAGTCTGGCTCTATTGCCCAGGCTGAAGTGCCATGGTACGATCTTGACTCACTGCAACCTACAACTTCTGGGTTCAAGCAACTCTCCTGCCTCAGCCTCCTGAGTAGCTGGGAGGCGCATCACCAGGCCCAGCTAATTTTTGTATTTTTAGTAGAGAAGGGGTTTCACCATGTTGGCCAGGCTGGTCTCAAACTCC
Organism: Trachypithecus francoisi; assembly: GCF_009764315.1. Taxonomy (NCBI): domain Eukaryota; kingdom Metazoa; phylum Chordata; class Mammalia; order Primates; family Cercopithecidae; genus Trachypithecus; species Trachypithecus francoisi. Next base: position 60,897,136 of record NW_022681458.1, read on the forward strand.
TGACATAAAGTGATCTGCTGGCCTTGGCCTCCCAAAGTGCTAGGATTACAGGAGTGAGCCACTGCACCAGCCACAGTTTCTTTAGAAGGAATCATGAAGCCAATGCTGCTGCCATTTGGAATGAAAGAGAATTTTCAATACAAATGAGGAAAATTGTTCTTACTTCATAGTCACAGTTTCTTTCCTTTTTTTCCCTTTCTTCTGTACATCCTTCCTTCCATCTTCTTTTATTTTTTGACCTAAAACAATATTTTAAAAAATCAATCATTTGAGTAATTTACTATATAGTATATGGCTCCAGATGACCTTCATAAGTAAAATATCAAATCTACCATTAAATATTGAAGATTTGCCATCAGTGAAATATTCATTTGCCATTTAACTCATATTTGTGGTGTAACAAACATCTTTACTTATAGAACTCAAAATAATAAAAAATATTATCCCTGAAACACTGTACCTTTACTCGTGTTCAATATAGCTACTAATTTATTTCATGATAGGACATTTCTGTGGCTATGTAAAAAAACATTTACCCCAAAACATGATCTATCTGAATTACAATAAAATAATTTA